>NC_058518.1:306917240-308228740 GCF_904849725.1 Hordeum vulgare subsp. vulgare
GTCCGGCCCCTCGTGAGGAGGTAAAAGCCTATGTCCTGCTTTGTGTTGTATTGATGGAGTTTCGATTACAAGGAGGGCGTAACTCGCCAGACCTAGTACTCGATGATTTCTAACCTGCCCTCTTCTTCCCTGGGACTCGCCTTTATATACAGGTCGAGTCCCTAGGGTTTACAAGGGTCCTTTCCTTTATACAAATCGTGACTCTTACGATCTCTAAGTCGCAACCTTTCCAAAGCTTGGAGACCTTCTCTATTATGGACTCTTTCCGGAAGTCGTAAACCGCCATACAACCTTCGGTCTTACCAGGCCAAGGCCCGAACCATATTTTAGATGAATCGCCACCTTTGGTGACCCGGCCCAACTAGGGCGGGTTATCAACAGATAATATCCCCAACAGCTGCCTCCTCCCCTTCCTCCCTTCCTCCTATATATACTAGAGGATTTGAGGGCAGCCCTGTTGGAAATATGCCCTAGAGGCAATAATAAAATGGTTATTATCATATTTCCTTGTTCATGATAATCGTCTATCATTCATGCTATAATTGTATTAACAGGAAACAGTAATACATGTGTGAATGAATAGATCACAATGTGTCCCTAGCAAGCCTCTAGTTGGCTAGCTCGTTTGTCAATAGATGATCATGGTTTCCTGATCATGGACATTGGATGTCATTGATAATGGGATCACATCATTGGGAGAATGATGTGGTGGACAAGACCCAATCCTAAGCCTAGCACTAGATCGTATTGTTCGTATGCTAATGCTTTTCTAATGTCAAGTATCTTTTCCTTCGACCGTGAGATTGTGCAACTCCCGGATACCGTAGGAGTGCTTTGGGTGTATCAAACGTCACAACGTAACTGGGTGACTATAAAGGTGCACTATGGGTACCTCCGAAAGTGTCTGTTGGGTTGGCACGAATCGAGATCGGGATTTGTCACTCCGTGTGTCGGAGAGGTATCTCTGGGCCCACTCGGTAGAACATCATCATGAGCTCAATGTGACTAAGGAGTTAGTCACACGATGACGTGCTACGGAACGAGTAAAGAGACTTACCGGTAACGAGATTGAACAAGGTATAGGTATACCGACGATCGAATCTCGGGCAAGTTCTATACCGACAGACAAAGGGAATCGTATACGGGATTGATTGAATCCTTGACATCGTGGTTCATCCGATGAGATCATCGTGGAGCTGGTGGGAGCCACCATGGGTATCCAGACCCCGCTGATGGTTATTGGCCAGAGAGGTGTCTCGGTCATGTCTGCCTGTCTCCCGAACCCGTAGGGTCTACACACTTAAGGTTCGATGACACTAGTGTTATAGGGAATTGTTATACGAGATTACCGAAAGTTGTTCGGAGTCCCGGATGAGATCCCGGACGTCACGAGGAGCTCCGGAATGGTCCGGAGGTAAAGATTGATATATAGGACGGATGGTTTCGGACACCGGAAGTGTTTCGGGCATCACCGGTAACGTCCCGGGGGACCACCGAAGGGGGGTGACGACCCCGGGAGGCTAGATGGGCTAAGTGGGGAAGGGAACCAGCCCCTAAGTGGGCTGGTGCGCCCCCCACCCAGCCCATGTGCACCAGAAAAGGGGGGGAGGGGGAACCCTAACTTAGGTGGGCCTTAGGCCCACCAGAGGGGTGCGCCACCCCCTCCTCCCCATCTGGCCGCCACACCCCCCATCTGGGAGGGCTGCCGCACCCCCTAGGGAGGGAACCCTAGGGGTGGCACCCCCTCTCCCCTTCCCCTATATATAGTGGGCACTTTTGGCCTTTGGAGGACACGGTTTTCCCTCTCCCTCGGCGCAGCCCTGCACTTCTTCCTCCTCCTCTCTGCCGGCGCTTGGCAAAGCCCTGCCGGGAGACCTCGTCTCTCCACCAACATCACGCCCTCGTGTTGCTGGTCTTCTTCCCCAACCTCTCCCTCCTCCTTGCTGGATCAAGGTGCGGGAGACGTCACCGGGCTGCACGTGTGTTGAACGCGGAGGTGCCGTTGTTCGGCACTAGATCGGAATCACTGCGAGTACGACTCCATCAACCGCGTTCTAGCAACGCTTCCGCTTAGCGATCTTCAAAGGTACGAAGATGATCTTACCCCTCTCTCGTTGCTGGTCTCTCCATAGGAAGATCTGAACATGCGTAGGAATTTTTTTGAATTTATGCTACGTTACCCAACAAGCCCCAACCCTGATAAGCCACAACTGCCCTCTCTCTCTAGATCGTTTTCTCCTCTAGATTAGCTCCGCCGCGCTTGGCGAAGCCCTGCTGAATTTTCCACCACCACCACCATGTCGTCGTGCTAGATAACTCATCTACCTCTCCGCCCCTCTTGTTGGATCAAGAAGACGGAGATCGTCATCGGGCTATACGTGTGCTGAATGCGGAGGTGCCGTCCGTTCGGCACTAGATCGAGATGAATCGTGATGAGATCGCGGGACGGAGTGCGATTTGGATCGCGAAGATGTTCCACTACATCAACCGTGTTATATACGCTTACGCTTAGCGATCTACAAGAGTACGTAGATTCACTCCCCTCTCTCATAGATGATCATCACCATGGATATGTATTGCGTGTGCGTAGGATTTTTTTTTGTTTCCTATGCAACAATCCCCAACAATTATAATCTATCCAGCAAACAAAAAGTACAAGCAAACCAACTAACCTTTACATGAAGAGAGCAATATATGCAGCCATAGCCTCTATAGCCTTTTCTTCCCTTATGAATGAAACCGGACATCAGGAGATAACTCAAAGTCTTTTCTTAATCTCACCATTCAAAGTACGTGTGTTAAGAAATAGTATCATCATTCTAAGCCACTGAAGGATATGTCAGTACTTATTCGATTCTACCTGAACTTCATATGCTACTTGAATGCATAGACACACAACTTTCATTTCAGTAGCAGAAGCCATAGCCTAAATTTGAAAAAAATATGTTGAGCAATGGTGAACTAATCAGGATATATACATGAAACACTTTGGAGCAGCGAATTCCGTTATCAATGAGATGGTACTTCAGCAAGCTATCTTTACCAAAGAAAATTTATATGCTAACATAGGGAAATGAGTAAAGATGTATCCAATGCACTGACAAACCTATAATTAACTAATCAAGCTTCTGGCCTTAAAAAAAATAAGAACCACTTTAATCTTCATCAGATCAAAGCAATAGAAACCTAGGTGCGTCACACACCTATTGTCATCCATTAGATTTTCTCGTGCGTTACGTTCCATGTGTTACATGTGTGTGCTCATTCAGTTGAAGATTAACTAATCAAGCTAACTTTATGTACTAACGCATCTAGCCGAAATAAATTAGCGCATCTAGCCCCCATCGTATCTGGCCACTATCTACGTCGCGCTCGTGTCCCCCGCTCCCGGGATCGCCATCTACTCATGGCCAAATGCCGTCATGCAAGAGCGGATTCTACGACATCTACTCGACATGGCAGCAGGAGCAAGGGAAACCGGGGACGTGTTGGGTGACGTAGGGCGGCAAGTGGCGGTGCTTAGGGGACGTCTAGCCCAGCCCATCACGGCTCATGCGGGCACGAGATATGCGTGCTAGGGACCAATCCGATGGTGGTGGAGAGGTAGGAACGAGGAGCGAGCACAACGATTCCTTGTTTTTTTGACAAATCAAGGCATCCCCTTGTTTTTGGAAGCCAAACCAAAGCGCCTTTTTTTACGAGACAAATTAAAGTGTTTTTAGGGACAATTAATTCATTTCCTTATTTTTGGAAGTCAAATCAAGCCCCTTCCTTGTGTTTTGGAAGCCAAATGAAGACATGCACTTCCTTGTTTTTTAAGCCAAATGAAGACCCCTCCCTCTTTTGTAAGACAAACAAAGGCATTTTCTTGTTTTTTAGGAAGATACATTAAGTGGCTTTATTGTCTTTGAAGCCAAATGAAGGCGTCTACTTTTCTTATGGCGACGATTTAATGTGTAACTGAAAGAGTGACGACGTACGGTCTTTAACGGGAGAGAGAAAATCGTATGTGAGGGGATGGTGGAAGGTGAGACGAAAAAACTCATGGGTAGCAACCTACCAACTCCCCCTTTAAGAGTAGCGATCATTGAATACACTTTCACATCATATAGATTTTTTATAATAATATTTATATTTTTTTTCTATAAACTTGATCAAACTTTATGAAATTTGACTTTAGCCAACTCTAATATACGGAGTAAATAGAAATGAAGGAAGTCGGTTGCTTTGTTTTCTTTATAACATAAAGTATTTAATTATGTTTTCTAAATCAATTTATTATGATAAATGAATACAAGAGTACTTCTTTGTAAGTAATCAAAATTGTTTTTGATAATTAGTTTAAAAATGTAGAATCATTTATTGTCATGGAGAAGACAATAGAGAATTTCAACTTCATGATTTTTTGGAAAGCCATGCATTTTTAACTCAATGATCGCCTTTCATATTGCATTGGGCCAGTACAAAGCTTAGGAAGAATGCGCTAACCAAAACGTAATTAGGGTAACAACATTTTAGTGATCAGAAGAACGAGGGTGTGATTAGTTTACCAGCACAACCGATTAAACCGACAAATTAGGACACTCTTCTTTCCATAGTAGAATCCAGTGTGTGTAATATTCTTAAGGATGCAATATTTTTAGGGTTCTGGATCTTGAATTCAACCGCTACCGAACTATTTGAATTACCAAATCAATAATCTCAGCATGGCCAAGTAACCAGCACCAATATCCGGCAGGATTTCCGAAATGTGCTGAATCCGAGCCGGATTCTGGTATTTCAGAACCAAACCAAAATCAATGAAATGTCTGAAGTTTTGATGCATTTCCTCGAACAAACAGAGCCAGAATCCTATCACAGTTTTTTGTTTTGTTATGACGGCGTTCCCACTTGAATCCAGAGTTCTCCTAAAGCAAGCCACACACAAAAAGAAAAGCGTAAGCTAGAGTCGTGTGCACATTTCATGGCAAATGTTGTTTGATAACACCTTAAGAAAAGCATTTTCCTAAATTCTTTACCGATCTCAATCTATCTTGCCCAGATATCCCAGCAGACCGAGGATTGGATATCTTGGCCAGATATAAACGGGAGACGAATCATCATCATCAGGAAAATGAGAAAAAATTGTTTCTCCCTCCCTGCAATCCAATTCTTTCTTCTCCCAAACCAAAGTCGCCTCTCGCGCGCGCCTTCGTCCCAACCCACCAACGCCAAGGCCCGGCCGGCTCACCTGTAAAACCCCTCTTCATGTTCCTCATTCGAGCCACCACCCCGCTCCACTTCCTGCGGTGCCAGCTCCACCCGCTCCCCTCGCCTAAAACCCTAGCCACCCCGCCGCCCCCGCTCCTCCGCCCCCGCCTCTACTACTCGTCCTCCTCCTCCTCCCGCCACCGCCCGACTGCCCCCTCCTCTGCCGCCGTCAGGCCGCCCGCGAGCCTGAAGAGGGCGGAGGCGGTGCCGCCGCTGGCCGCGGGAGGAGCGGCCATGTCGTCCTCGGGAGGCGCCGGGGGGAAGCGCTCCGTGGCGGATGTGCTCATGGGGAACGCGCGGGACGCCGCCAGGAAGGCCAAGAAGGGGGCCCCGTCCCCGAAGAAGCCCAGGACGAAGACGGCCGACGGCGCGACGGCCGAGCCGGCGGTGGACGAGAAACCGCCTTCGCCGGTCAAGTCCCCCGTCAAGTCGAAGCGCCCGTCGTCGCCGCCCAAGTCCAAGTCCAAGGCCGACGACGCTCCTGAGGCGAAGAAGAGGTCCCCGTCGCCCACGAGGTCCAAAACGCTTGCCGCGGCCCCGAAATTGGAGGCCGCGGAGAAGCCCCTATCGCCCAAGGGGACCAAAACCCTAGCGGCCAAATCTGACGCCAAGCCCTCTGACCAAGCCCTTGTCTCCCAATCTAAAGACCAAGCGTCTCAATCCGAGGATAAGAAGGTCAAAATCTCAAATGCCACCAAGTCAGACGAGGTGAATACCACTCTCGAGCTCAAGAAGAAAGGCAGTGAGTTTGATCCAATGGCTGCTGCCTACTGGAAGCCCCGCGACCCTGTGCCATTCCTGTTCCTGGCTCGGGCACTCGACCTCATCTCCAACGAGTCTGGCCGGATTGTCATTACAGAGATCCTCTCAAACGTGTTCCGTACAATTATCGCCACAACACCGGAGGATCTCCTTGCGACAGTATACCTCTCGGCTAACCGGATTGCGCCACCTCATGAAGGGACTGAGCTTGGAATTGGGGACACATCAATCATCCGAGCACTTTCCGAGGCATATGGCCGCAAAGAGGAGCATGTCAAAAAGAACCTCAAGGTTGTTAGTTTGTGAAATTTAGCTTCTCTAGTGAGCAACGGCAATAGAGTTTGAGCATAAACTGATTGCTTTGTGTGTTCGTCACTGTAGGAATTGGGTGATTTGGGGCTTGTGGCGAAAGCAAGCAGGTCGTCACAGAAGATGATGTACAAGCCAAAACCACTGACAATATCACGTGTGCTTGATACCTTTCGGACAATCGCAAAGGTAATATGCTTTCTCATTTCTCTCAAACTAAAGAGCCATTTTAACCCTTACTGTGGCTTGATATTCTCAAAATGAAATGAGTTCTTACTATTGGGTTGATTTTGAAATGCTTAATTACTGGGAATAAATCCATGCTGTTGAGTAACCAATTATATTAGAGAGATGATTAGCTGGTTTCAGAAATCACTTAGCAGGCATAATGTTTTCAGGAATCTGGCAAAGACAGTCAAGATAAGAAAAGAAGTCATATCAAAGGACTTCTTGTTGCTGCAACGGACTGTGAGCCTCAGTACATTATACGACTTCTTCAGGTAAATATTGCAATGTTCAGTTAAATGCACTTAAGTATCCATATATTCTTTGCAAGAAACCGCTGAACTGGCACTTGTTGCAGTCGAAGATGCGTATTGGGTTGGCAGAGAAAACTGTCCAAATGGCTCTGGGGCAAGCTGCTGTATATTCTGAAAAAGGGTCCCCGCCAAAAAAAGTCCAATCACCTTTTGAAGAGGTTGATGCACTTATTTCTTCTATTTACAATTTTACATTAATTTCATATTTGTGCGGATAGGTGTTGAACTCTTATTCTCTGCATGCTGTTGCAGCTTTTACTAATTTAGTCTACCCCTTAAGGCTTGTATCCTGTGACGACATCAAAAGTTTGTATGATTTTTTGGCAAAACGACGAATTCCTTTTTTGTCTCCCTCTTGTTCCTCTCAGAATATCTTGCTACCTTGGTAATGGTAAGGATTCATAAAAAAAACATTTCTGTCACCTGAAGCCATTGACAGCGTGTTTGGTAGTTTATGGGAAAGGGACTGGGAATTTGTGAGAGGGAGTTGGCCGAGGGATTTACTTGGGTAGTGGACTATTTAATCCCAATCCAGCGTTTGGTATGGGCTGGGAATTATTTGTGGGAATAATTCTCATGAACAAAGGAAAAAAGGGTAGGTTACGAGAGATGTGCTCCTATTTGACGTACATTAGGAAGTAGTTAGCGTAGGAGAAATTATGCCGCCACATGCATTTAGCTAGTTTGTTCGTAGTTCTTTTTTTCTTCTGCTCCTGGAGATGGGCCACAAAATCAGTAACAATATGTTTTTAGACGTCAACTACGATTCCTTCGCTGAATTACCAGCGTTCCCCAGGGTAGAGATCGATGGGAGTTGGCCCTCGTAATTTCCCTTCCCCTTCCCTGGTTAATTCCCAAGTCCCTGAACCAATCAACAGATTTTTAGTCTCACTAATCTTAAACTCCCATTCCCTACCTCCAACTCCTCCCAACCAAACACGCTGTGAGGCTTGTACGGTACTCCATCTGTTCACAAATATAAGATGTTTTGGATGTTTCAATATGGACCACATACAGACTGAAATGAGTGAACAAACACACTAAAACGTGTCTATATACATTCGGTTCAGGAAAAAGTTAGAACATCTTATATTTGTGAACGGAAGGGGTATGTTTGGTTGGTGACAATGTTACCAATTAATTGTCATGCCTCTTTGCCCACTCTGTTTATCTTGTCAACATGGCCAAAACATGTGGTGGCAAAACTTTGACCAAAAGATTCACCAGCCAAATTCTTGGTGGGGTGAACTTGTGCTCAAACAATCACACCCATAATCCTTCTGTAGTGGCCCCTCTAATCACTACTTTATCTTGTTGAACTATTCAAATTGGAAGATATAATAATTATATATCTGAGTCGCTGTTGTGAATTGTGATTGTTCCCTTTGGAGTTTGTAGTATTGATCGTAGCATTGTGTTGTGTGCATGCGCAACATGTTTTCATTTTGTCAGTTTTCTTTCTCATATGGCCTGAAATCTGTGCATGGATACCGACTGGTATGATCATTCTGATATTTCTATGCCCTCTGTTCTGTGTAGGCTGCAAAAATAATTAAAGAAGCATATTCAGTTCTTCCAATCTATGATAAAATTGTCCCGACTCTTCTTGAAGCTGGTGTTTGGAAACTTCCAGAAACATGCAATTTCTCCATAGGTGTCCCTGTTGGTCCTATGTTGGCAAAAGCAACGAAATCTGTCTCAGAGATTATCGACAAGTTTCAAGGTCGTGAGTACACTTGTGAGTACAAGTATGATGGTGAACGGGCCCAGGTACAAGCAAGCCTCATGGGTATTAGCTATTTTTATTTATATTTTGCCCATGCTAATCTCAAATAACACTATAATTTGCAAGATTCATTGCATGGAGGATGGAACAGTAGAAATTTATAGTCGGAACGCTGAAAGGAATACTGGGAAGTACCCTGATGTTGTTGATGCGATTTCTAGGTATACTTTACCTTCTCATTTCACCTACCAATTTATTGAAGATCCATGCCTATATGTGCTAGCCTTGATAAGCTAGAGCTGTTTACAAACTCATAGCTAGTCTGTATGTCCATCGTGCATTTCCTGTTGCACTCCCAATTCTGGGAATTAACATTTTTTATTTACTTATCTCAATGCAGAATCCGGAAGCCTACAGTTAAGTCATTTGTCTTAGATTGCGAAATTGTTGCTTATGACCGTGAAAAGAAGAGAATTTTACCCTTTCAGGTTTGTATTCTTTCTCTATTATAAGATGAGTAAGCTTACTTCCATTGACCACCATACATATAACTGTGTTTATAACCTATAGCTGATGTACAATTAAAACTGTTGTATGTAGTAGATGAACTAATGCCTCTGGTTATCATACTAACCTTAATTTTTGCTTAGTTTTTATGCACCTGTTACTGCTAGTTGCAAGGATGCTGAGATCTTACTTCTTACTTCCAGATACTCAGCACAAGGGCCCGCAAGGGTGTTACTATAAATGACATCAAAGTATCAGTCTGTACTTTTGGCTTTGATATTCTTTACATCAATGGGAAACCTCTTCTCCAAGAACAACTTAAAGTTCGCCGAGAGGTATTGTACAAGTCATGTAGACTCCTAATAATATATAATTTCATTCTGCTGTCTAGGTGGGTTATTTATCCTATTCTATAATTATGTCCTCAGAAAGTTGTGATTGCAGATTTCTTTTGTTACAACATACTCCCTCAATTCCTTTATGTAAGGTGTATAATTTTCGGCACGGTGATCAAGGCACATAATTATAGAGGTGTTAGGACAAAATTACCCTTGACAAATTTATTGGCATTGGGACGATGGCTCCGCTCCACCCCTCTCCGCTCTCCGCTCCCCAACCCCTAGCCCCGCCTCCTCTCGTCGCCGTCGAGCTCCACCCCCTCACCTCGCCATGGCCTTCTCCTGCTCCAGCGAGGCGAGCTCCTCCGGCCACGCGCGCCGCTGGCAGGTCTCCCTCGACGGCTCGTCCTCCGCGTGCTCCTACAGCGAGGTCGCCGCCTCCCCGCGCTCCTCGGTTCCGACGCCGCGCCAGCAGGTTGCTACGCCGCCCCGTGCCGACCCACCCGCCCCTCCTGCGTCTGGTGTACGTCGGGTGCCGGCCACGGCTTGCCTAGGGCCACGTTCGGAGGTCCACCAGGTGGAGCGCGCTGGAGCCGCGACCGAGGTCGACCAGGAGGGGTTCGAGCTCCCTCGACGTAGGGACCGACGTCGCCGTCCCCGGCGTGCCGCTGCGCCGGGCCCTGCACCGCCTTGCCACCGTAGCCCATGGGCCGAGGAGGCGGCGGGCCTCTGCTTCCGTTGCCTGGACTCGCGCCACAGGGTGCGCGACTGCAGCTGCTGGATTGAGAGGCTGCACCCGAGCACGTGCTCCCGCGCCGACCTCGCCACGTTCCGGCTCTCTGCCCGCACCGCAGACCCGACCCGCATTCGCCGCCATGCCACCTTGGAGATCGTCGAGTCGCATCCCTTGCGCCACCAGTCGGACGCCCCTGCCATCTCCACCCTCACGTACCTGGTGTTCATCACGCTCGCCCGTGCTGAGCTCGATACCCCAGCGCCGAGCAGCCCTGCACTTGCGGTCGATCCCGACGGCGGCCAGGGCGGTGACCAGGGGCGTCGCGACGACGACCCCGCCAGGCGCGCCCGCCAACGCCGCCGTGGTCGCAAGAGGCACCGCACCGGCTCCACTCCTGTTGGTCGCGCCGACGGCATGCAGATGGATGACCTCCCCTGGCTGCGCAACCCGCGCTCGCAGCGCGCTGACGGCATCACCATGGTTGCTGGTTG
Source organism: Hordeum vulgare subsp. vulgare (assembly GCF_904849725.1). NCBI lineage: Eukaryota > Viridiplantae > Streptophyta > Magnoliopsida > Poales > Poaceae > Hordeum > Hordeum vulgare. The sequence continues at coordinate 306,927,899 of NC_058518.1, forward strand.
GGCCTCGGCCTGTGAAGTGCGGCCTACGGTCACGCAACCGGCGGCTCTCTGCCCGTTCCGCATCATCCGGCCATGGCCTGGCCTACGCGGGGCCCGTGGCACACGTCGCCCACGCCAGCCGCCTGAAAAAGTGCAGAGCAAAGCAGTCAAATCTGATCTGCCTCTGATCCCCAGGCCGACAGGATCAGAAGCTGCAGAGGGGGAGCCCACCCCCGTGGCCCAGGATCGCCCGCAGGATCCCGCGGGCCCCAACACGGATTCGAACCCGCCGTCGCCCGACGCGATCATGGAGGGCATTGGGACGCCGCTTCGCGCCGCACCAACCCCATCTGCCCAACCAGATCAGCCGCTTTATGTGGGGTCCCTCTCTTTGGACTCCGAGATCCCTGACACCCAGGCCGCACAACACCCCACCCTTGCCGAGGCTGATCCCCACGCGGATGACGAGACCCTGGTCAAGTCGATGGAGGGCGCGATGACGGCGGACCCTGCCAGCCCCGTCCCCCATCCTCGCCTGATGCGGGCGCGCCCACCGCTACCGTGGCTACCCCACTCCCTGCAGATGCGCCAATCAGCCCTTAGGCTACCCCACTCCCCGCAGACGCGCCAATCAGCCCCAGGCTACCCCCGCGGGCCGCTTCGCTTCCCCGCCGATCACCATGCTGCGATCGTGCCATCGGCGACCCGCTGAGACGTGGACATTGGGAGAGTTCCTCTCGGCCGCCACTAAGCACATTAGTGCTGTCCTCCCCACCCCTGGAAAGCGCCTGCGCCGGCCGGCGCTCAACTTCTCTCCGCGCCGGGGCCGATCCGTGTCCTCCTCTGCCTCCAAGACCGCTGCTCCTCCCATGGCTGAGCGTCGGGCGCAGGTGCAGGTCCTCCGCACTCTTGGCATCTTGGGCGTCAACCGGCAGATCATCGCTGCCGAGATGCGGGCCTACGACGGCATCTTCGCTGCGCCAATCCCCCGGTCTATGCTCGCTGCAATCGCAGCGCTGGTCGATCGCGAGCTGCCTCCCCTCCCGGGATTGGCGCCGACCACGGCGGACGGCGGCCCCATTGCGGCCTAATCGCCGTGTGCAGCACCCCTGTCGAACATGATCCCATGAATTACGACCTCAAAATTGTAATCTGGAACGCCCGCGCTCGTCGTTCGGCCATTCGCTCGCTGATCTGTACCACCGAGGCCTTCATTGTATGCATTCAAGAAACAAAGATGGAGTTGATTTGCTCGTCGACCGTCCTTGAGACGCTTGGCTCTGAGTTCGACGAATTCGTTTATCTGCCGGCAGTCGGCACCTGTGGTGGCATACTCTTGGCTTGGAAGAGCCGGTCCGTCGCCCTCTCCAACCAGTCGTTCGCCACGAACACGCTCTCAGCCAAAGTTGCCATGCCTGGCGCCACCCACTGGTGGCTTACCGTCGTATATGGACCCCAGGCCGACGCGGCGAAGATCGCCTTCCTGCAGGAGCTGCGCGAAGTGCAAGCTGCCTGCCCCGGACCTTGGATGCTATGCGGGGACTTCAACTTGATCTATCGCGAGGAGGACAGCGAGGAGGACAAGAACAACCGCAACCTCAACCGTCGCATGATGGGCAAGTTTCGCCGCCTGATCGATGACCTCGCGCTCAAAGAGGTATACCTCAACGGCTGCCGTTACACGTGGCCTAACGAGCAATCGTCGCCGACGCTCGTGCGCCTTGACCGCGTCCTATGCACCTCAGACTGGGAAGAGCTGCATGGGGAGTGCCACCTCCGCTGCCTCGCGTCTGTCGTCTCTGACCATAGCCCTCTGCTACTGGACTGCTGCTGGACTGCTGCCCCCTGCCACGCGCTCACCGCTGATTCCACTTCGAGCAGTTACTCATGACGATCCCTTCAAGCGCATGGTGCTACGCCTCCAGGCCACCGCTCGCGCACTTACTAGCTGGAGCGCCCGCTCGGTCGGAGGTGTCCGCCTCAAGCTCGCAATCGCGCGGGAGCTGATCTCCAGATTCGGTAAGGCGCAAGAGGACCGGGCCCTCACCCCCGACGAGCGCTGGTTGCGCTCCCAGTTGAAGATATCCTACCTCGGGCTTGCCTCGCTCGAGCGCACCATTGCCCGCCAGCGAGCGTGGGTTACCTCGCTGAAGGACGGTGACGCCAACACCTCCTTCTTCCACCGCTAGAGCACCTACCGCAGGCAGAAGAACATGATCTACAACATCAGCATTGACGGTCGCGTGATTTCTAGCCACGACGACATGGTGGACGCGGCCTTCTCACACTTTGATGGCCTACTTGGCACCGCCGTCGACCGCGAGTGCTCGCTCCACCTTGACGAGCTCATCGAGCCCGCCGATGACCTCCTCGCCCTCGAGGAGCCGTTCGCCGCCGAGGAAATCTGGCACGCTATACAGCGACTTCCTGCACACAAGGCGCCGGGCCCCGACGGCTTCACTGCAGAATTTCTGCGTGCTTGCTGGCCCACGGTGCGGCAAGACTTGGTGGATGTCTTCCAACAGCTATACGAAATGCGCGGCCGAGGTTTCGCCTGCCTTAACCAGGCGCTGCTCACCTTGCTCCCCAAGCGGGCCGACGCCGCCACCTTCGGGGATTACATGCCGATCAGCCTTATTCATCTCGTCGCCAAAGTGTTGGCCAAAGTGCTCTCACTCCGCCTTGGCCCAGAGCTGGATCGCCTCGTCAGCCCGAACCAAAATGCCTTCATCCCTGGGCGCAGCCTCCACGACAATTTCGTCCTCGTCAAGCAATCTGCGCGGCTACTCCATCAGCTCAAAGCCCCACGCGCCCTCCTCAAGCTGGACCTGACGAAGGCATTCGTCTCGATCTCTTGGCCTTTCGTCTTCGAGGTGTTGCACTGATACGGCTTTGGTACTCGCTTCCGAGCATGGATGGCCATCCTGCTATCTTCAGCCAGCACTCGGGCCCCCCGATTTGGCATCGTCGAGGCTTCCGACAGGGCGACCCGCTGTCCCCGCAGCTCTTCGTCCTTGTCGTCGACGTACTCGGCCGGCTCGTCAACCGGGCCACCTCGCTGGGTGTCCTACAACGCCTCCACCCGCGGCACACGGTACCAGCGATCTCGCTGTACGCAGACGACGTCGTGTTGTTCTGCCATCCATTGCCGGACGACATCACCGCTGTCAAGGGTATCCTGCGCCTCTTCGGCCGCGCCTCCGGACTCCACGTCAACTTCTCCAAGAGCACGGCGACCCTCATTCGCTGCTATGAGGAGGCGGCAACCGCGGTAGTGCAGCTGCTCGGCTGTCCCATCGCCGAGCTCCCGGTCACCTACTTGGGAATCCCACTCACGATCCGGCGACCGACGGCGGCGCAGCTTCAGCCCCTGGTAGACAAGGTGAGGGGCCAACTACCGTCCTGGAAGGCCTGGCTCATGAACAAGGATGGACGCCTCGCGATGGTGAAATCCGTCCTCTGCGCAGTCCCCATTCACCAACTGCTCGTTTTTGCATTGCCCAAGAAGACCATCAAGCAACTAGAGAAGATCGAGCGCGGCTTCTTGTGGGCTGGCCGTGAGACTGCCAATGGGGGCAACTGCCACGTGAACTGGCGGCGCACTTGCCGCCCCATCGAGCTTGGAGGCCTTGGCATTCCGGACCTCGAGCGTAACGGACTGGCTCTCCGCCTGCGGTGGCTTTGGCTCAGCCGCACCGACCAGAACAGAGCATGGAGCAGGCTCGACCTGCAGTTCTCGGCGGATGAACGCGCTCTGTTCTTCGCCTGCACCACGATGTCCCTGGGGAACGGCCTCTCGGCCCTTTTCTGGGACGATTCGCTGGATCGGCGGCCGATCTGTCGGCGAGATAGCACTGCGGCTCCTCGCCTGCATCCCCATGCGCAAGAGGAAGGCACGGACCGTTGCGGAGGGGCTCAATGCCAACGCTTGGGCTCGTGACATGGAGGGCACTCTCGGTGTCCACGAGATTGGCTAGTATATCCGCCTCTGGAACGCCATTGAGCACACCATCCTGCTCAACACGCCTGACCAGCTCTCCAGGAAGTGGACTACGAATGGATCGTACTCTGCCAAGTCCTGCTACAAGGTTACCTTCCAGGGATCCATCCCCAGCGCCTCCTGGAAGCTCATATGGAAGAGCTGGGCTCCTCCCCGGGTGCGCTTCTTCCATTGGCTCGCTGACCAGGATAGATGCCGGACCTCCGATCGCCTTGCTCGTCGTGGGCTGCAGCACCACGACCCTTGCATCTTGTGCTGCCAGGACCCCGAGACAATGGACCACTTGCTCCTCCGCTGCCCCTTCTCCAGGCAGGTATGGCAAGACGTCATCGCCTGGCTCCGCTTGCCGTGCACCGCCCCCAGCCGTGAGATTTCCCTTCTTGCCTGGTGGCATCGCGCCAAGCGGAGTATGCCGCAGCCCATGCGCAAAGGCTTCGCCTCCGTGACCCTGCTGACCCCGTGGATGATATGGAAGCACCGCAACAGCTGTGTGTTCGAGGGCACCCAACCCTCGGTAAACGACCTGGTTACGAAGATCAAAGAAGAAGCGTCCCTCTGGACCAAGGCAGGAGCGGCCGGTCTCCTTGTCATCTTCCCCCAGACTTGGGATGTACACTAGATATAGGTTTTTCCATTCCCAGCATTGCCCCTCCTAGGAGGATTGTAACATAAACTCTTCCTTTTCAATACAAAGAAACGCATGTATCTCACGGCGTTTTCTCAAAAACAAATTTATTGGTTAGTGGCAAGTAAATCAATGAATCTAGAAAAGTAAGAGATACACGTAATCAAGAGAGAGATAGTTTCCTTTTTTTGATACAATTAGAGATACATGCAATCATGAGAGATGCTTTCCTTTTTCTGGAGGGCTAATAAGGGAACTACAAGGATTTACAAAAAATGGACCTTACAATGTGGAATTTTATCAAAAAACAATACAACCTATATAAAGGAATGGAGGGAGTATTTGTTAGTCATAGTGTTTTACTTGAGCCATTATAACAGAGCTTGCCATTAATTTCCTAATCATGTACTCCCTCCGTCCTGAATTACTTGTCGCACAAATGGATGTAATTCGGGACGGAGGGAGTATGTCGTACATGTATATCCACAGAAAGTGGTATAGTGTACTCCCAATCTGATTATTGATAAACAAGAAAGTGATGCGGTTGCACCCTAAAAAAAGACTAATTCATTCGGCTGTCTTGAATTTGAATCTTGAAAGATGTAGTTATTTATTGGCTTTGAATACTTGGCAGCATCTTTACAACTCTTTCGAGGAAGTGCCAGGTGTTTTTCAACTGGCAACTGCAATCACATCAAATGACCTCGAGGAGATACAAAAATTTCTTGACTTATCTGTCAACTCCAGGTAATTGGATTTTGTAGAGCTTTCACTTTACCATTAGCCTGCTTATATGTCTGCTACCAATGGGTTGTGTTTCCTCGTTCACTTTATAGAAAGCAAATAACAGTCAAGTTTTCCATAAAAAATACCCCCTCCATCCCAAAATAAGTGACTCAAAAATGATTCAATTTTGTACTAACTTTAGTACAAAATTGAGACACTTTTGAGTCACTTATTTTGGGACGGAGGGAGTACTTTATAACACATTCTATTGTTTGCTTCACTTCGCATTGGCCTTCCATTGTTGCTTCTGTTTGATTGCTGTGAGAGGGCATCCTACAAAATCTTAGCCGCCTTGGATATATACATATCTGTGAAAATAATTATCCAAATAAGCAAGTGCTAACTGTAGCATCTATATATCAGGACTCCAGTAAAGGAAAAAATGGGTGGGGAGTTTACATGGAACTGTGTTGTGGAGGGTTTATTGTCAATGCTAACCACCACCTTTTTCTTTTGCCAAAATATTTTTGGGCACTAAGATTTAAGTGATTTTGAAGTTGTGAAGGGTTGATTATCAAGACATTGGATACGGATGCTACATATGAGCCAGCGAAGCGGTCAAACAATTGGTTGAAATTGAAGAAAGATTACATGGACAGGTTAGCATATTTCATGCCATCCTGATTTCACTCCTCAGTTTTGCCTGCACAACATGGAAATCTAGATGATAGTTATGGGGCACAGGATATAGATTGCATATTAATCCCTCATCTCATCGTCTCATCATTTATGCTGTGACATGACACCTTACTATGAACTTTTGGGCTGTCAACAAGTCTTTACAATAGTCAGTAGAGACTTATTTGATGTCAGTAAAATAAATACTAACATTTTGTTCTGTCAATGGTGTATTGCTCTTTTGACCAGTGTTGGAGACTCTTTAGACTTGGTGCCAATTGCTGCTTTTCATGGAAGAGGAAAACGAACGGGTAATTAACATGTATCCTGATTGAAGATTAAAAATAAATTGATTATTATAGTTCTGTTCCTATTTATCTGATCGTCTTTTGCCTTTTTTCTTAATAAGGTGTATATGGATCGTTCCTCCTGGCATGCTATGATGAGCATAATGAAGAATACCAAACAATCTGCAATATAGGTATATTTTGTAACCCTAAATTACTTGAATGGTGAATCGACTCTTTATAATCTTCGTATTTATTTAATTTTAGGTACTGGATTTTCTGAGCAACAACTTGAAGAACGTTCTACGAGCCTTCGAAGTAAAGTAATAAAGAACCCAAAGGTGATAGATTCATTGACCAGTTTGTCGCATAATGGTTCTTCTTTTATTAATAATATCTTGCCCTATGTTACGGTATATAGTAATGCTTTCTTTTTTGCAGGCATATTATAGGTTCGCTGACACAACTGACCCAGATGTGTGGTTTGAGCCGTCGGAGGTAATATGCACATTGAAACTTAAGTAGTTACTATTACTTCGTTATATATTACTCCCTCCGTCCCAAAATAAGTGTCTTAAGCTTAGTACAATTTTGTACTAGCTCTAGTACAAAGTTGAGACAGTTATTTTGGGACGGAAGGAGTATTTGTTAACTTGCTTTTGTCATTTGTCATTAGTAGTCTTTATTATTTTGATTGATCTTAGCTTGTTATACTCTTTTTGATTTGTAATGAAAGAGTGATGATTAACCCATGATCATTAATAATCTAGCAACGTCAGAACAAACATATTCGTCTATGTTCTGAAGACAATGTGCTGGTTTGTTTTATAGTGACTAATAATGAAAGAAAACTTATTCCTGCTACATCTTGTCTCCTATTTATTTTGAAGTTACTTCAAAATAAAAGAGTATGGCAATGGAAACAGTGAGTTTAAGGTGAAAACTAGCATCTATTGCATTTGGTATTGACTCTGAAAATTGAAAACAATCACACCTAGTTCAACAAGATAAAGTAGTGAAAACTAGCATCTTATTCGTCTATGTTCTTAAGGTTTCCTGCTACGTCTTGTCTCCTATTTATTTTTCTTGCTGCGTCAATTCATGTATGGCAATGGAAACAGTGAGTTTAAGGTGAAAACTAGCATCTATTGCATTTGGTTGTTGGCTATATACACCCATAGCTTAAGGGGGTTATGATGGTTTTAATTTCAGACTTGCTGGAGTTTGCAAATCTAATCATTTTTCACATGTCATCAGGTGTGGGAGGTTAAAGCTGCTGATTTGAGCATAAGTCCAGTTCATCGTGCTGCTAATGGTATAGTTGATCCAAATAAGGTCGGTAATGTTATTTGATCTCCTCACCCGTCCATTTCTAAAATATGCAGAGAATGGGGAGACTAAAGTTTAAATTGAAACCAGGGTATCTCTCTAAGATTTCCTCGTTTGTTGCGGGTGCGTGATGATAAAAACCCAGAACATGCAACCACATCTGAGCAAGTAAGTTTTCTGTTGCTTTTTTCTTAAGTATGTAGTTTTGAGTTTTCATGCAGATTTGTATTCATACTTCCAGGTTGCTGACATGTATCGTGCTCAAAAAATAAACCACTCGTACAACCAAGAAGAGGAGGATGATGACTGAGACTGACCCCACTTTTATGTGCATTGTTGCACGACTTATTGAGGTAAACACTAGACACATTTTATCCGTGTTTAACTTGGACAGTTTATATGCATGTTTACCGCTAGTTGGATAATTGTTTGCTTCCTGTCTTTGTGAACATTTAGCAGGGCATAGTCAAGAATGTATGTCCAGTGATTTGCTTCGTCATTGTTCAAGCCGACTTCGACAACTTGTGATCTGTTCGTTTCATGTAACACTGTGCAACCTGTTTTTTGTTTGTTTTCTGGTTTTTGTGACGAAACTGTAACACTTGCTATTCAGGTGGTGTGCATGGTAGGAAAATTGAATAGTTGTGAAGTGCAGTAACACAACCCAAAGATGTGCATACGCCGGCTTTCATTTAGCGAGAGCTGTGGATGCTGCGTTTCATCACCCGATCCTCCAGATTAATTAGTGTCAATAGTTGTGCAGAGATATCAGGGGTTTATAACACCTTGACGGGTGGCTGCCATTGTACCAACGCAGGGTATGTTTTTCGCCACGCTACCTTTTAAAGGAATATCAGTAAATTAATAATTAACCGAAGCAGCATAGAGTAACATAAACGTGTTTGATGTCAGGTCAATTAGTACAATCCTGAGAACAATCACCGCAGTATCGGTGCCAAAACGGAATCCCTGATCGGGCAACAAAGATTAAGCCATTAAGGTGCCGAGGAACAAGACCCTGCTATCCAAATCCAAAAGCCGGTTGTTCGCAGCTTGCCACGATGCATTTCTGGTACAAACTTGCGTCCACGCTAAGTGAATTTGTGCTCGATTGGACGCGCTGTGCGTCCGCTTGGTGTCTGTCACGCCTTAGATGTCGGTCGCACAACCATCGTGTGCAATTGTATTAAATATGTCCATCTAATTCTGACCTGCATCACAGCGTGTGGAAGCATTGGGGTTCTTATCTTTTTTAATGCAAGCATGTTAAATATGTTCATCTAATTTAGACCCGCATCGTGTAGAAGCATTCGGGTTCTCGTCTTTTTTAATGCAAGCATGCGAAGGCCAGCCTCATCCATTTTGCTTTCGTCCACATATGGCCAAGCTTGCTCCCTTTGTGGACATCATCAAAAACCCTAGTCATGGGAATCTTCAGCCGGGGGAAGGGGAAGCTCCATGCCGGTGCCAGCTCGTCCCGCGTGCCGCCTCCATCGCCCATGCCAGCCTATGAGATGGAGCTGTGTATAGACAGTAGTTGCTGTGGCCGGGACCGGGGCTTGAAGTGGCACTCACATTATCACTAGGCATTATCGTGGTCGGATGTTAACCTGGCTGGTACCTTCACTTGCACCGCATCCCAGTGTCGGTGATGTCGCGGTCGGCCTGGGCACATGCGGAGGAGGTGCGCAAGCGCTGCGCCCTCCTGACGCTGGAGCATCGGTGCAACCATGCCTATGCGCCCGACTACCTTAACTGGAGGCCCGGTTTTCCACGGAGCACGACATGACCCGCACGCTAGCGAAGGAGCGAGCAGACAGTGAGCGGCGCATGCAACAAGTGCGCCTGGAGGAGCGCGCGCAGCGCTGAGCACACGAGGAGGAGGAGCGCTCGGAGCACGAGGAGGAGGAGGAGCGTGCGTCATGCAGCTGAAGCGCGGGCGCAACACGGAGGAGGCGACACAGGCGACCTGACAGCAGGACTTCCTTGGGCGAGTTGCCGCCGATCTTCGTCGACCTCACCAGCCCCGGGGGACGAAGACGCGGAGGGCAGCCTGCTGGGCGATGGGAGGCGCCAATTTTTTAGGCTAAATTTATGTTAATCAATTTTAAGTGGACTTTGGCCGACATTTGATCGACAATTTTAGTATTTAATAAATTTTTAATTGTGTGCATGATCTGTAATTTTTGTTTGGGTCCACCCGAAAATGCATCACCCTTCGTTGGACGCATCATCCGACCCAAACAGAAAAATGAACACATCCATGCACTTGACCAATCAAAAAGCGGACAAAATTAACATTAGTTTGGGTCGGCGCGTTCAATCGTTTTGTTCAAGCAGGATCAGAGGCATCCAACTTATTAGTGAGAATGCCCTGGTTATCAACCTACTCTTAATACATAAATGGGTTCTTTGCAAGAAAGAAGAATAAAGTAACTCTCGAAAACTCTTATTGAATGAGAGAGTCAATATGATATTGGTGTGGGTTCTAGCAACTAAACGTCGTTACAAAGGTCTTTTCCTCGGTTCAATACATAATGAACGAGGCCAACTTTAGTTGGTCAATCCGATCAGTTCATTGATGGTTATAATGTTTCTTTAGCGAACCCCCTCTAATACGAACGAGCTTTCAAATATTTGTCCCACATTCATTCAGGAGGATACTCATAAGGGATTGAATACCATATCAATGGGTGTCCCATCTTGCAAATAGTGCATATCTTGCCTAGGCAAAATTTTGAAAATGATCCCTTTATTCCCACATCTTCGTGCTACTTTATCCCCAATTTTGATTTTACGTTTCTGTAAAATATATACCAGAACCATTATGTCGAGGGGTCCATTTGAATTCATCTCACATCAATAACACGCCCTCTTTCACCTGTAGGTAATTTTAGAAAAGTTTCTTTTGAAGTGGAGTGGTAATACTACGCACCCCGCTCTGAAACAAAGAAAAAGTTGCGTGCCGCACTCGTGAGGGAATTTTAGAAGTTCGAATTTATTACACTCGAAAAAAAGAAAAACCTAATCCTTTGAATCTTTTGTATTCTTCAAATCTTCGCCTGATTTTGGAATTGTCCAGAGTTTTCCTATCATAACTTTCCAATTAAGAGTACGAGTCAACATAAATAATTAAGTAGAATTTATGGCTACACAAACCGGTGAAGATGGTTCTAAACCCAGGCAGTTTCCTGAAACCCTTGACTTCAGAATATGGGAAAGTTGCCCCGGGTTGGGGGACTACTCCTTTTATGGAGGTTGAAGTTGCTCTAACCGTCTGTGACGCCCTCGATTTAATCATATGCTAATCATACATGCAAATGCGTATGATCAAACTCAAGGACTCACGGGAAGATATCACAACACAACTCTAGACTCAAATAAAACAATACAAGCTTCATATTACAAGCCAGGGGCCTCGAGGGCTAGAATACAGAAGCTCGATAGACACACGAGTTAGCGGAAGCAATAATATCTGAGTACAAACATTAAACAAGGGGTGCCTTAGAGAAGGCTAGCACAAAAGAAACACGATCAAACCAGGCGAGGCCTCCTGCCTGGGAACCTCCTAAACTACTCCTGGTCTTCAGCGGCCTCCACGAAGAAGTCACCATCGGGGTGACAGACGTCGGCAGGAAACTCCATCTCCTGGGCTCCATCATCTGGTCGCAACAACGGATCAATGGGACAAAGGGGGAGCAAAGCAACGGTGAGTACTCATCCAAAGTACTCGCAAGACTTATATCAGAACTATACTAAGTATGCAACAGTATCAAAGAAGGGGTTTATATGTGGACTGACTGCATCAATGCAAGAATAGAGAGAGAAGGCCTAGTCCTATCAAAGACTAGCATCTTCAGGGTTTTGCAGCAATAGACGAGAGTAGAGCAAGGTAACACAAAAATTATAGTCATATTGTTGCAAAATATTAATATGAGGTCACACCTAGAGATCCTCCCTCGACTCCCTGCGAGGAAGCAATCCCGGGGCAACTAATTTCAGTTAAGTAACAATTGTAGTTGTATAAGATCAGGGCACAACTCCAAGTCGTCCTGTAACCATGGACACAACTATCCGAATAGTTAATTTTCATCCCTGCAGGGGTGCACCAAGTTTCCTGTCACGCTCGATAACACTCTGGCCGGACACACTTTTCTGGGTCATGCCCGACCTCGGAATATTGACACGTCGCAGCCCCACCTAAGCTCAACAGAGAGGCCAGCCCGCCGGTCTAAATCCTAAGCATAAAGGGGTCATGGGCCCACTTGCGCTCTGCGCTCCTGCACGATGCAAGGGCGACCGATGTCAGCCCTAGCACCCCTTTATCACAAGCGTGATGCATCTCGGGACCACTCGGGTGCGCGCCGCTCCATTGCTAACGTCTGAAGAGCTTCGGCTGATATCGCGACGTCGAGTACCCATAATTCTTCCCGAGTAGCCGGTTAGTGCGAAAAGGTCTCCGACCAACCCAGATCAAATACCCAAAATCCATTATCATTTTAATTAAGCCATCGACAAATCCACGCGGGAATCCACCTGCCTAACATCTATTCATCAATGACCGAGTAACATGGTCAAGTAACTGTGTGGTTGTAACATCAGGGGGATACGAGGCATCACCCTCGTTGGATCCCGAACGATGTAACCGTCAAGGTGGACCTAGAGAAATCACCCTCGAGGGTCCCACACTTGAGGGGTTGCACGACAGAGGCATCGTTGGGAATGGTGAAAGAGGAATCACCCTCGATAACCATGACCGACTAGTTGTACTGCAGAGATATCATCAGGAGTACTTCGCGAGGTGTCACCCTCGGTACCAGCTAGTATCTTTGTAGCGTCGCACAACTAAGGGGGTGTAAGTGTTGTGCCGGGTCTGGCTCGTCGATCAGGGATCGAGACTTGAAAACAAAGCGGGGCAACTGGATTACGGGGTCAGAGGGGATGACTGCTCCACCTATACTAAACAGTTTAAAGTGCGGTACTGAAAGTAGCAGTTCATCAAAATTAGGCTATGCATGAGATATAGGAGCTAACTACAACAATAGCAAAAATCTAAGGCAAGCAGGAGGAAGAAAGAATAGGCGATATAGGAATGATCAAGGGGGTTTGCTTGCCTTGTTGCTCTGCGGCAAAGGGCTGGTCGACAGGTGTAGCCGTACCCGGCACCAGCGTCAGTACCGGGGTCTACCGGAGAGAAGAGGGGGAAGAAACAATAAATAACAGCAACATGTGCAACACTAAGCATGACATGGCAAGATGCATGCTAGGCATGAGCTAACGCAGTAACATCCGTCATAGAAGGATCGGGAAAATATCAGATGATATTTCCCGGGTCTATGGCTTCTACCGGTGAGATGGAAAACGATGAAAAAGTTCCATGTTTGTTATGCTAGGGACGCATGACAAACGAATGGACCGCGTATCCGGGTTCGTCTCGTACTGCTAATCAACTTTCATGTTGAAAATATTTTGATGTGACTTACGATTTATTTTATATTAATTTTCAAATTTTATTAATATTTAGGAACTAAAAACAGATTTAATTAATTATTAAATGCTATTATAACTTCAGCATGATGTCATGCTGACTTGAGCAGTTGACTGGGAAACTGACCAGTGGGTCCTACATGTCATTGACACAATGTATTAATTAAGGTTAAATATTAATTAATAAGATTAATTTAGTGGGCCAGTGGGGGACCCACGTGTCATATTCTAATAGGATAATTATTTATCTGTATTAACAGATTACTAATTTATCTATTTAATTAATTAACTAATTAATTAATTAATATATCTATTTATTTATTTATTTATTTTTATTTTTATGTTATTAAGGGGGACCCCACCTGTCATTTGGTGGGAGTGGTGGGGCACTACTGACATTGGAACAGCGAGCCCACACATACGCTACACGCACACACATCCATACCACTAATTCATACATACCACATATACACATATTTCATATACATACACACATATTTCATACATATCCATACATATATTTGCATACATACACATATACATACATTCATTTCTTTTATTTTTATTTTCTTTTTCTATCTAACTCTCTGCCATCTCTCTCCTCAACTCACTAACATCTCTCTCAACAAAGAGAGAGAAGGCAACCTCCACCTCCTCATACAGCAGATCGATGGCGCTGGGACGAGGCGATGAACGCCGGAACGGAACCGAAACGGGGGAAGGAAGAAGGGGGTGTTCTCACCGAGCCCTGTAGATGTGCAAAAATGGGCTCGGGGGAGGCTCGACGGCGCGGCGACGAGGAGGTCCGGTGGAGGTGAGCTGCGGTTGAGGTGAATTCGGCGGCGGCCGGTGTCGGGGTGACACATTGGAGGAGATCAAAGGAGGAGCCACCGGAGGGCCGTCGGGATCGGAGCAGCAGGGAGTCGGGGTGGCCCTAACGGCGGTGAGGGGAGGTGTTTCGATCGGTGGTGAGGGAGGCGGCTGGCGCAGTCGCTGGGGAAGAACAGGCCCGGCCGAGGGCGCCGGCGCAGCCCCGGTGCGGGGTGCAGCGACGGGGTGCATCGACGGGGCACGGTGGCGCTGGGGTGGCACGGGGCGGCGACAGGGAGAAGGCAGGGTGGCGAGAGGCCTCGGCCCACGGAGCCACGGGATGGGGCGACGGGGTCCAAGCGAGGGGGAGATGGGATCCAGGGGAGAGGAGGGAGTCGCTCGGAGGGGAGGGAACCAGGGGGTTCCCTCGTGGGTGGCGATCTGGGGGATGGGGTTCGAGCAACGCTCCAGGGAGAGAGCGACGTGGGGTTGGCCCTGGCGCTCGTGGGTAGTGGGTAGGGAACGACGTGGGAAGGCCCTAGCGGCGGGCCACGGAACGAGAAGTGGGGTGGGGAGCGCTTAGGGTTTCCTCGGGGTCTTATACCCCGAGGTGGAGGTGGCCCGGTTGCGGCTAGGTTAGGTGGGCCGACTAGCCTAGTTGGGGTGGGTCTTTTGTTTTTTTATTATAAGTTATTTTTTATTTAAATATTTAGGGGTTTTAAAAAATTTCAAAAACACCCGATTCAACTTTATAATTTATTAGGGAATTTTTGTAACTCATCCGACATTTTTATTTTTAGTTTCGTAAAACTTTTAAATTCAACTTTTCCAACAGATCAAATTTGCAACGGAATAATAGCGGGGTTTGAACCGACGCGAGTTTAACAAAAAAATCACGGTGACGTGGCAACATTAGCATGGGATCAGTGTAGCTTGATTACATACAATACTGTAGCTAAAGCTGAGGATGTCACAACTCTGCCCTACTAACAAGAATTCTCGTCCCCAGAATTAAGAGGTAGAAGGAAAGAGCTCGGGGTATTCATCACGAAGATGATCCTCGCGTTACCAAGTGGTTTCATCTTCAGAATGATTTGTCCACTACACTTTAAGGAAATTGGTGACTTTGTGGCGAGTCTAACGTTCAGCCTGATTGAGAATGCGGACTGCTACTGCAACAAAAGACCTTCCAACGGCGCCAGAAATATGTGTGTTGACGGCACGAGGAATCCTTCTGCTACGGCTACGCCTTAAGGGACTTCCTAGGAAAATATGCAAAGGATTACCCCCGTGGCCTTGGAGCCTTGCGTTGGTGTTCCATCGAAGCGGAAAGGGTGATGTAGCGCAACGGTGGTAAGTATTTCCCTCAGTTTGAGAACCAAGGTATCGATCCAGTGAAGGAGTATCACAAGAGCCTGCACAAACAAAAAAAGCTTGCTCCCAACGCTATGAAGGGGTTGTCAATCCTTTATAGATTGTTCGCCAAGTGAGAACTGAAAGCAACAATGTAACAAAGCAAAGTAAAAGCAAAAGTGGAAACGATAGGTGTGAATAGACCCGGGGGCCGTAGTGTTTACTAGTGGCTTCTCTCATGAAAGCAAGTAGACGGTGGGTGAACAAATTACTGTCGAGCAATTGATAGAACCGCGCAAAGTCGTGACGTCATCTATGGCAATGATTATATCTATAGGCATCACGTCCAAAACAAGTAGACCGATACTTTCTGCATCTACTACTATTACTCCACACGTCGACCGCTATCCAGCATGCATCTAGTGTATTAAGTCCAAAAGAATAGAGTAACGCCTTAAGCAAGATGACATGATGTAGATGGACAATCTCATATCTACGACACAGCCCACCTTGTTACCCTTGATGGCAACCACACGATGTGTGCCTTGCTGCCCCTACTGTCACTGGGAAAGGTCACCACACGGTAAGAACCCAAAACTAAGCACTTCTCCCATTGCAAGAATCATAGATCTAGTTGGCCAAACAAAACCCAAGACTCGGAGAGACTTACAAGGATATCAAATCATGCATATAAGAAATCAGCAAAGACTCAAATATATATCATAGATAATCTGATCACAAATCCACAGTTCATCGGATCTCGACAAACACACCACCAATTAAGATGACATCGGATAGACCTCCATGAAGATCATGGAGAACTTTGTATTGAAGATCCAAGAGAGAGAAGAAGCCATCTAGCTACTAACTACGAACCCGTAGGTCTGAAGTGAACTACTCACGAGTCATTGGAGGGGCGATGATGATGATGAAGAAGCCCTCCAACTCCAAAGTCCCCTCCGACAGGGCACCGGGAAGGGTCTCCAGATGAGATCTCGTGAAAACGGAAGCTTGCGGCGGCGGAAAAGTATTTTCGTGGATCCCTTGATTTTTTCCTGTTTTTAGGGAATATATAGGCGCAAGATCTAGGTCAGGGGGGCGCCAGGGAGGCCACAAGCCTGCCCACCGCCGCCCCCTGGTGGCGGAGTGGGAGCTTGTGGGCTCCCTTTAGCCCTCCTGGCTTGGCCCACAAGCCCCCTGATCTTCTTCCGTTCGGGAAAAAAATCATTTTGGAGATTTTATTCCGTTTGGACTCCGTTCCGAAATCAGATCTGAAAAGAGCCAAAAACACAGAAAACACAGGAACTGGCACTTGGCATTGAATTAATAAGTTAGTCCCAAAAAAGATATAAAAGGTACATAAAACATCCAAAGATGACAAGATAACAACATGAAACCATCAAAAATTATAGATACGTTTGAGACGTATCAAGCATCCCCAAGCTTAACTCCTGCTCGTCTTCGAGTAGGGAAGTGATAAAGAATGAATTTTTGATGCTTTCATGCTACCTAGCATAAATGTCCTTTGTAACTCCTCTTACGTGACATGAATGTTTAGATCCATTAGATTCAAAACAATAGTTTTCTATTGACGTGGAAACAATAATAATTCAAGCAAACTAGCAAGGTAATCATGAACTTTCAAAATAACAAGGCCAAAAGAAAGTTATCCCTACAAAGGCATATAGTCTCGCTATGCTCTATCATCATTGCACAACGAATTTAAATCATGCACAACCCCGGTATTGGCCAAGTAATTGTTTCACACCTTTACTTTCTCAAACCTTTTCAACTCTCACGCAATACATGAGAGTGAGCCATGGTTTTAGCACTATAAGTGGTGTGGAGTGTGGTGGAGTTTGCAAGACAAAAAAGGAAAAGATGGTCACATTAACTAGGCATATCAATGAGCTGTGGAGATGCTAATCAAGAGATATCAATGTGAATGAGGAGGGATTGCCATACAAATGATGCACTAGAGCTAATAGTATGTGAAAGCTCTTAAAGAAAACTAGTGGGTGTGCATCCAACTTGCTTGCTCACGAAGACCTAAGGCAATTTTGAGGAAGCCTATCATTGGAATATACAAGCCAAGTTATATAATGAAAATTTCCCACTAGCTATATGGTGGTGACAAAACGAGAGACTCTCAATCATGAAGATCATGGTGCTTAATATGCACAAGTGTGGAAAAGTGGTAACATTATCCCTTCTCTCTTTTCTCTCATTTTTATGTGGGCTCTTTGGCCTCTTTTTTTATTTTTTATTTTGGTGGGCTTCTTTGGCCTCTTTTATTTCCTCACATGGGACAATGCTCCATCAATGATGATCATCACACTTTCAACTCAAAACTTAGAGCAACAATGACTCTATATGGAATGCCTTCGGTAGTGTACCATGACAATGATCTAGCATGGCATATACATTAATGGAAACATCATGCTAGCTATCTTACGATCATGCAATAGCAATGTAGACGTGGTGGCACAAGTCATGGTGGTAGTTGCATGGAAATATATCTCGGAATGACTTTGAAAAAGCCATAGTAGGTAGGTATGGTGGCTGTTTTGAGGGAGGCTAATGGTGGGTTTTGTGCACCGACGAAAGTTGCATGACACTAAGAAGATAGTGATGGTGGAAGATGAAAGTGCATCTAAACCATGGACTCAACATTAGTCATGAAGAACTCATATACTTGTTGCAAAAGTTTTATTAGTAATCGAAACAAAGCATTCAACGCATACTCCTAGGGGAAGGATTGCTAGGTATAAACCATCGCGCGATCCCGACCGCCACGCAAAGGATGACAATCAATGGACTAATCATGCTCAGATTTCATCACATAGCGGTTCACCATACGTGCATGCTACGGGAATCACTAACTTCAACACAAGTATTTCTAGATCCACAACACCTTACTAGCATAACTTCAATATTACCAAAACCACAACTCAAAACTAATTGAGATGAGTCAAACTTCTCTAACTATTCAATGCACATGAAGGTGGAAGTTTTCGTATCCCTTTGGATAACTACCCCTTTTGAGACTACTTTCAAAGCATAGATCAACTACCAAGCCACGCACCACTGTGCTCAAAAATATATAAGTGAAGCACATAGAGAAAAAGTATCTAGCTCAAAAGATATAAGTGAAGCACATGTGAGCTGAATTGTCTACCAAAAGATATAAGTGAAGCTCGATAAAATGACGGTGAGTGCATGTCTCTCTCTCTAGGTGTGCTGCAAGGATGAATGTGACACAACAAAAATAAAAGACTCCTGTGATACAAGTGTTGGAATTATGCCCTAGAGGCAATAATAAATATAGTTATTATTATAATTCCTGTATCAAGATAATCGTTTATTATCCATGCTATAATTGTATTGAATGAAGACTCATTTACATGTGTGGATACATAGACAAAACACTGTCCCTAGCAAGCCTCTATTTGGCTAGCCAGTTGATCAAAGATAGTCAGTGTCTTCTGATTATGAACAAGGTGTTGTTGCTTGATAACTGGATCACGTCATTAGGAGAATCACGTGATGGACTAGACCCAAACTAATAGACGTAGCATGTTGATCGTGTCATTTTGTTGCTACTGTTTTCTGCGTGTCAAGTATTTGTTCCTATGACCATGAGATCATATAACTCACTAACACCGGAGGAATACTTTGTGTGTATCAAACGTCACAACGTAACTGGGTGACTATAAAGATGCTCTACAGGTATCTCCGAAGGTGTTCGTTGAGTTAGTATGGATCAAGACTGGGATTTGTCACTCCGTGTGACGGAGAGGTATCTCGGGGCCCACTCGGTAATACAGCATCACACACAAGCCTTGCAAGCAATGTGACTTAGTGTAAGTTGCGGGATCTTGTATTACGGAACGAGTAAAGAGACTTGCCGATAAACGAGATTGAAATAGGTATGCGGATACTGACGATCGAATCTCGGGCAAGTAACATACCGAAGGACAAAGGGAATGACATACATGATTATATGAATCCTTGGCACTGAGGTTCAAACGATAAGATCTTCGTAGAATGTGTAGGATTCAATATGGGCATCCAGGTCCCGCTATTGGATATTGACCGAGGAGTCTCTCGGGTCATGTCTACATAGTTCTCGAACCCGCAGGGTCTGCACACTTAAGGTTCGACGTTGTTTTATGCGTATTTGAGTTATATGGTTGGTTACCGAATGTTGTTCGGAGTCCCGGATGAGATCACGGACGTCACGAGGGTTTCCGGAATGGTCCGGAAACGAAGATTGATATATAGGATGACCTCATTTGATTACCGGAAGGTTTTCGGAGTTACCGGGAATGACGAATGGGTTCCGGGAGTTCACCGGGGGGGGGGGGGGGCACCCACCCCGGGGAAGCCCATGGGTGTTTGGGGTGCCGCACCAGCCCTTAGTGGGCTGGTGAGACAGCCCAAGAGAGGCCTATGCGCATAGGAAAGAAAATCAAAGAGGAAAGGAAAAAAAAAGAAGGAGGTGGGAAAGGGAAGAAGGACTCCACCTTCCAAACCAAGTAGAATTCGGTTTGGGAGGGGGAGGCCTTCCCCCTTGGCTCGGCCGACTCCCTTGGGAGTCCTTGGACCCCAAGGCAAGTCTCCCCCCTCCTCCTCCTATATATAGTGGGGTTTTAGGGCTGATTTGAGACAACTTTGCCACGGCAGCCCGACCACATATCTCCACGGTTTCACCTCTAGATCGCGTTTCTGCGGAGCTCGGGCGGAGCCCTGCTGAGACAAGATCATCACCAACCTCCGGAGCGCCGTCACGCTGCCGAAGAACTCTTATACCTCTCCGTCTCTCTTGCTGGATCAAGAAGGCCGAGATCATCGTCGAGCTGTGCGTGTGCTGAACGCGGAGGTGCCGTCCGTTCGGCACTAGATCGTGGGACTGTTCGCGGGATAGTTCGCGGGGGGGATCGAGGGACGTGAAGACGTTCCACTACATCAACCGCGTTCACTAACGCTTCTGCTGTACGGTCTACAAGGGTACGTAGATCACACATCCCCTCTCGTAGATGGACATCACCATGATAGGTCTTCGTGCGCGTAGGAAATTTTTTGTTTCCCATGCGACGTTCCCCAACAGTGGCATCATGAGCTAGGTTCATGCGTAGATGTCTTCTCGAGTAGAACACAAAAGTTTTTGTGGGCGGAGATGTGCGTTTTGCTGCCCTCCTTAGTCTTTTCTTGATTCCGCGGTATTGTTGGATCGAAGCGGCTCGGACCGACATTACTCGTACGCTTACGAGAGACTGGTTTCATCGCTACGAGTAACTCCGTTGCTCAAAGATGACTGGCGGGTGTCGATTTCTCCAACTTTAGTTGAATCGGATTTGACCGAGGAGGTCCTTGGATGAGGTTAAATAGCAATTCATATATCTCCGTTGTGGTGTTTGCGTAAGTAAGATGCTATCCTACTAGATACCCATGGTCACCACG
The DNA here is from genome assembly GCF_904849725.1 of Hordeum vulgare subsp. vulgare. Lineage (NCBI taxonomy): Eukaryota > Viridiplantae > Streptophyta > Magnoliopsida > Poales > Poaceae > Hordeum > Hordeum vulgare. The sequence continues at coordinate 306,948,636 of NC_058518.1, forward strand.
TAAAACATGCAACAACAAAATTAGAGGACGTCTAACTTGTTTTTGGAGGGTATGCTTGTGATGTGATATGGCCAAACGATGTGATGTGATATATTGGATGTATGAGATGATCATGTTGTAATAGATAATATCGACTTGCACGTCGATGGTACGGCAACCGGCAGGAGCCATAGGGTTGTCTTTATAACTAACGTTTGTGTTTGTAGATGCGTTTACTATTTTGCTAGGATGTAGCTTTAGTAGTAATAGCATGAGTAGCACGACAACCCTGATGGCGACACGTTGATGGAGATCATGGTGGGGCGCCGGTGACAAGAAGATCGTGCCGGTGCTTTGGTGATGATGGCCATATCATGTCACTTATGAATTGCATGTGATGTTAATCCTTTTATGCACCTTATTTTGCTTAGAACGACGGTAGCATTATGAGGTGATCTCTCACTAAAATTTCAAGACGAAATTGTGTTCTCCCCGACTGTGCACCGTTGCTACAGTTCGTCGTTTCGAGACACCACGTGATGATCGGGTGTGATAGACTCAACGTTCACATACAACGGGTGCAAAACAGCTGCGCACGCGGAACACTCGGGTTAAGCTTGACGAGCCTAGCATGTGCAGACATGGCCTCGGAACACATGAGACCGAAAGGTCGATCATGAATCATATAGATGATATGATTAGCATAGGGATGCTTACCACTGAAACTATACTCAACTCATGTGATGATCGGACTTGAGCTAGTGTAAGTGGATCATGAACCACTCAAATGACTAGAGAGATGTACTTTTTGAGTGGGAGTTTAGCGAATAATTTGATTAAGTTAAACTCTAATTATCTTGAACATAGTCTAAGTCCACTTTGAATATATTTGTGTTGTAGATCATGGCTCACGCTACAGTCATCCTGAATTTTAATACGTTCCTAGAGAAAGCTAAGTTGAAAGATGATGGAAGCAACTTTGTAGACTGGGCTCATAATCTTAAGCTAATCTTACAAGCTGGGAAGAAGGATTATGTCCTTAATGCTGCGCTAGGAGATGAACCACCCGCTACGGCTGATCAGGATGTTAAGAACGCTTGGTTAGCACGTAAGGAGGACTACTCAATAGTTCAATGTGCAGTCTTGTATGGCTTAGAACCGGGACTTCAACGTCGCTTTGAGCGTCACGGAGCATTTGAGATGTTCCAGGAGTTGAAGTTTATCTTTCAGAAGAACGCCCGGATCGAGAGGTATGAGACCTCCGATAAATTCTATGCTTGCAAGATGGAGGAGAACTCATCTGTCAGTGAACATGTGCTCAAAATGTCTGGGTACTCAAACCGTCTAGCTGAGCTGGGGATTGAACTCCCGCAAGAAGCTATCACTGACAGAATCCTTCAATCACTGCCACCAAGCTATAAAGGCTTTGTGTTGAACTACAACATGCAAGGGATGAACAAGTCTCCCGGCGAGTTGTTTGCGATGCTGAAAGTCGCAGAGTCTGAACTCCGTAAAGAGCATCAAGTGTTGATGGTGAATAAGACCACTAGTTTCAAGAGAAACGGCAAAGGCAAGAAGGGTAATTCGAAGAAGAGCGGCAAGCCAGTTGCCAATCCGACGAAGAAACCCAAAGCTGGACCTAAGTCTGAAACGGAGTGTTACTATTGCAAGGGTATGGGTCACTGGAAGCGCAATTGCCCCAAGTATCTGGCTGATAAGAAGGCGGCCAAAGAAAAATCAGGTATATTTGATATACATGTTATTGATGTGTACTTAACCGGCTCTCGTAGTAGTGCCTGGGTATTCGATACCGGTTCTGTTGCTCATATTTGCAACTCGAAACAGGAACTGCGGAATAGACGAAGGCTGGCGAAAGATGAAGTGACGATGCGCGTGGGAAATGGTTCCAAGGTTGATGCAATCGCCGTCGGCACAGTCTCACTTCAGTTACCGTCAGGATTAGTTATGGACTTAAATCATTGTTATTTAGTGCCTGCGTTGAGCATGAACATTATATCTGGATCTTGTTTATTGCGAGACGGTTACTCTTTTAAGTCAGAGAATAATGGTTGTTCTATTTCTATGAGTAACATCTTTTATGGTCATGCACCCAATGTGAGAGGATTGTTCATATTGAATCTTGATAGTGATACACACATACATAACATTGAGACCAAAAGAGTTAGAGTTAACAATGATAGCGCCATATTTTTGTGGCACTGCCGCTTAGGTCATATTGGTGTAAAGCGCATGAAGAAACTCCATGCTGATGGACTTTTGGAGTCACTTGACTTTGATTCACTTGACACATGCGAACCATGCCTCATGGGCAAGATGACTAAAACTCCGTTCTCCAGAACAATGGAGCGTGCAAGTGACTTGTTGGAAATCATACATACCGATGTGTGTGGCCCGATGAGCGTAGAGGCACGCGGCGGATATCGTTATTTTCTCACCTTCACTGATGATTTGAGTAGATATGGTTATGTCTACTTAATGAAGCACAAGTCTGAAACATTTGAAAAGTTCAAGCAATTTCAGAGTGAAGTTGAAAACCATCGTAACAAGAAGATCAAGTTCCTACGGTCTGATCGTGGGGGTGAATATTTGAGTTTCGAGTTTGGTGCTCACTTAAGACAATGTGGAATTGTTTCACAGTTAACACCGACTGGAACACCACAGCGTACTGGTGTGTCCGAACGTCGTAATCGTACTTTATTAGAGATGGTGCGATCTATGATGTCTCTTACCGATTTGCCATTATCATTTTGGGGTTATGCATTAGAAACAACTGCATTCACTTTAAATAGGGCACCATCAAAATCCGTTGAGACGACACCATATGAGCTGTGGTATGGCAAAAGGCCAAAGTTGTCATTTCTTAAAGTTTGGGGATATGATGCTGATGTCAAAAAGCTTCAGCCTGAAAAGCTGGAACCCAAAGCGGAAAAGTGCATCTTCATAGGTTACCCAAAGGAGACAGTTGGGTACACCTTCTATCTCAAATCCGAGGGCAAAGTGTTTGTTGCTAAAAACGGAGCTTTTCTCGAGAAGGAGTTTCTCTCGAGAGATTTGAGTGGGAGGAAGATAGAACTTGACGAGGTTGTCGAACCTCTCATCCCTCTGGATGGTGGCGCAGGGCAAGGGGAAACCTCTGTCGTTGCGACGCCGGTTGAGGAGGAAGTTAATGATGATGATCATGAAAATCCAGTTCAAGTTCCTGTCGAACCACGCAGGTCGACGAGACCACGTGCTGCTCCAGAGTGGTACGGTAATCCCGTCTTATCAATCATGTTGTTAGACAACAATGAACTTGCAAATTATGAAGAAGCAATGGTGGGCCCAGATTCCAACAAATGGCTAGAAGCCATGAAGTCCGAGATAGGATCCATGTATGAGAACAAAGTGTGGACTTTGGAGGTACTACTTGAGGGCCGCAAGGCTATTCAGAACAAATGGATCTTTAAGAGGAAGATGGACGCTGACGGCAATGTGACCGTTTATAAAGCTCGACTTGTGGCAAAGGGTTTTTCACAAGTTCAAGGAGTTGACTACGATGAGACATTCTCACCCGTAGCGATGCTTAAGTCCGTCAGAATCATGTTAGCAATAGCTGCATTTTTCGATTATGAAATCTGGCAGATGGATGTCAAAACGGCGTTCCTTAACGGTTTCCTTAAGGAAGAGTTGTATATGATGCAACCCGAAGGTTTTGTCGATCCTAAGAATGCTAACAAGGTGTGCAAGCTCCAGCGATCCATTTATGGACTGGTGCAAGCATCTCAGAGTTGGAACAAACGCTTTGATGAGGTGATCAAAGCATTTGGGTTTATACAAGTGGTTGGAGAATCTTGTATTTACAAGAAAGTGAGTGGGAGCTCTGTGGCGTTTCTAATATTATATGTGGATGACATATTGCTGATTGGAAACAATGTAGAGTTTTTGGAGAGCATAAAGGATTACTTGAATAAAAGTTTCTCTATGAAAGACCTAGGAGAAGCTGCTTACATTCTAGGCATTAAGATCTACAGGGATAGATCAAAATGCCTGATAGGACTTTCACAAAGCACATACCTTGATAAAAGTTTTGAAGAGGTTCAAAATGGAACAGTCCAAGAAAGGGTTCTTGCCAGTTTTACAAGGTACGAGATTGAGTAAGACTCAGTGCCCAGCAACTGATGAAGATAGAGAGCATATGCGCTCCATCCCCTATGCTTCAGCCATAGGTTCTATCATGTATGCAATGCTGTGCACTAGACCGGATGTTAGCCTGGCCATAAGTATGGCAGGTAGGTTCCAGAGTAATCCAGGAGTGGATCACTGGACGGCGGTCAAGAATATCCTGAAGTACCTGAAAAGGACTAAGGAGATGTTTCTCGTGTATGGAGGTGACGAAGAGCTCGCCGTAAAAGGTTACGTCGGTGCAAGCTTTGACACAGATCCGGACGACTCTAAGTCGCAAACCGGATACGTATTTATTCTTAATGGGGGTGCGGTAAGCTGGTGCAGTTCCAAGCAGAGCGTCGTAGCATATTCTACATGTGAAGCGGAGTACATGGCTGCCTCGGAGGTAGCTAAGGAGGGTGTCTGGATGAAGCAATTCATGACGGATCTTGGAGTGGTGCCAAGCGCACTGAATCCAATAACCTTGTTCTGTGACAACACGGGTGCCATTGCCCTAGCAAAGGAACCACGGTTTCACAAGAAGTCCAGACACATCAAACGATGCTTCAACCTCATCCGCGACTACGTCGAAGGGGAGGACGTAAATATATGCAAAGTGCACACGGATCTGAATGTAGCAAACCCGCTGACTAAACCTCTTCCACGGGCAAAGCATGATCAACACCAGAACTGTATGGGTGTTAGATTTATTACAATGTAATTCGCATGATGATGTGAGGTCTAGATTATTGACTCTAGTGCAAGTGGGAGACTGTTGGAATTATGCCCTAGAGGCAATAATAAATATAATTATTATTATAATTCCTGTATCAAGATAATCGTTTATTATCCATGCTATAATTGTATTGAATGAAGACTCATTTACATGTGTGGATACATAGACAAAACACTGTCCCTAGCAAGCCTCTAGTTGGCTAGCCAGTTGTTCAAAGATAGTCAGTGTCTTCTGATTATGAACAAGGTGTTGTTGCTTGATAACTGGATCACGTCATTAGGAGAATCACGTGATGGACTAGACCCAAACTAATAGACGTAGCATGTTGATCGTGTCATTTTGTTGCTACTGTTTTCTGCGTGTCAAGTATTTGTTCCTATGACCATGAGATCATATAACTCACTAACACCGGAGGAATACTTTGTGTGTATCAAACGTCGCAACATAACTGGGTGACTATAAAGATGCTCTACAGGTATCTCCGAAGGTGTTCGTTGAGTTAGTACGGATCAAGACTGGGATTTGTCACTCCGTGTGACGGAGAGGTATCTCGGGGCCCACTCGGTAATACAACATCACACACAAGCCTTGCAAGCAATGTGACTTAGTGTAAGTTGCGGGATCTTGTATTACGGAACGAGTAAAGAGACTTGCGGGTAAACGAGATTGAAATAGGTATGCGGATACTGACGATCGGATCTCGGGCAAGTAACATACCGAAGGACAAAGGGAATGACATACGGGATTATATGAATCCTTGGCACTGAGGTTCAAACGATAAGATCTTCGTAGAATGTGTAGGATTCAATATGGGCATCCAGGTCCCGCTATTGGATATTGACCGAGGAGTCTCTCGGGTCATGTCTACATAGTTCTCGAACCCGCAGGGTCTGCACACTTAAGGTTCAACGTTGTTTTATGCGTATTTGAGTTATATGGTTGGTTACCGAATGTTGTTCGGAGTCCCGGATGAGATCACGGACGTCACGAGGGTTTCCGGAATGGTCCGGAAACGAAGATTGATATATAGGGTGACCTCATTTGATTACCGGAAGGTTTTCGAAGTTACCGGAATGTACCGGGAATGACGAATGGGTTCCGGGAGTTCACCGGGGGGGCCCACCCACCCCGGGGAAGCCCATGGGTGTTTGGGGTGCCGCACCAGCCCTTAGTGGGCTGGTGAGACAGCCCAAGAGATGCCTATGCGCATAGGAAAGAAAATCAAAGAGGAAAGGAAAAAAAAGAAGGAGGTGGGAAAGGGAAGAAGGACTCCACCTTCCAAACCAAGTAGAATTCGGTTTGGGAGGGGGAGGCCTTCCCCCTTGGCTCGGCCGACTCCCTTGGGAGTCCTTGGACCCCAAGGCAAGTCTCCCCCCTCCTCCTCCTATATATAGTGGGGTTTTAGGGCTGATTTGAGACAACTTTGCCACGGCAGCCCGACCACATATCTCCACGGTTTCACCTCTAGATCGCGTTTCTGCGGAGCTCGGGCGGAGCCCTGCTGAGACAAGATCATCACCAACCTCCGGAGCACCGTCACGCTGCCGGAGAACTCTTCTACCTCTCCGTCTCTCTTGCTGGATCAAGAAGGCCGAGATCATCGTCGAGCTGTACGTGTGCTGAACGCGGAGGTGCCGTCCGTTCGGCACTAGATCGTGGGACTGTTCGCGGGATAGTTCGCGGGGCGGATCGAGGGACGTGAAGACGTTCCACTACATCAACCGCGTTCACTAACGCTTCTGCTGTACGGTCTACAAGGGTATGTAGATCACACATCCCCTCTCATAGATGGACATCACCATGATAGGTCTTCGTGCGCGTAGGAATTTTTTTGTTTCCCATGCGACGTTCCCCAACAACAAGACGCTCCATGAAAAAACACATAACATGTGGTGAATAAAAATATAGCCCCAAGTAACGTTACCGATGGATTGAAGACGAGAGTGGGGATGCCTTCCCGGGGCATCCCCAAGCTTAGGCTTTTACGGCATCCTTGAATCTCTTTGGGTGCCTTGGGCATCCCCAAGCTTGAGCTCTTGCCACTCTTTATCTCTTTGTCCATAAGAACTTCACCCAAAACTTGAAAACTTCACAACACGAAACTTAAACAGAAACTCGTGATAACATTAGTATGAGAAAGCAAACCACCACTTCCTTAGGTACTGTAGCAAACTTAAATTCTACTTATGCTGATGTTGGGTTACTGTATTTTCAATCTTCCATGGCTAATACCCCCAGATACTATCCATAGTTTCATCAAAATAAGCAACCAACACAACAAAAACAGAATCTGTTAACAGCAGACCAGTCTGTAGCAATCTGTATATTTCGTATACTTAATTCTGAAGAATTTACGTAGAAATCAGTAGAAAAAAGAATCAACTCAAAAGCTCTTACAAAAAAAAAATTAAAATTCTTTTTGTGAGCAGAAAGTTTCTGTGTTTTCCAGCATGACCAAACGATCATCCCCAAGACTAATCATAACGGTTTTGCTTGGCACAAACGCAAAAAGAAACACAAAAAACACAATCATAACAAAATTATGAAAGTGTGGAAAACACAAAACATAAAGAAAAAGGATAGATTCGTTGGGTTGCCTCCCAACAAGCGCTTTTGTTTAACGCCCTTAGCTAGGCAAAAGGTGATAGAATCACGTATAATCATCTTTGGTGCTCAAACCATAAGTAGCCCTCATCATAGATTCATAAGGCAATCTTATTTTCTTTCTAGGAAAGTGCTCCATGCCCTTCTTCAAAGGAAATTGAAATCTAATATTGCCTTCCTTCATATCGATGATAGCACCAATAGTCCTTAGGAAAGGTCTACCAAGAATAATGGGACATGAAGGATTGCAATCTATGTCAAGTACAATGAAATCCACGGGTACATAGTTCTTATTTGCAACAATAAGAACATCATTGATCTTTCCCATGGGTTTCTTGACAGTAGAATCCGCAATATGCAAATTAAGAGAACACTCTTCAATCTCATGAAAACCAAGAATATCACATAAAGACTTTGGAATCGCGGAAACACTAGCACCCAAATCACACAAAGCATTGCACTCATAGTTTTTGATCTTGATTTTGATAGTAGGTTCCCACTCATCATGAAGTTTTCTAGGTATAGATACTTCTAGTTCAAGCTTCTCTTCAAGAGATTTCATCATAGCATCCACGATATGCGCGGTAAAGGCTTTACTTTGGCTATAAGCATGTGGAGAGTTTGCAATGGATTGCATCAAAGAAATGCATTCAAACAAGGAGCAATTATCATAGTTGAATTCCTTGAAATCCAAAGTGGGAGTTTCATTACTACCCAAAATTTTGATTTCTTCTACTCCACTCTCCACACCTTTATCATCAAGATGGGTGGACTCCGAATCATTGGGGCGTTTTTCAACCAAAGTGGATTCATATCCAGCCCCTCCATAAATAGGTTTGACATGCGAAAACAAATATTCAAGAGGAGACACACCAAGCACTTTAAGATCTTCGTGATTTGCATCACAAATTTCAGGTTTAGCTGCCATCTTATTGACTAAGGTAGCCTGCTTGTCAGAAATTTGGCCCACCAATTTTTCAAGGTGAGCAAGCTGAGAATTAAGTGCAAGGAAATCATTGGCCATATCATCAACCTCTTTATTCAAACATACCAAAAAGGAATTTTGCTCTTTTAATTCCCTACGGAAGTAACTATTTTGGTCAAACTGAGAAGACATGAAACCTTTGACATTAGTTTCAATCTCCTCCAATTTTCTGAAATAGTTTGGTTTGGCCATGAGGAAAGGTCTCTCACGAACAAGCCTAAGAGCAGGCGGGCGAAAGGGAACGACAAAAAGGCAAAAGGCAAAAGAAAACAGCAAAGGAAAAAGGCAAATGAAAACGACAAATGTGAAGTGGGGGAGAGGAAAACGAGAGGCAACTGGAAAAAAGTAAATGCAAGAGATGAGTTTGTGAGACCTACTTGGATAGATCTCTCCTTCCCGGGCAACGGCAGAAATACTTCTCCTAGTGCAACAAAAGACCTTCCAACAGCGCCAGAAATAGGTGTGTTGACGGCACCAGGAATTCTTCTGCTACGGCTACGCCTTAAGGGACTTCCTAGGAAAATATGCAAAGGATTCCCCCCGTGGCCTTGGAGCCTTGCGTTGGTGTTCCCTCGAAGCGGAAAGGGTGATGTAGCACAGCGGTGGTAAGTATTTCCCTCAGTTTGAGAACCAAGGTATCGACCCAGTGAAGGAGTATCACAAGAGCCTACACAAACACAAAAAGCTTGCTCCCAACACTATGAAGGGGTTGTAAATCCCTTATAGATTGTTCGTCAAGTGAGAACTGAAAGCAACAAAGTAACAAAGCAAAGTAAAAGCAAAAGTGGAAACAATAGGTGTGAATAGACCCGGGGGCCGTAGTGTTTACTAGTGGCTTCTCTCATGAAAGCAAGTAGACGGTGGGTGAACAAATTACTGTCGAGCAATTGATAGAACCGCGCAAAGTCGCGACGTCATCTATGGCAATGATTATATCTATAGGCATCACGTCCAAAACAAGTAGACCGATACTTTCTGCATCTACTACTATTACTCCACATGTCGACCGCTATCCAGCATGCATCTAGTGTAATAAGTCCAAAAGAACAGAGTAACGCCTTAAGCAAGATGACATGATGTAGATGGACAATCTCCTATCTACGACAGAGCCCACCTTGTTACCCTTGATGGCAACTACACGATGTGTGCCTTGCTGCCCCTACTGTCACTGGGAAAGGTCACCACACGGTAAGAACCCAAAACCAAGCACTTCTCCCATTGCAAGAATCATAGATCTAGTTTGCCAAATAAAACCCAAGACTCGGAGAGACTTACAAGGACATCAAATCATGCATATAAGAAATCAGCAAAGACTCTAATATATATCATAGATAATCTGATCACAAATCCACAATTCATCGGATCTCGACAAACACACCGCCAAAGAAGATTACATCGGATAGATCTCCATGAAGATCATGGAGAACTTTGTATTGAAGATCCAAGAGAGAGAAGAATCCATCTAGCTACTAACTACGGACCCGTAGGTCTGAAGTGAACTACTCACGAGTCATTGGAGGGGCGATGATGATGATGAAGAAGCCCTCCAACTCCAAAGTCCCCTCCGACAGGGCACCGGGAAGGGTCTCCAGATGAGATCTCGTGGAAACGGAAGCTTGTGGCGGCGGAAAAGTATTTTCGTGGATCCCTTGATTTTTTTTTTCTGATTTTTAGGGAATATATAGGCGCAAGATCTAGGTCAGGGGGGCGCCACGGAGGCCACAAGCTTGCCCACCGCCGCCCCCTGGTGGCCGAGTGGGAGCTTGCGGGCTCCTTGTAGCCCTCCTGGCTTGGCCCACAAGCCCCCTGATCTTCTTCCGTTCGGGAAAAAATCGTTTCGGGGATTTTATTCCGTTTGGACTCCGTTCCAAAATCAGATCTGAAAAGAGCCAAAAACACAGAAAAAACAGGAACTGGCACTTGGCACTGAATTAATAAGTTAGTCCCAAAAAAGATATAAAAGGTACATAAAACATCCAAAGATGACAAGATAACAGCATGAAACCATCAAAAATTATAGATACGTTTGAGACGTATCATGGAACCATACGAAACCAAGTGCAAAGGATAATTTGGAGCCAAAAGATGTACATGAGAGTCAGGTTTCAATCCTGTGGAACTTTGGGTTATGGGTCCACCATGTGGGCCAAGAATAGGCAGAGCGGCGACATCTTATACGGTCTTGATAACAAGACATGTGAGAGGATAACTTGTCAGTTTGTTGGCAACAACGTCGGTACCAAGGGCGGGGGACGGAATAGAACCATTTTCCTGCTCGCTGAAACGAGGCGGACCAATAGGCAAAGTTCTCGTCCACCGGCGGCTACCGGAATGTTATCCACAATAGTAATAGGGTCTTATTGACAGAGTTGTATACCAAGAATTTTACCTAAGCAGGGAATTAACACTGCTTAGATAAATTATGCCACAAGAAAGGTCAAACAGACCAATGGGAAGGAAAATGTGTTCACACACAAATTTTAGAGTATACCATTCCCGAGGAAAACATAGAGTACGGTATACATGATAGGTCCTCCAGTACATAACCATTTTGACAAAGAGGCAAGAAGAATCATGATGTTTACTCATACCATGCAGTTTGGATAATTGACCAGGAACAATTTAGCATTGCGCTTCCAATGTTCCTGTTGGCAATTGAAGTACCACATTCGTGCTTCGAGGTAGCATCGACATGGTCATCAGATAAAGGTTGGACTTTGGGTACATAAAGGATTCGTCAAAATTAACTTATGAAACAAGTCATATAGCTTCCACATGGAGTATGGCGAATCTTACATATGGAAGAATTTATTACAATAGGTCCTTCGGCCCGGTGTGTTGGAAAGACAACACCGTATCGGTTTACCTAAAGACCAAAGTTATAATTATTGGGAAATGTTCCAACCATCACATCTGTCCAAGATTCAGATCTGATTGGTGTCGGGACGCCTTAGACTCAAGATGCGTGAGAAGAAAAACGAAGATGCAAGATTCTCATGATATGAGCTACACAAACAGTTCTTGAATCATGAGTTTGACTGTAAGACATATGAACACAATGTCAAGACGTTCGTGCCCACATAGAATTCTTACATCAAAATGCAATTGAGTTCTCATATGGAAACCATCATCGAGGATAACAAGGTTCCATGTGTAAATCTGGATTAGCTCTTATGAAGGAACTTCTTTTCCCTTGATCAAATCAGTCAGTGGCTTGGGGTGCTAAGAAATTATATGGAGTGAAGATAGCAAATCTTGAAAACATATAACACTTCGCACATGCGTGAATGACTTGGGAAGATCCTAGAGGAAGCAAAACAAAACTTCCACATATTCACGGTGGCAAGAATGTTGGGGAATGTTGCATGGGAAACAAAAAATTTCCTACGCACACGAAGACCTATCATGGTGATGTCCATCTATGAGTGGAGATTAGATCTACGTACCCATGTAGATCGCACAACGGGAAGTGTTAAGAAACGAGGTTGATGTAGTGGAATGTCTTCATGTCGCTCGAACTGTCCCACGAACCGTCCCACGATCCGTCCCATGATACATTCCGATCTAGCGCCGAACGTCACCTCCGCGTTCAGCACATGTACAACTCGACGATGATCTCGGCCTTCTTGATCCACCAAGCAAGACAGAGAAGTAGATGAGTTCTCTGACAGCGTGATGGCGCTCCGGTGGTGGTGATGATCTACTCCTGCAGGGCTCCGCCCGAGCTCTGCAGAAATCCGATCTAGAGGTAAAACTATGTGGAATAGGCTAGAGTTGCACGTGGAAAAATTGTGTCTCAAAAAGCCCTAAACCACCACTATATATAGGAGGAAGGGGGAGGGGCTAGCCTTGAGGCACAAGGCCTCAAGGTGCGCCGGCTGCCAGGAGGAGGAGGACTCCTCCAATTCGGTTTGGGAAGGAGGCGTCCTCCTCATCCTTCCCACCTCCCTCTTTCCTTTTATTTTTCTTTTTCCTTTGGTATTTTCTTATGTGGCGCCATAGCCCTCTTGGGCTGACTCCACCAGCCCACTAGGGACTTGGTGCGCCACCATAGGGCCTTGGGATCACTCCCAGGTCGGTGAGCCCCTCCCGGTGAACACCCGGAACCCATTCGTCACTCCCGGTACACTGCCGGAATTTCCCAAAACTTTCCGGTGACCAAATGAAGCCATCCTATATATCAATCTTCGTTTCCGGACCATTCCTGAAACCCTCGTGACGTTCGTGATCTCATCCTGGACTCCAAACAACATTCGGTAACCACACATATAACTCAACTATACTAAAACATCATCGAACCTTAAGTGTGCAGACCCTGCGGGTTCGAGAACTATGTAGACATGACCCGAGGCACTCCTCGGTCAATATCCAATAGCGGGACCTGGATTCCCATATTGTATCCTACATATTCTCCGAAGATCTTATCGGTTGAACCTCAATGTCAAGGATTCATATAATCCCGTATGTCATTCCCTTTGTCCTTCGGTATGGTACTTGCCCGAGATTCGATCATCAGTATCCGCATACCTATTTCAATCTCGTTACCGGCAAGTCTCTTTACTTGTTCCGTAATACAAGATCCTGTGACTTACACTTAGTCACATTGATTGCAAGGCTTGTGTATGATGTTGTATTATGGAGTGGGCCCGGAGATACCTCTCCGTCACACAGAGTGACAAATCTCAGTCTTGATCCATACTAACTTAACGGACACCCTCGGAGATACCTGTAGAGCACCTTTATAGTCACCGAGTTATGTTGCGACGTTTGATGCTCACAAGGTATTCCTCCGGTGCCAGTGAGTTATATGATCTCATGGTCATAGGAACAAATACTTGACACGCAGAAAACAATAGCAATAAGACGGCACGATCAATATGCTACGTTCATAGTTTGGGCTAGTCCATCACATGATTCTCCTAATGATGTGATCCAGTTATCAAGTGACAATACTTGCATATAGTCAGAAAACCTTGACTATCATTGATCAACTGGCTAGCCAACTAGAGGCTTGCTAGGGACATTGTTTTGTCTATGTATCCATACATGTATTTATGTTTTCATTCAATACAGTTTTAGCATGGATAATAAACGATTATCAGGAACAAAGAAATATATTAATAACTAATTTATTATTGCCTCTAGGGCATATTTCCAACAAAGAATGCACATAAACTTTGGGGAAACATTTCTGTTATCAAGCACATTCTTCATGAGCTAGGCACAAGGATAATGCTTTCAAGAGCTTCGTCGTGGAACATGAATAAGATGAGAGTGTGGCTTATGGGATCAACAACAACCCCTCAAGATTTTGACAGGGATGAATTTCCAAAATTATAATATCAAGGAGATAGCATTTGTCAAATCAAATGGTATAATGGCGTATGCTCGAGGGAACAACAATAATTAAACATTGGTAAAAAGGGTGCACTCGGAAATATTGAATGAGTAGCACGACCAATGCTAGAATGATGAGTCAACAACCAACACACTAAGAATGAAATGATCAGTTGTTAACCTCAAGGCAATAGAGTTGCCAGAAGTATTGGAATCACACATCAGAGTCCACTTGTCGGTATTCCGGTTAGAAACAACATGGGGACCAAAAATGAACGGTGATGGCGAGAAGTATCACTATATCAAGAATTCTTAAGAGGTGCAATGATGCTCACAACATTCTTGACATAAAGATGGCAACACTCCTAGGTAGAAGATAACATAAGCTGGATAGCGAGGAACAAAGGGGACAACACGAAACATGAACACGTTTGTGTTTGGAGGGAAGGAAACAAGGATGTCGATGATTATACAATTCATCGAGGGGAAGGGATGGTATTCCTCAACATGCATTTGATTGATACCCTGGAAGAGTTCAAAATGCTGATGATTGATCACGACACATATTTGTCGAGAAGTTTCTCGAAGATGTAATCGATCAGTGACGACACCAAGCAAAGGAATGGTGAAGCTAAAGGTTGTCGCAAACACAGTTAAGAATGCTAGCTCAAAATCAAAATTGTCTATCAAGACAACCAACATAATGTTGAAATCTTGATGTAAGCACATTGCACGGCTGGATATGTGCTCCGAGGATGTGGGACAGAGATAGAATGGTCAAGCTCTAGCGTGACGATGATGATGTGGCTTAACAGCTTGGAATGACATGATCAAGTACAAACTCGTAAGCAAAGAAGATTACTAAGAGTTGTTGGATCACCATGCGTACTCGATTCAGCTATCGGTATCCTTGAGTGTCCAATAACTCAAAACACGAGGAAACTAGAATTAATGAAAATATCATAGTTGATGAGGAGCTCACAAGAAGTTATATAGCTCCGTGATATCTTCGAGCTACAAGGGATAATACTCGGAGGTAGATCAACATTAAGTCTTGGACCGATGTATTGATCTGAAGAAGACAAGTGCTTTAACTTGTCTGAGATTGAAATCAAGGTAGGACAACATGGTCGGAACCACGATTGCAAAGTACCCAATCGAGGATACAAGATCACATCATACAACGAATGCTTATTGATACGAGAAGTTTCTCTCATAGGATCAACGTCGTTTCCGTGGGCATGACCACAAGTTCAAGGTCGACTCCCACTTCATCAATGCATCACCTGCCATTTACTCCTCGCCTTTGATGAGGTTGTAGCTTGGGAAGATTATATGGCAAAATACAAGAAGAGTAAGACTCATGAAAACTTTTCGAGTCATATTGATTTAGGAAGGCATAGGTTCAACCCGTCGGGGCATCTTAGGAACATATACCACACACTCCAAGAGTAATTAACACTTGCTTGAAGGGCATGGCTGACAAAAGAGTAGGGTACAACTTATCAGAGGGAGAAGACACAATTTACCAATGGCATCATGTGTGAGGGGAAGCAATCACAAGAATTTTCGAAAGCAAAGGAAGCCGTCGAATAATAACCCAGAATGAGTCTGGCAGTCCACAAAAGATCTGATGTGAGTATCGGTACTCATTCAGAGGGGGGTAAAACGCAAGGCATCGGATTATAGAACATCTGCAAAATATTGATACTTAATTACTGTAAGTGCATCTAGTGCCCCTTAGTGATTTTGGTGGTTTGAAGACTTATAGGTTAAGTATCTAATGTGTTTATGAGTGTACACAGGATCTATAAGTCATTGAGGAGCTTGATATATTTGATGAATATCGACCCCTAAAAATATATATCTTCGGTTGAAGAAATTGGTCTGAAGCTGAAGAAATGAATCGCGAGGAACATGCGATGAAATTGATATTCCTCATGAAGATACTGAAATTGAGGAATTTGCCGAGGAAATTCCTTTTCAGATTATGTGTTGATGACTTTTACTGCTACTGTTTGAAGAATTTGCTGAAGACTTTCTCTGAAATTCCCCAACCCCAAATTCTTCATGCTAGTTAATCCTCATCTGTTTTCTGCGTGCGTGCTCACTGTGCAATCTGTTTTCACATTCCTCACTCTGAAAAACTACTGTTGTGAAACTTTGCACTTCTGATCCTTTACTGTTTCCGCTGTAAGTTAGTCATCAGTGAGGAATTTCCTCAAAAGGAACTTCCTCAGTGATGAAATTCTAAAAATCTCCTATTCACCCCCCTCTAGTCGATATAACGCACTTTCAATTACCAAAGGAATTAGGATTTCCAGGATGGTGTATCATAATTAGATGCTCCGATCAAATACAAGTAAGTTGAATGGACTTAGATGGACAACCAACCAAAGTTGATTTGTCGAGAACCAGCTCTAAGGACCTTTGAGCCGGAAAGATAATTTATGAGTATCAACAGATGATTGTGTTCATTCACACAAAGGTTGAATCAATAAGATCAGAGGAAAATCACAAAGGATTTTAATGAATGCTGCTAGACATATGGCTTTAACCATAATGCAAGCAGGAGAGAAAGGCCAAGTGTAATAGGCTACTGGGGATTCTGAAAGATCGAATAGTAATTCGAAGAACTCTCGAAACCCATGACAACTGATGATGGACGAATCCCCGATAAGATAATTCGTGGCATCTCATAAAACAAAAGCAATTGGAAAGAAAATATGAATGACATTTGTATGTAGTCATCCATAGTGGTTGACAGAGGAAGGGAAATTGCAATAGCGATGAGCACTAGTTCTTGAGAGAACATCGGGGAGTACCTTCGGGGTCTTTTGAGGAATCAAGCCATCGTCTGGAATTGCGGGATTCTCCGGGAGGAAATATTTACGAGAACCTTATGTTAGAGTTAGCAAAATCTTTATCCCGAAAGAGAATAGAGAGTATAGCCGAGAGTATAGGAAAGGAGTAAAAGGTACTAATACCACACAATTGAGATGTGGGCCCGTAAGCCACAACATGAGTGTTAGTAAAGTTTTTCAAACACTAGACTCAACTTTGGCCAAGGAGTTGGAAAGGGGCCTACCTACAGGAAGTCGGCTGTCATACCAACTTGTGACGCCCTCAATTTAATCGTACACTAATCATACACACAAATGCGTACGATCAAACTCAAGGACTCACAGGAAGATATCACAACACAACTCTAGACTCAAATAAAACAATACAAGCTTCATATTACAAGCTAGGGGCCTCGAGGGCTAGAATACAGAAGCTCGTTAGACACGCGAGTCAGCGGAAGCAACAATATCTGAGTACATACATTAAACAAGGGGTGCCTTAGAGAAGGCTAGCACAAAAGAATCACGGTCGAACGACGCGAGGCCTCCTGCCTGGGAACCTCCTAAACTACTCCTGGTCTTCAGCGGCCTCCACGAAGAAGTCACCATCGGGGTGGCAAACGTCGGCAGGAAACTCCATCTCCTGGGCTCCATCATCTGGTCACAACAACAGATCAAGGGGACAAAGGGGGAGCAAAGCAACGGTGAGTACTCATCCAAAGTACTCGCAAGACTTACATCAGAACTATATTAAGTATGCAACAGTATCAAAGAAGGGGTTTATATGTGCACTGACTGCAACAATGCAAGAATAGAGAGAGAAGGCCTAGTCCTATCGAAGACTAGCATCTTCAGGGTCTTGCAGAAATAGACGAGAGTAGAGCAAGGTAACACAAAAATTATAGTCATATTGTTGCAACAATATTAATATGAGGTCACGCCCAGAGAACCTCCCTCGACTCCCTGCGAGGAAGCAATCCCGGGGCAACTAATTCCGCTAAGTAACAATTGTAGTTGTATAAGATCAGGGCACAACTCCAAGTCGTCTTGTAACCCTCGACACAGCTATCCGAATAGTTAATTTTCATCCCTGCAAAGGAGCACCAAGTTTCCCGTCACGCTCGATAACACTCTGGCTGGACACACTTTTCTCGGTCATGCCCGGCCTCGGAATATCGACACGTCGCAGCCCCACCTAAGCTCAACAGAGAGGCCAGCCCGCCGGTCTAAATCCTAAGCACAAAGGTGTCATGGGCCCACTTGCCCTCTATGCTCCTGCATGATGCAAGGGCGACCGATGTCAGTCCTAGCACCCCTTAGTCAGAAGCGATGCATCTTAGGACCACTCGGGCGCGCGCCGCTCCATTGCTGATGTCTGAAGAGGTTCGGCTGATACCGTGACGTCGCGTACCCATAATTCTTCCCGCGTAGCCGGTTAGTGCGAAAAGGTCTCCGACCAACCTAGATCAAATACCCAAATCCATTATCATTTTAATTAAGCCATCGACAAATCCACGCGGGAATCCACCTGCCTAACATCTATTCATCAACGATCCCAGTAACATGGTCAAGTAACTGTGTGGTTGTAACAACAGGGGGATCCAAGGCATCACCCTCGTTGGATCCCTAACGATGTAACCGTCAAGGTGGACCTAGAGGAATCACCCTCGAGGGTCCCACACTTGAGGGGTTGCACGGCAGAGGCATCGTTGGGAATGGTGAAAGAGGAATCACCCTCGATAACCATGACCAACTAGCCGTACTGCAGAGATATCATCAGGAGTACTTCGCGAGGTGTCACCCTCGGTACGAGATAGTATCTTTGTAGAGTCGCACAACTAAGGGGGGTGTAAGTGCTGTGCCGGGTCTGGCTCGTCGATTAGGGATCGAGACTTGAAAACAAAGCGGGGCAACTGGACTACAAGGTTAGAGGGGATGACTGCTCCACCTATACTAAACAGTTTAAAGTGCGGTACTGAAAGTAGGAGTTCATCAAAATTAGTCTATGCATGATATATAGGAGCTAAGTACAACAGTAGCAAAAATCTAAGGCAAGCAGGAGGAAGAAAGAATAGGCGATATAGGAATGATCAAGGGGGGTTTGCTTGCCTTGTTGCTCTGCGGCAAAGGGCTGGTCGACAGGCGTAGCCGTACCCGACAGCAGCGTCAGCACCGGGGTCTACCGGAGAGAAGAGGGGGAAGAAACAATAAATAACAGCAAAATGTGCAACACTAAGCATGGCATGGCAAGATGCAGGCTAGGCATGAGCTAACACAGTAACATCCGTCATAGACGGATCGGGAAAATATCACATGGTATTTCCTGGGTCTCTAGCTTCTACTGGTCAGATGGAAAACGATGAAAAGTTCCATATTTGCTATGCTAGGGACGTGTGACAAACGAATGGACCGCGTATCCGGGTTCGTCTCGTACCGCTGATCAACTTTCATGTTGAAAATATTTTGATCTGACTTATGATTTCTTTTATATTAATTTTCAAAGTTTTATTATATTTAGGAATTAAAAACAGATTTAATTAATTATTAAATGCTATTATGACATCAACATGATGTCATGCTGACATCAACAGTTGACTCGTCAACTGACTAGTGGGTCCTACGTGTCATTAACACAATTTATTAATTAAGGTTAAATATTAATTAATCAGATTAATTTAGTGGGGGACCCACGTGTCATATTCTAATAGGATAATTATTTATCTATATTAACAGATTACTAATTTATCTATTTAATTAATTAAATAATATATATATTTATTTTATTAATAAAAACATATATATATATATATTTATTTTTATTTTTATGTTATTAGGGGGGACCCCACGTGTCATTTGGTGGGAGTGGTGGGGCCCTACTGTCATTGGGACAACGAGCCCACACATACGCTACACGCACACACATCCATACCACTAATTCATACATACCACATATACATATATTCCATATACATACACAAATATTTCATACACATCCATACATTTATTTGCATATATACACATATACATACATTCATTTCTTTTATTTTTATTTTCTTTTTGTATCTAACTCTCTGCCATCTCTCTCCTCAACTCACTGACATCTCTCTCAACACAGAGAGAGGATGCAACCTCCACCTCCTCATAGAGGAGATCAACGACGCCGGGACGAGGCGATGAACGCCGGAACGGAACCAGAACGGGGAAAGGAAGAAGGGGGTGTTCTCACCGAGCCCTGTAGATGTGCAAAAATAGGCTCGGGGGAGGCTCGACGACGCAACGACGGAGAGGTCCGGTGGAGGTGAGGTGTGGTTGAGGTGAATTCGGTGGCGGCCGACGTCGTGGTGACGCGTTGGAGGAGATCGAAGGAGGAGCCGTCGAGGGCCGTCGGGATCGAGGCAACAGGGAGTCGGGGCGGCCCCGACGGTGGCGAGTGGAGGTGGTGCGGCGGGCGGTGAGGGAGGCGGTTGGCGCGGTCGCCGGGGAAGGAGGGGCCCGGTCGAGGGCGCCGGCGCTGCCCCTGTGTGGCTCCGGCACGGGGTGCAGCGACGGGGCACAGTGGCGCTGGGGTGGCACGGGGCGACGACAGGGAGAAGGCAGGGCGACGAGGGGCCTCGGCCTAGGGAGCCACGGGATGGGGCGATGGGGTCGAGGCGAGGGGGAGACGAGATCCACGGGAGATGAGGGAGTCGCTGGGAGGGGAGGGAACCAGGGGGTTCCCTCGTGGGTGGTGATCTGGGGGATGGGGTTTGAGCGACGCTCCATGTAGAGAGCGACGTGAGGTTGGCCCTGGCGCTCGTGGGGAGTGGGGAGGGAACGACGTGGGAAGGCCCTAGCGATGGGGCAGGGAACGAGAAGTGGGGTGGGGAACGCTTAGGGTTTCGTGGGGGTCTTATACCCCAGGTGGAGGTGGGCCAGTTGGGGCTAGGTTAGGTGGGCCGACTGGCCCAGTTGGGGTGGGCCTTTTTATATATTTTTTTATTATTAGTTATTTATTTTATTTTATTTTAATGGTTACTGTTTTAAATATTTAGGGGTTTTAAAAAATTTCAAAAACGCCCGATTCAACTTTATAATTTTTAGGGAATTTTTGTAACTCATCTGACATTTTTATTTTTAGTTTCGTAGAACTTTTAAAATTCATCTTTTCCAATAGATCAAATTTGCAACGGAATGATAGCGGGGTTTGAACCGACGCGAGTTTAACAAAAGAATCATGATGACATGGCAACATTAGCATGGGATCACTGTAGCTTGATTACATACATTACTATAGCAAAAGCTGAGGATGTCACACCGTCGCTGCCGCCTAGCATGCC
Source organism: Hordeum vulgare subsp. vulgare (assembly GCF_904849725.1). NCBI lineage: Eukaryota > Viridiplantae > Streptophyta > Magnoliopsida > Poales > Poaceae > Hordeum > Hordeum vulgare. Next base: position 306,969,600 of record NC_058518.1, read on the forward strand.
TAGCAGCAACTGTCTTTAGTCTAGGGCTAGTACAAGCTATGGTCGCCGCCAACTTGGTGGGCGGAAAAAGAAACTCAACTCTAAATCTATCCTACTATGACTACCATCATCCACTTCATTTGTATTCCGCATCGGCGACCACATGCTCCATCTGCCGTCTCCATGAGTGTCGATGGGGTTTAAGACATATGAAATGAAGGTGCAGTCTCCGACGAGGAAGAGTAGGACATGTGAGATGGACCGGGCCACATGGGATACAAGGCCCTGTCGCCTGCCATGCCCTACTCATCCTTGGAGGAGTCCTTGACCTGCCCGTCGCCCGTGCCAGTGGATGTGAGGTCGATGGTGTACATGTACGGTCCTTCACTGTTCACCTGCTAGTTGCCACATGCGCCTGCAAAAGTTGGACGACGACGCATATGACACGCATCTGGATGTGTTCTTGTCCTGGGTTGCCTGCGCCGCCAGCACATGTGCACATGTTGCCACCTCCGTGTCCTCCTACGCCGACTGTTCGTTGCGAGCGATTCTTAGAGCAGGTGCGTCCTCGTAGATCGCCTGCTGCTCAGCAATTGAGCTCAGTTTGCCGCGACCATGGCGGCAATGACCTTCTCGCATCTACGCTCGTCGTAGGTCTAGCCCTCTACCGAGCGGTGCTGCTCGAGGAGGAACATGTTATACCTCTGCTCCTCATGTACCTGTTGGAACGTCGACATATGATCCGACACAGGTTGCTCCTCCTCTACCACGACATTGTGGTAGTGCGCCTACTGCCTGGTCAGGCCGACATGCACTAGCGCAGGGCCCGACGATGTGTTGTCGTTCGAGGCCGTCTCCATTGTGGGATCGTTGTTGGAGACCTCAGGCCATCTAGCCGACATGCCCTTCTTGATTCGCCTAGCACGACGGGACTGCTAGGAAGTTGTAAGAGTGACCACCTCGTGTTTCATACCCAATGAAAGACTATCTCACATAGTATTACCGCTCGCGGCCATGTCAGATGAGGAGCAAAGGAGGATGTGGAGCGGAAGTATTGTGGTGTGGAGTTAGCCGGGTGTGGCCGCCTTTAAATAGCGGTTTCGATGATGGCAAGCATTCAGATGCTTCAATGCACAACGTCGGAGTTGGTTCCTCCATCGACGAGCCTGCTTAATGGTGACATACGGACGAACGGGCATTGAACGGATGAGCTAGATATCCGTCCCGTCCCGTACAACAAATGTCACTCCAACATTAAACAAACGCAGACACCAGGGACACAACCTGGACGACTCTGTCGCCCAATGCACCGCTTCAATACCAGCGCCGGTGAGAAGCCGCGTCCGCTCTGGACCAGTGTCATTGTGGACCGTCCGCTCTATAGAGGCATGAATGCGGACAACTGTCTAAAGGGCAGGAACATGGACAAGCGCAACCGTGCAGAGCAAGGGTTTTTGGTGGGACAAGTAGTCAAAAGTAGGCGTGACAGCGGTCTAGACTCCCGCAAAGCCCCCCACTTTGCCTTTGGTTTGCGGGAAACAACACATCCACACCGGTCGGTGGACCGATGCAAGATCGTATTGGATGGTAGAACATGTCCGAACCATGCGGTCCAGACGAATGCAGACTGTTTGAAAGTCCGCGTTACAGATGTGCTAAAGCTAGAACCCGGCAAAAAAGCTTGCGTGAAAATGTGACATTGTTCAAAAGAAAACACTCATGCTCCATCCCTCCTTCCGGCCGTTGAACCATCCGTCGATCGCTATTTAACCAGTGTAATGTGGGTTATGTATAAAAAAATACCATTGAAAACTTATTCTGAATGAATCGATGATTTTAGAATATGTGCAAGCGATATAAACCGAAATAGAGATGGCTCAAGACCACGAGACTTGCCACATTGCAACACTAGTGACTTGTTGGCGTTTGTCACTTGGCCCATGTGTAATCAATTCCTTATATTGGATGGAAAGTTGGTGGCGGCGCCAATTTTTTTACATTTTTATAAATATAAGAATAGGGATTTTATCATTTATGCTACTACTTATGCCTCACTATTCAGTTTTATCATTAAAAATTTCAACTATTTAAAAACACCATCGGTGTGTTAGGCGTGTAGCGACCCGACCTGAAACGGCCAAGTCTCTCGTGTTTCTGTACCATCCCAAGATCATGCTGGTACACACACAGTACATCAATGTATATATCGAGAGTTGAATCACACAACTTTATTAATCGGATCTCATATCGAGTACTTTATTACAATAAAGATTACAATAAATAGGCTGACGGCCAAACTCATGAGATAACTAAACGAAGACTAGCGAAAGCGTCAAAAGTAGTAGAGTCCATCTGTCTCCAGGGCATATCACCGAGTGTAGACCGTGTCCTCACTCATGGTGGGAAAAGTACTCTACAACATGACACGTTGCAGCCGTGTAGGTCAGCATATTGAATATGCCGGCAAGTCACAAAAGAGAGAGGTGAAAAGTATCATCTATTCTACATGCATATATGGCAGGTGGAGCTTGTAAGTTTTTAGCAGAAAGCAAAGTTTTCTCCTACAACAAGAGAGGGCTAAAAGCAAAATATTACTACATTGTTGGTTGTTAACGAGATGGTTCCACCAACCAATTCTCATACCCAAGTTGTCAATAATACCCACATCATTATTATTTGTGTTGAGAATTCCAGATATTTCAGTTCCTTCGGCTCAAGTTGTCCATGACCGTGGACACGGCTAATCGATTAGGTTTGGATACTCTGCAGAGTTTTGCACATGTTCCCCACAAGATTTGATCGCCTCTGTTGAATGTCGTCGCACTACAGAGCGTTTGAAGACGGGATGATCAAAACATGGTCTTTGAACGGGTTCCTCTGAGCCTGTGTCGGTGCCCATCCAATCCTACCGTTCTTCTACATCTCGTAGCACCGCCCGTCCAGAGTCACCGTGTTGTCCAACCAAGCCAGAGCCCATAATGACTTGTGGCTGTGCAGGTAAGCCTTGGGTCTTGAAGCATCCATCCATCTCTTCGTGCCTGGGTGAAGCTTTCCGCAAGATGTCATGGCGCTTCTCCATGCATCCCGGGTCCTCCGCTGGTTTATCCCACGGGGGCCCATCAAAACCGTCCTTCACCTAGAGGTATATTGCATCACGAGGTCTTGAAAGTCTTGACATATCCGGTCTTCATTATTAAATTTTTCTCACAGCACTCGTGATAGACTGTCAACCAAAACCCCGTCTACTAAAGCATAGCAAAATAAAGTTCATCGTCCCAGGCCAAGTAACAAGGGTGTTGGGTGCCTATAACATGATACTACATAAAGATCCAAATTTCCAAGTACCTACTTTCACTAGTAGAAAACAGGGCTATCGTTCGGCCCTGGCCAGCCCATTAGTCCCGGTTCTTCAAGAACCGGGACCAATGGGGGGGGGGTATTAGACCCGGTTCGTGAGCCCAGGGGGCCGGTCGGGGCCTCGTGGGCATTGGTCCCGGCTCGTGTAGAACCATTTGTCCCGGTTCGAGCCACGAACCGGGACCAATGGTCCTCGCTGCTGGCCCACAACCATTGGTCCTTGTTCGTGGCATGAACCGGGACAGAAGAGGTGGCTTTAGTCCCGGTTCATGCCACGAACTGGTACAAATAAGTTGCCTATATATACCCATCGCCGCGGCAGAGCACTCTGTTTTTTTTGGCCGGCGAGGGGAGGGCATTTTGGTGCTCTAGCTCACCTCCTATGCACATGAGGTGTTTGATGAAATGCCCGAGCCACACTAGTTAAGCTTTCTCCTCTCGAAGCTCAACCTACGAGCTTCATTTTTTCCGAGATTTGTCTAGATTTAGGGGTCCGTCACGCCCCGTCCCCGTTTTCACCGCCGTTGATCACCCGCGCCGATCTCATCGCCGGCACCACCATGGTGAGCCTCTTGTTCTTATCTTCTTTATGATACTTGTCTGATTTTCTTACTTTAGATAGATATTTATATGTTTTTCTTAATTTTGACACACATAATTATATGTAATGCACGCAGATGAACCGACAATGGATGTATGGTGACAGACACACCTCCGCGTACATTAAGGGCGTGCATATTTTTCTCCAAGTGGCTGAGGCAAACAAGCAGAATGGTTTTATGTGTTGTCCATGCAGTAAATGTGGGAATACGAAGTCTTACTCTGACCGTAAAATCCTTCACACCCATCTGCTTTACAAGGGTTTCATGCCACACTATAATGTTTGGACGAGGCACGGAAAAATAGGGGTTATGATTGAAGATGGCGAAGAAGAAGAGGACGATGACAACTATGTGCCCCCTGAATACGGTGATGCTGCAACGGGAGTAATTCCCTGTTGTAGGCGAAGGAGATGGTAGGGATTGGATGAGTTAGATCATGTAATAGTTCGTCAGATTGTTGGGGGCATGTTGCCTATCATCTACTATGGTGTTTATCATCTTTGCTACTACTTGTTACTCTTAATGCTTGTCACTTTGGGCCTGAGTGCCATGATTTCAGATCTGAATACCTTATGTTTTCATGAATATATTTGTGTTCTGGATCCTATCCATGATTAGTATGCACCTATTATAGTTCGGAATCGGCGATCCCAATGGTGACAGCTTGGGACACCAAAGGGGATAGACTATAATTTGAGGATTCCATGTATCCATTGATTATTAATGCTTTGTTCCGGTGCTCTTTGACACGAGCACCTTAATCTCCATAAGTTTCTTTTGGCCCCATTTGTAGCGGGATGGTAGGACAAAAGATGTTGTGCAAGTTCTTATTGCAAGCACACACGACTACCTTGGGATACATGCCTAATGTTTGATATTTGCCTAGATGATCATTACTTTTCTGTGTGCCTTGCCCCAAGTTAAAAACATGATATATCTCATCCATGACCAACCATCGATCCCCTAGCCTACAATATTTTAATCCCGCTGGTTACAAGTTGCTTTGCTTTTTTTTCCGTTTTACTTTTTTTTGCTTTGCCACCATTATTTCCATTGCCACCGTCACTTCCATATCACCGTTGCTACTAATATTTTGTTGCCAAGCAAGTATCTTTCACGTGCGGTTGAATTGACAACTCAACTATTAAAGCTTATAAATATTCTTTGGCTCCCCTTGTGTCGAATCAATAAATTGGGTTATCTTACCCGTGAAGACTGTTGTGATCCCCTACACTTGTTGGTTATCAAGACTATTTTCTTGCGCCGTTGCCGGGGAGAATAGCTTTATTTATAAGTCTACTTGGAGTTATTTTGCTTGCTGCGATTTATCCGCTATGGGTAAGAAAGGAGACCACAAGGTTCCGATTTTACCATCCACTACAAGAGAAGGTATTGTTCTTAACACTACCGCTACGTTTGAGTCACCTTCCATTATGAGTAAGTTTGCTTCACCACCACCACATGCTGCTTCTACCGAGTCCGTCGCTATGTCTGATACTTTCGATGATGCTTCTACTAGTCTTGATGAGACTGGTTTACTTGTTTATTTTATTGAATCTTGGATTGCTAAGGCTGCAAAGCAGTCTGGAATTGAAATTCCTGTTACACGCTACCCCATTGGTAGACCCTTTGGATACCTAGACTTGAGTGGTCTCATGGAAATAATTATTTATGATGATTATATTGAGCGTGATGATGATTTATGCAGGGAGCTTACAGAGTGTGCTGACTCTGACCGTACTGCTGTTAAGAAGCTGCTTGAAAAGCATTCTATGAAGAACAAATTTACTCCTGATCCTGAATTTGCTTCATCTCCTATTTGGATTGAGGATGCTGATTTTGATTTCTCTGTCGATCTTTCACTTATATCCACAGTTGAAGCTGACCCCTTTTATGGCAGAGAAGATGACGACGCTATTGCACACCTTACCAAACTCACGGAGTTGGGTGGCTTATTCACTACAGAGGACAAGAATATAAATTATTATGTTACTAAGCTACTTCCTTTCTCTTTGAAGGGAGATGCTAAAGCATGGTATGATGCACTACCATGTGGTTCCATTAGGAGTCCTCAAGATTTAGCTCAATCTTTTGTTGCTAAATATTTTCCTGCTCATAAGCAACATGCCGCTTTACAAAGAATATATAACTTTAAACACTTGCAGAATGAGCACCTTCCTAAAGCTTGGGGGAGCTATTGCACTTTAATCAAGGCTAGACCGGTACATGGAATCCCTAAGAATGAATTGCTTGATATATTTTATGCTGGTCTAACCGATGAATCTAGAACCTATCTGGATAGTTGTGCTGGTTGTGTTTTCAGGGAAAGAACACCGGACGATGCTGAAGAACTAATGGGTAAGATAGCCAAAAATCATGATGATTGGTCCGTTCCTGAACCACCTCCACCACCGAAGAAGAGGGGTATGCTTTTCTTGAGCCCCGAAGTTATGCAAGAAGCCAAGAAGTCTATTAAAGATAGAGGTATTAAAGCTGAAGATGTGAAGAATCTACCTCCTATTGATAAATCATGTGAGCCTACCACTCACCCACCTATGGTAGAGGTACACTCTCTTTTAGAATTCAATGCAAGTGACATCCCTCATGGTAAGCCTCCTGGTCAATGTTTAGATGCGCTTGATAATTTCATTGTCAAGCAAAGTCATTTTAATGAGAGGATTCAAAGCCAATTGCATGATAATTCTCTTGCTATCAAAAGTTTGCTTGATGTTTTAAGTATAACTGTTACTGATGTTAAAGGTCTTGTTAAGCATTTTCATATGGTTCAAACTAAGCTTGAACAAATTTCTAATGTGCAAAAAGATTTGCTTGCTAACAATGCCAAACAAGTTGATACAGAGGCGTATGGTATAAAGACCCGAGGTGGTACACACACCCAGGACCCCCTCTATCCGGATGGTCATCCAAAGAGGATCGAGCAAGATTCTCAACTGCAGGAAGAGGACGTTGTCAGCTCCCCGAAGAAGAAGAAGAAGAAACACAAGGAAGCTGACAACTCCAATGACCCCATAATTGATGAAGAACCTGTTGTTGATCCTAATAGTATATCTACTTCGCATGCTGAGACTGAAGATGGTGCTGAACCTGATAAAGGTAATGAGAAGAACGATCCTTCTGAAGTACAAGAAGAAGAAGCACCCGGCAAGCGCAAGAGGTATACTAGAGAAGAATTTTTTGCAAGAAGACATGGGAAGGAAAGAGAACCATGGGTACAGAAATCAATGCCCTTCCTAGATAAGTCTTTCAAAACCAAAGAAGAAGAGCATTAAAATAAATTTTGTGAATGGATGAAACCTCTTTTTCTTAAAATTCCTTTGACTGATGCTATTAAGTTGCCTCCGTACTCGAGGTATATGGAAGATATTGTTAATAATAAAAGAAAAGTTCCTAATGAGGCAATATCTACAATGCTTGCTAATTACTCTTTCAGTGGTAAGATTCCTGAGAAGCTTGGTGATCCAAGTATACCCACCATTCCTTGGTCCATAAAATATAATTATGTCAGAACTGCTTTATGTGATTGATGACCCACAAGTATAGAGGATATATCGTAGTCCTTTCAATAAGTAAGAGTGTCGAACCCAACGAGGAGCAGAAGGAAATGACAAGTAGTTTTCAGCAAGGTATTCTCTGCAAGCACTGAAATTATCGGTAACAGATAGTTGCGGGATAAGATAATTCGTAATGGGTAACAAGTAACAATAGTAACAAAGGTGCACCAAGATGGCCCAATCCCTTTTGTAGAAAGGGACAAGCCTGGATGAACTCTTATATAAGGTAAAGCGCCCCCGAGGACACATGGGAATTTCTGTCAAACTAGTTTTCATCATGTTCATATGATTCACGTTCGCTACTTTGATAGTTTGATATGTGGGTGGACAGGGGCTTGGGTGCTGTCCTTACTTGGACAAACATCCCACTTATGATTAACCCCTCTTGCAAGCATCCGCAACTACGAAAGAAGAATTAAGACAAAGTCTAACCATAGCATTAAACTCGTGGATCCAAATCAGTCCCTTGCGAAGCAACACATAAACTAAGGTTTAAGCTTCTGTCACTCTAGCAACCCATCATCTACTTATTACTTCCCAATGCCTTCCTCTAGGCCCAAATAATGGTGAAGTGTCATGTAGTCGACATTCACATAACACCACTAGAGGAAAGGCAACATACAACACATCAAAATATCGAACAAATACCAAATTCACATGACTACTTATAGCAAGACTTATCCCATGTCCTCAGGAACAAACGTAACTACTCACAAAGCATAATTATGTTCATGATCAGAGAGGTATTGAATAGTATTAAGGATCTGAACATATGATCTTCCACCAAGTAATCCAACTAGCATCAACTACAAGGAGTAATTAACACTACTGGCAACCTTACAAGTACCAATCGGAGTCGCGAGACAGAGATTGGGTACAAGAGATGAACTAGGGTTTGGAGATGAGATGGTGCTGATGAAGATGTTGATGGAGATGAGTCCCCTCTGATGAGAGGAGTGTTGGTGATGAAGATGGCGACGATTTCCCCCTCTGGGAGTGAAGTTTCCCCGGCAGGACGACCCTACCGGAACTCTACATTGGTTCTGCTCAAGTTCCGCCTAGTGGCGGCGGCGTTTCTTCCCGAAATCTCTTTGTTGATTTTTTTTCTGGGACGAAACCCTCCATATAGCAGAAGATGGGAGCCGGAGAGGTAAAAGGGGGCCCAAGAGCCCCCAGGCACACCCAGGGGGGTGCGGCACGCCTGGCAGGCTCGTGACCTCCTCATGGCTCCCCTCCAGTATTTCTCCCGTCTAGTATTTTTTATATATTCCAAAATAATTCCTCGCTGATTTTCACGGCTTTTGGAGTTGTGCAGAATAGGTATCTCAAACTTTCTTCTTTTCCAGCCCAGAATTCCATCTGCCGACATTCTCCCTCTTCATGTAAACCTTATAAAATAAGAGAGAAAAGGCATAAGTATTGTACCATAATGTGCAATAACAGCCCATAATGCGATAAATATCAATATAAAAGCATGATGCAAAATGGACATATCAACTCCCCCAAGCTTAGACCTCGCTTGTCCTCAAGCGAAAGCCGAGATCAATAAATATGCCCACATGTTTAGAGATAGAGGTGTCGATAAAAATAAAATACAGACATGCAGGCATCATGATCATATTTAGAACCTCAATATCGTCATATAATCTCTTATGCTAAAGTGACAATTCCTTCACAATGTAAAGTATGGATCAAGAACTTTATTGAGAATTATCAACCAATAGTCTTTAGTCATTGAAGCAATTGCGATTTATCATAACATCGGAAAGAGTCAAATAAGAGCTTGTAGAGCAAATCCACATACTCAATCATCTTTTAGTCTTCTACAGTTGCTAAAACTCACGCGGTAACCATGAGATCAAAGTTTCAGTTGGACACACAGAAAGATAGGGGCTTATAGTTTCGCCTCCCAACTATTTACCTCAAGGGTAATCTCAGCAATAATAATTCTTGATTACTTACTTACAAGTTGATATATGAATATAGATCTTTCTCTAGCACATGACGCTTGCCAAGATAATGGCGAAATAAGGAATTGGTGTCGATCACCATGACTCTTTTAAAGATAAAAAGTAAAGGTACAAGATAGGCCCTTTGGAGAGGGAAGCAGACGTTGTCATGCACTCTTGAGGTTTGGATGTGTGATCTCTTAGTGTGAAGGAACATCACTTTATATTGCCTCCTGTGATAAAGAACTTTATTATGCAGTCTGTCGCTTTTATGTCTTCCTCATCACAGGTTCATACAAAGCTTATTTTCCACACACTAATAGATCATACATATTTAGGGAGCAATTTTTATTTCTTGCACCGATGACAACTTACTTTAGGGATCTTATTCAATCCATAGGTAGGTATGGTGGACTCTCATGGAAAAATTGGGTTGAGGGTTTATGGATGCACAAGTAGTATCTCTACTTAGTGCGGAAGTTTTGGTTGATATGAGGTGGAAGCAAGCGTCATATGCTAAGGGATCTCTAGTCATATAACATTGTTCGGAACCAACCAAACATAATTCATTATGTTTTCTTCCTTGTCCAACATCTACTTCTTAGCATGTAATAGTTTAATGAGTGTTCACAATTATAGACGGTGTCAAAGATGATATGTTTATATGTGAACCTCTCTTTCTTTATTACTTCCTATTAATTGCAACAATGACCAAGGTCTACGTTTGTCCACCCACAACAAGTTTCAATCAACATTCTTTTTATATGTGAACTCACCACTTCCCATAGGATCATCACATGATCTTTCATGCTTTTGTTCTATTATTATTCTTTCCTTCAGATCATGGCATGAAGCAAAGCCCTTAACTAAAACACTCTTTATCATATAACTCACGAACTCCATTACATTGGGGGTAACACAAAGGAAAACTCAAGCCTAGATCATACTAAGAACTTTATTCTACTAGATAAATATATTACCAAAAAGGATCGAACTAAGATAAAGGTAAAGGCAAAAGATGTGATGGTGATACGATACCGGGGCAACTCCCCCAATCTTGGAACAAGCCAAAGGGATTGCCCATACCCATGTGTTTAATTGTCTTCCTTCGGAGGTGATGGTGGTGGAGTTGGGGCAGAATGCTTAAGCTTGTTTAGTTTCCTTTTTATCACAAAGTTCTCCTCTTTTAGATCGTTAACTTCCTATTCAAGCCTCAAGACCCTTTGACATAATTCTTGCTTACTCTCCTGCAAAAGATAAGAAGGGGTAAGCAAAATCTTAGGCTTCTTCCTTGAGTAAGGGAGACTCGACTTCTTGAGCTCCACATGCATGTCCCCAGGTTGGGGTAGAGGAACTTCCTCTTCGTCGGAACTTGTTCCTTCCTTCCCCTTAGGATCATAATCTTCTTCCTCATCTGTGGTCCAATCATAAGGATCTAAGTCTCCTAGACCTTGGGGTTAGCAAGGTAATTAGCCACATAGCTCCCCCCTCTGAATCTTGAGAAGACATCTTTGCTCTAAATCTGCTGCAGAAATAGGCTCGAAACAAAAACAGAGCATATTTGTGTGATACGAGGGTCAGACCTTTTGGGAGATTATATAATGAATTTTTACCGACCATAAGGAGTATTCCACAAGAAAACGGAGTCCAGGAGACACACGAGGTACTCACGAGCCCCCCAGGCGCGCCTGGCAGGCTTGTCACCTCCTCGTGCGCTTTCCGGGCTACTTTAAATTTTTCTAAATATTCGAAAACGGAGAAAAATTGCTATTGGAAAAGTTTTGGAATCGGTTTACTTACCGTATCACATACCTCTTCGTTTTTGGAGTGTGAAACAAGACGGTAAATATCCCTTATGTACTCCTCCAGAGTTATGGTATTAATAATATTGCTTTCAACATTTATGGGAGTACCTGAGATATAATGCTTGATTCTTTGCCCATTACAACTCTCGGAAAACTACCTTCCGCATTGTTGATTTTTATGGCACCGGAACGATATACTTCCTCAACAATGTAAGGTCCTTCCCATTTAGTGAGAAGTTTGCCTGCAAAAAATCTTAAACGAGAATTGTATAGCAAGACATAATCACCCACATTGAACTCACGTTTTTGTATCCTTTTATCATGCCACCTCTTAACTTTTTCTTTAAACAACTTGGCATTTTCATATGCCTGAGTTCTCCATTCATCAAGTGAGCTAATATCAAATAACCTCTTCTCACCAGCAAGTTTGAAACCAAAGTTGAGCTCTTTGATTGCCCAATAAGCCTTATGCTCTAGCTCGAGAGGTAAATGACATGCTTTACCGTAAACCATTTTATACGGAGACATGCCCATGGGATTATTATAAGTAGTTCTATAAGCCCACAGTGCATCATCAAGTTTCTTAGACCAATTATTTCTAGACCTATTAACAGTCTTTTGCAAAATTAATTTAATTTCTCTATTACTTAACTCTACTTGACCACTAGACTGAGAATGATAAGGAGATGCAATTCTATGGTTGACATCATACTTAGCAAGCATTTTACGGAAAGCACCATGAATAAAATGTGAACCACCATCAGTCATTAAATATCTAAGGACTCCAAATCTAGCAAAAATAACTTCTTTAAGCATATTAATAGAGGTCTTATGATCAGCACTACTAGTTGGAATAGCTTCTAGCCACTTAGTAACGTAATCAACAACAACTAGAATATGAGTATACCCGTTGGACTTTGGAAAAGGTCCCATATAATCAAAACCCCAAACATCAAATGGTTCAATAACAAGTGAATAATTCATAGGCATTTCCTGACGTTTACTAATATTACCTATTCTTTGACATTCATCACAAGACAAGACAAACTTACGAGCATCCTTGAAGAGAGTAGGCCAATAAAAACTGGATTGCAATACCTTGTGTGCAGTTCTATCTCCCGCATGGTGTCCTCCGTAAGCCTCGGAGTGACACTTCTGTAGGATCTGTCCCTGTTCATGCTCAGGTACACAACGTCTAATAACACCATCTACTCCTTCTTTATAAAGGTGAGGATCGTCCCAAAAGTAATGTATCAAATCATAGAAGAACTTTTTCTTTTGTTGGTATGTGAAACTAGGTTGTATATATTTAGCAACAATATAATTAGCATAATCAACATACCATGGTGTACTGCGTGAAGCATTGATGACATTCAATTGTTCATCAGGAAAGCTATCATCAATAGGTTGTGGGTCATCAAGAACATTCTCTAACCTAGACAAGTTATCTTCTACGGGGTTCTCAGCACCCTTCCTATCAACAATATGCAAATCAAATTCTTGTAGCAAGAGAACCCATCTAATAAGTCTAGGTTTAGCATTTTCTTTTCCATGAGATATTTAATAGCATCATGATCAGTGTGAATAGTAACTTTGGAATCAACAATATAAGATCTGAACTTATCACATGCAAACACAACCGCTAAAAATTCTTTTTCAGTAGTAGCATAGTTTCTTTGGGCACTATCTAGAGTTTTACTAGCGTAATGAATAACATTTAATTTCTTATCAACTCTTTGTCCTAGAACAACACCAACAACATAATCACTAGCATCACACATAATTTCAAAAGGTAGGTTCCAATCAGGTGGTTGAACAATAGGTGCAGTTATCAAGGCCTTCTTAAGTATTTCAAATGCTTCTTCACAATCATCATAAAAAACAAATGGAATATATTTTTGCAAGAGATTGGTGAGAGGCCTAGAAATCTTAGAGAAGTGTTTAATAAACCTTTTATAGAAACCAGCATGACCAAGGAAACTTCTTATACCTTTATTGTCTGTAGGGCATGGCATTTTCTCGATCGCATCAACTTTAGCCTTATCGACTTCAATACCTATTTCAGCAATTTTATGTCCCAAGAAAATGCCTTCATTAACCATAAAGTGGCATTTGTCCCAATTCAAAACAAGGTTAGTATCTTTACATCTCTGCAAAACTCGATCAAGGTTGCTCAAGCAATCATCAAAAGAAGTTCCGTAAACGGAGAAATCATGCATGAAAACCTCAACAATCTTTTTAGAAAAGTCAGAGAATATAGCCATCATACATCTTTGAAAGGTAGCATGTGCATTACATAAACCAAAAGGCATACGTCTATAAGCAAAGGTACCGATAGGGCAAGTAAAAGTGGTTTTCTCCTGATCAGATTGTGCAACAGGTATTTGGGAGAAACCAGAATAACCATCTAGAAAGCAAAAGTGTGTATGTTTAGACAATCTTTCTAGCATTTGATCAATAAAAGGTAAAGGGTAATGATCTTTCTTAGTATCTTTATTTAATTTCCTAAAATCAATTACCATCCTATAGCCAGTAACAATTCTTTGTGGGATCAATTCATCTTTATCATTAGGGACAACGATAATACCTCCCTTCTTAGGGACACAATGCACCAGACTTACCCAATCACTATGAGCAACATGATAAATAATATCTTCTTCCACGAGATTTAATATTTCTTTTCTTACCACCTCTTTCATCTTAGGATTTAATCTTCGTTGGTGATCGGCAACTGGTTTGGAATCAGGATCAGTTTTAATTTTATGCTGGCATAGAGTGGGACTAATGCCCTTAAGATCATCAAGAGTATATCCAATAGCAGCACGGTGCTTCCTCGGGGTTTTCAATAATTTCTTTTGTTCATGCTCTGAAAGGTTAGCACTAATAATAACATGATATATCTCTTTTTCATCAAGATAAGCATACTTAAGAGTATCAGGTAACTGTTTAAGCTCAAACACAGGATCACCCTTTGGTGGAGGTCGATCTCCAAGTAATTCAACATGCAAATTATTCTTAAGGATAGGACGTTGTTCAAAGATAACTCTATCTATCTCATTCCTTTCATCCATATGCATATCATTTTCATGTTCAAGCAAGTATTGCTCTAAAGGATCAGTGGGAGACACAACAATATAAGCAAGAGCAATAATTTCATCCTTACTAGGAAATTATTTTCATGAGGTTGTTTACTAAACTTAGAAAAATTAAATTCATGTGACACACCTTCAAAGCCAACAGTAACAGTTTGTTTCTCACAATAAATTTGAGCATTAACAGTACTGAGGAATGGTCTACCAAATATGATGGGACAAAAGCTATCTTGTGTGGTAGCAAGAACGAGAAAATCAGTAGGATACTTAGTTTTACCACACAAGACTTCAACATCTCTAACAATTCCCACAGGGCAGATAGTATCTCTATTAGCAAGTTTAATAGTAACATCAATAAATTCCATCTCGACAGGTGCAATCTCATCTTTAATTTCATTATATAAAGATTGAGGTATTGCACTAACACTAGCACCCATGTCACATAAACCATGATAACAATGATCTCCTATCTTAACAGAAACAACATGCATGCCAACAACACGTTTATGTTTGTCTCTAGCATGAGGTTTAGCAATTCTAGCAGCAGCTTCATAGAATTGAATAACATGCCCATCAACATTATCAGCCAAGAGATCTTTAATAATAGCAATACTAGGTTCAACTTTAACTTGCTCAGGGGGTGTGGGTGTTCTAATGTAGCCCTTACGTATCACAGTTGAAGCTTTAGCATGATCCTTTATTCTAACAGGGAAAGGTGGTTTCTCAATGTAAGCACTAGGAACAATAGAATCATTATAAGCAATAACTTTCTCTTCAACTGGATTGGGTTTTACTACATTAACTTCTATGGGAGGATGATATTTAAAACACTTCTCCTTAGGGAGATTAATATGAGCAGCAAATGATTCACATAAATAAGCTACAATCTCAGAGTCAAGTGCATGTTTGGTGCTAAAATCACGAAAAGTATTTGTTTCAACGAAGGATTTAACGCAATCAAACTTAAGATTCATACCTGACTCCTTACCTTCATCAAACTCCCAATCTTCAGAGTTGCGTTTAATTCTTTCCAATAAATCCCATTTGAAATCAATATCTCTCTTCATAAAAGAACCGGTACAAGAAGTGTCAAGCATGGTGCGACTGTCATGAGAAAGCCGAGCATAAAAGTTCATAATAATAATTTCTCAAGGGAGCTCATGGTTGGGGCATGAATATAACATTGACTTAAGCCTTGTCCAAGCTCGAGCGATACTTTATCTATCACGAGGCCAAAAATTATAGATATAATTCCGATCACGATGTACCAAATGCATATGATAAAACTTTTGATGAAATTCCAATTTCAATCGGTTGTAGTTCCATGATCTAGTATCATCACATATCCTATACCATGTCAATGCTTTATCACTCAAAGATAAGGAAAAGACCTTCTTCTTGACCTCATCCTCGGGCAAACCTGCAATCTTAAATAAACCACAAACTTCATCTACATAGATTAGATGCAAGTCGGGATGTGATGTTCCATCTCCTTTAAAAGGATTAGCCAACAGTTTCTCTAGCATACCCGAAGGAATTTCATAATAAATATTTTCAATAGGTGCAGTAGGGTGAGGAGCAACTCTTTGTGCTTCCGGTCGAGGTGAAGATACCCCGAACAAGCCCCTCAAAGGATTAGTTTCCATAGTGACAAGTGACAATAAATTTCAGTACACTATATAAATGTTTCCTTACCAAATTCCACTCACCAAAGGCGCTTCACTCCCCGGCAACGGCACCATAAAAGAGTCTTGATGACCCACAAGTATAGGGGATCTATCATAGTCCTTTTGATAAGTAAGAGTGTCGAACCCAACGAGGATCAGAAGGAAATGACAAGTGGTTTTCAGCAAGGTATTCTCTGCAAGCACTGAAATTATCGGTAACAAATAGTTGCGGGATAAGATAATTCGTAATGGGTAACAAGTAACAATAGTAACAAAGGTGCAGAAATATGGCCCAATATCTTTTGTAGCAAGGGACAAGCCTGGACGAACTCTTATATAAGGTAAAGTGCTCCCGAGGACACATGGGAAGTTTTGTCAAACTAGTTTTCATCATGTTCATATGATTCGCGTTCGCTACTTTGATAGGTTGATATGTGGGTGGACCGGTGCTTGGGTGCTGTCCTTACTTGGACAAACATCCCACTTGTGATTAACCCCTCTTGCAAGCATCCACAACTACGAAAGAAGAATTAAGACAAAGTCTAACCATAACATTAAACTGGTGGATCGAAATCAGCCCCTTGCGAAGCAACGCATAAACTAAGGTTTAAGCTTCTGTCACTCTAGCAACCCATCATCTACTTATTACTTCCCAATGCCTTCCTCTAGGCCCAAATAATGGTGAAGTGTCATGTAGTAGACGTTCACATAACACCACTAGAGGAAAGACAACATACAACGCATCAAAATATCGAACGAATACCAAATTCACATGACTACTTATAGCAAGACTTATCACATGTCCTCAGAACAAACGTAACTACTCACAAAGCATAATTATGTTCATGATCAGAGAGGTATTGAATAGTATTAAGGATTTGAACATATTATCTTCCACCAAGTTATCCAACTAGCATCAACTACAAGGAGTAATTAACACTACTGGCAACCTTACAAGTACCAATCGGAGTCGCGACACGGAGATTGGGAACAAGAGATGAACTAGGGTTTGGAGATGAGATGGTGCTGATGAATATGTTGATGGAGATGAGTCCCCTCCGATGAGAGGAGTGTTGGTGATGACGTTGGCGATGATTTCCCCCTCCGAGAGGGAAGTTTCGCCGACAGGACGACCCTGCCGGAGCTCTAGATTGGTTCTGTTCAAGTTCCGCATCTTGGAGGCGGCGTTTCTTCCCAAAAGCTCTCTCTTGATTTTTTTTCTGGGATGAGACCCTCCACATAGTAGAAGATGGGAGCCGGAGGGGTAACAGGGGGCCCATGAGCCCCCCAGGCGCGCCCAGGGGGGTGGGGCACGCGTGGCAGGCCCGTGACCTCCTCGTGGCTCCCCTCCAGTATTTCTTCCACCCAGTATTTTTTATATATTCCAAAATAATTCCTCGCTGATTTTCACGGCTTTTGGAGTTGTGCAGAATAGGTATCTCAAACTTGCTCCTTTTCCAGCCCAGAATTCCAGCTGCCGGCATTCTCCCTCTTGATGTAAACCTTATAAAATAAGAGAGAAAAGGCATAAGTATTGTACCATAATGTGCAATAACAGCCCATAATGCAATAAATATCAATATAAAAGCATGATGCAAAATGTACGTATTAGTGATCTTGGTGCAGGAGTAAGTGTTATGCCTTTCTCTCTTTACGAAAAGGCTTTGTCTAGATAAACTAATCCCTACAGATATCTCTCTTCAAATGGCTGATAAGTCAACAACCGTTCCTGTTGGTATTTGTGAGGATGTTCCTGTTGAAGTTGCTAATTGCTTGATCCTTACTGACTTTGTTGTGCTTAACATGCCTGAGGATGGGAGCATGTCTATTATTCTTGGTAGACCTTTTCTTAACACTGCAGGTGCTATTATTGATTGCAATAAAGGGAAGCTGACTTTCAATGTTAATGAGAATGAGCACACGGTATATTTTCGTAATAAGATTGATAAAAGGCATGACCTTAAGTCTATTGAGAATATTGAGACCGTGAAGGTTGGAGAGTGGGATTGTCCTCTACATGTGCACCACAAATACAAAACCATTATGGTGGGGACAATATCTACTAAAATAAAGGTATCATGATTGCTTTATAAGAAGTGAAACTTTTTGCTCGATATATCACATGTTTGGTAGTAAGACTTGATCAACCTTGCTAACAAACATGTTTTATATGAGTAAAAAGAGAAGCTTGTAATGTTTGCATTTCCTTTATTTTTCATCCTCCTTGCTGTACCAAAGTTGTATGTTTTTGAAGCTTCATATGTTTAATCATTGCTTCGAGCTTTCCGAAAGTTTTATAACTTTCGATACTTTGATTTTTTTTTCAAAGATGAAGTTGTCAGAAAAATTCCAAAAAGATTATAATAAAAATTTCCATCAAAAAAGAGACATAGGGTCACCTGGGGCTGACCAGGGTGGGCCACCCCTAGTCTAGGCGGCCAGGTGGCGCGGCCTGGCCCCTGGCCGCGCCCACAGGTCGCCTGGGCCCATCTGGTCCCCTTTCCATGTACTTCTTCTTCCCTTCTCTCTCTCTCAGTCCAAAAATTCCGATTTTTCTCCTCGAGCTCGAGTTCTTGCTATTCTCGGTGGCAAATTTCGATCTCTCTCTACAACCCATCATTTGCATTGAGATTTTGAGCATTTTCTCCTTGGTATGTCACTCCTCCACCCCTCCAATTAGAACTTTGATTGGTAGTCTTATTTGTGAGTATTTAGGAGTTCTTGGTGCTGTTCATATGAGCTTGCATGCATGTTTAGAAATTTATTTGTGAAGTCTTGATGCAAGTTTATGCATCGGGGAAGTGAGTAGAATAGTTTGCTCCAACTCATTCTGCTTAAACCTTCATTTTTGTGATGTACCAAAAATTTCATAAATGAGTTTGTTTGGAAAAGCAACGGGGATGCTTGGGAAAAAGAGACCCGAGCCTACCGATATACTAACTAGAGCTGCAGCTTCGCCTTCTACTGTGATGACCAATGTTGGAAAAAGCGTTATTAAGCGTACGCCTCGGCGCGCTAAAGCGCTCAGCGACATCCCATCGCGTAGCCTTGGGTCTAATCGGCGATCTAGGCGGGCCCATGGCTAAAGCGGATCTAGGCGTGCGCCTAAGCGCGATGAAGCGGAGAAAAGATGCTAGCAAGCGGCGGAAGGTAGAGCAAGGCAGACCAAAGATGGAACGGGAGAGGTTGCGAGGCTGGGCGGGAAGGTGGCGAGAAGATCGCGATAAGATGGAGAAGATTGCGGGGAGTTTGCTGGCTAGAGGAAATGAGAGATTAGGCAGCTCTGGATATATATACAGACAAAAGGGGTGGCAGCGGCTTGATCTATTCTGGCGTTGATTCGTCCTCCGGCCGCCGAGACGAAGATTCAACCCATCCTATCACCACGCAGCCATGACTTCTTCCTACTAGCCATCCTTTTGCTCGACCACAATCTGAGGTTCGCTCTTCTTCCCTGGTGTAGGTTTCATCAGTCCATTCTCTTTTCATGTCAGTGAAGTGCATATGTGTGCTGCCTCTACACCATCCCCTGGATTGCTAGTTGGATGCTGATACGTCTCAAACGTATCTATAATTTTTGATGGTTTCATGCTGTTATCTTGTCATCTTTGGATGTTTTATGTACCTATTATATCTTTTTTGGGACTAACTTATTAATTCAGTGCCAAGTGCCAGTTCCTATTTTTTGTGTGTTTTTGGCTCTTTTCAGATCTGATTTTGGAACGGAGTCCAAACGGAATAAAATCCCCGAAATGATTTTTTCCCGAACGGAAGAAGATCAGGGGGCTTATGGGCCAAGCCAGGAGGGCTACACGGATCCCACAAGCTCCCAGTCCGCCACCAGGGGGGCGACGGTGGGCAGGCTTGTGGCCTCCCTAGCGCCCCCTGACCTAGATCTTGCGGCTATATATTCCCTAAAAATCAGAAAAAATCAAGGGATCCACGAAAATACTTTTCCGCCGCCGCAATCTTCCGTTTCCGCGAGATCTCATCTGGAGACCCTTCCCGGTGCCCTGCCGGAGGGGACTTTGGAGTTGGAGGGCTTCTTCATCATCATAATCGCCCCTCCAATGACTCGTGAGTAGTTCACTTCAGACCTACGGGTCCGTAGTTAGTAGCTAGATGTCTTCTTCTCTCTCTTGGATCTTCAATACAAAGTTCTCCATGATCTTCATGGAGATCTATCCGATGTAATCTTCTTTGGCGGTGTGTTTGTTGAGATCTGATGAATTGTGGATTTGTGATCAGATTATCTATGATATATATTTGAGTCTTTGTTGATTTATTATATGCATGATTTGATATCCTTGTAAGTCTCTCCGAGTCTTGGGTTTTGTTTGGACAACTAGATCCATGATTCTTGCAATGGGAGAAGTGCTTGGTTTTGGGTTCTTACCGTGTGGTGACCTTTCCCAGTGATAGTAGGGGCAGCAAGGCACACATTGTGTAGTTGCCATCAAGGGTAACAAGGTGGGCTCTGTCGTAGATATGAGATTGTCCATCTACATCATGTCATCTTTCTTAAGGCGTTACTCTGTTCTTTTGGACTTAATACACTAGATGCATGCTGGATAGCGGTCGACGTGTGGAGTAATAGTAGTAGATGCACAAAGTATCGGTCTACTTGTTTTGGACGTGATGCCTATAGATATAATCATTGCCATAGATGACGTCACGACTTTGCGCGGTTCTATCAATTGCTCGACAGTAATTTGTTCACCCACCGTCTAATTGCTTTCATGAGAGAAGCCACTAGTAAACACTACGGCCCCCGGGTCTATTCACACATATCGTTTCCACTTTCGCTTTTACTTTGCTTTGTTACTTTCTTGCTTTCAGTTCTCACTTGGTGAACAATCTATAAGGGATTGACAATGTCAAATCCCTGGATCCCTAACTAGGATTTAGCATTGTGCTCATATTTACATTCATTGCATTCAAGAACTAGAAACAAATTCAAAGCAAGTGGTGAAACAAAACCCCAAAAACCCTAGCCACTTCTAATTCAAGGTAAATTCAAATCTTGTCAAAATCAATGAACCCAAAATGGCCCCAAGAAAAGTTTAACTTTTCTGATAATACTTGAAAACAAATTATCAGGGAAGAAAACTATTTTCAAAACACATTTGGCATTTTATTTAAATTCAAAAAGCCACTGAATTCAAGTCTAAATTTGAATTCAAATATTTTCAAAGTTTCAAAAATGTTGAAAACTTCAGTAATGGTTGGAAATATTCCAACTAATATTTCAGTGTGTTCAAAATAATTTTTGAACTAAGTTTGGAGCCAAAATTAATGGCAAATCAAATCAGCAACAAAACAGAAAACAAAATAGAGAGAAAAAATGCAAAAACTCTATCTAGTGCTTACCTGGCCCAGGCCCAGCTCTCCCGTGTCGTCTTCCTCCTCGCCAGTGGGCAGCAGGAGGTGGCCGCCGCCTCCTCCAGCGCGGCCACACACCTGTGAGCGTGCCTGGCTCGCCCAGATGAGCTGGAGAGGGAGGATAAGCATCCCCCGAGCCGTTCCCAGCCTCTTCCCCTCCTCATTCGCCCCTATTCTCTCTCTCTCTCTCTCTCTCTCTCTCGGCCGCCATTGCCGCGAACTCAAGCTCGAGCTAGCCTTTGCTCCGGCCGTCCTCACTCGCCTCTGAGTGCACCATTCGCTCCGCCTCGACAAGCTGGTCGTCCCTGCCAAAGAAGAACATCCCCCGAGCCGTGCAACGCCCTCGGCACCGTCATCTTAAAGCTTCGGCCGCCGGCAAGCCACCATCGATTCGCCGGATCCAGTGCCTCCCCGAGCAGCCTGAGCATCCCCTCGTCACCGTACTGAGCTCTGGAGTGATTCCCCCATTTTCCCGTCTCTTTTCTGAGCTTTAGGCCTAGTTTCACCTGAGCCCGACGAGGACCGCCGCTGTAGCTCGTCGCCGGTGACCCTACGGTGACCGGCTGGTCCATCTGAGGCCTGCAACAGCTTCAGCTCGTCGCGTAGGTGCTTTAGGAGACCAGCCCCGCGCGATTTGCCCTTGTTTTCGATGACCTCGACGGTGGCCGAGCTTCGGTTGCCGCCAAGCTCATCGCCGGCGTCGATTCCGGCCACCCCATCCCCTCGGGTTGCTCCATTGTGCGCGTCGTCGTTCTCCCTGTGGCCTCTGGCGTGCGTTTGGTCATCACAGACGCGTTTCCGATGCCCTCTGCCGTCTGTGGTGCCGCCGGAGGCTCACCGCCGGCGAGGACGACCTCCCCGCCGGTGGATCTGACCCCCCTAAGTCTATGACAAGTGGGGCCAGCCTCTGGTTAGTTAGTACTAATAAAAATAAAATTAACTTAATTAAATTAACCTAAGCAGTCACTGACAGGTGGGTCCTACCCTGTTAATTAACTAGTTAACTTAAATTTAAACTAAAAAAACTGGCTTGAGTCACTGACGAGTGGGTCCCACTGGTCAGGTTTGACTTTCAACGGCTAGTTGGACCTGCTGATGTCATGCTGATGCAATAAAGCTTTTCTGTTTAAAAATAATTCCAGAATAAGTTCAAAACTTTGGAAATTCATAAAAGTTTGAATATAACTCCAAATTGGACAAATAATATATGAAAAAGTATGAAAAAAATCCAAGGAATCTGAATATGTCATTTTCAAATATGTTTGAAAATGTTAACTTCACCAAACATGCAAAATGGTGAATAGGTTAAATTTGATAAATGCTTTGGAGTTGGAATTTGAAATTCATTTGAATTCCACTTCAAATGCCATGACCAAACAATGCTCAATCACAACCAGCAACGCAACGTATCATTCCCATGCATGTTAAAACAAGATGAATTGAGCATCAGGTCGAATCAATTAAAAGGGTATTCGAAAATACCTGGTTTGAAGTGATATTTGAATCTTGATTCAAATCAACTTCAACTTAATAAATGGTAGCTACATTAGCCTACCACCTTTCATCTTCATGCCATGCTCATGCATCATCTTGTTGCATATGATTGATATTGATTGATGTCATTTCTATCGGTAGGCTCCGCTCCTCCGGATTCCACCGAATATCCGACTGACGGATATTGTCCCTCTGCTGAGCAACAAGGCAAGCAACCATTTTGATCATTCCGATAAATCCCATGTTCTCGCTCCTGCACTTACTTATTGCATTAGGATCAAATGCTTCAAATGCTTTTGCCACGTTAGTTGAACCCACTTCCTTTGCATGACCTATCTTTCTCACAGTAAATAGCTGAACCTTGCAACCTAGCATACCTGGTACATGCTTGAGCCATGATGTGCCTTATCCTGCTATGCATGCTATGCTTAGAGTTGTGTATGGTCTGTCATCTGGGTGATGAACAGAATTGTGAGAATGCGTTCAGTAAGTAAAGGTTGTGTGTTAAACCTGATTTGGTAAAGGTACCGGTGGAAGGCTATGTAGGAGTACATGGCGGGTTGTTTCATTGGAACCGTCCTTAGGAACTGAGTTCCGTGTATGTAATCCAAGACGAGATACTACCACATGCTGGGCCCTGAAATACGACCCCGCTCGACTTATTAACCGCTTAGTACCCGGTCCAGGAGTTGCAAGTAGTTTATGGTGTTTATAGTCATGCTGGAGGCCGTGCATAGAGCTGACCTGAGAGGTGGGCTGTGATGCGGTAGGCAGTGGCACGGTGTACCAAGTGGCACCCGGATGGTGGGCTTGGGAACCCTGCGCACATCGTTTGGGGCCGTGGCAGAAACCTCGGCCGGACTTCCGTGCGGGTTACCCTCAGATAGGCGATAGACCTGGACTAAGTATTAGCGTGGTTAACGGTCGTGTCCGACTCCCTCGCTGGGCTTCCGCTTGAAGGTTGCCGAGGTGCATGACGTGCACATGGCGATAAGTGGCGAGAGCATGTGTGAAGAAGTACACCCCTGCAGGGTTATGATCTATTCGAATAGCCGCGTCCGCGGATATGGACTACTTGGAGACATATGTTGTTCATAGATAACTTTAATGGCTACTCATAAAATTGTCAAGATAAGCGTGAGTGTCGTGGACGTCATTTCTGTATGGAGACGGAATGATTCCACGATGGAGTATTGTTGTGGTGTTAGTGGACTCGTGTGCGAGAAATCAAAGTTGTCAAAACTATTTAAAAATGCAAGTTGTCTAGCCACGAGTCAATTGCTGGCTTTCCGCATGAAACCCCACAATTCCTTATTGATACATTGCATGAGTAGATAGCTTATCCTAAAGTCTTGCTGAGTACTTTTGTACTCATGTTTGCTTAATAATTGTTGCAGAGGTTGTTAATGACCCTAATGGAGGGTTCTACCTAGACATCAACGACGACGAGTAGCTGGTATCCCAGCTACGGTCTGGCCCTAGGGTGGGTCTGTAGATAGTCAGGCCATGTGCCTTTATCTTTCCATCTGTCTGTACTCAGACAACATTACTCTTTCGCTGGTTTGTAAGAACTGTGTGTATGATTTGTTATGATGGGTCGTGAGACCCCTACCTTGTAATATTATGTGTGTGGCTCTTCCGAGCCTTCTAAATAAAGTTTGTATGTTATGGTTATGTTGTGATGCCATCGATGTATCTATACATATCGGTATGCCATGCGTACGTGTGTTGTACTTGATATGTATGGGGTTCGATTACCTAGCCGTAGGCTTTAGCAGCATTCCTTACAGGGAAATGCCCCTCTATGATCCAACGAGCCATGGTAGTTCGCTACTGCTCCGGACACATTGGTTGACCAGCATGTGTCCTTCTTAGCTGCTGTGTCTGTCCCCTTTGGGGAGATGTCACGCGATTTAATGGAGTCCCTGTAGCTTGCTATGACTCATCTACATTCACTGGTGACCGACACCTGCTTTGCTGGGTCATGTATGCCTGTTCCTGTGCGGAACTGCCGCTTTGGTTTATGACTAGACATGTCGATCCGAGTTCTTTGTCATTGGATTGCTAGTGACACGATTACATACGCGAGTCAAAAGGCTGCAGCCGTGGGGATAACCGTGCGTGAGACTGCAAAGAGATGCGATGTGTTACAGGCTGGATTCCTATGGCTTAGGATCGGGGTCCCGACAGACAACCCCTTCATAGCGTTGGGAGCATGCTTTTTGTGTTTGTGCAGGCTCTTGTGATACTCCTTCACTGGATCGATACCTTGGTTCTCAAATTGAGGGAAATACTTACCACCGCTGCGCTACATCACCCTTTCCGCTTCGAGGGAACACCAACGCAAGGCTCCAAGGCCACGGGGGAAATCCTTTGCATATTTGCCTAGGAAGTCCCTTAAGGCGTAGCCGTAACACAAGGATTCCTGGTGCCGTCAACACATCTATTTCTAGCGCTGATGGAAGGTCTTTTGTTACAGTACCTAAGGAAGTGGTGGTTTGCTTTCTCATACTAATGTTATCATGAGTTTCTGTTTAAGTTTCGTGTTGTGAAGTTTTCAAGTTTTTGGTGAAGTTCTTATGGACAAAGAGATAAAGAGTGGCAAGAGCTCAATCTTGGGGATGCCCAAGGCACCCCAAGAGATCCAAGGATGTCGTAAAAGCCTAAGCTTGGGGATGCCCCGGGAAGGCCTCCCCTCTCTCGCCTTCAATCCATCGGTAACGTTACTTGGGTCTATATTTTTATTCACCACATGTTATGTGTTTTTGCTTGGAGCGTCTTGTATCGTAGGAGTCTTTTTATTTTTGTTGTGTCACAATCATCCTTGTTGCACACCTAGAGAGAGAGACATGCACTCACCGTGATTTTGTCGAGCTTCACTTATATCTTTTGGTAGACAATTCAGCTCATATGTGCTTCAGTTATATCTTTTGAGCTAGATACTTTTGCTCTGTGTGCTTCACTTATATCTTTTAGAGCACAGCGGTGCGTGGCTTGGTAGTTGATCTATGTTTTGAAAGTAGTCTCAAAAGGGGTAGTTATCCAAAGGGATACGAAAACTTCCACCTTCATGTGCATTGAATAGTTAGAGAAGTTTGATTCATCTCAATTAGTTTTGAGTTGTGGTTTTGGTAATATTGAAGTTATTCTTGTAAGGTGTTGTGGATCTAGAAATACTTGTGTTGAAGTTAGTGATTCCCGTAGCATGCACATATGGTGAACCGCTATGTGATGAAATATAAGCATGATTAGTCTATTGATTGTCGTCCTTTGCGTGGCGGTCGGGATCGCGCGATGGTTTATACCTACCAACCCTTCCCCTAGGAGTATGCGTTGAATGCTTTGTTTCGATTACTAATAAAACTTTTGCAACAAGTATATGAGTTCTTCATGACTAATGTTGAGTCCATGGTTTAGATGCACTTTCACCTTCCACCATCACTATCTTCTAAGTGCCGTGCAACTTTCGCCGATGCACAAAACCCACCATTAGCCTCCCTCAAAACAGCCACCATACCTACCTACTATGGATTTTTCAAAGTCATTCCGAGATATATTATGATGCAACTACCACCATGACTTGTGCCACCACGTCTACATTGCTATTGCATGATCGTAAGATAGCTAGCATGATGTTTCCATTAATGTCTATGCCATGCTAGATCATTGTCACGGTACACTACCGAAGGCATTCCATATAGAGTCATCGTTGCTCCAAGTTTTGAGTTGAAAGTGTGATGATCATCATTGATGGAGCATTGTCCCATGTGAGGAAAAAAAATAGGCCAAAGAAGGCCACCAAAATAAAAAATATATAAAAAAAGAGGCCAAAGAGCCCACATAAAAAAATGAGAGAAAAAGAGAGAAGGGACAATGTTACCACTTTTCCACACTTGTGCATATTAAGCACCATGATCTTCATGATTGAGAGTCTCTCGTTTTGTCACCACCATATAGCTAGCGAGAAATTTTCATTATATAACTTGGCTTGTATATTCCAATGATAGGCTTCCTCAAAATTGCCTTAGGTCTTCGTGAGCAAGCAAGTTGGATGCACACCCACTAGTTTTCTTTAAGAGATTTCACATACTCTTAGCTCTAGTGCATCATTTGTATGGCAATCCCTACTCATTCACATTGATATCTATTGATGAGCATCTCCACAGCTCATTGATATGCCTAGTTAATGTGACCATCTTCTCCTTTTTTGTCTTGCAAACTCCACCACACTCCACACCACTTATAGTGCTAAAACCATGGCTCACGCTCATGTATTGCGTGAGAGTTGAAAAGGTTTGAGAAAGTAAAGGTGTGAAACAATTACTTGGCCAATACCGGGGTTGTGCATGATTTAAGTTCGTTGTGCAATGATGATAGAGCATAGCCAAACTATATGCCTTTGTAGGGATAACTTTCTTTTGGCCTTGTTATTTTGAAAGTTTATGATTACCTTGCTAGTTTGATTGTATTATTATTGTTTCCACGTCAATAGCAAACTATTGTTTTGAATCTAATGGATCTGAACATTCACATCACATAAGAGGAGTTACAAAGGACATCTGTGCTAGGTAGCATGAAAGCATCAAAAATTCATTCTTTATCACTTCCCTACTCGAGGACGAGCAGGAGTTAAGCTTGGGGATGCTTGATACGTCTCAAACGTATCTATAATTTTTGATGGTTTCATGCTGTTATCTTGTCATCTTTGGATGTTTTATGTACCTTTTATATCTTTTTTGGGACTAACTTATTAATTCAGTGTAAGTGCCAGTTCCTATTTTTTCTGTGTTTTTGGCTCTTTTCAGATCTGATTTTGGAACGAAGTCCAAACAGAATAAAATCCCCGAAATGATTTTTTCCCGAAC
Organism: Hordeum vulgare subsp. vulgare; assembly: GCF_904849725.1. Taxonomy (NCBI): domain Eukaryota; kingdom Viridiplantae; phylum Streptophyta; class Magnoliopsida; order Poales; family Poaceae; genus Hordeum; species Hordeum vulgare. The sequence goes on from NC_058518.1 coordinate 306,997,364, forward strand.
GGAAGAAGATCAGGGGGCTTATGGGCCAAGCCAGGAGGGCTATAGGGAGCCCACAAGCTCCCACTTCGCCACCAGGGGGGGCGGTGGGCAGGCTTGTGGCCTCCCTGGCGCCAACCTGACCAAGATCTTGCGCCTATATATTCCCTAAAAATCAGAAAAAAATCAAGGGATCCACGAAAATACTTTTCCTCCGCCGCAACCTTCCGTTTCCGCGAGATCTCATCTGGAGACCCTTCCCGGTGCCCTGCCGTAGGGGACTTTGGAGTTGGAGGGCTTCATCATCATCATCATCGCCCCTCCAATGACTCGTGAGTAGTTCACTTCAGACATACGGGTCCGTAGTTAGTAGCTAGATGGCTTCTTCTCTCTCTTGGATCTTCAATACAAAGTTCTCCATGATCTTCATGGAGACCTATCCGATGTAATCTTCTTTGGCGGTGTGTTTGTCGAGATCCGATGAATTGTGGATTTGTGATCAGATTATCTATGATATATATTTGAGTCTTTGCTGATTTCTTATATGCATGATTTGATATCCTTGTAAGTCTCTCCGAGTCTTGGGTTTTGTTTGGCCAACTAGATCTATGATTCTTGCAATGGGAGAAGTGCTTGGTTTTGGGTTCTTACCGTGTGGTGACCTTTCCCAGTGACAGTAGGGGCAGCAAGGCACACATTGTGTAGTTGCCATCAAGGGTAACAAGGTGGGCTCTGTCGTAGATATGAGATTTTCCATCTACATCATGTCATCTTTCTTAAGGCGTTACTGTGTTCTTTTGGACTTAATACACTAGATGCATGCTGGATAGCGGTCGACGTGTGGAGTAATAGTAGTAGATGCACAAAGTATTGGTCTACTTGTTTTGGACGTGATGCCTATAGATATAATCATTGCCATCGATGACGTCATGACTTTGCGTGGTTCTATCAATTGCTCGACAGTAATTTGTTTACCCACCGTCTACTTGCTTTCATGAGAGAAGCCACTAGTAAACACTACGGCCCCCGGGTCGATTCACACCTATCGTTTCCACTTTCTCTTTTACTTTGCTTTGTTACTTTGTTGCTTTCAGTTCTCACTTGGCGAACAATCTATAAGGGATTGACAACCCCTTCCTTGCGTTGGGAGCAAGCTTTTTGTGTTTGTGCAGGATCTTCTGATACTCCTTCACTGGATCGATACCTTGGTTCTCAAACTGAGGGAAATACTTACCACCGCCGTGCTACATCACCCTTTCCGCTTCGAGGGAACACCAACGCAAGGCTCCAAGGCCACGGGGGAAATCCTTTGCATATTTTCCTAGGAAGTCCCTTAAGGCGTAGCCTTAGCAGAAGGATTCCTGGTGCCGTCAACACATCTATTTCTGGCGCTGATGGAAGGTCTTTTGTTGCAGTAGCAGCTGCTACTTGATACTCTGTCCCTCCCATGAAATCACTTGATATGCAGTTTATATATTGGTTTTAGTTTACCTAGATTGCTAATTGGATGTTGTGTTATCCATCCCCTAGGGGCGGATCTAAGATTTCAGCAGAGGGTGCGCCACTATTGTTTTGCATAGATCTCACAAATTCACGTGGGAGTACCATAATCGATTCAACAATAGAAACAATAGTTATTTTGTTCGATCTGCAACTGATTTATACATGCATTGATGTTGTTGTGGCTGAATTTGCTCATACATATACAAGATTTAGTAAATAAGAGGCAATTAGTATTTGGAAACTGAACATATGAATTTTTCTGTACTGAACATGACTGAAAATAATAATAACTTCATGATGCAATTGTACTCGACAACTTATACGACGATGAGGTTAAAGAGGACATGTCATAGCTAGCGCCTGAAGAAACAAGGGAAGTACCCACTGGTCTGAAGGTAATCATCCTATGCATTATTGATGTTCATGAATTTCATTCTATGACTGTCTCGGTTAATAAATTATATATGTGACATGATTGCCAAGATGTGATACTGGACAATACTAGTACTAATGTAGAAGTAGGATCATATTCTCATGCATGAGGCCAAAATGTGATATTGACAAAAGCTGCTAGACACTAGTCTAAAAGTAGGATCATCTGTGTGTGAGTGTGTGTGGCTTGTAATGCAAAATATCTATTATTTGGAACCCGTCGATATGTAGCTTGCTGCCTATTTATATTGCTCTGCATATATTATGATATTATAAATTTATAATTTAATAATTTATATTGCTTTTATTCGGATGTGGACATATGCATAAATGTACAGACATAATTTATTGTGTTTTTTGCTTTCATTGTTCTCTGCATTTATGCCTACTTGTGGGCTGGACTTCGTTAGAAATTACTGAGTTATTGCTTGCTGTGTAATTGATTATTTGCAGGATGTCTGGGACAAATGCAACATCAGCATCGCAAGAAGAGAACGTCCTTAAGAGAAAGTCAGATGATGTGGGATGGGAGTACTGGAGTCTAGCTGATGCTTCCAACAAGGATAAAGTGAAGTGTATGTTTTGTAACCATGTGAGCACTGGAGGTGTTTATCGTCACAAGCAGCATGTGGCTCATGTTGGTAATGCTGTGGTCAAATGCAAGAAAACCTCTCAGGAAGCAAAAGACAGGTGCAGGAAATCTCTTGAGGAGGCACCAAATAAAAGAAGGGAAAAGGCTGCCCGTGAGCAAGAGCTCAGACAAAGTGTGAACATTTCTCGCATTGGAGATGATGAAGCAACGTGTATGGCAAGCGTGGAGCCACAAAAGTTAGGTCCCATTGACAAATGGGCGTGGCCTATTGATCCTAAATTGACTCACGCTGAAGCCTTGCATCAACAGAAGATAAACAATGAACTCTCGAAAAAGAGAACACATGAAGTGCGACAATATGTGGCTAGATGGGTGTACAATCATGGTAATTAAATATATATGTTTACCCACACTGCCATTTATTATTTACTTCTTTGTAATTTCCAATGTTGGTTGCCTTGTCACTCACTCATTTTATTCGTATTGCATTTGTAGCTATACCATTCAATGCTTGTGACAACGATGATTTCAAGTTAATGTGTGAAGCCATTGGGAGCTTTGGTCCTGGATTTGAACCGCCATCTAAACATGACCTTCGAGAGACTTTGCTAAGTGAGGAACATGCAAGAGTGAAATGTTTGTGCAAGAACGTGATGCTGAAAAGATGAAGAATGGCTGCTCCATTATGACTGATGCTTGGTCAGATAGGAAGAGGAGAGCATAATGAACTTGTGCACAAACAATGTTGATGGTTATAATTTTATAAGGTCGAGTGAGATGTCGGCTGTACCGCACACAAGTGAAGTCATCTTCCAGTTAGTGGATGAAGTAGTTGAGGAGGTAGGTCCTGAACATGTGGTGCATGTAGTGACAGATAATGCTTCTAATAACATGGGAGCAAAGAAGATGTTGTTGGAGAAGAGGTCAAACATGTTTTGGAGCTCTTGTGCGACGCACACCATTAATTTGATGTTGAAAGGAATTGGAAACCTACCAAGGTTTAGTAAGGTACTTGAAAAAGTAAAAGCATTCACTATCTTTGTCTATGGGCACACACGGACCTTGGACTGCATGAGACACTTCTCTTCAGGGAAAGAGATCATAAGGCCAGGGATCACTAGGTTTGCTTCTGCTTATCTAACTTTGGAAAGCCTTCTGTACAAAAAGGATCAACTCAGGAAGATGGTGGTTGATGGTAGATGGGATAAGCTGAGAGAAGTTAAATCAAAAAAGGGAAAGGCAGCAACAGCTACGATGATGAGCATCACTTTTTGGAAAGATTTGAAGCTTTGCCTAAATGTCTTTGAGCCTTTGGTAAAAGTCCTTCGTTTGGTTGATGGGGATGTCAAGCCATCTATGGGTTTTGTTTATGGAGAAATAGTTAAGGCAAAGAAACAGATCAAGGAGGTCTATGGCAATGTGGAGTCACGTTGGAAAGATGTGATTAATATTGTTGAGAAAAAGATGAAAGATCGACTTGACTCATCATTGCACTTGGCTGCGTACTTGCTGAATCCGTATTATAGCTTTGCCGATACTAATATCTTTGATGATGGAACAATAACGGGAGGGTTCATCAGCTGTGTGGAGACCTTTTATTATGGTGATGATGACAAGCAAGATGAAGCTGTCAATTTCGAACTAAAGAAATTCCAGAATAGAGAAGGATCATTTGCAAAGAAGCTTGCGAGGAGTTGTCAGAATTTTGATTATAATGCAGGTATGCATTGTGATTTTGTGAAGTCAACTTATTCAATATATTGTCAGAGTTTATGCAATACATTGTTAACTTGATTCTCTGCTCTCATTCATAGCATCTTGGTGGAGGCTTTATGGAACTGAAACACTAGCTCTACAAAGGATGGCCGTGAGAATCCTCTCATTGACCTCAAGTTCTTCGGCATGTGAAAGGAATTGGAGTACCTTTGAAAATGTTAGTCTCCTAACTCTCTAATATCATGTATAGATTATTGAGTCACATGTCAACTTATGTTTTTACCTCTTGCAGATTCATACAAAGAAAAGAAATAGGCTAACTACAGAACGTCTAAACTCTCTTGTGTTTATACAATTCAACTCGAGAATGATGGCCAAGAAGAAAATGATCAAGGAGAAGAAGATCATTGATGTCCTCCTATGTGCTGAGACTACTGAAGCTCAAGGTTTTCTTTTCGAGGGTGGAGATGATTATGCAGAAGTCGTCTATAGGGATGACGATGAGGAGGAGATGGATAGTACAGAGATGCCAGGGAGTGGCATTGGAGAGGCAATGGGAGGCGATGAATTGCTGGAGCCACGTAGAAGTGCAAGACTAAGACAACTTTATTAAGAAGAAGAATTCGATTCTGAACAAGAGGAGTTTGATGATGAGGAGGAGATGCATTTAGAGGATGAGAATGACTATTGATAAGTGAAAGACCCAAATGCATGAATGTCCTTTGTTACGTACTTTTACTTTATCTTATATGTCTTTGACATTATGTGTCGAACCGTTCGTGTGTGTGTTCTTGTGGAATTTCCCCTTTTTGATTTGTGAGAGAAGTCTTCCAAATAAGATACTATAAATTAAGAACTTCATTTTGAAGTGTGAACTGTTGGACATATAATCTATATTGCTATGCCAATTGGGTCTTGCGTGAAGTTTGCCTCTCCTCTATTTGAATACTTGATATTTTTATGGGCTTGCTACTTACCATTGCATTGAATAGACTATTATTTAGTTTTCTTTTGGCAGCCTTTTTGTTTGACAGTCGACTAAGTTTAGTTCCTCACATTGTGTGACATATTTTATTTTTTGTCAAAAAATTGTCATTCTAACCTCCTATAGTAATTATCCTCGTGACCTCTTACCATACAAAATGCCTTGGCCCGCCTAGGCTACGCCTGGGCAGTCTAGGCGCTAGGCACAGGGTCACCGCCCGCCTACCGCCTAGCGCTTTTTCCAACATTGGTGAGGACAAGTTACAATAATGATATCATGCCACCGGAGTTGCTCCATGAGACGGACACGGCACGTGCCAGGACATACCCGTGTTCAGAATTCCTTACAGCGACAGATATTAAGGATGAGTTTCATAATCTCTGCACAGCTGCAGGTTTGACATGTCTCGTAACACGACGTGTGCCACAATACCCAAAACTCACCTACTATTTTGTCAACTGGCTTAGATATAATGATAAAACTTCCATGTTTGAATTCATATTATATGAGAGTGTCTTTACCATGTCTTTGGCAGAATTATGTGATGTTGTAGGTGTGCGGAATGTCGGGAAGACGACCAGAATGAAAGTTCAGCCCTACGAGCTGAAATCCCTATTCGCCTCCCTTTGCAGCAAGGATCCGCAAGACATTCACCGGGGGAAGATTTCCAGCATCTTGTTTCCCCCACATCAGGTATTTCGCATACTATATTGCTCGAGGGGTGTTAGCTCGTGACAACACGAGCAACATTTCGGCTCCGGATATTGCTATCTTGGTAGCCGCCCTCTTAGGAGATAAGACGTATAATATTGGTGCTTTGTTTGCTCGTCGCCTCATCGTAACAGTGGCAAGGGGCCTCACTTTGGTGGCATTTATGCCACGCTTATACTCGAGCATCTCGGGCACAATGTACGTGCGAATGATACGCCTTTTCCATTCATAAGCTTTGATCTTACTGCTATGCAGAGGCATGAGTTTGTTACTAGGACTTCTGAGTTTGGTAACCTTGTTTATATTATGAGGTATGGCGAGTTTACTACTCGCGAGAACCATCTACCTGCACCACTTTTGTTTGATTATACTAGCAGGAATGGATGGGCCTTCACCGCAATTGAGCTGGACGAGTTCGTGATCCAGCAGCAGTTCCACAACCCCATGGAGGAGGTTGTCCCCGAGGAAGGAGAGCCAGAGGAGGTTCCACCTCCCCAGGGGGAACCTATTGCCTAGTGGGGCGAGGGGCCTTCCTCTTGGGGCGGAGAGCCTTCTTCTTGGGAGGACAACAGGACATCAGTCTACGCGCCCGAGGCCCCGTACGATTCTTGGAGCTACTAGTACCACCCCGGAGCCAGAGGGAGCTCCTGGGGGCCGCAGTACCCAAGCCCAACTTAGACCGAAAGCCTAAGCTTTGGGGAGTACGCACCCTTCTCCCCTTTCATTGTACCATCTGTGGTTTCCTTTTTAATCTTTTGGGAGCTTTTGCCTGTTCTTCTTTGTTCTTTCTTTGCAAAAACAACAAAAGGATTTCTATTTTCTTTTGCTTTCATTCAACTTTGGGAAAACCCAAAAAGATTTCCTTTCTCTCTTTAGTTTGCTTTGTTTCCAGAGTTTAGCTCACGTCCATGGTCGTAATTGATTATATCTTTCTAAGTTCGATCGTGCAAGTGACGATGCAATAATGACGAAGATCGACGGAAGGGATGCAACAAACAAAGCCGATATGAACTCTATTTGTTTCTACTTTTGTGCATATGCCTGTACTTATGATCTAGAGACCAACTTGTAGCGACATAATGCTATGTTTACAATGCTTTCCCAGTAGTTCATGCTTTTTTTGTGACTAGTCTAAATTAGTTGGAGTGCATAATGTGTTATTGAAATGATTTGCATGCATTGCATTATTCATGGTTTGGCATATTGAAGTGGTACTCCCCTTCGGAGAGTTTTTGGATTGACTTGGCACATGCTTACACATGTTTATGACTAGAAGTCTATCAAGCCTTGATGATCTTTTTATTTCAGACTAGTTATATCACTTTCATGCCTGATTCAATGTTGCTTTGCCACTCTGCATGATTATGACCGTTATTGCTCCCTAGTTGGTCGATGCCTCGTCTTTTGCTAGCCTTCGCCTGTACTAAGTGGACTGACTGCTTGTGCATCCAAAATCCTTGAAACCAGTTGCGCCATATGAGTCCACCATACCTACCTATATGCGGTATTTATGTGTCGTCCTAAGTAAATTCGCATGTGCCATACTCTAAATCTTCAAATAAATATTTTGTTTTGTATGCCCGAATTGTTCATGTAGTGATTAGGGCTATCCGTATCTTCCATGCTAAGTGGGTTATTCTGAAGATATGTGTTGATTCACTATCATTCACGAGAAAGTGGCAGGTAACCGGGATGCCCAGTTCCATGCTCAAAAGTAAAATCAAATTTAATGAAACAAAACTCCCCTAGGATTGTTGTTTGTATGGACGGTACCCATAGATTCGGCCTGCCGTGGAGTGTGATTGATTGGTGGAGGGGGAGTAAAAACTTTACTATTCTGTTTGGGAACCGCCTATAATGTATTTAGCATGGAACATATTGAGATCTGTTAGTTGTTACGTTGACAATGAAAGCATACCAACCAAAATTTTGATTCATCCCTGTTTTAAAAGCTCAAGCTCTAGCACCTCTGGAAATCAATGCTTCCCTCTGCGAAGGGCCTATCTATTTTACTTTACTGTTGAGTCATCCTCTTCTTATAAAAAGCACCAACTATTGAGAGCATAATTTTCATTTTGAGTGTAATGTGCATTGTCCGAAAGTACCACATTGTGTTCTGCATGATTGTGATATTACTCATTCTGAAATATTTATTTCTAGTCTCCTTTAAGACTCCGAAGGAGTGTGTGCATTTATGTTTTGCTTCACTCATGGGGGCTAGCAAGACACCACTCTAGTATGTCCAAGTCATGTGCATTGTGATCTTGTCATGATTTTCAGTTGCATATTATTCATTCTTAGCTGTTTGAAACTCTTCACATGATCGAAGGATTGCTTCGTGCATTATCTTTGTAGCATTGCTTCAATACTTGTTGGACTTGTTCGTAGTACATGCTTATATACATCTAATGAAGCAAAAGAGTTTGTCAAAGTTTTCTTTGTCGCGTCCAGTTCATTGAACTGAATTGCTTGAGGACAAGCAATATGCTAATCTTGGGGGAGTTGATACGTCTCAAATGTATCAACTTTTCCAAACACTTTTGCTATTGTTTTGGCCTCATTCTTGCATGATTTGAACGAAACTAACCCGTACTGACACTGTTTTCAGCACAGCTGCCTGTATTGTTTTCTTGCGTGCAGGAAAATGGATTTTAAGGTGTCCTGGAAAATTCCAATAAATAATAGAGAAAATACATGCACCGGGAGGAACCCTTGGCCAGAAAATGGGCCAGAGGGGGGTCATGAGGCCTCCAGGTGACCTGGTGGTGCGACCTGCCCCCTGGCCGCGCAGGGAGGCCGCCTGGGTGGGGCCCACCTCCTATGGTGCCCTACCTTGGCTCCTATTTTTACCCGAGACAGAGAAACCCCAGAACAGAAGTCGTTTTGCCAATTCTCGACGCGGAGCCGCCGCCACCCTCGGTTCTTCTCCGGGAGAGCTAATCTCGAGGCTATTCTGGCCTCCGGAGAGGGGAAATCGTCGCCATCGTCATCACCATCGCCACTCCATCACCTTTCCTTGGCTTCCCCTTTCATGTGTGAGTAATTCCCTACTGTAGGCGAAGGGAATGGTAGGGATTAGATGAGTTAGATCATGTAATAGTTCGTCAGATTGTTGGGGGCATGTTGCCAATCATCTACTATGGTGTTTATCATCTTTGCTACTACTTGTTACTCTTAATGCTTGTCACTTTGGGCCCGAGTGCCATAATTTCATATCTAAATACCTTATGTTTTCATGAATATATTTGTGTTCTAGATCCTATCCATGAGTAGTGTGCACCTATTATAGTCCGGAACCGGCGATCCCACTGGTGACAACTTGGGACACCAAAGGGGATAGACTATAATTTGAGGATTCCATGTATCCATTGATTGTTAATGCTTTGTTCTGGTGCTCTTTGATACGAGCACCTTAATCTCCATAAGTTCCTTTTGGCCCCATTGGTAGCGGGATGGTAGGACAAAAGATGTTGTGCAAGTTCTTATTGCAAGCACGCATGACTACCTTGGGATACATGCCTAACGTTTGATATTTGCCTAGATGATCATTACTTTTCTGTGTGCCTTGCCCCAAGTTAAATACTTGATATATCTCATCCATGACCAACCATCCTTCTCCCTAGCCTATAGTGTTTTAATCCCGCTGGTTACAAGTTGCTTTGCTTTTGCTGTTTTACTTTCTTTGCTTTGCCACCATTATTTCCATTGCCACCGTCACTTACATATCACCGTTGCTACTATAATTTCATTGCCAAGCAAGTATCTTTCAGGTGCGGTTGAATTAACAACTCAACTGTTAAAGCTTATAAATATTCTTTGGCTCCCCTTGTGTCGAATCAATAAATTGGGTTACCTTACCCGCGAAGACTGTTGCGATCCCCTACACTTGTGGGTTATCAACCGTGTTTTTGGCTCCGATTAAAAAGGATGTTGAAAAATTTGCACAAATTTTGCAGGGTTTCGGGGAAGTAATAGGCCTTTGCACTAATTTCCGAAAGAGCTCCGTGGTTCCCATTTGGTGCAACCACCTTGAATTGGGTAACTTGACCCAGAGTTTGCCCAGCTGCACAAGCCTCTTTCCCATTGCGATATTTGGGCCTGCCCCTCTCCTCTGGAAGCTAAAGTTGGTGGACTTCCAATTTCTCGTGTATAAGGTTGCGTGCAAATTATCAACTTATGACGACCAAAATATCACCTCCATTGGGCGAACAACTCTTGTCAAGTCTGTGATTGCCTCACAGTTGGTCTACACCGCCACACCGCCGGTCATCCCACCAAACATCCTACACAATATCAACAAGCTCGAGCGTGCTTTCCTCTGGTCAGGTGCAGATAAGACCATGGGGGCCAGGTGCAAGGTGGACTGGGAGGTTGTTTACCGACCTCTTGAGTTTGGAGGACTTGTGGTGCTAAACACTAACAAGTTCACAAGGGCCCTTTGGCTGTAGTGGCCGTGGTACGAGTGGAAGGAGCCCACCAAGATGTGGGCGGGCATGGGAAACCCATGTGACCAGGACGACCTTCACTTCTTCTATGCTTCCACCACCATCACCTTGGGTAACGGTGCTCAGACACCTTTTTGGGACTCCCCTTGGTTCCTTGGCCGGAGGTCAATGGATATTTCCCCACTCAACTATGGGGCGTCCATGAGAAAGAATTGGAAGGTTAGGGAGGCACTAAAGCAAAACACATGGGTTCTTAAGATCAACACTCCAATCAACATCTCCGCCGAGCACATCTCTCAATTCCTCACCCTATGGATGCTTCTAAACGAGGTCCACCTTGATGTTCTCACCGAGGATGACATAGTGTGGAAGCACACGGCTAGTGGGCACTACTCGGCAACCTCCGTGTACAAGGCACAATTTCTTGGGCTGCTTCCCTCTCCCATGGGTAAGATGGTGTGGAAGGTTTGGGTGCCTCGAAAAATTAAATTCTTCTCATGTTTAGCCCTCCAAGATAGAATTTGGACCGCGGATAGATTGGCAAGACGTGGATGGCCAAAATGCGATCTCTGCCCTCTCTCCAATAGGATGCAAGAATGCGGGCCTCATATCTTCTACGAGTGCCGCTTCACTAGGCGGCTTTGGTCTCTGGTCATCCAGAAATTTCATTGGCCCAGGATAAACACTTCAGCTTGGTCCTTGTTCGACTCGGTGAAGGTGTGGTGGGAAAGTACTTGCGCACAGGATATGCCAAACCGACAAGCAAGGCCTCCCTAACTATGCTTGTCTCTTGGACAATTTGGAATGAGCGCAACGCGAGAGTTTTCAAGCACAATAGCGCTCCCCGCCTATCTTGCTCGCCTCCATCTCCGCTGAGGCCAACCTTTGGGTCATAGCTGGTGCAAAAAAGCTAGGGATTTTTGTTAGAGCATATTTCTCCATGTGTGGTTTTGGTAATTGATGACAATTCCTATGGACTGATGGTTGCCTTAAGTTATATTTATAGGATTTGTCCATAGGCACTTCTTGAAGTCCATCTGTTGAGTTCAAGGAGTTTATATGATGACCAAGATGGTATTCAAGGTATTATCCAAAGAATGGTCATAGAGACACAAGGTTGATCAAGATCGTCAGACAAAGAGTAAATCAAGATGATCAACACACAAAGCGTACAAGATGTACCGAGAGGGATCAAGTGATCCCATGGTATGGTAAGCATTGTACATTACGTGTTTGTGTACTAACCCATGGTCTTCGTGAGAGTTCTATGTGGGGGTTAGGTGTGTTTCCATGGGCTTGCTTCAAGAGGAACATCTCATACAACCCATGGAGAATGACGTCAAGTGGTGGATGATGGTGGCAATGGACTTGTGAAGATATGCTGAAGAGCGGCTCACCCATAGTGTGTATGGGGGAGCAATCAACTAGTCTTCATCAAGCCAACGCAATCAAGAAAGGTGGTCCATCTTGAGGAAGCCAAGATCATCATCATCTAGCTCAAGAGGACGAGGTGCAAGGTATAGGTTTGCCCTTGATAGGCTTTCTATTTTAGGATAAATTGTCATACTGTCAAGGGGGGCTCTCAAGTGAGTAGCTTGATCGTATCATTCGTTGAGAGCTTATACCATTTGCATCCTTGCATCATACTTCTTGGTTCTTGTTTGGTGTTTCTCTTTGTGAGTTTTGGATCTTATGGTCATCTTCATGACAAGCTCGAGTTCATCGAAAACGGAGTCCATATGCATCTTCTATGATGTTTTCGATGTTGGGAGTTTTTACTGGTCTTATTCGAAGAAGGGTTCTCACCATTTTCTTATGGGACTTTTCTCACTTGCTTCTTATTGATATTTATATCAAGATTGCGTTAGCCCATGTCGTTAGCTTTCCAAAAAACTTGATTTCATTGAATTCGGAGTCCGTATGCGAAAGTTACAGCAGTTTCAGTATCCAGCGGTAGTACCGCTCCGTCGGACTGTTTTTCGCATCCTTTTTGGCCTCAGCATGGTTGGTGAACCTACCGAGCGGTAGTACCGCTCCCATGAGCGGTAGTACCGCTCTGTGCGGGCTGTGAAGCATAACGGTTGGATTGTTCCCCACATATAAAAGGGGGTCTTCTTCCCCATTGAACCTTATCTCCTGAGCTCATGTTCTTCCCCCATTGTTGACCTTCTTAGAGCTTGCTAACTCTCAATCCCTCCAATGATTCTTGCTTGTTTTTGAGGGAAAAGAGAGAGGAGATCTAGATCGACATCTCCACCAATCACTTTCTCCTCTATGTGAGGGGAACCACTTGGATCTTGATCTTGGAGTTCTTTGTGAGCTCCTTGTTCTTCCTCTCATATTTCTCCATAGCTTTTGTTGTTGTGGAGGCATTTGAGTGTGAGGGACTTTTCCACTTCGTGTGTTCTTGCCATTGCATTAGTTGCATCGGTTTGAGTTCTCCACGGTTATACGTGGAAGTGAAGTTTGAGAAGCTTATTACCTTTGGTACTTAGTACCCTAGATATTGTTCTTCGTGGATGCTTTGGCGTCCTAGAAGCTTGGTGGTGTCTCGGAGCTCAATCATTGTGGTGTAAAGCTCCGGGAAAGTGTCGGGGTCTCCAATTAGGTTGTGGAGATTGCCCCGAGCAATTTGTACGGGTACCGATGACCGCCCTCAAGGTTTGCCATTTGTACGGGTTCGGTGACCGCCCTCAAGGGTGCCTTAGTGGAATCACAGCATCTTACATTGTACGAGGGCGTGAGGAGATAACGGTGGCCTTAGTGGCATCTTGGGGAGCATTGTGCCTCCACACCGCTCCAACGGAGATTAGCATCCGCAAGGGTGTGAACTTGGGGATACATCATCGTCTCCGCGTGCCTCGGTTATCTCTTAGCCGAACCCTTTACTTATGCACTTTACTTTGTGATAGCCATATTGTTTATTGTCATATATCTCACTGTCACTTAGTTATTTATCTTGCTTAGCATAAGGAGTTGGTTCACATAGGCGAGCCTAGTTGTTTTAGGTTTTGTGCTTGACAAATTAAACGTTAGTTTTATTCCGCATTTGTTCAAGCCTAAACTGTAATTATTTTAAAGCGCCTATTCACCCCCCTCTAGGCGACATTCACGTCCTTTCAATTGGTATCAGAACTAGGTCTCTCTTTATTAGGTTTAACCACCTAGAGAGTAAGGATGTCGACTAGGGGTTTAGGATTCACTGTCACTCTTAGTTTCGATGGCACAAATTTTGATGTTTGGGTAATTCGCATGCTTAATCACTTTCGGGTCTTGGACCCAAATTTAGAGCAAATTGTAGATATGGGTTTTTCTCCTCCAAAGGATTCTCAAAATATATCTTTACAGGATGAGAAAAACTATTATCTCGATGCTCAAGCTTCTAATGTGCTTTTTGATGCTTTGAGCAATGTAGTTATATTTCAACTCATGCCATTCCGGGATACTCATGAGTTGTGGACAAAGCTTCAAGATAAATATGGTATGTCCAAGATTTGTGGGAATGATTGCTCTCCCTCCACCTCCGGTCGTGTGGTCTTCTCAAATTAATCTACTTCACCTACATGTGGATTGCCACAAGGTAATAATATGGAGAGTAGTGGTGATCATTGCAATGATTATAGTGGGTTTATTGTTGATGATCCTTCATCACTATATTATTGCAATGCTTCACCTTTGGGCATTAACACTTCGAGCACTCTAAATGTTTTACATGCTTGTGTTGATAGTCCTTGCATATCATGTAAAAACTACTTGACTAAATCTCATGATGATATGCTTCCTATATCTTGTTGCCATGATAAAAATGTATATATTTCCTCGAGTTGTTGTGCTAACAATGTATAGGAAATTCATCAGTCCATGGAACAAGATGTGGCCTTGAATGATGCTTCAAGGGATCCTACATCATCATCTATTGTGACTCACTTTTGCCTTATGGCTAAGGCTTCAAAGGTATCTCCTACTTTGAATCCCAATATATCTCATGATGATGATGTTGATGATAATGGGGATGAGGATAATGATGAAGAGAGTGATAATATTGCATCCTTAAAAATTAAGGGTGAAATGATTTTTAAATCTCTTTATAAGAATAAACTTGCTTGTTCCAACTTCTTAGAAATCATGTATATTGCCACGGAGGGCAAGAAATACATTGAGGAGTTGGAAGCTCATCTTGAGGAGCATGAGGCCACCATTGAGACAATGGATGGTCATGAGCGTGATTACGCTAATGAGATCGCACAGCTATCTCAAGCTCTTGAAAATGAACAAACCACGAAGGAATCTCTTGAGGAAACCTTTGCTCTAGAATTATCTAGATTAAAGGAATCCCATGATAGAGCTCTCGAGGTGGCTAATGATTTTAGAACTAAAAATGATAAGCTTGAAGTTGCACATGCTAAATTCCTTGAGGACTATGAGCACCTCGAAAATGGCTCAAGGGCTATTAAGAGTTCGCTCATCGAACTTACCGAGTCTCATGCTCAACTTGATGCTTCATATGCTAAAGAGCTTGCCAAGGTGCCTTCTCCTCTTATTGCTAATGATGATGCTTGTGCTACTAACTCTACTTCTTGTGAAGCATCCATTTTAAAGGAGAATGTTGAGCTAAGGGCTCAACTTGAGTTGCTATCTAGCAATTATGGGAAATTGGAAGAAATTCATGTAATGCTCACAAGCTCTCGTGATGATCTTCTAGCATCCCATAATGCGCTAAAATTAGCTCGTGAGGCTATTACTACCAAGGTAACATCAAGTGAGCCTCATGTGGACAATGGCACTACTTCTTGTCAAAATGATATATTGCCATGTGCTATTCCTCGTAATTCTTCAACTCATAATGTTGCTACCTCTTGTGATGAATTACTTTCCTTGCCTTGTTGCTCTAACAATGAATCTTATACTTCCTCTAGTACTTGTGTTAATACTAACCATGTAGAGGAAATCGAACAGCTCAAGGCCCAAGTCACTTCTTTGAAGAAAGACTTGGAAAAGAGTCATGAAGGGATGTCCACACTCAACAATGTCTTGTGTGGGCAAAAAGCCCCGAATGACAAAGATGGACTTGGATTCAACTCCAACAAGAAGAAGAAGTCCAGAAACTTAAAGAAGAAGGGCCAAGAACAAGTCAAGAATTCGGCCAAGATTATTTGCTTCAAGTGCAAAATTGAAGGGCACCATGTTAGATCTTTCCCACTAAAGAAGAAGTACCAAAGTCACAAGCAACAAGGGAAGAGGCCACAAGTGCACTCACATACTCAACTACAAGTTGAAGAAAGGCCCCTTCCCAAGAAGACCCAAGCCAACACTCCTCATGTTGAGAAATCAATAGGGAAGAAATTAAAGGGTAGATGTTGCTACTTATGTCATGAGAAGGGTCACTTCGCTTCTTCTTGCACGAGAGGTAATTTATCCAACCCAATCATTATTGATGATATATATTCTCTTGGTAAGGATAAGGTTGGCAATGTGTTTGCCAAGTTTGTTGGTACTCAAAGTGGTGTCAAGAAAAGTACCATTTGGGTTGCCAAGCCTATTGTAACTAACCTCTTAGGACCCAACGTGGTTGGGGACCAACAAGCTCAAACTTTATCAATAGGTCTTTGTGGAGGACATTAGAGACTTGGATACATAATGAAGAATTAAGGGGTCTTCATCATTCATATTTTCTCAAGCCAAGTCATTTGGATTATCAAGTTTCTATCTTATATCAAATGTGCCTCCTTACGGTAACTTGTACTTAAATTGTTTACATTGTTAGTTGCTTGCCCCTTTGCATGTTGTGGTTTTGTACCTTTCATTGTTTGTATATGTTGTGCTTCCAACTTGCTTATCTTGAGTAATCGATATGTGTATGTTGGTTTGCATATCATGTACATGTGAGTCTTGTATTGAGCCTTATTGCATCTTGTTTGTATCTTTGTTGGCTCTTGTGAGAGATTAATGTATTATCCCATTGTGGGGGAGTGATGTGCTTTGCACACCTCACAATCCTATAAATGTGTATACATGGGGAATATCACTTAGTATTGATATTTCAAGATTATCTAGTTTCTATGTGGTATGTCTTACTCATGAGAAATTCAAATTCTATATGGTCCATTAATTATCTCTTGTTGGTTTTAATTTGCCACTTGTTAATATTGTTGGGCTATCACATTATGGGGGAGTAATATGCTATGTGCATATTACAAGCCTAGAAAATGTGTACATTTGAGGTATTGCCACTTAGTGTTGATATTGTAAATTATCTTGTTCCTAGGTGGCATGTTAGCTCTACAAGTGTCATTTGCTTGCGTTTTATGGGTAAAGATGATGTTGTATATATTTGAGATCTACCAATGAGTATTATTTCCAAAATACTTCTCGTCCTTGACAATTGGTATTCCCATCATGTGGTAGGAATTGCTAATCATCTTTACATTGGATTTTGTGTTTCGTTTGTCTTCCTTGCCTCTTGTGGATATATTTTAACATGTCTAGTGTTTATATATATATAGATAAAGTGATGATCCCATCTTGTGCATTTTGTATTTAAATAAAAATTCTATATAATGCACATCTCTTGGGGGAGCTATCCTATTTTCTTTAGAACACTCTCTTTACTCGCCCATCATAAAATATTTTGATCCCCATCAAGTGTGTGGTGATGGGAGGCAAGTTTTGTTCTTTATGATGCTTGGTGCCATCATGAAAATTTGTCGAGAGTTTGGTTTGTTGGAACCTAGCGCTCTTTTGGAAACTAGATACCTCGTATTTGTTTTCCTTCAATTGGTATCTTGTTTCCTTTTATTTGGCATGTGTCAATGGATATCTCATTCCTTGAGGTATCTTTTAATTGATATCCTTCAAGTGATGGTTTTTCGTTTGGTATTTTATTATCACTTGATACCTTGTCTTTTGGTGTATTATCAACTTTGTGTTGAGTTGATTCTTGAAAGCCTTGAGCATGCATATTTACTATATATAGCTTCTTTTGCTTGCTTTCTTTCTTTGACCCAATATATAGGGGAAACTCCACCTTGTCATAAATTGGCTAAAGTGTGCATGAAATTCAAATTCATATCTATGTGCACATATGTATGTGGATTTGTCCTATGTATTGTTGGTTTTCTAACTCTTTAGTCCCAATGAGCTTGGGCACCATTTTGTTTGTTTTGTTGTTCCAGGAATAATTGGAGATGCGTTGGATGCTCGGCTCACCTATAAGGAAGGTGTTGAGACCATGTGATTATTGGAGCCAAGTTAGGATGATCAACGAACACCTATCTACTACATCAATCCAATGTTGTCTCGGTAACAAGTATCTACTTCATGCATTCATTTCTTGCAAAGGCCCAAACCTGTCTTTTCTTTTGCAGGTTGCATCATGGCATGAATCTGTTGATTCATTCTTGTAGTACTTGTTTCCTTTCTCAAAGCATCCGAACGATGATGTCTTATTGCTAGTTGGGATGTCTTTGATGCTCGTATGTTGGAACTTCATATTGTACAATAAGAAAATATTAGGCCATGTGCTATGCTGCCAAGCAAAGATCTTATTGATATATTTATGACTTCCTTTTCGATATATTGTTTGTTCCTTCTTGTAACCATTTCGTGTGTACATGCTTCTTTGTGGATATATATCATCATGATTGTCTTCTACTTAGAATCTTTTACACATGAGAGAAGTTACATCTCTAATTGATATCCTCTTTTCTTTCACGTCCACCGTTGCATTTCCTTTTTCACTTTTGGTGGCTTCGTGAAAGGATTTGTCTTGAGTGCGTATCTTATTTTCCTACATCTTGATGCACTCTTTGGCCGTGAAGATTATTTTTCCTCATGCTTGTCTTGATGAGGGTTTTGCCATTTCGATAGGTATCCCTCCTCTTGACAAGGTTCTTATTTCCTATCTTCACCATGGGTTGTGACAAGCGTTGGTTCTTATTTTGTTATTAGTAAGCTTGTGAACCCATTTTCTAGTATGTGTGTGTGGGAATGATATGTCTTGCACTTTGTTTCTCATTTCATCAAGACTATGTTGATGAGTAATGCTCATCCTTATCTTAGTCTTCTCAAGTGCTTTGCCATGACTCACACACATTATTTTGGTTGAGCCTATCCTTAAGTTGCTTCTTTTACATGTTGCTCAACCATTTGTTTTGTGCAAGTGGTATGCTCATTGTCTCATCTATCTTCTTGCACTCGTTGTGTGTTTTTATTAATTTTGGGGGAGCAACGATCCTATTTTGTGCACTTGTATCAAATACAAAAATCTCTTATTAGTGCACAAATCATGGGGAGCTTCTCTAGTTTTGATAAAACACTCCGTTGCCTTTATCATAATATCTTTTATTCATGTGGTTCGAAGGACCATATGATTGTTTGTTCCATCTGGTATCTTTTGATTACTTGCCTCTATTTTTGTATGTACTTGTGGCATACGATCCTTTTATTTGCAATCTTTGGGTCCTCGATATAGTTCGTTTTCCTCCAACTTCTTATCATTGTATATGTGTATTTCTCTACACTCATTTGTTGAGAAGTACACACTTTTTGGAGGACCACCTATTATATTGGCTTTCTAAACTTTTTGTCCATTTTGGCAATCAATGCCAATGGGGGAGAAGTTTAGAGAGTTTAGTTTGGTTATGCTTAGAGGGTTTTGCTTTTATTGCATAAGCATTTACATCTTGTATGCATGCATTATTGCTTTGCATGTGTGTGCTTGGTTATGCATATTTCCTTATGTAAACTCTCTTTAAGTGGTTGTCATCAATTACCAAAATGGGGGAGATTGTTAGAGCATATTACTCCATGTGTGGTTTTGGTAATTGATGATAATCCCTATGGACTAATGGTTGCCTTAAGTTATATTTATAGGATTTGTCCATAG
This sequence comes from Hordeum vulgare subsp. vulgare, assembly GCF_904849725.1. Lineage (NCBI taxonomy): Eukaryota > Viridiplantae > Streptophyta > Magnoliopsida > Poales > Poaceae > Hordeum > Hordeum vulgare. Next base: position 307,016,608 of record NC_058518.1, read on the forward strand.
GCACTTCTTGAAGTCCATCTGTTGAGTTCAAGGAGTTTATATGATGACCAAGATGGTATTCAAGGTATTATCCAAAGAATGGTCATAGAGACACAAGGTCGATCAAGATCGTCAGAAAAAGAGTAAATCAAGATGATCAACACACAAAGCGTACAAGATGTACCGAGAGGGATCAAGTGATCCCATGGTATGGTAAGCATTGTCCATTACGTGTTTGTGTACTAACCCATGATCTTCGTGAGAGTTCTATGTGGGGGTTAGGTGTGTTTCCATGGGCTTTCTTCAAGAGGAAGATCTCATACAACCCATGGAGAATGACGTCAAGTGGTGGAGGATGGTGGCAATGGACTTGTGAAGATATGCTGAAGAGCGGCTCACCCATAGTGTGTATGGGGGAGCAATCAACTAGTCTTCATCAAGCCAACGCAATCAAGAAAGGTGGTCCATCTTGAGGAAGCCAAGATCATCGTCATCTAGCTCAAGAGGACGAGGTGCAAGGTATAGGTTTGCCGTTGATAGGTTTTCTGTTTTAGGATAGATTGTCATACTGTCAAGGGGGGCTCTCAAGTGAGTAGCTTGATCGTATCATTCATTGAGAGCTTAGACCATTTGCATCCTTGCATCATAGTTCTTGGTTCTTGTTTGGTGTATCTCTTTGTGAGTTTTAGATCTTATGGTCATCTTCATGACAAGCTCGAGTTCATCGAAAGCGGAGTCCATATGCATCTTCTATGATGTTTTCGATGTTGGGAGTTTTTACCGGTCTTATTCGAAGAAGGGTTCTCACCATTTTCTTATGGGACTTTTCTAAATTTCTTCTTATTGATATTTCTATCAAGATTGCGTTAGCCCATGTCGTTAGCTTTCCAACAAACTTGATTTCATTGAATTCGGAGTCCGTATGCCAAAGTTACAGCAGTTTCAGTATCCAGCGGTAGTACCGCTCCAGGAGCGGTAGTACCGCTCCGTCAGACTGTTTTTCGCATCCTTTTTGGCCTCAACATGGTTGGTGAACCTACCGAGTGGTAGTACCGCTCCCATGAGCGGTAGTACCGCTCCCATGAGCGGTAGTACCGCTCTGTGCGGGCTGTGAAGCATAACGGTTGGATTTTTCCCCACCTATAAAAGGGGTCTTCTTCCCCATTGAACGCTATCTCTTGAGCTCATGTTCTTCCCCCATTGTTGACCTTCCTAGAGCTTGCTAAATCTCAATCCCTCCAATGATTCTTGCTTGTTCTTGAGGGAAAATAGAGAGGATATCTAGATCCACATCTGCACCAATCACTTTCTCCTCTATGTGAGGGGAACCACTTGGATCTTGATCTTGGAGTTCTTTGTGAGCTCCTTGTTCTTCCTCTCATATTTCTCCATATCTTTTGTTGTTGTGGAGGCATTTGAGTGTGAGGGACTTGTTCACTTCGTGTGTTCTTGCCATTGCATTAGTTGCATCTGTTTGAGTTCTCCACGGTGATACGTGGAAGTGAAGTTTGAGAAGCTTAATACCTTTGGTACTTAGTACCCTAGATATTGTTCTTCGTGGATGCTTTGGCATCCTAGAAGCTTGGTGGTGTCTCGGAGCTCAATCATTGTGGTGTAAAGCTCCGGGCAAGCGTCGGGGTCTCCAATTAGGTTCTGGAGATTGCCCCGAGCAATTTGTACGGGTACCGGTGACCGCCCTCAAGGTTTGCCATTTGTACGGGTTCGGTGACCGCCCTCAAGGGTCCCTTCATGGAATCACGACATCTTGCATTGTGCGAGGGCGTGAGGAGCTTACGGTGGACTTAGTGACATCTTGGGGAGCATTGTGCCTCCACACCGCTCCAACAGAGATTAGCTTCCGCAAGGGTGTGACCTTCGGGATACATCATCGTCTCCGCGTGCCTCGGTTATCTCTTACCCAAACCCTTTACTTATGCACTTTACTTTGTGATAGCCATATTGTTTATTTTCATATATCTCACTATCACTTAGTTATTTATCTTTCTTAGCATAAGGAGTTGGTGCACATAGGTGAGCCTATTTGTTTTAGGTTTTGTGCTTGACAAATTAAACGTTAGTTTTATTCCGCATTTGTTCAAGCCTAAACCGTAATTATTTCAAAGCGCCTATTCACCCCCCCTCTAGGCGACATCCACGTCCTTTCACTTATCATTTCACGTGAGTGATCCACATGCCGAGGTTTTGGGTGGCTTGTAACAAACAAACTCTATTTTCTCTTATTTAAACTATGTTGCGAACATGTCAGGTTGGTTCTCAAGAGGCTCATCAATATCATATCATGCTTTGTAAAATGGATGTCGCAGGCTAGATGCAACAACCACTCCTTACCGGTGTACCCAACATCGCGTCTTTGGTTACTTCCAAACATATATATCAAGCCATGAACTCCTTGCATGCGGGCATCTAAAAATACTATGAAATTGTCCTATGCTTCACACCACACACAGGAAGACAATCATTGTGTTCCAATCTCCGTTTCAGTTTATTCTGCCATGTCGGGAGGAGACTATGATGAGCCTCCATGCACAAGCGTAGTTACGAACAATGGGAGAGACATCAAAATTACAGATTGGTGCCCATGAAGCCCGATGGCCGTCTCGGGTAGAACTTAAGGAACATGCTTATTGCTGGGATACTTCATCAATGGCGAATTTGTACCCACTACGTACAAAGAAGACTCCTAGCTTATCAGGGCCCACGGAAGGACATCCTGGTTTATATGCAAAGATGGTCAAATCCTCGTTATCTCATGCACATATTTAGAGGCATAAAATTGCTGGTGAAGGAGACACAACCACGCAATTTCCAAGCCTCATGCTCGTCCACAATACTTTTCAAAGAATTTACAAGCTTTCCTTTTCATGTTAATTGGATAAATGCCACTACAATTATGGTGATTTTTGAAAATGCCACTACAAGTTCCAAACTTCAAAAAGTGCCAATCCAATTTTCATGTACATCTAAATAATCCATTACAACCAGTTATACCCATATACCGTCAAATACAAGCCCATCTTTCACTCCAGTAAAATCAACACATCAATTGACAAAAATCATTATAGGCATCCATCCATGGATTAGAAAAATAAATTAGTGCACTGTTAATTGAAAATGGCATTTTTATTAACTTAAAATGTGGCATTAAGTGGATACATATCATGATGAACAACACTCGCCTTTGCATAACAAAAATGCACACAACCAAAGACCAATAGTGTTACAAAATAGAATAAAAAACCGACATATCTGCAGTAGTAGGGTCATATCAGACCAACACTATGCCTATGCTGAAAAAGGTAGTGGACCGATCAGGAAATCATGTTCCCACCCATGTTAAGTAAAAGCCTCGATGGCAAATCACTCCAACCGCATGCACAACGCCTTGAAAAAGATTGGTTATACCATAAAGCACACACGAAGCGAGTGCTTACAACGAAAAATAACATGAAAGGTAGAAGAGTTTTTTCATTAAAAACCAGATTATTTATACATAGACAAATCAACCCTTATTAGCATTCTGAACCTATTTGGAATACTGTCCAACCAATGATAAAAAATATTGGCAACACTTGTGAACGGATAATAAATTAACACTATTTGAATGAATGCTCACATAACACGCAACCTTGCATTAGAAAAACAGGTGTTTGATTATCTCGTCGTCAGTATAAAAGCTACACTTCTTACTTCCTTGCCAATTGCGATGAGTTATGTTTTCTTTGGTTAGCACAACTTCCCTTCGAACATACCACATGAAGACAATGAAATCTTTGACATCCAAATTTTCTTGTTATTATCCAATGGGACCTCTGAAAACGTGAGGACTGTGAAGGATCCACATGTGGTGATATTCCAACAAAACACATCCCGTCCTTGTCTGAGGTTAATCGAATCCAATCAGGATAAAAGATTTTGCCATGACATAAGTGTTGGGGAACGTCGCATGGGAAACAAAAATTTTCCTACGCGCACGAAGACCTATCATGGTGATGTCCATCTACGAGAGGGGATGTGTGATCTACGTACCCTTGTTGACCGTAGAGCAGAAGCGTCAGTGAACGCGGTTGATGTAGTGGAACGTCCTCACGTCCCTCGATCCGCCCCGCGAACTATCCCGCGATCAGTCCCACGATCTAGTGCCGAACGGACGGCACCTCCGCGTTCAGCACACGTACAGCTCGACGATGATCTCGGCCTTCTTGATCCAGCAAGAGAGACGGAGAGGTAGAAGAGTTCTCCGGCAGCGTGACGGCGCTCCGGAGGTTGGTGATGATCTCGTCTCAGCAGGGCTCCGCCCGAGCTCCGCAGAAACGCGGTCTAGAGGTAAAACCGTGGAGATATGTGGTCGGGCTGCCGTGGCAAAAGTTGTCACAAATCAGCCCTGAAACCCCACTATATATAGGAGGGAGAGGGGGAAGCCTTGCCTTGGGGTCCAAGAACCCCCAAGGGGTCGGCCGAGCCAAGGGGGGAAGGATTCCCCTCCCAAACCAAGTCCTACTTGGTTTGGAAGGTGGAGTCCTTCTTCCCTTTCCAACCTCCTCCTTTTTTTTTCTTTTTCTCTTTGATTTTCTTTCCAATGCGCATAGGCCCCTTTTGGGCTGTCCCACCAGCCCACTAAGGGCTGGTGCGGCACCCCCAACACCTATGGGCTTCCCCAGGGTGGGTGCCCCCCGCCCCCCCCCCCCCCCCCGGTGAACTCCCGGAACCCATTCGTCATTCCCGGTACATTCCCGGTAACTCCGAAAACCTTGTGGTAATCAAATGAGGTCATCCTATATATCAATCTTCGTTTCCGGACCATTCCGGAAACCCTCGTGACGTCTGTGATCTCATCCGGGACTCCAAACAACATTCGGTAACCAACCATATAACTCAAATACGCATAAAACAACGTCGAACCTTAAGTGTGCAGACCCTGCGGGTTCGAGAACTATGTAGACATGACCCGAGAGACTTCTCGGTCAATATCCAATAGCGGGACCTGGATGCCCATATTGGATCCTACATATTCTACGAAGATCTTATCGTTTGAACCTCAGTGCCAATGACTCATATAATCCCGTATGTCATTCCCTTTTGTCCTTCGGTATGTTACTTTCCCGAGATTTGATCGTCAGTATCCGCATACCTATTTCAATCTCGTTTACCGGCAAGTCTCTTTACTCGTTCCGTAATACAAGATCCCGCAACTTACACTAAGTCACATTGCTTGCAAGGCTTGTGTGTGATGTTGTATTACCGAGTGGGCCCCGAGATACCTCTCCGTCACACGGAGTGACAAATCCCAGTCTTGATCCATACTAACTCAACTAACACCTTCAGAGATACCTGTAGAGCATCTTTATAGTCACCCAGTTACGTTGCGACGTTTGATACACACAAAGTATTCCTCCGGTGTTAGTGAGTTATATGATCTCATGGTCATAGGAACAAATACTTGACACGCAGAAAACAGTAGCAATAAAATGACACGATCAACATGCTACGTCAATTAGTTTGGGTCTAGTCCATCACGTGATTCTCCTAATGACGTGATCCAGTTATCAAGCAACAACACTTTGTTCATAATCAGAAGACACTGACTATCGTTGATCAACTGGCTAGCCAACTAGAGGCTTGCTAGGGACAGTGTTTTGTCTATGTATCCACACATGTATATAAGTCTTCATTCAATACAATTATAGCATGGATAATAAACAATTATCTTGACACAGGAATAATAATAATAACTATATTTATTATTGCCTCTAGGGCATAATTCCAACAGTCTCCCACTTGCACTAGAGTCAATAATCTAGCCCTCACATCATCATGCGAATTACATTGTAATAAATCTAACACCCATACAGTTCTGGTGTTGATCATGCTTTGCCCGTGGAAGAGGTTTAGTCAGCGGGTCTGCTACATTCAGATCCGTGTGCGCTTTGCATATACTTACGTCCTCCCCTTCGACGTAGTCGCGGATGAGGTTGAAGCGTCGTTTGATGTGTCTGGACTTCTTGTGAAACCGTGGTTCCTTTGCTAGGGCAATGGCACCCGTGTTATCACAGAACAAGGTTATTGGATTCAGTGCGCTTGGCACCACTCCAAGATCCGTCATGAATTGCTTCATCCAGACACCCTCCTTAGCTGCCTCCGAGGAAGCCATGTACTCCGCTTCACATGTAGAATCTGCTACGACGCTCTGCTTGGAACTGCACCAGCTTACCGCACCCCCATTAAGAATAAATACCTATCCGGTTTGCGACTTAGAGTCGTCCAGATCAGTGTCAAAGCTTGCATCAACGTAACCTTTTACGGCGAGCTCTTCGTCACCTCCATACATGAGAAACATCTCCTTAGTCCTTTTCAGGTACTTCAGAATATTCTTGACCGCTGTCCAGTGATCCACTCCTGGATTACTCTGGAACCTACCTGCCATACTTATGGCTAGGCTAACGTTCGGTCTAGTGCACAACATTGCATACATGATAGAACCTATGGCTGAAGCATAGGGGACGGAGCGCATGTGCTCTCTATCTTCATCAGTTGCTGGGCACTGAGTCTTACTCAATCTCGTACCTTGTAAAACTGGCAAGAACCCTTTCTTGGACTGTTCCATTTTGAACCTCTTCAAAACTTTATCAAGGTATGTGCTTTGTGAAAGTCCTATCAGGCGTTTTGATCTATCCCTATAGATCTTAATGCCTAGAATGTAAGCAGCTTCTCCTAGGTCCTTCATAGAGAAACTTTTATTCAAGTAATCCTTTGTGCTCTCCAAGAACTCCACGTTGTTTCCAATCAGCAATATGTCATCCGCATATAATATTAGAAATGCCACAGAGCTCCCACTCACTTTATTGTAAATACAGGATTCTCCAACCACTTGTATAAACCCAAATGCTTTGATCACCTCATCAAAGCGTTTGTTCCAACTCCGAGATGCTTGCACCAGTCCATAAATGGATCGCTGGAGCTTGCACGCCTTGTTAGCATTCTTAGGATCGACAAAACCTTCGGGTTGCATCATATACAACTCTTCCTTAAGGAAACCGTTAAGGAACGCCGTTTTGACATCCATCTGCCAGATTTCATAATCGAAAAATGCAGCTATTGCTAACATGATTCTGACGGACTTAAGCATCGCTACGGGTGAGAATGTCTCATCGTAGTCAACTCCTTGAACTTGTGAAAAACCCTTTGCCACAAGTCGAGCTTTATAAACGGTCACATTGCCGTCAGCGTCCGTCTTCCTCTTAAAGATCCATTTGTTCTGAATAGCCTTGCAGCCCTCAGGTAATACTTCCAAAGTCCACACTTTGTTCTCATACATGGATCCTATCTCAGACTTCATGGCTTCTAGCCATTTGTTGGAATCTGGGCCCACCATTGCTTCTTCATAATTTGCAGGTTCATTGTTGTCTAACAACATGATTGACAAGACGGGATTAACGTACCACTCTGGAGCAGCACGTGGTCTCGTCGACCTGCGTGGTTCGACAGAAACTTGATCCGGAGTTTCATGATCATCATCATTAACTTCCTCCTCAACCGGCGTCGCACCGACAGAGGTTTCCCCTTGCCCTGCGCCACCATCCAGAGGGATGAGAGGTTCGACAACCTCGTCAAGTTCTATCTTCCTCCCACTCAATTCTCTCGAGAGAAACTCCTTCTCGAGAAAAGCTCTATTTTTAGCAACAAACACTTTGCCCTCGGATTTGAGATAGAAGGTGTACCCAACTGTCTCTTTTGGGTAACCTATGAAGATGCACTTTTCCGCTTTGGGTTCCAGCTTTTCAGGCTGAAGCTTTTTGACATAAGCATCACATCCCCAAACTTTAAGAAACGACAACCTTGGCCTTTTACCATACCACAGTTCGTATGGTGTCGTCTCAACGGATTTTGATGGTGCCCTATTTAAAGTGAATGCAGTTGTTTCTAATGCATAACCCCAAAATGATAATGGCAAATCGGTAAGAGACATCATAGATCGCACCATCTCTAATAAAGTACGATTACGACGTTCGGACACACCATTACGCTGTGGTGTTCCAGGCGGTGTCAACTGTGAAACAATTCCACATTGTCTTAAGTGAGCACCAAACTCGAAACTCAGATATTCACCCCCACGATCAGACCGTAGGAACTTGATCTTCTTGTTACGATGATTTTCAACTTCACTCTGAAATTGCTTGAACTTTTCAAATGTTTCAGACTTGTGCTTCATTAAGTATACATAACCATATCTACTCAAATCGTCAGTGAAGGTGAGAAAATAACGATATCCGCCGCGTGCCTCTACGCTGATCGGACCACACACATCGGTATGTATGATTTCCAACAAGTCACTTGCACGCTCCATTGTTCCGGAGAACGGAGTTTTAGTCATCTTGCCCATGAGGCATGGTTCGCACGTCTCAAGTGAATCAAAGTCAAGTGACTCCAAAAGTCCATTGGCATGGAGTTTCTTCATGCGCTTTACACCAATATGACCTAAGCGGCAGTGCCACAAAAATATGGCGCTATCATTGTTAACTCTAACTCTTTTGGTCTCAATGTTATGTATGTGTGTATCACTATCAAGATTCAATATGAACAATCCTCTCACATTGGGTGCATGACCATAAAAGATGTTACTCATAGAAATAGAACAACCATTATTCTCTGACTTAAAAGAGTAACCGTATCGCAATAAACGAGATCCAGATATAATATTCATGCTCAACGCAGGCACTAAATAACAATGATTCAAGTTCATAACTAATCCTGATGGTAACTGAAGTGAAACTGTGCCGACTGCGATTGCATCAACCTTGGAACCATTTCCTACGCGCATCGTCACTTCATCTTTCGCCAGCCTTCGTCTATTCCGCTGTTCCTGTTTCGAGTTGCAAATATGAGCAACAGAACCGGTATCGAATACCCAGGCACTACAACAAGAGCCGGTTAAGTACACATCAATAACATGTATATCAAATATACCTGATTTTTCTTTGGCCGCCTTCTTATCAGCCAGATACTTGGGGCAATTGCGCTTCCAGTGACCCATACCCTTGCAATAGTAACACTCTGTTCCAGGCTTAGGTCCAGCTTTGGGTTTCTTCGTTGGATTGGCAACAGGCTTGCCGCTCTTCTCTGAATTACCCTTCTTGCCTTTGCCGTTTCTCTTGAAACTAGTGGTCTTATTCACCATCAACACTTGATGTTCTTTACGGAGTTCAGACTCTGCGACTTTCAACATCGCAAACAACTCGCCGAGAGACTTGTTCATCCCTTGCATGTTGTAGTTCAACACAAAGCCTTTATAGCTTGGTGGCATTGATTGAAGGATTCTGTCAGTGATAGCTTCTTGCGGGAGTTCAATCCCCAGCTCAGCTAGACGGTTTGAGTACCCAGACATTTTGAGCACATATTCACTGACAGACGAATTCTCCTCCATCTTGCAAGCATAGAATTTATCGGAGGTCTCATACCTCTCGATCCGGGCGTTCTTCTGAAAGATAAACTTCAACTCCTGGAACATCTCAAATGCTCCATGACGCTCAAAGCGACGTTGAAGTCCCGGTTCTAAGCCATACAAGACTGCACATTGAACTATTGAGTAGTCCTCCTTACGTGCTAACCAAGAGTTCTTAACATCCTGATCAGCCGTAGCGGGTGGTTCATCTCCTAGCGCAGCATTAAGGACATAATCCTTCTTCCCAGCTTGTAAGATTAGCTTAAGATTACGAGCCCAGTCTACAAAGTTGCTTCCATCATCTTTCAACTTAGCTTTCTCTAGGAACGTATTAAAATTCAGGGTGACTGTCGCGTGAGCCATGATCTACAACACAAATATATTCAAAGTGGACTTAGACTATGTTCAAGATAATTAGAGTTTAACTTAATCAAATTACTCGCTAAACTCCCACTCAAAAAGTACATCTCTCTAGTCATTTGAGTGGTTCATGATCCACTTACACTATCTCAAGTCCGATCATCACGTGAGTTGAGTATAGTTTCAGTGGTAAGCATCCCTATGCTAATCATATCATCTATATGATTCATGATCGACCTTTCAGTCTCATGTGTTCTGAGGCCATGTCTGCACATGCTAGGCTCGTCAAGCTTAACCCGAGTGTTCCGCGTGCGCAACTGTTTTGCACCCGTTGTATGTGAACGTTGAGTCTATCACACCCGATCATCACGTGGTGTCTCGAAACGACGAACTGTAGCAACGGTGCACAGTCGGGGAGAACACAATTTTGTCTTGAAATTTTAGTGAGAGATCGCCTCATAATGCTACCGTCGTTCTAAGCAAAATAAGGTGCATAAAAGGATTAACATCACATGCAATTCATAAGTGACATGATATGGCCATCATCATGTGCTTCTTGATCTCCATCACCAAAGCATCGGCACGATCTTCTTGTCACCGGCGCCACACCATGATCTCCATCAACGTGCCGCCATCGGGGTTGTCGTGCTACTCATGCTATTACTACTAAAGCTACATCCTAGCAAAATAGTAAACGCATCTACAAGCACAAACGTTAGTTATAAAGACAACCCTATGGCTCCTGCCGGTTGCCGTACCATCAACGTGCAAGTCGATATTTTCTATTACAATATGATCATCTCATACATCCAATATATCACATCACATCGTTGGCCATATCACATCACAAGCATACCCTGCAAAAACAAGTTAGACGTCCTCTAATTTTGTTGTTGCATGTTTTACGTGGTGACCATGGGTATCTAGTAGGATCGCATCTTACTTACGCAAACACCACAACGGAGATATATGAGTTGCTATTTAACCTCATCCAAGGACCTCCTCAGTCAAATCCGATTCAACTAAAGTTGGAGAAACTGACACCCGCCAGTCATCTTTGAGCAACGGAGTTACTCGTAGCGATGAAACCAGTCTCACGTAAGCGTACGAGTAATGTCGGTCCGAGCCGCTTCGATCCAACAATACCGCGGAATCAAGAAAAGACTAAGGAGGGCAGCAAAACGCACATCTCCGCCCACAAAAACTTTTGTGTTCTACTCGAGAAGACATCTACGCATGAACCTAGCTCATGATGCCACTGTTGGGGAACGTCGCATGGGAAACAAAAATTTTCCTACGCGCACGATGACCTATCATGGTGATGTCCATCTATGACAGGGAATGTGTGATCTACGTACCCTTGTAGACCGTACAGCAGAAGCGTTAGTGAACGCGGTTGATGTAGTGGAACGTCCTCACGTCCCTCGATCCGCCCCGCGAACTATCCCGCGATCAGTCCCACGATCTAGTGCCGAACGGACGGCACCTCCGCGTTCAGCACACGTACAGCTCGACGATGATCTCGGCCTTCTTGATCCAGCAAGAGAGACAGAGAGGTAGAAGAGTTCTCCGGCAGCGTGACGGCGCTTCGGAGGTTGGTGATGATCTCGTCTCAGCAGGGCTCCGCCCGAGCTCCGCAGAAACACGATCTAGAGGTAAAACCGTGGAGATGTGTGCTCGGGCTGCCGTGGCAAAAGTTGTCAGAAATCAGCCCTAAAACCCCACTATATATAGGAGGGAGAGGGGGAACCCTTGCCTTGGGGTCCAAGAACCCCCAAGGGGTCGGCCGAGCCAAGGGGGGAAGGATTCCCCTCCCAAACCGAGTCCTACTTGGTTTGGAAGGTGCAGTCCTTCTTCCCTTTCCCACCTCCTCCCTTTTTTTTCTCTTTGATTTTCTTCCCAATGCGCATAGGCCCCTTTTGGGCTGTCCCACCAGCCCACTAAGGGCTGGTGCGGCACCCCCAACACCTATGGGCTTCCCCGGGGTGGGTGCCCCCCCCCGATGAACTCCCGGAACCCATTCGTCATTCCCGGTACATTCCCGGTAACTCCGAAAACCTTCCGGTAATCAAATGAGGTCATCCTATATATCAATCTTCGTTTTCGGACCATTCCGGAAACCCTCGTGACATCCGTGATCTCATCCGGGACTCCGAACAACATTCGGTAACCAACCATATAACTCAAATACGCATAAAACAACGTCGAACCTTAAGTGTGCAGACCCTGCGGGTTCGAGAACTATGTAGACATGACCCGAGAGACTTCTCGGTCAATATCCAATAGCGGGACCTGGATGCCCATATTGGATCCTACATATTCTACGAAGATCTTATCGTTTGAACCTCAGTGCCAAGGATTCATATAATCCCGTATGTCATTCCCTTTTGTCCTTCGGTATGTTACTTGCCCGAGATTTGATCGTCAGTATCCGCATACCTATTTCAGTCTCGTTTACCGGCAAGTCTCTTTACTCGTTCCGTAATACAAGATCCCGCAACTTACACTAAGTCACATTGCTTGCAAGGCTTGTGTGTGATGTTGTATTACCGAGTGGGCCCCGAGATACCTCTCCGTCACACGGAGTGACAAATCCCAGTCTTGATCCATACTAACTCAACGAACACCTTCGGAGATACCTGTAGAGCATCTTTATAGTCACCGAGTTACGTTGCGACGTTTGATACACACAAAGTATTCCTCCGGTGTTAGTGAGTTATATGATCTCATGGTCATATGAACAAATACTTGACACGCAGAAAACAGTAGCAATAAAATGACACGATCAACATGCTACGTCTATTAGTTTGGGTCTAGTTCATCACATGATTCTCCTAATGACGTGATCCAGTTATCAAGCAACAACACTTTGTTCATAATCAGAAGACACTGACTATCGTTGATCAAGTGGCTAGCCAACTAGAGGCTTGCTAGGGACAGTGTTTTGTCTATGTATCCACACATGTATATAAGTCTTCATTCAATACAATTATAGCATGGATAATAAACAATTATCTTGATACAGGAATTATAATAATAACTATATTTATTATTGCCTCTAGGGCATAATTCCAACAATAAGACGGGGGCCAATTAAATCTTGCCTGAAGGAAATATCTAGCGGGGATGAACTAATAACTTGTGCAAGAGTATCATTCTTATCGGGAACAATGCGACAAAAAGTTGTATATTGTTCTCAGAGGGTCGCATTTCCTATCCACTTGTCCTCCGAGAAATGAATGTTTGAACTATTTTTTATCACAAATGATCCAAATCGGAAAAGGTGTTTCTTGCTGTCATTAGGCCAACCCAAAAGTGTGAGTCACCAGGTATCTAATAGGCTCAAGACACAACTTTTTGGCCTAAATACTTATTGCGCAACTGGGTTTGCCAAATGACATCCTCAATAAGTAGTTTTAACAATCATTTACTAAGTGCGGCATCATTGTTGACCTCTAGATCATGAATGCCAAGACCACCTTAGTATTTTGGCCTACAAACAACACTAAGTTTGGCCGACCTATACCTTTTCTTTTCATTGTTTACTTGCCAAAAGAATCTGGATCTGAAATAATCCAGCCTATGCAAGACCCTTTTTGGGAGCTGAAAAAAGAAATATCTAGAACTAGATTTGCGAGAAAAATTGATGAGGACTAGTCATCCACCAACATAAACTTGCCTTTTCAACTGCTTAACTGATTATCTAAGGCTCATGAGCATACTTCCCCTCCGCATTCATGAGACGTCGATAATGAATTGGAATTTCCACATATTCAATTGGGAATGGCCTTGTACACAACCAAATAAGTTAGCGGAATGAACCACCGCCTCACTAGCTTCTCCAAAGCTGAACAATTTGCTTTTATGGAAGTTAATTTTAAGGTCCGACATTTGTTCAAATGCCAAAAACAAGAAGATTTAGAGACTTAGTCATCCTCCATAAAAAGAATCGTATCATCGTCATATTGCAGAATAGAGATAACACCATCTACAAGGTGTGGCACTACTCTTGCAATATGTCGGTCCTACTTGGTGCGATCAATCAAAGTGTCCAACATGTGAGCAACAATGCTAAATAACGCCGGAAACATTGGGTCACCTTAACATAGTAATCTTTTCGTGTGAAAGTAATGTCCCATGTCATCATTGACCTTGATAGTCACACTAACTCCTAACAAAATTTTGGATGCATTCACGCCATTTAACAGAGAATCTTTTTTATTCTCAAGGCGTGTTGAAGGAAAGACCATTTGATCTTCTCATAGGAATTTTCAAAGTCAATCTTGAAAACTACTCCACTCATGTTTTTCTGATGCATCTCATGAACAGTCTCATTTAGGATTACTACTCCATCGAGTTTATTTCTTGCTTGCATGAAAACTGTTTGAGATGGCCGGATGATATGGTCAGCAACCATGTTAAGCCTATTAGTAGCCACTGAGTGAAAATATTGAAGCTTGCATTAAGGAGACATATGGGTTTATATTTCTAGATCCGCTGAACCACCTTAATTATCAAAACAAAACGTTCTCATCAAAATTAAGCCTAGATAGGTCAAGTTGGTTGGTGTGAAGAAAATTAAACTAATCCAATAGTTCAGTCTTGATGACATCCCAGAAATTCTGATAGAATTCCGCGGGGAAGCCATTGGGGACTAGTGCTTTGTTATATTCCATTTGGAACACCGGAGCTCTCACCTCCTCTTGAGAGAAAAGTGCAATGAGGATATCGTTCTCTTATGCCGCGACTTGTGGAATATCATGTGTTCGGGTCTTGTCAAGGGTGAAATTCCCTTCATCTCATGCCCAAAGAGAGATATGTAGTATTTTGCGATATAACTTTCTAGCTTTGTCACTCCTAGTGTCTCTAATATAAGGGGATAATATTGATAAAAAATATATTCAGCAATAGTACAAGAGTGCACCATGTTGTGAAAAGACCTAACATTTTCATACATAGATGTGGTGGAAAATCACTCAGCCTAGTTAGAATAGAACCTATGCCATGGAACACTGTTAGAAATATATCATGTGCCCGTCCATTGTACCGTTGGTCCTTTAATATAGGAAATTGCTAACTCAGTTATGTGTTCTAATGGTGTTCTAGTAGATTCAAAGTACTATTCCAGGTTTTGTATCCAAGCATCAACATCAAGACCCGAAATTCACAAATATTAAATCTGGCAGGCTTTAGAGTTAACAATGTTCTTTTCTTTTTGAGTGGTGTAGTAGGGCTATGTCTTCTAAAATTTCCTTTGAGAGATTCATCGTCCGTATATTCCTCATATCATGGTTACTGTTGTTCCATGGGGAATTTGCTCCGTGCACCTTCATTTTAGTGTTACCATAGTTTGGTTGGCTATAAGGTGTTGGGGAACGTCGCATGGGAAACAAAAATTTTCCTACGCGCACGAAGACCTATCATGGTGATGTCCATCTACGAGAGGGGATGAGTGATCTACGTACCCTTGTAGATCGTACAGCAGAAGCATTAGTGAACGCGGTTGATGTAGTGGAACGTCCTCACGTCCCTCGATCCGCCCAGCGAACAATCCCGCGATCAGTCCCACGATCTAGTACCGAACGGACGGCACCTCCGCGTTCAGCACACGTACAGCTCGACGATGATCTCGGCCTTCTTGATCCAGCAAGAGAGATGGAGAGGTAGAAGAGTTCTCCGGCAGCATGACGGCGCTCCGGAGGTTGGTGATGACCTTGTCTCAGCAGGGCTCCGCCCGAGCTCCGCAGAAACGCGATCTAGAGGAAAACCGTGGAGGTATGTGGTCGGGCTGCCGTGGAAAAGTCGTCTCAAATCAGCCCTAAAACCTCCGTATATATAGGTGGGAGGGAGGGGACCTTGCCTTGGAGCCCCAAGGGGGTCGGCCGAGCCAAGGGGGGAAGGCTCCCCCCCCCAAACCGAGTTGGACTTGGTTTGGTGGGTGGGAGTCCTTCCTTCCCTTCCCACCTCCTCTTTTTTTTCTCTTTGATTTTCTTTCCTAGGCGCATAGGGCCCTTTTGGGCTGTCCCACCAGCCCACTAAGGGCTGGTGCGCCACCCTCAAGGCCTATGGGCTTCCCCGGGGTGGGTTGCCCCCCGGTGAACACCCGAAACCCATTCGTCATTCCCGGTACATTCCCGGTAACTCCGAAAACCTTTCCAGTAATCAAATGAGGTCATCCTATATATCAATCTTCGTTTCCGGACCATTCCGGAAACCCTCGTGACGTCCGTGATCTCTTCCGGGACTCCGAACAACATTCGGTAACCAACCATATAACTCAAATACGCACAAAACAACGTCGAACCTTAAGTGTGCAGACCCTGCGGGTTCGAGAACTATGCAGACATGACCCGAGAGACTCCTCGGTCAATATCCAATAGCGGGACCTGGATGCCCATATTGGGTCCTACATATTCTACGAAGATCTTATCATTTGAACCTCAGTGCCAAGGATTCATATAATCCCGTATGTCATTCCCTTTGTCCTTCGGTATGTTACTTGCCCGAGATTCGATCGTGAGTATCCACATACCTATTTCAATCTCGTTTACCGGCAAGTCTCTTTACTCGTTCCGTAATACAAGATCCCGCAACTTACACTAAGTCACATTGCTTGCAAGGCTTGTGTGTGATGTTGTATTACCGAGTGGGCCCCGAGATACCTCCCCGTCAACGGAGTGACAAATCCTAGTCTTGATCCATGCTGACTCAACGAACACCTTGGGAGATACTTGTAGAGCATCTTTATAGTCACCCAGTTACGTTGCGACGTTTGATACACACAAAGCATTCCTCCGGTGTCCGTGAGTTATACGATCTCATGGTCATAGGAACAAATACTTGACATGCAGAAAACAGTAGCAACAAAATGACACGATCAACATGCTACGTCTATTAGTTTGGGTCTAGTCCATCACATGATTCTCCTAATGATGTGATCCCGTTATCAAGCGACAACACTTGCCTATGGCCAGGAAACCTTGACCATCTTTGATCAACGAGCCAGTCAACTAGAGGCTTACTGGGGACAGTGTTTTGTCTATGTATCCACACAAGTATTGTGTTTCCAATCAATACAATTATAGCATGGATAATAAACGATTATCATGAACAAAGAAATATAATAATAACTAATTTATTATTGCCTCTAGGGCATATTTCCAACAGTCTCCCACTTGCACTAGAGTCAATAATCTAGTTCACATCACCATGTGCTTCCAACGAATCCAACACCCATATAGTTATGGGGTCTGATCACGTCTTGCTCGTGAGAGAGGTTTTAGTCAACGGTTCTGAAACTTTCAGATCCGTGTGTTCTTTACAAATCTTTATGTCATCTTATAGATGCTGCTACTATGTGCTATTCGAAAATACTCCAAATATCTACTCTACTATACGAATCCGTTTCACTACTCATAGTTATTGGGATTAGTGTCAAAGCTTGCATCGACGTAACCCTTTACGACGAACTCTTTAACCACCTCCATAATCGATAAAAATTCCTTAGTCTATCATTTACTAAGGATAAATTTTGACCGCTGCTAGTGATTCAATCATGGATCACTCTCTGTACCTCTCAACAGAGTGCAAGGCACACATCAGGTGCGGTACTCAGCATGGCATACTTTAGAGTCTACGGCTAAGGCATAGAAGACGACCTTCGTCTATTCTCTTTATTCTGCCGTGGTCGGGTTTTGAGTCTTACTCAAATTCACACCTCACAATGCAACCAAGAACTCCTTCTTTGCTGATCTATTTTGAACTCCTTCAAAACTTGTCAAGGCATGCATTTTGTTGAAACTTCTATTAAGCGTTTTGATCTATCTCCATAGATCTTGATGCTCAACGTTCAAGTAGCTCAATCCAGGTATTCCTTTGAAAACTCCTTTCAAACAACCTTGTATGCTTTACAGAAATTCTACATTACTTCTGATCCACAGTATGTCAACCACATATACTTATCAGAAATTCTATAGTGCTCCCACTCACTTCTTTGGAAATACAAGTTTCTCATAAACCTTGTACAAACCCAAAATCTTTGATCATCTCATCAAAGTGTATATTCCAACTCTGAGATGCTTGCACCAGTCCATTGAAGGATCGCGGGAGTTTGCATATTTGCTAGTATCTTTAGGATCGACAAAACCTCATGGTTGTATCTCATACAATGTTTGCTCAAGGAAACCGTCGAGGAAACAATGTTTTGACATCCTACATGCAATATTTCATAAATAATGCAGCAACTACTAACATAATTCTAACAGACTTTTAGCATCGCTACGAGTGAGAAAGTCTCATCATAGTCAATTGTTTGATCTTGTCGGAGACATCTTTGCGACAAGTCGAGCTTTTCTTAATAGTGACTTATCACTATCATCGTCTGTCTTCCTTTTAAAGATCCATCTTTACCCAACAGTCCTATGACCATCAAGTAGTTCTTCCAAAGTCTACACTTTGTTTTCATACATGGATCCTCTCTCGGATTTCATGGCTTCCAGCCATTTGTCGGAATCTGGGCCCACCATTGCCTTCTCCATAACTCGTAGGTTCACTGTTGCTCAACAACATGACCTCCAAGACAGGGTTACCGTACCACTCTGTAGTAGTACGCGACCTTGTCAACCTACGAGGCTTGTAGTAACTTGATCCGATGCTCGATGATCACCATCATCAGCTTTCACTTCAATTGGTGTAGGTGCCACAGGAACAACTTCCTGCGCCCTGCTACACACTGGTCGAAGTGATGGTTCAATAACCTCATCAAGTTCCATCCCCCTCCCATTCAATTCTTTCGAGATAAACCTTTCCTCGAGAAAGGATCCGTTTCTAGAAACAAACACTTTGCTTTCGGATCTGAGATAGGAGATGTACCCAACTGTTTTGGATATCCTATGAAGATGCATTTATCCGCTTTGGGTTCGAGCTTATCAGACTGAAACTTTTTCACATAAGTGTCGAAACCCCAAACTTTCAAGAAACGACAGCTTAGATTTCTCTAAACCTCAGTCTATACTGTGTCATCTCAACGGAAATACGTGGTGCCCTATTTAAAGTGAATGCGGTTGTCTCTAATGCTTAACCCATAAACGATAGTGGTAATTCGATAAGAGACATCATAGCATGCACCATACCAAATAGTGTGTGGCTATGACGTTCAGACACATCATCACACTATGATGTTCAAGGTGGCATGAACCGCGAAACAATTTCCAAGTTGTCTTAACTGCGTACCAAAACTCGTAATTCAGATATTCATTTCTACGATCATATCGTAGACAGTTTATCCTCTTGTTACGACGAACTTCACTCCGAAACAGAATTGAACTTTTCAATATTTTAGACTTGTGATTCATTAAGCAAATACTCTAGTATCTACTCAAATCGTCATTGAAGTAAGAACATAATGATATCCACTGCGTGCCTCAGCACCCATTGGACTGCATACATCAAAATGTATCACTTCCAACAAGTTACTATCTTATTTCATCTCAATGAAAACAAGGCCTTGCTCATGTGGTATGATTTGCATGTCACTAGTGATTCAAAATCAAGTGAGTATAAAGATCCATCAGCATGGAGCCTCTTCATGCAATTTATACCAACATGACTCAAGCGGCAGTGCCACAAGTAAGTGGTACTATCATCATTACCTCGTATCTTTTGGCACCAATATCATGAACATGTGTAACACTACGATCGAGATTCAATAAACCATTGAAGGTGATTATTCAAGAAAATAGAGTAACCATTATTCTCTTTAAATGAATAATCGTATTGCAATAAACACGGTCCAATCATGTTCATGCTTAACGCAAGCACCAAATAACAATTATTTAGGTTTAACACCAATCCCGATGGTAGAGGGAACGTGCGACGTTTGATCATATCAACCTTGGAAACACTTCCAACACGTATCGTCACCTCGCCTTTAGCTAGTCTCCGTTTATGCCGTAGCTTTCATTTCGTGTTACTAATCACTTAGCAACTGAACCGGTATCCAATACCCTCATGCTACTAGGAGTACTAGTAAAGTACACATCAACATCATGTATATCAAATATACTTCTTTCGACTTTTGCCAGCCTTCTTATCTACCAAGTATCTAGAGTTGCTCCGCCTTAGTGACTGTTCCCCTCATTACAGAAGCACTTAGTCTCGGGTTTGGGTTTCATCTTGGGTCTCTTCATTAGTGCAGCAACTGTTTTGCCGTTTCACGAAGTATCCCTTCTAGCCCTTGCCTTTCTTGAAACTTAGTGGTTTTACAAACCATCAACTATTGATGTTCCTTCTTGATTTCTACTTTCGCAGTGTCAAACATCGCGAATCGCTCAAGGATCATTGTATCTATCCTTGATATGTTATAGTTCATCAGAAGCTCTCACGGCTTGGTGGCAGTGACTTTGGAGAACCATCACTATCTCATCTAGAAGATTAACTCCCACTTGATTCAAGTGATTGTCGTACTCAGACAATCTGAGCACACGCTCAACGATTGAGCTTTTCTCCTTTACTTTGCGGACAAAGAATCTTGTCGGAGGTCTCGTACCTCTCAACAAGGGCACGAGCATGAAATCACAATTTCATATCTTTAGAACATCACTTATGTTCCGTGACGTTTCAAAACGTCTTCGGTGCCTTGCTTCTAAGCCATTAAGTATTTTGCACTGAACTATCGTGTAGTCATCAGAAACGTGTATGTCGGATGTTCACAGCATCCACACATGATGCTCGAGGTGCAGTACACCGAGTGGTGCATTAAGGACATAATCCTTCTGCGTAGCAACGAGGACAATACTCGGTTTTACAGACTCAGTGTGCAAAGTTTGCTACTATCATTTTCAACTAAATTTTCTCTAGGAACATATAAAAACAGTAGAGCTATAGCGCAAGCTACATCGTAATTCGCAAAGACCATTAGACTATGTTCATGACAATTAGAGTTTAACTTAATCAAATTATTCGCTAAACTCCCACTCAAAAAGTACATCTCTCTAGTCATTTGAGTGGTTCATGATCCACTTACACTAGCTCAAGTCCGATCATCACGTGAGTTGAGTATAGTTTCAGTGGTAAGCATCCCTATGCTAATCATATCATCTATATGATTCATGATCGACCTTTCGGTCTCATGTGTTCCGAGGCCATGTCTGCACATGCTAGGCTCGTCAAGCTTAACCCGAGTGTTCCGCGTGCGCAACTGTTTTGCACCCGTTGTATGTGAACGTTGAGTCTATCACACCCGATCATCACGTGGTGTCTCGAAACTACGAACTGTAGCAACGGTGCACAGTCGGGGAGAACACAATTTCGTCTTGAAATTTTAGTGAGAGATCACCTCATAATGCTACCGTCGTTCTAAGAAAAATAAGGTGCATAAAAGGATTAACATCACATGCAATTCATAAGTGACATGATATGGCCATCATCACGTGCTTCTTGATCTCCATCACCAAAGCACCGGCACGATCTTCTTGTCACCGGCGCCACACCATGATCTCCATCAACGTGTTGCCATCGGGGTTGTCGTGCTACTCATGCTATTACTACTAAAGCTACATCCTAGCAAAAATAGTAAACGCATCTGCAAGCACAAACGTTAGTATAAAGACAACCCTATGGCTCCTGCCGGTTGCCGTACCATCGACGTGCAAGTCGATATTTTCTATTACAACATGATCATCTCATACATCCAATATATCACATCACATCGTTGGCCATATCACATCACAAGCATACCCTGCAAAAACAAGTTAGACGTCCTCTAATTTTGTTGTTGCATGTTTTACGTGGTGACCATGGGTATCTAGTAGGATCGCATCTTACTTACGCAAACACCACAACGGAGATATATGAGTTGCTATTTAACCTCATCCAAGGACCTCCTCGATCAAATCCGATTCAACTAGAGTTGGAGAAACCGACAGTTGCCAGTCATCTTTGAGCAACGGGGTTACTCGTAGCGATGAAACCAGTCTCTCGTAAGCGTACGAGTAATGTCGGTCCAAGCCGCTTCAATCCGACAATACCGCGGAATCAAGAAAAGACTAAGGAGGGCAGCAAAATGCACATCACCGCCCACAAAAACTTTTGTGTTCTACTCGAGAAGACATCTACGCATGAACCTAGCTCTGATACCACTGTTGGGGAACGTCGCATGGGAAACAAAAAATTTCCTACGCGCACGAAGACCTATCATGGTGATGTCCATCTACGAGAGGGGATGAGTGATCTACGTACCCTTGTAGATCGTACAGCAGAAGCGTTAGTGAACGCGGTTGATGTAGTGGAACGTCCTCACGTCCCTCGATCAGCCCAGCGAACAATCCCGCGATTAGTCCCACGATCTAGTACCGAACGGACGGCACCTCCGCGTTCAGCACACGTACAGCTCAACGATGATATCGGCCTTCTTGATCCAGCAAGAGAGACGGAGAGGTAGAAGAGTTCTCCGGCAGGGTGACGGCGCTCCGGAGGTTGGTGATGACCTTGTCTCAGCAGGGCTCCGCCCGAGCTCTGCAGAAACGTGATCTAGAGGAAAAACCGTGGAGGTATGTGGTCGGGCTGCCGTGGAAAAGTCGTCTCAAATCAGCCCTAAAACCCCCGTATATATAGGTGGGAGGGAGGGGAATTTGCCTTGGAGCCCCAAGGGGGTCGGCCGAGCCAAGGGGGGAAGGCTCCCCCCCCCCCCAAACCGAGTTGGACTTGGTTTGGTGGGTGGGAGTCCTTTCTTCCCTTCCCACCTCCTCTTTTTTTTTCTCTTTGATTATCTTTCCTAGGCGCATAGGGCCCTTTTGGGCTATCCCACCAGCCCACTAAGGGCTGGTGCGCCACCCTCAAGGCCTATGGGCTTCCCCGGGGTGGGTTGCCCCCCCGGTGAACACCCGGAACCCATTCGTCATTCCCGGTAACTCCGAAAACCTTTCCGGTAATCAAATGAGGTCATCCTATATATCAATCTTCGTTTCCGGACCATTCCGGAAACCCTCGTGACGTCTGTGTTCTCATCCGGGACTCCGAACAACATTCGGTAACCAACCATATAACCCAAATACGCATAAAACAACGTCGAACCTTAAGTGTGCAGACCCTGCGGGTTCGAGAACTATGCAGACATGACCCGAGAGACTCCTCGGTCAATATCCAATAGCGGGACCTGGATGCCCATATTGGATCCTACATATTCTACGAAGATCTTATCGTTTGAACCTCAGTGCCAAGGATTCATATAATCCCGTATGCCATTCCCTTTGTCCTTCGGTATGTTACTTGCCCGAGATACGATCGTGAGTATCCACATACCTATTTCAATCTCGTTTACCGGCAAGTCTCTTTACTCTTTCCGTAATACAAGATCCCGCAACTTACACTAAGTCACATTGCTTGCAAGGCTTGTGTGTGATGTTGTATTACCGAGTGGGCCCCGAGATACCTCCCCGTCACACGGAGTGACAAATCCCAGTCTTGATCCATACTAACTCAACGAACACCTTCGGAGATACCTATAGAGCATCTTTATACTCACCGAGTTACGTTGCGACGTTTGATACACACAAAGCATTCCTCTGGTGTCCGTGAGTTATACGATCTCATGGTCATAGGAACAAATACTTGACATGCAGAAAACAGTAGCAACAAAATGACACGATCAACATGCTACGTCTATTAGTTTGGGTCTAGTCCATCACATGATTCTCCTAATGATGTGATCCCGTTATCAAGCGACAACACTTGCCTATGGCCAGGAAACCTTGACCATCTTTGATCAACGAGCCAGTCAACTAGAGGCTTACTAGGGACAGTGTTTTGTCTATGTATCCACACAAGTATTGTGTTTTCAATCAATACAATTATAGCATGGATAATAAACGATTATCATGAACAAAGAAATATAATAATAAATAATTTATTATTGCCTCTAGGGCATATTTCCAACATAAGGTGTTTAGGGGTGCCATCCAAGTCGAGTTCCTTCCATGTATGGTCTCATAACACTCATGAACCTCCTCGTGCAGTTGTTTGTTTTTCAGGGTAGTGATTGATGGATGAAGTTGTTTGGATCTACCGGCTACAACTCTGCCAAGAGTGGTTTTGTTTGGAACAATGTCTTGGCCATATTGTTCCTCAATTACTTATTCGTCATGGGGCTCAGGATCTAACAATAAGCATATGAAATTCGCGGTGACCTTGTCAAAGTTCTTCTGCATGGTCATAAAATTCTTGTTCACCGTTTCTTGAAATTCCTTGCTATCTTCGTCCCAATTACTCTACAGGGCTTTGACATTGAGCTCGAGTGACTCAAGTTCGAGATTTGGAGTATCACCTGATTTAGTAACCTTTGTCATCTTCTTCTATGATGTCGCAACTCTTACAAGCAACCGACAATAGGGTTGGGTAAGGAGGGAGTAATTTTGTCGTCCTCTTCCGAGTATCCTCCGGTCTATCACCACCAGTCATCACCTTCTTTACCGCTTGCCTTTGAATGGTGCACAGTCAGGCTATAGTGGATACTATTTTACCGCTGA
The DNA here is from genome assembly GCF_904849725.1 of Hordeum vulgare subsp. vulgare. NCBI lineage: Eukaryota > Viridiplantae > Streptophyta > Magnoliopsida > Poales > Poaceae > Hordeum > Hordeum vulgare. Next base: position 307,040,926 of record NC_058518.1, read on the forward strand.
AGGACGATCTTAAATAACCACACTCTGTCACATATTGCACCCGAACTCGTGCCACTCCTAGCACGCCATGAGAACTCTTGACGCCACCAGAATTTGAGCTCATCGAAGAATTTTACGAGGGGACACAACCTCAATGATACTCTAGATCCATGCGCCTCCAAGGAACACACGGTTCTCGATACCAATTGTCAGGATGTGGCTACTAATTCACCGACTTTTAATACTAACACATGAACATTCAGAGCAAAAAGTGTCTCGATCAAGGGCATGTATTACAAGAGAGGACAAAAAGTATTGTAGCATGCCACCATCGGCTAGGGTTTTACCCCGAACTACATCAAGATGGTCTCCATATGAGAGGACCACGTGGCCTTATAGCCACTACATAGAGCAACATGTGGAAAGCTAAAACATAAAGAAGAAAGGTACCTGATGGGACAAAACAGGGTTTCCCCTCACTTTATATTATAACAAAACAACCAACCGATACAACCAGCTCACTGGGGCCGCAACACAAACAAGCCCAAAGAAAAAGAAAGAAAGAGAAGAGAAAAAAATGCCAACACCAGCAGCTCAACGAAGCAAAGATGGCCGACAAACACTGCACCCTCCAAAGAAGTACCACTGCATGCCAAGCACTCTGAAGCCTCGCGCACCAAGCAACACCTTCAGGAAGGAAAGCGACGACGATGACGCTGTTGTCCGGACAAGTCCTATGGTGTCCCCGGTACGCGAATGGTAGTGGGGAAGGGGTATCGCCGACGCCCCTCAGGAAGGTTCAACCACACCCATGGGCCCAGCTGTGTCGGTGGCAGCCGAGCCACGGGGGATTTCTCCCGCCCCGAAACCACCACCGTCTCCCCGGACAATCGGACCACTCACCAAATGCCGCCCACCAGCCTATGCTACCACGGTCACTGCACCAACTTCACTCTCTCATTAAGGCCACCAACACGATACCTAGAGGGAGGACGAGGAGATACCGGGCTCGGGGCAACCGCAACACAGCCGACCACAGGTTACAACCTTCACCGACGCGCGCGGGGCCGACCGGACATAGCGATAGGGACTTGCCAGAGTGATGCCTAAAAGTAACACGACAAAGTCTGGAGACCGTCAGATGCTTGATCTACAACTCAGGAAGACACTCGATAGGTGAGCCGGTATCCATCCAGGTGAGTCGTTCGAGGAGTGATCAACCACTGCGAGTCAAACCGAAAGACGGGAAACATGGAAGTGATCACACATTCAGTTATCATCTAATTCAAAATTCTCAACACACGGTGGATGCACACCAAAGTATCGCAGGGACTAGGGAGTAGGAATGTAATTTAAATGTGCCGTTTTGTTACCTCCCAACCACCCAACCACCCGTTCAAGCTTCTATGGCTAGAATCACTCGCGAGCTATGTACAATACTGCACGTGCCATGGTCCCTAGCCTTAGCAAGTTGTGTGAAGAACTTTTTTTAGAGGGCCGAGATTTTTTTTTTGGATATTTTATCTCTTGGAAATTGGGTGTTTTGTCCTTGCCCCTTCCCAATAATCACCGTCTAGCTCCGCCTAGAATATAAGTTTTTTTGATATCACAATTAGAGTATAAATTTTTTAGTAAAACGACGAGAATATAAGAAAGCCCTAATCGGCGTTGTAGGCGCCCGATCAAGAACTCGCGCTTGCAGTAGCTTGGTTTTGGGCCCGCCCAGTTACACGAGCAGGAGGCTCGTCCGCTCCGAGCACTCGATTTGTAGCGCGTGGTCGCTCGCACAAGCGGTCTTTCGGTCGCGGTTCATCAGTTTCAACCGTTGACTTTAAAAAACAGGAGAACAATTAAAACAAAAAATCACAGAAAATCGTAAAAAGCAAGAGTCCAAAATGGTTCAAGAATTTTGAAAAATGTTTGTCGATTTTAGAAAATTTCACGATTTTGAAAAAGATCATCGATTTTTGATAAAAGTTCACCGTTTTTAAAAAAAATCACTGATTTTTGAAAAAAAAGTTCATCAAATTTTAAAAAACGTTCACCGATTTTGAAAACAATTCACCTGCTTTGGGAAAAAAGTTCATCGAATTTGCAAAGAGTTCATCTAATTTAAAAAATAGTTCACCGATTCTTGAAAAAAGTTCATCTTATTTGGGAAAAATAGTCTAATTTGAAAAAAGATCAACGAATTTGAAAATCGCATTTGAACAAAAGTTCAAAAATTTGAAAATAGTTCATATTTTTTTTAGAAAGAACAAATTTGATGAAGTCTTTTCAAATCATTTATCCAGGTCAAAGAAAAGAACAAAAGAAAAAAAAAATCGTTGAACCAGGTCAAAGAAAAAAAATAAAAAATCATTGAACCAGGTCAAAGAAAAAAATAAAAATAAGAAAAGAGAATAAAAGAATAAAACATAGAAAAGGCTTTAATTTGTCAGAAGTTGCTTCGTGGTGGGGTGGTTGCGTGAGCATGTTTCTAACTTTCTATGATGGAGGTCCAAGGTTCAAATCGCCATAAACTCGTTCAGTATTTGCGAATAAAAACATAATCGCGACTAACTTCATTATTTGCGAATAAAAACATAATCACGACCAACTCGTTCATTATTTGAGAACAAAAACATGATCACGACCAACTCAGTCATTATTCGCGAATAAAGACATGAAAGAAGACCCTACACGAGCCGGCCCAGCACGGGGACGCTCCACGCGTCCATTTACAAAATTGCACTATAACAAACGTCTGTGGCACCAAATATGATTTGCCAGAATAGAAATAAACACGATAACAAGTTCAGTTGACCAACCGGTTCATTATTTGTGAATAAAAACATGGAAGAAAACCATACCTGGGCCGGCCCAGCGCGGGGACAATGCATGCGTCCGTTTGCAAAATTGCACCTTAATAGCTGAAAAACCCTATTTGACGCTCTTTGCATCAAATAGACGGGCAAACGCACATTAGCTGCGAGCGAGCGACGGGGTTTGGGCCGGCCGCAAGCACTTTCAGCGATTGCGGTTTTGGGAACCTTCTAGAGGTTTTCAACCGTTTTTTTTGGTTTTGGGAACTTTCTAGAAGATTCCATGAATCGGTTTTTCTTATTTTTTGTTTTCTTTTTTTCTTTATTTCTTTTTGTGTTTTTGTTTCAAAAATGTTTCGAAATTTGAAAAAATATTCTACAATTTTAAAAAAGTTCTGGAATATGAAAAAATGATCCAAAATTTAAAAATATTCGGAAATTTGAAAAACGTATTCCAGTATTTTTATAAAAATGTTTCGAAATTTTCGAAAAAATCTTCCAGAATTTGAGAAAATGTTCCTGTTTGTCACAAAATGTTTGCAAATTTTGAATATTTAGATTTTGTAGTAGTTCTAAAAAATGTTTATGTTTCTATTTATTTTCCTATATTTTTCTATCTTTCTCTTTTTGTTTTTTTAAAGGAGAAGAAACTTATTTAAGGGGGAATATCACGAAATATTAGTTGTTAAGTAGGTTGGCGATACGATATTGTTCTCATCTAGTGACTCGATCTGGTGGCTATCAGCGCTTGTGGTAGAAGCCAACGTTGTGGTTCGATTCCTCTCAGTGTTTCAATTTCTTTTTTGCGATTTTTAGGCTGCATACACACTTTGCATCGTTTCTTAGTGGGCCGGCCCAGCCGCACGCCTTCTCTATGCGTCGCTGCAGCTTCTCGCCGCAAAATGCGGCACATAGGAGGTCCCGTAACGGACGCCTGTGGCATCAAATAGAATTTGCCGAAATATAGGTTATTTTTAGTGGTTGCCAGAATATAAGTAAACACGATAACAAGTTCAGTTGATCCATTCCGGGCCTGCAAGCCGCTTGGTCGTGATGCCTCCCGTATGGGCCGGGCCTCCGGCCCAGTTGTTGAAGTAGCAAAGTTCCCGCTGTGTCTTTGCATCTCTGTCATTCTCTCTGTTTTCCGGTGCCGGCCGGTGGGTTTGGGCACCTCCTTCCCGTCCCTATAAATTCCCCTCCCCTTCCCCGTCTTCTTCTTCCTCGAGTCCAATCAATCTTCTTCCCCGCCTCCAGTCAAACACGCTCGCGTCCCAGAGAGCGAGCGAGCGAGCGAGCGAGAAAGAGAGAGAGAAAGAGCTCTGCCGGCCAAGTCTGAACAAGAATATGGCGGGGCAAAAGAAGCGGCCGCGGGATGATAGGGGCGAGAAGTCGGAGCTGCGAGCGGGGCTGACGGCGACGGCGACGGTGCAGGGATCTTCAGACCGCACGCGAGGGCAACAGGGTCCGAGCACGACCTCGCCGACGGGACAGCGGCAGGGTGGCGGAGTAATTAATCTTCGACCGTTTAGTTCTTTTTTCCCCAAGAAACCAAGAACCTCCGATGAGGTTGCTTACGAGGTCGATCTTGATCGATGCAGGGCACCGGACGGGGTTTGGACATGATTTCGTCGGGGAGCGGCGCCCCTGCGACACCGCGGCGCCGGTCTATCGAGCACCCAGGGCTACCCGACCGCCCGGAGCAAGTCGTCGTGCCTTCTGCGGCCGGAGAGCTGGTCCCGGCCGAGGCGGAGCCGCGCGGCCCTATCAGCGTAAGTCGAGTCCTTTGATTGCATATGCATTGCGATTTCCTCACGCGAGCATGCCGTTGTTTGATTCTTTGTCGAGTTGGATCCTTGCGTCCTTAATCATGTTTATTTCACGGCGCAGCTGCAGGGAAGGGACGCCCGTGCAGAAGCAGCGGCGGCGTCGGGCGCCGACGCGCCTCCGGCGACTCTGCCGGCCGATCGACCGTTCATACAGCAGCGTACACGCGGAACTATCTTCCTTGATCGGCTGCCGGCCAAAGTGGATTTCAAGAAGAAACCTTCTGTGGTCGAACAGGCCGTCCCCGCTCCGCCGCAGCAGTGCAACGCGACCACGGTAAGTTCCAAGTTCCGGCGATGCATTGGTTCGTTCCCAGGTCCAGACGATACATTGGTTCGTTTCGTTCCCAAGTTCCGGCGATATTGACGCCTTGCTCGTTTCTTGGTCAGGAGACCAACCTCTCTCTGCTGGCCGGGATCAGCTCGTCACAACTGCCGCCGAAGAAGCGTTATTTCACCCGCAGCAGCACCGGCGGCCCCGATGAGGCGATGTCCCCGTGATCGGACTGCAAAACGCGAACACATTCCTGCGTGCCTCTGTGTGGCATGTGCTACATCAAGCGGAGTCGTTGCCCCTCCTGCGGGCCTAGCTCTAGGCAGTAGGAACGCATTACCAGCCTCTGAACTTTGCTAAATCATACGTGGCTGTAGAATGATATCAGTTCGGCATAGCAAGTTTTATTGGCCCGTCTAGTACACATATACGTTGAATGCCATTGATATGCAGATATCAGGAGATTGTTGGGACAATTTATACATAATTGCTATTTTTCAGTCCTTGGGTTTTTGGCTGTTCTTCTTCTGGGTGTTTGATTTTCGATCCCCATCTCCTTGATGTCCTTCGTTTCTGTGTGATTTTGTACCTTGATTTCTGTGTGATCCGCTGGTGCGGTTAAGTGCGATTTGTGCCGTCGATCTGTGTGGATATCGAGATGCGGTTCACTCGAGTGGCAAGCATGATTTGAGCTGTGTCCTGTGCGATCTTTATCCTCGGTTTTCTGCAATTTTGAGCCGTGGTTCGCTAGCTTGCGTGGCAGCTGTATTTTGTACAGTGATCTCTGTGTGATTGTTTGAGCTGTGTTTCTGCTCGCTGTGATATGTGATTTCTCTGTGTGTGGCAAGCAGATTCGAACCTCATTTCTGTGCAATTTTCAGTGTGTTTCTGCCCTTGGTGAACCGCATTCTGGATCTAGTTTGGTTTGGGTTTTTTTTTGTGCGTCTTATAGCCTATGTGTTTTGGTCGTCGTTGTTGATTTTATGGGTTTAGGTCCCCTGTTCCTTTTTAATTGGTCCGTGCCCTGTTCGTCGTTGATGATTTTAGTTGTTTCTTGCTATAATTTGTTACGTAGTGTTTGATCTTTTCTGCACCAATGCCCTAGTTTCTCTGCAGTTCCCGTTCTGTAATGCCCTGCAGTAATCCCTGATTGGAGTAAATTCATGTTCGAGTCATTTCTGAATTTAAGCTATGAGCTATGATTAGGTTCTGTAATGCCTAGTTTTTGTGCAGTCACTTTTTCAGGCCATTGTAGTATGTGCGTTTTTATCTGCTTTATTTACAGTAGCTAATCTTTATTTTGTGAGAAATATTCACAGTTGCTGCTTATTTACAATTATTTCAGTCTTGCATTGTAATTATTTGTTCTGTATGGTTTATCTGTTTATTAGTGCTTAGAATCAAGTGTTGCATCTTCACACCTTCTGATCTCCGCTTGATTGAGTGATTGTAGCTGCATTTCAAATTTATTTCAGTATATTATCAGAGCTATACAGTCGCAGGTTTCATGTGTGGACTTCTTTTGGCAACTTACAACTGAATTTTTTTCTTGGTTGTTGTTTTCTGTTTGCAGATTGTAGCTCCAGTGTTTGTCCTGTTTCTCTATCATGTTATTCTAGTTGTTTGTTGTTGGATATTCCTGCTAGAAGGAAATAGCACGATTACAATGAGTGCAAGTGACAATGCAACACACTCCGGTGTCGCTCCCGCGGGCGGCTCTGGAGCAAACCCTAGCTGCCGCCGCCAGCACCCCACCCACCATTCCTTCCTCCCCTCGTCGCCGCCGGCTGGGGTCGCTGGGCTCGGCGTCCATATCTGAAGGTGGTTGCGGCGGACATTGGACCGGATAGGTGGTTGGCGGTGCGGCTTCAAGGTGAAGGCAATGCTATAGGTCTTTGGTCCGAGGCAGGCGATAGTGACGCTTGTGGGTGCCGCTTCCTTCTGAAAGGCGTCGCTGAGGCATTTCTGCCCGCTCCATTGTGCAAGGAAGCTCGGGGGAAACCCTTGATCCCCGAGGATCGGATGATGACGGCGACGTGCATCCCACCTCTTGGGGCATCGTTCCAAGAGCTTCTTACCGGCTAGAGGGACCAGCGATAGGTGGGAGATGTCGTTTGTGCTGCTTGGTCATGTCCGTCTCGCAATGAGGGAGGTTAGGCTTCTGTGACAACGATAACGGTGGTGAGCATTTTTGGAGGCGTGGCTTTGGTTGTGGTAGTCGGCTCTTCTCCGGTGTGCCCGTGGGAGTACCTCGGCTGCTTGTTGCTGTGAAGTCGAAGCTGCGGTGCGGGCCCCCTGGTGACATAAGATGACGGGTGACAGATGGTTCGTTCGGCGATCTTTCGTGATGCCAGCCTTGTGTAGTTCTCTGTAGTTCTTCGTCATAGTCGGAGCCACGTTCTCTTGTTGTGGGTGGATGGCAATCCGCCATGTGAGTGTAGTGTTGTTCTGCAGCCAATAGCGTTGTCGTTTTCTTATTTTTCTCTGATCTTTGGATCATTGCCATGTTGTTCTTCCTTTGCTTTCTGATAAATCTAATTGAAGCCAGCGATTTGCTGGATCTTTCAGAAAAAAATACAATGAATGTAAGTGTACACTGATGACCCACAAGTATAGGGGATCAATCGTAGTCCTTTCGATAAGTAAGAGTGTCGAACTCAATGAGGAGGAGAAGGCTCTGATAAACAGTTTTCAGCAAGGTAATAACTGCAAGCACTGAAAGTAGCGGTAACAAGTGATGGTGTAGTGAGGTGAAACGTAGAAAACGAAAAGTAACAAGTGACAAGTAGTAGCAACGGTGCAGAAAAGTGGCCCAATCCCTTTTGTAGCAAGGGACAAGCCTGAGCAAAGTCTTATAAGAGGAAAAACGCTCCCAAGGACACACGGGAATTTCTATCATGCTAGTTTCATCATGTTCATATAATTCGTGTTCGTTACTTTGATAGTTTGATATGTGGGTGCACCGGCGCTTGGGTACTGCTCTTACTTGGACAACCATCCCACTTATGATTAACCCCTCTCGCAAGCATCCGCAACTACGAAAGAAGAATTAAGACAACGTCTAACCATATCATTAAACTAGTGGATCCAAATCAGCCCCTTACGAAGCAACGCATAGACTGGAGTTTAAGATTCTGTCACTCTAGCAATCCATCATCTACTTACTACTCCCCAATGCTTTCCTCTAGGCCCAAATATGGTGAAGTGTTATGTAGTCGACGTTCACATAACACCACTAGAGGAAAAACAACATACAACATATCAAAATACCGAACGAATACCAAATTTACATGACTATTATTAGCATGACTTATCCCATGTCCTCGGGAACAAAAGTAACTACTCACAAAGCATAATCATAATCATGATCAGAGGTGTAATGAATAGCATCAAGGATCTGAACATAAACTCTTCCACCAAGTAATCCAACTAGCATCAACTACAAAGAGTAATCAACACTACTAGCAACCTTACAAGTACCAATCGGAGTCGCGAGACGGAGATTGGTTACAAGAGATGAACTAGGGTTTGGAGAGGAGATGGCGCTGATGAAGATGTTGATGGAGATGACTCCCCTCCGACGAGAGGAGTGTTGGTGATGACGAAGGCGACGATTTCCACCTCCGGGAGGGAAGTTTCCCCGGCAGGATCGTCCTGCCGGAGCCCTAGATTGGTTCCGTTCAAGTTCCGCCTCGTGGCGGCGGCGAATCCATGAAAAAGCTCCACCTTGATTTTTTCTCAGACGAAACCCTTCATATAGCAAAAGAGAGGGGGGGGGGCAGTGGGCCACCAGGGTGCCCACAAGCCCTGTTGCCGCGGCCAGGGGGTAGGCCGCGACAACCAGGCTTGTGGGCCCTTGGCTACTCCCCTCTCACACTTCTTTCGCCCAGTATTTTTTATATATTTCCAAAAAATCCACGTTGATTTTCAGGGCATTTGGAGTTGCGTAGAATAGAGGACTCAGACTTGCTCCTTTTCCAGTCCAGAATTCCAGCTGCCGGTATTCTCCCTCTTCAAATAAACCTTGCAAAATAAGAGAGAAAAGGCATAAGTATGGTTCCACAAAGTATAATAACAGTCCATAAAGCGATAAATATCAACATGAAAGCATGATGCAAAATGGACGTATCAACTCCCCCAAGCTTAGACCTCGCTTGTCCTCAAGCGAAAACCAAGACCCAAAACATATCCACATGTTTAGGGATGAAGGTGTCGATAAAACATAATACGGACATGAGGGCATCATGATCACACATAGAACATCAATACATCACAAAGATTCTTATGGGAAAGTAACAATTCCTTCACAAAGCAAAGTATGAAACAAAAACCTTACCGAGAAGTAGCCAACAACAGTCCATAATCATTGAAGCAATTGCAATTTATCATATTATCAGAAAGAGTCAAATAAGAGCTTGTAAGGCAAATCCACATACTCAATCATCTCTTTTGTTTTCCACAATTGCTACAACTCATGTGGTACTCATGATATCAAAGTTTCAGTTGGACACATAGAAAGATAGGGGCTTATAATTTTGCCTCCCAACCATTTACCTCAAGGGTAAAGTCAACAATAATAAAGCATAAGTACTCAACTCCAAGTTGATATATGAATATAGATCTTTCCCAAGCATATGACGTTCACCAAGAAAAAGGCTAAATAAGGAAATGGTGAAGATCACCATGACTCTTACAAAGGCAAAAAGTAAAGATACAAGATAGGCCGTTCGCAGAGGGAAGCAGAGGTTGTCATGCGCTTTTGAGGTTTGGATGCGTGTCCTCTTAGTGCGGAGGAACGCCACTTTATATTGCCTCCTGTGATAAAGAACTTTATTATGCAGTCTGTCGCTTTTATGTCTTCCTCATCATAGGTTCGTATAAAGCTTATTTTCCACACACTAATAGATCATACATATTAGAGAGCAATTTTTATTGCTTGCATCGATCACAACTTACTTGAGGGATCTTATTCAATCCATAGGTAGGTATGGTGGACACTCATGGCAAAACTGGGTTGAAGGTTTATGGATGCACAAGTAGTATCTCTACTTGGTGCGGGAGTTTTGGCTAATATGAGGTGGAAGCAATCGTCACATGCTAAGGGATCTCTAATCATATAACATTGTTCAGAGCCAAGCAAACACAATTCATTATGTTGTCTTCCTTGTCCAACATCTACTTCTAGGCATGCAATAGTTTGGTGAGTGCTCACAATTATAGAAGGTGTCAAAGATGATATATTTATATGTGAACCTCTCTTTCCTTATTACTTCTTATTAATTGCAACAATGACTGAGGTCTATGTTGGTCTACTCTCAACAAGTTTCAATCATCATACTTGTTATATGTGAAGCTATCACTTTCCATAAGATCATCTCATGATCTTTCATGCTATCGTTCTTTTCATACTTTTGATCACGGCACAAAGCAAAGCCCTTGACTAAGATACTCTTTATTATATAGCTCGCAAGCTCGAATACATCGGGGGAGACACAAGGCAAAATACTCAAACTAAACACTAAATACTTATTCCACTAAGAGAAGAAATAAAAGCTGAAAAGGAAAGAACTAAAACAAAGGTAAAAGCAAAAGATATAAAGGTGATACGATACCAGGGCAACTCCCCCAAGCTTGGCATAAGCCAAGGGAGTTGCCCATACAAATGCTTAGTTGTCTTCCTTTGGTGGCGATGGTGGTGGAGTTGTTGAAGTAGTCTGATACTCCGTCTTCCAAGGCATAGGTGCTCCATCATGGCAGGATGAACGAGTCGCCGGAATCCTTAAATCTGCAGCCAACCGTATTGATTTAAATCTACATTCATACTCACAGTTTTGGTTCTGCAGGTCATAGATCTGGCCCTGAAGTTGATCAACCCTGTCATAGAGCCTGGAGAGGTGATTCCCAATGTCAATGGCATCCATCTTGTGGTTGCTCGTGAACTCCGTGATCATCATGTGGTTGGCGTTGAGTCCACGCTCCACCATCCCTTTGTTGGGGAACGTCGCAAGGGAAACAAAAATTTTCCTACGCGCACGAAGACCTATCATGGTGATGTCCATCTACGAGAGGGGATGAGTGATCTACGTACCCTTGTAGATCGTACAGCAGAAGCGATGTGAGATCGCGGTTGATGTAGTGGAACGTCCTCACGTCCCTCGATCCGCCCCGCGAACAATCCCGCGATCAGTCCCACGATCTAGTACCGAACGGACGGCACCTCCGCGTTCAGCACACGTACAGCTCGACGATGATCTCGGACTTCTTGATCCAGCAAGAGAGACGGAGAGGTAGAAGAGTTCTCCGGCAGCGTGACGGCGCTCCGGAGGTTGGTGATGATCTTGTCTCAGCAGGGCTCCGCCCGAGCTCCGCAGAAACGCGATCTAGAGGAAAAACTATGGAGGTATGTGGTCGGGCAGCCGTGAGAAAGTCGTCTCAAATCTGCCCTAAAAGCCCCATATATATAGGAGGAGGGAGGGGGACCTTGCCTTGGGGTCCAAGAGAACCCCAAGGGGTCGGCCGAGCCAGGGGGGAGGACTCTCCCCCCCCAAACCGAGTCCTACTTGGTTTGGTGGGAGGGAGTCCTTCCCCTTTCCCACTTCCCCCTTTTTTTTTTCTTTCTTCCTTTGATTTTTATTCCTTGGCGCATAGGACTTGGTGGGCTGTCCCACCAGCCCACTAAGGGCTGGTGTGACCCCCCCAAATACCTATGGGCTTCCCCGGAGTGGGTTGCCCCCCTCCGGTGAACCCCCGGAACCCATTCGTCATTCCCGGTACATTCCCGGTAACTCCGAAAACCTTCCGGTAATCAAATGAGGTCATCCTATATATCAATCTTCGTTTCCGGACCATTCCGGAAACCCTCGTGACGTCCGTGATCTCATCCGGGACTCCGAACAACATTCGGTAACCAACCATATAACTCAAATACGCATAAAACAACGTCGAACCTTAAGTGTGCAGACCCTGCGGGTTCGAGAACTATGTAGACATGACCCGAGAGACTCCTCGGTCAATATCCAATAGCGGGACCTGGATGCCCATATTGGATCCTACATATTCTACGAAGATCTTATCGTTTGAACCTCAGTGCCAAGGATTCGTATAATCCCGTATGTCATTCCCTTTGTCCTTCGGTATGTTACTTGCCCGAGATTCGATCGTCAGTATCCGCATACCTATTTCAATCTCGTTTACCAGCAAGTCTCTTTACTCGTTCCGTAATACAAGATCCCGCAACTTACACTAAGTTACATTGCTTGCAAGGCTTGTGTGTGATGTTGTATTACCGAGTGGGCCCCGAGATACCTCTCCGTCACACGGAGTGACAAATCCCAGTCTTGATCCATACTAACTCAACTAACACCTTCGGAGATACCTGTAGAGCATCTTTATAGTCACCCAGTTACGTTGCGACGTTTGATACACACAAAGCATTCCTCCGGTGTTAGTGAGTTATATGATCTCACGGTCATAGGAATAAATACTTGACACGCAGAAAACAGTAGCAACAAAATGACACGATCAACATGCTACGTCTATTAGTTTGGGTCTAGTCCATCACGTGATTCTCCCAATGACGTGATCTAGTTATCAAGCAACAACACCTTGTCTATAATCAGAAGACACTGACTATCATTGATCAACTGGCTAGCCAACTAGAGGCATGCTAGGGACGGTGTTTTGTCTATGTATCCACACATGTAAATGAGTCTTCATTCAATACAATTATAGCATGGATAATAAACTATTATCTTGATACAGGAATTATAATAATACATTTATTATTGCCTCTAGGGCATAATTCCAACAGTCTCCCACTTGCACTAGAGTCAATAATCTAGCCCTCACATCACCATGTGAATTACATTGTAATAAATCTAACACCCATACAGTTCTGGTGTCGATCATGTTTTGGCCGTGGAAGAGGTTTAGTCAGCGGGTCTGCTATATTCAGATCCGTGTGCACTTTGCATATATTTACGTCCTCCTCCTCGACGTAGTCGCGGATGAGGTTGAAGCGTCGTTTGATGTGTCTGGTCTTCTTGTGAAACCTTGGTTCCTTTGCTAAGGCAATGGCACCAGTGTTATCACAGAACAAGGTTATTGGATCCAGTGCACTTGGCACCACTCCAAGATCCGTCATGAACTGCTTCATCCAGACACCCTCCTTAGCCGCCTCCGAGGCAGCCATGTACTCCGCTTCACATGTAGAATCTGCTACGACGCTTTGCTTGGAACTGCACCAGCTTACCGCACCCCCATTAAGAATAAATACGTATCCGGTTTGCGACTTAGAGTCGTCCGGATCTGTGTCAAAGCTTGCATCGACGTAACCTTTTACGGCGAGCTCTTCGTCACCTCCATACACGAGAAACATCTCCTTAGTCCTTTTCAGGTACTTCAGGATATTCTTGACCGCTGTCCAGTGATCCACTCCTGGATTACTCTGGAACCTGCCTGTCATACTTATGGCCAGGCTAACATCCGGTCTAGTGCACAGCATTGCATACATGATAGAGCCTATGGCTGAAGCATAGGGGACGGAGCGCATATGCTCTCTATCTTCATCAGTTGCTGGGCACTGAGTCTTACTCAATCTCGTACCTTGTAACACTGGCAAGAACCCCTTCTTGGACTGTTCCATTTTGAACCTCTTCAGAACTTTATCAAGGTATGTGCTTTGTGAAAGTCCTATCAGGCGTTTTGATCTATCCCTATAGATCTTAATGCCCAGAATGTAAGCAGCTTCTCCTAGGTCCTTCATAGAGAAACTTTTATTCAAGTAACCTTTTATGCTCTCCAAAAACTCTACGTTGTTTCCAATCAGTAATATGTCATCCACATATAATATTAGAAACGCCACAGAGCTCCCACTCACTTTCTTGTAAATACAAGATTCTCCAACCACTTGTATAAACCCAAATGCTTTGATCACCTCATCAAAGCGTTTGTTCCAACTCCGAGATGCTTGCACCAGTCCATAAATGGATCGCTGGAGCTTGCACACCTTGTCAGCATTTTTAGGATCGACAAAACCTTCGGGTTGCATCATATACAACTCTTCCTTAAGAAAACCGTTAAGGAACGCCGTTTTGACATCCATCTGCCAAATTTCATAATCGAAAAATGCAGCTATTGCTAACATGATTCTGACGGACTTAAGCATCGCTACGGGAGAGAAAGTCTCATCGTAGTCAATTCCTGGAACTTGTGAAAAACCCTTTGCCACAAGTCGAGCTTTATAAACGGTCACATTACCGTCAGCGTCCGTCTTCTTCTTAAAGATCCATTTGTTCTGAATAGCCTTGCGGCCCTCAGGTAGTATCTCCAAAGTCCATACTTTGTTCTCATACATGGATCCTATCTCGGATTTCATGGCTTCTAGCCATTTGTTGGAATCTGGGCCCACCATTGCTTCTTCATAATTTGCAGGTTCATTGTTGTCTAACAACATGATTGTCAAGACGGGATTACCATACCACTCTGGAGCAGCGCGTGATCTCGTCGACCTGCGTGGTTCAACAGAAACTTGAACTGGAGTTTCATGATCATCATCATTAACTTCCTCCTCAACCGGCGTCGCAATCACAGGGGTTTCCCCTTGCCCTGCGCCACCATCCAGAGGGATGAGAGGTTCGACAACCTCGTCAAGTTCTATCTTCCTCCCACTCAATTCTCTCGAGAGAAACTCCTTCTCGAGAAAAGTTCCGTTCTTAGCAACAAACACTTTGCCCTCGGATTTGAGATAGAAGGTGTACCCAACTGTCTCTTTTGGGTAACCTATGAAGACACACTTTTCCGCTTTGGGTTCCAGCTTCTCAGGCTGAAGCTTTTTGACATAAGCATCACATCCCCAAACTTTAAGAAACGACAACTTTGGTCTTTTGCCATACCATAGTTCGTATGGTGTCGTCTCAACGGATTTTGATTGTGCCCTATTTAAAGTGAATGCAGCTGTTTCTAATGCATAACCCCAAAACGATAACGGCAAATCAGTAAGAGACATCATAGATCGCACCATTTCTAACAAAGTACGATTACGACGTTCGGACACACCATTACGCTGTGGTGTTCCAGGCGGTGTTAACTGCGAAACAATTCCACATTGTCTTAAGTGAGTACCAAACTCGAAACTCAGATACTCACCCCCACGATCAGACCGTAGGAACTTGATCTTCTTGTTACGATGATTTTCCACTTCACTCTGAAATTGCTTGAACTTTTCAAATGTTTCAGACTTGTGCTTCATCAAGTAGACATAACCATATCTACTTAAATCGTCAGTGAAGGTGAGAAAATAACGATATCCGCCGCGTGCCTCCACGCTCATCGGACCACACACATCGGTATGTATGATTTCCAATAAGTCACTTGCACGCTCCATTGTTCCGGAGAACGGAGTTTTAGTCATCTTGCCCATGAGGCATGGTTCGCACGTGTCAAGTGAATCAAAGTCAAGTGACTCCAAAAGTCCATCAGCATGGAGTTTCTTCATGCGCTTTACACCAATATGACCCAAGCGGCAGTGCCACAAAAATATGGCGCTATCATTGTTTACTCTAACTCTTTTGGTCTCAATGTTATGTATATGCGTATCTCTATCAAGATTCAATATGAACAATCCTCTCACATTCGGTGCATGACCATAAAAGATGTTACTCATAGAAATAGAACAACCATTATTCTCAGACTTAAAAGAGTAACCGTCTCGCAATAAACAAGATCCAAATATAATGTTCATGCTCAACGCAGGCACTAAATAACAATGATTTAAGTTCATCACTAATCCCGATGGTAGTTGAAGTGACACGGTGCCGACGGCGATTGCATCAACCTTGGAACCGTTTCCTACACGCATCGTCACTTCGTCTTTCGCCAGCCTCCGTCTATTCCGTAGTTCCTGCTTCGAGTTGCAAATGTGAGCAACAGAACCGGTATCGAATACCCAGGCACTACTACGAGAGCCGGTTAAGTACACATCAATAACATGTATATCAAATATACCTGATTTTTCTTTGCCCGCCTTCTTATCTGCCAGATACTTGGGGCAATTGCGCTTCCAGTGACCCATACCCTTGCAATAGAAGCACTCTGTTTCAGGCTTAGGTCCAGCCTTGGGTTTCTTCGACGGATTGGCAACTGGCTTGCCGCTCTTCTTCGAATTGCCCTTCTTGCCTTTGCCGTTTCTCTTGAAACTAGTGGTCTTGCTCACCATCAACACTTGATGCTCTTTACGGAGTTCAGACTCTGCGACTTTCAGCATCGCAAACAACTCGCCGGGAGACTTGTTCATCCCTTGCATGTTGTAGTTCAACACAAAGCCTTTATAGCTTGGCGGCAGTGATTGGAGGATTCTGTCAGTGATAGCTTCTTGCGGGAGTTCAATCCCTAGTTCAGCTAGACGGTTTGAGTACCCAGACATCTTGAGCACATGTTCACTGACAGACGAGCTTTCCTCCATCTTGCAAGCATAGAATTTATCGGAGGTCTCATACCTCTCGATCCGGGCGTTCTTCTGAAAGATAAACTTCAACTCCTGGAACATCTCAAATGCTCCATGACGCTCAAAGCGACGTTGAAGTCCCGGCTCTAAGCCATACAAGACTGCACATTGAACTATTGAGTAGTCCTCCTTACGTGCTAGCCAAGCGTTCTTAACATCCTGATCAGCCGTAGCGGGTGGTTCATCTCCTAGCGCAGCATTAAGGACATAATCCTTCTTTCCAGCTTGTAAGATTAGCTTAAGATTACGAGCCCAGTCTACAAAGTTGCTTCCATCATCTTTCAACTTAGCTTTCTCTAGGAACGTATTAAAATTGAGGATGACACTTGCGTGAGCCATGATCTACAACACAAATATATTCAAAGTGGACTTAGACTATGTTCAAGATAATTAGAGTTCAACTTAATCAAATTACATGCTAAACTCCCACTCAAAAAGTACATCTCTCTAGTCATTTGAGTGGTTCATGATCCACCTACACTATCCCAAGTCCGATCATCACGTGAGTCGGGAGTAGTTTCAGTGGTAAGCATCCCTATGCTAATCATATCAACTATATGATTCATGATCGACCTTTCGGTCTCATGTGTTCCGAGGCCATGTCTGCACATGCTAGGCTCGTCAAGCTTAACCCGAGTGTTCCGCGTGCGCAACTGTTTTGCACCCGTTGTATGTGAACGTTGAGTCTATCACACCCGATCATCACGTGGTGTCTCGAAACGACGAACTGTAGCAACGGTGCACAGTCGGGGAGAACACAATTTCGTCTTGAAATTTTAGTGAGAGATCACCTCATAATGCTACCGTCGTTCTAAGCAAAATAAGGTGCATAAAAGGATTAACATCACATGCAATTCATAAGTGACATGATATGGCCATCATCACGTGCTTCTTGATCTCCATCACCAAAGCACCGGCACGATCTTCTTGTCACCGGCGCCACACCATGATCTACATCATCATGATCTCCATCAACGTGTCGCCATCGGGGTTGTCGTGCTACTTATGCTATCACTACTAAAGCTACATCCTAGCAAAATAGTAAACGCATCTGCAAGCACATATGTTAGTATAAAGACAACCGTATGGCTCCTGCCGGTTGCCGTACCATCGACGTGCAAGTCGATATTTCTATTACAACATGATCATCTCATACATCCAATATATCACATCACATCATTGGCCATATCACATCACAATCATACCCTGCAAAAACAAGTTAGACGTCCTCTAATTTTGTTGTTGCATGTTTTACGTGGTGACCAAGGGTATCTAGTAGGATCGCATCTTACTTACGCAAACACCACAACGGAGATATATGAGTTGCTATTTAACCTCATCCAAGGACCTCCTCGGTCAAATCCGATTCAACTAAAGTTGGAGAAACCGTCACTTGCCAGTCATCTTTGAGCAAAGGGGGTTACTCGTAACGATGAAACCAGTCTCTCGTAAGCGTACGAGTAATGTCGGTCCAAGCCGCTTCAATCCAACAATACCGCGGAATCAAGAAAAGACTAAGGAGGGCAGCAAAACGCACATCACCGCCCACAAAACCTTTTGTGTTCTACTCGAGAAGACATCTACGCATGAACCTAGCTCATGATGCCACTGTTGGGGAACGTCGCAAGGGAAACAAAAAATTTCCTACGCGCACGAAGACCTATCATGGTGATGTCCATCTACGAGAGGGGATGAGTGATCTACGTACCCTTGTAGATCGTACAGCAGAAGCGATGTGAGATCGCGGTTGATGTAGTGGAACGTCCTCACGTCCCTCGATCCGCCCCGCGAACAATCCCGCGATCAGTCCCACGATCTAGTACCGAACGGACGGCACCTCCGCGTTCAGCACACGTACAGCTCGACGATGATCTCGGCCTTCTTGATCCAGCAAGAGAGACGGAGAGGTAGAAGAGTTCTCCGGAAGCGTGACGGCGCTCCGGAGGTTGGTGATGATCTTGTCTCAGCAGGGCTCCGCCCGAGCTCCGCAGAAACGCGATCTAGAGGAAAAACTATGGAGGTATGTGGTCGGGCAGCCGTGAGAAAGTCGTCTCAAATCTGCCCTAAAAGCCCCATATATATAGGAGGAGGGAGGGGGACCTTGCCTTGGGGTCCAAGAGAACCCCAAGGGGTCGGCCGAGCCAGGGGGGAGGACTCTCCCCCCCCCAAACCGAGTCCTACTTGGTTTGGTGGGAGGGAGTCCTTCCCCTTTCCCACTTCCCCCTTTTTTTTTTCTTTCTTCCTTTGATTTTTATTCCTTGGCGCATAGGACTTGGTGGGCTGTCCCACCAGCCCACTAAGGGCTGGTGTGACTCCCCCAAATACCTATGGGCTTCCCCGGAGTGGGTTGCCCCCCTCCGGTGAACCCCCGGAACCCATTCGTCATTCCCGGTAACTCCGAAAACCTTCCGGTAATCAAATGAGGTCATCCTATATATCAATCTTCGTTTCCGGACCATTCCGGAAACCCTCGTGACGTCCGTGATCTCATCCGGGACTCCGAACAACATTCGGTAACCAACCATATAACTCAAATACGCATAAAACAACATCGAACCTTAAGTGTGCAGACCCTGCGGGTTCGAGAACTATGTAGACATGACCCGAGAGACTCCTCGGTCAATATCCAATAGCGGGACCTGGATGCCCATATTGGATCCTACATATTCTACGAAGATCTTATCGTTTGAACCTCAGTGCCAAGGATTCGTATAATCCCGTATGTCATTCCCTTTGTCCTTCGGTATGTTACTTGCCCGAGATTCGATCGTCAGTATCCGCATACCTATTTCAATCTCGTTTACCGGCAAGTCTCTTTACTCGTTCCGTAATACAAGATCCCGCAACTTACACTAAGTTACATTGCTTGCAAGGCTTGTGTGTGATGTTGTATTACCGAGTGGGCCCCGAGATACCTCTCCGTCACACGGAGTGACAAATCCCAGTCTTGATCCATACTAACTCAACTAACACCTTCGGAGATACCTGTAGAGCATCTTTATAGTCACCTAGTTACGTTGCGACGTTTGATACACACAAAGCATTCCTCCGGTGTTAGTGAGTTATATGATCTCACGGTCATAGGAATAAATACTTGACACGCAGAAAACAGTAGCAACAAAATGACACGATCAACATGCTACGTCTATTAGTTTGGGTCTAGTCCATCACGTGATTCTCCCAATGACGTGATCCAGTTATCAAGCAACAACACCTTGTCTATAATCAGAAGACACTGACTATCATTGATCAACTGGCTAGCCAACTAGAGGCATGCTAGGGACGGTGTTTTGTCTATGTATCCACACATGTAAATGAGTCTTCATTCAATACAATTATAGCATGGATAATAAACTATTATCTTGATACAGGAATTATAATAATACATTTATTATTGCCTCTAGGGCATAATTCCAACACCCATGGCACTTGAAGACTTGTTGCTCCATTGCTTCGAGCCTCGTCTCCACGCTTCCAGTCTTCTTAGGCCCCTCAACATCACGGATGTGCAACATCCCCTCGCTCATCTTGATAGATTGGGGGTGCTGCAATACTTCCATGAGGAAGGGATTGATGACCTTCTCGAAGATCTTGTCCTTAGGAACTTTTGGGGAAGTCATGACGATCTAGATCTGCAACAGAAATAGGCTCGAAACAAAAACAGAGGAAAACTGCGTGATACGGAGATCAAAACCCTCGGGCGTATATATAATGATTTTTTCTGGACCAAAAGGAGTGCTCCGCAAGAAAACGGAGTCTGGGAGGCACACGAGGTGCCCACAAGCCCTGTTGCCGCGGCCAGGGGGAGGCCGCGGCAACCAAGCTTCTGGACGCCTCGTGCACTCTCCGGACTGCTTTTTATTTTTCTAATTTTCCATAAATTCCAAAACGGAGAAAATTTCCTATTGGAAAAGTTTCGGAGTCCAATTACTTACCGAAACACATACCTTTCTGTTTTCAGGGTCTGATACTGGCTGATAAACATCCCTTATGTACTCCTCTGGAGTTATGATATTGATGATATTGGTCTCAACATTTATGGGAGTACCAGAGATGTAATGCTTGATTCTTTGCCCATTTACCACTCTAGGAAAATTACCTTCCGTGTTATTGATTTTGATGGCACCGGAACGATATACTTCCTCGATAACGTAGGGACCTTCCCATTTAGAGAGAAGCTTGCCTGCGAAGAATCTTAAACGAGAATTGTATAGCAGGACATAATCACCTACGTTGAACTCTCGTTTTTGTATTCTTTTATCGTGCCATCTCTTAACCTTTTCCTTGAACAACTTGGCATTCTCATATGCCTGGGCCCTCCATTCATCTAATGAGCTGATATCAAACAACCGCTTCTCACCGGCAAGTTTGAAATCAAAGTTGAGCTCTTTGATTGCCCAATAAGCTTTGTGTTCTAGCTCAAGAGGTAAATGACAGGCCTTACCGTAAACCATTTTATACAGCGACATGCCCATGGGATTCTTATAAGTAGTCCTATAAGCCCATAGTGCATCGTCAAGTTTGCTAGACCAATTCTTTCGAGATCTATTGACGGTCTTTTGTAAGATCAATTTGATCTCCCTATTACTCAACTCCACTTGACCATTAGACTGAGGATGATAAGGAGATGCAACTCTATGGTTGACATCATACTTAGCGAGCATCTTGTGGAAAACACCATGAATGAAGTGTGAACCGCCATTAGTCATCAGATATCTAGGGACTCCAAATCTTGGGAAAATGACTTCTTTAAGCATCTTAATAGAGGTTTGGTGATCAACATTTCTAGTGGGGATAGCTTCTACCCACTTAGTGACATAATCCACAGCAACTAAGAAGTGAGTATACCCATTGGAACTCGGGAAAGGTCCCATATAATCAAAGCCCCAAACATCAAATGGTTCAATGACAAGTGAATAGTCCATAGGCCTTTCCTGACGCTTACTGATATTCCCTATTCTTTGGCATTCGTCACAAGACAAGACAAACTTACGTGCATCCTTGAAGAGAGTGGGACAATAGAAACCTGATTGCAATACCTTATGAGCAGTTCTGTCTCGAGCATGGTGTCCTCCGTAGGCCTCGGAATGACACTTCTGCAGGATCTGTCCCTGTTCACGTTCAGGCACACAACGTCTAATAACACCATCTACTCCTTCCTTATAAAGGTGAGGATCATCCCAAAAGTAGTGTCTCAAATCAAAGAATAATTTCTTCTTTTGCTGGTAGGTGAAACTGGGTGGTATGTATTTGTCTACGATATAGTTTGCATAATCAGCATACCACGATGCACTATGTGAAGTGCGGATGACATTCAATTGCTCATCAAGAAAGCTGTCATCAATAGGTCGTGGGTCATCAAGGACATTCTCCAGCCTAGACAAGTTATCTGCTACAGGGTTATCGGCACCCTTTCGGTCAACAACGTGCAAATCAAATTCCTGTAGCAGGAGAACCCATCTGATTAGCCTAGGCTTAGCGTCCTTCTTCTCCATAAGGTACTTAATAGCAGCATGATCAGAGTGAATAGTGACTTTGGAGTCAACTATATAAGATCTGAACTTTTCACATGCAAACACGACTGCTAAAAACTCCTTCTCCGTAGTGGCATAGTTTCTTTGGGCACTGTCTAGAGTTTTACTAGCGTAGTGAATGACATTCAACTTCTTGTCAACTCTTTGTCCTAGAACAACACCAACAACATAATCACTAGCATCGCACATGATTTCAAAGGGCAAGTTCCAATCAGGTGGTTGAACAATAGGTGCGGTTATCAAGGCCTTCTTAAGTATTTCGAAAGCTTTCTCACAATCCTCATCAAAAACAAAAGGAACATCCTTCTGCAAGAGGTTGGTAAGAGGCCTAGAAATCTTAGAGAAGTCTTTAATGAACCTTCTATAGAAACCAACATGACCTAGGAAACTTCGTATACCTCTGATATCTGTGGGGCAAGGCATGTTCTCAATTGCATCAACCTTAGCCTTATCAACTTCAATGCCTTTATCAGAGATTTTGTGTCCTAAGACGATGCCTTCATTAACCATGAAGTGGCACTTCTCCCAGTTCAAGACGAGGTTGGTATCTTTGCATCTCTGTAAGACTCGATCAAGGTTGTTGAGGCAATCGTCAAAGGAAGAACCATAAACGGAGAAATCATCCATGAAAACCTCAACAATCTTTTCACAAAAGTCAGAGAATATAGCCATCATACATCTTTGAAAGGTGGCAGGTGCATTGCACAAGCCAAAAGGCATACGTCTATAAGCAAAGGTACCGAAGGGGCAGGTGAAAGTGGTTTTCTCCTGATCAGATTGTGCAACAGGTATTTGCGAGAAACCTTAATAACCGTCTAGAAAGCAGAAGTGTGTGTGTTTAGATAGCCTTTCTAGCATTTGGTCGATAAACGACAAAGGATAATGGTCTTTCCTGGTTGCCTTGTTCAGTTTCCGGAAGTCTATCACCATCCTATAGCCAGTAATAATCCTTTGTGGGATTAATTCATTCTTATCATTAGGAACGACGGTGATACCTCCCTTCTTAGGTACGCAATGTACTGGACTTACCCAATCACTATGAGCAACATGATAAATGATTCCTGCTTCCAGAAGTATAATATTTCTTTTCTCACGACCTCTTTCATCCTCGGATTTAATCTCCGTTGATGATCAGCAACTGGCTTAGAATCATGATCGGTTTTAATCTTGTGCTGACATAGAGTGGGACTAATACCCTTAAGATCATCAAGAGTATATCCAATGGCAGCACGGTGCTTCCTCAACGTTTTTAATAACTTCTTCTCTTCGTGATTTGAGAGGTGAGCACTAATAATAACAGGATATATCTCCTTCTCATCAAGGTAGGCATACTTAAGAGTATCTGCTAATTGTTTTAGCTCGAACACAGGATCACCCTTTGGTGGGGGAGGATCCCCAAGCAGTTCAACAGGCAGATTATTCTTGAGAATAGGATATTGTTCTAAAACAATTTTATCTATCTCATCTCTTTCATCCATATGCATATCATTTTCATGCTCAAGCAAATATTGCTCTAAAGGATCCGTAGGAGGTACGGCAATAGAGGCAAGAGCAATGATTTCATCCATACGAGACGACTCTTTTTCATGGGGCTGTCTTCCAAACTCGAAGAAGTTAAATTCATGAGACACACCCTCGAAACTAACAGTGACAATCTATTTAACGCAATCAATGTGAGCATTGACAGTGTTGAGAAAGGGTCTACCAAATATGATGGGACAAAACCTATCTTGTGCAGTAGCAAGGACGAGGAAATCACTAGGATACTTCGTCTGACCACACAGGACTTCTACGTCTCTCACAATTCCCAGAGGGCAGATAATGTCTCTATTAGCTAGCGTAATAGTGACATCAATGGGTTCTAACTCAGGAGGTGCAATCTCATCTTTGATTTCATCATATAGGGACCGGGGTATTGCACTAACACTAGCACATATATCACATAAACCATGATAACAGTGATCTCCTATCTTGACAGAAACAACGGGCAGGCCAACTACAGGTCCGTATTTGTCTTTCGCGTGAGGTTTAGCAATTCTAGCGGAGTCCTCACGGAATTTGATAACATGGCCGTCTATGTCTTCTGCTAAGAGATCTTTGATAATAGCAACACTAGGTTCAACTCTAATTTCCTCAGGGGGTGCAAGTGGTCTAATGTAACCCCTACGTATCACAGTTGGAGCTTTAGAATAATCCTTTTTCCTAGCAGGGTAAGGTGGTTTCTCAGTGTAGGCACAAGGAACAATAGGATCACTAAAGGCAATGACTTTCTCTTCAACTAGATTGGGTTTAACTATGTTGACTTCTACAGGCGGATGATACTTAAACCACTTCTCTTTGGGAAGATCAACACGAGCAGTAAAAGATTCACATAGAGAAGCTACTATCTCAGAGTCAAGTCCATACTTAGCGCTAAAATCTCTAGAAGTGTTTGTTTCAATGAAAGATTTAACGCAATCAAACTGGAAATTCATACCTGACTCCTTACCTTCTTCAAGCTTCCAATCTTCAGAGTTACGTTTGATTATTTCCAATAAATTCCACTTCTGGTCAATATCCTTCTTCATAAAAGAACATGTACAAGAAGTGTCAAGCATGGTACGATCTTCATGAGAAAGCCGAGCATAAAAGTTTTGAGTGATAATTTCTCTCGAGAGCTCATGATTGGGGCATGAATATAGCATTGATTTAAGCCTCCCCCAATCTTGAGCTATGCTTTCCCTGTCACGAGGCCAAAAGTTATAAATATAATTCCGATCATGATGTACTAAATGCATAGGATAAAACTTTTGATGAAATTCCAATTTCAACCGATTGTAGTCCCATGATCCAGTATCATCACATAGCCTATACCATGTCAATGCCTTATCCTTCAAAGATAAAGGAAATACTTTCTTCTTTACCTCATCCTCGGGCAAACCTGCAAGCTTAAATAAACCACAAACTTCATCTACATAGATCGGATGCAAGTCTCGATGTGAAGATCCATCTCGTGTAAAAGGATTAGCCAACAGTTTCTCAAGCATACCCGAAGGAATTTCATAAAAGATATTTTCAGTAGGTACCTTAGGTTGAGGAACAACTCCTCGTGCTTCCGTTCGTGGTGAAGATACCCCAAACAAATTCCTCAAAGGAACAATTTCCATAGTGACAAGTGACAATAAATTTCAGCATAGTATATAAATGTTTCCTTAGCAAATTCCACTTACCAAAGGCGCTTCCCTCCCCAGCAACGACGCCAGAAAAGAGTCTTGATGACCCACAAGTATAGGGGATCAATCGTACTCGTTTCGATAAGTAAGAGTGTCGAACCCAACGAGGAGGAGAAGGCTCTGATAAACAGTTTTCAGCAAGGTAATAACTACAAGCACTGAAAGTAGCGGTAACAAGTGATGGTGTAGTGAGGTGAAACGTAGCAAGCGAAAAGTAACAAGTGACAAGTAGTAGCAACGGTGCAGCAAAGTGTCCCAATCACTTTTGTAGCAAGGGACAAGCCTTAGCAAAGTCTTATAAGAGGAAAAACGCTCCCGAGGACACACGGGAATTTCTGTCATGCTAGTTTCATCATGTTCATATGATTCACGTTCGTTACTTTGATAGTTTGATATGTGGGTGGACCAGCACTTGGGGTACTGCCCTTACTTGGACAAGCACCCCACTTATGATTAACCCGTCTCGCAAGCATCCGCAACTACGAAAGAAGAATTAAGACAACGTCTAACCATAAGATTAAACTAGTGGATCCAAATCAGCCCCTTACGAAGCAACGCATAGACTGGGGTTTAAGCTTCTGTCACTCTAGCAACCTATCATCTACTTACTACTCCTCAATGCCTTCCTCTAGGCCCAAATATGGTGAAGTGTTATGTAGTTGATGTTCACATAACACCACTAGAGGAAAAACAACATACATCATATCAAAATACCGAACGAATACCAAATTCACATGACTATTATTAGCATGACTTATCCCATGTCCTCAGGAACAAAACTAACTACTCACAAAGCATAATCATAATCATGATCAGAGGTGTAATGAATAGCATCAAGGATCTGAACATAAACTCTTCCACCAAGTAATCCAACTAGCATCAACTACAAAGAGTAATCAACACTACTAGCAACCTTACAAGTACCAATCGGAGTCACGAGACGGAGATTGGTTACAAGAGATGAACTAGGGTTTGGAGAGGGCATGGTGCTGATGAAGATGTTGATGGAGATGACTGCCCTCCGACGAGACGAGTGTTGGTGATGACGAAGGCGACTATTTCCCCCTCCGGGAGGGAAGTTTCCCGGCAGGATCGTCCTGCCAGAGCCCTAGATTGGTTCTGCTCAACTTCCTCCTCTTGGCGGCGGCGAATCCACGAAAAAGCTCCACCTTGATTTTTTATCGGACGAAACCCTTCATATAGCAAAAGAGGGGGGGGCAGTGGGCCACCAGGGTGCCCACAAGCCCTGTTGCCGCGACTAGGGGGGTAGGCTGCGGCAACTAGGCTTGTGGGCCCCTGGCTGCTCCCGTGTGACACTTCTTTCGCCCAGTATTTTTATATATTCCAAAAAAAATCCACGTTGATTTTCAGGGCATTTGGAGTTGCACAGAATAGAGGACTCAGACTTGCTCCTTTTCCAGTCCAGAATTCCAGCTGCCGGTATTCTCCCTCTTCAAATAAACCTTGCAAAATAAGAGAGAAAAGGCATAAGTATGGTTCCACAAAGTATAATAACAGTCCATAAAGCGATAAATATCAACATGAAAGCATGATGCAAAATGGACGTATCATACACCGTCACTTCTCATTTTCATTTCTTATGTGTGACTATGAATCTAAGATGAGAGGTTTACTTTACCTTAAGTACTACTTCCTCCGTAACATAATATTCACACATACTCGCCCAGGAATGAAAATGTCTTCTCCTTCGAAATAGCATAGTTCGAACGAGAGGGATTCATTGATCTAATAGCTCGTGAATGGTCTAAGATCATAGAAGGGGCTCACACATGAAGTGTTGGCAAAATAAGATAAGGCATTTAAGGCAGTTCCCGAGGAGTTGGGCTAAAAATGAGAGTAGAATTTATAAGTTGAAAAATAGAGGCCAATCCACCTTATAAATGCACTTGATCTTAAGGCCGAATCCACCTTATTATATGCGGATGAACGGGAGTCTAAGACGGAGGCAGAGCAAAAGCTACGAGCGCTTCTTAGAGAAGAAGAGATGAAATGAGCACTTAGAGCTAAGGTACGATAGGTCATCGAGGGGGACAACAATACCCAGTTTTTTCATTTGATTGCAAATGGAGAACATAGAATGAAGCAAATTCTACAACTTGAGGAAGATGGGGTTACAATTATAGGACATGAGAACCTAAAATTGTATATCTCTATATACTATAAACAACTATTTGGTGCTCCTGGGGATAATTTTGGGTTTCTTGATGAACACACGGTAGGGGATATTCCTCAACTTGAGATAGATGAGAATGATGTTTTACCCACTCCTTTCACGGAGAAAGAGGTGTTTGAGGCCATATCACAGATGAAGAACAATAAGGCACTCGACCCAGACGGATTCCCAACAGAATTTCATAAAAAGTGTTGGCATATCATTAAGGCTGATCTCGTATGCATGTTTCATGACTTGTTTAATGGTCAACTACATCTATTCCACCTAAACTTTGAAAGAATAACATTATTGCCAAAGAAGGAGGAGGCCGTGCGTATTGAGCAGTTTTGACCGATATGTCTGCTCAATGTATTTTAATTTTTTCACTAAAGTTGGTACAAATCGAGTGACGTGCCTTGCACATAGTATGGTGCAACCAACTTAGAAAACTGTCATGCCGGGCAGAAACATACTAGAAGGTGTGGTTGTCCTACATGAAACATTACATGAGATCCACTTGAAGAAACTGGATGGGGTGGTCTTCAAGGTGGATTTCAAAAAAGCACATGATAAGGTTAAATGGTCGTTCCTCCAACAAGCCTTATGTATGAAGGGATTCGAAGAGTGCTGGAGGTAGCATGCCGACTCTATTGTACAAAATGGCAGTGCCGGGATCAAAGTGAATGATGATGTAGGTCACTACTTCCAGACACAGAAGGGTCTTAAACAGAGGGACCCGATGTCTCCTATCTTGTTCAAGATAGTGGCACATATGTTGGAAATTCTGATGATAAAGCTAAAGAGGACGACCAAGTAGGAGGACTAGTACCACATCTCGTGGAAGGGGGTGTGTCTATACTACAATACATTGATGACACTATCATTTTCATTGAACATGACCTCGCAAAGGCCAGAAATATGAAGCTTGTTTTATGCCTATACAGACAATTATCGAAATTGAAGATTAATTTAACAAAAGCGAACTATTCTGTTTTGGGAGAGCCAAACATTAATGAGAAGCATATAAACAACTGTTCGTATGTGTGGGTACCCTACCATTCAGTTATCTGGGCATACCAATTCACCATCACAAGCTATCTAACAAGGAGTGAAAATGTATTGAAGATCGATTTGAAAAACAACTAAGTTGCTGGAAGCGTAAGCTTATGTCATATGGAGGTCGGTTGGTACTGATAATCTGAGTGCTCACAAGTATGCCGATGTTCCTTCTGCCTTTCTTTGAAGTACTTGTAGGGGTGTGAAAAAAAATAGATTTCTATCAATGTCGATTCTTTTGGCAAAGTGATGGGATAAAGAGAAAGTATAAGTTCACCAAGTGGGAAATCATATGTAGATCGAAGGATCAGGATGGGCTTGGGATTGAGAATTTAAAGGTAAAGAATAGATGCATACTCAGTAAATGATTGTACATGCTATGTGTAGAGACATAAGGCGCGTGTGTACAAATTTTGCGTTATAAATACTTACAATTTAAGACATTGGCCCAGGTAACCGTTAGACCCAATGGTTCATCATTCTCGAAGTGGTTAATGAGAAGTAAAGTGGCTTTCTTCCATCAGACTAAATTCATCATTAGAAACGGCAACTCGACTAGATTCTAGGAGGATACCAGGTTGGGGGACTGTAACGACTAAGATGCGGTCCTTTCCTATTTAGGGGGAGCGATGCCCCAAAAGGGAAAGAAGCGCATCTAAGCGTTTCGCAAGCGAGATAAACATAGCACATACATAATTTAAGATTGACAAATAGGGCATTCATTTGCCACCTCACATAGATAATATCAGAGTTACATCCACACATTTATTCAGACAAGGTAGTTCCACTACGGACTACATAACACAGGGAAAAGACTATGCTATCCCGCATGCTTGCCCACGATCACGACCATGGCGTGAGTCTTCTGGATAGTTCACGTACATGCGGTCGTTCTCCTCATTGTACTGCCACGCCAGCTGCGTGCCATCTGGATCACCTGCGTCGGGCATACCTATACCTGTTGGGGTGTTGAAGTAATCTGTGAGTCCAGGGACTCAACAATCGATGACCTTGGTACCGAAGCTAGTCAAGTTATTAGGTGAGGAAGGTTCAGTGTTTAGGTTGCAGCATCCTAAGCATTTATGGTGTCTAACTTACGAAGATCAAAGTTATAGATGTGGTGGTCTATGCGAGCGGTCGAAGTCTAGGTGATCACTAAGTGATCTTGAACACCTACTTGCGTCAAGCATAACCCCACCGTGTTCCCGATCGAAGAGAGGTCTTCGAACGAGACAATCACGAATACGCACACGGTAGACAGTTTTATTAGAGTTAGTTCAAGTTATCTATAACCGAATGTTAACAAATAATCCATGTTGCCACATAACCGCGGGCACGGCTTTCTGAAAGATTAAACCCTGCAGGGGTGCTCCAACTAGTCCATCACAAATGGTCACGGGCCGCAAAGTAATCCTCTATCACGAATCTCGTGATCTCGTCGGATTCCTTAGAGGAAAACCTCAACTCTGGGGAGACCCAAAGTTTCACCGTGATTCCTATACGCAAGATATATCGCTAAGGTAAGACAAGACTAGCAGGACCTCCCGTCGTGTCGACGACCCCGATAAGAGCCGCGTATCTCAGTCTCAGGACACGACGGATGAGCGGTGGTTACCACACCAAAACACCGAGTTGCCCCGGGGAGCGTAATAAGCTTCTCTGGGTTGGACCAACACCCATGAGGAGCACTGGCCCGGGTTGTTGATTAAATCCTCGGGGGTAGCTATTCCCTATGCAAATTATTATTAGGTGATTAGCAAATTAAAACCAATGTTGGGTCTTGCCAGAGAAGTCTTAACACTACACGATTTATCAAGGGGGTCCCCATAACAACCCCGAACGTGTTAGGAGTGATCAGTTATGGAATCAAACACCGGTAGCCGAAACTAAGGCGGCAATAACGGGACAAATCACCCGGCAAAAGGCTAGGACTTCCGTCATTTACCAAGTATATAGGTGCATTAATTAAATAGTAGTTTAATCATAATGATATCAAATACTCATGTTATCACATGAGACAGCTGGCACCTGCAACTAGCAAAGCTA
The DNA here is from genome assembly GCF_904849725.1 of Hordeum vulgare subsp. vulgare. Lineage (NCBI taxonomy): Eukaryota > Viridiplantae > Streptophyta > Magnoliopsida > Poales > Poaceae > Hordeum > Hordeum vulgare. Next base: position 307,071,330 of record NC_058518.1, read on the forward strand.
TCATTAGAAGCTGAGCAAGCCTACTTAGCCAAACAACATTAGCTAGGAGGGGAAGGTGTTTGGGTTTCATGGCAATATCAAGAGGCAATTATATCAAGTGGTAGGTAGCGAGCATATATCAAAGGAAACGTGATTCTAAGCATAACAAAGCTAGATACGGTATCAAGGTCACGATCATCTTGCCTGTGATGTCTTCAACTTGGAACTGCTCTTGTTCGTCCTGCACGTACTCTCCTGAATCCACGTACTCGCTCTTCGATCCCGGTGCTACCCAAGATAAAAATAACAGCCAATGAACACCAACACAACATGATGCAAAAACACATGATGCATGAGATGAGAATGAAGCATGCATCTCTATTCTAGCCACTTGCATCTGCATTAGAAGAGAAGATAAACTTCTGGACAGAACTTCACTCTAAGCTATATTGACATGCATAAAGATGGCATGAATAGGTGCATCACGAGAAAACGATGCAAAAGCATATAAAGAACGTTGAGAACGGAGCTACGGATCAACCGGAAACTACGAAACAAGATATGGAGTCCTACGGATCAATTCCACCACAAGCACACTCCAATGGCACTCTTCTGGTATTCCCAGGTTGCCATATGATCAAACAAACAAATATAGGTGGGGTGGTGCAAATAAACTCACCACACCACCAACAATACTAACACAAGCTTCAAAACAACTAAAACATGCAATCTGTCCTAAACAGCATCATAGCAGTTTGTGAGCAACATGCAAAGTACCTACAGCCACCCAAATGTGCCAAACAAGATATGTGGCAAAAGCTATTCAAAAGCTCTACAAGCCTGAGCAAGAAGATAATACAAAGGAGTCACACACAGGAAGATCTACAGGTGCTAACTTGGGCAAAAATAACAGATTTCAGGGACTTAGTGAAAATCTCAGATTTTTACCACCTGCTTATGCTCTGAAGCATTTTGACAGCCTCCAAAATGATATCTACGGGAAGTGAAAGTGCATGAAATTTAACAGAGAGCTAGACAAACACAAAAGCTCCAACTCTGTAGTTGATTGCAAGGGCTGATTCCCAACACATGAGCTTTTGCAACCACAACAACAAGGGAAGAAAATAACAGCAGTTTCTCAGACTTAGTGAAAATCACAGATTTTCACTAAGCTGACAATTTCAGCCACATGTCAACTTTGACAAGGCACAACTTGCACATACAAACTCCTAAGCATAAAACAAAACTACCATGCTGTAGAGGGGTTCACCCACTATTGCCACATCAAGGAATCATCCTCATAGGCTCAACACACCACATGACACCAAGCTCTAAACATAACATCAAGACAGAAAAAATGTCAGTTCATGAAGTTGCCCCAAAGTGAAATCTGATTCCACCAGTGGATTCCTGGATGATTCTACCCCAAATCCATATATAATACATGGGTACTTGCATGGAACTAATAGGCACAAAGCTAGCTCGAAAAACTACATGAAATCAACATAAGCATATACAAGCATCATCACATGTGAAGAACACATACATGGCACCCCTATATATACCTATGCACACACACAAGACCACACTCCACCAACACAACTTGGTGGCAAGCATGAGAAGAGAGCCCTCATGCTCAATGCTCAATTGCACTCATGCTCACGCACACACATATGCATGAGCACCTACACACCTACAAACACACAAGCACTACCACTACTCTCACATATACAAGAGGTGCAACAAGAGGGGTGACCTCTTGCACATGTGCAAATGCCACCACAAGCACACACACACACCCTCTTAGATAGGTGGACAAGCATCCATGTGCACACACATACACACACAACTACACATGGTTATGAGCACACACTTACAAGTGCACCCACACAAACACATACACACACACATGTATCTGCTCGCAACCACATACACACACTACTCCTACACCTCTTACACTAGTGCACATATACGCAAGCACACATACACACAACACCTACCTACACATACACACAAAGCTAAAAATAAAGAGAAAACTACTGGTTGTGATCTTAGGCACAAATAGTTTGCTGCCCAAGCAATGTAACAACATACTCTACTATAAACAACAAAAGAAGAAATAAAAAATAAAAAGGGGTGGGCTTGGGATCGAACCCAAGTCCTGCTAACCACAACAAACCTACACTACCACTGCACTACTGCCCTTGGGCTTGACAGAGAGGGGAAAGGAAACATTGTATGTTTCCTGCCGTGCTACTGATCCAAAACACAACAATTAAAAAGGGGGGCCCACTGGGATCGAACCCACGACCTACTGTTGTGCCAAAACACATCCTACCACTCTGCTAGACGTTCGAAGCTTACTAGAGATGGGGAGGTAACCCTCTTAGGTAAGATTCTCTGCTACTTCTACAGAACACGACGGCCGGAACAGGGGACGGACGCCGGCGATGTTACAATTCAAATTGAACTGCGGCCATCCGTGGGGAGGAAGAGGGGTTCGAGAGAAATCCATTCCTGGCCCTAGCTCACCGGTAGGAGCACCACACACACAACTCGACGACCTACGGCGGCGACAACACACACACACACGATGGCGGCGCTGCTACGGCTCCAGGAGGGATCTACTCGCAGGGAAACGGGAAGGAGAAGGTGGTCGCTCACCCAGGTGACGTCGGGGAAGCGTCGCCGCCGACGTAGCAGGAAGAAGAGGCGGGGCGGCACGACGACCCGCTCCGGCTTGACGGAGCCGCCGCAGAGGGCACGCCAGGGAGGAGGATCGCCTCTGCTAACGCTGGGAACGGGAAGGAGGGAGGAGCTCCATGCCCGAGCGCGCCTTGGCCGCCACGGAGACGCTGCCGGCAACGAGGAGGGAGGCCGGCGACGAGTTCTATGACGACTGCAGCAACACTTACCTGCTCGCGCTCTCTCTCAGATCTAATCGCAGGGGAAGAAAGAGAGGGGGCGGCGGCGAGGAGGAACCCTAGGACTAGGCACGCACGCCGAGGTATTAAGTAGGGGTCGAGGGGGGGGCACTTCGACGTCCGTGAAGCCACGGCGTCGACCCTCTCTCTCGCTCTCTCTCTGAAACTCTGACGGAAAGCAGGACACGAGGAGGGAGACGACGTCAACAGGAGAGGAACGGGGGAGTGGGCTACCGCGCGAGAGAAAAAGGAGCTGGGCCAGCGAGGGGAGAAGGCCCACTCGGGTGGCGCCATATAAAATAAAGAAAACCCACTGGGTTTTCCACTTAAAAACAAATGCCAACAAACATTAAACTCCTAGGTAATTCTATGGCTCCAAAACATAAAATAAAAAATGACCCTGGTCATAAGGAAATTATGACCTATTTAAATAAAATGAAAAGAAGATTTTGGGAGCAAAGAAATATTTACAAAACAGAATTATATAATCTGTTTTGTGAATAAAAACCCCACTTAAGCATAGTTTTAAAACACCTTAGACATAGCACCACAACCACTAGAAAATACTCTAAATGATCTACATTTTTCAAACAGGGTTAAAGCAAGTAAAACTTGAACTTAAGGAAAAATAAGAAGAAAAGGTTTAGTTGAAACCTAGCTTTTGGATAAATAGGCAAAGTTGAAAGCCAAACTTTGCACATCACTTCACACACCACATACCCATCACAATCACACATAAGATCAACACCACAACACACAACCATGGATGAATGCTATGGATGGCATGATGCAAAGGGAAAACAAGATATAAGTCACATGAAATGAGAACTCCATATCCATGACATCAAGGATCCAAACATGGCAAGGTTCCAAATATGGCAATGTTACACCTGGGGCATTACAGGGGCGCACCTTTAGCCACACAATATCCATCTCTATATAATATTATCAAGCGTGAGGAGGCTTATGTTGATACAATATTACAACCTAATCCTCTAAACGTCCAATTCTTGAGATCAATATCATTATAGTAGTAGAACGATGGGACGCATGGATACATATGGTGCAAAGGTTAATGAACGCTCAACTCTCTGATGAGCCAGATGATATTCACTAGAAAACAGAATCGTCTCAGCGAAATCAATGTACGTAGACCTAATTGATAATGGTCCGATATCAAGATTGATACATATTTGGAAGATTAAGATGTCGTTAAGAATCAAATCATTCATGTGGTTTGTTCACAAGGAGGTGATTTTGACGAAGGATAACTTGGCAAAGCGTAGTTGGGAGGGTAGTCAACGACATTGCTTTTGCGAACAAAATAAAAATATCAAACACCTCTTTTTCGAGTACCCACTTGCCAAACTATTATGGTGTTCGATTCATATAGCCTTTAAAATCTCCCCTCCAAATAGTATTCCCATGTTATTTGGGACGTGGTTAAATGGAGTAGAGACACATACTGCGAGACATATTTGGATAGGAGCATGCACCTTACTTTGGGCTACGTGGAACTACAGAACTGATATGGTTTCTAACAGACAAACTCGTATAATTTTTTTGCAGATAATCTACAAGGCCACTACTTAGATCCGTATGTGGTTACTCACTCTTGCGGAAGCTAGGAAGTCTTTGGCTACTGGGTCTACACGCTGGGAGATGGAGATGGTAGCTTGGGATATCTACAACCGGTTTAGATGGTGGTCCAGTAATAAGCTAGGTGTTTGGTCATCTTGTCCTATTTACGCCGGTTGTGGCAAATTTTCCTATTTTTCCGTTTACTTTTTTTATCTCTCTGAGTGAGCTTGTACTAGACTGCCGACTTTTTGCATTGTTTGCTTAATAAAGAGGCTGAATGCATCATCTTGATGTAGAGGCCGGGTAATCCTCCTTTAAAAAAAACTTGCCTAGGAGTATGTGTGGATTTGTATATTGGTTGTTGTTTTCAGATTGCAGATTGTAGCCACAATGCTTGTCCTGGCTTCGTCCATGTCAAAATAGGTTGATGTTGTATGTGCTTGCTAGAAAGAAAATAAAGCAAGGTTACAGTTATTTTAAGTGTACTGCAACTTTTAATTTTCCAAGCTGAGAGGTTTACTTTACCTAATACATTATATGTGCAAATGGAGGAGCTGAGTGAAGAATATGTGCCCTGAAAATCATTATGAAATGCATGTAAGTAGAATTGCATGGAGGAATGTTAGTAAAAGTGTATGATATTTTCCTTGAGTTAGCCTACATTCAGAAATGCATGCTCTTAATTTTCCAGTAAAAGCATGTGCTCTTTATTGTTTGTCTAATCCTAGACTTACGCATGTAATCTGAAAGCATGTAAGGGGCTGAGCAACCCCACTTCTCCCCCTGCTCACTCGATCGTCATAAACGCGCCTTCTAGCGCACACGTCCATGGCATCACCCTATAACTTTCTCCCCTTCTATCAATGCGAAGATACGTCATCTAGGCGTATTCGCGATGATGTACACCTGCAAATTTGAAAGATATTTGTATCATCAGTATAAAGGCAACAGGACACTCAAAAATTTATGCACTTTATTTTCCATGGTTTGTCTATGTTGGTTAGCAGCCATCCTTTTTTATTTTTCTATTTTTGTGGTTTGTCTATGTAGGGTAATAGCTTTCCCTTCTATATTTTTTTATTTTATCGGGCTTGTCTATTTTTTATTTTGCTACGGTTTGTCTATGTTGAGTAAAAGCCATTCATATTATATATGTTTTGGGGGGTTGTCAATGTTTTAAAGTAATGTTTCTTCAGATGGTGGTTCAGTTATGTTCCTTTAGTTAGTGGTTCACTATAAGTTTTCAGTAGTTTTATAATTGCATGCAAATTACTTGCAATTCTACGGCCAAGCTAGCAACACTTTCTAACCTTTTCTTTGCCTTATTTTTGTGAGGGGTGAAACAATCTCCTGTGACCATCTGCTCTTGCGTTGGTTGTTCATCACTTCATCTCGTAACGTGATTCTGGTCGTTCTGCTCTTGCATTATGAGGGTGTCCCATGTATGTACCAAATCCAGGGTGCTAGTTATTTGCTTGGCTTCCTTTGTCTCGCTGGCTTCCTTTGTCTCGCATGTTGTTTTATCATCTTTCAAGGATCCTTTGTCTTTTTAAGTATCATCAAATGTTAATCTACTGTAAAATACTGCTAATTAGGCTTCCTTCCTTCAGCTAGTGGATCTGCTCATAATTACACTTCAAATGTACTGTAAATTACATTTGTAGCTAAACTGTAATTGTAAAACTCACTGCATTTTCGACCACCATTTGCATCATTTTTTTTTAGAAAAGGAGGATTACCCTCGACCTCTGCATCTGAACCATGCATGCAACCATTTTATTGATTATTCACAAAGACCTCATAAAATAGTACATAAGGTAATCTAAAGTCACCATCTTAGCAACAGTTGTCGCTACTTCTATCCATTTGATGAAGTGATGTCGATAGTCCGAGCCTAATACCAAACACACATCGCACGAAAACCTAACATCTAAAGCGAGAGACCCCAACCAAGCTACATACTGGGTTTTGGATACAAACCGGTCCGACGCACTCTGATGTGTTGTCATCGCGGTCTTCCACCAATCTATCTTCAAAGAAGAACCTAGCGCACTCGCCTTGCCACGCCTCTCTGCCATCGACGCCACCATGACGCCATGACACCATGCATCGGATGTCGAGTCCCACTGCGCCACGCCGTCGAGATCCGCCGCCATCAATGTGTAAGATGAATCACCGCTCCACCAAAGAAGTCGTCCACTGGTCCCTCGAGCCCGTGTAGACCTCCAAGAATGACGCCCCCAAGGAGGAGACGACACATGAGCGCCGCCGTCATCCGATCTACTAATCTAGGGTTTCCCCCGGAGGTAGAGGATAGAGGTCCGAAGCTTCTCCACGACGATGCCTTCAAGAAGGTAACGACACAAGAGAGCACCTCAATCGCTGGTCTTGGCAACAAGCTGAGAATGAGGTTTTCATTCGGATCTGCCGCGCAATGTGTAGGCCGCACCGGCCAGATCATATTTGTCCGGAGGTTAGATTACGCATGGCGCCGACCCATCCACCAGGCCCTCCAGGCCGCTGTCGCCGATCTGAGACCAGATGACTCGTCGCCATAGATCCGATAGCCGCCGCTACCACCGCAAGGTTGGCCGCCGCGCTTGCAGCCATTGCTGCCCGAGGCAGAGCCGTTCGCTGCGCCGACAGGCCAGATCGGCCGCGCCTCCTCACGCCGTGGGACTCCGCACCATCCCCATGGCACATGAGAGAGGGAGGCCCCCGCCACCGTCGTCAGACACTGGGCAATAGGCCGGTGGCATCCTTCGAAGGCGGCGGAGGGAGGGAGAGAAGGAAGAAGAGCCCGCGGCAGCTAGGATTTTGTCCCGTCTGAGTCGCCCGAGCGGAGGCGGCGCAGGGGCGGGTGGATCAAAGCGTTTGTCCGCAAACCACCATTTGCACCATAGAAGGACTGCATCGTAATTCTACTGCAAATTGTACTACAAATCTATGGTAAATTACGCTATAATTAAATTGTAAATCTATTTGTAAATTACACTATAAATATTGGAAATCTTTCTACTCTAATTCAACGAAGGATTTCAACTATTGTAATTTACATTGTACCTTCACTGTGAAACTGTAAATATACTAGTGCAACTCAACTGATTTACAATGTATTTCTATTGTAAATCAGTCCTGGCCAAATGGGCCGGTCCGGCACGGCCCGCCATAAAAGGGCGAGGCACGGCCCGCCCAGGCACGAATTCTAGCCGGGTCATGCCGTGCTGGCACATGTGCACAGCCTCCCGGCCCAGGAACGGCACGGGAGCTATACAGGTCGCCCCGTCGACACACCACGCCCACTAGCCTCCTAGGTTTTTAGCCTTTTAGGCTGTTTTTTGGGTTGATTTTAGCTAGTTGGGCTGCTTTTGGGCCGATTTTGGCCTACTGGGCTATTTTTTTATCTTATATATATAAAATAAAAATAAAAATAAAAACGGTAAGAGCAACTCCAACAGGGCGATCCATTTCGTCCGCCGCCGTCTGATGGGGGGATAACCCCGGGGTAGGCTCATTGAGCTTACTCCTTCATACTTCAGCACAGTGCGGGACGGATGCTCCTCCGCATGTCGGCTCCTCCTGGCCGGATGCGCGACCCGCGCCGGCTAGGAACCCGACGGATCGCCATCCGGCTCGATGGCCACCCGCCAGCCGGATGGTGAGCACCTGTCGCATCAATACGACTGATGCGACCGGTGCCCATGACTAAGGACAGGATGGAGTCAACGCAGGTACTGCAGAATGACGAGCTCGTGGCTATAGGATGGTGTCAGCACAAGTACTGCGGAGTGGCGAGCTCGTGGCTACAACGGAGGCGGCCATACTGCTGACTGGCGCTGGCTGTGCCGGTCGCCCTCGCACAGTGCCGACACACCTCCACCCACTGCATTACCTCCTCCGACGTGGCTACATGGAGGCGGCTGTACCGCTCACCACATCGGATTCTGCACCGACGATGGCCACAGTGCGTCTTGAGCCGTACCAGACAGACACGCACCAATCCCATCGGCTAAGTGGTGGGCCCCAGCATCCGACGGGACCCAACAGCCGGCGAGCCCCGCAGGCAACAAGACTTCTCAGCCGGGTGACCCGCTGGCCGGCCTGAGAGGCTGCCAGCCGGGTCCCCCCTAAGTACCTTATATCAATATTGTAAGCCGGGGGTTCACCTATAAAACCCCCTGCCCCCTCCATGTAGGGGGTCGGCCATTCCCACGCATGAACACACATACATGAGAGGTAGACGTGAGTCGGCGAGCTCCTTCTTCCTCCTCCGTCGAACAACTCAAGGAGCAATCTGTAACCACCTTGGTTTATCAACCATTCCGGCAGGACTAGGGGTGTTACCTCCCATGGAGGGCCCCAAAACTGGGTACATCGTGTGTCTCGCACCGCTTGTACCAATCCCGTTAACGGAGCCCGTCAGTGTCCTTCAGCCCCAACCACTCTCGATAAGCCACCCATGACAGTTGTCCCAAGAAAACAACATCAGTTGAACCCACCGTGGGACTGTCCACGGCGCGGGCCGGAGTTACGCTCCGGGCGGGACCCATCGCCAACTCCACCAGATGCCTCACGTCCGGGCTGGTTAGCACGCCCGTGGAGCTTTCCTCTGCGGAAGCTTCCATGGGGATGGCCGCCGGCTCTGCCTGCCTCGTAGGCTCCGCCGTCATCCCCATCAGTGAGCCATGCCGCGACAACGTTGCCGCCAACGCTGACCGCCTCAACGTCGCCCTCCGCGCACTCTTCAGCGAGCAGCGCCTCGATGAATCGCCTGCGTCCAACGAGTATCGTCGCTAGGTACTCGACTTCACGGACCCACCGTCATTCGCGGGATCCTCCGTTCCACACGACGTCGTTCCCTCCTCCATCCTCATGGAGGTGATGGTCGCCAGCTCCAACACTAGCTCAGGCCGCGTCAAGGCCGCGACCGATGCCACCGCAGCTCGTCCGGGTCCGTCCGACCCTCTCCATGCCGCTCTGCAGTGGCTGGGCACCCCATCGCACCATCTGCGAACCTGTCCGCCGCCATAGCCGAGTTGGAGGAAGACCGCAAACAGCTATTTGCGGAGTGCACCGCCCTCACAGCCGCCAAGCATCGGATAGAGCCTGCGCAGCGCGAGTACAACTCCGCTTACGACCTCACTCCAGCTGGCGACGTTCCGAGCAGGCGTGACGAGGTTCGAAACCGCAGCCGCGTTGTCGCCGACATCCTCGGCGGCAAGCTGCCCATCTACGACACTCCCGTAGCCAACATGCAGGCCACCTAGGTGGCCCACGAGGATATGGCCACCATGGAGAGCGAGGAGCATGCACGGCAGGAGAAGCACGTTAAGGACCTCCTCGCCTCCACCAACGAGCAACACGGTCACCTCGACCCGGACCACGCCTTCTCTGTATCCCCTCACTATGAGTACGAGGATCCATGGGCACCTAGCGGCCGCCAGCCGACCCAACACGCCTCCCCTCCCCCCCGCGGCTTCAGCCGAAAGACCGACGGGAGCCGCGGCAGGCCCGAGCACCAAACCGAGCAACCAGCAGTCTCCAGCCGGCTCCACGAGCCCGCGGTGAGAGCTGGCAGGTGATAACCCACAAGTATAGGGGATCACAACAGTTTTCGAGGGTAGAGTATTCAACCCAAATTTATTGATTCGACTCAAGGGGAAGCGAAAGAATATTCTCAAGTATTAGCAGCTGAGTTGTCAATTCAACCACACCTGAAAGATTTAGTGTGTGCAGCAAAGTATCAGTAGCAAGGTAGTATGATAGCAGCAGTAGCAACAGTAACCAGTAGCAGCAAAGTAACAGCAGTAGCAGCAGAGTAACAACAGCAACAATGACAGCAATAGCGGCAAAGTAACGTAGCAAGGACGAGTAGTAAAAGACTCGTAGGCATTGGATCGGTGATGGATGATTATGGTGGATGTGATCCATCATGTAACAGCTATAACACGGAGAGATATGTAACTAGCTCCTGTTCGTCAATCTAATGTAGGCATGTAATCCTTATGTAGTCATACGTGCTTAGGGAAAAGAACTTGCATGACATCTATTGTCCATCCCTCCCGTGGCAGCGGGGTCCTAATGGAAACTAAGGGATATTAAGGTTCTCCTTTTAATAAAGAACCGGACCAACGCATTAACACTTGGTGAATACATGAACTCCTCATACTATGGTCATCTCCGGGAGTGGTTCCGGCTATTGTCACTCCGGGGTTGCCCGGTCATAACACATAGTAGGTGACTACAACTTGCAAGATAGGATCTAAAACACACACATATTGGCGACAACATAATAGGTTCAGATCTGAAATCATGGCACTCGGGCCCTAGTGACAAGCATTAAGCATGGCAAAGTAGTAGCAACATCAATCTCAGAACATAGTGGATACTAGGGATCAATCCCCGTCAAAACTAACTCGATTACATGATAGATCTCATCCAACTCATCACCGTCCAGCAAGCCTACGATGAGATTACTCACGAACGGTGAAGAGCATCATGGAATTGACGATGAAGGAAGGTTGATGATGACGATTTCCCCTCTCCGGAGCCCAAAACGGACTCCAGATCTGCCCTCCAGAGGAATAACAGGAGGTGGCGGCGCCTCCGTATCGTAAAACGCGATGAACTCTTCTCTCTGATTTTTTTTCCGAACAAAAGAGGTTATATATAGCTGGAATTGGGGGCGGCGGAGCTCCGAGGAGCTCACAAGCCTGCCAGCCCCAGCCACGGGGGGTGGCCGGGCCTGGTGGGCTTGTGGGCTCCTGGCTCCGTCCCTCGAGTTGATTCTTGCGCCAGTATTTTTTATATATTCCAGAAAAATTCCTCGTAGATTTCTAGGTCATTCCGAGAACTTTTATTTCTACGCAAAAACAACACCATGGCAATTCTACTGAAAACAGCGTCAGTCCGGGTTAGTTCCATTCAAATCATGCAAATTAGAGTCCAAAACAAGGGCAAAAGAGTTCGGAAAAGCAGATACGACGGAGACGTATCAACTCCCCCAAGCTTAAAGCCTTGCTTGTCCTCAAGCAGTTCAGTTGACAAACTGAAAGAGACAAAAGAAAAACTTTGACGAACTCTGTTTGATCTTGTTGTTGCAACTATGTCTAACTCATATCCAGAATTTCAGCAAGATCACAAGTAAACCACATAAGCAAATGACATCTAGGTCTCACGGTAAACTCATATCAATGGCATAATCAACTAGAAAGCAAATAATATTAAGTCTCAAACGTCAACACTTCAATCAAAACAATCATGAAGCAGTACGAACAGATGGTATCTTGCTAGCTCTTTCTGAGACCGCAAAACATAAATGCAGAGCACCTTCAAAGACCAAGGGCTGACTAAACATTGTAATTCATGGCAAAGAAGATCCAGTCATAGTCATACTCAACATAGTTAAAATCAAAGCATAAAAATGACAGAGGTGCTCTCTAATTGGTGCTTTACAAGAGGAGGATGACTCAATAGGAAAATAAATAGACATGCCCTTCGCAGAGGGAAGCATTGATTTGTAGAGGTGCCAGAGCTCAAGATTTGAAAACAGAGATAATAATTTTGGGTGGCATGCTTTCATTGTCAACGCAATGACTAAGAGTTCTCACCATCTTCCACGCTACACATGCTATAGGCGGTTCCCAAACAGAAAAGTAAAGTTTTGACTCCCCCAGCACCAATCAATCACACTCCACGGCTAGCCGAATCCTCGGGTACTGTCCATACCAACAACAATCCAGGGGGAGTTTTGTTTGCAATTATCTTTTCGATTTGAGCATGGAACTGGGAATTCCAATTATCGGCCCCTTTCTCGTGAATGATAGTGAATAAACACATATCGAGGATAACATGCCTAGCATGGAAGATACTGATAGCCCCCTGTCACCACATGAGCGGTTCGGGCATGCAAAACAGATTATTTCTTGAAGGTTTAGAGAGTGGCACATGCAAATTTACTTGGAACGGCAGGTAGATACCGCATATAGGTAGGTATGGTGGATTCATATGGAACAACTTTGGGTTTATGGGAGTGGATGCACAAGCAGTATTCCCGCTTAGCACAAGTGAAGGCTAGCAAAAGACTGGGAAGCGACCAACTAGAGAGCGACAACAGTCATCAAAATGCATTGAGATTAACTAACATTGAGTGCAAGCATGAGTAGGACATAAATCACGATGAACATGAATATCATAGAGGCTACGTTGATTTTGTTTAAACTACATGCGTGAACATGCGCCAAGTCAAGCCACTTGAATCATTCAAAGGAAGATACCATCCTATCATACTACATCATAGTCATCTCAACATTCATGTGGGCATCCAAGACAAACTATTATAAGCTCCTAGCTAAGTAAGCATGTCGTAAGCAACTACGATCTCTAAATTGTCATTGCAAACATGTTTCTCTCACAATAAAGCTGAATGAGGAATGATGAGCTAGTCATATTTACAAAAATAAAATAGATCGAGTTCATAGCAGCTTTTCCAGGCTCAGTCACTTCATCATATATCGTCATTATTGCCTTTCACTTGCACGACCGAATGATGTGAACAATAATAAGAGTGCTCGTGCATTGGACTAAAGATGGAATCTGCAGGCAAACACAAAGGAGAAGACAAAGTAATAGGGATCTTTAATAGATAAGCAGATATGCATGCGAGAGCCACTAAACATTGTAACCATGATCTTCTACCTTGACCCAAAGAAAAAGAAAACTATTTACACGGGAAAGCTCCCAACAAGCAAAAGAAGAACAAGAAAATCTTTTTGGGTTTTCTCAGACTAGACAGACACACAAAAAGAAAACGAGAAAAAGAAATAAACTAGCATGGATGATACAGTGGCAAAGTGTGAACACCGACAAACAAAGTGAAAGCATAAGCAAGAATGTAAAGTCGGTGAGAAACACGTACTCCCCCAAGCTTAGGCTTTTGGCCTAAGTTGGTCTACTCCCATGGATGGTCCGGGCGATATCCGAAATCATAATGGGGGTTGTACGGGAGCGCTGCAGCCACTGCCTGATTAGCTGCCTCTCGGAGACGAGCAGCCTTTGTCTCCCTCTCATACTCCTCTGCCTCTCCTCTGGTTATGTAATATCTCTGTTTTACCTGAAAGTCAAAGAAGGCAGGAGCAGGAAGGGTAATATGGAAAACACGTTGCCGGTTAAATATTAAACGGTATAGGAGGGATTCATCATCCCTCTCAAGGAACTGGTAGCGTGTCAAAGCGACACGGTCAAGGAAAGCTGTATGGAGCGGGGGATCTCCTTCGTGGATGGGTACTCCAAGGAAATTCGCTATGCGAGTGACATAGATCCCACCAAAGAAATACCCTTCATTAGCATTATTATTCAGCCTCCTTGCTATTATAGCTCCCATGTTGAAACTTTTATCACCCATTACAGCGCTCTTAAGAATACTAAGGTCTGATTAGCAGAGATGACAATGATCAATCTTGCCATTAATGCATCTGCCTATGAAAAGGGCAAAGTAATGCAAGGCTGGAAAATGAATGCTCCCCATGGTAGCCTGCGAAATATCTCTAGTTTCTCCCATAGTTATACTAGAGAAAAAAATCTCTAACCGAAGATTTAGGAGGATCATTTAGACTACCCCAAATAGGTATCTTGCAAATTCTATTGAAATCCTCTAAATCCATGGTATACGATTTGTCATAGAGATCAAACAGTACATATGTATTACGACCAACTAAAAATTTGAATGTACGAACAATAGAGGCAGTGAGCGTAACATACTGTTCATATTTATCAGAGATGAATTCTTCTAGTCCGATGTTGTGAACAAGTGTATCAAACTCGTCTTTGAAACCTGCCTCAATCATAAATTCATCAGAAGGCCATTCACATGGTTGTACCGGTGCTTTCCTCGGTTGGTAAGGATCGGGCTCCTGAATCGCAAGACGGGGACCTCTCTTGCTTGGTGAACCACCATGATAGTTTCTCCTGAACATCTTCCTTTTCTGAATTTTTCAGTGACCCAAAGGAAAAGTGAACAAGGCTCAACTAAACTCGTAGCAACTACTCCCACAAGTGCCTAGAGGCCATATTACGCATCAAAACTACTTGGGACCAGCTAGAATCAGCATGCAAAGCTCAAGAACATGGTCACCAATGCAGCAAAAATATGCGAAGTATAAGGCACTAGAGCAAAAACTAATTGGACCAATGGAGGAGTCACTTACCAAGGAGTAATTTCCCCAAAACAGTTCGAAGAACTTTTATTTTCAGGGTACTTTTCTACGGGACACTAAAACAGAAAACAGGGAAAACTAAACTAAACCTATCATTTTTCTTCTAAGCAACCGAAAGTGAAAGCTCGAAACAGAGGTTTGTGACTCCTCGAGTCATCCTTCTCATGGTCATCGAAAGAAGTCCGTCAATTAGGTTGATCAAGTCTCCTCGACAAACCTTTCCGAATCACAAGAGAGAATGGAGAATTTTCGAATAGTCACTAGGTTACCTCAACGGGGATGTGTATCTCCCCAACAAGCAAATCATACTTCATCTTAACAGGAGGTATAGGGAATTCAAAGCTCCCAATAAGAATTGATGAAGTTTTTTCGATAGCATTGATGCAATGTACTCGATATTGTTTCTTCGGAAAGTACACCGTATGCTCATTGCCGTTGACCTGGAAAGTGACATTGCCTTTGTTGCAATCTATAACAGCCCCTGCAGTGTTTAAAAGGGTCTTCCAAGGATGACCGCCATGGCATCGTCCTCGGGAATATCCAAGATAGCAAAGTCTGTTAAGATAGTGACATTGGCAACCACGACAGGCACATCCTCGCAAATGCCGATAGGGAAAGCAGTTGATTTGTCGGCCATTTGCAAAGAGATTTTAGTGGGTGTCAACTTATCCAGTTCAAGTCTACGATAAAGAGAGAGAGGCATAACACTAACACCGGCTCCAAGGTCGCATAAAGCAGTTCTAACGTAGTTGCCTTTAATGGAGCAAGGTATAGTGGGCACACCGGGATCACCTAGTTTCTTAGGAGTTCCACCCTTGAAGGTATAGTTAGCAAGCATGGTGGAAATCTCAACCTCAGGTATCCTCGTCTTATTAGTCACAATATCCTTCATTTACTTAGCATACGGAGACATTTTGGGCATATCTGTCAAACGCATTTGCAGAAAGACATGTCTAATCATTTCAACAAATCGCTCAAAATCCTCATCATCCTTTTTCTTGGATGGTTTGGGAGGAACGGACATAGGTTTCTGAACCCATGGTTCCCTTTCTTTACCATGCTTCCTAGCAGCGAAGTCATTCTTATCGTATCTTCTATTCTTAGGCTGTGGCTTATCAAGATCAATAGGTTCAATCTCCACATCCTTATCACTGCTAGGTTGAGCATCAACATGAACATCACTATTGATATTATCATTAGGCTCATGTTCATCACCAGATTGTGTCTCAGCATCAGAAACAGAGGCATCGTTTGGACTCTCAGGTGTAGCCGCAACAGAGTTGCTAGCATGCAGGTTCCTATCATCTTTATTCTTCTTTCTAGGATGACTAGGTGCATCAGTGCTAACTCCTTGAGAATCTTGTTCAATTCTCTTTGGATGACCCTCAGGATACAAAGGTTCCTGGGTCATTCTACCGCCTCTAGTAACGACTCTGACAGAATTGTCATTCAACTCATTGAGCAAGTCAATCTGAGCTCTAAGTACTTGTTCTACCTGAGTAGTAACCATAGAGGCATGTTTACTCAGAAGCTTAAGATCACTGACATTTCTGTCCACACAAGCACTTAAATGACTAAGCATACGAGCATTCTGTTCCAATTGTCTGCTAACATAATCATTGAAACTCTGTTGTTTGGCAACAAAGTTATCAAATTCATCCAGGCATAGGCTAGCAGGTTTATCAAAAGGAATATCACTCTCATCAAACCTACGCAGAGAATTTACTTCTACTACCTGTATCGGGTTATCGAGACCATGGATCTCTTCTATAGGTGGTAGATTTTTGACATCTTCAGACTTAATGCCTTTCTCTTTCATAGATTTCTTAGCTTCTTGCATATCTTCGGGACTGAGGAATAGAATACCTCTTTTCTTCGAAGTTGTCTTAGGAGGTGGTTCGGGAATAGTACAAGCATTCTCATTGCACAAGATGTTATTCAATAGGATCTCAGCTTGTTCTGCAGTTCATTCCCTAAAAAAACAACCAGCGCAACTATCTAGGTGGTCTTTAGAAGCATCGGTAAGTCCATTATAGAAGATATCAAGAATTTCATTCTTCTCAAGAGGGTGATCAGGCAAAGCATTCAGTAGCTGGACGAGCCTCGCCCAAGCTTGTGGGAGACTCTGTTCTTCAGCTTGAGCAAAGTTGTATATTCCCTGCAAGGCAGCTTGCTTCTTATGGGCAGGGAAATATTTTTCAGAGAAGTAGTAGACCATGTCCTGGGGGCTACGCACACAACCAGGAGCAAGGGAAGTGAACCAGTTCTTAGCATCATCCTTTAGTGAGAAAGGAAACAGCTTGAGGATATAGTAGTGGTGAATCTTTTCCTCACTAGTGAATAGGGTGGCTATATCGTGATGTTTAGTAAGATGGGATACAACCGTTTCAGACTCATAACCGTGAATAGGATCTGATTCGACCAGAGTGATTAACTCAGGGTCGACAGAGAATTCATAATCCTTATCGGTCACAAAGATAGGCGAAGTAGCAAACTTCAGGTCATATTTCATCCTAGCGTTCAGAGATTTTTCTTTCCACTTGAGCAATAGTTTCTCAACATCATAGCTATCCTTACACGCAAGAAAGTCCTCAGCTATCTCTCCCTCCATAACATAACGCTCAGGCATATCACGCAATTCAGCCATAGGAGAGCTAGTTCTAGCAGGCAAAATAGCAGGTTCTACTTCAATAGTATCAACAGCTTCTGAAGTATCATCACATCTAGCAGAAACTCTAGCAATGTGTGCATCAAGGAATGCACCTAGTGGCAAAGCAATATCAAGCATAGCATCATCAGGCAAAGCAGTATCAGGCATAGCATCATCAGGCAAAGCAGTATCAGGCATAGCATCATCAGGCAAAGCAGTATCACGCATAGCATCATCATAAGCATCATGCGCGGTAGAAGTAGCATCATCAAGCACAGGCGACATATCAAGATTTCTAGCAGGAGGTGATGTCGCAAACTTACTCATAACTGAAGGTGAATCAAGTGCAGAGCTAGATCGCAGTTCCTTACCAATCCTCGTAGTGGAGGGCAAGACTTTAGTTCTTGGATCTATCGGATTCCTCATAGTGACCAGCAGACGTAAATCCCAAGTGACTCAGAGAATATAGTTGTGCTTCCCCAGCAACGGCGCCAGAAAAAAGGTCTTGATAACCCACAAGTATAGGGGATCACAACATTTTTCGAGGGTAGAGTATTCAACCCAAATTTATTGACTCGACTCAAGGGGAAGCGAAAGAATATTCTCAATTATTAGAAGCTGAGTTGTCAATTCAACCACACCTCAAAGATTTAGTGTCTACAGCAAAGTATCAGTAGCAAAGTAGTATGATAGCAGCAGTAGCAACAGTAACCAGTAGCAGCAAAGTAACAGCAGTAGCAGTAGAGTAACAGTAGCATTAGTGACAGCAGTAGCGACAAAGTAATGTAGCAAGGACCAGTAGTAAAAGACTCGTAGGCATTGGATCGGTGATGGATGATTATGCTGGATGTGATTCA
Organism: Hordeum vulgare subsp. vulgare; assembly: GCF_904849725.1. NCBI lineage: Eukaryota > Viridiplantae > Streptophyta > Magnoliopsida > Poales > Poaceae > Hordeum > Hordeum vulgare. The sequence goes on from NC_058518.1 coordinate 307,089,535, forward strand.
TCATGTAACAGCTATAACACGGAGAGATTTGTAACTAGCTCCCGTTCGTCAATCTAATGTAGGCATGTATCCCGTATGTAGTCATACGTGCTTAGGGAAAAGAACTTGCATGACATCTATTGTCCATCCCTCCCGTGGCAGAGGGGTCCTAATGGAAACTACAGGATATTAAGGTTATCCTTTTAATAAAGAACCGGACCAACGCATTAACACTTGGTGAATACATGAACTCCTCATACTATGGTCATCTCCGGGAGTGGTTCCGGCTATTGTCACTCCGGGGTTGCCGGGTCATAACACATAGTAGGTGACTACAACTTCCAAGATAGGATCTAAACACACATATATTGGCGACAACATAATAGGTTCAGATCTGAAATCATGGCACTCGGGCCCTAGTGACAAGCATTAAGCATGGCAAAGTAGTAGCAACATCAATCTCAGAACATAGTGGATACTAGGGATCAATCCCCGTCAAAACTAACTCGATTACATGATAGATCTCATCCAACTCATCACAGTCCAGCAAGCCTACGATGAGATTACTCACGAACGGTGAAGAGCATCATGGAATTGGCAATGAAGGAAGGTTGATGATGAGGATGGCGACGATTTCCCCTCTGGAGCCCAAAACGGACTCCAGATCTGCCCTCGAGAGGAAAAACAAGAGGTGGCGGCGCCTCCGTATCGTAAAACGCGATGAACTCTTCTCTCTGACTTTTTTCCAGACGAAAGAGGTTATATAGAGCTGGAATTGGGGGCGGCGGAGCTCCGAGGAGCTCACAAGCCTGCCAGCCCCGGCCACGGGGGGTGGTCGGGCCTGGTGGGCTTGCGGGCTCCTGGCTCCGTCCCTCTAGTTGGTTCTTGCGCCAGTATTTTTTATATATTCCAGAAAAATTCCTCGTAGATTTCCAGGCCATTCCGAGAACTTTTATTTCTGCGCAAAAACAACACCATGGCAATTCAGCTGAAAACAGTGTCAATCCGGGTTAGTTCCATTCAAATCATGCAAATTATAGTCCAAAACAAGGGCAAAAGAGTTCGGAAAAGTAGATACGATAGAGACGTATCAGCAGGTTCGCCCGCACTCGCCATTTGGCCAGAACTCGCGGCCCAGATCAGACCGCTCGTCCCGTGCAGCGAGAACGACGCGCGTACCCGCCTCGGTCGGCTGGCGCACTCGGCCCTCCTCGAGGAGTAGGGCCCAGTCGGTCGAGCGTGCTTCGGTCCCCGTATCCATGGAGAGCCGTTCCCAACCGGCTTCACCCTCCCCTGCGACACTCCATAGTACAATGGCACCGCCAAGTCGGAGGACTGGCTGATCTACTGCACCACCGCAGTGAGCATTGCCAGGGAGAACAAGCGCATAGCCGTCCGCTACGTGCCGCTCATGCTGATGGGCTCGACCCGAACCTGGCTTAACACCATGCCGACTAGCAGCGTCAACACCTGGGTCGACTTCGGGGAGGCCTTCGTCCGCAACTTCACCGACACCTACAAGCATGTTGGTCGCCCCCACGAGCTGGCTATGTGCGTCCAGAAGCCGGGCGAGCCCCTCCGCGACTATGTCACACGCTGGAGTGAGCTGCACAACTCTTGTTAAGGAATCCATGAGGTGCAGGCCATCCAGTACTTCATCGATGGCTGCCGAGACGGCACCCTCCTCAAGCACAAGCTTATGTGCTCTGAGCCGACTATGTTGGCAACGCTCATGGCCAAGGCAGACAAGTACGCCATAGCCGACTCCACAATGCGGATCATGGTCAGCGTGACTGACAAGCCCGCCCAGTGCTACTGCGACAACAAACCTTCCCTCGTACGGCGCCAGGAATCCTGCTGCTACGGCTACGCCTTTAGGGACTTCCTTGCCAAATATGCAAAGGATTTCCCTGCGGTCTTGGAGCCTTGCGTTGGTGTTCCCTTGAAGAGGAAAGGGTGATGTAGCACAGCGGCGGTAAGTATTTCCCTCAGTTTTGAGAACAAAGGTATCGAACTAGTGGAAGATCTCGTCAAGTCACAAGTACATGCACAAACACAAAGAGCTTGCATCCAAAGCTATGAAGGAGTCGTCAATCCCTCATAGATTGTTTGCAAAGTGAGAACTGAAAGCAAAGAGTAAACAGAGCAAAGTAAAAGTGGAAGTGGAAACGATAGTTGTGAATAGACCCGGGGGCCGTAGTGTTCACTAGTGGCTTCTCTCATGAAAGCAAGTAGACGGTGGGTGAACGAATTACTGTCGAGCAATTGATAGAACCGCGCAAAGTCGTGACGTTATCTAAGGCAATGATTATATCTATAGGCATCACGTCCAAAACAAGTAGACCGATACTTTCTGCATCTACTACTATTACTCCACACGTCGACCGCTATCCAGCATGCATCTAGTGTGTTAAGTCCAAAAGAACAGAGTAACGCCTTAAGCAAGATGACATGATGTAGATGGACAATCTCATATCTACGATAAAAGCCCATCTTGTTACCCTTGATGGCAACAACACGATGCGTGCCTTGCTGCCCCTTGTGTCACTCGGAAAGGTCACCACACGGTATGAACACAAAACCAAGCACTTCTCCCATTACAAGAATCATAGATCTAGTTGGACAAACAAAACCCAAGAGTCGGAGAGACTTACAAGGATAGCAAATCATGCATATAATAAATCAGCAAAGACTCAAATATAATTCATAGATAATCTGATCAGAAATCCACAATTCATCGGATCTCGACAAACACACCCCTAAAGAGGATTACATCGGATAGATCTCCATGAAGATCATGGAGAACTTTGTATTGAAGATCCAAGAGAGAGAAGAAGCCATCTAGCTATTGACTACAAACCCGTAGGTCTGAAGTGGACTACTCACGAGTCATTGGAGAGGCGATGATGTTGATGTAGAAGCCCTCCAACTCCAAAGTCCCCTCCGGCAAAGCACCGGGAAGGGTCTCCAGATGAGATCTTGCGGAAACGGAAGCTTGCGATGGCGGAAAAGTGTTTTCATGGATGCCCTCATTTTTTTCTGGATTTTTAGGGAATTTATAGGCCAAAGACCTAGGGCAGGGGAGCGCCAGGGGGCCCACAAGCTTAGTTGCCGCGACCTCCCCCTAGCCGTGACAACAGTGCTTGTGGGCCCCCTGTGGGCCCACTGCCTTGGCCCTCAAGCCTCCCGTTCTTCTTCCGTTCTGGAAAAATTTATTTCGGGGATTTTATTCCGTTTGGACTCCGTTCCAAAATCAGATGTGAAAAGAGTCAAAAACACAGAAAAAAACAGGAACTGGCACTTGGCACTGAATTAATAAGTTAGTCCCAAAAAAGATAAAAAAGGTAAACAAAACATCCAAAGTTGACAAGATAACAGCGTGAAACCATCAAAAATTATAGATACGTTTGAGATGTATCAAGCATCCCCAAGCTTAACTCCTGCTCGTCCTCGAGTAGGGAAGTGATAAAGAATGAATTTTTGATGCTTTCATGCTACCTAGCATAGATGTCCTTTGTAACTCCTCTTATGTGACGTGAATGTTCAGATCCATTAGGTTCAAAAGAATAGTTTTCTATTGACGTGGAGACAATAATAATTCAAGCAAACTAGCGAGGTAATCATGAACTTTCAAAATAACAAGGCCAAAAGAAAGTTATCCCTACAAAATCATATAGTCTGGCTATGCTCTATTATCATTGCACAACGAATTTAAATCATGCACAACCCCGGTATTGGCCAAGTAATTGTTTTCACACCTTTACTTTCTCAAACTTTTTCGACTCTCACGCAATACATGAGCGTGAGCCATGGTTTTAGCACTATAAGTGGTGTGGAGTGTGGTGGAGGTTGCAAGGCAAACAAGGAGAAGATGGTCACATTGACTAGGCATATCAATGAGCTATGGAGATGCTCATCAATAGATATCAACGTGAATGAGTAGGGATTTCCATACAAATGATGCACTAGAGCTAAGAGTATGTGAAAGCTCTTAAAGAAAACTAGTGGGTGTGCATCCAACTTGCTTGCTCACGAAGACCTAAGGCAATTTGAGGAAGCCTATCATTGGAATATACAAGCCAAGTTATATAATGAGAATTTCCCACTAGCTATATGGTGGTGAGAAAATGAGAGACTCTCAATCATGAAGATCATGGTGCTTAATATGCACAAGTGTGGAAAGGTGGTAGCATTGTCCCTTCTCTCTTTTTCTCTCATTTTTTTGGAGGGCTCTTTGGCCTATTTTATTTATTTATTTATTTATTTTGGTGGGCATCTTTGGCCTCTTTTATTTCCTCACATGGCACAATGCTCCATCAATGATGATCATCACACTTACAACTCAAAACTTAGAGCAATGATGACTCTATGGAATGCCTTCGGTAGTGTACCGTGACAATGATCTAGCATGGCATAGACATCAATGGAAACATCATGCTAGCTATCTTACGATCATGCAATGGAAATGTAGAAGTGGTGGCACATGTCATGGTGGTAATCGTATGGCAATATATCTCGGAATAGCTTTGAAAAAAGCCATAGTAGGTAGGTATGGTGGCTGTTTTGAGGGAGGCTATATGGGTGGTTTTGTGCACCGGCGAAAGTTGCATGCCGCTAAAGAAGATAGTGATGGTGGAAGGTGAAAGTGCATCTAAACCATGGACTCAACATTAGTCATGAAGAACTCATATACTTGTTGCAAAAGTTTTAGTAGTAATCGAAACAAAGCATTCAACGCATACTCCTAGGGGAAGGGGTTGGTAGGTATAAACCATCGCGCGATCCCGACCACCACACAAAGGATGACAATCAATAGACTAATCATGCTCAGACTTCATCACATAGCGGTTCACCATACGTGCATGCTATGAATCACTAACTTTAACACAAGTATTTCTAGATCCACAACACCTTACTAATATAACTTCAATATTACCATAACCATAACTCAAAACTAATTGAGATGAATCAAACTTCTCTAACTATTCAATGCACATGAAGGTGGAAGTTTTCATATCCCTTTGGATAACTACCCCTTTTGAGACTACTATCAAAGCATAGATCAACTACCAAGCCACGCACCACCGTGCTCTAAAAGATATAAGTGAAGCACATAGAGCAAAATCAACTAGCTCAAAAGATATAAGTGAAGCACATATGAGCTGAATTGTCTAACCAAAGGATATAAGTGAAGCTCGACAAAATCACGGTGAGTGCATGTCTCTCTCTCTAGGTGTGCAGCAAGGATGATTGTGACACAACAAAAATAAAAGACTCCTACGATACAATACGCTCCAAGCAAAACACATAACATGTGGTGAATAAAAAGATAGCCCCAAGTAACGTTACCGATGGATTGAAGACGAAAGAGGGGATGTCTTCCCGGGGCATCCCCAAGCTTAGGCTTTTACGGCATCCTTGAATCAACTTGGGGTGCCTTGGGCATCCCCAAGCTTGAGCTCTTGCCACTCTTTATCTTTTTGTCCATAAGAACTTCACCCAAAACTTGAAAACTTCACAACACGAAACTTAAACAGAAACTCGTGATAACATTAGTACAAGAAAGCAAACCACCACTTCCTTAGGTACTGTAGCAAACTTAAATTCTACTTATGTTGATGTTGGGTTACTGTATTTTCAATCTTCCATGGCTAATACCCCCGATACTATCCATAGTTTCATCAAAATAAGCAACCAACTCAACAAAAACAGAATGTGTTAACAGCAGACCAGTCTATAGCAATCTGTATACTTCGTATACTTCTGGTACTTCAAAACTTCTGAAAAAGTAGGACAGTCTGTAGAATTTGCATAGAATCAGAAGCAAAAAGAATCAACTCAAAAGCCCTTACAGAAACAAAATGACAATTCTTTCCGTGAGTAGAAAGTTTTTGTCTTTTACAGCATGACCAAACGATCATCCCCAAGACTAATCATAACGGTTTTGCTTGGCACAAACGCAAAAAGAAACACAAAAAACACAATCATAATAGAATTATGAAAGCGTGGAAAACACAAAACAGAAAGAAAAAGGACAGATTCGTTGGGTTGGCTCCCAACAAGCGCTATTGTTTAACGCCCTTAGCTAGGCATGCAAGTGAAAATCACATCTAAGTCTAACATACTTCCTATGCATAGGCATTTTATAGGAAAACAGATTATCAAGACAACGAATAGTTGCCATATGCAAGGAAGAAGAAAGAGACAATGGCAATCTCCACATAACGAGAGGTAATTTGTTAACATGATAGTTTCTACCACAATATTTTCCTCTCTCATAGCAATTACATGTGGGATCATAATCAAATTCAACAATATAGCTATCACAAAGGATATTCTTTTCATGATCCACATGCATGCAAAGTTGACGCTCTTCAAAAATAGTGGGACTTTCATCAACTAAAGTCACGACTTCTCCAATCCCACTTTCAATATTGTTGCAAATATCATAATCATCATGAGGCTTGAACAAATTTTCAAGATCATTACCCCAATCATTATTATTGCAACAAGTAGGGGATATAGCAAAACTAGCATCCCCAAGCTTAGGGTTTTGCATATTTTTAGCATGATTGTCACTAATAGGATTTATAGTGAAACCATTGCAATCATGCTTTTCATTCAAGGAGCCCTCGTGAATCCCTTCATAAGTTTCTTCATCACGATGTTCAGATTCACGCATCTTAAGCAAAAGTCCAAAAAGATAGTCAAGTGCACTCAACTCACTAGCAATTGGTTCCACATAAGTGGATCTCTTAAAGAGATTAGCAAGTGGGTGAGGATCCATATCACAAGATTTTCAGCAAGCGAAGATGCAAGCATATTGAAGGCACATGGCATACAAGCGAACAGAAAGCAAGCGAGAGAAAAGGGTGAACGAAAAGGCGAACGAAAAAGGCAAATTGGTGAAGTGGGGGAGAGGAAAACGAGAGGCAAATGGCAAACAAAGTAAATTCAAGACATGAGTTTGCGACACTTACTTGGATAGATCTTGACTTGATCTCTCCTCCCCGGCAACGGCGCCAGAAATCAGCACATTGAAGAGAGACTATTCTTGACTTGATCCTCCCCGACAATGGCGCCAGAAATCCTTCTGCTACTGCGACAACAGACCTTCCCTGGTACGACGCCAGGAATCCTGCTGCTACGGCTACGCCTTTAGGGACTTCCTAGGCAAATATGCAAAAGATTTTCCCGCGGCCTTGGAGCCTTGCGTTGGTGTTCCCTTGCAGAGGAAAGGGTGATGTAGCACAACAGCGGTAAGTATTTCCCTCAGTTTTGAGAGCCAAGGTATCGAACCAGTGGAAGATCTCGTCAAGTCACAAGTACCTGCACAAACACAAAGAGCTTGCACCCAACGCTATGAAGGGGTTTTCAATCCCTTATAGATTGTTCGCAAAGTGAGAACTGAAAGCAAAGAGTAAACAGAGCAAAGTAAAAGTGGAAGTGGAAACGATAGTTGTGAATAGACCCGGGGGCCGTAGTTTTCACTAGTGGCTTCTCTCATGAAAGCAAGTAGACAGTGGGTGAACGAATTACTCTCGAGCAATTAATAGAACCGCGCAAAGTCGTGATGTTATCTAAGGCAATGATTATTGTTGGGGAACGTCGCATGGGAAACAAAAAATTTCCTACGCGCACGAAAACCTATCATGGTGATGTCCATCTACGAGAGGGGATGAGTGATCTACGTACCCTTGTAGACCGTACAGCAGAAGCGTTAGAGAACGCAGTTGATGTAGTGGAACGTTCTCACGTCCCTCGATCCGCCCCGCGAACAATCCCGCGATCAGTCCCACGATCTAGTACCGAACGGACGGCACCTCCGCGTTCAGCACACGTACAGCTCGACGATGATCTCGGCCTTCTTGATCCAGCAAGAGAGACAGAGAGGTAGAAGAGTTCTCCGGCAGGGTGACGGCGCTCCGGAGGTTGGTGATGACCTTGTCTCAGCAGGGCTCCGCCCGAGCTCCGCAGAAACGCGATCTAGAGGAAAAACCGTGGAGGTATGTGGTCGGGCTGCCGTGGAAAAATCGTCTCAAATCAGCCCTAAAACCTTCGTATATATAGGTGGGAGGGAGGGGGCCTTGCCTTGGGGCTCAAGGAGCCCCAAGGGGGTCGGCCGAGTCCAAGGGGGAGGACTCTCCCCCCCAAACCGAGTTGGACTAGGTTTGGTGGGAGGGAGTCCCCCTTCCTTCCCACCTCCTCCTTTTTTTTTCTCTCTTGATTTTCTTCTCCTTGGCGCATAGGGCACTTGTGGGCTGTCCCACCAGCCCACTAAGGGCTGGTGTGTCTCCCCCAAGGCCTATGGGCTTCCCCGGGGTGGGTTGCCCCCCCCCCGGTGAACTCCCGGAACCCATTCGTCATTCCCGGTACATTCCCGGTAACTCCGAAAACCTTCCGGTAATCAAATGAGGTCATCCTATATATCAATCTTCGTTTCCGGACCATTCCGGAAACCCTCGTGACGTCCGTGATCTCATCCGGAACTCCGAAAAACATTCGGTAACCAACCATATAACTCAAATACGCATAAAACAACGTCGAACCTTAAGTGTGCAGACCCTGCGGGTTCGAGAACTATGTAGACATGACCCGAGAGACTCCTCGGTCAATATCCAATAACGGGACCTGGATGCCCATATTGGATCCTACATATTCTACGAAGATCTTATCGTTTGAACCTCAGTGCCAAGGATTCATATAATCCTGTATGTCATTCCCTTTGTCCTTCGGTATGTTACTTGCCCGAGATTCGATCGTCAGTATCCGCATACCTATTTCAATCTCGTTTACCGGCAAGTCTCTTTACTCGTTCCGTAATACAAGATCCCGCAACTTACACTAAGTTACATTGCTTGCAAGGCTTGTGTGTGATGTTGTATTACCGAGTGGGCCCCGAGATACCTCTCCGTCACACGGAGTGACAAATCCCAGTCTTGATCCATACTAACTCAACTAACACCTTCGGAGATACCTGTAGAGAACCTTTATAGTCACCCAGTTACGTTGCGACGTTTGATACACACAAAGCATTCCTCCTGTGTCAGTGAGTTATATGATCTCATGGTCATAGGAACAAATACTTGATACGCAGAAAACTGTAGCAACAAAATGACACGATCAACATGCTACGTCTATTAGTTTGGCTCTAGTCCATCACGTGATTCTCCTAATGACATGATCCAGTTATCAAGCAACAACACCTTGTTCATAATCAGAAGACACTGACTATCATCGATCAACTGGCTAGCCAACTAGAGGCATGCTAGGGACGGTGTTTTGTCTATGTATCCACACATGTAAATGAGTCTTCATTCAATACAATTATAGCATGGATAATAAACGATTATCTTGATACAGGAATTATAATAATAACTATATTTATTATTGCCTCTAGGGCATAATTCCAACAGTCTCCCACTTGCACTAGAGTCAATAATCTAGCCCTCACATCACCATGTGAATTACATTGTAATAAATCTAACACCCATACAGTTCTGGTGTCGATCATGTTTTGGCCGCGAAAGAGGTTTAGTCAGCGGGTCTGCTACATTCAGATCCGTGTGCACTTTGCATATATTTACGTCCTCTTCCTCGACGTAGTCGCGGATGAGGTTGAAGCATCGTTTGATGTGTCTGGTCTTCTTGTGAAACCGTGGTTCCTTTGCTAAGGCAATGGCACCCGTGTTGTCACAGAACAAGGTCATTGGATTCAGTGCGCTTGGCACCACTCCAAGATCCGTCATGAACTGCTTCATCCAGACACCCTCCTTAGCCGCCTCCGAGGCAGCCATGTACTCCGCTTCACATGTAGAATCTGCTACGACACTTTGCTTGGAACTGCACCAGCTTACTGCACCCCCATTAAGAATAAATACGTATCCGGTTTGCGACTTAGAGTCGTCCGGATCTGTGTCAAAGCTTGCATCGACGTAACCTTTTACGGCGAGCTCTTCGTCACCTCCATACACGAGAAACATCTCCTTAGTCCTTTTCAGGTACTTCAGGATATTCTTGATCGCTGTCCAGTGATCCACTCCTGGATTACTCTGGAACCTACCTGCCATACTTATGGCCAGGCTAACATCCGGTCTAGTGCACAGCATCGCATACATGATAGAACCTATGGCTGAAGCATAGGGGACAGAGCGCATATGCTCTCTATCTTCATCAGTTGCTGGGCACTGAGTCTTACTCAATCTCGTACCTTGTAAAACTGGCAAGAACCCTTTCTTGGACTGTTCCATTTTGAACCTCTTCAAAACTTTATCAAGGTATGTGCTTTGTGAAAGTCCTATCAGGCGTTTTGATCTATCCCTATAGATCTTAATGCCTAGAATGTAAGCAGCTTCTCCTAGGTCCTTCATAAAGAAACTTTTATTCAAGTAACCTTTTATGCTCTCCAAAAGCTCTACGTTGTTTCCAATCAGTAATATGTCATCCACATATAATATTAGAAACGCCATAGAGCTCCCACTCACTTTCTTGTAAATACAAGATTCTCCAACCACTTGTATAAACCCAAATGCTTTGATCACCTCATCAAAGCGTTTGTTCCAACTCCGAGATGCTTGCACCAGTCCATAAATGGATCGCTGGAGCTTGCACACCTTGTTAGCATTCTTAGGATCGACAAAACCTTTGGGTTGCATCATATACAACTCTTCCTTAAGGAAACCGTTAAGGAACGCCGTTTTGACATCCATCTGCCAGATTTCATAATCGAAAAATGCAGCTATTGCTAACATGATTCTGACGGACTTAAGCATCGCTACGGGTGAGAAAGTCTCATCGTAGTCAACTCCTGGAACTCGTGACAAACCCTTTGCCACAAGTCGAGCTTTATAAACGGTCACATTGCCGTCAGCGTCCGTCTTCTTCTTAAAGATCCATTTGTTCTGAATAGCCTTGCGGCCCTCAGGTAGTATCTCCAAAGTCCACACTTTGTTCTCATACATGGATCCTATCTCGGACTTCATGGCTTCTAGCCATTTGTTGGAATCTGGGCCCACCATTGCTTCTTCATAATTTGCAGGTTCATTGTTGTCTAACAACATGATTGATAAGACGGGATTACCGTACCACTCTGGAGCAGCACGTGATCTCGTCGACCTGCGTGGTTCAATAGAAACTTGAACTGGAGTTTCATGATCATCATCATTAACTTCCTCCTCAACCGGCGTCGCAATGACAGAGGTTTCCCCTTGCCCTGCGCCACCATCCAGAGGGATGAGAGGTTCGACAACCTCGTCAAATTCTATCTTCCTCCCACTCAATTCTCTCGAGAGAAACTCCTTCTCGAGAAAAGCTCCGTTCTTAGCAACAAACACTTTGCCCTCGGATTTGAGATAGAAGGTGTACCCAACTGTCTCTTTTGGGTAACCTATGAAGACGCACTTTTCCGCTTTGGGTTCCAGCTTTTCAGGCTGAAGCTTTTTGACATAAGCATCACATCCCCAAACTTTAAGAAACGACAACTTTGGCCTTTTGCCATACTACAGTTCGTATGGTGTCGTCTCAACGGATTTTGATGGTGCCCTATTTAAAGTGAATGCAGCTGTTTCTAATGCATAACCCCAAAATGATAACGGCAAATCAGTAAGAGACATCATAGATTGCACCATCTCTAACAAAGTACGATTACGACATTCGGACACACCATTACGCTGTGGTGTTCCAGGCGGTGTCAACTGTGAAACAATTCCACATTTTCTTAAGTGATCACCAAACTCGAAACTCAGATATTCACCCCCACGATCAGACCATAGGAATTTGATCTTCTTGTTACGATGATTTTCCACTTCACTCTGAAATTGCTTGAACTTTTCAAATGTTTCAGACTTGTGCTTCATCAAGTAGACATAGCCATACCTACTCAAATCGTCAGTGAAGGTGAGAAAATAACGATATCCGCCGCGTGCCTCCACGCTCATCGGACCACACACATCGGTATGTATGACTTCCAATAAGTCACTTGCACGCTCCATTGTTCCGGAGAACGGAGTTTTAGTCATCTTGCCCATGAGGCATGGTTCGCACGTGTCAAGTGAATCAAAGTCAAGTGACTCCAAAAGTCCATCAGCATGGAGTTTCTTCATGCGCTTTACACCAATATGACCTAAGCGGCAGTGCCACAAAAATATGGCGCTATCATTGTTTACTCTAACTCTTTTGGTCTCAATGTTATGTATATGCGTATCGCTATCAAGATTCAATATGAACAATCCTCTCACATTCGGTGCATGACCATAAAAGATGTTACTCATAGAAATAGAACAACCATTATTCTCTGACTTAAAAGAGTAACCGTCTCGCAATAAACAAGATCCAGATATAATGTTCATGCTCAACGCAGGCACTAAATAACAATGATTTAAGTTCATCACTAATCCCGACGGTAGCTGAAGTGACACTGTGCCGACGGCGATTGCATCAACCTTGGAACCATTTCCTACGCGCATCGTCACTTCATCTTTTGCCAGCCTTCGTCTATTCCGCAGTTCCTGTTTTGAGTTGCAAATATGAGCAACAGAACCGGTATCGAATACCCAGGCACTACTACGAGAGCCGGTTAAGTACACATCAATAACATGTATATCAAATATACCTGATTTTTCTTTGCCCGCCTTCTTATCTGCCAGATACTTGGGGCAATTGCGCTTCCAGTGACCCATACCCTTGCAATAGTAACACTCCGTTTCAGGCTTAGGTCCAGCTTTGGGTTTCTTCGGTGGATTGGCAACAGGCTTGCCGCTCTTCTTCGAATTTCCCTTCTTGCCTTTGTCGTCTCTCTTGAAACTAGTGGTCTTATTCACCATCAACACTTGATGCTCTTTACGGAGTTCAGACTCTGCGACTTTTAGCATCACAAACAACTCGCCGGGAGACTTGTTCATCCCTTGCATGTTGTAGTTCAAAACAAAGCCTTTATAGCTTGGCGGCAGTGATTGAAGGATTCTGTCAGTGATAGCCTCTTGCGGGAGTTCAATCCCCAGCTCAGCTAGACGGTTTGAGTACCCAGACATTTTGAGCACATGTTCAGTGACAGACGAGTTTTCCTCCATCTTGCAAGCATAGAATTTATCGGAGGTCTCATACCTCTCGATCCGGGCATTCTTCTGAAAGATAAACTTCAACTCCTGGAACATCTCAAATGCTCCATGACGCTCAAAGAGACGTTGAAGTCCCGGTTCTAAGCCATACAAGACTGCACATTGAACTATTGAGTAGTCCTCCTTACGTGCTAACCAAGCGTTCTTAACATCCTGATCAGCCGTAGCGGGTGGTTCATCTCCTAGCGCAGCATTAAGGACATAATCCTTCTTCCCAGCTTGTAATATTGGCTTAAGATTACGAGCCCAGTCTACAAAGTTGCTTCCATCATCTTTCAACTTAGCTTTCTCTAGGAACGTATTAAAATTCAGGATGACTGTCGTGTGAGCCATGATCTACAACACAAATATATTCAAAGTGGACTTAGACTATGTTCAAGATAATTAGAGTTTAACTTAATCAAATTATAGGCTAAACTCCCACTCAAAAAGTACATCTCTCTAGTCATTTGAGTGGTTCATGATCCACTTACACTATCCCAAGTCCGATCATCACGTGAGTTGAGTATAGTTTGAGTGGTAAGCATCCCTATGCTAATCATGTCATCTATATGATTCATGATCGACCTTTCGGTCTCATGTGTTCCGAGTCCATGTCTGCACATGCTAGGCTCGTCAAGCTTAACCCGAGTGTTCCGCGTGCGCAACTGTTTTGCAACCGTTGTATGTGAACGTTGAGTCTATCACACCCGATCATCATGTGGTGTCTCGAAACGACGAACTGTAGCAACGGTGCACAGTCGGGGAGAACACAATTTCGTCTTGAAATTTTAGTGAGAGATCACCTCATAATGCTACCGTCGTTCTAAGCAAAATAAGGTGCATAAAAGGATTAACATCACATGCAATTCATAAGTGACATGATATGGCCATCATCACGTGCTTCTTGATCTCCATCACCAAAGCACCGGCACGATCTTCTTGTCACCGGTGCCCCACCATGATCATCCATCAACGTGTTGCCATCGGGGTTATCGTGCTACTCATGCTATTACTACTAAAGCTACATCCTAGCAAAATAGTAAACGCATCTGCAAGCACAAACGTTAGTATAAAGACAACCCTATGGCTCCTGCCGGTTGCCGTACCATCGACGTGCAAGTCGATATTTCTATTACAACATGATCATCTCATACATCCAATATATCACATCACATCGTTGGCCATATCACATCACAATCATACCCTGCAAAAACAAGTTAGACGTCCTCTAATTTTGTTGTTGCATGTTTTACGTGGTGACCATGGGTATCTAGTAGGATCGCATCTTACTTACGCAAACACCACAACGGAGATATATGAGTTGCTATTTAACCTCATCCAAGGACCTCCTCGGTCAAATCCGATTCAACTAAAGTTGGAGAAACCGACACTTGCCAGTCATCTTTGAGCAAAGGGGGTTACTCGTAACGATGAAACCAGTCTCTCGTAAGCGTACGAGTAATGTCGGTCCAAGCCGCTTCAATCCAACAATACCGCGGAATCAAGAAAAGACTAAGGAGGGCAGCAAAACGCACATCACCGCACACAAAAACTTTTGTGTTCTACTCGAGAATACATCTACGCATGAACCTAGCTCATGATGCCACTGTTGGGGAACGTCGCATGGGAAACAAAAAATTTCCTACGCGCACGAAGACCTATCATGGTGATGTCCATCTACGAGAGGGGATGAGTGATCTACGTACCCTTGTAGACCGTACAGCAGAAGCGTTAGAGAACGCGGTTGATGTAGTGGAACATCCTCACGTCCCTCGATCCGCCCCGCGAACAATCCCGCGGTCAGTCCCACGATCTAGTACCGAACGGACGGCACCTCCGCGTTCAGCACACGTACAGCTCGACGATGATCTCGGCCTTCTTGATCCAGCAAGAGAGACGGAGAGGTAGAAGAGTTCTCCGGCAGCGTGACGGCGCTCCGGAGGTTGGTGATGACCTTGTCTCAGCAGGGCTCCACCCGAGCTCCGCAGAAACGCGATCTAGAGGAAAAACCGTGGAGGTATGTGGTCGGGCTGCCGTGGAAAAATCGTCTCAAATCAGCCCTAAAACCTCCGTATATATAGGTGGGAGGGAGGGGCCCTTGCCTTGGGGCTCAAGGAGCCCCAAGGGGGTCGGCCGAGTCCAAGGGGGAGGACTCTCCCCCCCCCAAACCGAGTTGGACTAGGTTTGGTGGGAGGGAGTCCCCCTTCCTTCCCACCTCCTCCTTTTTTTTTCTTTCTCTCTTGATTTTCTTCTCCTTGGCGCATAGGGCACTTGTGGGCTGTCCCACCAGCCCACTAAGGGCTGGTGTGTCTCCCCCAAGGCCTATGGGCTTCCCCGGGGTGGGTTGCCCCCCCGGTGAACTCCCGGAACCCATTCGTCATTCCCGGTACATTCCCGGTAACTCTGAAAACCTTCCGGTAATCAAATGAGGTCATCCTATATATCAATCTTCGTTTCCGGACCATTCCGGAAATCCTCGTGACGTCCGTGATCTCATCCGGAACTCCGAACAACATTCGGTAACCAACCATATAACTCAAATACGCATAAAACAACGTCGAACCTTAAGTGTGCAGACCCTGCGGGTTCGAGAACTATGTAGACATGACCCGGGAGACTCCTCGGTCAATATCCAATAGCGGGACCTGGATGCCCATATTGGATCCTCCATATTCTACGAAGATCTTATCGTTTGAACCTCAGTGCCAAGGATTCGTATAATCCCGTATGTCATTCCCTTTGTCCTTCGGTATGTTACTTGCCCGAGATTCGATCGTCAGTATACGCATACCTATTTCAATCTCGTTTACCGGCAAGTCTCTTTACTCGTTCTGTAATACAAGATCCCGCAACTTACACTAAGTTACATTGCTTGCAAGGCTTGTGTGTGATGTTGTATTACCGAGTGGGCCCCGAGATACCTCTCCGTCACACGGAGTGACAAATCCCAGTCTTGATCCATACTAACTCAACTAACACCTTCAGAGATACCTGTAGAGCACCTTTATAGTCACCCAGTTACGTTGCGACGTTTGATACACACAAAGCATTCCTCCGGTGTCAGTGAGTTATATGATCTCATGGTCATAGGAACAAATACTTGACACGCAGAAAACTGTAGCAACAAAATGACACGATCAACATGCTACGTCTATTAGTTTGGCTCTAGTCCATCACGTGATTCTCCTAATGACATGATCCAGTTATCAAGCAACAACACCTTGTTCATAATCAGAAGACACTGACTATCATCGATCAACTGGCTAGCCAACTAGAGGCATGCTAGGGACGGTGTTTTGTCTATGTATCCACACATGTAAATGAGTCTTCATTCAATACAATTATAGCATGGATAATAAACGATTATCTTGATACATGAATTATAATAATAACTATATTTATTATTGCCTCTAGGGCATAATTCCAAAAATTATATCTATAGGCATCACGTCCAAAACAAGTAGACCGATATTTTCTTTATCTACTACTATTACTCCACATGTCGACCGCTATCCAGCATGCATCTAGTGTATTAAGTCCAAAAGAATAGAGTAACGCCTTAAGCAAGATGACATGATGTAGATGGACAATCTCATATCTACGATAAAAGCCCATCTTGTTACCCTTGATGGCAACAACACGATGCGTGCCTTGCTGCCCCTTCTGTCACTGGGAAAGGTCACCACACGGTATGAACCCAAAACCAAGACTTCTCCCATTGCAAGAATCATAGATCTAGTTGGCCAAACAAAACCCAAGACTCGGAGAGACTTACAAGGATAACAAATCATGCATATAAGAAATCAACAAAGACTCAAATATAATTCATAGATAATCTGATCACAAATCCACAATTCATCGGATCTCGACAAACACACCGCCAAAGAGGATTACATCGGATAGATCTCCATGAAGATCATGGATAACTTTGTATTGAAGATCCAAGAGAGTGAAGAAGCCATCTAGCTAGTAACTACGGACCCGTAGGTCTGAAGTGGACTACTCACGAGTCATTGGAGAGGCGATGATGTTGATGTAGAAGCCCTCCAACTCCAAAGTCCCCTCCGGCAGGGCACCGGGAAGGGTCTCCAGATTAGATCTCGCGGAAACGGAAGCTTGCGGCGACGGAAAAGTGTTTTCGTGGATGCCCTGATTTTTTCTGGATTTTGAGGGAATTATAGGCCAAAGACCTAGGGCAGGGGAGCGCCAGGGCGGCCACAAGCTTGGTTGCCGTGGCCTCCCCCCTGGCCACGGCAACATGGCTTGTGGGCCCCCTGTGGGCCCACTGCCTTGGCCCTCAAGCCTCCCGATCTTCTTCCGTTCTCGAAAAATATATTTCGGGGATTTTATTCCGTTTGGACTCCGTTCCAAAATCAGATGTGAAAAGAGTCAAAAACACAGAAAAAACAGGAACTGGCACTTGGCACTGAATTAATAAGTTAGTCCCAAAAAAGAGAAAAAAGGTAAACAAAACATCCAAAGTTGACAAGATAATAGCGTGAAACCATTAGAAATTATAGATACGTTTGAGATGTATCACCCAGCCGCCCGCCACTTGCGGCTGGCTGGGGACAATCGCGGCCAGCGGAACAACAAGTGCAAGTCCGACCAGCCGAATCCTTGGCATGGGAGCAAGCAGGTCGCAACCGTCGAGGAAGAGCAGTCGACTGCTCAGGCCAGCTGCCAGCGCTAGTGAGCTAGCAAGGCCGCCTTGTAACCCAAGATAACCTTCAAGCTAATGCTCGATGCGCCTTGCAAAATGCACTCCTGGGCGAAGCCGGCTACCCACACACTCCGGGAGTGCAGCTTGTCACAACGACTGGCCCGGGGCGAGGGCCTGCCGGCTCCCCCGCCGCCGGCTCCTCAAGCCCCGGCTCTTGTGCCGGGTCCGGGTCTGGCTCCGCCTCCTCACAATGACGGCCGCCTCCGCGACTAATTCCCCGAGAAGGGCGGGGCCGACGTCATCTTTACCAGCGACGACAAGCATAACCAACGCCAACGCTGACATGAGGTAAACGCCACGGTCCCATCGGTTCCCAAATACATGCACTGTTCTAAGAAGCCGGTTACTTGAAGGCAGGCAGACCATCCGGCGGTGATGCCGAACCCCGGCAGCTACGCGCTCGTCCTCGACCCCACCATCGCCTCCAAGAGGCTCACTTTTTGGTTCTTGCGGATGTTGGTCGACGACGGCAGCAGCATCAACATCCTCTACCACAATATCCTGCTCAAGCTAGGGCTCTTGATAACCCACAAGTATAGGGGACCGCAATAGTTTTCCAGGGTAGAGTATTCAACCCAAATTTATTGATTCGACACAAGGGGAGCCAAAGAATATTCTCGGGTATTAGCAACTGAGTTGTCAATTCAACCACACCTGAAATATTTAATATCTGTTACAAAGTATTTAGTAGCAAAGTAATATAGAAGTAATGGTAACGGTGAAAAAGTAACAATAGTAGTTTTGTAGTGATCGTAATAATAGCAACGGAAAAGTAACTTAGCAAAGATCAATATATGGAAAGCTCGTAGTCAATGGATCAGTGATGGATAATTATGTCGGATGACATTCATCATACAACAGTCGTAACATAGGGTGATACGGAACTAGCTCCAATCCGTCAATGTAATGTAGGCATTTATTCCATATATAGTCATACGTGCTTATGGAAAAGAACTTGCATGACATCTTTTGTCCTACCATCCCGTGGCAGCGGGGTCCTAATGGAAACTAAGGGATATTAAGGCCTTCTTTTAATAGACAAAGCATCATCACTTAGTGAATACATGAACTCCTCAAACTACGGTAATCAACGAAAAGAATCCCAGTTATTGTCACCCTGGGGGATGCGGATCATAACTCGTAATACGTGTCTATAACTTGCAAGATAGGATCAAGAACACACACACACACACACACATCTATATGTAGGTATATGTTTTCATGAAAACATAATAGGTTCAAATCTGAAATCATGGCACTCGGGCCCTACTGACAAGCATTAAGCATAGCAAAGTCATAGCAACATCAATCTCAGAACATAATGGATACTAGGGATCAAACCCTAACAAAACTAACTCGATTATATGATAGATCTCATCAAACCCATCATCGTCCAACAAGCCTACGATGGAATTACTCATGAACGATGGAGAGCATCATGAAATTGGTGATGCAGGATGGTTGGTGTTGACGACGGCGTCGATTTCCCCTCTCTAGAGCCCAAATCAGACTCAAGATCAGCCCTCCCGAAGAAGAACAGGAGGTGGCGGCGGCTCCGTATCGTAAAACGCGATGAACTCTCCTTCTTGATTTTTTCCTCCCCGGATAGGAATATATAGAAGTGGAAACGGGGTCGGTGAAGCCTCAGGGACCCCACAAGCCAGGGGTGAGGCCTAGGGGGGCCTTGCAGGCTTGTGGCCTGGGGGTGGCACCTCTCCGGTAGATTATTTCGCCATTATTTTTTATTAATTCAAAAAACGTTCTCCGTAAATTTTCAGGTCAATCCGAGAACTTTTATTTCTGCACAAAAATAACACCAAGGCAATTCTGCTGAAAACAGTGTCAGTGCGGGTTAGTTCCATTCAAATCATGCAAATTAGAGTCCAAAACAAGGGCAAAAGAGTTTGGAAAAGTAGATATGTTGGAGACGTATCAACTCCCCCAAGCTTATACCATTGCTTGTCCTCAAGCAATTCAGTTGATAAACTGAAAGTGATAAAGAAATTTTTTACAAACTCTGTTTGTTCTTGTTGTTGTAAATATGTCTAACTTATGTTCAGATTTTCAGCTCAGATTATAGACTAACCACATTCACAATAATATTTAGGTCTCATATTTACTTATATCAATGGCACAATCGACTAGCGAGCAATAATAATAAGTCTCGGATGACAACAATTTAATCAAAACAATCATAATACAATATGATAAACTCGTATCTCGCTAGCCCTTTCTAAGACCGCAAAACATAAATGCAGAGCACCTCCGAAGAACAAGGACTGACTAAACATTGTAATTCATGGTAAAAGAGATCCAGTCATACTCATACTCAATATCAATTAATAGCAAAGCATACAAATGACAGGGGTGCTCTCTAAGTGGTGCCTTTTTATAAGAAGAGGATGACTCAACAATAAAGTAAAATAGATAGGCCCTTCGCAGAGGGAAGCATTGATTTGCAGAGGTGCCAGAGCTCGAGCTTTTAAAACAAGGATGAAACAAAATTTTGGGTGGTATGCTTTCATTGTCAACATAACAAAAGAGATCTCAATATCTTCCATGCTAAATACATTATAGGCGGTTCCCAAACAGAATATTAAAGTTGTTACTCCCCCTCCACCAATCAATCACATTCCACGACGAACCGAATCCACGGGTACCGTCCATACAAACAACAATCCTGGGGGAGTTTTGTTTCATTAAATTTGATTTGACTTTTGAGCACAGAACTGGGCATCCCTATTACCAGCCACTTTCTCGTGAATGATAGTCAATTAACACATATCTTGAGAATAACCCACCTAGCATGGAAGATACTCATTGCCCCTAGGCACTACATGAGCGATTCGGGCATACAAAACAAAATATTTATTTGAAGGTCTAGAGTATGGCACATACAAATTCACTTGGGAAGGCAGGTAAATACCGCATATAGGTAGGTATGGTGGACTCATATGGAACAACTTTGGGTTTATGGAAATGGATGCATAAGCAGTATTCCCTCTTAGTACAAGTGGAGGCTAGCAAGAGACTGGGAAGCCACCAACTAGAGAGCGACAACAGTCATAAACATGCTTTGAGATTAACCAACATTGAGTGCAAGCATGAGTAGGATATAAATCACCATGAATATAAACATCATGGAGGCTATGTTGGTTTGGTTTCAACTACATGCGTGAACATGTGCCAAGTCAAGCCACTCAAATCATTCGAAGGAGGATACCATTCTATTATACTTCATCACAACCATATTAATATGCATGTTAGCACTCAAGACAAACCATTATTCACTCCTAGCTAATTAAGCATGGTATAAGTAACTATAATCTCTAATTATCATTGCAAACATGTTCAATCCATAAAGAGTGGAATCCAGAACGATGAGCTAATCATATTTACAAAAACAAAATAAGTCAAGTTCATACCAGCTTTTCTCCATCTCCGTCACTTCATCATATATCGTCATTATTGCCTTTCACTTGCATGACTGAACGGTGTGAAAAATAATAATAAAAGCGTGCATGCATTGGACTAAGCTGGAATATGCAAACAACATCTCAAAGGAGAAGACAAGGTAGTATGGACTCTCTCATAGATAAATAATAATGAATATGAGGGCCACTCGGCATGTCATCGTGGTCTTCTCCTTACGACCCGAAGAAAAAAAACTATTGACACGAAAAAGCCCCCAACAAGCAAAAGGAAAAAAGAAAAATCTTTTTGGGTTTTATTTTTAACACTACAACTAAACAAACTAGAAGGTCAAGCCAAAACTAATTTTTTGGGGTTTTCTCAAGGTTAATGAAACACACAAGAAGAAAACGAAAGGAAGAAATTAACTACCATGGATGGTACAAGAAAAAAGTATGAACACCGACAACTGGAATGAGTGTGTGAACATCAATGTAATGTTTGTGAGAAATACGTACCCCCAAGCTTAGCCTTTTGGCCTAAGTTGGTCGAAGGCCATGGCTAGCCCGGATAATATCCAAATTCATAGTTGGGGTTGTACATGGCTGCGGCAGCTGCCGCCTGAATGGCTTCTGCATGGAGGCGAGCGTCTTTCGCCTCTCTCTCGTACTCGTCTGCCTCCTCTCTGGTTATAAAGTACCTTTGTTTTTCCTAAAAGTTAAAGAAGGCAGGAGCAGGAAGGGTAATGCGGAGAGCATGCTGTCTATCAAAAATTAGTCGATATAGGAGGTGTTGTTCATTTCTCTTGAGGAACTGGTAGCACACCATAGCCTCATAATCAAAAAAAGCAGGTGGTAGCTCAGTATCATTCTCCTTTATAGGTATCCTAAGATAATTGGCTACACAGGTAGCATAAATTCCATCAAAGAAATCTCCATCCTTAGCATTTTTGTGTAGCCTCCTAGCAATAATAGCTCCTGATTTATATGGTCTATCACCCATGACCACACTCTTAAGAATACTAAGGTTAGGTACACAAAGGTGGCTATGCTCATGCTTACTGTTAATACATGTACCTATGAAGAGAGCAAGATAATGTATGGCAGGAAAGTGAATGCTCCCCAAGGTAGCATGTGTAATATTTCTAGTTTCTCCCACGGTGATGCTAGCAAGAAAATCATTATATTCGGCTTTGTGAGGATAACTAAAGCTACCCCATTGTGGAATTTTGCAAGCATGGTTAAAATCTTCTAGGTCCATAGTATAAGATTCTTCATAAATATTAAATAAAATGGAATGCGTATTATGCTTAGATGAAAATTCAAACCTCCGCACGAAGGAATCGGTGAGTTGATAATATTGCTTGCATTGGTCTGAAACAAAATCTTCAAGGCCAGCATTTAGTACGTACGCGTAAAATTCTTCCTTGAATCCGGCCTGGACCATGAATGATTCTGAAGACCATTCACAAGGACGCACTTGAGCTTCCCTTGGGTGTTCAAGGTCGAGCTCGCGTATCGCGAGTCTTGGGGTCTTCTTGCTCGAGGAACCACCTTGGTATATTTTCCTTAACATTTTTCTTTCTCGATGAATAATCCCCTAAACTATTTTTGCAAATGGAGCTTTGAGCAAGGAGATTGAATATGGCAGCAAAATGAGCTAAAACACGGGTTTGAGCAATGGTGGGATTTTTTCTGGAGGAAGAAGGAATGGATGGGTACTGGAATAAGTGAAGGGGCCCCACATGGGACCCACAAGCCACGGGCGCACCCTGCAGGCTTGTGGCCCACTGGTGCAGTCCCCTGATGTATTCTTAGTGCCAAAAATTCTTAAATATTCCAGAAAAAATCATACTAATTTTTCAGGGCGTTCTAAGAACTTTTATTTTCTGGTCATTTTTCTATTGTAAGGATAAAATAGAATCAGAGAAATAATAGTTTTTTTACTAAACTGAAACTAAAGAACAGAAAATAAAAGTTGGGTACAGAAGTTTGTGCTTTCCAAATTCATCCATCTCATGCCCGTCAAAAAGAATCCATCAATAAGGTTGATCAAGTCTTATTGACAAACTTTTTTCGAATGACATAGAACCGGAGAACTTTCGAATAATACTAGGTTACCTCAATGGGGATATGCATGTCCCCAACAATAAGTATATCATATTTCTTCTTGACTGTAGGAAGAGGGAATTCAAAGTCTCCAATAATGAACGTTGGAATTTTTTCAATGGAGTTGATGCTATGAACTTGAGATTGTTTCTTCGGAAAGTGTACCGTATGCTCATTACCATTAACATGAAAGTGACATTGCCTTTGTTGCAATCAATAACAGCCCCTGCAGTATTCAGAAAGGGTATAGCAAGGATGAACGACAAACTGTCATCCTCGGGAATATCAAGAATAACAAAGTGCATTAGGATAGTAACGTTTGCAACCACAACATGCACATCCTCACATATACCGATGGGTAAAGTAGTTGATTTATCATCCATTTGCAGAGAGATTTCAGCAGGTGTCATCTTATTCAAATCAATTCTATGATATAAAGAGAACGACATAATACTCACACCAGCTCCGAGGTCACATAAAGCAGTTTTAACATAATTTCTTTTAATAGATCATGGTATAATGGCTACTCCGGGATCTCCTAATTTCTTTGGTATTCCACCCTTAAATGTGTAATTAGAAAGCATGGTGGAAATGTCATATTCTAGTATCTTTCTTTTATTAGTAACAATATCTTTCATGTACTTAGGATAAGGAGACATTTTGAAAATATCAGTTAAGCGCATACGTAAAAAGACAGGTCTCAGCATTTCAGCAAAGCGCTCAAAATCCTCATCATCCTTTTTCATGGATGGTTTAGGATGAAAGGGCATGGGTTTCTGAACCGATAGTTCTCTTTCTCTACTATGCTTCCTAGCAACAAAATCAGTTTTGTCATATCTCTTATTCTTAGGTTGTGGGTTATCAAGATCGACAGTAGGTTCAATCTCCACCTCATTGTCATTACTAGGTTGACAGTTGATACGTCCATTTTGCATCATGCTTTCATGTTGATATTTATCGCTTTATGGGTTGTTATTACACTTCACGGTACAATACTTATGCCTTTTCTCTCTTATTTTGCAAGGTTTGCATGAAGAGGGAGAATGCCGGCAGCTGGAATTCTGGCCTGAAAAAGGAGCAAGTTTGAGATACCTATTCTGT
This sequence comes from Hordeum vulgare subsp. vulgare, assembly GCF_904849725.1. Classification (NCBI taxonomy): domain Eukaryota; kingdom Viridiplantae; phylum Streptophyta; class Magnoliopsida; order Poales; family Poaceae; genus Hordeum; species Hordeum vulgare. The sequence goes on from NC_058518.1 coordinate 307,113,954, forward strand.
GCAACTCCAAAAGCCGTGAAAATAAACGAGGATTTATTTTCGAATTTATAAAAAATACTGTGCCGAAGAAGTACCAGAGGGGAGCCAGAAGGAGGCCACAAGCCTGCTAGGCGCGGCCTACCCCCCTGGCCGCGCCTAGAGGGCTTGTGGGCTCCCTGCTGGCCCTCTGGCCCCCCTCTTTTTCTATAAGGAGGGTTTCGTTCCAGAAAAAATCAAGAGGAGGCTTTCGGGAGGGATCGCCGCCACCACGAGGCAGAACTTGAGCAAAACCAATCTAGAGCTCTCGCAGGGTCGTCCTGCCAGGGAAACCCCCCCCCCCCCCGAGGGGGAAATCATCGCCATCGTCATCACCAACACTCCTCTCATCGGAGGGGACTCGTCACCATCAACATCTTCATCAGCACCATGTCATCTCCAAACCCTAGTTCATCTCTTGTAACCAATCTCCATCTCGCGACTCCAATTGGTACTTGTAAGGTTGCTAGTAGTGTTAATTACTCTTTGTAGTTGATGCTAGTTGGATTACTTGGTGGAAGATTATATGTTCAGATCCTTGATGATACTCATTACCTCTCTGGTCATGAATATGATTATGCTTTGTGAGTAGTTACTTTTGTTCCTGAGGACATGGGATAAGTCATGCTATAAGTAGTCATGTGAATTTGGTATTCGTTCGATATTTTGATGTGTTGTATGTTGTCTCTCCTCTAGTGGTGTTATGTGAACGTCGACTACATAACACTTCACCATTATTTGGGCCTAGAGGAAGGCATTGGGAAGTAGTAAGTAGATGATGGGTTGCTAGAGTGACAGAAGCTTAAATCCTAGTTTATGCGTTGCTTCGTAAGGGGCTGATTTGGATCCACTAGTTTAATGCTATGGTTAGACTTTGTCTTAATTCTTCTTCCGTAGTTGCGGATGCTTGTGAGAGGGGTTAATCATAAGTAGGATTCTTGTCCAAGTAAGGGAAGTACCCAAGCGCCGGTCCACCCACATATCAAATTATCAAAGTAGCGAACGCGAATCATATGAACATGATGAAAACTAGCTTGACAGAAATTCCCATGTGTCCTCGGGAGCGCTTTACCTCCTATAAGACTTTGTCCAGGCTTGTACCTTGCTACAAAAGGGATTGGTCCACTTTGCTGCAACGTTGTTACTTTTGTTACTTGCTACTTGTTGCGAATCATCTTGTCACACAACTACTTGTTACCGATAATTTCAGTGCTTGCAGAGATTACCTTGGTGAAAACCACTTGTCAGATCCTTCTGCTCCTCGTTGGGTTCGACACTCTTACTTATCAAAAGGACTAAGATAGATCCCCTATACTTGTGGGTCATCAAGACTCTTTTCTGGCGCCGTTGCCGGGGAGTGAAGCGCCTTTGGTAAGTGGAATTTGGTAAGGAAACATTTATATAGTGTGCTGAAATTTATTGTCACTTGTCACTATGGAAACTAATCCTTTGAGGAGCTTGTTCGGGGTATATTCACCTCGAACGGAAGCACAAGGAGTTTCTCCTCAACTTGCTGCACCTACTGAAAATATTTGCTATGAATTTCCCTCGGGTATGCTTGAGAAACTGCTGGCTAATCCTTTTACACGAGATGGAACATCACATCCAGACTTGCATCTAATCTATGTAGATGAAGTTTGTGGTTTATTTAATCTTGCAGGCATGCCCGAGGATGAGGTGAAGAAGAAGGTATTTCCCTTATCTTTGAGGGATAAAGCATTGACATGGTATAGGCTATGTGATGATATTGGATCATGGAACTACAACCGGTTGAAATTGGAATTTCATCAAAAGTTTTATCCTATGCATCTAGTACATCGTGATCGGAATTATATTTATAATTTTTGGCCTCGTGATAGAGAAAGCATCGCTCAAGCTTGGGGGAGGCTTAAATCAATGTTATATTCATGCCCCAACCATGAGCTCTCGAGAGAAATTATCATTCAGAACTTCTATGCTCGGCTTTCTCATGATGATCGCACCATGCTTGACACTTCTTGTACCGGTTCTTTTATGAAGAGATATATTGACTTCAAATGGAATTTATTGGAAAGAATTAAATGCAACTCTAAAGATTGGGAGCTTGATGAAGGTAAGGAGTCAGGTATGAATTTCAAGTTTGATTGCGTTAAATCCTTTGTCGAAACAAATACTTTTTGTGATTTTAGCGCTAAATATGGACTTGACTCTGAGATAGTAGCTTCATTGTGTGAATCATTTGCTGCGCATATCGATCCCCCAAAGAGAAGTGGTTTAAATATCATCCTCCCTTAGAAGTCAATGTAGTTAAACCCAATCCAGTTGAAGATAAAGTCATTGCCTATAATGATCCTATTGTTCCTAGTGCTTACATTGAGAAACCACCTTTCACTGTTAGGATAAAGGATCATTCTAAAGCTTCAACTGTGATCCGTAGGGGCTACATTAGAACACCTACACCCCCTGAGCAAATTAGAGTTGAACCTATCATTGTTGTTATCAAAGATCTCCTATCCGACAATGTTGATGGCCATGATATTCACTTTTGTGAAGATGCTGCTAGAATTGCCAAACCACATGCTAGAGACAAACATAGGCCTGTTGTTGGCACGCCTGTTGTTTCTATTAAGATAGGAGATCATTGTTATCATGGTTTATGTGACGTGGGTGCTAGTGTTAGTGCAATACATCAATCCTTATATGATGAAATTAAAGACGAGATTGCACCTGTTGAGATGGAACCTATTGATGTCACTATTCAACTTGCCAATAGAGATACTATCTGCCCTGTGGGAATTTTTAGAGATGTTGAAGTCTTGTGTGGTAAAACGAAGTATCCTGCTGATTTCCTCGTTCTTGCTACCACACAAGATAGCTTTTGTCCTATCATATTTGGCAGACCCTTCCTCAATACCGTCAATGCTCATATTGACTGTGAGAAGCAAGCTGTCACTGTTGGCTTTGAAAGTGTGTCACATGAGTTCAATTTCTCCAAGTTTGGTAGACAACCTCATGAAAAAGAGTTGCCTAGTAAGGATGAAATTATTGCCCTAGCTTCTATTGCCGTGCCGCCTACTGATCCTTTAGAGCAATACTTGCTTGAGCATGAAAATGATATGCATATGGATGAAAGGGATGAGATAGATAGAGTTATCTTTGAACAATATCCTATCCTTAAGTATAATTTGCATGTTGAACTGCTTGGAGATCCACCCCCACCAAAGGGTGATCCTGTGTTCGAGCTTAAACAGTTTCCTGATACTCTTAAGTATGCTTATCTTGATGAAAAAGAGATATATCATGTTATTATTAGTGCTAGCCTCTCAAAGTATGAAGAAAAGAAGTTACTAAAAACTGTGAGGAAGCACCGTGCTGCTATTGGATATACTCTTGATGATCTTAAGGGCATTAGTCCCACTCTATGCCAGCACAAGATTAAAACCGATCCTGATTCCAAACCAGTTGTTGATCATCAACGGAGATTAAATCCTAAGATGAAAGAGGTAGTAAGAAAATAAATACTAAAGCTCCTGGAAGCAGGTATTATCTATCCTATTGCTCATAGTGATTGGGTGAGTCCGGTGCATTGCGTCCCTAAGAAGGGAGGTATTACCGTTGTCCCTAATGATAAGGATGAATTGATCCCACACAGGATTATTACTGGCTATAGGATGGTGATCAATTTTAGGAAATTGAATAAGGCCACTAGGAAAGATCATTACCCTTTGCCTTTTATCGACCAAATGCTAGAAAGAATGTCTAAACATACACACTTCTGCTTTCTAGATGGTTATTATGGTTTCTCCCAAATACCAGTTGCACAATCAGATAAAGAGAAAACCACTTTCACCTGCCCTTTCGGTACCTTTGCTTACAGACGTATGCCTTTTGGCTTATGTAATGCACATGTCACCTTTCAAAGATGTATGATGGCTATATTCTCTGACTTTGTGAAAATATTGTTGAGGTTTTCATGGATGACTTCTCCGTTTACGGGTCTTATTTTGATGATTGCCTCAGCAACCTTGATCGAGTCTTGCAGAGATGTAAAGATACCAACCTTGTCTTGAATTGGGAGAAGTGCCACTTTATGGTTAATGAAGGCATCGTCTTAGGACATAAAATTTCTGAAAGATGTATTGAAGTTGATAAGGCTAAGGTTGATGCAATCGAGAAAATGCCATGCCCCACAGATATCAAAGGTATAAGAAGTTTCCTTGGACATGTTGGTTTCTATAGAAGGTTCATTAAAGACTTCTCTAAGATTTCTAGGCCTCTTACCAACCTCTTGCAGAAGGATGTTCCTTTTGTTTTTGATGAGGATTGTGAGGAAGCCTTTGAAATACTTTAGAAGGCTTTGATAACTACGCCTATTGTTCGACCACCTGATTGGAAGTTACCTTTTGAAATCATGTGTGATGCTAATGATTATGCTGTTGGTGCTGTTCTAGGACAAAGAGTTGATCAGAAGTTGAATGTTATTCACTATGCTAGTAAAACTCTAGACAGTGCCCAAAGAAACCACGCTACTACTGAAAATGAATTTTTAGCAGTCGTGTTTGCATGTGAAAAGTTCAGATCTTACATAGTTGATTCCAAAGTCACTATTCACACTAATCACGCTGCTATTAAGTACCTCATGGAAAAGAAAGACGCTAAACCTAGACTTATCAGATGGGTTCTCTTGCTACAAGAATTTGATTTGCATCTTGTCGACAGGAAGGGTGCTGAGAACCCCGTAGCAGATAACTTGTCTAGGTTGGAGAATGTTCTTGATGACCCACAACCTATTGATGATAGCTTTCCTGATGAAAAACTGAATGTCATCAATACTTCACGTAGTACACCGTGGTATGCTGATTATGCAAATTATATCGTTGCCAAATATATACCACCTAGTTTCACATACCAACAAAAGAAGAAATTCTTCTTTTATTTGAGACATTACTTTTGGGATGATCCTCACCTTTATAAGGAAGGAGTAGATGGAGTTATTAGACGTTGTGTACCTGAACATGACCAGGGACAGATCCTACAGAAGTGTCACTCCAAGCCTTACGAAGGACACCATGCGGGAGATAGAAATGCACACAAGGTCTTGCAATCAGGTTTCTATTGGCCCACTCTCTTCAAGGATGCCCGTAAGTTTGTCTTGTCTTGTGATGAATGTCAAAGAATAGGTAATATCAGTAAACATCAGGAAATGCCTATGAATTATTCACTTGTCATTGAACCATTTGATATTTGGGGCTTTGATTATATGGGACCTTTTCCAAAATCCAACGGGTATACTCATATCCTAGTTGTTGTTGATTATGTTACTAAGTGGGTAGAAGCTATCCAAACTAGTTGTGCTGATCACAACACCTCTATCAGGATGCTTAAAGAAGTTATTTTCCCTAGATTTGGAGTCCCTAGATATCTAATGACTGATGGTGGTTCACATTTCATTCATGGTGCTTTCCGTAAAACGCTTGCTAAGTATGATGTCAACCATAGAGTTGCATCTCCTACCACCCTCAGTCCAGTGGTCAAGTAGAGCTAAGCAATAGAGAGATTAAACTAATTCTGCAAAAGACTGTCAATAGGTCTAGAAAGAATTGGTCTAAGAAGCTCGATGATGCATTGTGGGCTTATAGAACTGCCTATAAGAATCCCATGGGCATGTCTCCGTACAAAATGGTTTACGGCAAAGCATGTCATTTACCTCTTGAGCTAGAGCATAAGGCTTATTGGGCAATCAAAGAGCTCAACTTTGATTTCAAACTTGCTGGTGAGAAGAGGTTATTTGATATTAGCTTACTTGATGAATGGAGAGCTCAGGCATATGAAAATGCCAAGTTGTTCAAAGAAAAGGTTAAGAGGTGGCATAATAAAAGGATACAACAGTGTGAGTTCAGTGTAGGTGATTATGTCTTGCTATATAATTCTCGTTTAAGATTTTTTGCACGCAAGCTTCTCTCTAAATGGGAAGGTCCTTACATTGTTGAGGAAGTATATCGTTCCGGTGCCATCAAGATCAACAACACGGAAGGTAATTTTCCGTGAGTGGTAAGGAATTTTTTAAATTCACTCGATGTTCTTTTGATATGAATTTTTTACAAAAGATTTATTTACAAATTTCCTGGATTTTCCTAATTTTTCAGCATTTTTGGAGTTACATAAGTATTCAAAGTAAACAGATTTCTACAAACTATTCTGTTTTTGACAAATTCTGTTTTCTTTGTGTTTGCTTATTTTGATGAATCTATGGGTTGTATCGGGGGTATGAACCATGAAGAAGTTGCAATACAATAAATATTACATCAATATAAATAAAGAATGAGTTCACAATAGTACCTAAAGTGATGATTTGTTTTTCTTATACTAACGGATCTCATGAGTTTTCTGTTGAGTTTTGTGTTGTGAAGTTTTCAAGTTCTGATTAAAGATTTGATGGACTATGGAATAAGAAGTGGCAAGAGCCTAAGCTTGGGGATGCCCAAAGCACCCCAAGACATATTCAAGGATACCAAAGAGCCCAAGCTTGGGGATTCCCCAGAAGGTATCCCCTCTTTCGTATTCAATCCATCGGTAAATTTACTTGAGTCTATATTTTTATTCACCACATGATATGTGTTTTGCTTGGAGCGTCTTGTATGATATGAGTCTTTACTTTTTAGTTTTCCACAATCATCCTTGGTGCACACATCTTTTGAGAGATACATGTTGAATCGTGAATTTATTATTATACTCTTTGTGCTTCACTTATATATTTTGAGCTAGGCAATGTTGCTCTAGTGCTTCACTTATATCTTTTAGAGCACGACGGTGTGGTGTTTTATAGAAATTATTAAACTCTCGTACCTCACTTATATTATTTTGAGAGTTCTTCAAACATCATGGCAATTGGTTTAGGTTATGAATTTAGTCCCGATATAATGGGCATCCAAGAGGGATGTAATAAAAACTTTCATATTAAGTGCATTGAATATGATGAGAAGTTTGATTCCTTGCATATAGTTTTGAGATATGAAGATGGTAATATGAGAGTCATGCTAGTTAGTAATTGTGAATTAGTAGAATACTTGTGTTAAAGCTTGTGATTCCCGTAGCATGCACGTATGGTGAACCGTTATGTGATGAAGTCAGAGCATGATTTGTTTCATGATTGTGAACCTTTGTGTGGAGGTCGGGATCGCGTGATGGTTAACTCCTACCAACCCTTCCCCTAGGAGAATGCGTCTAATACTTTGCTTCGATAACTAATAGGCTTTTGCAATAAGTATATGAGTTCTTTATGACTAATGTTGAGTTCATGGATTATACGCACTCTCACCCTTCCACCTTTGCTAGCCTCTCTAGTATTGTGCAACTCTCGCCGGTACATTAACCCCACACTATTGGAATTCAGAAATTTGCCGTCAGCCTTGCCTTTGCCGTCTGCTCACACATGGCAAAGAGCTTCTTTACCGTCAGCTGGCACAAAGCAGACGGCAAACACAACACCTAAGGCAAAAGTTTTGTTTGTCGTCAGCCTTCCCTTTGTCGTCGGCCAGCGGACGGCAAAGGAGCCAAAGGCAGACGGCAAAGGGGGTGCCACCCTAACGGACGGAGCCCACCCACCCCACCCACCCCTTTGTCGTCTGCCACCCAGCCTTTGCAGACGGCAAAGGGGCTCCCTCACTAACGGCGCACAGCCCCCACCCCCTCCCCTAACGGCTCTCGCGCCCAACCTGCCTGCTCTCTCTCCCTCTCGCCCTGCCCTCTCTCTCTTGCCTGCCCACCCATCGCAGCCGCCACCGTCGTCGGAGCCGCTCCGACCCACCACCCTACCCCGGCCGTCACAGCTGCCCCCGGCCACCCCCAGCCCGCTCCGGCCCTCGCGGCGCCTCTGCCGTCCCCCTGCCGTCGCTCACGCTGCCCCCCTGCCGCGCGCCCCTGCCTCGTCCACCGCCGCCCCCTACCGTTGTCCACCGCCGCCCATGCCACCCCGCCGCCCACTGCTAGTGAGTTCTTCTTCTTTTTCTTTTTAATTAAGTTAATTACTTTAGTTAGTTTATTAGGTTAGTTTGTTATTATAGGTTAATTTAGTTAGTTTATTAGGTTAGATTATTAGGCTAATTAGGTTAGTTAGTTAGGTTAGAAGAAAAAAGAGGAAAAGAAGAAGGAAAAAATGAAAAAGAAAAAAGGAAAAGAAGAAAATAATTAGAAGAAGAAGGAAAAGAAGAAGGAGAAGAAGAGGAGGAGGAGGAGAAAGAAGAAGAAGAAGAAGAAGAAGAAGAAGAAGAAGAGGAGGAGGAGGAGGAGGAGGAGGAGAAAGAAGAAGAAGAAGAAGAAGAAGAAGAAGAAGAAGAAGAGGAGGAGGAGGAGGAGGAGGAGGAGAAAAAATAGGAAGAAGAAGAAGAATAAGAAGAAGAAGAAGAAGAAGAAGAAGAAGAAAAGGAGGAGAGACAAGAATAAGAAAGGAGAGGAAAAAGGAACCCCGACACTGACCCTCGACCCCCGACCCCTGACGCCCAACGCCACTAACCCCTGACCCCCGACGCCACTGACCCCCGACCCCCGACACCAAGGACCCCTGACCCCCGACCCTCGACCCCCGACGCCACTGACCCTCGACCCCCGACGCCACTAACCCTCGATCCCCGACCCCCGGCCCACGACCCCCGACCCCCGACGCCCGACGCCACCAACCCCCGACCCTCGACCCCGACCCCCGACACCACTGACACCCGACCCCCAACGCCAGACGCCAATGACCCCCAACCCCCGACTCCCGACCCCCGATGCCACAATCCCCCGATCTCCGACGCCCGACGCCACTGACCCTCGACTCCCAATGCCACTGACCCTCAACCCCCGACCCCCTACGCCACTGACCCTCGACCCCCGACCCTCGACCCCCTACCCCCGACTCCCGACACCAGACACCCCCAACCCCCGACCCCCAACACCTCTTCGGCCTCTTGTTGACCGAAAAGACCCCTACCCCGACGCCCCTGACCCTCGACCCCCGACGATACTGACCCCCGACCACCGATGCCACTAAATAACCCCCGACCCCCGACGCCACCGACACCCGACACGAGTGACCCTCGACAAATTTTATGATTATGTTAATTATAAAAACATCATATTTGTGTTGATCGAGTGAATTTCAATGTGCAGTTGTTCGACGAGCTCCGCCCCTGCGTTTGTTGGTGAGCACAAATGACTTCTCCTCCAACCCCCTTAATTTGCTTTGTTCCGGTCTTCGTGCCAATGAAACTTGCTAGCTATAGGTTTCTTCAATCATGAGTATGCGTGACCAGTATGTGTCTCCTGTTCGAAAGGGCGACATCTATAAATATGCATGTCTTTGCATATTTATAACCGCCATCCTTTTGAATTGTCCAACGTTATCCATGGACAACCCGAGTATGTGTAGATTGGGTTCATTTTCCCGTATGTTGTGCTCCGGATTCGATGGGTATTTCGTAAGTGCCTCCCTGTTGTTCTCCGGGTACACATCCTCTCTGCTTATTGCCGAGACGTGTATCAGGAGAACAGCGGGGAGGTGTTGTCGAAATTTTGCGTCAGATCTGGAGAAGAGCATGGGAAAACAAACCCAATCTACACATACTCGACTGGGATTAGGACATGTCTTTACCTATTAGCGTGTAGGTTGCATGGACGTAATAAAACTGACAAACTTGATTAGCGGATGAATATAGATGATGAATTATATATTTAATTCTTGTGTGCCCATAGGTAGCTAGGCAAGATGAGTGATCGTGCTTGGATGTGCACTGGTCACCCTAGTCAGAAAGACATGACCCATGTATGATTAACAAAAACCAAGGGGTTTGTGAGAGACACATTTGCAAATGGCCAGCAAAAAACATGGTTCCCCTATCCCGACTGCGACAACTGGAAAAAGCAGATAGAGTTTGAAATGGGTAAACACCTTCAGAAGTGGGGTTTTACGCCTAATTATACGGTGTGGACTTTTCATGGTGAGTCTGACCAACGTGCCAGAGCTAAGGTGATTCGTCATCGCACCAACGAGCATGGTACCGGGATCAAAAACATGGTGCAAGACTTTGATGATGCTCGGGATTCGGGCGATGAGATAGAGGAATCTGTAAAGCCCTTCGATGAAATGTTGGAGTCTTCAAAAGGTACTCTCCACGAGCAGACTCAGCTTTGTCAGCTGGATGCCATCGCGCAAGTAATGGCTCTGAAGGCTCAATTCAACCTAGGAAGAGAATGCTACGACGCGATGATGACGATATTTGGACGCTTTCTACCCAAAGGCCATGTACTGCGTGCAAACCTGTACCAGTTAGAGAAAATCCTCCGTGTACTTAAGATCCCCTATGAGAAGATACATGCCTGTGAGAATGGATGTGCCTTATTTAGGCTTGAGTATGCGGCCTTGAACTATTGCCCCATTTGCAATTCTTCCACGTATATTGTGGTAGACAACGGTATGGGTGAGAAGAATCAGACCAAATTCCCCATTAGTGTTCTTCGGTATCTGCCAATCGTACCAAGACTTCAACGTCTTTTCATGGTGGAAGAGACGGCCAGACAGATGACATGGCCTAAATTGGGCAAAAGAACCAAACTAGATGCGGATGGGAACAAGATGTTGGGACACACTTCAGATGGTTTTGTGTAGAAGCATTTCGATGCATTACATAAGGATAAATCAGAAGATCCAAGGCATCCTAGAGTTGCCATCAGCACGGATGGGTTCAATATGTATGGTATGACGGCAGCACAATACAGTTGTTGGCATGTATTTGTCATTCCACTCAATCTCCCACCCGGAGAGATTATGAAAAGAAACAACATTTTCCTAACGTTGATAATTCCAGGGCCCAACTATCCAGGGAAGAATATGAATGTGTACATGCAGCCACTTAAGGATGAGTTTCAAGAAGCCTGGGATAATGGGATCAAGACCTACGACGCCGCTACAATTTTTTTTTCCAAAATGCATGTGTGGTACATGTACTCGACGCATGATTATCCGGCGTTTGCGCTATTCGCTCGCTGGTGTGTGCATGGAAGGTTCCCGTGCACCACGTGCAAGGTAGTTCTTCAGTTCCATTGGATGCAGGCTGGTCACAAGTTTTCTTGCTTCGACATGCATAGAAAGTTCCTAGATCCTGGCCATAAGTTCAGAAAAGACAAGAAAAATCTCATCAAAAGTAGAGTTGTCAAAAACACTACACCAGCTGTGTTGACAGGCCAACAGACCCTTGATCAGTTAAACGCTCTCGAGCCTGATCCTTTGCGTCCATGGTACTTCAAAGGGTATAATACGGAACACGCCTGGACTCACAAGTCATGCTTATGGGATCTGCCTTACTTCAAAGACCTCCTTTGCCCACACAACATCGACGTGATGCACACAAAAAAGAATATTGCGAAGGCCATTTTTGGTACATTGTTCGGCATAGAGGGGAAGTTAAAAGATAATCCTAAGGCTAGAATCGACCTGGGGGCTCTATGTGATAGACCGTTACAAAACTTGCGACAACGGAAAGGAAAGCAAAGCATAGCTAAGCCGAAGGCATGGTTCAATCTTGAAAGGCCAGCTATGAGGAAAATGCTATTGTGGGTGAAAATGCGGTTGATGTTCCCCGATGGGTATGCTACGAATCTAAAGAGGGGAGCGAGTCTTGAGAAATTGAAAATATTTGGTCCAAATAGTCATGATTGGCACATATGGATTGAGTGGGTAATGCCGATGATGTTGCGTGGCTTTATCCCTGAGGATGAATGGCTAGTACTGGCAGAGTTGAGCTATTTCTTCTGTTCTCTTTGTGCGAAAGAACTATCGCCTGGCGTGCTAGATTAAATGGAATAGTTGGCGGCGGAGTTGATCTACAAATTAGAAAAGATCTTTCCATCGGGCTTCTTTAATCCAATGCAGCATTTTATTTTCCATATCCCAACCGAGGCAAGATTAGGGGGGCGTTCAAAATCAATGGTGCTACTCAACTAAGAGGATGCAGAAAACGCTTCAAGCTAAATGTAAAAATAAAAATAGAATTGAAGCATTGATGGCTGAGGCATTCATTACTGAGGAGGCGGCAAACTTCGTGGCAACACACTACGAAGCCAAAATTCATCATTTGCATAACTCGAAGCCTCGGTACAATGATGGAGATCCTAAAAAAAGTCGATCCAACCTCAGCCTATTGAAAGGGAAGCTCGCACCATCCGGTGCTTCGAAAGGGAAATCATTGGATGTTGAAGAATGGTGGACCATTTCATTGTATATCTTCACCAACCTAACAGAAGTGCGGTCGTACATCGAGTAAGTTCTCGGTAAATTATTGTTCCGCAACTTCTAATTCCTTTGAACTACTCTTATTCCCGGATATTTGATATAGTCGATTAGTCATCGAATTCTCGGATGGAGCGGTCATCGAAAAGGATTTCGTCGAAGAGTATGAGCTTCTCGCTAAGCATGGAGGCAACTATCCCGGTTTCATCTCTTGGTTCAAACAAAGGGTAATTAATTACCATTAATGGGCCATTTGATTTCTTGGTCTAATTGTTGGCTAATGCATCCATTCTTTCGTATTAAACTTGTAGGCTGATGCAGAGTCTATGGACGCCGAGCTAAGACAAGTCGCTAATGGTTTTGACTATAAGGTCCGTTCATTTGACAAATACAACATCAACGGGTGTCACTTTCGTACCTTTGGTAAAGAGCTATCTATGCCCGTCCTAAAGACTACAAACTGTTCCATCTCTGCTATCGACGAAGGAGGCACCGAGTATTATGGAAGAGTTGAAGCAATTTATGAACTTCTATTCTATGGTGAAAACCCACAGACTGTCGTAGTCATCAAATGTTATTGGTTTGAGTCGAGGGAGACTAGAAGGACTCATGAACATATAGGACTAGTCAAAATCAACCAAAACACCCACTTAGATGTTCTCGATGTCTATATTATGGCTCAACAGGTGACACAAGTTTTCTATCTACCGTGGGCCTGCCAAACTGATCCAAATCTGAAAGGTTGGGATATCGTTTATGAAGTGCCGCCACATTTTAGACCACCTATCCTCAATGAAGAGGTTTACGAACCTCACATTAACCCAGACACATATGAAGGAGAATTCTTCCAAGAAACACGTATGTCCAAGAAACGTTTCAAGAACCGCTTTACTTCACCCCAGAACATTGAAGTAGACAGCGACAATGAATCCGTCTTAACCCCTGAGCCCGAACAGGAAGAGCCGGAAGAAGAAGAGGTTACTACTGTGGATGACCTGTCACTTCTTGACCGATTACATAATGGTGGCCTTCCATATGTTCTTCCTGATAGTGATGATGATGATGCATTTATTGATGATAGTGATGATCATGATGCATTTATTGACCCCGAAGCATATATAGACGAGCACGATTGTTATTAGTTCATGTCAGATATTCAACTATTACTATATATAAATTTTGAGTTCATGTTAGGTATTCAATTTTTATTAGTCATGTTGGTATTTATGATAATGATACACTTAAATTATATACATTTTATTACTCATGTTGGTATTTATGTTGTACTAATTTCATTTACTCTTTGTCATGACAGGTGTTGAAAGATGGTGGGAAAGGGTAGAAAGCACTCCGGGGCTCCTTCTTCGTCAGCGGGTGCTGCGATGGGTACTTCCATTCCTGCCTCGCCTCTTCAGAGAGCGTTGCTCTCTACTCTGCATGGAGTGGGCGCTTCTTCGACTCTCGCGGCCCCCGTGAGAGGAGGTCGACCCCCCCCCTCAAAGCCGAGAGGTACTAAAGGTATTACTCATGTTGGTATTTATGTTGTACTCATGTTGGTATTTATGTTGTACTCATGTTGGTATTTATATACATTTTATTACTCATGTTGGTATTTATGTTGTACTAAAGGTACACGTGGCCGCGGGAGAGGTACGACGGTGGCTGCCACACCTTCCTCCCCGCCACCCCAAGCTGATTCACGTGAGCACACGACTTCTAGGGTGGACTCGTCTGAGGTGGAGGCTACACGGTCTCCGGTTCACGAGCCTCAGGTCGACGAGCCTTCGACCCACGAGACTCGTGTCCCAGAGGCTTCGTTCCAGGTGACTCCGGAGCAAAGCAGGGATGAGGGTATGTCCCAGAGACCCAGTGGGATACCTGGGCTGATCTGGGTCAGCCTGAGCCAAGTGGCCATGCTGATAGCGACGAGGAGCTGGGTGAGGGGGCCACCGTCTACGAGCGTGGTAGTTCGGGGCTCCCGCTCGTGCCGGCGACACGCGAGAAGAGGTGGTCGATTAAGCCAAATGGGGACAAGTAAGTTAAATTACTTTTATTTAACCTTTTGCCTTCACCTTTTCTCAAATATCTAATGTTTTGGCTTTAATTTGTCATGCTGTAGGGGTTGGATTGTTGCCAAGGGTGTCCGTAAGCCCAACAACGTCCTTGGTGTGCTTTGTCGTCAAAACTTCCCGGGGTTTGTTACGTTGCCCGATCGGGACCGAGAGGTATGAATGACCTCGGAGCACTACTTTGGTGCCCCGACCCCGCCGGAGGTGGAGATCGACGGTTGTTTGTGCCACACGAGGGCCGACATGGGTAATTTCTCTTTTACACAATTATAAATCAACCATAGCAAGTTATTGTACTAATCGGTGGTGTCTCGTTTGCAAACCTACTACAGGTGTGAGGAGGGATACGAGGAGGACGCGACAAAGGTTATCGAAACTGAATGTCGCCGCCTACTTCAAAACTTTCGGCACGAGGCTTGGGTGCAGGTTGTTTGAGACTACTATGCCTTGCAGCGTATTAGGAAGGACAAGGCGACGTGCCGCGATTCTAAGATGGATAAGGAGCATTACATGAAGGTAATAACATATTATTAAGGCCATGTAGTTAGTTTCCTTGATTTGATTCTTACGCGTTGCGCTCAAATTTCTATTTATTAACTTAGGTGCCCCCGAGATGGTGTGTAGATAAGATGGATTGTTGGCAGGCCTTGGTGGATCAGTGGTGCTCCGAAACGTGGGAGGCCACCACAACAACGCCAAGGAGAGGCGTGGCAAAATGGTTGGTGTGCCACACCATCAAGGGAGCCTCATCTTAATCCAATTTGGCGAGAACTGGGTATGTGGTTTGCTTCATGCCTCATGCAATTCATTCTTAATGCTATCTTGAGCCCTTTACTAATACATTTTTCCTCTCTCTCTCTTTTAGGTGCGTCACAATAAAACGAAGGTGCCACAA
Organism: Hordeum vulgare subsp. vulgare; assembly: GCF_904849725.1. NCBI lineage: Eukaryota > Viridiplantae > Streptophyta > Magnoliopsida > Poales > Poaceae > Hordeum > Hordeum vulgare. The sequence goes on from NC_058518.1 coordinate 307,129,177, forward strand.
ATGTACGACCTATAAGCGATGGCACATACTGCCTCGTACAAGAATGTCAAGGTATTCTCTGAGTCTGACCTCGAGCATCCAGAAAACTTCACCAATATCTCCTCCCACCACAAGCTCATGAAGTACAGAGATCACGGGAAGGCGAGGAAAGGGGAGGACTTTAACCTGAGCGACGGGCCTATTGATCTAGAGCTGGTGATGATAGCTGGCAACGGGAGGCCCCGTGGCTCGATTGCCATTGCAGACGGCCTTATACGTTGTCCTAGCACTCTCCGGCACATAAAGGCACGCCAAACGAGCTCCTGTCCTGAGATAACTCCTCGTCCACGGCCAGACGAGCTCGCCATCGAGGTTAGTTTGATGGACTCAACTGTCTTTCCGCATTATGTTGTGCGTGGGAACCAATATGATTACAATGCTAACAATGAGTTGTGTTGCGGGCTGCTATTCTGAAAGAGAGAGAGGCAATGCAGGCGCTTTTGGCAGAGAAGAATAAGGAGATGAAGGAGCTGGAGGAGAGGACGGCTGCATTGGTGGAGGCGGAGTGCGCACGGATTGATGCGTCTAACAGGGCCATGTACGAGCTCTTCGTGGTAAATTTGTTCTTCATATTATTTCCAATCTTGCATTTTAATGTCCGTTTCATTAATAACTAAAAAGTTTGACTTGTCGAAACCAAATGTACATTCTATGTGCGAGAAGACCGGCCACGTCCCCCTGGTGATGCCAGTCATTAACATGGCGGGGACTGTGAGTTTCATTTCAATGCATTGATCTCAAAAGTGTCATCATGCTAACGACATATTGCAAACGATGTATGGTGCAAAATATCTCCCGAAACGCATCGCACGACCCTTCTATAGTGGAGCCTTCTCCAGGGCAGCCTTCTCGAGGTGAAACAATCCAGAGCCACACTGCTTCACCGCCGAGATGACGATAATGGTATGTTATTTCTAGTGTTCTGCTGAACAATCGCATAATGGTCCAATATGGCTTAATAAGCATAGTTAGCTCCAAAATGACATATTTAACCCAAGTTATCTCCAAAACGACATATAGTTAGCTTGGCTTCCACCTAAATGACATAATTAGCTTAGTTAGCTCCAAAATGACCTTTTTAATATAAAAAATGACCTATACTTAGCTAAGTTCTCTCCTAAATGACATAATAAGGCTTACATAGCTCCAAGATGATCTATTCCCCCTAACTTAGGTATTAAATGGCCTATAATTAGCTTAGGTAGCTCCAAAATAGCTTAATAAGCATAGTTAGCTCCGAAATGACCTATTTTACCCAAGTTAGCTCCGAAAGGACCTATAGTTAGCTAGGCTTCCACCTAAATGACATAATTAGCTTAGTTAGATCCAAAATGGCCTATTTAATAAAAAATGACCTATACTTAGCTAAGCTCTCTCCTAAATTACATAATAAGGCTTACATAGCTCCAAGTTGACCTATTCCTCCTAACTTAGCTATTAAATGGCCTATAATTAGCTTAGCTAGCTCCAAAATGGCTTAATAAGCATAGTTTGCTCTGAAATGACCTATTTTACCCAAGTTAGCTCTGAAAGGACCTATAGTTAGCTAGGCTTCCACCTAAATGACATAATTAGCTTAGTTAGTTCCAAAATGGCCTATTTAATAAAAAATGACCTATACTTAGCTAAGTTCTCTCCTAAATGACATAATAAGGCTTACGTAGCTCCAAGATGACATATCCCCCCTAACTTAGCTATTAAATGGCCTATAATTAGCTTAGCTAGCTCCAAAATGGCTTAATAAGCATAGTTAGCTTCAAAATGACATATTTTACCCAAGTTAGCTCCAAAATAACCTATACTTAGCTTGGCTACCACCTAAATGACATAATTAGCTTAGTTAGCTCCAAAATGGCCTATTTAATAAAAAAAATGTCATATACTTAGCTAAATTATGTCCTAAAGGACATAATATGGCTTACGTAGCTCCAAGATGACCTATTCCCCCTAACTTCGCTATTGAATGGCCTATAATTAGCTTAGCAAGCTCTAAAATGGCTTAATAAGCATAGTTAGCTCCGAAATGACATATTTTACCCAAGTAAGCTCCAAAATGACCTATACTTAGCTTGGCTACCACCTAAATGACATAATTAGCTTAATTAGCTTCAAAATGGCCTATTTAATAAAAAATGACCTATACTTAGCTAAGTTCTCTCCTAAATGACATAATAAGGCTTACGTAGCTCCAAGATGACCTATTCCCCCTACTTAGCTATTAAATGGCCTATAATTGCTTTAGCTAGCTCCAAAATGGCTTAATAAGCATAGTTAGCCCCAAAATGACAAATGTTACCCAAGTTAGCTCCAAAATGACCTAAAATTAGCTTGGCCAGCACCTAAATGACATAATTAGCTTAGTTAGCTCCAAAATGGCCTATTTAATAAAAATGACCTATACTTAGCTAAGTTCTCTCCTAAATGACATAATCAGGCTTACGTAGCTTCACGATGACCTATTCCCCTAACTTAGCTATTAAATGACCTATAATTAGCTTAGCTAGCTCCAAAATGCCTTAATAAGCATAGTTAGCTCCAAAATGACATATTTTACCCAAGTTAGCTCCAAAATGACATATACTTGACTTGGCTACCACCTAAATGACATAATTAGCTTAGTTAGCTCCAAAATGGCCTATTTAATAAAAAAATGACCTATACCTATGCTGATGCAATAAATATAATTCCAGAATAATTGGAAAACTTTGGAAATTCATAGAAAATTGAATATAACTCCAAATCACACAAATAATATATGCATATTGATCAGAAAAATTCAATGAACACAATGGTGCTACTTCCATGCATGAAAAATAAAGTTATGTAACACCATCAGGTCAAATCAATTAAATGATTATAATAAATATGCCATTTCAAATAATATTTGAATTTGGTTTTCAAACCAGATGCAAACTAAGGTTTCACCACCAACCACATTGAAACATATCACCCTTCATTTCATGCCATGTTCATGCATCATGATTGTTGCATATGATTGATATTGATTGTATGTTGTTATTCGGTAGGCCCCGCCCCTTCGGATACGACTGATTATCCAACCGACGGATATCACCCCTCTCCCGAGCAACAAGGCAAGCAACCATTTTTTGTCATCCCGATAAATCCCATGTTCTCGCTCCTGCTCTTACTGATTGCATTAGGTCAAAATGCTTTCAATGCTTTTACCACGTTAGTTGAACCAACTTCCTTTGCATGACTTGTCCTTGTCACACTAAATAGCTGAACCTTGCAACCTAGCATACCTGGTAGATGCTTGAGCCTTGATGTGCCATATCCTTCTATGCATGTTATGCTTAGAGTTGTGTATGGTCTGTCATCTGGGTGATGAACAGGATCATGAGAATGTGTTCAGTTAATAAAGGTTGTGTGTTGAACCTGATTTGGTAAAGGTACCGGTGAAAGGCTATGTAGGAGTACATGGCGGGTTGTTTCATTGGAACCGTCCTTAGGAACTGAGTTCCGTGTATGTAATCCAAGACAAGATACTACCACATGCTGCGCCCTGAAATATGACCCCGCTCGACTTATTAATCGCTTGGTACTCGGTCCAGGAGGTGCAAGTAGTTTCTGGTGTTTATAGTCATGCTGGAGGCCGTGCATGGTGCTGTCCTTAGAGGTGGGCTATGATGCGGTTGGCAGTGGCATGTTGTACCAAGTGCCACCCGTATGGTGGGCTTGGAAACCCTGCGCACATCATTTGGGGCCGTGGCAGAAACCTCGGCCGGACTTCCGTGCGGGTTACCCTCAGATAGGCGATAAACCAGGACTAGGTATTAGAGTGATTAACGGTCATGGACGACTCCCTCGCTGGGCTTCTGTTTGAAGGTTACGGAGGTGCATGACGTGCACATAGCAATAAGTGGCGAGAGCATGTGTGAAGAAGTACACCCCTGCAGGGTTATGATCTATTCGAATAGCCGCGTCCGCGGATATGGATTACTTGGAAACATATGTTGTTCATAGACTATAATGGCTACTCATAAAAATGTCAAGATAAGTGTGAGTGTCGTGGATGGCATTTCTGTAGGGAGACGGAATGATTCCACGATGGAGTATTGTTGTGGTGTTAGTGGACTCGTGTGCGAGAAGACAAAGTTGTCAAAACTATTTGAAAATGTAGTTTATCTAGCCAAGAGTCAAAACTGGCTTTTTGCTTGAAACCCCACAACCCCTTGTTGATACATTTGCATGAGTAGATAGATTATTCTAAAGTCTTGCTGAGTACTTTTGTACTCACGTTTGCTTAATAATTTGTTGCAGAGTTTGTTAATGACCCTAATGGTGGGTTCTATCTAGACGTTGACGACGACGAGTAGCTGGTGTCCCAGCTACGATCTGGCCCTAGGTTGGGTCTGTAGATACTCAGGCCATGTGTCTTTACCTTTCCATCTGTCTATACTCAGACAGTTTTAACCTTCCGCTGGCTTGTAAGACTTGTTTGAATGACTTGTGATGATGGGTTGTGAGACCCCCATCTGTGTAATATTATGTGTGAGGCTCTTCCGAGCCCTCTAAATAAAGTTGTATGATTATGGTTATGTTGTGATGACATCGATGTATCTATGCATATCGGTATGCCATGCGTACGTGTGTTGTACTTGATATGCATGGGGTTAGAACACCTAGCCGTATGCCTTAGTAGCACTCCTTACGGAGAAATGCCCCTTTGTGATTCCACCGAGCCATGGTAGTTCTCTACTGCTCCGGACACATTGGTTGACCGACATGTGTCCTTCTTAGCTGTTGTGTCTGTCCCTTTGGGGAAATTTCACGCGGTGTAATGGAGTCCTTGTATCTTGCTACGACTCGTCTACATTCGCTAATGACCGACACCTGCTTTGCTGGGTCATGTATGTCTGTCCCTATACGTAACTGCCACTTGAGTTTATGACTAGACATGTCGATCCGGGTTCTTTGACATTGGAATGCTAGCGACACAATTGCATACGCGAGTCAAAAGGCGCAAACGGTCTCGGCTAAGGTAAGGCTGCAGCCGTGGGGATAACTGTGTGTGAGACCGCAAAGAGATGTTATGTGTTACATGCTGGATTCATATGGCTTAGAATCAGGGTCCCGACAGCGTTGGTATCAGAGCCTGACTGACTGTAGGATTACTAAGAGAAACTGGTCTAAGTTGTGTCTAGAATTGCTTTAGTTATATAAGGGAATTGTTTGTGGAAGGGAACGTAAGATTCTTGCTTCTCTTCTCAGGTCATTCTATTCTGGTCATCCTCGTCTTTTCTGCAGGGATTAAGAACTAGGTTACTTATCTTTCTCTTAGGTTCATGTATTACTGATGGTAGATTATAGGACAACGAGTCGAGAGTTACTCCGGGTTCCTTTTATTCCAAGGGAAAGAAAGTAAGTTTTGATGACCATGGGATTGAACTTGATAGTTGAGTGATTATGCTATCCTATCCTTGTGGGTTGTCTCAAAATTGTTTTTGAGCATTTACAGCCGTTATGCTGCCCAATTGTTTCTCCAGAGCTCTAATGCCTTTGCATTGCCCTCTATTTCAGATGTCTGGCTGTCCTTCTCGTCAGATGGTCCGTCTGACTAGGTGCATTGATGTGTCGGGTCACACGGCCATGCTAGTCAGGATGATGTCAGTAGCCGGTTACAGCTGGTACCCCGAGTATACAGTGGAGGAGCAGTACCGGGATTTTAATCAGAGTCAGTATGTGTGCACTGTTAGGGTATTCCTAGATTACCCTGGAGCCGAGGAGCCGATCCATTGGTCTTATGGATTGGGGGTTACTGTTGACATGGCAGTACAAGATGATGCCTATTCAATGTTGACCATTATGAGGGCCAGACATGCACTGCTGCAGAACTTAGAATTCTTCTATGTTCCCGCCTCTTAGCCAGGAGAAGAAGGATACCTCAGTGGGGTCTACTTCGGTTCCTCTATGGAGGATCCGCTGCTGCAGTCCACCGCTGAGATGCTAGAGAATAGAGACAGGGATGCTCGTGCCCTTCGTATGGAGCTCTATGCTACACGTGCCCGTCTGTGGACGGCTTTGACACAGCTGGCACCTGTAGTCCAGACAGGGTATGGAGATATGGAGATGCTGAACCCTATTAGGACCCATCTTCCGGCTCATGTTGACTGGCCTACTATAGGAGGAGTCACCCCTCTTCGGGGACCTCTACTACCACCAGTCAGGGGACCAAGGCCACACCCGTGTCCTTACGGTTCTCAGGGGTCTCAGGCTCGAGTATTTTCTGATCCGTAGGTTGAGCTCCCAGACCATGGAGGCAATCTTTATGATATGTTCTATGTGGATGCCTGAACCCATGAGTGGAAGAGTAGTATGGTAGTAGTTGTACTTTCACAATCTTGTGTGTCTTGTGGAGTATGCTTGTGTCATGAGAAGAATTCCGGAGGCATAGATAAATAATGTATAGGAAGCTTGGAAGCCTCTGATGAGTAGTATCATCTTTTCAGTAGTTTGCTCTTCGGGTTGAGGTTGTACTGAACTATGTAATGGTGTGTATGAACCGTGGTGTGTATATAGCAGTTGCTTGTTACCATGTTGTTCGGATGTTCATTTTTTGCATTCCATGTGTTCAGTGCATTCTTAATCCATAGTTAGTATTGATGTTGATATTGGTCTAAGATGTGAGTTTGTTTGTCAGGATGGTGTTCACCAGGTTGAACCGTGCCCCTGCCCATGACCAGGGAGAGGGTAGTCAAGCACCGCAGGAGGAATTGCCTCACCCGCCTTCTCTGGCGGAAGTTATGCTTGAGGCGGAAAGAAACAAAAGGGAGACCAACCGTCTGCTAGAGCGTATTGAGCAAAATACGGCTCGTCGACCGAGGTATGATGCAGTGTCCCTCAATGACTTCGTGAAGCTGAATCATCCGAAGTTCCATCACTCCGTCGATCCCCTCGATGCTAATGACTGGTTGTGCAGTATATCGCGCAAGATTCGCTCTGCAAATGTTTCTGAGGCCGACAAGGTGACCTTTGCGGCGTACTTTCTGGAAGGACCCGCCAATCTGTGGTGGGAGAACTTTGAAGCTATGTGTCCTGCTGGACCAACAACCACATGGGCAGACTTTAGTGCAGCCTTCCGTCTGCACCATATTCCATAGGGTTTGATGGACAGAAAGAGAGAGGAGTTCTATGCATTCACCCAGGGAAAATTTACCATGGATGCTTATAGTCGCGAGTTCGGTAACCTCGCCCGCTATGAAACTGAAGAGGTGTGAACTGATGCCAAGAAGCAAGCAAGATTCCGCAAGGGCCTGAGCCCTGGACTTCGTCGCGATCTGCGCCTCCACGAAGGTACAAGCTTTCAAGCTCTTGTCAACAAGGCGATCAGTGTCGAGACTGGTCATACCGACTATGAAGCCACGAAGAAGCACTCCCATGACTCTGGCTCATCATCTTGAGCCCTTTACTAATACATTTTTCCTCTCTCTCTCTTTTAGGTGCGTCACAATAAAACGAAGGTGCCACAAATGTACGACCTATAAGCGATGGCACATACTGCCTCGTACAAGAATGTCAAGGTATTCTCTGAGTCTGACCTCGAGCATCCAGAAAACTTCACCAATATCTCCTCCCACCACAAGCTCATGAAGTACAGAGATCACGGGAAGGCGAGGAAAGGGGAGGACTTTAACCTGAGCGACGGGCCTATTGATCTAGAGCTGGTGATGATAGCTGGCAACGGGAGGCCCCGTGGCTCGATTGCCATTGCAGACGGCCTTATACGTTGTCCTAGCACTCTCCGGCACATAAAGGCACGCCAAACGAGCTCCTGTCCTGAGATAACTCCTCGTCCACGGCCAGACGAGCTCGCCATCGAGGTTAGTTTGATGGACTCAACTGTCTTTCCGCATTATGTTGTGCGTGGGAACCAATATGATTACAATGCTAACAATGAGTTGTGTTGCGGGCTGCTATTCTGAAAGAGAGAGAGGCAATGCAGGCGCTTTTGGCAGAGAAGAATAAGGAGATGAAGGAGCTGGAGGAGAGGACGGCTGCATTGGTGGAGGCGGAGTGCGCACGGATTGATGCGTCTAACAGGGCCATGTACGAGCTCTTCGTGGTAAATTTGTTCTTCATATTATTTCCAATCTTGCATTTTAATGTCCGTTTCATTAATAACTAAAAAGTTTGACTTGTCGAAACCAAATGTACATTCTATGTGCGAGAAGACCGGCCACGTCCCCCTGGTGATGCCAGTCATTAACATGGCGGGGACTGTGAGTTTCATTTCAATGCATTGATCTCAAAAGTGTCATCATGCTAACGACATATTGCAAACGATGTATGGTGCAAAATATCTCCCGAAACGCATCGCACGACCCTTCTATAGTGGAGCCTTCTCCAGGGCAGCCTTCTCGAGGTGAAACAATCCAGAGCCACACTGCTTCACCGCCGAGATGACGATAATGGTATGTTATTTCTAGTGTTCTGCTGAACAATCGCATAATGGTCCAATATGGCTTAATAAGCATAGTTAGCTCCAAAATGACATATTTAACCCAAGTTATCTCCAAAACGACATATAGTTAGCTTGGCTTCCACCTAAATGACATAATTAGCTTAGTTAGCTCCAAAATGACCTTTTTAATATAAAAAATGACCTATACTTAGCTAAGTTCTCTCCTAAATGACATAATAAGGCTTACATAGCTCCAAGATGATCTATTCCCCCTAACTTAGGTATTAAATGGCCTATAATTAGCTTAGGTAGCTCCAAAATAGCTTAATAAGCATAGTTAGCTCCGAAATGACCTATTTTACCCAAGTTAGCTCCGAAAGGACCTATAGTTAGCTAGGCTTCCACCTAAATGACATAATTAGCTTAGTTAGATCCAAAATGGCCTATTTAATAAAAAATGACCTATACTTAGCTAAGCTCTCTCCTAAATTACATAATAAGGCTTACATAGCTCCAAGTTGACCTATTCCTCCTAACTTAGCTATTAAATGGCCTATAATTAGCTTAGCTAGCTCCAAAATGGCTTAATAAGCATAGTTTGCTCTGAAATGACCTATTTTACCCAAGTTAGCTCTGAAAGGACCTATAGTTAGCTAGGCTTCCACCTAAATGACATAATTAGCTTAGTTAGTTCCAAAATGGCCTATTTAATAAAAAATGACCTATACTTAGCTAAGTTCTCTCCTAAATGACATAATAAGGCTTACGTAGCTCCAAGATGACATATCCCCCCTAACTTAGCTATTAAATGGCCTATAATTAGCTTAGCTAGCTCCAAAATGGCTTAATAAGCATAGTTAGCTTCAAAATGACATATTTTACCCAAGTTAGCTCCAAAATAACCTATACTTAGCTTGGCTACCACCTAAATGACATAATTAGCTTAGTTAGCTCCAAAATGGCCTATTTAATAAAAAAAATGTCATATACTTAGCTAAATTCTGTCCTAAAGGACATAATATGGCTTACGTAGCTCCAAGATGACCTATTCCCCCTAACTTCGCTATTGAATGGCCTATAATTAGCTTAGCAAGCTCTAAAATGGCTTAATAAGCATAGTTAGCTCCGAAATGACATATTTTACCCAAGTAAGCTCCAAAATGACCTATACTTAGCTTGGCTACCACCTAAATGACATAATTAGCTTAATTAGCTTCAAAATGGCCTATTTAATAAAAAATGACCTATACTTAGCTAAGTTCTCTCCTAAATGACATAATAAGGCTTACGTAGCTCCAAGATGACCTATTCCCCCTACTTAGCTATTAAATGGCCTATAATTGCTTTAGCTAGCTCCAAAATGGCTTAATAAGCATAGTTAGCCCCAAAATGACAAATGTTAACCAAGTTAGCTCCAAAATGACCTAAAATTAGCTTGGCCAGCACCTAAATGACATAATTAGCTTAGTTAGCTCCAAAATGGCCTATTTAATAAAAATGACCTATACTTAGCTAAGTTCTCTCCTAAATGACATAATCAGGCTTACGTAGCTTCACGATGACCTATTCCCCTAACTTAGCTATTAAATGACCTATAATTAGCTTAGCTAGCTCCAAAATGCCTTAATAAGCATAGTTAGCTCCAAAATGACATATTTTACCCAAGTTAGCTCCAAAATGACATATACTTGACTTGGCTACCACCTAAATGACATAATTAGCTTAGTTAGCTCCAAAATGGCCTATTTAATAAAAAAATGACCTATACTTAGCTAAGTTCTCTCCTAAATGACATAATAAGGCTTACGTAGCTCCAAGAGAACATATTCCCCCTAACTTAGCTATTAAATGGCTTATAATTAGCTTAGCTAGCTCCAAAATGGTTTAATAAGCATAGTTAGCTCCAAAATGATAAATTTTACCCAACTTAGCTCCAAAATGACCTATAATTAGCTTGGCTAGCACCTAAATAACATACTTAGCTTAGTTAGCTCCAAAATGACCTATTTAATAAAAAATGACCTATACTTAGCTAAGTTCTATCCTAAATGACATAATAAGGCTTACGTAGCTCCAAGATGACCTATTCCCCCTAACTTAGCTCTTAAATGGCATATAATTAGCTTAGCTAGCTCCAAAATGGCTTAATAAGCATAGTTAGCTCCAAAATGACAAATTTTACCCAAGTTAGCTCCAAAATGACCTATAATTAGCTCCGCTGCCACCTAAATGACATAATTAGCTTACTTAGCTCCAAAATGGCCCATTTAATAAAAAATGACCATAGCTTATTTTCTTCTTTTTCTTGTCCTTCTTCTCTTCTTGCTTTTTCTCTTTCTTCTTCTACATAGCTTATTTTCCCCCAACAAAGACATACTTAGCTAATTATCCTCCAAAATGACATAATTAGCTTAGTTAGGAAAAATCATCATAAGAACCTTTGTTAGCTCATTAAAATGACTAATTTAGCTCCAAAATGACATAATAAGCTCAAAATGGCATAAGAACCTGTCACATGCCTGATCCCTATTAGAGTCTAGCAAGTTGTGCTCATGTCTTCTTCTTTGCATCCAAGAAAATGAAATGAAATCCAAAAGCAAAGCAAAGAAAACCAAAGCAAAACCTAGCAACTCTATATTCAAAAGCTTTCAATTTTGGTGGCAAATTAGAAATTCCAAAATGGCCAATAGAAAAGTTCATCATTTCTGATAAATGTTGAAAACAAAATATGAGGGGTGAAATATATTTTCAAAGTGCTTTTGGCTTTTTAAATTTAAGTTAAAAGCTACTGAAATCAACTATATAATTGATTTCAAATAATTGAAAGTTTTCAAAAAATGTTGAAACTTTTATATATGGTTGGAAATATTCCAAATAACTCGGCTGGTCATTCCGAGGCCACCATCGGCTTCAGCTCGTCGTGTAGGTATCGTAGGAGCGCAGCCCCGCGTGTTTTGAGCCCCGTAGTAGTGACCTCGACGAGGCCCGAGCTTCGGCCGCCGCCAAGCTCGTCGCCGGCGTCGATTCCGGCCACCCCAGCCCCTGGGGTTTGCTCCATCAAGCGCGCCGTCGAGTGGTCGTTCTCCCTGTGGCCTCTACCGTGTGTTTGGTCATCGGAGACGCGTTTTCGACGCCCTCCGCCGTCTCTGGTGCTACCGGAGGCTCACCGCCGGCGAGATCGACCTCGTCGCCGGTGGGTTCAACCCTCCTGACCCTATGACAGGTGGGGGCCAGCCATTGAGTAGTTAAGTTTAATTTAATAAAATAAATAATTAATTAAATCATTAACCAGTCACTGACATGTTGGTCCAGCTGTGTTAATTAGATAATTAAGTTTAAACTTAATCTAAAACTGGCCAGAGTCATTGACCAGTGGGTCCCACTGGTCAGGTTTGACTTTCAACGGCCAGCTGATCTGCTGATGTCATGCTGATGCAATAAATCTAATTATGGATTTAATATAATTCCAGAATAATTGGAAAACTTTGGAAATTCATAGAAAATTGAATATAACTCCAAATCACACAAATAATATATGCATATTGATCAGAAAAATTCAATGAACACAATGGTGCTACTTCCATGCATGAAAAATAAAGTTATGTAACACCATCAGGTCAAATCAATTAAATGATTATAATAAATATGCCATTTCAAATAATATTTGAATTTGGTTTTCAAACCAGATGCAAATTAAGGTTTCACCACCAACCACATTGAAACATATCACCCTTCATTTCATGCCATGTTCATGCATCATGATTGTTGCATATGATTGATATTGATTGTATGTTGTTATTCGGTAGGCCCCGCCCCTTCGGATACGACTGATTATCCAACCGACGGATATCACCCCTCTCCCGAGCAACAAGGCAAGCAACCATTTTTTGTCATCGCGATAAATCCCATGTTCTCGCTCCTGCTCTTACTGATTGCATTAGGTCAAAATGCTTTCAATGCTTTTACCACGTTAGTTGAACCCACTTCCTTTGCATGACTTGTCCTTGTCACACTAAATAGCTGAACCTTGCAACCTAGCATACCTGGTAGATGCTTGAGCCTTGATGTGCCATATCCTTCTATGCATGTTATGCTTAGAGTTGTGTATGGTCTGTCATCTGGGTGATGAACAGGATCATGAGAATGTGTTCAGTTAATAAAGGTTGTGTGTTGAACCTGATTTGGTAAAGGTACCGGTGAAAGGCTATGTAGGAGTACATGGCGGGTTGTTTCATTGGAACCGTCCTTAGGAACTGAGTTCCGTGTATGTAATCCAAGACAAGATACTACCACATGCTGCGCCCTGAAATATGACCCCGCTCGACTTATTAATCGCTTGGTACTCGGTCCAGGAGGTGCAAGTAGTTTCTGGTGTTTATAGTCATGCTGGAGGCCGTGCATGGTGCTGTCCTTAGAGGTGGGCTATGATGCGGTTGGCAGTGGCATGTTGTACCAAGTGCCACCCGGATGGTGGGCTTGGAAACCCTGCGCACATCATTTGGGGCCGTGGCAGAAACCTCGGCCGGACTTCCGTGCGGGTTACCCTCAGATAGGCGATAAACCAGGACTAGGTATTAGAGTGATTAACGGTCATGGCCGACTCCCTCGCTGGGCTTCTGTTTGAAGGTTACGGAGGTGCATGACGTGCACATAGCAATAAGTGGCGAGAGCATGTGTGAAGAAGTACACCCCTGCAGGGTTATGATCTATTCGAATAGCCGCGTCCGCGGATATGGATTACTTGGAAACATATGTTGTTCATAGACTATAATGGCTACTCATAAAAATGTCAAGATAAGTGTGAGTGTCGTGGATGGCATTTCTGTAGGGAGACGGAATGATTCCACGATGGAGTATTGTTGTGGTGTTAGTGGACTCGTGTGCGAGAAGACAAAGTTGTCAAAACTATTTGAAAATGTAGTTTATCTAGCCAAGAGTCAAAACTGGCTTTTTGCTTGAAACCCCACAACCCCTTGTTGATACATTTGCATGAGTAGATAGATTATTCTAAAGTCTTGCTGAGTACTTTTGTACTCACGTTTGCTTAATAATTTGTTGCAGAGTTTGTTAATGACCCTAATGGTGGGTTCTATCTAGACGTTGACGACGGCGAGTAGCTGGTGTCCCAGCTACGATCTGGCCCTAGGTTGGGTCTGTAGATACTCAGGCCATGTGTCTTTACCTTTCCATCTGTCTATACTCAGACAGTTTTAACCTTCCGCTGGCTTGTAAGACTTGTTTGAATGACTTGTGATGATGGGTTGTGAGACCCCCATCTGTGTAATATTATGTGTGAGGCTCTTCCGAGCCCTCTAAATAAAGTTGTATGATTATGGTTATGTTGTGATGACATCGATGTATCTATGCATATCGGTATGCCATGCGTACGTGTGTTGTACTTGATATGCATGGGGTTAGAACACCTAGCCGTATGCCTTAGTAGCACTCCTTACGGAGAAATGCCCCTTTGTGATTCCACCGAGCCATGGTAGTTCTCTACTGCTCCGGACACATTGGTTGACCGACATGTGTCCTTCTTAGCTGTTGTGTCTGTCCCTTTGGGGAAAGTTCACGCGGTGTAATGGAGTCCTTGTATCTTGCTACGACTCGTCTACATTCGCTAATGACCGACACCTGCTTTGCTGGGTCATGTATGCCTGTCCCTATACGTAACTGCCACTTGAGTTTATGACTAGACATGTCGATCCGGGTTCTTTGACATTGGAATGCTAGCGACACAATTGCATATGCGAGTCAAAAGGCGCAAACGGTCTCGGCTAAGGTAAGGCTGCAGCCGTGGGGATAACTGTGTGTGAGACCGCAAAGAGATGTTATGTGTTACATGCTGGATTCATATGGCTTAGAATCAGGGTCCCGACAGCGTTGGTATCAGAGCCTGACTGACTGTAGGATTACTAAGCGAAACTGGTCTAAGTTGTGTCTAGAATTGCTTTAGTTATATAAGGGAATTGTTTGTGGAAGGGAACGTAAGATTCTTGCTTCTCTTCTCAGGTCATTCTATTCTGGTCATCCTCGTCTTTTCTGCAGGGATTAAGAACTAGGTTACTTATCTTTCTCTTAGGTTCATGTATTACTGATGGTAGATTATAGGACAACGAGTCGAGAGTTACTCCGGGTTCCTTTTATTCCAAGGGAAAGAAAGTAAGTTTTGATGACCATGGGATTGAACTTGATAGTTGAGTGATTATGCTATCCTATCCTTGTGGGTTGTCTCAAAATTGTTTTTGAGCATTTACAGCCGTTATGCTGCCCAATTGTTTCTCCAGAGCTCTAATGCCTTTGCATTGCCCTCTATTTCAGATGTCTGGCTGTCCTTCTCGTCAGATGGTCCGTCTGACTAGGTGCATTGATGTGTCGGGTCACACGGCCATGCTAGTCAGGATGATGTCAGTAGCCGGTTACAGCTGGTACCCCGAGTATACAGTGGAGGAGCAGTACCGGGATTTTAATCAGAGTCAGTATGTGTGCACTGTTAGGGTATTCCTAGATTACCCTGGAGCCGAGGAGCCGATCCATTGGTCTTATGGATTGGGGGTTACTGTTGACATGGCAGTACAAGATGATGCCTATTCAATGTTGACCATTATGAGGGCCAGACATGCACTGCTGCAGAACTTAGAATTCTTCTATGTTCCCGCCTCTTAGCCAGGAGAAGAAGGATACCTCAGTGGGGTCTACTTCGGTTCCTCTATGGAGGATCCGCTGCTGCAGTCCACCGCTGAGATGCTAGAGAATAGAGACAGGGATGCTCGTGCCCTTCGTATGGAGCTCTATGCTACACGTGCCCGTCTGTGGACGGCTTTGACACAGCTGGCACCTGTAGTCCAGACAGGGTATGGAGATATGGAGATGCTGAACCCTATTAGGACCCATCTTCCGGCTCATGTTGACTGGCCTACTATAGGAGGAGTCACCCCTCTTCGGGGACCTCTACTACCACCAGTCAGGGGACCAAGGCCACACCCGTGTCCTTACGGTTCTCAGGGGTCTCAGGCTCGAGTATTTTCTGATCCGTAGGTTGAGCTCCCAGACCATGGAGGCAATCTTTATGATATGTTCTATGTGGATGCCTGAACCCATGAGTGGAAGAGTAGTATGGTAGTAGTTGTACTTTCACAATCTTGTGTGTCTTGTGGAGTATGCTTGTGTCATGAGAAGAATTCCGGAGGCATAGATAAATAATGTATAGGAAGCTTGGAAGCCTCTGATGAGTAGTATCATCTTTTCAGTAGTTTGCTCTTCGGGTTGAGGTTGTACTGAACTATGTAATGGTGTGTATGAACCGTGGTGTGTATATAGCAGTTGCTTGTTACCATGTTGTTCGGATGTTCATTTTTTGCATTCCATGTGTTCAGTGCATTCTTAATCCATAGTTAGTATTGATGTTGATATTGGTCTAAGATGTGAGTTTGTTTGTCAGGATGGTGTTCACCAGGTTGAACCGTGCCCCTGCCCATGACCAGGGAGAGGGTAGTCAAGCACCGCAGGAGGAATTGCCTCACCCGCCTTCTCTGGCGGAAGTTATGCTTGAGGCGGAAAGAAACAAAAGGGAGACCAACCGTCTGCTAGAGCGTATTGAGCAAAATACGGCTCGTCGACCGAGGTATGATGCAGTGTCCCTCAATGACTTCGTGAAGCTGAATCATCCGAAGTTCCATCACTCCGTCGATCCCCTCGATGCTAATGACTGGTTGTGCAGTATATCGCGCAAGATTCGCTCTGCAAATGTTTCTGAGGCCGACAAGGTGACCTTTGCGGCGTACTTTCTGGAAGGACCCGCCAATCTGTGGTGGGAGAACTTTGAAGCTATGTGTCCTGCTGGACCAACAACCACATGGGCAGACTTTAGTGCAGCCTTCCGTCTGCACCATATTCCATAGGGTTTGATGGACAGAAAGAGAGAGGAGTTCTATGCATTCACCCAGGGAAAATTTACCATGGATGCTTATAGTCGCGAGTTCGGTAACCTCGCCCGCTATGAAACTGAAGAGGTGTGAACTGATGCCAAGAAGCAAGCAAGATTCCGCAAGGGCCTGAGCCCTGGACTTCGTCGCGATCTGCGCCTCCACGAAGGTACAAGCTTTCAAGCTCTTGTCAACAAGGCGATCAGTGTCGAGACTGGTCATACCGACTATGAAGCCACGAAGAAGCACTCCCATGACTCTGGCTCATCATCTGGCTCCGTGTTTCCAAAACACAGGCTGTGGGTTCCAAATAGTTCTCTGCCGCCAAGATATACCCCGAGGCCATCCTATGTGGCGCCTCAGGCGAATCAGACCAACCCTACAGCAAAAACCTATGGTGGTCCAGCTAGCAATGCTGCACCACGTGCTAATCAGGTGATCTGTTAGAAGTGCGGAGAACCAGGGCAATACTCACGAGAGTGTCCTCAGAATATGGGTGCCAAGCAACCTGGAAAGTCCATTGGGCAAGGCAAGTCGGGCAAAGCTTACTATGTGAAGCCAACTCCTGCACGTGGCCGCGTGAACTATGTTTCAGCAGAAGAAGCTGCAGAGGATCCCGACGTTACACTGGGTACGCTCCTTGTGAATCATCACCCATCGTCTGTTCTTTTTGACACTCGGTCATCTCATTCCTTCATTTCAGAAAGTTATGCACAGTTGCATAACATGTCCTTTTGTTATATGCCAATCCCATTGGTTGTTCAAACTCCTCGTAGTAAGTGGCAAACCTCCAGGATAACCTATGACAATGAAATTCTAGTAGACAGGCTAGTTTTTCTAACATCTTTGATAGCCCTGAAATCTTTGGATATCAATATCATCTTGGGTATGGATTGGATGTCAGCTCATTATGCCAAGATTGATACTCATTCTAGAAATGTTCAGCTTACCCATCCCTCGGGTGAGATAGTCAAAGTCTCTACTCGAGTTGCCAAATGCCAACTCTACTCCCTCAATGCCAATCCTCTTCCATAACTTGAAGACATTCCGGTAGTCCATGATTTTCCGGATGTTTTTCTAGAAGAACTGCCAGGAATGTAGAGTTTGTGATAGACCTTGTTCCGGGAACTGTTCCAATAGCCAGAAGACCTTATAAGATGGCACCCCTGGAGCTAGCCGAACTTAAGAAGCAACTATATGAGGCCTTTAATAAAGGTTTCATTCGTCCTAGCTCTTCTCCTTGGGCTTGTCCCGTCCTCTTCGTCAAGAAGAAAGACGAAACAGATCGGATGGTTGTAGATTATCGACCAGTTAACCTGGTCACCATAAAGAAAAAGTATCCGCTCCCCAGGATCAACGACCTGTATGATCAGCTCGCTGGATCCTCAATCTTCTCCAAAATGGATTTGAGGTTGGGTTACCATCAAATCAAGATCAAGAACGGGGACATTCCAAAAACGGCTTTTGTCACTCGTTATGGCCAATACGAATACACCGTCATGTACTTCGGTTTAACCAATTGTTAGGGTAACGTAGCATAAATTCAAAAAAATTCCTACGCTTATTCAGATCTTCCTATGGAGAGACCAGCAACGAGAGAGGGGTAAGAGCATCTTCATACCTTTGAAGATCGCTAAGCGGAAGCGTTGCTAGAACACGGTTGATGGAGTCGTACTCGCAGCGATTCCGATCTAGTGCCGAACGACGGCACCTCCGCGTTCAACACACGTGCAGCCCGGTGACGTCTCCCGCACCTTGATCCAGCAAGGAGGAGGGAGAGGTTGGGGAAGAAGTCCAGCAACACGACGGCGTGGTGTCGGTGGAGAGACGAGGTCTCCCGGCAGGGCTTCGCCAAGCGCCGGCAGAGAGGAGGAGGGAGAGGAGCAGGGCTGCGCTGAGAGAGAGAGATTCAACCATGTCTCAAACAGCCCCGAACCTCATCTATATATAGGGGAAGAGGGAGGGGGCGCAGCCCTTAGGGTTCCCACCCCTAAGGGGTGCGACAGCCCTTAGATGGGAGAGGGGTGGCGGCCAGGGCAAGGGGAAGGGGTGGCGCACCCCTCTGGTGGGCCTTAGGCCCACCTAAGCTATGGTTCCCCCCTTTCCCCTTTTTTCTGGTGTGCATGGGCTGGGTGGGGGCGCACCAGCCCACTTAGGGGCTGGTTCCCTTCCCCACTTAGCCCATCTAGCCTCCCGGGGTCGTTGCCCCCCTTCGGTGGTCCCGGTACGTTACCGGTGATGCCCGAAACACTTCCGGTGTCCGAAACCATCCGTCCTATATATCAATCTTTACCTCCGGACCATTCCGGAGCTCCTCATGACGTCCGAGATCTCATCCGGGACTCCGAACAACTTTCGGTAACCTCGTACAACAATTCCCTATAACCCTAGCGTCATTGAACCTTAAATGTGTAGACCCTACGGGTTCGGGAGACAGGCAGACATGACCGAGACACCTCTCTGGCCAATAACCATCAGTGGGGTCTGGATACCCATGGTGGCTCCCACTAGCTCCACGATGATCTCATCGGATGAACCACGATGTCAAGGATTCAAACAATCCCGTATACGACTCCCTTTGTCTGTCGGTATAGAACTTGCCCGAGATTCGGTCGTCGGTATACCTATACCTTGTTCAATCTCGTTACCGGTAAGTCTCTTTACTCGTTCCGTAGCACGTCATCGTGTGACTAACTCCTTAGTCACATTGAGCTCATGATGATGTTCTACCGAGTGGGCCCAGAGATACCTCTCCGTCACACGGAGTGACAAATCCCGATCTCGATTCGTGCCAACCCAACAGGCACTTTCGGAGGTACCCGTAGTGCACCTTTATAGTCACCCAGTTACGTTGTGACGTTTGATACACCCAAAGCACTCCTACGGTATCCGGGAGTTGCACAATCTCACGGTCGAAGGAAAAGATACTTGACATTAGAAAAGCATTAGCATACGAACAATACGATCTAGTGCTAGGCTTAGGATTGGGTCTTGTCCATCACATCATTCCCCAAATGATGTGATCCCGTTATCAATGACATCTAATGCCCATGATCAGGAAACCATGATCATCTATTGACTAACGAGCTAGCCAACTAGAGGCTTGCTAGGGACACATTGTGATCTATTCATTCACACATGTATTACTGTTTCCTGTTAATACAATTATAGCATGAACGATAGATGATTATCATGAACAAGGAAATATGATAATAACCATTTTATTATTGCCTCTAGGGCATATTTCCAACACCAATGCCCCATCCACCTTCTCTCGATTGATGAATTCAATCTTCATGGAGTATTTGGATAAATTCGTCATGGTATACCTCAATGATATCCTCATCTACTCGAAGAACGAACAAGAACATGTCGAGCATCTAAGGATGGTATTGATGAAACTTCGAGAGCATCGCCTTTATGCCAAGTTTTCAAAATGTGAATTTTGGTTACCAGAAGTGACCTATCTAGGCCACGTAATCTCTGGTAAGGATATTGCTGTCAATCCCGAGAGAGTTCAAGCTGTCCTTGATTGGACTCAACCTGAATCGATTAAGCAAGTTAGGAGTTTTCTTGGTCTAGCGAGCTATTGTCGTCGCTTTGTCGAGAATTTATCCAAGGTTGCAAAGCCTCTAACTGAACTCCTCAAGAAAGATAAAAAGTTTGAGTGGACACCACAGTGTGAGCATAGTTTTCAGGAACTGAAAAGACGCCCAACTTCTGCACCTGTGTTGCTACCACCAGATTTTTCTAAGAACTTTGTTATCTATTGTGATGCCTCGCGACAAGGATTAGGTTGCATTCTCATGCAGGATCATCATGTGATTGCATATGCATCTCGACAGTTGCGTCCACATGAGGATAACTATCCCACACATGATCTTGAGCTTGCAGTTGTAGTCTATGCACTTAAAACCTGGCGGCATTACCTTCTTGGTAACCGTTGCGAAATATTCACTGATCACCAAAGTCTGAAATATATCTTCACCCAGTCGGATTTGAATCTCAGGCAAAGACGGTGGGTTGAGTTGATCACAGATTATGACTTAGGGATAATTTACACCCTCGGGAAGGCCAATGTTATGGCTGATGCACTAAGTCGTAAATCTTATTGTAACAACCTGATGCTACAACGAGGTCAACCACATCTCTATGAGGAATTTCGAAAGTTAAATATTCACATTGTTCCTCAAGGATTCCTTTCTAACCTGGTGGCGAAGCCTGCTCTTATGGACCAAATCATAGCTGGCCAGAGGCGTGATAACGGTATATCACGGATCAAGGAGAATATCATTAGCGGAAACCCTAAGGAATTTTCCATGAATGATCAAGATGTTGTGTTCTTCCAGAATTGTCTAGTGGTTCCTAAGAATCCACATCTAAGGCAGTTGATCCGTAAGGAGGCTTATGATTCACATGTATTACTGTTTCCTGTTAATACAATTATAGCATGAACGATAGACGATTATCATGAACAAGGAAATATGATAATGACCATTTTATTATTGCCTCTAGGGCATATTTCCAACAGTCTCCCACTTGCACTAGAGTCAATAATCTAGTTACATTGTGATGTATCGAACACCCATAGCATTATGGTGTTGATCATGTTTTGCTCGTGGAAGAGGTTTAGTCAACGGGTCTGCAATATTCAGATCCGTGTGTACTTTACAAATATCTATCACTCCACTCTAGACATGGTCCTCGATGGAGTTGTAGTGGCGCTTGATGTGCTTCGTCTTCCGGTGAAACCTGGGCTCTTTGGCTATGGTAATGGCTCCAGTGTTATCACAGAAGAGTGTCATAGGACCCGACGCGCTTGGAACCACTCCAAGGTCGGTGATGAGCTCCTTCATCCAAATTCCTTCATGAGCCGCTTCTGAAGCAGCTATGTACTCCGCTTCACATGTAGATGCTGCCACGACTTCTTGCTTGCTGCTGCACCAGCTCACTGCCCCACCATTCAACACATATACGTATCCGGTTTGTGACTTAGAGTCATCCGGATCTATGTCGAAGCTAGCGTCGACGTAACCCTTTACGACGAGCTCTTCGTCACCTCAATAAACGAGAAACATTTCCTTAGTCCTTTTCAGGTACTTAAGGATATTCTTGACCGCTGTCCAGTGTTCTGCACCGGGATTACTTTGGTACCTCCCTACCAAGCTTATGGCAAGGCTTATATCAGGTCTGGTACACAGCATGGCATACATTAGAGAGCCCACGGCTGAAGCGTAGGGGACAGAACTCATCTTCTCTCTATCTGCTGCCGTGGTCGGCGACTGAGTCTTACTCAATCTCATACCTTGCAAAACTGGCAAGAACCCTTTCTTTGAGTTTTCCATATTGAACTTCTTCAATATCTTGTCAAGGTATGTACTTTGCGAAAGACCTATGAGGCGTCTCGATCTATCTCTATAGATCTTGATGCCTAATATGTATGCAGCTTCTCCAAGGTCCTTCATTGAAAAACTCTTGTTCAAATAGGCCTTTATGCTCTCCAACATCTCTATATCATTCCCCATCAATAATATGTCATCCACATATAGTACGAGGAAAGCTACAGAGCTCCCACTCACTTTCTTGTACAGACAGGCTTCTCCGTAAACCTGTATGAACCCAAACGCTTTAATCACCTCATTAAAGCGAATGTTCCAACTCCGAGATGCTTGCACCAGCCCATAGATGGAGCGCTGGAGCTTGCATACTTTGTTAGCACCCTTAGGGTCGACAAAACCTTCTGTTTGCATCATATACAACTCTTCCTTAAGGTTCCCGTTAAGGAACGCTGTTTTGACGTCCATTTGCCAAATTTCATAATCATAAAAGGCGGCAATTGCTAACATGATTCGGACTGATTTCAGCTTCGCTACGGGAGAGAAAGTCTCTTCGTAGTCAACTCCTTGAATTTGTCGAAAACCCTTTGCGACAAGTCGAGCTTTGTAAACGGTTACATTACCGTTTGCATCAGTCTTCTTCTTGAAGATCCATTTATTTTCTATGGCTCGCCGTTCATCGGGCAAGTCCACCAAAGTCCATACTTTGTTCTCATACATGGATCCTATCTCGGATTTCATGGCCTCAAGCCATTTGTTGGAATCCGGGCCAGGCATCGCTTCTTCATAGTTCGAAGGTTCACCGTTGTCTAACAACATGATTTCCATCACAGGGTTACCGTACCACTCTGGTGCGGAGCGTACCCTTGTGGACCTTCGTGGTTCAGTAGTAACTTGATCCGAAGCTTCATGATCATCATCATTAACTTCCTCTTCAGTCGGTGTAGGCACCACAGGAACAACTTCTTGCGCTGCGCTACTTTCCTGTTCGAGAGGGGGTGTAATTACCTCATCAAGTTCTACCTTCCTCCCACTTACTTCTTTCGAGAGAAACTCTTTCTCTAGAAAGTATCCGTTCTTGGCAACAAAGGTTTTACCTTCGGATCTAAGATAGAAGGTATACCCAATAGTTTCCTTAGGGTATCCTATGAATACGCATTTCTCCGCTTTGGGTTCGAGCTTTTCTGGTTGAAGTTTCTTCACATAAGCATCGCAGCCCCAAACTTTAAGAAACGACAACTTAGATTTCTTGCCAAACCATAGTTCATATGGTGTCGTCTCAACGGATTTAGACGGTGCCCTATTTAAAGTGAATGATGCAGTTTCTAATGTGTATCCCCAAAATGATAGCGGTAAGTCGGTGAGAGACATCATAGATCGTACCATATCTAATAAAGTGCGATTACGACGTTCAGACACTCCGTTGCGCTGCGGTGTGCCAGGCGGCGTCAGTTGTGAAACGATTCCGCACTTCCTTAGGTGTGTGCCAAACTCGTGACTTAAATATTCTCCTCCACGATCAGATCATAGACATTTAATTTTTCTGTCACGTTGATTCTCAACCTCATTCTGAAATTCCTTGAACTTTTCAAACGTCTCAGATTTGTGCTTCATCAAGTAGATATACCCATACCTACTCAAATCATCGGTGAGAGTGAGAACATAACGATAACCACCGCGAGCTTCAACGTTCATTGGACCACACACATCAGTATGTATTATTTCCAATAAGTCGGTTGCTCTCTCCATTATTCCTGAGAATGGAGTCTTAGTCATCTTGCCCATGAGGCACGGTTCACATGTGTCAAATGATTCAAAGTCAAGAGACTCTAGCAGTCCATCAGTATGGAGCTTCTTCATGCGCTTAACGCCGATATGACCAAGGCGGCAGTGCCACAAGTATGTGGGACTATCATTATCAACTTTGCATCTTTTGGTACTCACACTATGAATATGTGTAACATCACGATCGAGATTCATCAAGAATAAACCATTCACCAGCGGAGCATGACCATAAAACATATCACTCATATAAATAGAACAACCATTATTCTCTGACTTAAATGAGTAGCCATCTCGCATTAAGCAAGACCCTGATACAATGTTCATGCTTAAAGCTGGTACTAAATAACAATTATTAAGGTTTAAAACTAATCCCGACGGTAGATGTAGAGGTAGCGTGCCGACGGCGATCACATCGACCTTTGAACCATTCCCGACGCGCATCGTCACCTCGTCCTTGGCCAGTCTCTGCTTATTCCGCAGTTCCTGCTTTGAGTTGCAAATGTGAGCAACAGCACCGGTATCAAATACCCAGGAGCTACTACGAGCGCTGGTAAGGTACACATCAATAACATGTATATCACATATACCTTTAACGTTGCCGGCCTTCTTGTCCGCTAAGTATTTGGGGCAGTTCCGCTTCCAGTGACCCTTTCCCTTGCAGTAGAAGCACTCAGTCTCAGGCTTGGGTCCGTTCTTTTTCTTCCTCCCGGCATCTGGCTTACCGGGCGCGGCAACAGCTTTGTCGTCTTTCTTGAAGTTCTTCTTATCCCTGCCTTTCTTGAAACTAGTGGTCTTGTTGACCATCAACACTTGATGCTCCTTCTTGATTTCTACTTCTGCAGACTTGAGCATCGAGTACAACTCGGGAATGGTTTTCTCCATCCCTTGCATGTTGTAGTTAAGCACAAAGCCTTTGTAGCTTGGTGGGAGAGACTGGAGGATTCTGTCAATGATAGCATCATCCGGAAGTTCGACTCCAAGTGAAGTCAGACGACCGTGTAACCCAGACATTTTGAGTATGTGCTCACTGACATAACTGTTCTCCTCCATCTTACAGCTGAAGAACTTGTCGGAGACTTCATATCTCTCGACACGGGCATGAGCTTGAAAAACTAGCTTCAGCTCTTGGAACATCTCATATGCCCCGTGTTGCTCAAAACGTCTTTGGAGCCCCGTTTCTAAACTGTATAACATGCCACACCTGACCAAAGAGTAGTCATCACTCCGCGCTTGCCAGACGTTTAGAATGTCCTGGGCTGCTGCGGGAGCGGGAGGGTCACCTAGCGGCGCATTAAGGACATAAGCCTTTTTAGCTGCTTCAAGGATGAGCTTCAGGTTGCGAACCCAGTCCGCATAGTTGCTACCATCATCTTTCAGCTTGTTTTTCTCTAGGAATGCGTTGAAGTTGAGGTTGACGTTGGACATCTACAATATTTATAAAGACAACTTTTAGACTAAGTTCATGACAATTAAGTTCATTTAATCAAATTAAGTATGAACTCCCACTTAAATCGACATCCCTCTAGTCATCTAAGTGATACATGATCCATGTTGACTAACCCGTGTCCGATCATCACGTGAGACGGACTAGTCACCATGGTGAGCAACTTCATGCTGATCGTATTCAACCATACGACTCATGTTCGACCTTTCAGTCTCTTGTATTCGAGGTCATGTCTGTACATGCTAAGCTCGTCGAGTCAACCTAAGTGTTTCGCGTGTGTAAATCTGGCTTACACCCGTTGTATGCGAACGTTAGAATCTATCACACCCGATCATCACGTGGTGCTTCGAGACAACGAACCTTCGCAACGGTGCATACTTAGGGGAATACGTTCTCGAAATTTTTAAGAGGGATCATCTTATTATGCTACCGACGTTTTAAGCAATAAGATGTAAAACATGATAAACATCACAATGCAATCATATAGTGACATGATATGGCCATTATCATCTTTGCTCTTTCGATCTCCATCTTCAGGCATTGCATGATCATCATCGTCACCGGCGTGACACCATGATTTCCATCATCATGATCTCCATCATCGTGTCTCCGTGAAGTCGCCACGCCAACTACTACTACCACTACTATTATGGCTAACCGTTAGCAATGAAGCAAAAGTAGTAAGCACATGGCGTTGCATCTCATACAATAAATTAAGACAACTCCTATGGCTCCTGCCGGTTGTCATACTCATCGACATGCAAGTCGTGAAACCTATTACAATAACATGATCATCTCATACATCATACATGCAACATCACAACTTTGGCCATATCACATCACATGTCAAACCCTGCAAAAACAAGTTAGACGTCCTCTAATTGTTGTTGCAAGTTTTACGTGGCTGATTTGGGTTTCTAGCAAGAACGCCTTCTTACCTACGTGACAGCCACAACGATGATATGCCAAAGCTATTTACCCTTCATAAGGACCCTTTTCATCAAATCCAATCCGACTAGAGTAGGAGAGACACACACCCGCTAGCCACCTTTATGCACGATGTGCATGTCTGTCGGTGGAACCAGTCTCACGTAAGCGTACGTGTAAGGTCGGTCCGGGACGCTTCATCCCACAATACCGCCGGAAAAGAATAAGACTAGTAACGGCAAGCAAATTGACAAACCATCGCCCACAACTTTTGTGTTCTACTCGTGCATAGAATCTACGCATAGAAAACCTGGCTCGGATGCCACTGTCGGGGTAACGTAGCATAAATTCAAAAAAATTCCTACGCTTATTCAGATCTTCCTATGGAGAGACCAGCAACGAGAGAGGGGTAAGAGCATCTTCGTACCTTTGAAGATCGCTAAGCGGAAGCGTTGCTAGAACGCGGTTGATGGAGTCGTACTCGCAGCGATTCCGATCTCGTGTCGAACGACGGCACCTCCGCGTTCAACACACGTGCAGCCCGGTGACGTCTCCCGCACCTTGATCCAGCAAGGAGGAGGGAGAGGTTGGGGAAGAAGTCCAGCAACACGACGGCGTGGTGTCGGTGGAGAGACGAGGTCTCCCGGCAGGGCTTCGCCAAGCGCCGGCAGAGAGGAGGAGGGAGAGGAGCAGGGCTGCGCCGAGAGAGAGAGAGATTCAACCGTGTCTCAAACAGCCCCGAACCTCATCTATATATAGGGGAAGAGGGAGGGGGCGCAGCCCTTAGGGTTCCCACCCCTAAGGGGTGCGGCAGCCCTTAGATGGGAGAGGGGTGGCGGCCAGGGCAAGGGGAAGGGGTGGCGCACCCCTCTGGTGGGCCTTAGGCCCACCTAAGCTAGGGTTCCCCCCTTTCCCCTTTTTTCTGGTGCGCATGGGCTGGGTGGGGGGCGCACCAGCCCACTTAGGGGCTGGTTCCCTTCCCCACTTAGCCCATCTAGCCTCCCGGGGTCGTTGCCCCCTTCGGTGGTGCCCCGGGACCACCTCCGGTGGTCCCGGTGGTCCCGGTACGTTACCGGTGATGCCCGAAACACTTCCGGTGTCCGAAACCATTCGTCCTATATATCAATCTTTACCTCCGGACCATTCCGGAGCTCCTCGTGACGTCCGAGATCTCATCCGGGACTCCGAACAACTTTCGGTAACCTCGTACAACAATTCCCTATAACCCTAGCGTCATCGAACCTTAAGTGTGTAGACCCTACGGGTTCGGGAGACAGGCGGACATGACCGAGACACCTCTCTGGCCAATAACCATCAGTGGGGTCTGGATACCCATGGTGGCTCCCACTAGCTCCACGATGATCTCATCGGATGAACCACGATGTCAAGGATTCAAACAATGCCGTATACGACTCCCTTTGTCTGTCGGTATAGAACTTGCCCGAGATTCGATCGTCGGTATACCTATACCTTGTTCAATCTCGTTACCGGTAAGTCTCTTTACTCGTTCCGTAGCACGTCATCGTGTGACTAACTCCTTAGTCACATTGAGCTCATGATGATGTTCTACCGAGTGGGCCCAGAGATACCTCTCCGTCACACGGAGTGACAAATCCCGATCTCGATTCGTGCCAACCCAATAGGCACTTTCGGAGGTACCCGTAGTGCACCTTTATAGTCACCCAGTTACGTTGTGACGTTTGATACACCCAAAGCACTCCTACGGTATCCGGGAGTTGCACAATCTCACGGTCGAAGGAAAAGATACTTGACATTAGAAAAGCATTAGCATACGAACAATACGATCTAGTGCTAGGCTTAGGATTGGGTCTTGTCCATCACATCATTCCCCAAATGATGTGATCCCGTTATCAATGACATCTAATGCCCATGATCAGGAAACCATGATCATCTATTGACTAACGAGCTAGCCAACTAGAGGCTTGCTAGGGACACATTGTGATCTATTCATTCACACATGTATTACTGTTTCCTGTTAATACAATTATAGCATGAACGATAGATGATTATCATGAACAAGGAAATATGATAATAACCATTTTATTATTGCCTCTAGGGAATATTTCCAACACCAATGCCCCAGCCACCTTCTCTCGATTGATGAATTCAATCTTCATGGAGTATTTGGATAAATTCGTCGTGGTATACCTCAATGATATCCTCATCTACTCGAAGAACGAACAAGAACATGCCGAGCATCTAAGGATGGTATTGATGAAACTTCGAGAGCATCGCCTTTATGCCAAGTTTTCAAAATGTGAATTTTGGTTACCAGAAGTGACCTATCTAGGCCACGTAATCTCTGGTAAGGATATTGCTGTCAATCCCGAGAGAGTTCAAGCTGTCCTTGATTGGACTCAACCTGAATCGATTAAGCAAGTTAGGAGTTTTCTTGGTCTAGCGAGCTATTGTCGTCGCTTTGTCGAGAATTTATCCAAGGTTGCAAAGCCTCTAACTGAACTCCTCAAGAAAGATAAAAAGTTTGAGTGGACACCACAGTGTGAGCATAGTTTTCAGGAACTGAAAAGACGCCCAACTTCTGCACCTCTGTTGCTACCACCAGATTTGTCTAAGAACTTTGTTATCTATTGTGATGCCTCGCGACAAGGATTAGGTTGCATTCTCATGCAGGATCGTCATGTGATTGCATATGCATCTCGACAGTTGCGTCCACATGAGGATAACTATCCCACACATGATCTTGAGCTTGCAGTTGTAGTCTATGCACTTAAAACCTGGCGGCATTACCTTCTTGGTAACCGTTGCAAAATATTCACTGATCACCAAAGTCTGAAATATATCTTCACCCAGTCAGATTTGAATCTCAGGCAAAGACGGTGGGTTGAGTTGATCATAGATTATGACTTAGGGATAATTTACACCCTCGGGAAGGCCAATGTTATGGCTGATGCACTAAGTCGTAAATCTTATTGTAACAACCTGATGCTACAACGAGGTCAACCACATCTCTATGAGGAATTTCGAAAGTTAAATATTCACATTGTTCCTCAAGGATTCCTTTCTAACCTGGTGGCGAAGCCTACTCTTATGGACCAAATCATAGCTGGCCAGAGGCGTGATAACGGTATATCACGGATCAAGGAGAATATCATTAGCGGAAACCCTAAGGAATTTTCCATGAATGATCAAGATGTTGTGTTCTTCCAGAATTGTCTAGTGGTTCCTAAGAATCCACATCTAAGGCAGCTGATCCGTAAGGAGGCTTATGATTCTCCTCTCACCATTCATCCTGGTAGTACCAAGATGTATCAAGACCTACGCCAGAGGTTTTGGTGGACTAGGATGAAGAGAGAAATTGTTGAGTTCGTTGCTAACTGCGACGTTTGTCATCGAGTTAAGGAAGTATATCAAAGGCCTACTGGCACCCTTCATCCTTTAGCTATTCCTGAATGGAAATGGGATAAAGTCAGTATGGATTTCATCACTGGATTTCCTAAGACCAAGAAAGGAAATAATGCTATCTTTGTGGTCATTAACCGTCTTTCCAAAGTAGCTCATTTTCTTCCAGTTCGTGAGAGTATAATGGCTAGCCAGCTAGCACAATTATATATCTCTCGAATAGTGGCTCTTCATGGTGTTCCTCTGGTGATTAACTTAGACCGTGGAAGTATCTTTACTTCTCACTTCTGGGAGAGTTTTCAGAATGCCATGGGAACTCACTTATCTTTTAGCACTGCTTTCCTCAAGTGGTCAAGCAGAACGAGTGAATCAAATCCTAGAAGATATGCTCCGAGCTTGTGTTATATCGTTCGGTATGAATTGGGAGAAGTGCCTTCCATTCGCCGAATTCGCTTATAACAATAGTTATCAATCAAGCTTGGGCAAAGCTCCTTTTGAAGTTCTCTATGGACGAAGATGTCGAACACCTCTTAATTGGTTAGAAACCGGAGAGAGGAACTCTTTGGTCCGGATATGATCCAGGATGCAGAAGAGCAAGTTCGCATTATTCGTGAAAAGTTGAAAACAACCCAGTCTCGTCAAAAGAGACAATATGATTGTCATCATAAAGCTGTGACCTTTGAAGTTGACGAGAAGGCTTACCTTCGGGTTACACCTCTGAAGGGTACCCATCGTTTTGGTATCAAGGGCAAGTTGGCTCCTCATTATATCGGTCCTTTTCGCATTCTTGCCAAACGAGGAGAAGTTGCCTATCAATTGGAACTTCCTCCGCATCTTTCCAAGGTTCATGATGTATTCCACGTCTCGCAACTCACGCGATGCTTTTCGGATCCTATCCGTGAAGTGGACCACGAAACGCTTGATCTCCAAGATAATCTTTCATACCGAGAATACCCTGTTTGCATTCTTGATCAAGCTGAGCATACCACTCGACGTCGAAACCTTAAGTTTCTTAAAGTTCAATGGTCAAATCATTATGAAAAAGAGGCAACATGGGAAAGAGAGGATCGTCTTCGACTTGAGTATCCCGCGCTATTCCCGATGACTTCCAAATCTCGGGACGAGATTCTTTTGAGTGGGGGTGAGTTGTCACATCCCTGATCCCGAGTCTAGCAAGTTGTGCCCATGTCTTCTTCTTTGCATCCAAGAAAATGAAATGAAATCCAAAAGCAAAGCAAAGAAAACCAAAGCAAAACCTAGAAACTATATATTCAAAAGCTTTCAATTTTGGTGGCAAATTAGAAATTCCAAAATGGAAAATAGAAAAGTTCATCATTTATGATAAATGTTGAAAACAAAATATAACGGGTGAAATATATTTTCAAAGTGCTTTTGGCATTTTAAATTTAAGTTAAAACTAAACTAAACTATCTAATTGATTTCAAATAATTCAAAGTTTTCAAAAATGCTGAAACTTTTATATATGTTTGGAAATATTCCAAATAACATTTCAGCATGTTTCAAACTATTTTAGAAATAGTTTGGAGCCAAAAATAAAATAAAACAAAGTCAGAAAGGAATTAACAGAAACTGGAAAGGAAAGAAAATAGAAAATACCCATCTAACGCTTACCTTCGCCTAGGCCCAGCCTCCCCTGTCGTCTACCTTCTGCCAGTCGGCAGTAGGAGGTGGACGCCGCCTCCTCCGACACAGCCACGCACCTGCGTGCCTGCCTGGCCGCCGCTTCGTGCTGGCGAGGAAGGGATAAGCCTCTCGCGTCCCCCTCCCGTGCTCTCCCCCTCTCCTTTCGCTCTCCTGCGCCCTTTCTCTCGGCCGCCATTAGAGCCGAGCTCGAGCTCGAGCTGGCCGTCGCTCCGACCGTCCTTCCTCGCCTCCGAGTCGCGCAGAAGCTCCGCCAAGACATCCTGAGGCTTCCCATCTAGCCACACGACGCCGAGAGTCCCTGAATCACCGGATCGCCGTCATCTTCAACCTTCGGCCGCCAAGCTCGCCGCCGTCGATTCATCGTCCCCAGGCCGTCCCCGAGCCAGCTTTCGTTGCCTCTGCCCTCTGTGTGAGCTTAGGGATCCATTCCCATGCTTTCCCCCTTCGTTCCCGAGCTCTAAGCCCCGATTCCACCGGAGCCCGACGAGGACCGCCGCTGTAGCTCGTCGTCGGTGACTCTACGGTGATCGGCTGGTCATTCCAAGGCCACCATCGGCTTCAGCTCGTCGCGTAGGTGCCGTAGGAGCCCAGCCCCGTGCGTTTTGAGCCCCGTAGCAGTGACCTAGATGAGGCCCGAGCTTCGGCCGCTGCCAAGCTCGTCGCCGGCGTCGATTCCGGCCACCCCAACCCCTGGGGTTTGCTCCATCGTGCGTGCCATCGAGTGGTCGTTCTCCGTGTGGCCTCTGTCGTGCGTTTGGTCATCGGAGACGCGTGTTCGACGCCCTCCGCCATCTCTGGTGCTGGCGGAGGCTCACCGCCGGCGAGATCGACCTCGTAAAGCGGACAACACCTGGCACTGCCTTATTTCTAGGTGATAATGACCAATATGAATGGTCGTTACTAGGCTGGTGACCAGCGGTGGTGGTGCTGACGCCACAGCCACCTCACCCATCGGCAGTTGTTGCTGTTGTTGTTGCTATCTACATCAGAGAGCTGAATTGAGATGTTGCATGTTGCTAACCAGTCGACCATAACATCCTGCCATAACATCAGTGAAGCAAAATAGAAGCAGCCATAACATCAAAAGTATAACACATTCCAACACAGTTCACAACAACCTGCCGATAAAATTAGTGTGCAAAAGTACAACAGTTCACAACCACATCAATAAACCGAGGATCATGGAGGGTGACTAAATGGGACCTAGAGCCTTCAGGAGGGCTGCATGCTCTGCCCTGGTCTTGATGTCTTGATCAACACTCCTCGATAAACCGCGTGCATGCGACATAAGGTGTTCATAAATCCCATCCCTGGGCTTTGGCTTTGTGGTGCAGTATGGGCGCCTGAACATTCCCCTCCTGAAGTAGGCCGCCTTCCCCTTCTCCCTGATCTTCTAGACTTCCTTCTCAATGAAGGACTCTTTGTTGTCGTCCTCCGCGTCATCTCCAGAGTTATACTGTACACACAAATTAATTGCGCACACATTATGCATTTATATAGGCATTATGGAGCCAGAACACACACTTCTGATTCAGAATGATGCAATGAACAAACATCAGATAATTCCCATTTACCAAATTTTAATGAACAAACAAAGAAATAGGTCATGTACAGTAATCTAATTAAACAAACAACATGAAAACACTCTCTACATCAATTTCATTAAAAAGCCCACCAACATGCATTCATATAGTGCTTACGCTGAACTAAAATAGTTGGGATTACCTCATACGGTTCGTCGTCGTCGTAGTTAGAGTCATACAGGCTCTTGAACCCAGTCTTGGCGAGATTCCTCTTCATGCCTGCAGCTTCCTTTTCCTACAATATAAGTAATTCGATTAGTACAAACTACGTAACACATTATTCAAAAGGTCAAGCATTCAACAATGTGCTTCTAATTACATTCATAGTGCTGCTGCATCAGCCACCCTATTCTCTGTACTGGGTCTGTCCTTTGTGCATTTCACTTATACAATCTTTCGATCCTTCATACAAAGATTTAAATGTCCTTTCAAAAAATCAAACTGTACTCTGTAACTATATGTTATGTATACACTTCTTTTGTCAGGACATGTGTTGGATGTCACAATGATATTGGCCATGGACGTTTTCTTAGTTGCATGGGAGCTATTTCATATCCAGAGTGTTTTTCCTGCCATGCTTGTAATCAGCCAATATATGATTATGAGGTAGCTCTTTGTTGTTTTGTGTACTAATTAAGCAGTTGCATTGGTATTGACTTACCAACAAAAACATGCAGTTCTCCATGTCAGGAAACCATCCATACCATAAAACTTGTTACAAGGAGCGCTTTCATCCAAAATGTGATGTCTCCAAGCAATTTGTAAGTATCACTTCATTATCTTTTCTTATCTGTTTGCATAAGACGATTATCTCTGTTCTGCATTTTATATAGCAGAACATTGCACTATTGGGATGCTCAGCCCCTGCCGTGCCCCGGTGAGGGGATAACCACAAAAAATCTATTAACATATCCGGCACATAATAAAATCTAAGCATATGCAGCAATCAAGATCCCAATTCAAAACCTAACTCTTATTAAATCCTTACTAATAATCGCAATAAAATGCAAGAGAGGGGGCAGACCTACGCAAAATTTAGGAATGGGTGTTCGTATATATCAAGCACATGACTTAGGTGAAATCTTTACTAATAAGAGAAAGATTTCGTTGATTCAAGCCAACAAAATGCAAAAGTTCACCAACACATGCAAAAGTAGAGTGTGTTCTGCTCTCTAAATATATGCTAAATCTCCTGCTTATCAACGATAACTATGAAAGCAGGGGAACGGGAAGCATTACCACATCCACATGCATAAATCAAGATTGAATTAAAGAAATCCAAGTCTCAATAAATCTATGTAGCATTCAAGCATGAATCAACTATAAAAAACCAGAAAACCCTATCTAAAAAACCCACCTCATCGTCGGCAGCACCGCTCGAGGTCGTGTCCTCCTGCTTCGGCACCTCCTTAAGATCCGCAGTGGCGACAGCAGTTGCGGTCGTGTCCTCCTGCTTCGGCACAGGCACCTCCTCAAGTTCCGCAGCGGCGGCGACAGCGGTTGCAGTCATGTCCTCCTACTGCTTCGGCACCTCAAGCAGATCCGCAA
Source organism: Hordeum vulgare subsp. vulgare (assembly GCF_904849725.1). NCBI lineage: Eukaryota > Viridiplantae > Streptophyta > Magnoliopsida > Poales > Poaceae > Hordeum > Hordeum vulgare. The sequence continues at coordinate 307,163,232 of NC_058518.1, forward strand.
CGGCGACGGCGCGACGAGCGCCCTCCATTAGGAGACGAGGCGACGAGGGAGACGGTGTGACGAGGGAGACGAGGGAGACGAAGTGGGAGACGAGGCGACGAGGGAGATGAGGGAGACGAAGTGGCAGTTCCCTCTTTATATGATGTGATAGTTCCTGCAACGTCCCGTCCGCCACGTGCCGTCCGGGACATCTTACAAAAAAACAAATGGCATAGACACTTCAAAAAAACAAATGGCCCGCTCGAACCTGGTCGGCACGAACCAGTTCGGTCGGTCTTTGTGTCTCACTCGAACCTGGTCGACCGAGCCAGTCTACTTTGCTCGCGCTCTGCCCCCCTCGTCGCTGAAGCTCGTCGGCCGCCACCACCTCCGACGCGCCATGGTTTACGAGGATGAGAGTAGCAACGACCTATCGATCCTGGACATCAGCTCTTCCTCGGACGGCATGATGTACCGGGTAATTTGTAGAGCTAGGGTTAGATTTAGGGTTTTGGTTTCTTCACATTGGGGATTTATCTCTGTTTCTTCGTTCTTCTTTAGATCCCTGCTAGCATCGACGACGAATACTACATGGGCATCGAGAATTCTGCCGTGGATGTTTTCTTGGAGCATAGGCTGCCGCCTGAGCGTCGCGTAGCATTCGAAGGATTTTAGACAGGGAGAAGATTTTTAGTGTGTGCTCAGCCGGTTAGTTCTATCTTCTTTAGTGTTAGACATGCATGAAGTTGGTTCTGTTTTTTCCATCTGGTTGTTCCCTGCAATTTTGTTTGTTTAGCTCAAAATATCCTGACTGTCATTATTTGTTTAGCTCAAAAGATTCAGACTGTCATTGTTTGTTTAGTTGAAAAGATTCAAACTGTCAGTGTTTACTACATCACTGTCATTGTTTGTTTAGCTAAAATATTCAGACTGTCATTGTTTGTTTACCTCAAAAGATTCAGACTGTCAGTGTTTACTACATCACTGTCATTGTTTGTTTAGCTCAAATATTCAGACTGTCATTGTTTATTACATCACTGTCATTGCTAGTTTAGCTAAAAGATTCTGGCTTGTTACAGCACTGCCATTGCTTGTTTATTACAGCACTGTCATTGCATGTTTATTACAGAATTCTGGCTTGTTATTTTCTGGTTATTTTGTATTGCTGAAGTACTGGTTATTTTGTATTGCAGCCACCTCAAAACTGTGGTTTTGTTGGTTGGGTAGACCAAGAGTGGCCTCCCACAATGCAAAATGAATTGTTAAAACTGTGGGAAATGTTGGAAAATAGCAAGAGTGCTAGGAGGGATGATAATTTGGATAATTCACTGAAAATTCACCACCTCACAGAGGAGAAAAGAAATCTTGATGCAAACTATGACAAACTAGTAGAAGATGTGAATCAACTGCTCAACCTTGCAGAAGCTCAAGGCGGGGTCATTAGGACCCATAAGGCAAATCATTTGAAGGAGAAGGACAAACTTAATGATGAAATTTTGGTGCTCAACCTTCACATTGATGGTCTGAAGAAAGGAATTGAGAATCTGATTAAACGCAGGGATGAGTTGAAGATCTAGATTGCTGATCAGTTGAAGGCATTACAGAAGAACCAAGAGAAGTTGAAGATGATCAGGGACATTTTGGATGGATGAGCTGATCAGATGAAGATGAAGTCCACTATGCTATGGTTGATGTGTTGTTATGTTGCTGTGTTGCTCTTTTGTACCAATGTTGTAATGCAAGATGATCAGAATCTCTATATTATGTATGATTAAGTGACTCCACTATGCTATGTTTGTAACTGTACTATGCTATTGTTGGTGTGTTGCTCTTTTGTAGCAATGTTGTAATGCAAGATGAGAAGAATCTGTTAATTATGTATGATTAAGTGACTTTATCTTTGTTCAACCCAAGTATGTTGATAGATTGGTTGATCTTACTTGTTGTATCTTATTTGTTCATAGATTGGTTTAAGTGACTTCTTATTTGTTGCAAATGTTTTTCAAGCCACACAAATGAGCTATCATGTGTGAAGATTCATGGCTTTCAAGCCACATGATCAATCTCATGGCCATATTCATGGCATAGTTTGTTGAAATGGTCTCATATTTTGCATAATGGTGCATGTTGGAATGACAAACAATGTTGATTAAGGAAGTTTTCATCTTCCTTGTATGAAAAAATCATTTCTCATTTTTCAAGTGCCCGAAATGATTTTTTTTGTGAAGGACCTACCATATATTTGTTTCAAAATTGGTCCAAATCATTTTTCTAACATACTAGGCCATATTTAATGTACAATTGACAAAATGGTTGGGTGTCAAAAGCTTTTATCCATCTCTAGTGAAAAAGACAAATCCATGTCGAATCAGATGGAAGCGGGTCAAATTTGAACTGCGGCTGCCTTATAGTTTGTTCTTTATTTTTTCAAAAAATAATTTCTAGGTACACAAGTATCTATTTAATCATAGAAACACCAAAAGGTTTCCAAGATTCAACCACTAGGTAGAAACGGTCATGCCCGCCGTTTCGAGCGCATTTTGAAACAACCATGAAAATTTCAAACAAAATTAAAAAAAATGGGAAACCTTTGCATTATGTCATCATATGTGATAAAGTTACCATGTAAAATAATAAACTTGTAATACGAATGTTATTTCTAAAAAGTGTTCACACAAATGAGCTATCATGTGTGAAGATTCATGGCTTTCAAGACACATGATCAATCTCATGGCCATATTCATGGCATAGTTTGTTGAACTCGTCTCATATTTTGCATAATGGTGCATGTTGGAATGACAAACAATGTTGATTAAGGAAGTTTTCATCTTCCTTGTATGAAAAAATCATTTTTCATTTTTCAAGTGCCCGAAATGAGTTTTTTTGTGAAGGACCTACCATATATTTGTTTCAAAATTGGTCCAAATCATTTTTCTAAAATACTATTCCATATTTAATGTACAATTGATAAAATGGTTGGGTGTCAAAAGCTTTTATCCATCTCTAGTGAAAAAGACAAATCTATGTCGAATCAAATGGAAGCGGGTCAAATTTGAACTGCGGCTGCCTTATAGTTTGCTCTTTATTTTCTAAAAATCATTTCTAGGTACACAAGTATCTATTTAATCATAGAAACACCAAAAGGTTTCCAAGATTCAACCACTAGGTAGGAACGGTCATGCCCGCCGTTTCGACCGCATTTTGAAACGGCCATGAAAAAATCAAAAAAATCAAAAAAATGGGAAACCTTTGCATTATGTATGTGCATGCTGGTCCAAGTGTTTTACATGTATTAATACTCATGCATTAACTACATCACTATATTGTTGATCCAACAAGTTTGCTAGCTTCACATGTATTACATGTATGTGCATGCTTGTCTAAATGCTTTCCTTTATTGATATAAGTGCATTATTTTACTTTATCCCTGTTGTATCTGATTGTTGTTTATTCTATTTTGCAAGCAACACCTCAAGATCATCCATGTCAAGGATGACAAGGTCAAACCCGAGGCCAACCAGTGGTATGCAAGTTGCTCCTTGTGGTTATACTGTTAGATTTATAAAATGTGTTTTAATATGCTAAGTGAAATGTAATATGCTAAGTAAAATATCTTGGAGGCTCGTGATGTAAAATACTGTTAGATTTTATTATGCAAATGTATTGCTGTAATCTGAATTAGCTGGCTTAGCTGTGTGTGTGTGCTGTTACTCTTCCTTAGCTGAATAAGTAGGATTAAATAATAAAAAAATATCATAAGATATGTTTGGCTGTCTGTCCATGCATTCCAACAATTAACCTAATAATTATGTTTACTTTGCCTTGCAAAGATGAGCATCCTCTCACCGAGTACGAGAAGGTTAGGGCTATAAATATGATGAGGAACAATCGGATATTCCAGTCCCTTGGCATTGATGCAATAGCGTCAATGATTAGGAAAACAAATGATGTACAAGAAGGTACAACTAATGGGGTTCCAAGAAGGTAGTGGAGTTATCAGTGATGACCCAGAGTACAATCCTAAGGAGGATGAAGTTGTAGTGCACAAGACTGTTAAGGTGCAAACTCTATCTTGCTTGGAGGGTTCGGGTTCTTGTATGCTCTGTGTTTCCTTGTGCTCACATATTTATCTTGTGATCTAATTTTTTCTGTGTTATTTATACAAGGCACTGAAGACAGCCGGCAAGAAGAGAAAGAGCTCAGAAGCATCTGCTGCAACGCCTCCAGGAAGGGTGATGGCCCCACCTCCAGGACAAACAAAGAGGATCCTGGAACCTGATGAACCTGATAGAGTCACAAGGCAGAAAGCAACTATGGCGGCTGCGACGGACCATCAGGAAAGTCCGCTGGGCATGGACTTTAAGAGCTCGGTGGAAATGCGTGATGAGTTTTTGTGAAGCTGTGCACGTGTGAAGTTGTCAATTATTTAACTGATTGGTCATTCTCGTGATGAAACAATGTCTTGCTCTATTTGAACCTGTGAACCTCATGAAGTATTTTGTGAAGTTGTCAATTATTTAAGTTTTGTTTGGACCATTTTGTTTGGGCACTAAAGTTAGTGTGGACAACAAAAAGGCCGAGGCCCAAACAAGAAATAGACTAAGAAGGCTTGGGCCTAAAAAGAGTAGGCCAAGGCCCAAATTAGAATTTGTCTAAAAAGGCTTGGGCCTAAAAAATGAGTAGGCCAAGGCCCAAACAAGAACTGGACTAAAAATAGTAGGCCAAGGCCCAAAAGAAAAGTGGACTAATAAAAAACCTGCTCAGTAAAAGATTATATCCCGGAAAATAAAAGGTCAAATTATTGGGCCCGACCCATGTAGACGATCGGAATGGACCGGGCTGAATCTTATTTACGACCTTTTAATTTGGTTATAATTCTGACATGTCAGCCTGCCGCGGTGGCTCTGACGTGGTGCGGGCATATTGCTAGTGACCAAATCATTTGGTCGTTAAACCTACGACCTTTTGTTTGGTCATAAAATCCTACGACCAATCCAGAAAAAAGGTCAATATAGTTCATTAAAGACCCTCAGCTTTAGACCTTCTGTTTTTGGTCATAAAAAGGTCACAAATGGAAATCAATGACCATTCAGTGACCAATATTGAAGGTCGTTAGTTGACATATTTCTTGTAGTGATGGTGCTGACCTTAGAGGTCGGCTATGATGCGGTAGGCAGTGGCACGGTGTACCAAGTGGCACCCGGATGGTCGGCTTGGGAAACCCGCGCACATCGTTTGGGGCCGTGGCGGAAATCTCGGCCGGACTTCCGTGCGGGTTACCCTCAGATAGGCGATAAACCTGGACTAGGTATTAGAGTGATTAATGGTCGTGGCCGACTCCCTCGCTGGGCTTCCGCTTGAAGGTTGCCGAGGTGCATGACGTGCACATAGCGATAAGTGGCGAGAGCGTGTGTGAAGAAGTACACCCCTGCAGGGTTATGATCTATTCGAATAGCCGCGTCCGCGGATATGGACTACTTGGAAACATATGTTGTTCATAGACAACTATAATGGCTACTCATAAAAATGTCAAGATAAGTGTGAGTGTCGTGGATGGCATTTCCGTAGGGGGACGAAATGATTCCACGATGGAGTATTGTTGTGGTGTTAGTGGACTCGTGTGCGAGAAGACAAAGTTGTCAAAACTATTTGAAAATGTATTTTATCTAGCCAAGAGTCAAAGTTGGCTTCCTGCTTGAAACCCCACAACCCCTTGTTGATACATTTGCATGAGTAGATGGATTATTCTAAAGTCTTGCTGAGTACTTTTGTACTCACGTTTGCTTAATAATTTGTTGCTGAGTTTGTTAATAACCCTAATGGTGGGTTCTATCTAGACGTTGACGACGACGAGTAGCTGGTGTCCCAGCTACGATCTGTCCCTAGGTTGGGTCTGAAGATAGTCAGGCCATGTGTCTTTACCTTTCCATCTGTCTGTACTCAGACAGTTTTAACCTTCCGATGGCTTGTAAGACTTGTTTGAATGACTTGTGATGATGGGTCGTGAGACCCCTATCTGTGTAATATTATGTGTGAGGCTCTTCCGAGCCCTCTAAATAAAGTTGTATGATTATGGTTATGTTGTGATGCCATCGATGTATCTATGCATATCGGTATGCCATGCGTACGTGTGTTGTACTTGATATGCATGGGGTTCGAACACCTAGTTGTATGCCTTAGTAGCACTCCTTGTGGGGAAATGCCCCTTTGTGATTCCACCGAGCCATGGTAGTTCGCTACTGCTCCGGACACATTGGTTTACAGGCATGTGTCCTTCTTAGCTGTTGTGTCTGTCCCTTTGGGGAAATGTCACGCGGTGTAATGGAGTCCTTGTAGCTTGCTATGACTCGTCTACACTAGTTGATGACCGACACCTGCTTTGTTGGGTCATGTATGTCTGTCCCTGTAAGGAACTGCCGCTTGAGTTTATGACTAGACATGTCGATCCACGTTCTTTGACATTGGAATGCTAGCGACACAATTGCATACGTGAGTCAAAAGGCGCAAACGGTCTCGGCTAAGGTAAGGCTGCAGCCGTGGGGATAACCGTGGGTGAGACCGCAAAGAGATGTGATGTGTTGCAGGCTGGATTCCTATGGCTTAGGATCGGGGTCCCGACAGAACCTTGGTTAGCTCATGAATATTATATACTTAGCTTGTTTTCCTCTAAAATGACATAATTAGCCCATTTAGCTCCAGAAATACATACTTAGCTAATTTAGCTCCAAGAAGAGGAGAAGAGGAGAAATGAAAAGAAGGAAGAAGAAGAAGAAGAGAAGAAGAAGAGAAGGAGAAGGAGAAGGAGAAGAAGAAGGAGAGGACTTCTCCTCTTCTTGGAGCTAAATGGATATGAAACTTACTTATTTCTTCTCCTCTTCATCTAGTCTTCTTCTTCCAACTTACTTATTTCCCATTTTGCAGATTACGATCACTTCATGGAAGCTTGGATTGTATTGATGGAGTGCTTCAATATGATTTCTTCTAAAATGGCTCACGGAAGCTTGGATTGAAACTATTGTAGTAAATGGATATGAAACTTTGTATGTATGGATGAAACTAGTGTAATATATGGTATGGTACGGATGAAACTTGCATAATATGTATGTATTATGGATGAAACTTATTTTAATATGGTTATGAGTATGGGGCAGTTTGTGTGAAATATATTATGTATTATGGATGATGGATGACACTGTCAAATATATTTTATGTATTATGGATGAAACTATCAAATATATATATATATATATATATTCCTGATTTGTGTGAAAATTGATGGATATTATTAAAAATAAAATAAACAGTGGAAGTTTGGACTCTTTGTCATCTGCCCACCGAAGGGAAAGGGGTTATAGCAGACGGAAAAGGGCCTAAACTGGGTTGTCGAAGCAAACTGGATGCAGCCTTTGCCGTCTGCCCACAAGGATGGCAAACGGCAAAGGGTCCAAGGGCAGACGGCAAAGGGGCAAACTAGAGGGGCTTTGGTGTCACCTTTGCCGTCAGCCCACAATGATGGCAAACGACAAAGGGTCCATGGCAGACGGCAAAGGATATGTGGGCCCAACAGGCTGCCGTTAGCACTTGACGGAGGTGCCCGTAGATGTGTCGTCCCATATTCTTTGCCGTCAGCTGTCCCAATGCAGACGGCAAAGAGGCCCTTCACCGAATTTTTGTTTGCCGTCCAGTTTGCCGTCTGCTAACGGACGGCAAAGGCCTTTGCAGTCCGGGGTGTCCCCCTTTGCCATATGCCATGGTAGACGGCAAATTTCTGAATTTCACTAGTGCCACCTTCCTCAAAACAGCCACAATATACCTTCCTCAAAATAGCCACCATGTATTTTCCTCAAAACAGCCACCATATCTACCTAGTATGGCATTTTCATAGCCATTCCAGGATATATTGCCATGCAACACCGTCGTCCCGTTTTTATGACACGCACCATCGCTTCCATATTTCTTATAGAGTCATATTTTGTTCTAGATATCAAGTTGTAATCTTTGAGTTGTAAGTAAATAAAATTGTGATGATTTGCATTATTAGAGCATTGTCTCGTGTGAGAAAAGGGTGATGGAAGCTATGATTCCCTCACAAGTTGGGATGAGTCTCCGGACTTTACAAAAAAATATTAAAGAGGACAACGAAGCCTAAAAATAAAATACACCAAAGAAACCTACCAAAAAAGGGAAAAAATTTAAAAAATGAAAAAGAGAGAAAAAAATGAGAGAAAGAGAGAAGGGACAATGCTACTATCTTTTTCCACACTTGTGCCTTAAAGTAGCACCATGTTCTTCATAGAGGGTGTCCTATTTTGTCACTTTCGTATAACTAGTGGAATTACATCTTTTGGAGCATCTTGTATGATATGAGTCTTTACTTTTTAGTTCCCCACAATCATCCTTGATGCACACATATTTTGAGAGACACACGCTGAATCGTGAACTTATTAGAATACTCTATGTGCTTCACTTATACTCCCTCTCTAAACTAATATAAGAGCGTTTAGATTACTAAAGTAGTGTTCTAAATGCTCTTATATTAGTTTACGGAGGGAGTATCTTTTAAGCTAGGCAATGTTGCTCTAGTGCTTCACTTATATCTTTTAGAGCACGACGGTGTTGTATTATATAGAAATTATTAAACTCTCGTACCTCACTTATATTATTTTGAGAGTATCTTTAAACAACATGGTAATTGGTTTAGGATATGAATTTAGTCCTAATATAATGGGCATCCAAGAGGGATATAATAAAAACTTTCATATTAAGTGCATTGAATATGATGAGAAGTTTGATTCCTTGCATATAGTTTTGAGATATGAAGATGGTAATATGAGAGTCATGTTAGTAAGTAATTGTGAATTGGAATAAATACTCGTGTTAAATCTTGTGATTCATGTAGCATGCACGTATGGTGAACCGTTATGTGATGAAGTCAGAGCATGATTTGTTTAATGAGGGTCAAACTTTATGTGGAGGTCGGGATTGCGCGATGGTTAACTCCTACCAACCCTTCCCCTAAGAGCATGTGTCTAATACTTTGCTTCGATAACTAATAGGCTTTTGCAATAAGTATGTGAGTTATTTATGACTAATGTTGAGTTCATGGATTATACGCACTCTCACCCTTCCACCTTTTCTAGCCTCTCTAGTACCACACAACTTTCTCCGGTACATTAAACCCACCTTCCTCAAAACAGCCACCATATACTTTTCTCAAAACATCCACCATACCTACCTATTATGGCATTTTCATAGCCATTCTAAGATATATTGCCATGCAACACCACCGTCCCCTTTTTTATGACACACACCATCACTTCCATATTGCTTATAGAGTCATATTTTCTTCTAAATATCGAGTTGTAATCTTTGAGTTGTAAGTAAATAAAGTGTGATGATTTGCATTATTAGAGCATTGTCCCATGTGATAAAAGGATGATGGAATCTATGATTCCCTCACAAGTTGGGATGAGTCTCCGGACTTTACAAAAAATAAAAGAGGCCATCGAAGCCCATAAAAAATAAAAGAGGCCAAAGATGCCCACCAAAAAAATGAGAGAAAGAGAGAAGGGACAATACTACTATCTTTTTCCACATTTGTGCTTCAAACTAGCACCATGTTCTTCATAGAGACTCTCCTATTTTGTCACTTTCATCTAACTAGTGGAATTTTATCTTTAGCACAACCACTTAGTTTTCTTTTTGAGCTTTCATACACTTATAGCTCTAGTGCATTTGTTGCATGGCAATCCCTACTCACTCACATTGATATCTATTAATGGGCATCTCCATAGCCCGTTGACATGCCTAGTTGATGTGAGACTATCTTCTTCTTCTTTTTTTGCAAGCTCCACCATACTCTATTCCACCTATAGTGCTATATCCATGGCTCACGCTCATGTATTGCGTGAGAGTTGAAAAGGTTTGAGAACATAAAAAGTGTGAAACAATTGCTTGATTTTCATCAGGGTTATGCATGATTTAGATACTTTGTGTGATGAAGATGGAGCATAGCCAGACCATATGATTTTGTAGGGATAACTTTCTAAGACCATGTTATTTGAAAGGAAGCAATTTCCTTATTAGTATGCTGGAAGTATTATTGTTTTATGTCAATATTAGACTTTTGTTTTGAATCTTATGGATTTGAATATTCACGCCACAATAGAGAATATTACATGGATAAATATGTTAGGTAACATTCCACATCAATTTTTTTTGTTTCTATCATTTACCTACTCGAGGACGAGCAGAAATTAAGCTCGGGGATGCTTGATACGTCTCCAACGTATCTATAATTTTTGATTTTTCCATGCTATTATATTGTTTTAGATGTTTTATATGCATTAATATGATGTTTTATATTATTTTTGAGAGTAACCTATTAATCTAGAGCCTAGTGCCAGTTTCTGTTTTTTTTCATGTTTTTGAGTATTTCAGATAAGGAATATTAAACGGAGTCCAAACGGAATAAAATCTCCGGAATGATTTTTTTTGGACCAGAAGAAATCCACGAGACTTGGAGTAGGGGGCAGGGCACCTGCCGGAAGGCCACAAGCCTGCAGGGCGCGCCCTAGGGGCGCCCCTGGCTTGTGGGTCCTAACCCTATTCTTCGTCCTATAAATTCCCAAATATCCCCCCCCCATTGCAGAAGAGAGCCACGAAAATACTTTTCTGCCGCCGGAAGCCCTTGTTCCCGTGAGTTCCAATCTGGGAGCTTTTTCTGGTAATCTGCCAGAGAGGGAATTGATCACGGAGGGCATCTACATCAACTCCATCGCCCCTCCGATGATGCAGTAGTAGTTCACTACAGACCTATGGGTCCATAGCTAGTAGCGAGATGGCTTCTTCTCTCTCTTTGATCTTTAATACCATGTTCTTCATGTTCTTCATGAAGATCTATCCGATGTAATACTCTTTTGCGGTGTGTTTGTCGAGATCTGATGAATTGTGAGTTTATGTTCGGATTATCTATGAATATTATTTGAATCTCTTCTGAATTCTTATATGCATGATTTCATATCTTAGCAAGTCTCTTCGAGTTATTAGTTTGGTTTGGCCAACTAGATTGATAATTCTTGCAATGGGAGAAGTGCTTAGTTTTGGGTTCAATCTTGCGGTGTCCTCAACGAGTGACTTAGTAGGGGTAGCGAGACACGCATTGTATTGTTGCCATCGAGGATAAAAAGATGGGGTTTTCATCATATTGCTTGAGTTTATCACTCTACATCATGTCATCTTACTTAATGCGTTACTCTGTTCTTCATGAACTTAATACTCTAGATGCAGGCAGGAGTCGGTCGATGTGTGGAGTAATAGTAGTAGATGCAGAATCATTTTGGTCTACTTGACACGGATGTGATGCCTATATGCATAATCATTACCTTAGATATCTTCATAATTATTCGATTTTTTATCAATTGTTCGACAGTAATTTGTTCATCCACCGTATTATTTTCCTTTATGAGAAAAGCCTCTAGTGAAATCTATGGCCGCCAGGTCTATTTTTCATATTATACTTTCAGATCTATAAACCAAAAATACCAAAAATATCTTGATGCAATTTATTAACTTTTGTTTCCGCAATCTTTTATATCTATCTCTATCAGATCTTATATTCGCAAATAACTCGGAAGGGATTAACAACCCCTTTTTAGCGTTGGGTGCATTAGTTTGATCATTTGTGTAGGTACTACGATTGGGGCCTTGCTTGTTGTTCCTACTGGATTGATACCTTAATTCTCAACAAACTGAAGAAAATACTTATCTACTTCGCTGCATCACCCGTTCCTCTTCAAGGAAAAACCAACGCAAGCTTAAAAGGTAGCAAGCGCTTCAGCTCGGGACCGTCGCCACCACGTCCGCCGGAGCTCCACATCCCACCCCACATCGTGGAGGATCGGTGGACGGGGTGACGGATTTATGTCATCGATGGCAAGAAATCACAGGAGTGGATGAGGAATCGCGGCGACTTGAGGATAGGGTTTCGACCCGTATCGCGGCCGCGAACCCGGATGTATACTACGTGGGCATTTGTTTCTGGCCACTGTAAACTTTTTACGAGCTGGGCCGACTATACGAGGACTAGTCTAACCTAAAAATTGATCAAATCCGTATATTCACTGCGTGGTTTTAATGGTATGCTTGAGATGCTCTTACACAAAGACATTAAAGTGCAACGGACAGTAATTCGAAACTCATGGAGAATGTGCAATAATCTCCTGCATGGTTCCAAAAAAAGGCACTTCTGTAGCTAAACATTGTCAGTCAAGTAAACGAACATGCACGCACCAATTACATTCATGGATCACCACAACATGCATAGAAATTTAACCAGTTTACATGTATTGTTGTCATACCATATACTACTCCCTCTGTATCTTTATAATTATAGTTTGAAAGGTCTACAGTGAAAATCAACTACTTCCTCCGTTTTATAATATAAAAACGTTTTTAACACTATACTAATATAAAAACGCTATTATATTATGCAGTAGCTAGCTTGGTTAGGGAACAAACCAGCTTGGTCTAGTTGAATATTCGCAACTATCATCTGGTGGTGACCTGTGCACGCACTCCAGCTCGTCGTTCTGCATGTTGTAGGAGTACGGTTTTTTTTTTTTTGCGGAAATGTTGTAGGAGTACGTTGATGTCTTGGGATTCCCCTTCCTGCTCAGGACATGATAGATCCTCTGGATTCCACCCTCAGCGCCGTTGTCGGTAAACGCGGTGTGGTGGGAGTCCATGAAGATATCGTAGTTACCACCGATGCCGCCCCGAACTACCTTGCGCCAACAAGAGCGACTACCATCCTCGGGCCTAGAGGCTAATAACTCGAAGACGCTGAAACCCTCTGCCTCGAGTGATTTGACCCTGGTACTGACCAAAAGCAGCTTGCCAGGCAAGGCGACGAGATTGATGCGGTCGAACTCACGTGGATACTCCTCCTTTATCAAGGCTTTAAACTTGAACGTGGCGCATGGCGGCGCATCGACCGAGTGGAGGAACTCGAGCGTGGCGCCGTCGAACACCGCCGTGGAGCCGTCGCATTCTAGGCCGTAGATCCTTCCCTGGAAGTGGGCGACGTTGACGAAATCAAAGCTGAAAGACGGGCAATGCCCCAGCTTCCTCCAGGCGGCGTCACCAGGCCGGCAGAGCACGATGGTCTTTCTGCCCAGCAGCCACATGTGGCACATCATGATCGTCATGCCGTCCGCCGCGCTTGCCGCCGGAGCGCCGGCCGCGGTCGGGGCGTGGAAGGCGAAGCGGAACGAGTCCGAGAAGTCGAGGTAGTTTCGGAAGAAGACCCCGTAGGCGCGGCATTGGATCATGATCTTGTCCCGCCGAAACCAGCACGCGCTCTCTTCGTCGGTGTGGTGCACGTACTTGACATGCATGATGTCGCTGGATGCGGCGCTCCTGTCGCGGATGGCGTTGATCTTGGGCAGAGCAACCGTTGCGCCCGTCGCCGGGCGCGAGAGGCGGCAGGATGCGTCGCGAGCATCGACGATGATCGACCACCCGCGGGACAACGGGAAGATGAGCGCGTCCTCTGAACCCGCGCGGAGAACAGGGCTGTTCGGAGACGCAGGAAGCAGGAGGCGAGGCGCATGACCTAGAGCAGAGCGCCATGTCCGGCAGACGGAGCGGAACACGGTCACCCCGGTGACGGCATCGCGGGATCGGTTGCCGATGGTCTCCAGCAGGTCCAACGGGAGATTCAACCAGTCAGGTTGTTCCTCATCAGCCTCCATTGTGGAGTAGTTTCTGTTTCTGTGTACGAAGAGCAAGTAGATTGGTTTTATTTTTTTACTTGTTTATACAAACCGAAGTTGTTTCACATTGAAACGTACAGTATCCTTCATGTACACTTTGACAACACATGATTAAACGTATCAAGCGTGGTACCTTTTCCTTTTCTTGATACTTTGCGTTTTTTTACCACAGTACAAACGCAACGGTTCATATACACGCACATACACCTATTCCTAGAAACGCTGACACATACACCCTACCTTATGAGCACCTTTGAAAGACCGAACCGGCATATCATCTTGATATTTAGGAAATCACCGTAGCACCTCGTCGTCGACGGAAACGTCTCCTCCCACTGAATGCGCATCGCCTGAAAATCCTAGAATAAACTCAGGAATAAATACAAGCATCAGGACTTGAACCATGTTGGACTGAAGATACCACAATCCCTCAAACCATTAAACCACAGGTTCGTTCGCAGAAGATACTTTGGTTCAACGAAGCTATATGTCGGAAACTCCTACCTGCCGCTCGTTGTGGCGGGGGTCGCTCACACGCACAGGGGGCGCCCGACTGGCCGGCCCACCTTTTTTTGTCTAAAAAAATGGGACAATTTCTATCTTTATTTTTATTTTCTGTTTCTTCTTTTCTTTTCTGCTTATATCTTTTTCCTTTTTTGGCTCGTATTTCTTTCCCTTTTTTTCTTTTTTTATCAAAATGAATAAACGTTGAATTTCTCAATCGGTTTTTGAAAACATGAACTTTTTTAAATTACAGAACAATTTAAAAGTGCGGACAATTTTTTAAAGCCTGAACTTTTTTTGAATCTTGAGAACAAAATTTGAAATAAAGAACAATTTTGAAAAAACCCAAACACATTCGGAAGCGCGAACGATTTTAATTTTTCTATAAAACAGAGAACAAATTTAAAAGCATGAAAAAAAAATTAAAGCACGAATATTTTTTGAATCTTGAGAACAAAACTTTGAAAATGAGAACAATTTTGAAAAATACTGAAAAAATTCATAAACGTGAACAATTTTTGAAAATACAAACATTTTTTGAATCTTGAGAACAAATTTCGAAGAAAAAGAACATTTTTTGAGAAACATTTTTAAAAATCCAGAACGTTTTCTTAAAATCCAGGACATTTATTGAAAATCTTGAACATTTTTCTAAAGAGAAAAATCGTTTTTCTAATTTTAAGAACAATTGTTGAAAATCCCGAACATTTTTTGGAAAATCAGAATAATTTTTGAAAATCCAGAACATATTTTGGAAAAGCAGAAACAATTTCGGAATTTGAAGAACATTTTTTGAAATTATAAATGGTTTTTAAAAGCGGCAACTATTTGAAATTGAGAACAATTTTTGAAAAAGGAAATATTTTTTCCTAATTTTAAAAACAATTTTTTAAATCGCTATTATTTTTGTAAATCCAAAACATTTTTTGAAAACCAAGAACATTTTACTAAAAATTAATGATTATTTTAGAATTTGAAGAATAATTTATGAAAATTCCAAATATTTTTCGAAAATCCAGAACATTTCTGAATATAAAGAACTTTTTTGAAAATGTAGAACATTTTTTATAAATAAAAAACATTTTTCTTATTTGAAGAATATTTTTTGAAACAGAAACAAAAATAGAATATGAAAAGAATAAATAAAAAACAAAACAAAACAAAAAACGGGTTCAGGGAACCTTCTAAAAAATTTCCAAAACCGAAAAAGGACGACTAAATACCTATAGAAGGTTCCAAAACCGGGGCGATATGATGAAACTGGACGGCCTATCTTGTTGGGAACATCACTGCCCCTTGTGCGAAGCCGATTCGCTGCAACTAGCGGTAAATAGTGTTTTCCCTATATGTCATTCGATTCCTATTACGGCTCGTCTATAGCGCCGCAGCTTTTGGGCCAGCGCAAACCTGGACCTTTACGTTTTTTCCTGTTTATAAATTTACTAATTTTTCACCGTTCTGTAACGGTTTTCTTTGGACTTTCGCTGTTTTTCTTTAATTTCCACTATTTCATTTTTAATCTTTTTCTTTGTTTTCTTTGTTTCTTTCTACGGTTTTCATCAGGTAGTGCTGCCATTAAACTCAATGATGATGTTGGCAACTATTTCCAAACAAAGAAAGGATTGCGACAAGGTGACCCAATATCACCCATGTTATTCAATAGAGCGGCGGATATGTTAGCGGTCATGATTGAGCGAACCAAGGTTGATGGACAAATAGATGGGGTAGTGAATCACTTAGTTGATGGTTGGTCTATCTATACTTCAATATGCCAATGATACGGTTCTTTTCATGGATCATGACCTTGAGAAAGCAAGAAATTTGAAATTAATTTTCTTAGCTTTAGAGCAACTCCCGGGTCTTAAGATCAATTTTTATAAAAGTGAATTATTTTGTTTTGGCGAGGCTCAACACGAGGCCCACCTATACGCTGACATGTTTGGATGCGGGTTGGGTGAGTTTCCAATCACTTATTTGGGGATACCGGTACATTATCAGAGACTCACAAAATGTTGAATGGAAACACATCGAGGAGAGACTTCAAAAAAGATTAAGTAGTTGGAAAGGTAAACTGCTATCTCTGAGCGGAAGGTTGGTCCTCATAAATTCAGTACTAAGCAATATGGTACTGTATATGATTTCCTTCTTCCAGTTGCCGAAAGGAGTACTACATAGATTGGATTACTTCTGATCGAGATTCTTTTGACAAGGAGATCACAAGAGAAAGAAATATCGGCTAGCCAAATGGAGTGTGGTTTGTCGTCCCAAGGACCTGGGCGGGTTGGGCATTCATGATCTTGAGGTCAAAAATATAGCCCTCCTTGATAAATGGTTGTTTAAGTTATTGACGAAAGATGGTGTATAGCAAACCCTCCTAAGGAGAAAATACGTGGGTTCAAAGGCATTATCCCAACTATATTGGAAGCCTGGGGACTCTCTTTTTGGGCGGGATTAATGGCAACAAAGAAATGTTTCTTCCCCTATGATTCCTTCTCGATTAAGGATGGCTCGAAAATTCGATTCTGGGAGGATAAGTGGCTAGGCAACGCTACACTCCGGAAACAATATCCAGCTCTATACAATATTGTGTGCCATAAGGGTGATACTATCGTCAAGGTTTTGGAATCATTTCCGCCAAACATGACATTCAGAAGGGATCTAATTGGACTGAGACTCCAGTCGTGGAACATATTGCTCCAGCGGTTAACCACGGCACAGTTGTCACAAGGGTCTGATGTATTCCGTTGGAACCTACATGGGAATGGACAATTCTCAGTAGAGTCTGTGTATAGAGTTTTGATCCAGTCTGATATGCCAGTTGATAATAAGAAGAAGATCTGGAAGATGAAGATACCTCTTAAGTATAAAATCTTTGCATGGTATCTTCGTCGCGGAGTCATTCTTACTAAATATAACCTTATTAACCAGAATTGGCATGGAAGTACGCAATGTGTCTTTTGTGTGCATGATGAGACAACTAAACATTTGTTCTTTCAATGCAAATTGGCTCGTTTTATATGGTCGGTCATCCAAATAGCTTCTGACTTGTATCCTCCTTGTAGTGTTCCTAATATATTTGGCAACTAGTTACATGAGATTGATCACAAGTTTAGAAGTCTTCTCAGGGTGGGAGCGCTTGCCGTGATTTGGTCGCCCGTGGCTATGTAGAAATGATAAGGTTTTTAATGATAAATGTACTTTTCTTATGCAGGTCATCTACAGATGTAGTGGAACGCTTCGTTTAGCGTCCTCTCTACACGAGTGGAGAATCGAGACCTATTTATGAAGGTGTGTACATGATTGAAGACTTCGGCGAGGGATACTTTTACCCAACATAGGTGGCAGCATGATCATAGGATTGGGCCACCTGTGACTTAGGCGTTATACAGATTCTTCATGTTTCTTTGTATTTCGCCTTCTTCTTCCTTTTTGACTTGGTGAGAAAACTTTATTCGCTGTGTGCATCTTAGTTATGAAGAGGCTGGATGTAATGCTTAAATCTTTTAAGTAATAAAGTGCCCCTTTTCGAAGAAAAAGCAAAGAACTTCCCGGTAAGCCAAAGTCAGGGAACTGCCAGACAAACATGAGCAATAAGCACAATATAGGATAAAAATGCTCGTCAAATTGTCAGGCTTAATCAACTGAAATTTTGGATATGAACACATGTAGGTGTTGTCTGAAAATATGAACTGCAACATAGTAATAATATATGTCGGCAGCCTATCCAACAATTAACATTCTGAGCAATAAGCACAAACGAAAACTAAAAAGTACTAACTCGGATCGTAGGTGAAATACTGCATTGGTCAGTCGGTATGTAATTCTGCAGTCCCCAATTTGTTTATCCATCAGTTGGATATACCCATGATCATTCTGCATGTATGCTACCAGTAGGAACGCAATGATAATCTAGGCTTACAAATTCCCTCGACCCACTACGATCAAGCGCATTTACATTTCAAAACGTGCAACACAGCAGAATATCATCCAAATTCGAGAATCAACAAGAAACCGAGCAGCGACAGTTTCAAAGTACACATGTTCACGTTCGCATTGCATTGGTCAGCCAGAGAATCTGACGGCGGACAAACCGGATCGCACCAGATGAATGGCAGACATTCTAGAGCACAGATCACCTACAAGGCTACAAGCTCTCGGGTTCAACTAGGACAGATAACACCACAAATGCTATGTTGTACATTTGATAAGTTAAGGGAGCTCCTACATGTTGGTTACATCTCAAATTAGTAAAATCACAGCATGGTGAACTTTGTTTGGTCAGATGAAGTATCCCTCGTGAATTAGAATAGAATCTAAGGCAAAAATAACTTCCCAGTAAGCCAAAGTCGTCAAGTGAATATGATAGTTTTTCGAGATACAAAAATACATATACTGTAGTACCAAAAAGACATCATGGCAATCTTCCAGTAAGCAAAAGTCAACAGCAAAGCCTGTGTGAGGCTTTGTACAGCCAGTCAAATGGAAGGGATCTATCCCAACAGAAGAGAATAACAAGTACGTTGGTTATCAACTTATCATGGAGGTCTAATGGCCAGAATTTCCATATCTTGACAGTTAGATAGGGGAAACATCAGGAACAATATGATAAAAAATGTTCTCAATAGTTATCATGCCTTAATCAACTGAAAGTTTAGATAGGAACACATGTAGACGATCAAGCGCATTTACATTTCTTTGGCCAAATTAAACGTGCAACACAGCAGAATATCACCCAAATTCAAGATTCAACAAGAAACGTCCGAGCAGCAACATGTTCACGTTCGCATTGCATTGATCAGCCAGAGAGTCTGACGGTGGACAAACCGGATTGCACCAGATGAATGCCAGACATTCTAGAGCACAGATCACCTACAACTACAAGGTTACAACTATAACAACCAATGTACGTAGTGCTAGAAGAAGCATAGACGTGTTCATCTGACACGGCAACTCATGCATCAAGAGGTTCGAGTCCCACACACCGTACTGCTAGCATCCAGAAACGATAACGAACCGCACAAGCTCATGCGGAAATCTTCGGGGCGCAGGAATGCAGGAAGGAACGGAAAACAGAGGCTTACTGGCGATCGACTTGGTTGCGAATTCCTCATAGCGCAGGCTGCAGTATGTGCGTGGAGATCCTGGACTGCAGAAGAAGGATTTGCCGCATCAAGACCACGCGGTTGTGCAACGCCCTGGCCTCCCTGACGGCGTCGACTGTGAGCAGCTCGGCCGCCTCCATCCAGGCGACGCGGAGCGGGGCCCCGATCGGGAGAACCGAGGCGAGGTCGATGGCGTCCCGGGCCGCCATGTACAAGGACGCGGCGTTGCGGAGGCATTCCTCCATGCGGCGGGTGAAGCGGAGCGCGGTGCGGTTGCAGCTCTCCCATATCTCCCTCCATGCCTCGTTGGGTCCCAGGCCCAGTTTGTTGGCGCAGAGGGGGACGCCGCAGGCCAAGCCGTGGAGCGAGCGGCGGCGCTGGATGTTGCGCCGGGCGTCCTCGAGGAGCGTGGTGGGGCTGACCCCGTCGGGAGCCGGGTCGACGTAGCCTGCGGTTGCCTCCTCGATGCTGGCGCCGCAGCGGATCGCGCGCAGTAGCTGGACTTGCGCCTCGAACTTGGCGATGGCGGGGTCGATCAGACTGGTGGTTTCTTCCGGGGTGCCGACAACTTGGTCGAGGCCTTCCAACACCACCCGCGCCACCCTCCGCCACCCGTTCGCGTTCGCCATTGCCGCCGCCCGCCGGTCTCTCTCTCTCTCTCTCTCTCCCCCTCTGCTTCGCGGGCGTGATGGTGTGGAACGTGGGCGTGGAATAAGACGGGGAAGGAGGAGAGAGGGGAATGACTTTATAGGGACGGACGGGCGGGCCGGCGACGAGGTGAAATGTGATTTGTTTACCGTGGCTTCGGAGAGAAGCCAAGTGGAATCGGCCGTGTTTGCTGTGTCACTGACAACGATTTTGAGATTTTTACCGCTCGTCATTTTCCGCATCCTTTCAGTTCGGCGGCGCGCAAGGTGAATAATCGGTTACAGCCGTGGGGCCCACCTGGCCAGCCTGGCAATTTGCCCAGCACACCGGAAGCGTCCAGAAACCCCAAAGTCCCGAACCCACATCGGGTAGTTTTGTTTTTAAGTTGTTCATTTTTCTCAGTTTTTTCTTTTATGGTTTGGTGTTTGCTCTGTTTTCATATGTATAAATCATCAAGATGTCATAGGTTATAAATTATACTCCTTCCTTTTGAAATTACTTGCCGTAAAAATGGGTATATAAAGAACTGAAATACATAAATTCATTTCTCCGACAAGTATTTCTGAAAGAATAGAGTACATATGAATATATAGAGAATTGAAATAGATAAATCCGTTTCTCCTCCCATATGGTTAGTGGTTGCTGCTTCAAAGGGATGGTCAGCAACATCGTGGGCATAGATATGTCCTACAACATCTTGACAGCGTGGGGTTGTTACGGTTGCAACACCGACAACATCGGATGTGCTTCGAGGCAAATCGACCATGCACAAGACTAAGCTACATCAGTGACGACCACAACATCGGTCATGTTGGAAACATTCGGAGCGTAGTAGTGTTGCAAAGTATTCATTGTGCAAATCTCGGCACATCATTTTTTTAGTATCAAACCAGCGATATAGATACCCCTGAAAAACAAAAATAAATAAGTTGAGGTCTTGAGGAGGTTGATCGTCTTCTTCATCTCAATCGGGTTGATGACGCCTAGTAATGTCGCCTCTCCATTGTCAAGTCAGCAAATCGTTATTGATCGAGGAAGAAAAGTTATTAAGGCCACATACTGTCGGACCAGGAGCCTAGAGAAGAAATTGTTTGAAATCATCATCAGAAGATTCACAGATCCAAGGCCCCAACCTTCTAAAGAGCTCACAGGCTTTACGTTAGCACCGGAGGCCACACAACATGATAGAGAGGAGGCAGAGCACCGAAGCTACGAAGATAGGTTGTTGCCTTTGCCACGCCAACAAACCCATCAAACTCTAACCTCATCGGCTAGAGAGAACGAAAGTAATATATGCCAATAGCCATTCATGTTTCCCAAATCAACACCATCGACATGAGGAGGCTTGAGGAAACCTTGTTTTTGGCAGATAGGTGCATCCACCACCAACAACAAAACATTGCCGCGTAAGACACAGCTATTTTGAGCCCGAGCTCAAATGGACCTGGTTGAGTAGTAAAATCGTAAAAAATTTAAAAAATCTGAAGAAAAAAAATGAGAAACATTGACAAAAAATTTAAGTGCATGAAAACACATTTGTGAAAGTTGCAGCAAAAAGAAACAAAATCGTTGCTTCAAAAATGCTTTTTCCAAAGGCATTTTGAAGTACTCTTTTTTTCTCCGACTTCCATGAACATCATTTTAAAATGAAAATTTACAGGCTCTTAAAACATTTATTAAAATTTATCACAAAATAATTCAAATTTTCTTTATTTTTTTCAAATTTACTATTTATCCTAGCATACTTTCATTGCCGTGTAACCCTACTAAAGACCTTAAATTTCTATTGCCCGGGTTGTCGTTGGTACAAAAGCATATCGACATACATACCATCATAAAAAATCTCTTATTTTTAGTGGCCACCTTGAGCTCCCATATTTTAAGTTTTGAATTAGTAACTTCGAATGAGCATCCTCGGGGAAACTTTCATTCGTGACGGGTACGTGCAGGTGCATGGTCCATGAGTAGCACTGTTTGTAACAGTCGTGTTAGTATTAGTATATGAGTAGCAATGGTCCATGAGTAGCATGTGTGCATGTATTATGTAACGACCCAATGATCCAAGGATCGGTATAAGGGGAATTGGGGATAAGATCTGAGTTGCTTTATTGAAGGAGGAAGATGAGATACAGAGAAAGTTAGGTGAGAGAAGAGGAAAGTAGGGAGAGGATTCAAAGTCTCATACAAAGCATAACCTCTCATCTACCCACACACCTACTTATACACACACACACACACACACCCTGGCGAGTGGCCCCCGCCACCTGGCCTGCATCGTTGTCCACCGCATCAGGGGATGCAGATGTGACACTCCCTTCTTCTTCAGAGAAAGCCTTCACTTCAGGTTGATCATGCTCGCCTGCTGCTTCAGTGTCTTCAGTGTTGCCCGCGTCTTCGTCCTGCCATATGGTTGCTGAAGGAAAGCGTCGACGCACGGTGTTGTAGTCCTCCCAGGTGGTGCTCCTTGCTGAAGAAGACCAGTGAATCCGTAGTTGAACGACGGCGTTGCTGCCCTGCTTGACCATGAGTCGCTCCACAATCTTCACGGGCTTGATATCTCCACGTGCCAAATGAGGAGGTCGTGGAAGCTCGGTGAAGACAGGTGTGTAGTTTGGTGTGAATGGCTTCAATTGCGAGACGTGGAAGAAGTTGTGGATGCAACTGTCCTGGGGTAGCTCGAGCTTGTAGGCGAGGGTGTCGATCTTGTCTTGAATCTTGAATGGAACATAGAACTTGTAGGCGAGCTTGGCGCACGGCCTATTGACGACGGATGATTGCGCGTAGGGCTACAACTTCAGGAGCACAGAGTCGCCGACTTGGAAAATGCGCTCTGTGCGATGGCGGTCCGCCTGTTTCTTGAAGCGGTTCTAGGCGCGCTATATCTGCTCCCTTAGGTGTGTCATGTTCGCGCCCCAGTCCCAATGCTCAGCATCCATGGTGGGTGGCGTGGTGTCGTCCCAGAGATCCATGGCATCCAGGTTGGGCTCGACGTCGTAGAGAGCCTTGAATGGAGTGCAGTTGATCGCTGAGTGGAAGGAGGACTTGTACCATAATTCCGCCATCGGTAGCCAGTAGCGCCAGCGCTGAGGTGTGTCATGGATGGAGCAGCGGAGATACATATCCAGACATTGGTTGACGTGCTCGCTCTGTCAATCCGTCTGTGGGTGGTAAGCTGTGGAGTAGAGCAGCTTGGTGTCGGCCTTGGTGAACAGCTCGCGCTAGAGCGCGCTTGTGAAGACGCGGTCGCGGTCGGATACTATGGACTAGGGAACGCCATGGAGCTTCACGGTGGTGTCCCGGAATGTGCACGCCACCTGCACGCCATTGAATGCATGGCGCACGAGGATGAAGTGCGCAAACTTGGTGAGGCGATCGACGACGACCATGGTTGAGTCGTATCCCTCACACTTGGGCAAGCCCTCCATGAAGTCCATCGTCGGGTCCTGCCAGGGCTCCGCTGGCACCGGTAGCGACGCGAGCAAGTTCGCTGGGTGGCGATGCTCGTGTTTGGTGTGTTGGTAGGTGGCACACTACTTGATGTAGTTTTCGACGTCCCCTTTCATTATTGTCGATAGAAACAGCTTTTTAAGGCGTTGGTAGGTTGTCGTGGTACCTGAATGGCCACCGACGACGCTGTCATGAAGGGTGTTGGTGAGCTTGGTGCGAAGAGCTGTGTTGTTGCCAATCCAAAGCTGATTCTTCTTGCATATGAGACCTTTGTGCAACGCAAAACCATCATCGTCTAGGTTGTGAATGGCGAGGCGTGACAGGAGATCTTGAGCATCGGTATCAGTGGCCTAAGAATTGGCCACCTCTTGCACCCAGGCTAGCTGGTACAAGGACAGAGTGCTCAAGTCCAACACAGCGCCCATCTGCGACAGGGCGTCAGCTGCTCCATTGTCGACGCCTTGATGATATTGGAACTTGAATTGTAGTCCCACCAGCTTGGACATGGCCTTGCGCTGGAGATTCGTCTCCAATTGCTGGTCTCCCAGGTTGCACAAGCTTTTGTGATCAGTGACAATGGTGAATTGTCCGCACTGCAGGTAGGTGCGCCACTTGTCAACTGCCATCATCACAGCCAGGAATTCTTTCTCATAAGCAGAGAGCTTCTGTTTGCGGACCCCGAGAGCCTTGATGAAGTAGGCCACGGGATGGCCCTCCTGCATGAGCACGGCTCCAATGCCTGTGTCACAAGCGTCAGTCTCAATACTCAATGGCTTGTCAAAGTCCGTCAATGATAGGACTGGGGCGCTAGCCATCGCGCACTTGAACAACTCAAAGGCAGCTTGTGCTTGATCATTCCATTCAAATCCTTTCTTTGTCAGCAGTGCGGTTAATGGCTTGGCGATGATGTCGTAATGCGCCTATGAGGCCAAGGAAGCCACGCAGCTCTATTGCTGAAGTTGGTGTAGGCCAATTGAGCATTGCTTGCGTCTTCTCGGTTTCAGTATCCACGCTTGCACCGGAGATGACATGTCCCAGGTAGTCAATGCTCTCCATGGCGAAGGAGCACTTAGAGAGCTCGGCGTACATGTGGTGTTGACGGGGTAGCTTGAGGATGACATGCAGGTGCTCTTCGTGGTCTTCCAACGTCTCGCTGAAGACTAGAATATTGTCGAGGAAGATGATAACAAAGCGACGAACATGTTTGTAGAAGATCTGATTCATCAAGAACTGGAATGTGGCCGACGCATTGGTCAGACCGAACGGCATGCCATGAAATTGGAAGTGTCCATGGTGCATTTTGAATGATGTCTTCTCCTTGTCGCATGAGCACATGCGGATCTGATGGTCGTCGGCGTGCAAGTCAAGCTTGTAGAAGTACTTTGCACCGGCTAGCTCATCGAGGAGCTCGTCGACGATGGGCAGTGGAAATTGATTCTTGACGGTGAGGTCATTGAGGCGGCGATAGTCGACCCAAAATCGCCTCGAACCATCCTTCTTCTTGACCGGGAGGACCGAAGCTGCGAAGGGGATCATATTGTGCTCGACCACGCCAGACTCGAGCATCTCTTGCACCTGTCGCTCAATTTCATCTTTCTGCAATGGTGAATAGCGATACGGCCTTGTGTTCGCGGGCTGCGCTCCCTCGACCAAGATGAGCGCGTGGTCATAATGCCTTTGCGAAGGGAGTGTCTTGGGGTCTTTGAACACATCGTTGTACTCGTGCAAGACTTGTCTGATTGATGAAGGAAGCTTGTCGGGTGGCTCCGCTTGGCGTGGTTGCCTGTCAATCAGTGTCCTGTACCAGATTTCCTTCCCCGAATGCCACTTGTTGAATTGGCCTGGCTCCAAGGGCTCAGACGCAGGCGCTGCCTTTTGCTGAACTCCTTGCAGCGTCACAGTTTCGCCTTGGTGGTCAAACGTCAGGGTTTTGTTGAGCCAGTGATAGGTCATGGGGTTGAATTGTTCGAGCCAATCCATGCCCAACACTCCATCTTAGGCGTCGAGCTCGAGCAGGCACATGTATGTGGTGAATGTGTGCCCTTGTAACCACCATTGGACTCCAGAAACAATCTTGTCGCGGACGAGGCGGTCACTGATACGTCTACAACGTATCTATAATTTTTGATGGTTTCATGCTATTATCTTGTCAAACTCTGGATGTTTTGCATGCTTTCTATTTATTTTCTCGGACTTACTTATTAACTCAGTGCCAAGTGCCAGCTCCTGTTTTTTCCATGTTTTTTACCCCTTTCAGAGGAGATTTTGAAACGGAGTCCAAACGGAAGAAAATGTTGGAAATATGCCCTAGAGGCAATAATAAATTAGTTATTATTGTATTTCATTTTTCATGATAATCGTTTATTATCCATGCTATAATTGTATTGATTGGAAACACAATACTTGTGTGGATACATAGACAAAAGACTGTCCCTAGTAAGCCTCTAGTTGACTAGCTCGTTGATCAAAGATGGTCAAGGTTTCCTAACCATGGGCAAGTGTTGTCACTTGATAAAGGGATCACATCATTAGGAGAATCATGTGATGGACTAGACCCAAACTAATGAATGTAGCATGTTGATCGTGTCATTTTGTTGCTACTATTTTGTGCGTGTCAAGTATTTGTTCCTATGACCATGAGATCATATAACTCACTGGCACCGGAGGAATACCTTGTGTGTATCAAACGTCACAACATAACTAGGTGGCTATAAAGATGCTCTACAGGTATCTCCGAAGGTGTTCGTTGAGTTAGTATGGATCAAGACTGGGATTTGTCACTCCGTGTGACGGAGAGGTATCTCGGGGCCCACTCGGTAATACAACATCACACACAAGCCTTGCAAGCAATGTGACTTAGTGTAAGTTACGGTATCTTGTATTACGGAACGAGTAAAGAGACTTTCTGGTAAATGAGATTGAAATAGGTATGCGGATACCGACGATCGAATCTCGGGCAACTAACATACCGAAGGACAAAGGGAATGACATACGGGATTATATGAATCCTTGGCACTGAGGTTCAAATGATAAGATCTTCGTAGAATATGTAGGATCCAATATGGGCATCCAGGTCCCGCTATTGGATATTGACCAAGGATTCTCTCGGGTCATGTCTACATAGTTCTCGAACCCGTAGGGTCTGCACACTTAAGGTTCGACGTTGTTTTATGCGTATTTGAGTTATATGGTTGGTTACCGAATGTTGTTCGGAGTCCCGGATGAGATCACGGACATCACGAGGGTTTCCGGAATGGTCCGGAGACGAAGATTGATATATAGGATGACCTCATTTGATTACCGGAAGGTTTTCGGACTTACCGGGAATGTACCGGGAATGACGAATGGGTTCCGGATGTTCACCGAGGGGGGCAAGCCCACCCGGGGGAAGCCCATAGGCCTTAGGGGTGTCCCACCAGCCATTAGTGGGCTGGTAGGACAGCCCAAGAAGCCCTATGCGCAGGAGAAAGAAAAATCAAAGAGAAAAAAAAGGGGGAAGTGGGAAAGTGGAGAAGGACTCCACCTTCCAATCCTAGTTGGACTAGGATTGGAAGGGGAGGACTCTCCCCCTTGGTTCGGCCGAACCCCTTGGGGCTCCTTGAGCCCCAAGGCAAGTCCCCTCCCCTCCCACCTATATATACGGAGGTTTTAGGGCTGATTTGAGACAACTTTGCCACGGCAGCCCGACCACATACCTCCACGGTTTTTCCTCTAGATCGCGTTTCTGCGGAGCTCGGGCGGAGCCCTGCTGAGATTAGATCACCACCAACCTCCGGAGCACCGTCACGCTACCGGAGAACTCATCTACCTCTCCGTCTCTCTTGCTGGATCAAGCAGGCCGAGATCATCGTCGAGCTGTACGTGTGATGGACGCGGAGGTGTCGTCCGTTCGGCACTAGATCGGAGCGGGTCGTGGGATGGATCACGGGACGGTTCGTGAGACGGTTCGCGGGGCGGATCGAGGGACGTGAGGACGTTCCACTACATCAACCGCATTTATTAACGCTTCTGCTGTCCGATCTACAAGGGTACGTAGATCGGAAATCCCCTCTCGTAGATGGACATCACCATGATAGGTCTTCGTGCGCGTAGGAAAAAAAAATCCCTTGCGAGGTTCCCCAATAGTGGCATCATGAGCCAGGTTCATGCGTAGATGTCATCTCGAGTAGAACACAAAAGTTTTTGTGGGCGGTGATGTGCGATTTGCTGCCCTCCTTAGTCTTTTCTTAATTCCGCGGTATTGTTGGATCGAAGCGGCTCGGACCGACATTACTCGTACGCTTACGAGAGACTGGTTTCATCGCTACGAGCAACCCCGTTGTTCAAAGATGACTGGCGAGTGTCGGTTTCTCCAACTTTAGTTGAATCGGATTTGACCGAGGAGGTCCTTGGATGAGGTGAAATAGCAATTCATATATCTCCGTTGTGGTGTTTGCGTAAGTAAGATGTGATCCTACTAGATACCCATGGTCACCACGTAAAACATGCAACAACAATTAGAGGACGTCTAACTTGTTTTTGCAGGGTATGCTTGTGATGTGATATGGCCAACGATGTGATGTGATATATTGGATGTATGAGATGATCATGTTGTAATAGTTAATATCGACTTGCACGTCGATGGTACGGCAACCGGCAGGAGCCATAGGGTTGTAACTAACGTTTGTGCTTGCAGATGCGTTTACTATATTGCTAGGATGTAGCGTTAGTAGTAGTAGCATGAGTAGCACGACAACCTCGATGGCGACACGTTGACGGAGATCATGATGATGAAGATCATGGTGTGACGCCGGTGACAAGAAGATCGTGTCGGTGCTTTGGTGATGGAGATCAAGAAGCACATGATGAGGCCATATCATGTCACTTATGAATTGCATGTGATGTTAATCCTTTATGCACCTTATCTTGCTTAGAACGATGGTAGCATTATGAGGTGATCTCTCACTAAAATTTCAAGACGAAATTTTGTTCTCCCCGACTGTGCACCGTTGCGACAGTTCGTCGTTTCGAGACACCACGTGATGATCGGGTGTGATAGACTCAACGTTCACATACAACGGGTGCAAAACAGTTGCACACGCGGAACACTCGGGTTAAGCTTGACGAGCCTAGCATGTGCAGACATGGCCTCGGAACACATGAGACCGAAAGGCCGAGCATGAATCGTATAGTTGATATGATTAGCATAGAGATGCTTACCACTGAAACTATTCTCGACTCACGTGATGATCAGACTTGAGATAGTGGATTTGGATCATGTACCACTCAAATGACTAGAGAGATGTACTTTTTGAGTGGGAGTTCTTAAGTAATATGATTAATTGAACTAATTGTCATGAACATAGTCTAATGGTCTTTGCAAATTACGATGTAGCTTGCGTTATAGCTCTACTGTTTTTATATGTTCCTAGAGAAAATTTAGTCGAAAGTTGATGGTAGCAAACTTTGCGGACTTAGTCCGTAAAACTGAGGATTGTCCACATTGCTGCGCAGAAGGCTTATGTCCTTAATGCACCACTCGGTGTGCTGCATCTCGAGCATCGTCTATGGATGTTGTGAACATCCAACATACACGTTTCTGATGACTACGCGATAGTTCGGTGAAAATACTTAATGGCTTAGAAGCAAGGCGCCGAAGATGTTTTGAAACGTCGCGGAACATAAGAGATGTTCTAAAGAGATGAAATTGTGATTTCATGCTTGTGCCCTTGTTAAGAGGTACGAGACCTCCGACAAGATTCTTTGTCCATGAAGTAAAGGAGAAAAGCTCAATCGTTGAGCGTGTGCTCAGATTGTCTGAGTACGACAATCGCTTGAATCAAGTGGGAGTTAATCTTCCAGATGAGATAGTGATGGTTCTCCAAAGTCACTGCCACCAAGCTGTGAGAGCTTCGTGATGAACTATAACATATCAAGGATAGATACAATGATCCTTGAGCGATTCGCGATGTTTGACACTGCGAAAGTAGAAATCAAGAAGGATCATCAATAAGTTGATGGTTAGTAAAACCACTAAGTTTCAAGAAAGGCAAGGGCTAGAAGGGATACTTCGTGAAACGGCAAAACAGTTGCTGCACTAATGAAGAGACCCAAGATTAAACCCAAACCCGAGACTAAGTGCTTCTGTTATGAGGGGAATAGTCACTGAGGCGGAGAAACTCTAGATACTTGGTAGATAAGAAGGCTGGCAAAGTCGAAAGATGTATATTTGATATACATGAAGTTGATGTGTACTTTACTAGTACTCCTAGTAGCGCGAGGGTATTAGATACCGGTTCGGTTGCTAAGTGATTAGTAACACGAAATGAAAGCTATGGTATAAACGGAGACTAGCTAAAGGCGAGGTGACGATAAGTGTTGGAAGTGTTTCCAAGGTTGATGTGATCAAACGTCGCACGCTCCCTCTATCATCGGGATTGGTGGTAAGAACTAAATAATTGTTATTTGGTGTTTGCGTTGAGCATGAACATGATTGGATCATGTTTATTGCAATACGATTATTCATTTAAATAGAATAATAGTTGTTCTATTTGCTTGAATAATTACCCTCAATGGTTTATTGAATCTCGATCATAGTGTTGCACATGTTCATAATATTAGTGCCAAAAGATACAAAGTAATAATGATAGTACCACTTAGTTGTGGCACTGCCACTTGAGTCATGTTGGTATAAAATGCATGTAGAAGCTCCATGCTGATGGATCTTTATACTCACTCATTTTTTGAAACGTTTGAGACATGCAAACCATACTTGTTGGTATAAATGCATGAAGAAACTCCATGAGAGATGGATCGTTTGGACTCACTTGATTTTGAATCACTTGAGACATGCAAAACATGCCACATGAAACAAGAGAGTAACTTGTTGGGAATAATACATTTTTGATGTGTGCAGTCCAATGAGTGCTAAGGCACGCAGTGGATATCATTATGTTCTTACTTCACTGACGATTTGAGTAGATACAGGAGTGTTTACTTGATGAATCACAAAGTCTGAAATACTGAAAAGTTCAATTCTGTTTCAGAGTGAAGTTCGTCGTAACAAGAGGATAAACTGTCTACGATATGATCATAGAAATGAATATCTGAGTTACGAGTTTTGGTACGCAGTTAAGACAATGTGGAAATTGTTTCGCAGTTCATGCCACCTCGAACACCATAGTGTGATGATGTGTCTAAACGTCATAGCCACACCCTATTTGATATGGTGCATACTATGATATCTCTTATCGAATTACCACTATCGATTATGGGTTTTGCATTAGAGACAACCGCATTCACTTTAAATAGGGCATCGCGTATTTCCGTTGAAATGGCACAGTATAGACTGAGGTTTAGAGAAATCTAAGATGTCGTTTCTTGAAAGTTTGGGGTTGCGATGCTTATGTGAAAAAGGTTTCAGTCTGATAAGCTCGAACCCAAAGCGGATGAAAGCATCTTGATAGGATATCCAAAATAGTCGGATACATCTCCTATCTCAGATGCGGAAGCAAAGTGTTTGTTTCTAGAAACGAGTCCTTTCTCGAGGAAAGGCTTCTCTCGAAAGAATTGAGTGGGAGGGTGGTAGAACTTGATGAGGTTATTAAACCATCACTTCAACCAGTGTGTAACAGGGCGCAGGAATTTGTTCCTGTGGCGCCTACACTAATTGAAGTGCAAGCTGATGATGGTGATCATTAAGCATTGGATCAAGTTACTACAAACCTCGTAGGTCGACAAGGTCGCATACTACTACAGAGTGGTACGGTAACCCTGTCTTGGAGGTCATGTTGTTGAACAACAATGAACCTATGAGTTATGGAGAAGCAATGGTGGGCCCGGATACCGACAAATGGCTGGAGGCCATGAAATCCGAGAGAGAATCCATATGTGAGAACAAAGTATAGACTTTGGAAGAACTTGATGGTCGTAGGACTATTAAGTAAAGATGGATCTTTATAAGGAAGACAGACGATGATGGTGAATCGTCACTATTAAGAAAAGCTCGACTTGTCGCAAAGATGTTTCCGACAAGATCAAATAGTTGACTATGATGAGACTTTCTCACTCGCAGCGATGCTAAAAGTTTGTTGGAATTATGTTAGTAGTTGATGCATTATTTGTGAAATATTGCACATAGGAATACAAAACATTGTTTCCTCGACGGTTTCCTTGAGGAAAGATTGTATATGATACAACCAGAAGGTTTTGTCGATCCTAAGGATACTAGCAAGTATGAAAGCTCCAGCGATCCTTCAATGGACTGGTGCAAGCATCTCGGAGTTGGAATATACACTTTGATGAGATGATCAAAGATTTTGGGTTTGTACAAGGTTTATGAGAAACTTGTATTTCCAAAGAAGTGAGTGGGAGCGCTATAGAACTTCTGATAAGTATATGTGGTTGACATATTGTGGATCACAAGTAATGTAGAATTTCTGTAAAGCATAAAAGGTTGTTTGAAAGGAGTTTTTCAAAGGAATGCCTAGATTGAGCTACTTGAACATTGAGCATCAAGATCTATGGAGATAGATCGAAACGCTTAATAGAAGTTTCAACAAGATGCATGCCTTGACAAGTTTTTGAAGGAGTTCAAAATAGATCAGCAAAGAAGGAGTTCTTGACTATGTTGTAAGGTGTGAATTTGAGTAAGACTCAAAACACGACCACGGCAGAATAAAGAGAATAGACGAAGGTCGTCTTCTATGCCTTAGCCGTAGACTCTAAAGTATGCCATGCTGAGTACCGCAACTGATGTGTGCCTTGCCTCAAGTCTATTAAGAGGTACACGGAGTGATCCAGGATTGAATCACTAAACAGCGGCCAAAGTTATCCTTAGTAACTAATGGACTAAGGATTTTTTTTTTCTCGATTATGGAGGTGGTTAAAAGAGTTTGTCGTAAAGGGTTACGTCGATGCAATCTTTTACACTAATCCGAATAACTATGAGTAGTGAAACGGATTCGTATAGTAGAGTAGATATTTGGAGTATTTCCGAATAGCACGTAGTAGCAGCATCTATAAGATGACATAAAGATTTGTAAAGAACACACGGATCTGAAAGTTTTTAGAACCGCTGACTAAAACCTCTCTCACGACCAAGACGTGATCAGAACCCAGAACTATATGGGTGTTGGATTCGTTAGAATCACATGGTGATGTGAACTAGATTATTGACTCTAGTGCAAGTGGGAGACTGTTGGAAATATGCCCTAGAGGCAATAATAAATTAGTTATTATTGTATTTATTTTTTCATGATAATCGTGTATTATCCATGCTATAATTGTATTGATCGGAAACACAATACTTGTGTGGATACATAGACAAAACACTGTCCCTAGTAAGCCTCTAGCTGACTAGCTCGTTGATCAAAGATGGTCAAGGTTTCCTGACCATGGGCAAGTGTTGTCACTTGATAACGGGATCACATCATTAGGAGAATCATGTGATGGACTAGACCCAAACTAATGAACGTAGCATGTTGATCGTGTCATTTTGTTGCTACTGTTTTCTGCGTGTCAAGTATTTGTTCCTATGACCATGAGACCATATAACTCACTGGCACCGGAGGATTACCTTGTGTGTATCAAACGTCACAACGTAACTAGGTGGCTATAAAGATGCTCTACAGGTATCTCCGAAGGTGTCCGTTGAGTTAGTATGGATCAAGACTGGGATTTGTCACTCCGTGTGATGGAGAGGTATCTCAAGGCCCACTCGGTAATACAACATCACACACAAGCCTTGCAAGCAATGTGACTTAGTGTAAGTTACGGGATCTTGTATTACGGAACGAGTAAAGAGACTTGCCGGTAAACGAGATTGAAATAGGTATGCGGATACCGACGATCGAATCTCGGGCAATTAACATACCGAAGGACAAAGGGAATGACATACGGGATATATGAATCCTTGGCACTGAGGTTCAAACGATAAGATCTTCGTAGAATATGTAGGATCCAATATGGTCATCCAGGTCCCACTATTGGATATTGACCGAGGAGTCTCTCGGGTCATGTCTACATAGTTCTCGAACCCGCATGGTCTGCACACTTAAGGTTCGACGTTGTTTTATGCGTATTTGAGTTATATGGTTGGTTACCGAATGTTGTTCGGAGTCCCGGATGAGATCACGGACGTCACGAGGGTTTCCGGAATGGTCCGGATACGAAGATTTATATATAGGATGACCTCATTTGATTACCGGAAGGTTTTCGGAGTTACCGGGAATGTACCGGGAATGACGAATGGGTTCCGGATGTTCACCGAGGGGGGCAAACCCACCTGGGGGAAGCCCATAGGCCTTAGGGGTGTCACACCAGCCATTAGTGGGCTGATGGGACAGCCCAAGAAGCCCTATGCGCAGGAGAAAGAAAAATCAAAGAGAAAAGAAAAAAAAAAGGGGAAGTGGGAAAGTGGAGAAGGACTCCACCTTCCAATCCTAGTTGGACTAGGATTGGAAGGGGAGGACTCTCCCCCTTGGTTCGGCCGAACCCCTTGGGGCTCCTTGAGACCCGAGGCAAGTCCCCTCCCCTCGCACCTATATATACGGAGGTTTTAGGGCTGATTTGAGACAACTTTGCCACGGCAGCCCGACCACATATCTCCACGGTTTTTCCTCTAGATCGCGTCTCTGCAGAGCTCGGGCGGAGCCCTGCTGAGATTAGATCACCACCAACCTCCGGAGCGCCGTCACGCTGCCGGAGAACTCTTCTACCTCTCCGTCTCTCTTGCTGGATCAAGCAGGCCGAGATCATCGTCGAGTTGTACGTGTGTTGAACGCGGAGGTGTCGCCCGTTCGGCACTAGATCCGAGCGGATCATGGGACGGATCGCGGGACGGTTCGTGGGACGGTTCGCGGGAAGGATCGAGGGACGTGAGCACGTTCCACTACATCAATCGCGTTTATTAACGCTTTTGTTGTGCGATCTACAAGGGTACGTAGATCGGAAATCCCCTCTCGTAGATGGACATCACCATGGTAGGTCTTCGTGCGCGTAGGAAAATTTTTGTTTCCCTTGCGAGGTTCCCCAACATAAATCCCCGAAAAGATTTTTTTGAGAACGGAAGAAGATCGGAGAACTTGGGAGCCAAGCCAGAGGAGCTCCAGGGGCCCCACAAGCCCCCACCCCCGCGGCCAGGGGGCGTGCCATCCAGGCTTGTGGCCCCCCTGGAGGTCCCCTGACCTAGATCTTTTGCCTATATAATCCCATAAATTCCATAAAATATCAAGAGATCATCGCAATCGCTTTTCCGCCGCCGCAAGCTTCTGTCTCCGCAAGATCCCATCTGGGGCACGTCCTGGTGCCCTGTCGGAGGGGGGATTCGAATACGGAGGGCTTCTTCATCAACACCATGACCTCTCCGATGATGCGTGAGTAGTTCACCATATACCTAGGGTTCATAGCTAGTAACTAGATGGCTTCTTCTCTCTCTTGGATCTTCAATACAAAGTTCTCCATGATCTTCATGGAGATCTATCCGATGTAATCTTCTTTTGCGGTGTTTTTGTTGAGATCCGATGAATTGTGGATTTATGATTAGATTATCTATGAATCTTATTTGAGTTTCTTCTGATCTCTCTTATGCATGATTTCATATCCTTGTAATTCTCTTCGAGTTGTGGGTTTTGTCTGGCCAACTAGATCTATGATTCTTGCAATGGGAGAAGTGCTTGGTTTTGGGTTCATACCGTGCGATGACCTCACCCAGTGACAGAAGGGGTAGCGAGGCACGCATCGTGGTGTTGCCATCAAGGCTAAAAAGATGGGGTTTTCATCATTGGTTTTAGATTATCCCTCTACATCATGTCATCTTGCTTAAAGCGTTACTCTGTTCGTCATGAACTCAATACACTAGATGCATGCTGGATAGCGGTCGATGTGTGGAGTAATAGTAGTAGATGCAGAAAGTATCGGTCTACTTGTCTCAGACGTGATGCCTATATGCATGATCATTGCCTTAGATATCATCATGACTTTGCGCGGTTCTATCAATTGCTCGACAGTAATTTGTTCACCCACCGTGATAGTTGTTATTATGAGAGAAGCCTCTAGTGAACACTATGGCCCCCAGGGTCTACTCCACACCATATTTTCAGCCTTACACTTTTTACTTCGTTGCACTTTCCGCCTTCAGATCTCACTTTGCAAACAATCTTGAAGGGATTGACAACCCCTTTGAAGCGTTGGGTGCAAGTTTGTTTGTGTTTGCGCAGGTACTTTGGACTTGACGAGGCCCTCCTTCTGGATCGATACCTTGGCTCTCAAACTGAGGGAAATACTTACTGCTCCTGTGATGCATCACCCTTTCCTCTTCAAGGGAAAAACCGACGCAAACCATAGAAGTAACAAGAAGAATTCCTAAGCGCCAGGGAAGGACTTTTGTTGCCGTAGCAGTCACCTTTTGCCACCCGAACCTCAACCGGCACCATCGGAGTTGATTTTGTTGCGACCCTGTGTGCGAAGGACGCCGAAATGAAGTTGTGTGTGCTGCCTGAATCCACTAGCAACAGCGTGACTTGGTTGCCTACCAACGCGCGGATACGAATGGTGTGTGGTGCATGGCCTCGAAAACTGCGTGCTGGAGGAGGAGCATCCAACAACTCCAAGGCATGAATCATGTCGTCAGTGAGGACCTCACCATGGTCTCCAAGTTGGATAGTGAGCAGTTGCATAGGTTGCTTGCAACAATGCTCCCGAGAGTAGCGGCCGCCACACTTGAAGCAGAGGTCATGCGCGCGCCGGTGATCATGCACCTGAGCTCACGCGCGAACTCATCGTTCACCGCGGCTAGGCGAGGGGCGGCCTACGGGCTCGCTGGAGTCGGTGGTCTGCTTGTAGGATGTAGGCGTGGACGTGGTTGTGGCATGTCCAATTCCTCCTTTTGAATTCGGGCTAGCACCGAGGCACGTGTGGTGCCTGACGGCGCCTGCAAGTGCACCGCTGCGCGAAGATCATCGCGAAGCCCGAGAAGAAATTGTGTGACAAAAAAATCGGGTTGAGCAAAGCATCCAGCGACAGCAGGTGGTACATGTGGCCCTCGAATTCCACCCGATAATCAGCCACGGTGTCGGTCTATCGCAGTTGCAGCAGTTTGTGCATCTCCATCTCAAACTCGCCGGGGCCGAACTCCTCCTTGATTGCGGTGCAGAAATTTGGCCAGTTGAGCGCGCGATGTGCTTGACGAAATGCCTGCAACCAATGCGCCGCGTGGCCCTCGATGTACAGAGACGCCATGGTCACCCAGTTGTGCGGCGGCACGCGGTATAGCTCGAAGTAGGATTCACACCGATCGATCCATAGGTAGGGCACCGAGCCGTTGAACCTTGGAAAATCGTGCTTGGGCGGCTTGACCATGTAGGTGTCCCGAGGCTCCTCCTGATATGCTTCCTGATGGGCCCGCAGTTGCGCCGCCCCGAAGAGCGACGCGGTCGGGCACGTCCTGATGAGAGGTGGGCCAGCGTTGGCCAGGCGCGGGAACGGCTGCTCTTGTGGGGGAATCTACGGCTGGTGGTGCGGAGACGACGGGGTTGTCGATTTCGACTGGTCGCGGTGGCAGCGCACCTCGTCGACATCCATATGCGTGAGATCCACCTGCTTGCGCGGATGGACCAGGTCCCTGGAAACCTGCTCGTTGAAGGTGAGTTGCGCCTCCACATGCTTGTGGGCGGTGAGTTGACCCGTCTCCACTCGCTTGAGCAGCGACTCGAAGAGTGACTTGATCTCCCCGGAAGTTTCGGACATGGCGATGAGGATGCAGCGGGTCTGGGCTAAAGGTTTGGATGGCGGCGTCGTCGCTTAGCTTCAAATTGGGTCAACCCCGCTGGGGATTTCACGCCGGCCACCGAGGTGATCCTGCAGCCGCAGCGGTGGATGTTACGATCCGATCGAGACGGTGAGAGACCGACGAACCGGGGCGGAACTAGTGTGGGGTTCGGACAAGGCTCTGAATACCAGTTTGGAACGACCCAATGATCTAAGATTGGTACAAGGGGGTTGGGGATGAGATGTGAGTTGATTTATTGAAGGAGGGAGATGAGGTACAGAGAAAGTTAGGTGGGAGGAAAGGAAAGTAGGGAGAGGATCCAAAGTCCCATACAATGCATAATCTCTCCTCTGCCCACACACCTACTTTATACACACACCCTGGCCAGTAGCCACTGCCAGCTGGCCTGCACCGCTGTCCACCGCATCAGGTAATGCAGGCGTGACACATTAACAGTGTTAGATAATGCATTAGTATGCCGGACGGCTGTCGCAGAGCAAAACTAGCTACCGTTGTATCATGTGGCGGTAAGGTGTGGAGGCTACCGCCCGCCAGCTATGACTGTAGGCCTTTGTCACGAAAACACGTCATTTGAGTGTTCACTAACGACGATCATCGTTGACTGTGGCGGCAGCCCTCTTACCCTATCGTCAGTAGCAAAAACTCCAACATGATATACTTCTAAGTCATGTTAAACTTTAATTAAAGGGATCTTGACCATTGGTACCACTATTCCTTTAATTATCCAATT
The DNA here is from genome assembly GCF_904849725.1 of Hordeum vulgare subsp. vulgare. Lineage (NCBI taxonomy): Eukaryota > Viridiplantae > Streptophyta > Magnoliopsida > Poales > Poaceae > Hordeum > Hordeum vulgare. The sequence continues at coordinate 307,201,185 of NC_058518.1, forward strand.
AAAGTTTAGTTCTCTAAATTTTGTTTACTAACAAACCACTAGCTTTCTGTATGTACTTACAACACAACTGGGATAAGAAATTTTACCCATTTTCCCGGACATATAAATCGGTTTTACAATTGTAGATGGAAGATGGAAAAAAAACTAGACATGTCTATGTCCTTTAACTTTTTTTGGATAAAAACAAATACTTATCTGTGTCCAAAAAAACAAGTTGATTCATAATATTTTCCTTTTTACAGCACTTGTTTTGTCTTGTTATTGAGAAGCACAAGTGTTGCTATTTGCATGAGAATCTGCACGAACACAAAAGACACTAACGTGAGCATGTACACACAAAAAAACGGATTTTTGAAATTTTGCTGCTACGTTACTTATTTTGATTTTTACTGTTCATCCTCTAATACTATTTGCTGTTCCTTTTTTAGGAGCATCAGCAGCGGAAGAATATCATACGAAAACCAACATTCAATAAAAACTTTGTAAAAACCATATTTTAAAGTTTCAAAAAATTATGAAAAAAAATGTTAAGATGATGATGTTTTATTACCACACAAAATTTCAAGTTGAAACACATTACGAGATATGAGCTACGAAAAAGACAAATTTCAGCCCTGAATAGTGACATTACTATTTGACACTATTCAAAGGTGATTTTCTCTTTTTCATAGCTCATAGTTCATAATGTGTTTCAATTTAAAATTTTGCGTGACAATAAAATATTATCCTCTTAACATCCAGTATTTGTTTCAGTTTTTTCAAAACTTCAAAACATATCTTTTTTGTGGTTTTCATCGGTTTCTACCGAATGTTGGTTTCCATATGATATTCTCTGTCTCCTACTCGCTCGTGCAACATCTTCTGATGGAGTGAATATATGATACTCCCTCAGCTCACAAATATAAAATGTTTTAGATATTCTAATATTGACTGTATGCGGACAAAAATGAGTGAAGAAATATACTGAAATGTGTGTATATACATCCGGTTCAATAATAAAGTTGGAACATCTTATTTTGTGAACAGAGATAGTAGTACTTCCTCGCAGAAAAAAGAGAGAGAGAGAGAGAGAGAGTAGTACTTTATAGCATTATTAGTGTTCACAAGGGTTGTAATACGTAATAACTTCATCCTGCTTTCTTATTCATGGTACAAATCAAACTGGTGTGCATCCCAATAATGATGGAACTGCAAGAAGCCATGATCCAGCATGGGTCAGATAAAGAATCTTGATTACCACTCTTCTTTTTGCAACATGGAAGCAAACATACACAGCTGAGATAATATGTTGACACTTTCAGATGATGATTCACAGCCGCATGGAAAATCTTGGTCTGTTATTACAACCACTCAAGGGGCGCATGAATGTCATGTTGGAAAACAGTTGTTACAAACAACAGAGACAATCTGCATGGCTATCTAGTGTAAGAAAAGACGACTAATCAGATTGGCCAAGACGAACTGTACTGTTAACATAAGGAAAAACCTATACTACCTTCGCCAGCATGTAATTATTAAATTTCTCAATGCTTCATTCATACTACTTTTTTGAGAGAGAGAGAGAAACTTCATTCATTCTACTGATCTACCCAAACTCGGCTAGGAACAACTGAAATCTAAGGCCTGATTTGGAGTAATGGAATTTTGTTGGGAGTTCTGGATGAATTGCTCCTCGTCCAAAATTCCAGCTTTCCAAATGAAAACTAAATGGCAGCATATGTTGATCAATTTGCCATCATGATGTCCTGATTCAGTCAGAATGCTCCAAAATTGCAATGACCGATAAGGTTCATGATGCACAGGAACCGATAGAGTTGCACCTGTCTGTAAAATATTATTCTATTAAAGTTTCCCATGCTATCGCATCACAGATTCTTTAACGTACCATTGGTCTCCAGTACTGCAAAGACATGAGGGATCCAGAGTTGTATCAAACTTGCAAGTGATAGTAGAAAATGAGTAAACTGGATAACACCAAACCAGAGCAATCAGACTCACAAATACTTCAGGCAAATGTTAAGGAAGCGCGCATGCTGCTGGCTTTGAGATATGGTAACAGAACCTTCCATAATTTGGTCCTTCTTTAACTCGATAGGTTCAAATAAGTAAAGGAGAGTCTGCATTACCAAAAAAACAGCATCCTTGTGGATGTTAGCAATGCAATTTTCTAGGAATTTCAAAATAACCATATAACTAAGCGAAAAGGAAACCAATATGGCACTTATTAAAGCAATCACCTGCTGCCAGTGAGTTGGGGCGTCCTCTGGGGCAGTTGACAGAACAATTGAGACATCTGCCTTTTTCTTTTTATTGCTTGGGTTAGAATTTTGCATATTGACATCCAAGGGTTGGCTTGTTTGCTTCTTGCATTTCTGGCGAACTGGTCCATTAAACTCGACGTCGAACCAAAATGCAAATCCATGCAATGGAGCTGAAAAAATAGTACAGAAGAGACCAAGGTTAGAGATCTACAGCCGGACCCCTCATATTGCCCCTATACGCCCGGTCAGCGAGCGGTCACTTTTTTGCAACCCAACCGGACCCCTCAAACTGGCGCTATACGACCAGGCCACCCGGCACTCCCAAACCCAGCCCATAGGTGGGGCGGATATGGGGAGGCCCGGACGCATCCGCCACATCAGATCCAGCCCACACTGGCCCACCCTTTCCCACAAATATCCAACCCTGAACCAAACTGTTAGGAAAGCAACTTGTATTCCCATGAGGCCATAGGCCAGTATATATACATGTACAGGTGGTGGACTATATGCAGGGAACCCCTTATATATCGGGATAAATACAAAAGGGTACATGACTTACTAACACCCCCCCCCCCCCTCAAACTCATGGTGGATGAACAACACTGAGTTTGGAGAGATAAAAGCCATGTTGTGCTCTAGTCTGGGCCTTCGTCAGGAAATCCGCCAACTGTAACTCGGAAGGCACATACTGAAGAGCAATGACCTGATCCTGCACACCAGCGCGCACATAGAAAGCATCAACACCAATATGCTTGGTGAGCTCATGCTTCACAGGATCGCGCGCAATGCTAATAGCACCTGTACTGTCAGATAAGAGCAGAGTCGGTGTAGTGACAGAAACACCAAAATCCTGAAGTAACCACCGTAACCAAGTCACCTCTGCCGTCAAAAGAGCCATCGCTCGCAACTCAGCCTCTGCACTCAAACGGGAAACTGCAATCTGTTTCTTCGTCTTCCAGGCAATGAGAGAACTAGCCCACGTAGCATCCGAATAGGCCTGAAGCTGTAAAGAATTGGAGCGAGGAAAGAATAGACGGTGAGAGATCGTGCCCCGAAGATATCGGAGAACACGGAGGAGATGACTAGTGAACCGATGTGGCAGCACAGACGAACTGACTAAGAATATGAACCGGATAAGAGATATCCGGACGAGTGACAGCTAGATAGACAAGACATGACGATAACGCGTCGGGTTAGGCAGGCGATCACCATCAGTAGCACGGAGGTGAACATTGAGCTCCATAGGAGTCTCAACAATGCGCTCGTCGGTAAGAGCAGCACGAGGAAGAAGATCCTGGATATACTTTTCCTGGGATATAAAAAAGCCATCAGAGGTAGAAGAGACTTCAATCCCAAGAAAGTAGCAAAGAGGTCCAAGATCGGACATAAGAAATTGCTCACTAAGACGGGCCTTTACAAAGGCAATATACTCGGGGTCGTCCCCAGTGATGACCATGTCATCAACATAGAGAAGAAGAGTCCGACCACAAGGAGAAAGGTGAATAAACAATGCTGGATCATGAGCACTCGCTGAAAAACCAGCGGCAGTCAGCACAGAGGCAAAACGCTCAAACCAGGCACGAGGGGCTTGCTTAAGGCCATAGAGAGAGCGACGAAGACGACATACCATGCCATCAGGAACAGAATACCCAGGTGGTGGCTGCATGTACACCTCCTCACGCAGCTCACCATTAAGAAAGGCATTCTTAACATCAAGCTGGGATATAGACCAGTGGCGTGCAGAGGCCACGGCAAGAAGTCTACGAACAGTGGTCATATGGGCCACAGGAGCAAAAGTCTCGTCATAATCACGACCATGCTCCTGCTGAAAACCACGAGCCACAAGACGAGCTTTGTGACGCTCAAGAGAACCATCGGAGCGAGTCTTAACCTTGTAAATCCACTTACAAGTGATGGGACGGACTCCGGGAGGAAGGGAAACAAGATCCCACGTACCAGTGCGTTTAAGAGCAGCAATCTCCTCTGCCATCGCAAACTGCCATTCAGGATGAACAACAGCCTCACGATAGGAAGTCGGCTCAAGAACAGCAGCACCAACAGTGGGAAATCCAAGGCGATCAACAGGCGGACGAGGGCGAGAACGCAAGGCATAGGGAGGCTGAGATGAGGATGACGACACATCCGCAGAGGCATCCACAGAGGCATCCACATGACGTGAACGACGAGTGTAACACTGAGGAAAAGATGGAACAATGCAAGGGAGGATCGCCAAGGTAGAATCGGGGGGTGAAGGCGTAGAAGTCACCGGAGAGGAAGGTGCGGAATCCGGTGACATGCCAGGAGAGAAAACCGTGGGAGATGGTGGTAGCAAATCGACAAGAGGTGGAGAAGCAGAGGGAGCAGAACGAATAGGCAAAGGCTCGATGGGGGTGAGAGGTGTATCGGGAAAAGTGAGGAAAGAGATATCCTCCACGGAAAAGGTCGAGGAAGATGGGCGTGGGTAGAAGGGACGAGACTCGTCAAAAATCACATCCCGAGAGATACGCATCCGACGACCGATAGGATCCCAACAAAGATGGCCCTTATGCTCATCACTGTAGCCTAAGAAGACACACTCAACAGACTGAGCGGTCAGTTTGGTGCGTTCGCGGGGGGCAAGAAGAACATAGCAAACACAACCAAACAGGCGAAGCATCGAATAATCGGGAGAACGATCAAAAAGACGCTCAAAAGGAACACCCTGTAGAGCAGTAGAAGGTTGTAGATTGATGAAATAGGTGGAGGTGGAGACGGCCTCAGCCCAGAAATGAGGCGGGAGAGAGGCAGCAATCATCATCGCACGAGCCGTCTCAAGAAGGTGACGATGCTTGCGCTCAGCTACACCATTCTGAGCATGAGCACCAGGACAAGAGAACTGAGCAAGTGTACCCTGCTCAGCGAGAAATCCACGCAACATCTTGGAGATGCAGCAAAGTCAGCACGGAACACACGAATAGGCGTAGAGAACTGAGTGTGAACCATGGCAGCAAAGCGCTTATAGATAGATAATACCTCGCTACGAGAAGACATAAAATAGATCCACGTGTATCGAGAGAAATCATCTATAAAGATAATATAGTAGCGATGGCCTCCCTTCGAGGAAAAGGGAGCTGGACCCCAAACATCCGAGTGGACAAGGTCAAAAGGACGCTGAGACACAGTCTCGCTATGAGGATAAGGTAACTGAACCTGTTTACCAAGCCGGCAGCCCTGACAGTCTAAAGACACACCACCGGAGACGGATCCAAGAAGACCACGTCGAACTAAGGATGAGAGACGGGAGCCACATAAATGACCCACACGATGATGCCACTCTTGAAAAGAGCTGGTAGACAAAGCAACGGAGGAGGAAAGACTGGTTGCGGTGGCAGCGGATGGAAGGTGAAGCCAGTCAAGCTCCCAGAGACCCTGAGAGTCACGGCGCCGGGGGCCAACACAAGAGCACCAGTGTGACGGTCCAGAACTGAACATGAGTCAAAGTCAAGGATGACTTGACAATCAGAGTCAACAATCTGGCCACCAGAAAGGAGCTGCATGGTAAGCCGAGGAACATGAGCAACATCGGGAACATGAAAAGATGAAGTGCTAAGAGTGCCTCGGCCAGTAACCGGGAGAGAAGTACCATCAGCAGTAAGGACATGAACAGGAGAATCAAGAGGTGGAGTAGATGACAGAGTGGATGAATCAAGAGTCATATGAAAAGATGCTCCAGTATCAAGAACCCACGGAGATGTACCTACGTGTGTAGAAGATGGTCTCACAATGCCAGAAGAGTCCGTAGCAGAACCAACAGAACCTGTCGATGAAGAAACAACAGATGGAGCTAGCAGACATTGAAATCGTCCAATATCTTGTTCAGTCAGGGGCGCAACTGAAGATGTCGATGTAGACACACCCGACAACGGAGAGTCGAAGGCAAGCAGCAGGGCGCGAAGTTGCGCAATCTCGTCCTCGGTGAAGTACACAGCTGAAGTAGGCGGTGTAATGGCACGAGGAGAGAAGCAACCACCACCACCAGTGGAAGCCGCTAAATATGGCGGTGTAGCATGTCCAGTATCGTCGGGAAAGACCGGTGGAGAAGACGAGGCCGTGTGCAGACAAGCACCAAGCGCCAAGGGAAGACGCGTGGACGAAGAGCAGTCCATGGAGTCATAGGCACCAGGACAACCGATGAAAGTCGCAAGAGGTGTCGGAGAAGAGCGACATTCACCGATGAAAGTCGCGAGAGGAGTCGGTGTAGAGCGACAATCACCATTTGTAGAGCTCGCAGGAGCAACAGAAGAACTACCAGAACGGCCGTCAGGAGTCACGGGAAGCAAGGGACTGCAACGTTGCGTGCTAGTGTAGACCTTTTTTTTAGGAATCGTAGTCAACGAGCAGCGTCCGAGTCAACAGCAGAGTTGACCTGGAGCGCTGGATCCCTCATGGAGAGCAGGTCTGGCAGCGGGCGCCTCCAATCCTGCTGGATCCCTCGTGGAGAGCAGGTCTGCCAGCGGGCACCTCGATCTGGCGGGACCTGCAGCCGCCAGAGGAGCAGGGCCTGGCGAGATTGGGGATCGGTGGATTGGGGATCGACAACTGCGGATCGGATCAGATCGGTGCGAAGCTGACGGCACGGGAATCAGCGGCAGCGACCAGATCTGGAGATCGACAGGATCGGGAGCAGCTCTTCCAGCGGGACGAGCTGGACCAGGCGGGACTGGTGGGATCTGGAGAAGCAGCGACGGCCGATCGGGACGGCAGCTGCGGCGATCGACACGATCGGGGAGGAGAGGAGGGTGGGTAGACCGGCTGCTAGGATGGGTAGAAGAAAAAGCAGCGACGGCGCTGGATCAATCAGACGAGTTGCGGCGTGCAAAAATTTAACCTAGCTCTAATACCATGTTAGGAAAGCAACTTGTATTCCCATGAGGCCATAGGCCAGTATATATACATGTACAGGTGGTGGACTATATGCAGGAAACCCCTTATATATCGGGATAAATACAAAAGGGTACATGACTTATATTATAACTCTAACACAAACCCTGGTTAAAATCCACATTCTTCTCAACCGCTCCGTTTCATTTCCACTGCCCGTCTCCTCCACTCCCCTCCCCTCCACCATGCCCAACTACGGCAGCCAATCCGGAAACGGGTCTGATCCCGTCAACTGGGATGGGCTCTTGAAGGAGGGCTCCGACAGGGAGGCCCTGACAGGAGCTCACAACCAGTATTGCCACGCAGAGGGTGGCGGAGGGAAGTTCCTCCCGACACCTACGCGAGGTCCGCGTCAGTAGATACAGAGAAGCAGCTCCCGCGCTAGGTCCTCCGCCGGTCGCTGAGCACGGCAGAGACGGACGCAAGGCACCTCCGCCGCAAGAATGCAAAGGCGCTCCGGCTAGGAGAAAGCGGCACGGCTCGCGAAGGTGCAGGCCTGCGCCGCACGACGTCTCGCCGGTATCATCTCTTCTTCGTCGTCATCCGGCACGAGAAGCAATGACGAAGACCCCCTTCGGCCGCCGCCGCCTATGCGGAAGGAGTGCTATCTCCACTCCTATGACCGCAAGGGGAAGGGACCGGCGAGGAAATGTGTCTGGTGCCCCTCTCTGCTTATCTAGACATCGGTTGTCTATGAATCTAGTTTATCTATGTATCTAGTGATGCCCGGTGATGAACTTGCTCTTTTGGGTCCGATTGTATAAAACTTATGCTCCGCCTATCCCCGATCTATATGGATTATGCAATGTTGCTATGTTGATCTACATAGTTTCGATCAGGTTGCATGGATTGTATGGATATGGGGGGCCAGATATGAGGGTGATCGGTCACTATCTGTGGACGCTTCCGCGGACGTATAGGGGGGCAAATTTGACCAGTCCGGCTGTTGATGCTGTTAGCATTACATATTTACATTTCCATGCAGATGAAAAAGAAAAGAAAAAATAATTCAAGGGGTACAACTGTACCCAAGATTATGCTGTTTTCTTTCGCATGTCTTCGGTAACTCAATAGAAAAAAATGTATTTACATATTTACATTTCCATGCAGATGAAAAAGAAAAGAAAAAATAATTCGAGGGGTACAACTGTACCCAAGATTATGTTGTTTTCTTTCACATGTCTTCGGTAACTCAATAGAAGAAAAAAATATTTACATATTTACATTTCCATGCAGATGAAAAAGACACAACAACAACAACAACCAAGCCTTTCAGTCCCAAACAAGTTCGGGTAGGCTAGAGTTGAAACCCATAAGATCTCGAAACCAAGTCATGGCTCTGGAACGTGGATAGCTAACTTCCACGCACCCCTGTCCATGACTAAGTCTTTGTCGATATTCCAAACCTTCAGGTCTCTCTTAACGGAATCCTCCCATGTCAAGTTTGGTCTACCACGACCCCTCTTAACATTCTCAGCACGCTTTATCCGTCCGCTATGCACCGGCGCTTCCGATGGCCTCCGTTGAATATGTCCAAACCATCTGAGACGATGCTGGACCAACTTCTCTTCAATCGGTGCTACCCCAAGTCTCTCTCCTATATCGTCATTCCGTACCCGATCCTTCCTTGTGTGGCCACATATCCATCTCAACATGCGCATCTCTGCTACACCCAACTGTTGGATATGTCGTCTCTTGGTTGGCCAACACTCCGCGCCATACAACATCGCAGGTCGGATAGCTGTCCTATAAAACCTGCCTTTTAGCTTTTGTGGCACTCTCTTGTCACAGAGTACGCCAGAAGCTTGGCGCCACTTCATCCACCCAGCCTTGATTCGGTGGCCCACGTCTTCATCGGTATCGCCATCCTTCTGCAACATGGACCCCAAATATCGAAACGTGTCTCTCTCCGATACCACCTGCCCACCAAGGCTAACCTCTCCATCCTCGTGCCTAGTAGCACTAAAACTGCACCTCATGTATTCAGTTTTAGTTCTACTAAGCCTAAAACCTTTCGATTCTAGAGTCCGCCTCCATAACTCTAACTTTCTATTAACCCCCGTTCGGCTATCATCGACTAGCACCACATCATCCGCAAAGAGCATACACCATGGGATATCTCCTTGTATATCCCTTGTGACCTCATCCATCACCAAATCAAAAAGATAAGGGCTCAAAGCTGACCCTTGGTGTAGCCCTATTCTAATCGGAAAGTCATCGGTGTCGCCATCACTTGTTCGAACACTTGTCACAACATTATCATACATATCCTTGATGAGGGTAATGTACTTTATTGGGACTTTGTGTTTCTCCAAAGCCCACCACATGACATTCCGAGGTATCTTATCATAGGCCTTCTCCAAATCAATGAACACCATATGAAGGTCCTTCTTTTGCTCCCTGTATCTCTCCATCAGTTGTCGTACCAAGAAGATGGCTTCCATGGTAGACCTCCCAGGCATGAAACCAAATTGGTTTTTGGTCACGCTTGTTGACCTTCTTAAGAGGTGTTCAATGACTCTCTCCCATAGCTTCATAGTATGGCTCATTAGCTTGATTCCGCGGTAATTAGTACAACTTTGAACATCCCCCTTGTTCTTAAAGATTGGTACTAAAATACTCTGCCTCCATTCTTCGGGCATCTTGTTTGACCGAAAAATGAGGTTGAAAAGCTTAGTTAGCCATACTATCGCTGTCTCCAAGGCCTCTCCACACCTCGATGGGGATACCATCAGGACCCATCGCTTTGCCTACTTTCATCCTTTTTAACGCCTCCTTAACCTCACACTCCTGGATACGTCGCACAAAGCACATGCTGGTATCATCAAAGGAGTCGTCTAGCTCAATGGTAGAGCTATCAACCTCTCCATTGTAAAGGTTGTCAAAGTACTCCCGCCATCTACGCTTGATCGCCTCATCCTTCACAAGAAGCTGATCATCTCCGTCCTTGATGCATTTGACTTCGCCGACATCCCTCGTCTTCCTCTCCCTAATCTTGGCCATCTTATAGATGTCCCTTTCGCCTTCCTTAGTGTTTAAACGTTGGTAAAGGTCCCCATACGCCCGACCTCTCGCTTCACTCACCGCCCGCTTTGCTGCCTTCTTCGCCGCCTTGCGACCTTCTTGCGGAAGGTCGCTATAGAGGAGTTTGGGGTGACCAAGGGAAGTAGAAGGGAAGCTAAGGACACCTGGTGGTGGAACGATGAGGTCCAGAAGGTTATTAGGGAGAAGAAGGACTGTTTCAGATGCCTATATCTCGACAGGAGTGCAGCTAACATGCAGATGAAAAAGAAAAGAATAAAATAATTCAAGGGGTACAACTGTACCCAAGATTATGCTGTTTTCTTTCACATGTCTTGGTAACTCAATAGAAAAAAATGTATCTTCGGTATAATTTGCATTAACAATTTCAAGTGGCACTCTATCTAAACAGGGCCCAGCAACTTCTTGCTCTACCACAAGATAAAAAATATGCACATAAATTTTATGTTAGTCCATCTTTTGCATGTATGTATCACTACTGAAACAAACATCATTTAACTCAACGGGACCCTAAAGAGGTGCCATTACGTATCACCATACATCCTTAACACTAGTTAGCTAGCTGAGGCTGCTAAGAATTGCCACCTTGCTGCAATAGGTTCACACACAGCAAATAGATTCCTGACTGCAGTAAGAATCTAGGTAACACTTTTCCTGTACGCTTTATAGAATGGGTTTTCCGCCTATCAACAGAAACATCCCACAGCTTATCAAAAAGACCCTCTAACAGCAGCACTGTCTTAGAGTGATCAAGCTTAGGTCCTCTCAAAAAGACCTGGCATGATCATAGCTCGAGGACTCCACAGATTAAAAAATACAACCTCTGTAAACAAATACTCCCTCCGTCTCAAAATAAGTGTCTCAAGCTTAGTACAACTTTGTACTAGAGCTAGTACAAAGTTGAGACACTTATTTTGGGACGGAGGGAGTATAAGACATTTTAGAGACTTGTGTCAAGTCTATAAAGCGTTACCTCAAAAAAAAAATATAAAACGTCTTATATTTGTTTACAGGGGGAGTATATCACAATATCAGTACAATTCTAGATGTGCAAATTTACTAAATGAAATCATGAGTATGTTTCACCATGTGTATCTACCTCGAATGTAAAAAGAATGAAATACAACTTACCTTGCAACATTGATGTAAACTTGTATGCAGCGGTAATAGTTTCAAGATCTGGAGCTTGTATGGTATAGCAATCCACTTGTGCAACCTGCTTACATAAAAGTTCAGCTTACCTAAAGATGTAAATCTACATAAACAGGAACTAATTTATACACAAAATCCGAGGGTGATATGTGTGCAAAGCAGATCTTAAGCAGAGAAGAATACACAGTTCAGCAAGAATATCTCACCACCGTTGGCCATGTCAAGACATTCTCGCCACTAATTGTCTCAACAGAAGGCTCCATGAATGCACATTGTTTTGCAAGAGGCATCATACAAGACACTGAATCAAGCAAAGAACAAATTACATATTAATCTCAGAATGAGAAACAATAATCGGCTTCCATGAGCTAACTTTGGTAGCTATGGCACATTACGAACAAGCAACTAAGTCTCCTCATATTTAGGGAGTATATACTAATTATGAATAGACCATATACAAAGGACAATGAACTTACTTTTTATACCATATACATCTCGCCAGAAGTAAATACTATCCTGATATCTGTGCGAATTTGTAATAGGTGCAAGATAAAGCTGCAGCACGATTATTTGTTGTATGTCAGCCAGGCAATTTTTCAATCAATGTCTCAACCAAATCATTGCTACATACTCCCTCCATTCCATATTAAGTGTCGCTGATTTAGTACAACTTTGTACTTAAACAGCGAGAGTCAATATGGAACGGAGGGAGTAACATTTTGCGGAAACACTTACAGATGCATGAGATGGAAGAATAAGACCCCCTGGCTTGAGCCATTTATCCCTAGCAAAAATTACGCTCCCCAGCATACTCTGCCATCAACATGACTATATTTCAGATTTCACATATCGGACAGATGTAAAGTGATGTGTTGGATAAGTCCAACTGCACAAACAATATATTTATAGAACCTCATAGAGAAGCATATAGCCCATCCATTCAGATATAATGACATCAACTTTTTCTTCAATTTCGACATCCTGCATTTGAATATTATAGCAGTCAAGTTCCATAACGCTGAGGACCTCAAATAGAAGTTTAAGGATGCTACCGCAACTACAATCAAGATAGTACAGTTGACTATAATCTACAAGCAAGATAATGTTTCAACCTTTCATAAGAGTATGATAAAGCTTCAGATACATGCAAATGGTGATGAAATGGTTATGACAGAAATGGCAAAGGCTAGATAGAAAAGGTATACCTCGATTCGTCCATGCAAAACAATGACTTTGTCAGACAGCTCATTTTCCCTCACAATTTCCATTGCCTAACACATTTAGATTGGAGGGAATGGAATCAGCATTAAATTTGTAGAAGCTAATAATGAAACAATGAAAGTAAAAAATGCATACTAAAGGAACTGCAAAAGCATTTCACAAACATACATATATTAGCAGATAGTATGGTAGCAGATCAAGCAAGGGAACTTGCCTAGCACCACTTTTCAAGCTACTAAGTACTCCCTCCGTTCCTAAATATAAGACCTTTTAGAGATTTCACTAGTAGACTATATACGGAGCAAAATGTGTGAATCTACACTCTAAAACATGTCTATGTACATCCGTATGTAGTTCATAGTGTAATCTCCAAAAGGTCTTATATTTAGGAACGGAGGGAGTATTTATTTATCACTATTCTATGAAAAATGTATTTATTTGATCATAAGGGGCTTCCCTCCATGTTGTATTTAGGTTTCAACTTTCAACTAGCACACAGTATAAGGGCTGGGGTGCAGCACTAGTGTATTAAATATACTTGTAGTTTTGCAATCTCAACCAGAAAGGGAAAACAAAGGGGAGGATATACCTGTAATGCAATATCACTTGCATCGACTGCATAGACCTGAACACAATAAACCGGGGGATTAATTAAAAATTAATGAAAAACAGGAAATTGCCATTCAGATCATAAAGTGACTTAGCAACAGAAATAACTAAGAAAAATTTGCAACCCTCATGCAAAATGAACTCATATTATTACACAGCAATATAGCATACATGTGTTTTATTGCAAAAGAAAGGGTTAAATTGCTGCAATCAAATGAAAGATGATTCAAAGCACAGAAAAGTGTAAACATGGAGGCTACTGGTATTTGCTGAACAACGGGTACAATAGATCTTATGGTACAGATCAAATGATCAACACATGCATCGATGCGGCTTTCTAAATGACTATGTGGTGCTAATCTATTTATATTTTTGGTGAAAGAGTTTGCTCATCTGTTCTCTCTTGAGAATATCATTTTTTTGTCAGATATGTTGTTCATACATGGACAGCTAAAATCCACAGAAAAATAAACTACACCGTGATTAAACAGCTGATCAATATCTGCTTAGTATGAATTCACTAAGCGACCAACTTATACAGAAAGGAAAGAAAAAAAAATGAAGAAAAGGATTGAAGAGCAACAAACATTAGAAACATACTTAGAGTTCTACCCAACTACAATTATTTAGGTACAGAGGGAGTATATAGAAAGAGACACTTAGAAAAAACAGCAGAAGTTCAAATTTTATAATATCATTGGCAACACATAAGTGTACAGCTAATAATTAAGTACTTAAGTTACCCGAGTGGCACCAGCAAAAGCACAAAATATAGAAAGAACACCAGTGCCGCAGCCAACATCCAATACGACCTGAAAATTGAAACTTCAACCATTCATGAGTTAATTGAGTGAACAGAAAGCTGTATCCTGTTTGGTATCTATCCAAGAATATCATGTAGTCCAGTAAGCATACAAACTGCAAGTAACTCTGACCTTGCCTGAAATTAGATCTTTGTGATGCATGATAGCATTTCTGTAAGTATTAGTCCTGGCGTGATCCTGCAATTAGAAATCTCAAGATCAATACTAATTCAAGAATGATGATGTTGCATTAGCTTGAGACCTGAGCAATCCAGAGATGCTACTGAAATCACCAACACAAGATAAAGCTCAAACAAAACCTGGTGTAATTAGTGTATTCTGAGAAATCTTTTTTCAATAAGTGTAGGTTTGTGGCACTCTGTATAAGCACTGCAGCAGCTACACTTCACACTGACACACTCTACCAATGCACACCAGGTCGAAGGTTAATAGCTTACATTAACAAACTAGCAGATACCAGCATCTGAATTTCCAGGTGCACGACAAACAACAAGCAATGCGATGTTATGCTAGCTCCTCCATTCAGAATAATAGTGCGTCATTTTTCTTGTTAATTTCCTGACAAACCAAAAAAAAAACTGTGGCATGCGCATTATTTCTTTGTGTGGCTTATGTTGTGTTATATAAGTGATTCAAACAGTGGCCATAATCTTTTACCTGCCAAAGCCAAACAAAACTTCAGATCCGACGGGCATGACCATAAACATTTAAGCTACCCATCTTTTCGAGGAGCATGACCGTAATTCGTAAACATTTTAACTACCCATCTCCTCGTGCAAGGACATTATTCCTGCGATGTCTACTTACTCAATAAACAGCCCTAACTATGCGAGCTTATACACCAACTGAACCAATGCTGACACTAGGTCACATCCTCACAGGTAGTGGAACTGTAAGGAACCTCAGAAATCCTTATTCGATCGATGGCGACGATCCCGTACAGATCGCTGCCCGAAGTAAACAAAACCCTAACTCCACCGATGCAATAGCAAGTACAGGCAGGGCGGCCAATCCTCCATCAAATACGGAGCATATACCATAGAGGGAGAATTGAGAAAGTGTGTGCTCGTGCACGCGCTACCTTGAGCATCTCCTCGTGGACGCCGATGTGGGAGTAGGCCTTGAAATAGGCCATGTCGTAGTCGGTGCAGGGGGGCGGCGCGGGGTGCGGCAGAGCCGAGGCCGCCAGGCCCGGGGGAGATCCCATGCCGCCGACGCGCCGTGGCCTGCGCGGTCGCGGCAGGTGGCCGTTGCCGTCCTCGCCGCCGGCGAGCATCGGGGGAAAGGTGTCCTGCGCCCGTGCCTTGTGCCTCTGTTGCGAGTGGGGGGGAGGACAGTGCACTGCTCCGGAATTCAGATTCCTCACGTGGGCTCTCTCGTGCTCAGGCCTCAGATGATTTAACGGGCCCGTTACCATGTATGGACTCCCGCGTATTGCGAGACCGATTTTTTCTTTTTTTGCGACGATTGTACCATTATTGTTGATGACATTGAAAAAATGTTCACACATTTTGAAATTTGTTTCCTAGCATTTTAAAAACATGATCATGAAATTTCAAAATTGTACGTGTCCTTCTAAAAAATGTACTTTAAAAAAAGTCCACTCTGTAATGATCAATGTGCATTTTACAAATGTCCAACATGTATTCGAATAAACTGTTTAACATATATTTAAAAATACATAAAGTGTATTTAAAAAATGTTCAGAGTGGTTACAAAAGTCAACGAGTATTTTCTAAATGAAAAATAAAATAGAATATACAAAAATAGATAATAACAAAATTCAAAAACAAGTGGAATCTTCCAAAACTGAACAAGTCCAATAGAAAGTTCCACGACCTGGTCTTGGAAGCTTCCAAAACTGCTAGCTAACACACTTATTTTGCTGCTTTGTCGATAGTCGAGACCGCTAGATGTCTCGCAATAATAGACATAGCTTTTCAGAAGGCACATCCTGAACCTGGATACATATGAATCCGTTTTTTAAAAATACATTCTAACGTGTTTTAAAATGTCAAAATTTCAAAACAAAATTTCACATGTACATGTTTCACAAGATATGTGTGCAACGTAAATTCTTGTGAAAAATGTATTTTGGTTTGCCTCCGCAAAAAAAAGTGCTTCTAAATAGTGTTTCATGCACATTTTTCTTTTTGCACAGCCCAAAAACAAATGAAAAATCGGTGAAACTTTCTATGCGCACATAGAACGTGGAGATTACACATGCAACTATTTCCAAAAAATAACATTTAGAAATGTGTTTTTAAAATTGAGTTCATATGTATCCGGGTTTATCCATGTATTTTGCCATAGCTTTTGTGTATTTTGGGCGTCAGTCTTATATCTCACTTACTGCAAGAATGGAAGGCAGCATCAACTCATGTGTGTTTAGTAGGGTGCAGAAAGGATGCATGAGCTATTTTTGTCATTCAAAAACAATGTTCGAAATTTGAAATTTTTCAGCATGTCTAAACACATGGAGGCTGCCAAACAAAGCATCACCTTAACATGTCTCAACACATACATCACTAACAAATAACACCAAATACATGTACTCAACATGTCTAGAGTTAGCATGTCTCAAAGAGGAAAAACAATGTTGCGGTTCCAACTTTCCCGTGGTGGAGACCGCCAGGGTTCCCAACTCTACTACCAATTATCACCAAATTTTCACGTGAGTCTTCCCCATTGGTGGCTGTCGTGTGATCCCACGACCCCTGCGTTCGCACGGGGTGCAAGAGCATGGAGGAATCGGAGCAAGCACAGGAGGTGGCGGACGCTGCACGCGGTGGCGACGGAAACAATGGAGATCAAAGAATCGGAGCCAATCTAGAGGATAGATTCCAGGGGCTGAATCTTCATGGCGAGGAGGAAGAAGAATTGGACCTGTCAAGCAAAATTAAAGGTCTGATTGAGGAAACAAGATGGGTTGCAGACTTGCAGTCTTTAGGGTTCAAACCCTAAAACCCTCAGTCGTGTCTCATTATTTAAATCTATGAGGAACGCATGAACAGCGGCACAAGGGGTGACTTTCAAGGCAATGGGAGATAATTTCTTCCTAGCCCAGGTGATGTGCCTCGGCGACTGGAATCGGGTGATCAATGGCGGTCCATGGATGTTTGAAAACACGGTGGTCGTCAATGAGGAATATGATGGGATATCGAATGTACATGACTATAAGTTGGATCGTATCCCAGCATGGGTACGCATATTGACATCCAGGATGGTGTGATGAAAAACAAGGTAATTACGGAGAAGAATGCCACGAAGGTAGGAACCCCCAAATAAAAGTTATTATGAATGAAGGGTGCATGAATCCCACCAAGTACGTGAGAGCTAGGGTGTTTCTTCCCGTATAGATACCTCTAGTCCGGTTTGTACCCTTAACGCTGAAAGAGAGTAAGAAGTATCCCGTGGAGTACAAAAAACTACTAGATTTTTGTGATTATTGTGGTATGATCGGGCAAGTGTGAAAGAGCATGGTGCCCCTATGTTTGGTTTTGTTAATTGACGAGAATACATATGGACTAAATGGTTTCCTTGAGCTATATTTGAAGGGCTTGTCCATAGGCATTGCTTGAAGACCATTTGTTGGTTTCATGGTTATTAGAAGGAAATTATGTGTTGACCAAGGTGTTATTCAAGGAATTATCCAAAGATTAGTCATAGAGAAGATAAGATACAAGGTGATCAAGACTAAATACAAAGAGTGATTTAAGTTGATCAATACACAAAGCATAGAAGATGTATCGAGAAGGATCAAGTGATCCTATGGTATGGTAAGCATTGTTCATTTACTAGTGAAGAAATGGCTAGACACAACTTACGTTGGTGGCGCGCCAATTTGACGCGACGCCAACATTATTGTTTTCAAATAGCAATGGTGTTGGATGATTGGTACGCCAAGTTTGTACACGTAGTGTTGTCGTGGATTAAAAGTGGAACGCCACCACAGAGTGGGCCCTACTGAGCTGACCGGTCAGAATATATTCGTGGTGTCGGATATCCTGCCATGTCAGGGATATATTATGTAGTGATGTCGTTCACCGTTCGTGAACGCCAGCACTATGTTATGCCTATATATAAGATAGTGTTTGTAGTTCTCAAAATGCATTCACTTCCAATAATTCTCCCTAACTAGTTAGCTCCTCTTAGTTATGGACCCATGTCGGCGAAGCGTGTCGAAAGTTTGGGACTCCGTCGCCCTGGCCGAGCTCCCGTCGAGTGGCTGTGTTGGCTACACCATGAGCTCGAGACGACCAATGAAGCCGACCCTGTCCGGCGAATCATCCCGCCACAACAGCGCGACTTTTGTTCAATCCGTAAGCTACGCCAACAGCATCGAAGATACCGTCCAAGTGCTGCTTTGCGGCGCTCGACGCCCTGTTGATAAGCATATGTCGCACATAGAATGGAATCTAGAGCAAGAATTCTACATCTACACCAACCATGGAAAGGTACGTATATGACAAAAAATACATCTTGATCTATTTTTAGCTTTTTTGCACAATTAAACTCCTATATATTGTGATCCACGGAAAATAGAGGGAAAATATTGATTCATATGGATATGGGTTAATCTCATCCGGAAGTACGTAAGCAGGTTGCTCGACTACTCCATTGGACCACTGAGATGACACATAGATGAAATGCAACTCAAGAACGATGTGATGAGAGGCCAAATAAAAAAATTCAAGATGCTTTGATATGCGCTTTTAACCGGTTGCATGTTTGGCCTATTTCTCCCAGCTCGATCGATGGCATCATTTTCTTCTGGTGATCATCATCACACTAATGATGTTCTTAATTTAAAGTATGTGAAAGTTGTATAATATTGACATGAAACAATCAAAAATTATAGATACGACGGAGACGTATCATGGAGCCAGTCCATCAGGGCGACCTCTTCGTGGTAAGACTACCTGAGGACCCCTTAATTCAACGCCGGTATGTAGGTGTGTTCGGATGATTACGCCCAAAGTGTTCGGCTTGCAAGGCGAGTTCGTTCATCTCTTCCGAACAAGAAATGATGGTCTTGGTCTTCGGCGGGCTCACAATTACCGAAGCGTCGCGGGGCCCATGGCCTTAAATTCTGCACAAAGATTAATAATATTTCTCGAATCTCACGTGATTTTGTAGGGGGGAACACCTTTCACAATTCTTGACAAAACCGCTTCTTATAGCAAGAGGGGGTAGCTCCCTTTATAAACACATAAAAATCAGTCTCGAGGCCTGATACGTCTCCAACGTATCTGTAATTTTTTATGGTTGCATGCTATTATCTTGTCAAACTTTGGATATTTTGCATGCCTTTTATTTATTTTCTGGGACTAACCTATTAACTCAGTGTCAAGTGTCAGTTCCTGTTTTTTCCATGTTTTTTACCCCTTTCAGAGGAGATTTTGAAACAGAGTCCAAACGGAAAAAAATCCCCGAAAAGATTTTTTCTGGAACGGAAGAAGATCACAGAGCTTGGGGGCTAAGCTAGAAGAGCCCCAGGGGCCCCACAAGCCCCCACCCTGCGGCCAGGGGGCCACGCCATGCAGGCTTGTGGGCCCCCTGGAGGTCCCCTGACCTAGATCTTGCGCCTATAAATTCCCAAATATTCCCAAAAAAATCAAGGGAGCATCGTAATCACTTTTCCGCCGCTGCAAGCTTCTGTCTCCGCAAGATCCCATCTGGGGCACATCTTGGTGCCCTGTCGGAGAGGGGATTCAGACACGGAAGGCTTCTCCATCAACACCATGACCTCTCCGATGATGCCTGAGTAGTTCACCATAGACCTACGGGTCCATAGCTAGTAACTAGATGGCTTCTTCTCTCTCTTGGATCTTCAATACAAAGTTCTCCATGATCTTCATGGAGATATATCCGATGTAATCTTCTTTTGCGGTGTGTTTGTCGAGATCCGATGAATTGTGGATTTATGATCAGATTATCTATGAATCTTATTTGAGTTTCTTCTGATCTCTCTTATGCATGATTTCATATCCTTGTAATTCTCTTCGAGTTGTGGGTTTTGTTTGGCCAACTAGATCTATGATTCTTGCAATGGGAGAAGTGCTTGGTTTTCGGTTCATACAGTGCGGTGACCTCACCCAGTGACAGAAGGGGTAGCGAGGCACGTATGGTGTTGTTGCCATCAAGGGTAAAAAGATGGGGTTTTCATCATTGGTTTGAGATTATCCCTCTACATCATGTCATCTTGCTTAAAGCGTTACTCTGTTCGTCATGAACTCAATACACTAGATGCATGCTGGATAGCGGTCGATGTGTGGAGTAATAGTAGTAGATGCAGAAAGTATCGGTCTACTTGTCTCGGACGTGATGCCTATATGTATGATCATTGCCTTAGATATCGTCATGACTTTGCGCGGTTCTATCAATTGCTCGTCAGTAATTTGTTGACCCACCGTAATACTTGATATTTTGAGAGAAGCCTCTAGTGAACACTATGGCCCCCAGGGTCTACTCCACACCATATTTTCAGCCTTACACTTTTTACTACGTTGCACTTTCTGCCTTCATATCTCACTTTTGTAAACAATCTTGAAGGGATTGACAACCCCTTTGAAGTGTTGGGTGCAAGTTTGTTTGTGTTTGCGCAGGTACTCTGGACTTGACGAGACCCTCCTTCTGGATCGATACCTTGGTTGTCAAACTGAGGGAAATACTTACTTCTCCTATGCTGCATCACCCTTTCCTCTTCAAGGGAAAAACCAACGCAAGCCCAATCTCCGTCAAGTGTCAATTTCTGGCGCTGTTGTTTGTGAAGTAGCAGAAGGATTTCTGGCGCCGTTGTCGGGGAGGAAGATCAAGTCAAGAACTCATCCAAGTAAGTGTCGCAAACTCATCTCTTGCATTTACTTTGTTTGCGAGTTGCCTCTCGTTTTCCTCTCCCCCACTTCACTAATTTGCCTTTTTTGTTTGCCTTTTTCGTTCGCCCTTTTCTCTCGCTTGCTTTCTGTTCGTTTGTGTGCCATGTGCCTTCAATATGCTTACATCTTCGCTTGCTGAAAATCTAGTGATATGGATCCTCATCCACTTGCTAATCTCTTTAAGAGATCCAATTATGTTGATCCAATTGCTAGTGAGTTGAGTGCACTTGACTATCTTTATGGAGTTTTGCTTGAGATACGTGAATCTGAAAATTGTGAGGAAGAAATTTATGAAGTGATTCACGAGGGCTCCTTGGATGAAAAGCATGATTGCAATGGTTTCACTATAAATTCTGTTAGTGACAATCATGCTAAAAATATGCAAAACCCTAAGCTTGGGGATGCTAGTTTTGCTATTTCCACTACTTGTTGCAATGATCATGAGTGGGGCGATGATTTTTCTTATGATCTTGAAAAAAAATGTAAGCCTCATGATGAATATGATATTTCCAATATTATTGAAAGTGGGTTTGGAGAAGTCATGACTTTAGTTGATGATAATCCCACTATTTTTGAAAGGCGTCAACTTTGCATGCATGTGGATCATGAAAAGAATGTCCTTTGTGATAGCTATATTATTGAATTTGATTATGATCCCACATGTAATTGCTACGAGAGAGGAAAATATTGTGGTAGAAACTTTCATGTTACCAAAACACCTCTCGTTATGTTGAGATTTCTATTGTTTCTTTCTTCTTCCTTGCATTTGGTAACTATTGGTTGTGTTGCCAATTTGTTTTCCCATAAAATGCCTATGCATAGGAAGTATGTTAGACTTAGATATGATTTTCACATGCTTTATGATGCTCTCGTTGTGCTTCAATTCTTGTCCTTTGTGTGAGCATCATTGAATCACCTTATGCCTAGCTAAGGGCGTTAAACAATAGCGCTTGTTGGGAGGCAACCCAATGAATTTATATTTTTATTTCTGTTTTGTTGCGTTCACACTTTCACAATTCTATTGCGATTGTGTTTTTTGTGTTTCTTTTTGTGTTTGAGCCAAGCAAAACCTTTATGATTGGTCTTGGTAATGGTTGTTTGATCCTGCTGGAAAAAGACAGAAACTTTTTGCTCACGAAATGATTTTTCATTTTTATTCAGAAAGAACTTTTGAGTTGATTCTTCTTGCTGATGATTGATATGCTTTTCCCCTAGACCGTCGTAATTTTTCAGATATTTTGAGGTACCAGAAGTATACGAAGTATACATATTGCTACACACTAGTCTGTTTTTGACAGATTCTGTTTTTGTTGAGTTGGTTGCTTGTTTTGATGAAACTATGGTTAGTATCGGGGGGTACTAGCCATGGAAAAGTGAGAATACAGTAGCCCATCATCAATATAGATGGAATTCAAGTTTTGTACATGTAATGCCCCAAGTGTAAAACCTACCCTTTTTGGACCTACTTCATGTGGGACCACCTTGTCATTGATATGAGAGTGTCCTATGCTTGGATGATTTCATGTGTCCTTTTATTTCTTCCCTTGTTTGCATGCATATCATATCATTTCATGTGTTAGGTGTTGGTGCATGTGGTCATATGATTCCATGTGGTGCTTTTAATCTTGTGGTCATGTGTCTTGTGATTTCATGCTTGTGTGGCTTGAGTGGAGTGGTGCATGTGATAGTAAGGTCTTAGGTTTCAAACCATCTCCACCCCTCCTCTCTAATTCTCCTATGTCAATATTCCCTTCTCCTTTTTCCTATTTTAAAAAAATGCCCATGGTTTAACAGGTTATGTGTGGGGTATGGAGAGGTGTGTTTGCTATTTTTAAAAACATGTTTTGAGGGGCATAAAATTACAAAACAGACCAAGTAAATTATGTTTTGTAAAATATTTACGTGCCTCTAAACCCTTGTTTCTATTTTTATTAATTGGGTTTAGATTTTACATGTCCAATGCAAGTGTCAATTTTATTTTAGCACTTGTAGGTTATCTTGGGCTTTTCTTTTTCTCTTTGTTATTTCCGAGAGCAGGAAATAGCTTAGGTTGTTTTTCTGCCTTATGTGGCGCCTAAGGTGGGCTTTCTCCCCCTCGCGGCCCATTCCTCTCTTTCTCTCGCTGCACTCCTCCCAGGTCCATACCCCTTCGCGCAGCAAGCAGCCCAGGAGGCGATCGTCTCCTTCCTCCCGACGTCACGGCTGTACGAACGCTCCTCAGCCTCCCGATCAGCGTGACCTCGATCTTGCGGCTCCGAGCTCGCCCCCCCGAGACGTTATAAGGAGCCTCAACCTCCCCACCACTCTAGGGTTCCTCCTCTCCCTCGTCCTCTCCCTCCAGCGCCGCCAGTGAGACTCTCGTCGTCCCCAACGCCATGACCAGCACCGGGTCGAGCTCGTCGCCGGCGTAGCGGCCACCTCGTCGCCTCCCCGTAGCTGCGCAAGCAAGAGGACCCAGGAGGGGTTCCATTTTCGCGCGGAGCCGGAGCCGGGGCTTCTTCCTCGACGTCCCCGACGAGCACCTTCTTCCTCGGCCAGCGGCTTTTGT
This sequence comes from Hordeum vulgare subsp. vulgare, assembly GCF_904849725.1. NCBI lineage: Eukaryota > Viridiplantae > Streptophyta > Magnoliopsida > Poales > Poaceae > Hordeum > Hordeum vulgare. The sequence goes on from NC_058518.1 coordinate 307,224,640, forward strand.
CATATTTGAAGACCTGTAGCTATGTTGCATATATATTATTTGTCATATTTGAAGACCTGTAGCTATGTTGCATGTGGCTCACAAACAGCTAAGATGCAGAAACTGGCAGATTGCATAGTTTTGCCATTTTGTTCAAAGTTTGTGCTTAATTGTTGTTGTGGTGTTCTACCTTGCTCCTTTTCATTCATGTTGGGTTAATATATGTCTTGGCAACCTGGGAACACCAGATCTGTGCCAATTGAGTGTGTGGGGTTGAATCTTTCACGTAGGGCTTCATATCGTGTTTCGTCGATTCCCGTTGATCCGTAGCTCCGTTGGCAAAGTTCTTTATATGGTTTTGCACCGTTTTTACGAGATGCATCTGTTCATATCATTCCCATGCATGTCCAAATAGTTTAGTGCAAAGTTCTGTCCAGGAACTTGTTGTAGTTTATCTTGCTTGTGCTAGTGTTAGAAATAGTGGTGCATGCTCAACTTTCATCTCATGCATCATGTGATTGTTGCATTTTGTGGTGCTGCTGTTCATTGGCTGTTATTCTTGTGTTGGGTAGCACCGGGAGCGGAGACCGAATACGTGGAGTCAGGAGAGTACGTGCAGGACGATCCAGAACCATTCCAAGCTGAGGATATCACAGGCAAGATGACATGACCTTGATCTCATATCTAGACTTGTTATGGTAGTTTTCGATTCCACGTCATATTGCTCGCTGCCTACCACTGAAAATATATTGCCTCTTCATATGCCATGAGCCTAAACACCTTACTCTTTCCTAGCAAACTTGCATGGCTAGGTAGGCTTGCTCAGCTACTAATGTTAGCATTGTTAGTTGCAGGTGTTTATAACTCATGAGATGCCATGAGCTTGATATCATTATATTAATTTCTGTTATTTAATTAATGTATCTATATATTTGGTAAATGACGGGAGGCCTAGCCTTTTGCTGGGTGTCTTGTTCCGTTATTGCCGCCTTAGTTACCGGTTACCGGTGTTTGATTCCATAATGATCGCTCCTAACACGTTCGGGGTTGTTATGGGGACCCCCTTGATAAATCGCGTAGTGTTAAGGCTTGTCCGGTAGGACCCAACATTGGTACTATTTGCTAATCACTTAATAATAAACTGCATAGGGAATAGCTACCCCGAGGTTTCTTAATCAACAACCCGGGCCAGTGCTCCTCATGAGTGTTGGTCCAAACTGGGCAGACTACGGGGCCACCACAGGGCAACTTGAGGTTTGGTATACCTGTAGTGTGACTCATCCGGCGTGTCCTGAGACTGAGATACATGACTCTTATCAGGGTCGTCGACACGTCGGGAGGTCCTGCTAGTCTTGTCTTGCCTTAGCGGTATATCTTGCGTACGGAATCCCGGTGAAGCTTTGGTTTTCCCCAGAGTTGAGGTTTTCCTCTAAGGAATCCGACGAGATCACGAGATTCGTGATAGAGGATGCCTTTGCGGCCTGTGTTCGTTTGTGATGGACTAGTTGGAGCACCCCTGTAGGGTTTAATCTTTCGGAAAGCCGTGCCCGCGGTTATGTGGCAACTTGGAATATTTTGTTAACATCCGGTATTAGAAAACTTAAATATAAACTAATAAAATATGCCAACTGTGTGCGTAACCGTGACTGTCCCTTCAAAGATCTCTCTTCGATCGGGAACACGGTGGGGTTATGAATGCCGTAGGTAGGTGTTCAGGATCACTTTCTGATCAAGTATTCACGATCGTTAGTATGGAACACTGTCACTTCTCCTTTGCGTAAGCTAGCCACTTATTCAAACTTAGGATGCAGCAGACGGAAACACTTCACCCCTTCCTTGCCCATTTACATGACTAGATCTGGCACCAAGGCCTTAGATTGCTGAGTCCCCGTGGCTCACGGATTCCTCCGAAACTTCCAGCAGGTACAGGTACCCCAGAGGCAGAGGATCCCGATGGCACCCAGCTGGCGTGGCAGTACGACGAGGAGACAGATCGCCTTTACGTGAACTATCCAGAGGACTGAGCCGTGGTCGTGATCGTGGGCCTGCAGCGGGTAGCATAGCATTTCCCTTGTTTTGTAGTCCGTACCGGAACTACATTGATTGTATCTGCATTGTACTCTGTATTATTAATAAGAAGACAGTTGAATCCCAGATTGTCTACTTTATTTCTTATTATGTGCTATGTTTACTTGCTTGCAAAACACTTAGATGCGCTTCTTTCCTATTCGGGGCCTCGACCCCCAGATCGTAAAGGACCGCATCTTGGTCGTTACAGTACAGTACCAAAAGAAGTGGTAGTTTGTCTTCTTGCACTAATGTTATCACAAGTTTCTGTTTAAGTTTTGTGTTGTGAAGTTTTCAAGTTTTGGGTGACGTTCTCATGGACAAAGAGATAAGGAGTGTAAAGAGCTCAAGCTTGGGGATTCCCAAGGCACCACAAGCCAAATTCAAGGACACCAAAAAGCCTAAGCTTGGAGATGCCCCGGGAAGGCATCCCCTCTTTGGTCTTCAATCCATCGGTAACATTACTTGGAGCTACACTTTTATTCACCACATGATATGTGTTTTGCTTGGAGTGTCTTGTACCATAGGAGTCTTTTCTTTTTGTTGTGTCACAATCATCCTTGCTGCACACCTTTTAGAGAGAGAGAGACATGCACTCATCGTGATTTTGCTAGAATGCTCATTGTGCTTCACTTATATCTTTTGAGCTAGATACTTTTGCTCTAGTGCTTCACTTATATCTTTTGAGCTATATACTTTTGCTCTAGTGCTTCACTTATATCTTTTGAGCTAGATACTTTTGCTCTTGTGCTTCACTTATATCTTTAGAGCACGACGGTGCGTGATTTGGTAGTTGGCTTATGCTATGAAAGTAGTCCCATGTGCTAGGTACGCAAAGAGGATGCAAAAACCTCCATCTTCATGTGCATTGAGTAGAAAGAGAACTTTCGATTCCTCTCAATTAGTTTTGAGACACGGATTCGGTAATATTGAGAGTTATGTTAGTAGGGTGTTGTGAATCTAGAAATACTTGTGTTGAAGTTAGTGATTCCCGTAGCATGCACGTATGGTGAACCGCTATGTTAGGAAGTCGGAGCATAATTGATCTATTGATTGTCATCCTTTGTGTTGAGGTCGGGATCGCGCGATGGTTTACACCTACCAACCCTTCCCCTCAGAGTATGCGTTTAGCACTTTGTTTCGATTACAAATAAAAACTTTTGCAACAAGTATGTGAGTTCTTTATGACTAATGTTGAGTCCATGGTATAGATGCACTTTCACCTTCCACCTTTGCTAGCCTCTTTAGTGCCGCGCAATTCTCGCCGGTGCACAAACAACACCAAATTCCTTCCTCAAAACAGCCACCATACCTACCTACTATGGCATTTTCATAGCCATTTCGAGTTATATTGTCATGCAACTACCACCGTTCCGTCCAATGACTTGTACCGTCACTTTCATATTGCCATTGCATGATCATACTGTTGGGGAACGTCGCATGGGAAACAAAAAATTTCCTACGCGCACGAAGACCTATCATGGTGATGTCCATCTACAAGAGGGGATGTGTGATCTACGTACCCTTGTAGACCGTACAGCAGAAGCGTTAGTGAACGCGGTTGATGTAGTGGAACGTCCTCACGTCCCTCGATCCGCCCCGCGAACTATCCCGCGATCAGTCCCACGATCTAGTGCTGAACGGACGGCACCTCCGCGTTCAGCACACGTACAGCTCGACGATGATCTCGGCCTTCTTGATCCAGCAAGAGAGACGGAGAGGTAGAAGAGTTCTCCGGCAGCGTGACGGCGCTCCGGAGGTTGGTGATGATCTTGTCTCAGCAGGGCTCCGCCCGAGCTCCGCAGAAACGCGATCTAGAGATAAAACCGTGGAGATATGTGGACGGGCTGCCGTGGCAAAGTTTTGTCAAATCAGCCCTAAAACCCCACTGTATATAGGAGGAAGAGGGGGAGCCTTGACTTGGGGTCCAAGGACCCCTAAGGGCTTCGGCCGAGCCAAGGGGGAAGGTCTCCCCCCCCCCAAACCGAGTCCTACTTGGTTTGGAAGGTGGAGTCCTTCTTCCCTTTCCCACCTCCTCCCTTTTTTTTCTTTTCTCTTTGATTTTTCTTCCAATGCGCATAGGGATCTTTTGGGCTGTCCCACCAGCCCACTAAGGGCTGGTGCGCCACCCTCAATGCCTATGGGCTTCCCTGGGGTGGGTTGCCCCCCCGGTGAACTCCCGGAACCCATTCGTCATTCCCGGTAACTCCGAAAACCTTCCGGTAATCAAATGAGGTCATCCTATATATCAATCTTCGTTTCCGGACCATTCCGGAAACCCTCGTGACGTCTGTGATCTCATCCGGGACTCCGAACAACATTCGGTAACCAACCATATAACTCAAATACGCATAAAACAACGCCGAACCTTAAGTGTGCAGACCCTGCGGGTTCGAGAACTATGTAGACATGACCCGAGAGACTCCTCGGTCAATACCAATAGCGGGACCTGGATGCCCATATTGGATCCTACATATTCTACGAAGATCTTATCGTTTGAACCTCAGTGCCAAGGATTCATATAATCCCGTATGTCATTCCCTTTGTCCTTCGGTATGTTACTTGCCCGAGATTCGATCGTCAGTATCCGTATACCTATTTCAATCTCGTTTACCGGCAAGTCTCTTTACTCGTTCCGTAATACAAGATCCCGCAACTTACACTAAGTCACATTGCTTGCAAGGCTTGTGTGTGATGTTGTATTACCGAGTGGGCCCCGAGATACCTCTCCGTCACACGGAGTGACAAATCCCAGTCTTGATCCATACTAACTCAACGAACACCTTCGGAGATACCTGTAGAGCATCTTTATAGTCACCCAGTTACGTTGCGACGTTTGATACACACAAAGTATTCCTCCGGTGTTAGTGAGTTATATGATCTCATGGTCATAGGAACAAATACTTGACACGCAGAAAACAGTAGCAATAAAATGACACGATCAACATGCTATGTCTATTAGTTTGGGTCTAGTCCATCACGTGATTCTCCTAATGACGTGATCCAGTTATCAAGCAACAACACCTTGTTCATAATCAGAAGACACTGACTATCTTTGATCAACTGGCTAGCCAACTAGAGGCTTGCTAGGGACAGTGTTTTGTCTATGTATCCACACATGTATATAAGTCTTTATTCAATACAATTATAGCATGGATAATAAATGATTATCTTGATACAGGAATTATAGTAATAACTATATTTATTATTGCCTCTAGGGCAAAATTCCAACACATACTAGATCGTTGCACATCCCGGCACACTGCCGGAGGCATTTCCTATTGAGTCATCATCATTGTGATCTTCAAGCTGTGAGTAAATAAAAGTGTGACGATCATTATTATTAGAGCATTGTCCCATGTGAGGAAATAAAAAAAGAGGCCAAAGAGCCCAAAAACAAAAAAATGAGAGAAAAGAAAAAAAGAGGCCTAAGAGCCCAAATAAAAAAAATGAGAGAAAAATAGAGAGGGGACAATGCTACTATCTTTTTCCACACTTGTGCTTCATGTTAGCACCATGTTCTTCATGATTGAGAGCTTCTTGCTTTGTCACTACCATATGCTAGTGGGAATCTTCGTTTTATAACTTGGCTTGTATATTCCAATGATGGGCTTCCTCAAAATTTCCCTAGGTCTTCGTGAGCAAGCAAGTTGGATGCACACCCACTAGTTTCCCTTTTGAGCTTTCATATACCTATAGCTCTAGTGCATCTCTTGTATGGCAATCCCTACTCATTCACATTGATATCTATTAATGGGCATCTCCATAGCCTATTGATACGCTGAGTCAATGTGACCATCTCCTCCTTTTTGTCTCACAACCACCACCACACTCTATTCCACCTATAGTGCTATATCCATGGCTCGCGCTCATGTATTGCGTAATAGTTAAAAAAAGTTTGAGAAAGTAAGAGTGCGAAAAAAATTACTTGGCCAATTCCGGGGTTGTGCATGATTTACATTAGTTGTGTGAGGATGATGGAGCATAGCCAGACTATATGATTTTGTAGGGATAACTTTCTTTGGCCTTGTTATTTTGAAAGTTCATGATTACTTTGCTAGTTTGCTTGAAGTATTACTGTTTTCATGTCTATAGCAAACTATTGTTTTGAATTGTATGAATATGAACATTCATGCCACGTGAAAGAAGTTGCGAAGGACAACTATGCTAGGTAGCATTCCACATCAAAAATTCGTTCTTTATCACTTCCCTACTCGAGGACGAGCAGGAGTAAAGCTTGGGGATGCTTGATATGTCTCAAACGTATCTATAATTTTTGATGGTTTCACACTGTTATCTTGTCAACTTTGGATGTTTTGTTTACCTTTTATATCTTTTTTGGTACTAACTTATTAACTGAGTGCCAAGTGCCAGTTACTGTTTTTTCTGTGTTTTTGACTATTTTCAGATCTGATTTTGGAACGGAGTCCAAACGGAATAAAATCCCCGAAATGAATTTTTCCAGAACGGGAGAAGATCGGGAGGCTTGAGGTCCAAGGAAGTGGGCCCACAAGGGCCCCACAAGCCCTGTTGTCGCGGCCAGGGGGGAGGCCGCGGCAACCAAGCTTGTGGCCCCCCTGGCGCTCCCCTGCCCTAGGTCTTTGGCCTATAAATTCCCTAAAAATCCAGATAAAATTAGGGCGTCCACGAAAACACTTTTCCGCCGCCGCAAGCTTCCGTTTCCGCGAGATCTCATCTGGAGACCCTTCCCGGTGCCCTGCCGGAGGGGACTTTGGAGTTGGAGGGCTTCTTCATCAACATCATCGCCCCTCCAATGACTCGTGAGTAGTTCACTTCAGACCTACGGGTCCGTAGTTAGTAGCTAGATGGCTTCTTCTCTCTCTTGGATCTTCAATACAAAGTTCTCCATGATCTTCATGGAGATCTATCTGATGTAATCGTCTTTGGCGGTGTGTTTGTCGAGATCCGATGAATTGTGGATTTGTGATGAGATTATCTATGATATATATTTGAGTCTTTGCTGATTTCTTATATGCATGATTTGATATCCTTGTAAGTCTCTCCGAGTCTTGGGTTTTGTTTGGCCAACTAGATCTATGATTCTTGCAATGGGAGAAGTGCTTGGTTTTGGGTTCATACCGTGTGGTGACCTTTCCCAATGACAGAAAGGGCAGCAAGGCACACATCGTGTTGTTGCCATCAAGGGTAACAAGATGGGCTTTTATCGTAGATATGAGATTGTCCATCTACATCATGTCATCTTGCTTAAGGCGTTACTCTGTTCTTTTGAACTTAATACACTAGATGCATGCTGGATAGCGGTCGACGTGTGGAGTAATAGTAGTAGATACAGAAAGTATCGGTCTACTTGTTTTGGACATGATGCCTATAGATATAATCATTGCCATAGATAACGTCATGACTTTGCGCGGTTCTGTCAATTGCTCGACAGTAATTCGTTCACCCACCGTCTACTTGCTTTCACGAGAGAAACCACTAGTGAACACTATGGCCCCCGGGTCTATTCACACCTATCGTTTCCACTTTCGCTTTTACTTTGCTTTGTTTCTTTTTGCTTTTAGTTCTCACTTGGCAAACAATCTATAAGGGATTGACAACCCCTTCATAGCGTTGGGAGCAAGCTCTTTGTGTTTGTGCAAGTACTTGTTGAAAGGACATGGATGTCGCCTAGAGGGGGGGGGTGAATAGGTGCTTTAAAATAATTACGGTTTAGGCTTGAACAAATGCGGAATAAAACTAACGTTTAATTTGTCAAGCACAAAACCTACAACAACTAGGCTCACCTATGTGCACCAACAACTTATGCTAAGCAAGATAAACAACTAAGTGATAGCAAGATATATGACAATAAACAATATGGCTATCACAAAGTAAAGTGCATAAGTAAAGGGTTCGGGTAAGAGATAACCGAGGCACGCAGCGACGATGATGTATCCCGAAGTTCACACCCTTGCGGATGCTAATCTCCGTTGGAGCGGTGTGGAGGCACAATGCTCCCCAAGATGCCACTAAGGCCACCGTAATCTCCTCACGCTCTCGCACAATGCAAAATGCTGTGATTCCACTAAGGGACCCTTGAGGGCGGTCACCGAACCCGTACAAATGGCAAACCTTGGGGGCGGTCACCGATACCCGTACAAATTGCTCGGGGGAATCTCCACAACCTAATTGGAGATCCCGACGCTTGCCCGGAGCTTTACACCACAATGATTGAGCTCCGAGACACCACCAAGCTTCTAGGACGCCAAAGCATCCACGAAGAACAATATCTAGGGTACTAAGTACCAAAGGTAATAAGCTTCTAAAACTTCACTTCCACGTATCACCGTGGAGAACTCAAACGATGCAACTAATGCAATGGCAAGGGCACACGGAGTGCCCAAGTCCTTCTCTCCCAAATCCCACCAAAGCAACTAATGCTAGGGAGGAAAATGAGAGGAAGAACGAAGAAGAACACGAAGAACTCTAAGAACTAGACCCAAGGGGTTCACCTCACAAAGAGGAGAAAGTGATTGGTGGAAATGTGGATCTAGATCTCCTCTCTCTTTTCCCTCAAGAACTAGCAAGAATCATTGGAAGGATTGAGAGTTAGCAAGCTCGAAGAAGGTCAACAATGGGGGAAGAACACGAGCTAAAGGGATAAGGTTCAATGGGGAAGAAGACCACCTTTTATAGGTGGGGAAAAATCCAATCGTTAAGCCTCACAGCCCACACAGAGCGGTACTACCGCTCATGGAGCGGTACTACCGCTCGGTAGGTTCACCAACCATGCTGAGGCCAAAAAGTATGCAAAAAATAGTCCGACGGAGTGGTACTACTGCTCCTGGAGCGGTACTACCGCTCCGGGGGCGGTACTACCGCTGGCACCAGGAGCGGTACTACCGCTGGATACTGAAACTGCTGTAACTTTCGCATACGGACTCCGAATTCAATGAAACCAAGCTTGTTGGAAAGCTAACGACATGGGATAACACAATATTTATAGAAATATCAATAAGAAGAAAGTGAGAAAAGTCCCATAAGAAAATGGTGATAACCCTTCTTGGAATAAGACCGGTAAAAACTCCCAACATCGAAAACATCATAGAAGATGCATATGGACTCCGTTTTCGATGAACTCGAGCTTGTCATGAAGATGAACATAAGCTCTAAAACTCACAAGGAGAAACACGAAACAAGAACCAATAAGTATGATGGAAGGATGCAAATGGTTTGAGCTCTCAACGAATGATACGATCAAGCTACTCACTTGAGAGCCCCCCTTGACAGTACGACAATCTATCCTAAAAGAGAAAACCTATCAAGGGCAAACCTATACCTTGCACCTCGTCCTCTTGAGCTAGATGACGATGATATTGGCTTCCTCAAGATGGACCACCTTTCTTTCTTGCATTGGCTTGATGAAGACTAGTTGATTGCTCCCCCATACACACTATGGGTGAGCCGCTCTTCACCATATCTTCACAAGTCCATTGCCACCATCCTCCATCACTTGACGTCATCCTCCATGGGTTGTATGAGATATTCCTCTTGCTTGCGTTGGCTTGATGAAGACTAGTTGATTGCTCCCCCATACACACTATGGGTGAGCCGCTCTTCAGCATATCTTCACAAGTCCATTGCCACCATCCTCCATCACTTGACGTCATCCTCCATGGGTTGTATGAGATATTCCTCTTGACGCAAGCCCATGGAAACACACCTAACCCCACATAGAACTCTCAAGAAGACCATGGGTTAGTACACAAATACGTACTGGACAATGCTTACCATACCATGGGATCACTTGATCCCTCTCGGTACATCTTGTACGCTTTGTGTGTTGATCATCTTGATTTACTCTTTGTTTGACGATCTTGATCAACCTTGTGTCTCTATGACCATTCTTTGGATAATACCTTGAATACCACCTTGGTCATCATATAAACTCCTTGAACCCAACAGATGGACTTCAAGAAGTGCCTATGGACAAATCCTATAAATATAACTTAAGGCAACCATTAGTCCATAGGAATTGTCATCAATTACCAAAACCACATATGGAGATATATGCTCTAACAATCTCCCCCATTTTGGTAATTGATGACAACCACTTCAAGAGAGTTTATATAAGGAAATAAGCATAACCAAGCGCACACATACAAAGCAATAATGCATGCGCGCAAGATGTAAATGCTTACGCAATAAAAGCAAAACCCTCTAAATATATCCAAAGTAAACTCTCTAAACTTCTCCCCCATTGGCATCGATTGCCAAAATGGACGAAAAGTTTAGAAAGCCAATATAGTAGGTGGTCCTCCAAAAAGTGTGTACTTCTCAGCAAATGAGTGCAAAGAAATACACAAATACAATGATAAGTAGTTGGAGGAAAACAAACTATATTGAGGACCCAAAGATTGCAAAAAGAAGGATCGTATGGCACAAAGACATACAAAATAGAAGCAATCAATCAAAAGATACCATATGGAACAAACAATCACATGGTCCTTCGAACCACATGAATAAAAGATACTATGATAAAAGCAAAGGAGTGTTTTATCAAAACTAGAGAAGCTCCCCATGATTTGTGCACTAATAAGAGATTTTTGTATTTGATACAAGCGCACAAAATAGGATCGTTGCTCCCCCAAAATTAATAAAAACACACAACGAGTGCAAGAAGATAGATGAGACAATAAGCATATCAATTGCACAAAACAAATGGTTGAGCAACATGTAAAAGAAGCAACTTAAGAATAGGCTCAATCAAAGTAATGTGTGTGAGTCATGGCAAAGCACTTGAGAAGACTAAGATAAGGATGAGCATTACTCATCAACATAGTCTTGATGAAATGAGACACAAAGTGCAAGACATATCACTCCCACACACACATACCAGAAAATGGGTTCACAAGCTTACTAATAAACAAAATAAGAACCAACGCTTGTGACAACCCATGGCGAAGATAGGAAGTAAGAACCTTGTCAAGAGGAGGGATACCAATCGAAATGGCAAAACCCTCATCAAGACAAGCATGAGGAAAAATAATCTTCACGGGCAAAGAGTGCATCAAGATGTAGGAAAATAAGATACGCACTCAAGACAAATCCTTTCACGAAGCCACCAAAAACTGAAAAAGGAAATGCAACGGTGGACGTGAAAGAAAAGAGGATATCAATTAGAGATGTAACTTCTCTCATGTGTAAAAGATTCTTAGTAGAAGACAATCATGATGATATATTTCCACAAAGAAGGATGTACACACGAAATGGTTACAAGAAGGAACAAAGAAGATATCCAAAAGGAAGTCATAAATATATCAATAAGATCTTTTGCTCGGAAGCATGGCACATGGCCTAATATTTTCTTATTGTACAATATGAACTTCCAACATACGAACATCAAAGACATCCCAACTAGTAGTAAGACATCATCGTTCGGATGCTTTGAGAAAGGAAACAAGTACTACAAGAACGAATCAAGAGATTCATGCCATGATGCAACCTGGAAAAGAAAAGACAGGTTGGGGCCTTTGTAAGAAAAGAATGCATGAAGTGTATACTTGTTGCCGAGACAGCATTGGATTGATGTAGTAGATAGTTGTTCTTTGATCATCCTTACTTGGCTCCAATAATCACATGGTCTCAACACCTTCCTTATAGGTGAGCCGAGCATCCAATGCATCTCCAGTTGTTCCTGGAACAGCAAAACAAACAAAATGGTGCGCAAACTCATTGGGACCAAAGAGTTAGAAAACCAACAATACATAGGACAAACTCCACATACATATGTGCATATAGATATGAATTTGAATTTCATGCACACTTTAGCCAATTTATGACAAGGTGGAGTTTCCCCTATATATTGGGTCAAAGAAAGAAAACAAGCAAAAAAAGTTGTATATAGTAGATATGCATGCTCAAGACTCTCAAGAATCAACTCAACACAAAGTTGATAAATCACCAAAAGACAAGGTATCAAGTGATAATAAGATACCAAACAAAAAAACTATCACTTGAAGGATATCAATTAAAAGATACCTCAAGGAATGAGATATCCATTGACACATGCCAAATAAAAGGAAACAAGATACCAATTGAAGGAAAACAAACACGAGGTATCTAATTTCCAAAAGAGAGCTAGGTTCCAACAAACCAAACCCTCGACAAATTTTCATGATGGCACAAAGCATCATAAAGAGCAAGACTTGCCTCCCATCAACACACACTTGATGGGGATCAAAAGATTTTATGATGGGTGAATAAAGAGAGTGTTCTAAATAAAATAGGATAGCTCCCCCAAGGGACGTGCATTATATAGAATTTGCATTTAAATACAAAATGCAGAAGATGGGATCGTCACTTTCTCTATATCTATAAAAACACTAGACATGTTAAAATAGATCCACAAGAGGCAAAGAAGACAAACGAAACACAAAATCCAATGTAAAGACGATTAGCAATTCCTACCACATGATGGGAATACCAATTGTCAAGGACAAGAAGTATTTTGGAAATGATACTCATTGGTAGATCGCAAATATTTCCAAGATCATCTTTACCCATAAAACGCAAGCAAATGACACTTGTAGAGCAAACATGCCACCTAGGAACAAGATAATTTACAATATCAACACTAAGTGGCAATACCTCAAATGTACACATTCTCTAGGATTGTAATATGCACATAGCATATTACTCCCCCATAATGTGATAACCCAACAATATTAACAAGTGGCAAATTAAAACCAACAAGAGATAATTAATGGACCATATAGAATTTGAATTTCTCATGAGTAAGACATACCACATAGAAACTAGATAATCTTGAAATATCAATCCTAAGTCGTATTCCCCATGTATACACACATTTATAGGATTGTGAGGTGTGCAAAGCACATCACTCCCCCACAATGGGATAATCCATTAATCTCTCACAAGAGCCAACAAAGATACAAACAAGATGCAAAAAGGCTCAATACAAGACTCACATGTACATGATATGCAAACCAACATACACATACTCGATTACTCAACATAAGCAAGTTGGAAGCACAACATGTACAAACACATGCAAGGTACAAAACCACAACATGCAAAGGGGCAAGAAACTAACAATGTAAACAGTTTAAGTACAAGTTACCGTAAGGAGGCACATTGGATATAAGATATAAACTCGATAATCCAAATGACTTGGCTTGAGAAAATATGAATGATGAAGACCCCTTTAAATCTTCATTATGTATCCAAGTCTCTAATGTCCTCCACAAACACCTATTGATCAAGTTTGAGCTTGTTGGTCCCCAACCACGTTGGGTCCTAAGAGGTTAGTCACAATAGGCTTGGCAACCCAAATGGTACTTTTCTTGACACCACTTTGAGTACCAACAAACTTGGCAAACACATTGCCAACCTTATCCTTCCCAAGTGAATAGATATCATCAATAATGATTGGGTTGGATAAATTACCTCTCGTGCAAGAAGAAGCGAAGTGACCCTTCTCACGACATAAGTAGCAACATCTACCCTTTAATTTCTTCCCTATTGATTTCTCAACATGAGGAGTGTTGGCTTGGGTCTTCTTGGGAAGGGGCCTTTCTTCAACTTGTAGTTGAGTATGTGAGTGCACTTGTGGCCTCTTCCCTTGTTGCTTGTGCCTTGGGGGCTTCTTCTTTAGTGGGCAAGATCTAACATGGTGCCCTTCAATTTTGCTCTTGAAGCAAATAATCTTGGCCGAATTCTTGACTTGTTCTTGGCCCTTCTTCTTGAAGCTTTTGGACTTATTCTTCTTGTTGGAGTTGAATCCAAGTCCATATTTGTCGTTTGGGGATTTTTTCCCCACACAAGACATTGTTGAGTGTGGACATTCCTTCATGACTCTTTTCCAAGTCTTTCTTCAAGGAAGTGACTTGGGCCTTGAGATCTTTGATTTCCTCTACATGGTTAGTATCAACACAAGTACTAGAGGAAGTATAAGCTTCATTGTTAGAGCAACAAGGCATGGAAAGTAATTCATCACAAGATGTAGCAACATTGTGAGTAGATGAATTACGAGGACTAGCACATGGCAATATAGCTTTTTGACTAGAAGTAGTGCTAATGGCCACATGAGGCTCACACGATGTTACCTTGGTAGTAATAGCCTAATGATCTAATTTTAGCACATTATGGGATACTAGAAGATCATCATGAGAGCTTCTGAGCATTACATGACTTTCTTCCAATTTCCCATAATTGCTAGATAGCAACTCGAGTTGAGCCCTTAGCTCAACATTCTACTTTAAAATGGATGCTTCACAAGAAGTAGAATTAGTAGCACAAGCATCATTATTAACAATAAGAGGAGAAGGCAACTTTGCAAGCTCTTTAGCATATGAAGCTTCAAGTTGAGCATGAGACTCGGTGAGTTCGATGAGCGAACTCTTAATAGCCTTTGAGCCATTTTCGAGGTGCTCATAGTCTTCAACGAGTTTAGCATGTGCAACTTCAAGCTTATCGTTTTTAGTTCTAAGATCATTAGCCACCTCGAGAGCCCTATCATGGGATTCCTTTAATCTAGATAATTCTATAGCAAAGGTTTCCTCAAGAGATTCCTTGGTGGTTTGTTCATTTTCAAGAGCTTCAGATAGCTCCGCGATCTCGTTAGCGTATGTAACGACCAAGATGCGGTCCTTTTCGATCTGGGGGTCGAGGCCCCCGAATAGGAAAGAAGCGCATCTAAGCGTTTCGCAAGCAAGTAACATAGCACAAATAATAATAAAAGTAGACAATTCGGGATTCAACTGTCTTCTCAGTAATAACTCAGAGTACATCACAGATACAATCAAGGTAGTTCCGCTACGGACTACAAAACATGAAAATGCTATGCTACCCTGCCTGCAGGCCCACGATCACGACCACGCCTCAGTCCTCTGGATAGTTCATGTAGAGGCGGTCTGTCTCCTCGTCGTACTGCCACGCCAGCTGAGTGCCGTCGGGACCATCTGTCTCTGGGGTACTTGTACCTGTTGGGAGTTTCGGAGGAATCCATGAGCCACGGGGACTCAGCAATCTAGACCTTGGTGCCAGAACTAGTCATGTCATTGGGTAGGATAAGGGTGAAGTGTATAAGGCTGCAGCATCCTAAGCTTGATTTAGTGGCTAACTTACGCGAAGCAATTGTGAAGGTGGTCTATACTAGCGGTCGTGTTTACTTGATCACTAAGTGATCCTGAACACATACCTACGGCATTCATAACCCCATCATGTTCCCGATCGAAGAGAGATCTTCGAGGGGGACAATCATGGTTACGCACACAGTTGGCAATTTTATTAGCTTATGTTTAAGTTCTCTAATACCGGATGTTAACAAAATATTCCAAGTTGCCACATAACCGCGGGCACGACTTTCCGAAAGATTAAACCCTGCAGGGGTGCTCCAACTAGTCCATCACAAACGTACACAGGTCGCAAAGGCATCCTCTATCACGTATCTCGTGATCTCATCGGATTCCTTAGAGGAAAACCTCAACTCTAGGGGAAACCAAAGCTTCACTCGGGTTCCTATACGCAAGATATACCGCTAAGGTAAGACAAGGCTAGCTGGACCTCCCGACGTGTCGACGACGCTGATAAGAGCCGCGTATCTCAGTCTCAAGACACGTCAGATGAGCACAGCGTACAGTGGCCTGATAGACATCTCCCGAATTGCCCTTGGTTGGCCCCACACACGACTCTAGTTTGGACCAACACTCATGAGGAGCACTGGCCCGGGTTGTTGATTAAAATCCTCAGGGTAGCTATTCCCTATGTAGTTTATTATTAAGTGATTAGCAAATTAACACCAATGTTGGGTCGTGCCGGACAAGCCTTAGCACTACGCGATTTATCAAGGGGGTCCCCATAACAACCCCGAACGTGTTAGGAGCGATCATTATGGAATCAAACACCGGTAACCGGTAACTAAGGCGGCAATAACGGAACAAAGCACTCGGCAAAAGGCTAGGCATCCCGTCATTTACCAAGTATATAGGTGCATTAATTAAATAATAGAATATAAAATAATGATATCACGCTCATGTTATCACATGAGTCAAAGCACCTGCATCTAACAACGCTAACATTAGTAGCTGAGCAAAGCCTACTTAGCCATACAAGTTTTGCTAGGAAGGGTTCAGTGTATGGGCTCATGGCATAACAAGAGGCAATTTAATTCAGTGGTAGGAAGCGAGCAATATGACATGGAAACGCAAACTAGCATAACAAGTCTAGAGATGGAATCAAGGTCATATCATCTTGCCTGTGATATCCTCAGCTTGAAATGGTTCTGGTTCGTCCTGCACGTACTCTCCTGACTCCACGTATTCGTTCTGTGATCCCGATGCTAACAAACATAAGAATAACAACCAATGAACAACAGCACCACAAGATGCAACAAGCACATGATGCATGAGATGAAAAATGAGCATGCATCACTATTTCTATCACTAGCACAAGCAAAAGGAACTACTACAAGTTTCTGGACAGAACTGTACACTAATCTATTATGAGATGCATGAGGATGACATGATCAGATGCGTCTTGTGAAAACAATGCAAAACCATATAAAGAACATTACAGTCGGAGCCACGGATCAACGGGAATCAACAAAACAAGATAAGAAGCCCTACGTGGAAGAATCAACACCACACACTCAATTGGCACAAATCTGGTACTCCCAGGTTGCCAAGACATATAACAACCCAACATGACTGTATTGGAGCAAGGAAGAACACCACAACATCAACTAAGCACAAACATTCATCAAAATGACTATACTACACAATCTGCCATAATCTGCATCTTAGCTCTTTGTGAGCTACATGCAACATAGCTACAGCCCTCTAAATATGACAAATAACATATGTGGCTGTAGCAAACCAAGAACACTACCAACACCAGCAAGAATCACAGCAAAAGGAATTAAACTCTAGAAGATACAAGGCCTCAAACTTTCCCAAAACCATCAGGTCTCACGGACTTGGTGAAAATTCCTGCACCTGACTTTCTGTCTTTGTTCTGAAGCTTTTTGACAGCAATCAAAACACAACCTACTGGAATCCAAATGAGATGAAATTTGACAGGGAGCTTCACAAATATATCAGGTCCAAAATCCTAGCACTGAACTAAGGCTAGTTCACAACACAATGACCAGCACATCCTCATCTACAGGAGAAGAAAATGTTTCCAGATTCTCAGACTTAGTGAAATTCCAGATTTCACTAAGCTGGACTTTTTCAGCCACATGCCCACTTTGTCTAGGCATAGTTTGCACACAAATAACACCAAGTGATAAATGACACCACTATTGTGTAGAGCAAAACTCCTACTACTATCACACAAAAACTCATGCCCTTGGGCTCCACCTATTACATGGAAACAAAGAGCAACTTGCAAAAAATCTGAATATGTCAACTCCATAAAGTATCCCAATGACAAAACTTACTTCACCACTGGATTCCTTGGGAGTTTCTACCCCAAAATCATATATAGTATGTGGGCACTTACTTGGAACAAGTGACCACATATTAGGGAAGAAGAAACCACTACAAATCATGCCTAGTGAATGGGGCATCATCTCATGTAGTTCCACCTTAACTACAACTAAAAAGGTTGAGCTCATGTGCACAATGACAAATTGACATGGGGGTTTGAACCCCATGTTTGTGTCATGCACATCAACTTCACAACCCCTACTATTAAGCTTCCCACACAAATATCATGCGATGCCCTCTCACATATGGCCATGTGGAGGTGCAAGGCTTGCTTGCCAAGGTGGGATGCTACTCACACACACACACCTAGTCCACATCACCCACAAGCACAACATGCTCAAGATCAACACCACACACTTACACATGTTATCTTAGCAACCAACTAGAACAAGGTCAACTCCATAAATAAACACACAACCTAGTGCAACATCAAGTGCTCGCACCTACAACAATGAAGAATCTGCACATGCTTCAACTACATGCTATCATATCCCTAGGAACAACTATAAGCAGCACCACATACACACAATCTAGTGCAACTACACTCATGTGTATGCCCACACACACACATGCACTTCTTACCAGCACATCCACACACACTATACCACCTAGCACCATTATCAGCAAAGGGAAAAAAATAAAACACAATGCCATGGCCACCTATGCTCTTGTCACAAGAACAGCAACAACAAAGGGAAAATAATTGCAGCAAAAAGAGAAAAACAAAAGGGGGGCTTCGTGGGATTCAAACCCAATACCCACTGGTGCACAAATCCTACCCATACCACTCTGCTACTGTCATATTATCGATAGAACAGAGGGGATCAGGCAGGTTAAGGCTGCGTGCTGGAGCTACTACTATCAAATCGTTGGGAAGAATACTACAAAAGGGGTGGTGCACCGAATGGGACTCGAACCCTGCACCTGCCGGCAAACAAACAGAGACAACACCACTGTGCTAGTGCATCGACGACTAACAGAGAAGGAAACTGAATCAAGAAATGCTACTGCTACTGACCACCTGTCTCCACTTGACCACCGGCGTCAGGGAGAACGACGGGCTGACTCGACGGGGTTGCTGCTGCTGCGCTACCGGAGGGGCCGATTCAAGACGAGGAGAAGGACGTCCCTGCTGCACAACATACAGGCACCACATCCCCCTGTACTGCACCACACACCACACACTCAAACGAGGGAAACCTGCTGCTGCTCTCCTTGACAGAGTAGCACGGCGACACGGAGATCGTCGGCTCCTCGTTGTACTGCTGCTGCTACTGCGCCACCGGAGGTCTACCACGACGCTACCTCTCTGCTGCTGCATGGTGCTAGCCATGATCTGCTCTGCTACACGAGCACGCCTCACACAACCATCAACGCGCACACATCACAACTCGGGCACGGAGGTGCAGCAACTACGGCTAGCCGGAGCCAACGAGGGAGAAGGGAGGAAGAAGGAAGGGGGGAAGGCACCTCACCTTGGGGAAGGAAGGAGAGGACCCCACGGCGACGATACGATGAAGAGGAAGGAGACGAACTACTGCTGTCGAACCGAAGAAGAGGAAGAAGATCTCTTGGACCGAGGCGATGACGAGGTCCTGGCCGTCGTTGAGGTCGCTCCTCGACCTCAGCGATGGCAGGAATGGAGTGCGGGGTGATCTCCCGTGCCCCTGGACATGGCCGCCGGTGCCGGAGACGACGGGAGGACGGTGTTCGACGGCGGAGGGTTCTCTGGCTACCTACTGTACTTACCAGAGAGGGGAGGAAGAAGAAAGGAGAAGGCGGCGGCGATGGTGGAAGGAGAGGGAACCCTAGGTACGGAGGAGGGTTCCTGCAGCTTATAACACCTCGGGGAACGTGCATGAGCCGCATGATCGAAGGGGAGGCGATCGGGAGGTCGAGCTTTGGTCGTACAGCTGCTGACGTCGAGAGGAGGAAGAGAGGGTCGCACTTGTGGGCTCTGTGCACGTGAGAGAGAGAAGATGGGCCGACCAAGGAGGGAGAGAGCCCACCTGTGGCGGCAGATAAGGGAAAACTATTTCCTTTTGATTTCCTATTAACATAAAAAAGAATAGGGAAGAAAGAAATGCACATGGGTATATACAAGTGATAAAAATATCACAAGCACATCCCTAGACTTGGAAAAACAAATCCTATTTAATAAAAATAAGAACAAGGATTTAGGAGCAAGTAGATATTTTACAAAACATCATTAGTTTGATCTATTTTGTAATTTTATATGCACCTATAAACACCCATTCAAAACCAGCAACTCACATCTCTCATCCACCACAATTTTAGCTAAAACATGGGCATTATTTTAAAAGGGAAAGGAAGATGTGAAATTTTACATAGGGGAAAATAGAGGGGGGGGAGAAGGTGGTTGGTTTTGAAAAAAATAAGCACTTGCTAACACATGCTACACTCCACACAAGTCACACATCACATGATCACATGAAATATAACACCACAATACTCACTCCTAGTAAGACCATATGCAAACATGATCATGACATGCAATCATAAGGTATGGCAATGAATGATATGTTATGCATGCATGCAAGGGAAGCAAGTAATAAGGGACACACATGAAATCATGGCTCAAAATGACACCATCATATCCAAGACAAGGTGGACCCACTTGCAATAGGTTCCAAATATGGCAATTACACACTTGGGGCATTACAAACTCTCCCACACTACAAAGAAGATCTCGCCCTCGAGATCTAAGACTGGAAGAAATAGGGAAATTCGGAACGGAGGTGATCCTCGCGTTCCCACGTAGCCTCTTTATCGGAATGGTGAGACCACTGCACTTTGAGGAACTTGACAGTCTTGTTACGGGTCTTGCGCTCAGTCGCCTCGAGAACCGCAACTGGATGCTCACGATAAGAAAGGTCAGGCTGAAGGTCGATATCTTGAAGATGCACAATGCGCTCGGGGGTCTTGAAACACCTCCGAAGCTGAGAAACATGGAACACATCATGGACATTTGCAAAGGTTGACGGAAGCTCGAGCTGGTACGCAAGGTCGCCCCTCTTGCCAACCACTCTGAACGGACCCACGAAACGAGGCGCAAGCTTGCCTTTGATGCCAAAGCGTTGCATACCCTTCATAGGCGACACCTTGAGATAGACAAAGTCATCAAGCTCATAGGACCTGTCACGGTGCTTGCTATCGTAATAGCTCTTCTGAAGGGACTGAGCTGCTTTGAGGTTGCCGCGAATGATCCGACACATCTCCTCAGCTTCTTCTATCATATCATTCCTAAGGATCTGACGCTTGCCGGTCTCGGACCATTTGAGCGGAGTACGACACTTCCTGCCATAGAGAATTTCAAATGGAGCCTTGCCAGAACTAGCTTGATAACTGTTGTTATACAAGAACTCCGCGAAAGGCAGACAATCTTCCCACTTCATGCCAAAAGAGATAACACATGCTCTCAACATGTCCTCAAGAACTTGATTCACTCTCTCCACTTGACCACTAGTCTGAGGATGGAACGTTGTGCTGAAGCGGATCTTCGTGCCCATAGCAGACTGAAAGGAGTCCCAAAACTTGGAAGTGAAGATACTTCCACGATCTGAAGAGATCATCATGGGTACGCCGTGCAAAGAGACGATCCTGGAGGTGTACAACTCTGCCAGCTGAGCTGCTGAAATGGACTCCTTGACTGGAAGGAATTGAGCCACTTTACTCAATTTGTCAATGACGACGAAGATAGCATCATTGCCCTTCTTGGACTTCGGAAACCCGGTGACGAAATCCATCTCAATGTGATCAAACTTCCACTCGGGAATCGGCAAAGACTGCAAGAGGCATACTGGGCGTTGATGTTCTGCTTTCACCCTTCGACATACATCACACTCGTTTACGAACTGAGCAATTTCACGTTTCATACGAGTCCACCAGAACGTCTGCTTCAAGTCATGGTACATTTTGGAGCTTCTAGGATGAATAGAGAGCAGAGAGTTATGAGCTTCTTCCATGATCACCTTCCCGAGATCACCTTTCGGGACGACAAGGCGATCCTCAAAAAACAACGTGTCCCTGGCATCAACAGTGAAACACTTATACTTGGGGAGACTCTTTCCCACGCCAATCTTGACCTTCTTCACCATAGCGTCAAGTAGCTGAGCTGCTCTGACCTGATCTTCCAAGGTAGGAGAGATCTGAAGGTTCGCAAGAAAACCCTGAGGAACTAGCTGAAGATTAAGCTTCGTGAAAGACTCAGAAAGACCCGGCTGGAGAGGTTGCAGAATCAGACTGTTGCAATATGCCTTCCTGCTCAATGCATCTGCCACAACATTTGCCTTGCCTGACGTATACTCAACACTCGGATTAAAATCCTGGAGCATTTCCACCCAACGTGTTTGCCGAAGATTCAAGTTAGGCTGAGTGAAGATATACTTGAGACTCTTGTGATCGGTGAAAACTTCAACCTTACGTTCCAACAAGAGACATCTCCAAGTCATTAAGGCATGCACAACAACTACTAGCTCGAGATCGTGCACAGGATAGTTCTTCTCCGCAGGCTTCAGCTGCCTGGAGGTATAAGCAACCACCTTCCTATCTTGCATCAAGACTGCACCGAGACCCTGGAGAGAAGCATCGCAAAAGACCTGGTACGGCTTGGAATCATCCGGAGGGGCCAAGACCGAAGTGGAGATAAGCTTCTCTTTGAGTGTATCGAAAGCCAGTTGACACTCTGGAGACCAAACATACTTAACACCCTTCTGAAGAAGACTAGAGAACGGCTTGGCGATTTTGGAGAAGTTCTCAACGAATCTTCTGCAATATCCAGCAAGCCCGAGAAAGCTTCAAAGCTGCTTCACATTCCGCGGAGGTTCCCATTCAACAATGGCTTGAACCTTGGACGGGTCAACCTTAATGCCCTCGGCAGAGATAATATGCCCAAGATAAACCACTTCTTTCAGCCAGGACTCGCACTTGGAAAACTTAGCATACAGCTTGTACTCTCTCAGTTTATCAAGCACCAACCTGAGATGTTTCTCATGTTCTTCCTCAGTCTCAGAAAAGACCAGAATGTCGTCGAGATAGAGCAAGACAAATTCATTCTTGTATGGGGAGAAAATATAGTTCATCAATCGACAAAATGTCGGAGGAGCATTAGCCAGACCAAAAGACATGACCGTATACTCATACGAGCCAAAACTAGTCCTGAATGCCGTCTTCGGAATGTCTTCCTCGCGAATGCGAATCTGATGATAGCCCATTCTGAGATCAAGCTTGGAGAATACTTTAGCACCTTTCAACTGTTCGAACAACTCAGTTATGTTCGGAAGTGGATATTTGTTCTTGATTGTCTTCTTGTTCAATGGGCGGTAATCGACACACAACCGGTCTGAACCATCCTTCTTCTTTACAAATAGAACACCACATCCCCACGGAGACGAGCTTAGTCTGATCAAACCCAAACGCTCCTGCTCATCGAGTTGCCTTTTGAGTTCCTTCAATTCTTCTGGACCCAGCTTGTACGGCCGTTTGCACACTGGCTCTGTGCCTGGCTCAAGCTCAATGACAAACTCAACTTCACGGTGCGGAGGCATGCCTGGCAGCTCTTCAGGAAACACATCTTGATATTCGCAGACTACTCGGACTTGCTCAATAGGATTGATCTCACCCTTTTCATTCAAGGAGAACAGACGGATTGTATCATCGTGCGCCGCGAATATAATCACATCCTCCGAAGAGTGGGTAAGCTTCACTTCTTTGGCTTCACAATCAATTGATGCCTTGTTCATGGCCAACCAGTCCATACCAAGAATCAAGTCGATGTCGGAATTGCCCAAGACAATAGGAGATGCGAGAAAAGCATAAGCGCCCATCTTGACAGAAACTTCCGGAACCAGACAATTGGAATTCATCAATCTACCAGGAGACACTATTGACATAGGCTTAACCAAATCTTGACAAACAAACTCATGCTTTGCAAAGAAAGGATGGGACATGAAGCAGTGTGATGTACCAGAATCAAATAACACTTTAGCAGGAATATCATTGACGAGGAGGTTACCCATGATCACATCAGAGGAGTTGTCTGCTTCAGCTGCATTCACCATGTTGACTTGATCTGATCTGGGGTTGAATTTGACAAGAGCATTGCTTGGAGGTTTTCCTGGAGGAGGAGGTGGCACACGGAGCTGAGAAGTAAATTTGTTGGCATAGTGACCCTTCTGCCCACATTTGTGACAAGTGACATCTGCTGGGTGCCCGAACTGAGTCTGAGGAGGCCCTTGCTTCTGATGCTGGTATCTCTGCTGGAAGCCAGGGTTGGGTGGGTGGGAAGAACCACGTCCACCTGAGTGCTTCAGCTGCTGTTAGTGCCGAGGAGGAGGAGGAGAAACCCAAAACCTCTGTTGCTTCTGAACCACCCGAGTCGAGGAAGAGCTGGAATCTCTGAAGCGCTTCTTGGAGTTTTCCACCCTGAGCAAGGCTGCCTCTGCTCTGATAGCTAAGTTGTAGAACTTGTCAAACTCCTCAGGATCGTGCAATGCAAGAGCCAACTGCAAGTCTTCCTTCAAGCCACCCCTGAACTGGTAGATCTTGCTCTTATGATCCGGGACATCCTGCAACGCGTAACGGGCCAGCTTGTGGAACTCGACATTGTACTTGTACACAAAATTGCTGCCCTGCGTCAAACGCCTGAACTTCTCGCGCATCTCCTCCACAAAATTGGAAGGGATGTAGTGGGACCTGAAGTCACGACAAAACTCGTTCCAAGACATCACCCTGTCGCCTCTGGAGTCCTTGAGCTGCTGCCACCATATAGAAGCCTGTCCCTTCAACTGAAACGTTACAAACTTGACATAGTCCTCCGGACGCACATTGCTACACTCGAAATGCTTGTTCATATCACAGATCCAATCTTCCGCATCAAACGACTGGTCGCAAGAAGTGAGCGTCTTAGGCTGGTTTGACAGGAACTGACTCAGATTGGTGAAGTGATTGCCACCCTGTTGGAAATTGCCCTGCTGATGATTAGCTCTCTCCTGGATCAACTGCAACAGCATCTGAGTGTTTGCATTAGTAGCTGCCATCATCGCCTGCTAGGCCTCTGCAGGAGGAGGCGGCGACGGCGGCGGCGGAGGAGGTGGTGGAGGCGGCATATCCTCACGCGCTGGGGTCTGACGAGTCGGTGGAGCCACCCTGAAGACGAACATCATATTAGTCCACAGAATAATTGAAGATATTGCTGAATCAAAAGACAGAATATCTGAACAGAATCTAGCATTGCACTCGAACAACATAGCAAGAGTGCATCCTCAAAGTAACAGACGACAAAATTCTGATAAGAACCACTGCAAACAAGTGTGAGCTAGAACTGCTCGGAACAGACATATGACCGAGATTTCCCAAACCTCAATCAAACGTCTGTAGGAAGATAGCCCTATAAGATACTACTAGATATCCCACCTATGAATTCCCGAAATAACTGGTCATGCAATCTGGTACACGGATACAAGGAGTATTTCACACAACTCCTAAACTAACCCATCACCTGTATCACATCCTTCAACACACAACCAGCATCTCGGACCTTCATCTACAACAGATCCTCGTGATCACAACGATACCAAGTGTGGTAGTACCCCCGAACAATCTACACCAGTACTGGGGACATCGGGGTTATCTCACCACTACCAGTATTGAAGCAATAATGAACACCCTCCGTTCTTAGATACTCAGAAATCTGAATGATGGCTATGTGCGCGATAATCCCTGGAGCTCAACTCCCCTGATACTTAGAGCAGATAGGAGGCACCAGGACAGGATTCCGTCACATTGAAATCATATAGATTTCACAAATACCCGCGTGATCCTAAAAAAAAATTTGAGCAAGAAAAGGAGTAGAGTTAAAGATTTCCTAAGACGGGAACCTCGCCAGAGCATAGAAGAGGAGAAAAAAGAATCCTACTCTCCGATATAACTAATACTCAAAACATTTTCTAGACTCGACTCGGCCAAGTACGATCACACAAAGGCTCCTATGGTCGTAAGGCTCTGATTACCAACTTGTAACGACCAAGATGCGGTCCTTTCCGATCTGGGGGTCGAGGCCCCCGAATAGGAAAGAAGCGCATCTAAGCGTTTCGCAAGCAAGTAACATAGCACAAATAATAATAAAAGTAGACAATTCGGGATTCAACTGTGTTCTCATTAATAACTCAGAGTACATCACAGATACAATCAAGGTAGTTCCTCTACGGACTACAAAACATGAAAATGCTATGCTACCCTGCCTGCAGGCCCGCGATCACGACCACACCTCAGTCCTCTAGATAGTTCACGTAGAGGCGGTCTGTCTCCTCGTCGTACTGCCACGCCAGCTGATCACTACAAGAAAACATACTTTAAGTAACACAATCATGTAACATATTGAAAAATGTGTTACAAGTGAAATTGTTGTAACACATTATTTTGTGTCCAACGACAGGCAGTAACACAGACTATATAATACCTCAAAATGTGTTACATCAATATTACAACTGTAACATATAATTATGTGTTGATTGAATGTGTTACATAAATTTTGATATGGTAACATATAAATATGTGTTACTCAAATGTGTTACGTGTTAGTACGACATAAGCATGGCTGATATATAGTGTTACATGCTCTATTATTTATAGGGGGGACTAGAAAACCTAGAATCAACTTCATACATAGATCACAAATACCTTTGACACATAGGGCCCATGTGTCAATATGATTTTTTATAAATATGTTCTTATCTTGCTAAATAGTTTCGCATTCTTTGGTAATATGGTATGAAAAAACAATACAGTTTGGTTGGTAAATACCACACTATTTTTGGTACAGTTGCAATGTATTGACCATATTTTATGTGAACTTTAGGATGACTCGGTGACCATAAATGTGAAATGCACACTTTGAAATGATCATATGAAATTTAGTATTCGATGTCAATACTCACAAAAGGAGTGGAATACCAACAACACACGAGAGCTTAAATTTGGGCACCGTTTTAATAACTGGACCGGCGGTCTGACCGGAAAAAAGAAGGAACCAAGGCCTCGTTCTGGATTTTAAGGTGTGTCGGTCTTTCAACGAAAAAATGGTAAGTTATTAAAAATTGTTTTTCTTCAATGAATTAAAAAAATCTTGTGAAACTAGGAATCAGACCATTGACCTTGAACCGCCGCATGGCCAACGACCCAATACTAACTGGGTTCGATTTTTGTGATCGGTCGAGGGTGAACTAGAAAGTCATGCAATTTTTCAAAAGAAAATTGCCTCAAAAAGTATTCAAAAGAAAAAATTGTCACGCGACCCATCAGGCACCTCAGCGGCGACATTTGGCAGGTCGCGCGAGGCCTCGCTCTCCTTTTCCTTGCATTAGGCGTCAGGCGGGATGGAACAAGAGATCGAGAGAAGGTTTCCTCGAAAACAAAAATAGATCAAGAGAAAGGATCAAAGGGATAGGAGATCATCAGATCGATGGGAAGTTGTTCAGAGAGATCGAAGGTAAGATAGAAAAGGATGGGAAGGTCACGCGCCTCACGAGACATCGAGCCGTGGTGTCTGGTTCTCTGCGTGAGTCTTTTTTATTTACTTTCACGCTTAGTACAGCTAATCGATCAGGCCATGCATTTTTTAAAGGATGTCAGGCGAGTCTATGATTAGATAACTAAAAGATTAACATAGATAATAGATCGGACCAACGTCGCTCTCAAGAGGCATGAGCAGAACAATCTCTGCCCAGCAACTTCAAAGCATACATATACTTTAAAAGAAAAGAAGCCACCGGAAATCCATTTAGGCTCTCAGATGCACCTGAAATCTTGACTGCTCACTTTTCTCATGATGTGTGTTCTTTCATGTAATCTCAAACGTATTCACGGACATCTCCCTTTTTTGGAACAATTATATGACCCACGTCTAAGCAGCATTAAATTCGGTATGGCCGTGCTAAACGTTTGGCGCAGACGGAGCCGAGACTACCGTGTGCTGTTTCAACTACATGCGCACCCATCCAATGAGAAACCATAGTTTATTGATACACACCTACCTTCAGCTTCTACATCTTTCCAGTACTTATCATCAGCTTCTACATCTTTCCAATACTAACGAGTTCAGTTTAATCAAATAAGTATTCCAATAATCCACATCACCATTTCTAACTTAATACTAAAACTAATCATGGTCTACATCAATGACAAAAAAATAATCTCATTTTACATCTCCACAGCTCATTTCCTAATTTGTGTAACTAGTTCTGTTCTATATCAGCCACTAGGACAAAACAATTGATATGCCTGAATTGCAGTCGTTTTCTCACCAAGAGGATTTGTGCAAGTGTGTTTTTCTATGGCTTGTCAGACCACAATTGTTGCATCTTGCCTCTTTTCTCGGTTACTTAGGTAAATCAGCGTGTTGAGGACAAGTTGTTTTGTGTCCCTGGCATCAGCAAATGTTGCAATCCTTTCTCCATACATGAAAAATTATGAACTAGGATGCTTACGGAGCAATTCGGGGCCATAACCTCCAACCAGTTCATCAATTTGGGGCCATACTACCAAATAAAAATACTACTGCCTGAGCATTTTTTCTGATTCCTATAATTCACTGCCCAGCTATTACGCCAAACTGTTGGTACAGAAACAGTTTACAACACTTCCTCGCCCAACTCAAGTTTTAGCAATCACCTCATAGAGCACTGGATGATGATGATGATCTGCTGCTCTTGTTAAATCCTGGGGATCATCATTAATAGATGGGTCAGAAGAAATTGAAAAACAATAAAAAAAACAGAAAATTGGGTTTATCTATATCTATATCTATACTATTATATAGTGTACCGGTTTGAAACTTTTAAACTTCAAGACCACGAATCAACCCCAGCTGTTGATATAGTCCATCCAATGGTTGAAAATGTTGGGATTCGCATCAACAGTACACGCTATAGTAGCAGCAACAATACTGCTGCCTTCCGGAACTTAGCTAGATTGTTCCAATTCATATACGTAGTACTTAGCTAGATTGTTCTGTAAACCCGTTTAGATGGATTTGGGGTTTCAAGTTCTATCATTGGAGGTTCACAAAAAACATCTTGCACTAACTGACGCATGTATTCCTCACTTTGTCTAGGAGAAATCAATAGCTCCTTTATAGATTTTATTAATTCCATCGATATACTTTGTAACAAAAAGATATTCAGTTTCTGCTCTGAGTGATAAGGGACAAAACTAACATGTATTCCTATAATTCCTTAAACAGACTTATTAAGCCATATTACTAATTAAAACCCCAATCAATAGATAAAAAAATTGTAATTAAATACAGAGTAACCAACAACTACACATATACTAGCAATTAGCAAATATCAGCTCCAATCGGACCATCAAGACAATGTGAACAACAACATCATTCATCATATACACTAATAATATCTAGTTCCTTTCCCTGATCTCTCTAAGGAGCTGTTCGGTGATCCTACGGCTCCGTGAAATCCAAGTATCCGAGGAGCATCATTTTCCCAGGTCTGCAATTTTTAAGTGCCACTCCACCAACTCCAAGAGCCGGGTTGAAGAGCGGAGGGCCTCCGAACATGCCCTAATTCTAGTAGTTGACAAACTTCACAAGTTGACATATGACATAAATATGCAATTATAGAATAGTAGAATTAGTAAACAGAGTGGAGAAGAGAGAGTTCATATACCAACGTCCTGGTCAGGAGCGGAGGGAGGCAGCCGAAGGGATGGCTGGAGTAGCTGGATGCTGGAGACGCGGCGTGTTGGCCCTGAGCTCCTGGTGGCGCGGCGCCCCGGCGTGTTGGTCCTGGGCTCCTGGTGGCGCGGGGCGGCGTCGCAGCACCAGGCTAGGGCGGGCAGAAGGGGCGGAGGGGCGGCGACGGCCGATTTTGGAAGCGGCGGCGCGGGGCGGCGTCGCAGCACCGGGCTAGGGCGGGCAGAAGGGGCGGAGGGGCGGCGGCGACCAATTTTGGAAGCGGCAGCGGAAAGGCCGAAGCCCGGAGGGGAGGGGACCGAGGGGCGAGGTGAGGGAGGCAGGAGAGGGCCGGCCTGGCCGCCTGAGCCGGACCGAGGGACGAGGCGAGGGAGGCTGAATCAGGGGAGGGAGCTAGCAGCTAGGTTAGGGAAATGGGGTCGATTCAATCGGGACAGTCTGGTCATGTGCGTGTCTCGTGTCATACGTTTGATAGATTCCTATCATGTCTGGTCGAAGCTACACCATCGTTTCTGTGCACTTTTTTTGCATGGCGGACAAATCTTACTTTGGAAGCTCATGGCTTAACATGGAAACTAACGATGGATTAGATCTTGTGTTAATTAGCCATAATTTAAGGGAGTTTATAGAGCAACTCCAACCAGCCGACCCGAAGGGACGACGCTTTTGTCCATTTTTTGTCCGTTTCGGTTGGCCGTTCGCTCTATTAATGATTTTAGTCGACCGGCGGATGAAAAGCGGACATGCGTCCGTTTAGGTCGGCGTGTTGGGTTGATTTTTCTGTCAACCCCGATTTAAACGGACGCGAGCGGACGAAATGGTAAATCACAATTAATCTAAATCGAAACTAACTGATCGTGAGGCTCCTTGCTCCGGACCTTAAAATGTGTTTTTGAAGTATTTTTTAAAAGTATATAAATGGTAAAAAAAGAAAGCAAAAAAACCATGAAAAAACCCAGGAAACAGGCAGGTGTTTCCCGCGCGCTTGGACTGGCCCATAGGCCCGCTCGTTCTGCGAGTCGAAAGGCTCGACTTATTGAACACGAGACATAGCGATGACCATCGTGGAAAGGGCAATTGTGTGTGATAGTGGAAGCAAAGGCGGCGACGGAAGGGACGAAAGTAGATGAACATGCACCGATTCGGCATAAACGCGTAAATTATTCACATGGATTGTGCACACGGTGCATGGAGCTTAGTCTAGCTGTAGGTTATTGGTTCTGGTTTTTCCAACCATGTGGTCAGTCAGGGTCCTTTTTCTAAACTAAGGTCCACGGAGAGATGGTTGCCATGACCCATAATCGTGACAGCTGCCTAGCTTCCGTCCATGAACTCGGTTGACGGATGCAAAGTCAACCGACTTACCTCCTCGACTCAATTAGAATGTTTTTTCTTTAACGAACCATCAAGGTTGCATGTTTCTTTGGTCAACTGCAAATACGATTATTGTTTTAATCTATGGGTGTAGTTATTATCCTCTTTCCTTACTCACTGTCGCCATGTAGGTGGAAGGAAGGAGGGGACCGTTTTGATGTGCCAACCTCCCATATATGTCGTTGTAGCACCATCGACGCTCAGCCACACCTCATCGCCACTTTGTAGCACCACTGCATTTGCTCTTACCACCCATCGAAAGTCGTTGGCCTTGTGGTCTCGGCTTTCTCCCATGCCTGTCGTAGCTTACGTTGGTAGTATTGTGGGAATGAAGCGGTCTTGTTCGAGGTGACCGATCTGAAGTGAGATCAATCGGCCAAATTTTAATGTTTTTCTTTAACCAACCATCTAGGTAGGATGTTTTCATTTTTTTGGTCTTGTTGTAAGCATGATCAGTTTTTAGACCATGGGTGTACTTGGTCTCCTATTCATTCATTCTCCGCCGCTGTGGAAGGGGACTGGTTCGATGTGCCAAACTCTCATATCTATCATGATAACACCATCGGTAGCCAGTCGTACCCGACAGATATCCTCGTCGCCACTTTCTAGCACCACCTCATGTGCTCTTACCATCCATCAAAAGTAGTCGACCTCGTGGTCGTAACTTTCTTCCATGTCGGCCTTGTGGTCGCACCTTTCTTCCATGCCACTCTCAGATCGGTCAATCAAGTTTTTTGAACCAACGTACGAGGACGCAAGTTTTCTTTTTGTGATATGATCGGTTTTTTAAACCGTGGGTGTTGCATGCCAGTCATATTTTCAATGAAAAGGTGTCTACGAATGACGTGATATTGGTCGAGATGACTGATCATGAGCGAGACTTGTCAGCCGGTCGTCGTTGTTCATGACAACACCATTGCGCTGCGTTCATCATCCAATGTTCGTACGCGACAAGCTCGATGCTTTTTGTATCAACTAGTTATCCAAGAAAAATCACGTTATAGGTTATTTAGCACATGTTATCTAATTTCTCTTTCAATCAATGTCCGTACATGACAAGCTCGATGCTTTTGTAAATTCATTACTATTTAATATATCTAATTTATCTTTCAATCAATTATAAATAAAATATAAAATATACTTTATTTTTCAATGTCAACAACACTTTACGAGAAAAAAACCCCTCTAATTCTCCCTCCAGTTTTCCATGTCCCATTGCACAAAAATTCTACCTTTCGCCCCTATTTTCCCTCCAATTAACTAAAAAACGCCATATAAACTGTGTCTCAAATGCATCCACAATCAGCGCTCAGGGCGACCCCCACCTGCGCAACGCCCCTCCCACCCCCGCCTCAACCCACGCATCGGGGCCGCTTCCTCGATCTGCGTCAGAGGCGCGACAGAGGAGGCGAACAGAGGCGCGGCAGAGGAGGTGAACAGAGGCGCGGGAGCTCTCTGCGACGCAGGTCAGATCCTCTCTGCCATCCTCCTCATCTATTCCTTCAGGCGGTTCCACCCCGCGCCCTCACCTTCCCAGGCTGGCTGCCGCCCATGGTCGTCGCACATGTCCGCCATGTGATAGCCGAAGCACCACCCCCTCCTTCCTCATTGGATTTGACGGCACCAGTGTGTACTGTAGATGCAGGGGCGGCAGTCATACCCTATCCCATGATCTGTTTTTTCATTTGTTGAACCGATGCAGGGGTGGCAGTGTACTGTAGATGCCTAATTGCCGTAGCTAATTGTGTGATCAACCCATACATAGATAAATAATTAGGTCGATTCTGGATGTACTCTCCTCGTTGATTCTGTAGTGTGTACTTTGCTCGTAGATTCTGGATGCAGCCGATCTACTGCAACGGTTTTGTATTAATATTTCAATTTGTAGAGAATACAATGCATTGGACCTGTTGAGGCGCGCTCGTCTATGCAACACGACATTTCTGAGGATAATAATTTACCTCGTTTGCACGAAAAGGTTATACCTACACTTACTCCCACTAATATCACAAAGATAGAATATAAGATAGTTACTTGCTTACCGTTGTTGTATCATGGAACTAAGCTGGCGACCATGATGTTAACCAATTACAAATTCAAGAAAATTCATCATCGCCACACGACCTTG
Source organism: Hordeum vulgare subsp. vulgare (assembly GCF_904849725.1). Taxonomy (NCBI): domain Eukaryota; kingdom Viridiplantae; phylum Streptophyta; class Magnoliopsida; order Poales; family Poaceae; genus Hordeum; species Hordeum vulgare. The sequence goes on from NC_058518.1 coordinate 307,257,389, forward strand.
TTATTGATTCCGTGCCAGAGGTTATTTCTATGGGCTTTTGAGTTTGAAGTTGCAAGTTTCTGTAGCTTCAAGATATCAATACCCTTCCATCTAATATATTGTCTCTTGGTAGGTGAGGGAAATGAGGGATCCTACGGGTGAATCTTTTTCAAGACAGAACCAACAGGGTACTAGAACTGAACATCCGCACTTGGCTCGCTCAAGAAAAAGGCATACATCTACCATCAAGGTAAAGATACGCTAGGGGCCATGGTTTACTGCAACCAAATTCCCAACCCAAACCACATTATCATGCCTGCTTGAGAACTTAATTTTGTTACAAGTTTTGTTTGATCTTCTATATGCAAGTAAGGCTTAGTTTGGAACACAGTATTGAAAAAACCAATGTATTTGTTTGATCTGCTATATGCAAGTATGGTAGTGTACGACCAGATTAATCACCTACAGTTACATGGTCATGCACAAAGTCAGTTTCCTGTAGTCCTGTGTAGAAGTGTGCTCCAACTACCAATTTATTTATGGGTAAATAGGATGCTACTATTCACCCCGTAGATTTGAATGCAGAACCAGCTCACCCTGTTCGGAACACTGGAATAGAAAATAGAGAAGTGGAATAAAACGTAGGAACGTGGTGAGAATGTGCCCAGGCTCCATGAGGAGCGAACTAAAGCTCTGACTTTTAAATGCACACGATCTGCTGGCTTAGCAACTTGTCATATATCTCCCCAGGAGCGCCCACATGATCTGCCTTGCAAGGGCTCACGTAGTGGCTGGGATGCTTAAAAAACGTTGTGGCTTGGGATGTGGGAGTTGCGACCGATATGCAGGTGTATCCAAAACAGTAGATGTAAAAATCAATGTACCGATCATAACTGTGTTGGCTGGGCTCCTCAGTTAGTTCTTTTTTGTGCTCCTCAATTTGAAATCCAAATGCTGTTATATTAAATTAGAAGAAGAAAAATCAGAACCCCATTCCTTACTTTCATTTACATCAACAAATGTTCACATGGTGATGCATCGTAGCAATATTTCTTCTAGTTCAAATATAACACATGTTTGTGTTTTGAATATTATTGCAGATATTACAGATACCAGATTAGTCAATAAGAATTTAAATAATTTACATATTTAACCATGGTTAATGCCATTCTACCTGTATTTAAAAGATCACTAAGGCGAATTTGAGAGTGTGGCGTGCTTTCGTACAAGGTCTGTATGTGTGTGTGTGTGTTTTCAAAGAAAGAAAATAATATGCTATACAAAATAGTGTCGTCCCTAAAAATATCTTATTAGCATGTTATATCGTGTTATAGCATGCTATTAACAAGACATTGTACATTGATCAGTTTAGCAACACAATTCTTTATAGTCTATAGCGCACTATTAGCGGTGGTATAGCATGCTTTTTTTTACCGTGCTTCCACAAAAAAATAGTGACTATCATTTTCAAATAATGCATTCAGACCCTTGCGTTTGCGACGTGCCCAGGCTTTACAAAAGTGCTAGCTCCGCCGGTTCACATTGTTCATGTAAATTGTATTATCACTGTCACTGAATGCTAATATTGATCATAATATAGGCTGGTGTCAAAGTAGTTTTGAAGACTTCAACATATCCCAACAAGAGGAATGTTGCGTAAGGTACTATTCGTAGTACTGATCCAAGAACTAAGGCGTGTGGTATTGAGTTAGGTGCTGAATTTGCCCTTGTGCGCATAGATCAACCTTTGCTTGATAATGAGGAGTTGGTAAGGGAAGTTTCTGATTGCAAGACAATTGGTGAAGCGTTCTCTTCAGGATACTTAATTGCATGGCCTTCAGCTTTTGTAAGTTAAAGCTTCTCTTCAACATTTTGAAATCATATTTGTGTGCATTTAATCACATATATCTAACGTGCAATTTTCTTTTACAGATTGGAGAGAAGAATGATTGAGTTACGGTTGAATTCTCGGATGCGAAAGCAAATAAAATCTGAAGATTTTATCTATCAATAGTCGTAGTTTAGATTGATATATTGAAAAATGTAATATCATCCACAAGTTCTTTTTCTTTCGTCCAGTTGATGCAAATTCTATGGTGTAATATTCTTCATAGTTGTGTTTTCTATGCCCAAAATAATATGAATTATATATTTATTGTAATGCATATGTATCATACACTTGTATATTCTTAATGAGTATCTTCATATTGAGGATTTCTATATGTGTTGTGCTTCTATTTCTATACCATTTTGATGTTGCTGGCATAATGATAAACTGATCAACCACTTGTGCAATTGCATCAATTTTATTAAATAAATTTATATTCCATAAAAGAGGTACTGAATTTTGTGATTAATAATAAAAAAATACACCAATTATGTTACCATATTGATATAGTAGTGTTACTATAGTTACAAAATTTTGTTACTACAGTACTTAACTACTATAAATTATAGTGTTATGATAGTCTGATATTATGTTACTAGTTGATGTGTACTGCTTGTGTTACTAGAGTTAGAAAAACATGTTACCACCAATGTTGCGCGTTTGTGAAAATGTGTTACTCTGGGTGTTACTATAACTACAAAAATGTGTTACCAGTGTGTTTGGTAACACATAATATGCATGTTACTATACTATAATTGTAACACTATTTTTAACATATGGTAACAATTACTATGTGTAACAGTAAACATCACTCAGTAACACGGCCTAATGGAACACATTTCAAATTGTGTTACTCTCTCACCTAGTAACACACTTTTGGGCCTGTAGTAACACAAGACGGTGTTACCAAAGGTCTATCCTGTTGCAGTGTGAGTGCCGTCGGGATCATCTGTCTCTGGGGTACCTGTACCTGTTGGGAGTTTCGGAGGAATCCGTGATCCACGGGGACTCAGCAATCTAGACCTTGGTGCCAGAACTAGTCATGTCATTGGGTAGGATAAGGGTGAAGTGTATAAGGCTGCAACATCCTAAGCTTGATTTAGTGGCTAACTTACGCGAAGCAATTGTGAAGGTGGTCTATACTAGCGGTCGTGTTTGCTTGATCACTAAGTGATCCTCAACACCTACCTACGGCATTCATAACCCCATCGTGTTCCCGATCGAAGAGAGATCTTCAAGGGGGACAGTCACGGTTACACACACAGTTGGCAATTTTATTAGCTTATGTTTAAGTTCTCTAATACTGGATGTTAAAAAAATATTCCAAGTTGCCACATAACCGCGAGCATGGCTTTCCGAAAGATTAAACCCTGCAGGGGTGCTCCAACTAGTCCATCACAAACATACACAGGCCGCAAAGGCATCCTCTATCACGAATCTCATGATCTCGTCGGATTCCTTAGAGGAAAACCTCAACTCTAGGGGAAACCAAAGCTTCACTGGGGTTCCTATACGCAAGATATACCGCTAAGGTAAGACAAGGCTAGCAGGACCTCCCGACGTGTCGACGACCCTGATAAGAGCCGTGTATCTCAGTCTCAGGACACGCCGGATGAGCACAGCGTACAGTGGCTTGATAGACATCTCCCGAATTGCCCCGGGTTGGCCCCGCACATGACTCTAGTTTGGACCAACACTCATGAGGAGTACTGGCCCGGGTTGTTGATTAAAATCCTCGGGGTAGCTATTCCCTATGCAGTTTATTATTAAGTGATTAGCAAATTAACACCAATGTTGGGTCCTACCGGACAAGCCTTAGCACTACGCGATTTATCAAGGGGGTCCCCATAACAACCCCGAACGTGTTAGGAGCGATCATTATGGAATCAAACACCGGTAACCGATAACTAAGGCGACAATAACGGAACAAAGCACCCGACAAAAGGCTAGGCCTCCCGTCATTTACCAAGTATATAGGTGCATTAATTAAATAACAGAATATAAAATAATGATATCACGCTCATGTTATCACATGAGTCAAAGCACCTGCATCTAGCAACGCTAACATTAGTAGCTGAGCAAAGCGTACTTAGCCATACAAGTTTTGCTAGGAAGGGTTCAGTGTATGGGCTCATGGCATAACAAGAGGCAATTTAATTCAGTGGTAGGCACCGAGCAATATGACATGGAAACGCAAACTAGCATAACAAGTCTAGAGATGGAATCAAGGTCATATCATCTTGCCTGTGATATCCTCAGCTTGAAATGGTTCTGGTTCGTCCTGACGTACTCTCCTGACTCCACGTATTCGTTCTCCGATCCCGGTGCTACCCAACATAAGAATAACAACCAATGAACAGCAGCACCACAAGATGCAACAAGCACATGATGCATGAGATGAAAAATGAGCATGCATCACTATTTCTATCACTAGCACAAGCAAAAGGAACTACTAGAAGTTTCTGGACAGAACTGTACACTAAGCTATTTTGACATGCATGAGGATGACATGATCAGATGCGTCTCGTGAAAACAATGCAAAACCATATAAAGAACATTACAATCGGAGCCAAAGATCAATGGGAATCAATGAAACAAGATAAGAAGCCCTACGTGGAAGAATCAACACCACACACTCAATTGGCACAAATCTGGTACTCCCAGGTTGCCAAGAAATATAACAACCCAACATGAATGGATTGGAGCAAGGAAGAACACCACAACATCAACTAAGCACACACATTCATCAAAATGACTATACTACACAATCTGCCATAATCTGCATCTTAGCTCTTTGTGAGCTACATGCAACATAGCTACAACCCTCTAAATATGACAAATGACATATGTGGCTGTAGCCAACCAAGAACACTACCAACACCAGCAAGAATTATAGCAAAAGGAATTAAACTCTAGAAGATACAAGGCCTCAAACTTTCTCACGGACTTAGTGAAAATTCCTGCACCTCACTTTCTGTCTTTGTTCTGAAGCTTTTTGACAACAATCAAAACAAAACCTAATGGACTCCAAATGAGATGAAATTTGCCAGGGAGCTTCACAAGCATATTAGGTCCAAAATCCTAGCACTAAACTAAGGCTAGTTCACAACACAATACCAGCACATACTCATCTACAGGAGAAGAAAATGTTTCCAGATTCTCAGACTTAGTGAAATTGCAGATTTCACTAAGCTGGACTTTTTCACCCACATGCCCACTTTGTCTAGCCATAGTTTGCACACAAATAACACCAAGTGATAAATGACACCACTATGGTGTAGAGCAAAACTCCTACTACTATCACACAAAAACTAATGCCCTTGGGCTCCACCTATTACATGGAAACAAAGAGCAACTTGCAACAAATCTGAATATGTCAACTCCATAAAGTATCCCAATGACAAAACTAACTTCACCACTGGATTCCTTGGGAGTTTCTACCCCAAAATCATATATAGTATGTGGGCACTTACTTGGAACAAGTGACCACATATTAGGGAAGAAGAAACCACTACAAATCATGCCTAGTGAATGGGGCATCATCTCATGTAGTTCCACCATAACGACAACTACAAAGGTTGAGCTCATGTGCACAATGACAAAGTGACATGGGGGTTTGAACCCCATGTTTGTGTCATGCACATCAACTTCACAACCCCTACTATTAAGCTTCCCACACAAATATCATGCCATGCCCTCTCACATATGGCCATGTGGAGGTGCAAGGCTTGCTTGCCAAGGTGGTATGCTACTCACACACACACCTAGTCCACATCACCCACAAGCACAACATGCTCAAGATCAACACCACACACTTACACATGTTATCTTAGCAACCAACTAGAACAAGGTCAACTCCATAAATAAACACACAACCTAGTGCAACATCAAGTGCTAGCACCTATAACAATGAAGAATCTACACATGCTTCAACTACATGCTATCATATCCCTAGGAACAACTATGAGCAGCACCACATACACACAATCTAGTGCAACTACACTCATGTGTATGCCCACACACACACATGCACTTCTTACCAGCACATCCACACACACTATACCACCTAGCACCATTATTAGCAAAGGAAAAAAAATAAAACACAATGCCATGGCCACCTATGCTCTTGTCACAAGAACAACAACAACAAAGGGAAAATAATTGCAGCAAAAAGAGAAAAACAAAAGGGGGGCTTCCTGGGATTCGAACCCAGTACCCACTGGTGCACAAATCCTACCCATACCACTCTGCTACTGTCATATTATCGATAGAACAGAGGGGATCAGGCATGTTAAGGCTGCCTGCTAGAGCTACTACTATCAAATCGTTGGGAAAAATACTGCAAAAGGCGTGGTGCACCGAATGGGACTCGAACCCTGCACCTGCCGGCAAACAAACAGAGACAACACCACTGCGCTAGTGCATCGACGACTAACAGAGAAGGAAACTGAATCAAGAAATGCTACTGCTACTGACCACCTGTCTCCACTTGACCACCGGCGTCAGGGAGAACGACGGGCTGACTCGACGGGGTTCCTGCTGCTGCTGCGCTACCGGAGGGGACGATTCAAGATGAGGAGAAGGACGTCCCTACTGCACAACATACAGGCACCACATCCCCCTGTACTGCACCACACACCACACACTCAAACGAGGGAAACCTGCTGCTGCTCTGCTTGACAGAGTAGCACGGCGACAGGGAGATCGCCGACTCCTCGTCATACTGCTGCTGCTACTGCGCCACCGGAGGTCTACCACGACGCTACCTCTCTGCTGCTGCGTGGTGCTAGCCACGATCTGCTCTGCTGCACGAGAACACCTCACACAACCATCAAGGCACACACATCACAACTCGGGCACGTAGGTGCAGCAACTACGGCTAGCCGGAGCCAACGAGGGAGAAGGGAGGAAGAAGGAAGGGGGGAAGGCACCTCACCTTGGGGAAGGAAGGAGAGGACCCCACGGCGACGAGACGATGAATAGGAAGGAGACGAACTGCTGCTGTCGAACCGAAGAAGAGGAATAAGAGCTCCTAGATCGAGGCGATGATGAGGTCCTGGCCGTCGTTGAGGTCGCTCCTCGACCTCAGCGATGGCGGGAATGGAGTGCAGGGTGATCTCCCGTGCCCCTGGACATGGCCGCCGGTGCCGGAGACGACGGGAGGACGGCGTTCGAAGGCGGAGGGTTCTCTGGCTACCTACTGTACTTACCGGAGAGGGGAGGAAGAAGAAAGGAGAAGGTGTCGGCGATGGAGGAAGGAGAGGGAACTCTAGGTACGGAGGAGGGTTCCTGCAGCTTACAACACCTCGGGGAATGCGCATGAGCCGCATGATTGAAGGGGAGGCGATCGGGAGGTCGAGCTATGGTCGTACAGCTGCTGACGTCGAGAGGAGGAAGAGAGGGTCGCACTTGTGGGCTCTGTGCACGTGAGAGAGAAGATGGGCCGACTAAGGAGGGAGAGAGCCCACCTATGGCGGCAGATAAGGGAAAACTATTTCCTTTTGATTTCCTATTAACAGAAAAAATAATAGGGAAGAAAGAAATGCACATGGGTATATACAAGTGATAAAAATATCACAAGCACATCCGTGGACTTGGAAAAACAAATCCTATTTAATAAAAATAAGAACAAGGATTTAGGAGCAATTAGATATTTTACAAAACAACATTAGTTTGATCTGTTTTGTAATTTTATATGCACCTATAAACACCCATTCAAAACCAGCAACTCACATCTCTCATCCACCACAATTTTAGCTAAAACATGGGCATTATTTTAAAAGGGAAAGTAAGAGGTGAAATTTCACATAGGGGAAATAGAGAGGGGGAGAAGGTGGTTGGTTTTGAAAAAAATAAGCACTTACTAACACATGCTACACTCCACACAAGTCACACATCACATGATCACATGAAATATAACACCACAATACTCACTCCTAGTAAGACCATATGCAAACATGATCATGACATGCAATCATAAGGTATGGCAAGGAATGATATGTTATGCATGCATGCAAGGGAAGCAAGTAATAAGGGACACACATGAAATCATGGCTCAAAATGACACCATCGTATCCAAGACAAGGTGGACCCACTTGCAATACGTTCCAAATATGGCAATTACACACTTGGGGCATTATAGCGTATTCACGCTCATGACCTTCCATTGTCTCAATGGTGGCCTCATGCTCCTCGAGATGAGCTTCCAACTCCTCAATGTATTTCTTGCCCTTAGTGGCAATAGACATGATTTCCAAGAAGTTGGAACAAGAAAGTTTATTCTTATAAAGATATTTAAAAATCATTTCACCCTTAATTTTTAAGGATGCAATATTATCACTCTCTTCATCATTATTCTCATCCCCATTATCATCAACATCATCATCATGACATATATTGGGATTCAAAGTAGGAGATACCTTTGAAGCCTTAGCCATAAGGCAAAAGTGAGTCACAATAGATGATGATGTAGGATCCCTTGAAGCATCATTCAAGGCCACATGTTGTTCCATGGAGTGATGAATTTCCTCTACATTGTTAGCACAACAACTCGAGGAAATATATACATTTTTATCATGGCAACAAGATATAGGAAGCATATCATCATGATATTTAGTCAAGCAGTTTTTACATGATATGCAAGGACTATAAACACAAGCATGTAAAACATTTAGAGTGCTCGAAGTGTTAATGCCCAAAGATGAAGCATTGCAATAATATAGTGATGAAGGATCAACAACAATAAACCCACTATCATCGTTGCAATGATCACCACTACTCACCATATCATTACCTTGTGGCAATCCACATGTAGGTGAAGTAGATGAAGTTGAGAAGACCACACGACCGGAGGTGGAGGGAGAACAATCATTCCCACAAATCTTGGACATACCATATTTATCTTGAAGCTTTGTCCACAACTCATGAGCATCCCGGAATGGCATGAGTTGAAATATAACTACATTGCTCAAAGCATCAAAAAGCACATTAGAAGCTTGAGCATTGAGATAAGAATTTTTCTCATCCTCTAAAGATATATTTTAAGAATCCGTTGGAGGAGAAAAACCCATATCTACAATTCGCTCTAAATTTGGGTCCAAGACCCGAAAGTGATTAAGCATGCGAATTACCCAAACATCAAAATGTGTGCCGTCGAAACTAAGAGTGTTAGTGAATCCTAAACCCCTAGTCGACATCCTTACTCCCTGGGTGGTTAAACCTAATAAAGAGAGACCTAGCTCTGATACCAATTGAAAGGACGTGGATGTCGCCTAGAGGGGGGGTGAATAGGCGCTTTAAAATAATTACAGTTTAGGCTTGAAAAAATGCGGAATAAAACTAACGTTTAATTTGTCAAGCACAAAACCTACAACAACTAGGCTCACCTATGTGCACCAACAACTTATGCTAAGCAAGATAAACAACTAAGTGATAGCAAGATATATGACAATAAACAATGTGGCTATCACAAAGTAAAGTGCATAAGTAAAGGGTTTGGGTAAGAGATAACCGAGGCACGCTGCGACGATGATGTATCCCGAAGTTCACACCCTTGCGGATGCTAATCTCCGTAGGCGCGGTGTGGAGGCACAATGCTCCCCAAGATGCCACTAAGGCCACCGTAATCTTCTCACGCTCTCGCACAATGCAAGATGCCGTGATTCCACTAAGGGACCCTTGAGGGCGGTTACCGAACCCGTACAAATGGCAAACCTTGGGGGCGGTCATCGATACCCGTACAAATTGCTCGGGGCAATCTCCACAACCTAATTAGAGACCCCGACGCTTGCCCGGAGCTTTACACCACAATGATTGAGATCCGAGACACCACCAAGCTTCTAGGACGCCAAAGCATCCACGAAGAACAATATCTAGGGTACTAAGTACCAAAGGTAATAAGCTTCTCAAACTTCACTTCCACGTATCACCGTGGAGAACTCAAACGATGCAACTAATGCAATGGCAAGGGCACACGGAGTGCCCAAGTCCTTCTCTCCCAAATCCCACCAAAGCAACTAATGTTAGGGAGGAAAATGAGAGGAAGAACAAAGAAGAACATGAAGAACTCCAAGAACTAGACCCAAGGGGTTCACCTCACTTAGAGGAGAAAGTGATTGGTCGAAATGTGGATCTATATCTCCTCTCTCTTTTCCCTCAAGAACTAGCAAGAATCATTGGAGGGATTGAGAGTTAGCAAGCTCGAATAAGGTCAACAATGCGGGAAGAACACGAGCTAAAGAGATAAGGTTCAATGGGGAAGAAGACCACCTTTTATAGGTGGGGAAAAATCCAACCGTTAAGCCTCACAGCCCGCAAAGAGCGGTACTACCGCTCATGGAGCAGTACTACCGCTCGGTAGGTTCACCAACCATGCTGAGGCTAAAAAGTATGCAAAAAACAGCCCGACGGAGCGGTACTACCAATCCTGGAGCGGTAGTAAAAAATTACTACCGCTCCGGGGGCGGTACTACCTCTCCGGGGGCGGTAGTACCGCTGGCACGAGGAGCGGTACTACTGCTGGATACTGAAACTGCTGTAACTTTCGCATACAGACTCCGAATTCAACGAAACCAAGTTTGTTGGAAAGCTAACGACATGGGATAACACAATATTGATAGAAATATCAATAATAAGAAAGTGAGAAAAGTCCCATAAGAAAATGGTGAGAACCCTTCTTGGAATAAGACCGGTAAAAACTCCCAACATCGAAAACATCATAGAAGATGCGTATGGACTCCGTTTTTGATGAACTAGAGCTTGTCATGAAGATGAACATAAGCTCTAAAACTCACAAAGAGAAACACAAAACAAGAACCAATAAGTATGATGCAAGGATGCAAATGGTTTGAGCTCTCAATGAATGATACGATCAAGGTACTCACTTGAGAGCCCCCCTTGTCAGTACGACAATCTATCCTAAAAGAGAAAACCTATCAAGGGCAAACCTATACCTTGCACCTCGTACTCTTGAGCTAGATGACGATGATCGTGGATTCCTCAAGATGGACCACCTTTCTTGCTTGCGTTGGCTTGATGAAGGCTAGTTGATTGCTCCCCCATACACACTATGGGTGAGCCGCTCTTCACCATATCTTCACAAGTCCATTGCCACCATCCTCCATGGGTTGTAGGAGATATTCCTCTTGCTTGCGTTGGCTTGATGAAGACTAGTTGATTTCTCCCCCATACACACTATGGTGAGCCGCTCTTCAGCATATCTTCACAAGTCCATTGCCACCATCCTCCATCACTTGACGTCATCCTCCATGGGTTGTATGAGATATTCCTCTTGACGCAAGCCCATGGAAACACACCTAACCCCACATAGAACTCTCAAGAAGACCATGGGGTAGTACACAAATACGTACTAGACAATGCTTACCATACCATGGGATCACTTGATCCCTCTCGGTACATCTTGTACGCTTTGTGTGTTGATCATCTTGATTTACTCTTTGTCTGACGATCTTGATCAACCTTGTGTCTCTATGACCATTCTTTGGATAATACCTTGAATACCACCTTGGTCATCATATAAACTCCTTGAACCCAACAGATGGACTTCAAGAAGTGCCTATGGACAAATCCTATAAATATAACTTAAGGCAACCATTATTCCATAGGAATTGTCATCAATTACCAAAACCACATATAGAGATATATGCTATAACACTTGTGATATTCCTTCATTGGATCGATACCTTGGTTCTCAAAAACTGAGGAAAAACTTACCACCGCTGTGCTACATCACCCTTTCCGCTTCGAGGGAACACCAACGCGAGGCTCCAAGGCCACGGGGGAATCCTTTGCATATTTGCCTAGGAAGTCCCTAAAGGCATAGCCGTAGCCGAAGGATTCCTGGTGCCGTTGCTGAGGAGTATCAAGACAAGAATAGTCTCCCGTCAGCACGCTTGTTTCTGGCACCGTTGGAAGGTCTTTTGTTGCAGTAGCAGGCACAAGCCAAGTGGATTGCCCTTACCAATGCTCAGTTGTCTTCCTTTGGTGGTGATGGTGGAGTTGTTGCAACATGAGTTTAATCCTCCGTCTTCCAAGGCATAGGTGCTACATCATGGAAGGATAAACGAGTCTTCGGAATCCTCAAATCTGCAGCCAACCTTATTGATTTAAATCTATACTCATACTCAAAGTTTTGGTTCTGCAGGTCATAGACTGGGCCTGGAGTTGTTCAATCCTGTCATAGAGCCTAGAGAGGTGCTTCCCAATGTCATTGGCATCAATCCTGTGCTTGTTGGGGAACTCCGTGATCATCATGTGGTTGGCGTTGAGTCCACGCTCCACCATCCCTTGGCACTTGAAGACTTGTTGCTCCATTGCTTCGAGCCTCGTTTCCACGCTTCCGGTCTTCTTAGGCCCCTCAACATCACGGATGTGCAACATCCCCTCACGCATCTCGATAGATTGAGGGTGTTGCAGCACTCCCGTGAGGTAGGGATTGATGACCTTCTCGAAGATCTTGTCCTTCGGAGCTTTTGGGGAAGTCATATCGATCTAGATCTGCAAGAGAAACAGGCTCGAAACGAAAAACAGAGGAAATCTGTGTGATGCAAGGGTCAGACCAAACGGGAGTATATATAATGATTTTTTTCAGACCAGAAGGAGTACCCTGCATGAAAACGGAGTCCGGGAGGCGCACGAGGTGGCCACAAGCCCTCACGGCGCGGCCAGGGGGTGGGCCCACGCCATACAGGCTTGTCGCCTCCTCGCGCACTTTCCGGACTACTTCCAATTTTTGTATTTTTTCAAATATTCCAAAACGGAGAAAATTTTCCTGCTGGAAAAGTTTTGGACTCTGTTTTCTTACCGAATCACTTACCTCTTCATTTTCGGAGTCTGAAATAGGCTGGTAAATATCCCTTAGGTATTCTTCCGGAGTTATGGTATTGATAATGTTGCTTTCAACATTTATGGGAGTACCTGAGATATAATGCTTGATTCTCTGCCCATTTACCACTCTCGGACAATTACCTTCCGTGTTGTTGATCTTGATAGCACCGGAACGATATACTTCCTGAACAACATAGGGACCTTCCCATTTAGAGAGAAGCTTGCCTGCAAAGAATCTTAAACGAGAGTTATATAGCAAGACATAATCACCTACATTGAACTCACGCTTTTGTATCCTCTTATCATGCCACCTCTTAACCTTCTCTTTGAACAACTTGGCATTCTCATATGCCTGAGTTCTCCACTCATTAAGCGAGCTAATATCAAATAACCTCTTCTCACCGGCAAGTTTGAAATCAAAGTTGAGCTCTTTGATTGCCCAATAAGCTTGATGCTCTAGCTCAAGAGGTAAATGACATGCTTTACCATACACCATTTTGTACGAAGACATGCCCATGGGATTCTTATAGGCAGTTCTATAAGCCCACAGTGCATCATTGAGCTTCTTAGACCAATTCTTTCTAGACCTGTTGACAGTCTTTTGCAGGATCAGTTTAATCTCTCTATTACTTAGCTCTACTTGACCACTGGACTGAGGGTGATAGGGAGACGCAATTCTATGGTTGATATCGTACTTAGCAAGCGTTTTACGGAAAGCACCATGAATGAAGTGTGAACCACCATCGGTCATTATATATCTAGGGACTCCAAATCTAGGGATGATAACTTCTTTAAGCATTTTGATAGAGGTGTTGTGATCAGCACTACTAGTGGGGATAGCTTCTACCCACTTAGTGACATAATCAACAACAACTAGGATATGAGTATACCCATTGGATTTTGGAAAAGGTCCCATATAATCAAAGCCCCAAACATCAAATGGTTCAATGACAAGTGAATAGTTCATAGGAATTTCCTGACGTTTGCTAATATTACCTATTCTTTGACATTCGTCACAAGACAAGACAAACTTACGGGCATCCTTGAAGAGAGTGTGCCAATAGAAACCTGATTGCAATACCTTGTGTGCAGTTCTATCTCCCGCATGGTGTCCTCCGTAGGCCTCGGAGTGACACTTCTGTAGGATCTGTCCCTGTTCATGTTGAGGTACACAACGTCTAATAACACCATCTACTCCTTCCTTATAAAGGTAAGGATCATCCCAAAAGTAATGTCTCAAGTCAAAGAAGAATTTCTTCTTTTACTCGTACGTGAAACTAGGCGGTATGTATTTGGCAACGATATAGTTTGCATAATCAGCATACCACGATGCACTACGTGAAGCATTGACGACATTCAGTTGCTCATCGGGAAAGCTATCATCAATAGGTTGTGGGTCATCAAGAACGTTCTCCAACCTAGACAAGTTATCTGCTACTCGGTTATTGGCACCCTTTCTGTCGACAACGTGCAAATCAAATTGTTCTAGCAAGAGAACCCATCTAATAAGTCTAGGTTTAGCGTCCTTCTTCTCCATGAGGTACTTAATAGCAGCATGATCGGTGTGAATAATGACTTTGGAATCAACTATGTAAGACCTGAATTTTCACATGCAAACACGACTGCTAAAAATTCCTTCTCCGTAGTAGCATAGTTTCTCTGGGCACTGTCTAGAGTTTTACTAGCTAGTGAATGGCATTTAACTTCTAATCGACTCTTTGCCCTAGAAGAGCACCAACAGCATAATCACTAGCGTCACACATGATCTCAAAAGGTAGGTTCCAATCAGGTGGTTGAACAATAGGTGCAGTTATCAAAGCCCTCTTAAGTATTTTGAAGGCTTCCTCACAATCATCGTAAAAAACAAAAGGAATATCCTTTTGTAAGAGATTGGTAAGAGGCCTAGAAATCTTAGAAAAGTCTTTGATGAACCTTCTATAGAAACCAGCATGCCCAAGGAAACTCCTTATGGCATTTTCTCGATTGCATCAACCTTAGCCTTATCGACTTCAATACCTCTTTCAGAAATTTTATGTCCTAAGATGATGCCTTCATTAACCATAAAGTGGCACTTCTCCCAATTCAAGACAAGATTGGTGTCTTTACATCTCCGCAAAACTCGATCAAGGTTGCTGAGGCAATCATCAAAGGAAGACCCGTAAATGGAGAAGTCATCCATGAAAACCTCAACAATCTTTTCACAAAAGTCAGAGAATATAGCCATCATACATCTTTGAAAGGTGGCAGGTGCATTACATAAGCCAAAAGGCATACGTCTATAAGCAAAGGTACCGAAAGGACAAGTGAAAGTGGTTTTCTCCTGATCAGATTGTGCAACTGGTATTTGGGAGAAAGCAGAAGTGTGTGTGTTTAGACAGCCTTTCTAGCATTTGGTCGATAAAAGGCAAAGGGTAATGATCTTTCCTAGTGGATTTATTCAATTTCCTAAAATCGATCACCATCCTATAGCCAGTAATAATCCTCTATGGGATCAATTCATCCTTATCATTAGGGACAATAGTAATGCCTCCCTTCTTAGGGACGCACTGCACCGGACTCACCCAATCGCTATGAGCAACATGATAGTTAATACCCGCTTCCAGGAGCTTTAGTATTTCTTTTCTTACTACTTCTTTCATCTTAGGATTCAATCTCCTTTGATGATCAGCAACTGGTTTGAAGTCAGGATCAGTTTTAATCTTGTGCTTGCATAGAGTGGGACTAATGCCCTTAAGATCATCAAGAGTATATCCAATAGCAGCACGGTGCTTCCTCAGAGTTTTTAGCAACTTCTTTTCTTCATGCTCTGAGAGGTTAGCACTAATTATAACAGGATATATCTCTTTTTCATCAAGATAGGCATACTTAAGAGTATCAGGCAACTGTTTAAGCTCGAACACAGGATCACCCTTTGGTGGGGGTGGATCCCCAAGCAGTTCAATAGGCAAGTTATTCTTAAGGATAGGATATTGTTCTAAGACAACTCTATCTATCTCATCCCTTTCATCCGTATGCATATCATTTTCATGCTCAAGCAAGTATTGCTCTAAGGGATCAGTAGGACGTACGACAATAGAAGCTAAGGCAATAGTTTCATCCCTACTAGGCAACTCCTTTTCATGAGGCTGTCTACCAAACTTAGAGAAATTTAACTCATGTGACACACCTTCAAAGCCAACAGTGGCAGTTTGCTTCTCACAATCAATATGAGCATTGACAGTATTGAGAAAGGGTCTACCAAATATGATGGGACAAAAGCTATCTTGTGCGGTAGCAAGAACGAGGAAATCAGCAGGATACTTTGTTTTACCACACAAGACTTCAACATCCCTAACAATTCCCACAGGGCAGATAGTATCTGTATTGGCAAGTTGAATAGTGACATCAATAGGCTCTATCTCAACATGTGCAATCTCATCTTTGATTTCATTGTATAAGGATTGAGGTATTGCACTAACACTATCACCCACGTCACATAAGCCATGATAACAATGATCTCCTATCTTAACAGAAACCAGAGGCATGCCAAGAATAGGCCTATGTTTGTCTCTAACGTGAGGTTTAGCAATTCTAGCAGCATCTTCACAGAAGTGAATATTATGTCCCTCAACATCGTCGGACAGAAGATCTTTAATGATAGCAATGCTAGGTTCAACTCTAATTTGCTCAGGGGGTGTAGGTGTTCTAATATAGCCTCTACGTATCACAGTTGAAGCTTTAAAATGATCCTTTATCCTAACAGGGAAAGGTGGTTTCTCAATGTAAGCACTAGGAACAACATGATCATTATAGGCAATGACTTTCTCTTCAAATGGAGTGGGTTTAACTACATTGACTTCTAAAGGAGGATGATATTTAAACCACTTCTCTTTGGGGAGATCAATATGAGCAGCAAAGGATTCACACAATGAAGCTACTATCTCACAGTCAAGTCCATACTTAGCGCTAAAATCACTAAAGGTATTTGTCTCAACAAAGGATTTAACACAATCAAACGTGAAATTCATACGTGACTCCTTACCTTCTTCAAGCTCCCAATCTTCAGAGTTGCGTTTAATTCTCTCCAATAAATTCCACTTGAAGTCAATATCTCTCTTCATAAAAGAACCGGTACAAGAAGTGTCAAGCATGGTGCGATCATCATGAGAAAGCCGAGCATAGAAGTTCTGAATGATAATTTCTCTCGAGAGCTCATGATTGGGGCATGAATATAACATTGATTTAAGCCTCCCCCAAGCTTGAGCGATGCTTTCTCTGTCACGAGGCCAAAAATTATAAATATAATTCCGATCACGATGTACTAAATGCATAGGATAAAACTTTTGATGAAATTCCAATTTCAACCGATTGTAGTCCCATGATCCAGTACCATCACATAGCCTATACCATGTCAATGCCTTATCCTTCAAAGATAAAGGAAAGACCTTCTTATTGACCTCATCCTCGGGCAAACCTGCAAGCTTAAATAAACCACAAACTTCATCTACATAGATTAGATGCAAGTGTGGATGTGATGCTCCATCTCCTGTAAAAGGATTAGCCAGCAGTTTGTCAAGCATACCCGAAGGAAATTCAACGCAAATATTTTCAGTAGGTGCAGCAGGTTGAGGAGCAACTATTTGTGCTTCCGTTCGAGGTGAAGATACCCCGAACAAGCCCCTCAAAGGATTAGTATCCATAGTGACAAGTGACAATAAATTTCAGCACACTATATAAATGTTTCCTTACCAAGATCCACTTACCAAAGGCGCTTCACTCCCCGGCAACAGCGCCAGAAAAGAGTCTTGATGACCCACAAGTATAAGGGATCAATCGTAGTCCTTTCGATAAGTAAGAGTGTCGAACCCAACGAGGAGCAGAAGGATCTCACAAGTGGTTTTCAGCAAGGTAAAATCTGCAGGCACTGAAATTGTCGGTAACAAGTGATTGTGTGGTGAGATGATTCGTAGCAAGCAACAAGTAAAAAAAGTAGCAACGGTGCAGCAAAGTGGCCCAATCCCTTTTGTAGCAAGGGACAAGCCTGGACAAAGTCTTATAGGAGAAAAAACGCTCTCGAGGACACACGGGAATTTCTGTCATGCTAGTTTTCATCATGTTCATATGATTCGCGTTCGTTACTTTGATAGCTTGATATGTGGGTGGACCGGCGCTTGGGTACTTCCCTTACTTGGACAAGCATCCCACTTATTATTAACCCCTCTCGCAAGCATCCTCAACTACGAAAGAATAATTAAGACAAAGTCTAACCATAGCATTAAACTAGTGGGTCCAAATCAGCCCCTTACGAAGCAACACATAAACTAGGGTTTAAGCTTCTGCCACTCTAGCAACCCATCATCTACTTACTACTTCCCAATGCCTTCCTCTAGGCCCAAATAATGGTGAAGTTTTATGTAGTCGACGTTCACATAAGACCACTAGAGGAAAAACAACATACAACATATCAAATTACCGAACGAATACCAAATTCACATGACTACTATTAGCATGACTTATCCCATGTCGTCAGGAACAAAAGTAACTACTCACAAAGCATAATCATATTCATGACTAGAGAGGTAATGAGTAGCATCAAGGATCTCAGCATAAACTCTTCCACCAAACAATCCAACTAGCATCAACTACAAAGAGTAATCAACACCACTAGCAACCTTACAAGTGCCAATCGGAGTCGCGAGAGGGAGATTGGTTACAAGTGATGAACTAGGGTTTGGAGATGAGATGGTGCTGATGAAGATGTTGATGGTGACGAGTCCCCTCCGATGAGAGGAGTGTTGGTGATGACGATGGCGACGATTTCCCCCTCCGGGAGGGAAGTTTCCCCGGCAGGATCATCATGCCGGAGCTCTAGATTGGTTCTGCTCAAGTTCCGCCTCGTGGCGGCGGAGAAACCACGAAAAAGCTCCTCCTTGATTTTTTTATGGACAAAACCCTTCATATAGCAAAAGAGGGGGGCCAGTGGGCCAGCAGGCTGCCCACAAGCCCTCATGGCGCGCCCTGGGGGGGGGGTGGCCGCGCCGTGCAGGCTTGTGGCCAACCCCTGGCGCCCCTCTGGCACTTCTTCGGCCCAATATTTTTTATAAATCCAGAAAAAAATCCTCGTTGATTTTCACGGTGTTTGGAGTTGCGTAGAATAGGTATCTCAACTTTGCTCCACTTTCAGGCCAGAATTCCAGTTGCCGGCATTCTCCCTCTTCATGTAAACCTTGCAAAATAAGAGAGAAAAGGCATACGAATTGTACCGTGAAGTGAAATAACAGGCCAAGAAGCGATAAATATCAACATGAAAACATGATGCAAAATGGACGTATCAGTACCTCACAGCCGCACGAGCCGACCTTAAAGAAGTGGCCGGACAAGTGTTTGCCCATCTGTAGGTAAGTTATCGACTTTACAATATCCAAACAAAAGTTCAGATCGAGTAGCACCGAGCCTTAATTTGGTCGGAACACCTGAATTAAGGGTCGCCAATAAGTACTTTTTCAATCTGCAGGCTTTGAAGCAGGAAAACAAGAGTTTATCCAAAGATCTCCATCAAAGCCAGTCCGATTTAAAGGCCAGTAGGACCAAGATAGTGTTGGTGAACGTAGTAAATTCCAAATTTTCCAACGCCATACAAGGATCTATCTATGGAGAGACCAGCAACGAGAGAGGTTGTAGAGCATCTTCATACCTTTGAAGATCGCTAAGCGGAAGCGTTACTATGAACGCGGTCGATGGAGTCGTACTCGCAGCGATTCAGATCGCGGTCGGTTCCGATCTATGTGCCGAATCACGGCACCTCCGCGTTCAACACACGTACAACACGGTGACGTCTCCCACGCCTTGATCTAGCAAGGAGGAGGGAGAGGTTTAAGGAGAGCTCCTGCAGCGCGATGACGTAGTGGCGGTGGAGTGAAAACCCACAAGTATAGGGGATCGCAACAATTTTTTTGATTTGACACAAGGGGAAGCCAAAGAATATTCTCGAGTATTAGCAGTTGAGTTGTCAATTCAACCACACCTGAAAGACTTAGTATCTGCAACAAAGTATCAGTAGCAAAGTGGTGTGATAGCAACAGTAGCAACGGTAACAGTAGCAGCAGTAACAACAGTAGCGTTAACAGTAACAATCTTGTCTAACTTTGCTAACTTCCCCTTCTCTACCCGCATCTTGTTCGTTCTGCAGTGACAGCAGTAGCGGCAAAGTAACGTAGCAAGGACCAGTAGGAAAAGACTCGTAGGCATTAGATCGGTGATGGATAATTATGCCGGATGACATTCATCAAGCAACAGTTATAACATGGGGAGATATGTAACTAGCTCCAGTTCGTCAATGTAATGTAGGCATGTATTCCGTATATAGTCATACGTGATTAAGGAAAAGAACTTGCATGACATCTATTGTCCATCCCTCCCATGGCAGCAGGGTCCTAATGGAAACTACGAGATATTAAGGTTCTCCTTTTAATAGAGAACTAGAACAAAGCATTAGCACTTAGTGAATACATGAACTCCTCATAGTATGGTCATCTCCGGGAGTGGTACCGACTATTGTCACTCCGGGGTTGCCGGGTCATAACACATAGTAGGTGACTACAACTTGCAAGATAGGATCAAGAACACACATATATTGACGAGAACATAATAGATTCAGATCTGAAATCATGGCACTCGGCCCTAGTGACAAGCATTAAGCATGGAAAAGTAGTAGCAACATCAATCTTAGAACATAGTGGATACTAGGGATCAATCCCCATCAAAACTAACTCGATTACATGATAGATCTCATCTAACACATCACCGTCCAGCAAGCCTACGATGATATTACTCACGAACGATGAAGAGCATCATGAAATTGGCGATGAAGGAAGGTTGGTGATGACAACGGTGACGATCTCCCCTCTCCGAAGCCCAGAACGGACTCCAATTTTTCCCTCCAGAGGAAGAACAGGTGGTGGCGGCGCCTCCATATCATAAAACGCGATGAACTCTCCTTCTTGATTTTGTTTTTGGACGAAAGGGACTAAATAGAGCTGGAGTTGGAGGCGGCGGAGCCCCGAGGGCCCCACAAGCCTGCTAGGCGCGGTCAGGGGGGCCCGTGCCTCCTGGGCTTGTGGGCTCCTCGCTCCACGCCTCCGGTTGATTCTTGCGCCAGTATTTTTTATATATTCCACAAAAAATCCTCGTAAATATGCAGGTAATTCCGAGAACTTTTATTTCTGCGCAAAAACAACATCATGGTAATTCTGCTGAAAATAGCGTTAGTCCGGGTTAGTTCCATTCAAATCATGCAAATTAGAGTCCAAAACAAGGGCAAAAGAGTTTGGAAAAGTAGATACGATGGAGACGTATCAACTCCCCCAAGCTTAAAGCCTTGCTTATCCTCAAGCAATTCAGTTGACAAACTGAAAGAGACAAAAGGAAAACTTTTACGAACTCTGTTTTATCTTGTTGTTGCAATTATGTCTAACTCATATTCAGATTTTCAGCAAGATCATAAGCTAACCACATAAGAAATGACGTTCAGGTCTCAAGGTAAACTCATATCAATGGCATAATCAACTAGCGAGCAATAATAATAAGTTTCAAACGTCAACACTTCAATCAAAACAATCATGAAGCAATATGAACAGATGGTATCTCGCTAGCTCTTTCTGAGACCGCAAAACATAAATGCAGAGCACCTTCAAAGACCAAGGGCTGACTGACCATTGTAATTCATGGCAAAGAAGATCCAGTCACAATCATACTCAATATCAATTAAAAGCATAGCATAGAAATGACGGATGTGCTCTCTAATTGGTGCTTTTTGAAAGAAGAGGATGACTCAACATAAACATAAATAGATAGGCCCTTCGTAGAGGAAAGCATTGATTTGCCGAGGTGCCAGAGCTCAAGCTTTTAAAACAGAGATAAATAATTTTGGGTGGCATGCTTTCATTGTAAACGCAATGACCAAGAGTTTTCACGATCTTCCATGCTACACATACTATAGGCGGTTCCCAAACAGAAAAGTAAAGTTTTGACTCCCCCACCATCGATCAATCACACTCCACGACTAGCCGAATACTCGGGTGCCGTCCATACCAACAACAATCCAGGGGGAGTTTTGTTTGCAATTATCTTTTTGATTTGAGCATGGAACTGGGCATTCCAATTACCGACCCCATTCTCGTGAATGATAGTGAATAAACACATATCGAGGATAACACGCCTAGCATGGAAGATACTGATCGCCCCTTGTCACCACATGAGCGGCTCGGGCAGGCAAAAGAGATTATTACTTGAAGGTTTAGAGAGTGACACATGCAAATTTACTTGGAACGACAGGTAGATACCACATATAGGTAGGTATGGTGGACTCATATGGAACAACTTTGGGGTTATGGAAGTGGATGCACAAGCAGTATTCCCGCTTAGTACAAGTGAAGGCTAGAAAAAGACTGGGAAGCGACCAACTAGAGTGCAACAAGAGTTAACAATATGCATTGAAATTAACCAACATTGAGTGCAAGGATGAGTAGGACATAAATCACCATAAACATGAATATCATAGAGGCTATGTTGATTTTGTTTCAACTACATGCGTAAACATGAGCCAAGTGAAGCCACTTGAATCATTCAAAGGAGGATACCATCCTATAATACTACATCATAATCATCTTGAAATTCATGTTGGCATCCAAGACAAACCATTATAAGCTCCTAGCTAATTAAGCATGACATCAGAAACTTGATCTCTAAGTTGTCATTGCAAACATGTTTCTCTCATAACAAAGCTGAATTAGGAACGATGAGCTAGTCATATTTACAAAAAAAAATAGATCGTGTTCATACCATATTTTCCAGGCTCAGTCACTTCATCATATATCATCATTATTGCCTTTCACTTGCACGACTGAATGATGTGAACAATAATAAGAGTGTTCGTGCATTGGACTAAGCTGGAATCTGCAAGCAAACACAAAGGAGAAGACAAAGTAATATGGCTCTTTGACAGATAAACAGATATGCATGCGAGAGCAACTAAACATTGTAACCATGGTCTTCTACCTTGACCCAAAGAAAAGGAAAACTATTTACACGGGAAAGCTCCCAACAGGCAAAAGAAGAACGAGAAACGCGGAAAATAGGAAAAACTAAAGCTAAATCTATCATTTTTCTTCTAAGCAACCGAAGGTAAAGGTTTGGAACAGAGGGTTGTGACTCCTAGACTCATCCATCTCATGGTCATCAAAAGAAATCTGTCAATGAGGTTGATCACGTCTCCTTGACAAACTTTTTCGAGTCGCATAAAAACGGAGAATTTTCGAAAAGTCACTAGATTACCTCAATGGGGATGTGCATATCCCCAACAAGCAAATCATACAACATCTTAACAGTAGGTATAGGGCATTCAAAGCTCCCAATAAGAATCGATGAAGTTTTTTCAATAGCATTGATGCAATGTACTCGATATTTTTTCTTCGGAAAGTGCAGCGTATGCTCATTACCATTGACGTGGAAAGTGACATTGCCTTTGTTGCAATCAATAACAACCCCTGCAGTGTTTAAAAAGGGTCTTCCAAGGATGACCGCCATGGCATCATCCTCGGGAATATCCAGAATAACAAAGTCTGTCAAGATAGTAACGTTAGCAACCACAACAGGCACATCCTCGAAAATGCCGATAGGAAAAGTAGTTGATTTGTCGGCCATTTGCAAGGAGATTTCAGTGGGTGTCAACTTATCCAATTCAAGTCTACGATAAAGAGAGAGAGGCATAACACTAACACCGGCTCCAAGATCGCATAAAGCAGTTCTAACGTAGTTTCCTTTAATGGAGGAAGGTATAGTGGGCACTCCGGGATCACCTAGTTTCTTAGGAGTTCCACCCTTGAAGGTGTAATTGGCAAGCATGGTGGAAATATCAACCTCAGGTATCCTCCTCTTATTAGTCACAATATCCTTCATGTACTTAGCATAAGGAGACCTTTTGAGCATATCTGTCAAACGCGTTCGCAAAAAGACATGTCTAATCATTTCAACAAATCGCTCAAAATCCTCATCATCCTTTTTCTTGGATGGTTTGGGAGGAAAGGGCATGGGTTTCTGAACCCATGGTTCCCTTTCTTTACCATGCTTCCTAGCAGTGAAGTCGTTCTTATCGTATCTCTTATTCTTAGGTTGTGGGTTATCAAGATCAACACTAGGTTCAATCTCCACATCCTTATCATTGCTAGCTTGAGCATCATCATGAACACCGCAATCGATATTATCATTAGGCTCATGTTCATCACCAGATTGTGTTTCGGCATCAGAAACAGGGACATTGTTTGGATTCTCGGGTGTAACAGCAGCTGGTTTGCTAGCATGCAAGTTCCTATCAACTTTCTTTTTTCCTAGGATGACTAGGTGCATCAGTGCTAACTCCTTGAGAATCTTGTTCAATTCTCTTAGGATGACCCTCAGGATACAAAGGTTCTTGGGTCATTCTACCACCTCTAGTGACGACTCTGACAGAATTGTCATTCAACTCATTGAGCAAGTCATTTTGAGCCTTAAGTACTTGTTCTGCCTGAGTAGTGACCATAGAGGCATGTTTACTCAAAATCTTAAGATCATTAACATTTCTATCCACACAAGCACTTAAATGACTAAGCATGCGAGCATTCTGTTCCAATTGTCTGCTAACATAATCATTGAAACTTTGTTGTTTGGCAACAAAGTTATCAAATTCATCTAGGCATAAGCTAGTAGGCTTATCAAAAGGAATATCACTCTCATTGAATCTACGAAGAGAATTTACCTCTACTACCTGTGTTGGGTTATCAAGACCATGGATCTCTTCGATAGGTGGTAGATTTTTGACATCTTCAGATTTAATGCCTTTCTTTTTCATAGATTTCTTAGCTTCTTGCATATCTTCAGGGCTGAAGAATAGAATACCTCTTTTCTTCGGAGTTGGCTTAGGTGGTTTGGGAATGGTCCAAGCATTCTCATTACACAAGATATTATTCAATAGAATCTCAGCTTGTTCCACAGTTCGTTCCCTGAGAACACAACCGACACAACTATCTAGGTGGTCCCTAGAAGCATCAGTTAGTCCATTATAGAAGATATCAAGTATTTCATTCTTCTCAAGAGGGTGATCAGGCAAAGCATTCAACAGCTGGACAAGCCTCCCCCAAGCTTGTGGGAGAGTCTCTTCTTCAACTTGCACAAAGTTACAATTTCCTGCAAGGCAGCTTGTTTCTTATGGGCAGGAAAATATTTCTCAGAGAAGTAGTAGATCATATACTGGGGACTACACACACAACCAAGAGCAAGAGAAGTGAACCAAGTCTTAGCATCATCCTTTAGCGAGAAAGGAAACAACTTAAGGATATAGTAGTGGCGGATCTTTTCCTCACTCGTGAATAGGGTGGCTATATCGTGCAACTTAGTAAGATGTACTACAACCGTTTCAGACTCATAACCATGAAAAGGATCATATTCGACCAAAGTGATTAACTCAAGGTCGACAGAGAATTCATAATCCTTATTGGTCACAAAGATAGGCGAAGTAGCAAACTTCGGGTCGTATTTCATCCTAGCGTTAAGAGATTTTTCTTTCCACTTGCGCAGTAATTTCTCAAGATCATAGCTATCCTTACAAGCAAGAAAGTCCTCAGCTATCTCTCCCTCCATAACATAACCCTCACATATATCAGGCAATTCATATCTAGGAGAGCTAGTTCTAACAGGTGAAATAGCAGGTTCTACTTCAATAATCTCAGCAGTTTCAGAAGTATCATCACATTCAGCAGCAACTCTAGCAATTTGTGCGTCAAGGAATGCACCTAATGGCAAAGCAGTATCAAGCAAAGCATCATCACAAGCATCATGGAGAGTAGAAGTAGCATCATCAAGCATAGGCGACATATCAAAATTTCTAGCAGGAGGTGGTGTCGCAAACTTACTCATAACTGAAGGTGAATCAAGTGCAGAGCTAGATGGCAGTTCCTTACCTGTCCTCGTAGTTGAGGGCAAGACTTTTGTTTTTGGATCTTTCGGATTCCTCATAGTGATCAACAGACGTAAATCCCAAGTGACTCAGAGAATAGAGTTATGCCTCCCCGGCAACAGCGGCAGAAAATAGTCTTGATAACCCACAAGTATAGGGGATCGCAACAGTTTTCGAGGGTAGAGTATTCCACCCAAATTTGTTGATTCGACACAAGGGGAAGCCAAAGAATATTCTCGAGTATTAGCAGTTGAGTTGTCAATTCAGCCACACCTGAAATACTTAGTATCTGCAGCAAAGTATCAGTAGAAAAGTAGTGTGATAGCAACAGTAGCAACGGTAACAGTAGCAGCAGTAACAGCAGTAGCGGTAACAGTAGCAGCAGTGACAGCAGTAGCGGCAAAGTAACGTAGCAAGGACCAGTAGGAAAAGACTCGTAGGCATTGGATCGGTGATGGATAATTATGCCGGATGACATTCATCATGCAACAGTTATAACATGGAGAGATATGTAACTAGCTCCAGTTCGTCAATGTAATGTAGGCATGTATTCCCTATATAGTCATACATGCTTAAGGAAAAGAACTTGCATGACATCTATTGTCCATCCCTCCCGTGGCAGCGGGGTCCTAATGGAAACTAAGGGATATTAAGGTTCTCCTTTTAATAGAGAACCGGAACAAAGCATTAACACTTTGTGAATACATGAACTCCTCATACTATGGTCATCTCCGGGAGTGGTACCGGCTATTGTCACTCCGGGGTTGCCTGGTCATAACACATAGTAGGTGACTACAACTTGCAAGATAGGATCAAGAACACACATATATTGACGAGAGCATAATAGGTTCAGATCTGAAATCATGGCACTCGGGCCCTAGTGACAAGCATTAAGCATGGCAAAGTAGTAGCAACATCAATCTCAGAACATAGTGGATACCAGGGATCAATCCCCATCAAAACTAACTCGATTACATGATAGATCTCATCCAACCCATCACCGTCCAGCAAGCCTACGATGAGATTACTCACGAATGATGAAGAGCATCATGGAATTGGCGATGAAGGAAGGTTGGTGATGACGACGGTGAAGATCTCCCCTCTCCGGAGCCCAGAACGGACTCCAGATCTGCCTTGCAGAGGAAGAACAGGTGGTGGCGGTGCCTCCGTATCGTAAAACGCGATGAACTCTCCTTCTTGATTTTTTTCTGGACGAAAGGGACTAAATAGAGCTGGAATTGGAGGTGGCAGAGCCCCGAGGGCCCCACAAGCCTGCTAGGTAGCATTCCACATCAAAAATTCATTCTTTATCACTTCCCTACTAGAGGACGAGCAAGAGTGAAGCTTGGGGATGCTTGATACGTCTCCAACGTATCTATAATTTTTGATGGTTTCATGCTATTATCTTGTCAAACTTTGGATGTTTTGCATGCCTTTTATATATTTTTTGGGACTAACTTATTAACTCAGTGCCAAGAGCCAGTTCCTGTTTTTTCCATGTTGTGACCCCTTTCAGAGGAAGATTTTGAACGGAGTCCAAATGGAATGAAACTGCCAAAAATATTTTTTCGGAACAGAAAAAGATCGAGAAGCCGGAGAATCAGGGCAGGGGGCTACCAGGGACCCCACAAGCCCTCATGGCGCGACCAGGGGGCCCGCGGCCCCCTGGCTTGTGGGCTCCCTGAGGCTCCTTGCCCCTAGGATTTGCGCCTATATATTCCCTAAAATTCCATAAAAAATCAGGAGATCATCGAAAGTACTTTTCCGCAGCCGCAAGCTTCTGTCTCCGCAAGATCCCATCTGGGCACGTTCTGGTGGCCTGCCGGAGGGGGGAATTCGGAGACGGGGGGCTTCTTCATCAACACCATGACCTCTCCGATGATGCGTGAGTAGTTCACCATAGACCTACGGGTCCATAGCTAGTAGCTAGATGGCTTCTTCTCTCTCTTGGATCTTCAATACAAAGTTCTCCATGATCTTTGATACGTCTTTGTAGTATCTACTTTTTCGAACTCTTTTGCCCTTGTTTTGGACTCTAATTTGCATGATTTGAATGGAACTAACCCGGACTGACGCTGTTTTCAGCAGAATTGCCATGGTGTTGTTTTTGTGCAGAAACAAAAGTTCTCGGAATGTCCTGAAAATTTACAGAGATTTTTTCCGGAATAAAAGAAAAATACGTGCGCAAAGATCCACCGGAGGAGGTGGACCAGTGGGCCATAAGCCCACAGGCCCCGGCCGCGTCGTGCGGGCTTGTGGGGCCCACGTTGCTCCACCGCCCCCAAACTCAGCTCTATATCTTCCGTCTCGCTCGGAAAAAAATCAGGGAGAAGGTTTCGTCGCGTTTTGCAATATGGAGGCGCCGCACATCCTGTTCTTCATCTGGAGGGCACATCTGGAGTCCGTTTCGGGCTCCGGAGAGGGGAAATCGTCACCATCGTCATCATCAACCTTTCTCCATCGACAATTCCATGATGCTCTTCGTTGTTCGTGAGTAATCTCATCGTAGGCTTGCTGGACGGTGATGAGTTGGATGAGATCTATCATGTAATCGAGTTAGTTCTTGACGGGGATTGATCCCTAGTATCCACTATGTTCTAGATTGATGTTGCTACTACTTGGCTATGCTTAATGCTTGTCACTAGGGCCCGAGTGCCATGATTTCAGATCTGAACCTATTATGTTGTCGCCAATATATGTGTGTTTTAGATCCTATCTTGCAAGTTGTAGTCACCTACTATGCGTTATGACCTGGCAACCCCGGAGTGACAATAGCCGGAACCACTCCCGGAGATGACCATAGTATGAGGAGTGCATGTGTTCACCGCGTGTTAATGCGTTGGTCCGGTTCTTTATTAAAAGGAGAACCTTAATATCCCGTAGTTTCCATTAGGACCCCGCTGCCACGGGAGGGATGGACAATAGATGTCATGCAAGTTCTTTTCCCTAAGCACGTATGATTACATATGGAATACATGCCTACATTAGATTGATGAATGGGAGCTAGTTACTTATCTCTCCATGTTATAGCTGTTACATGATGAATCACATCTGTCATACTCATCCATCACCGATCCACTACCTACGAGTCTTTTACTACTGGTCCTTGCTATGTTACTTTGTCTAGGCTTGTCCCTTGCTAAAAAATGGATTGGGCCACTTTGTTGCTGCTGTCACTTTGCTACTACTGTTGCTACAACTGTTACTCTGCTGCTGCTGCTACTGTTGTTCCTTGCTACTATGTTGCTACTTGTTGCAAGACTTTTCTGGAGCCGTTGCCTGGGAAGAATAGTTCCCCGTCCACGTGCTCTTTACTGGCGCCATTGATACAACAGTTAGGAATAGTCTGCTGTCAACAGATCGTTTCTCGCACCGTTGCTATCATACCACTTTGCTACTGATACTTTGCTTGCAGACACTAATCTTTCAGGTGCGGTTAAATCTGATAAACTCAGCTGCTAATACTTGAGAATATTCTTTTGCTTCCCTTGGCGAACCAACAAATTTGGCTTGAATACTCTACCCTCGAAAACTGCTGCGATCCCATACGCTTGTGGGTCATCAAAGGCTTTTTCTGGCGCCATTGCCAGGGAAGCACAACTATATTCTCTGAGTCACTCAGGATTTACATGAGCTGATCACTATGAGGAATCTGAAAGATCCAAGAACTAAAATCTTGCCTTCCAGTACAAGGAGAGGTAAGCAACTACCATCTAGCTCTGCACTTGATTCACCTTCAGTTTTGAGTAAGTTTGCGACATGGCCTCCTGCTAGAAATCTTGATATGTCGCATGTGCTTGATGATGCTACTTCTGTTGCCCATGATGCTTATGATGATGCTATGCTTGATACTATGCCTGATGATGCCATGCTTGATACTATGCATGATGATGCTACGCTTGATACTATGCCTGATGATGCCATGCTTGATACTATGCCTGATGATGCTATGCATGATACTGCTTTGCCACTTGGTGCATTCCTTGATGCACATATTGCTAGAGTTGCTGCTAGATGTGATGATACTTCTGAAACTGCTGATACTATTGAAGTAGAACCTGCTACTATGCCTGAATTGCCTGTTATGCCTCGTACGCGCTATGTTATGGAGGGAGAGATAGCTGAGGATTTTCTTGCGTCTAAGGATAGCTATGATGTTGAGAAACTATTGCTCAAGTGGAAAGAAAAATCTCTGAACGCTAGGATGAAATACGACCCGAAGTTTGCTACTTCGCCTATCTTTGTGACCGATAAGGATTATGAATTCTCTGTCGACCCTAAGTTAATCACTGTGGTCGAATCTGATCCTTTTAACGGTTATGAGTGTGAAACGGTTGTAGCCCATCTTACCAAACTGCATGATATAGCCACCATATTCACTAGTGAGGAAAATATTTGCCACTACCACATGCTCAAGCTGTTTCCTTTCTCGCTAAAGGATGATGCTAAGACTTGGTTCACTTCTCTTGCTCTTGGTTGTGTGTGTAGCCCCCAGGATATGGTCTACTACTTCTCTGAAAAATATTTCCCTGCCCATAAGAAGCAAGCTGCCTTGCAGGAAATATACAACTTTGCTCAAGCTCAGGAAGGGAGTCGCCCACAAGCTTGGGGGAGGCTCATCCAGCTACTGAATGCTTTGCTTGATCACCCTCTTGAGAAGAACAAAATACTTGATATCTTCTATAATGGACTTACCGATGCTTCTAAAGACCACCTAGATAGTTGTGCTGGTAGTGTTTTTAGGGAACGAACCTTAGAACAAGCTGATATTCTACTGAATAACATCTTGTGCAATGAGAATGCTTGGACTATTCCCAAACCACCTCCTAGGCCAACTCCGAAGAAAAGAGGTATTCTATTCCTCAGTCCTGAAGATATGCAAGAAGCCAAGAAATCTATGCGAGAGAATGGCATTAAATCTGAAGATGTCAAAAATCTACCACCTATCGAAGAGATCCATGGTCTCGATAACCCGATACAGGTAGTAGAAGTAAATTCTCTGCGTAGGTTTGATGAGAGTGATATTCCTTTTGATAAACCTGCTAGCTTATGCATGGATGAATTTGATAACTTTGTTGCCAAACAACAGAGTTTCAATGATTATGTTAGCAGACAATTGGAAAAGAATGCTCGTATGCTTAGTCATTTAAGTGCTTGTGTGGACAGAAATGTCAATGATCTTAAGCTTCTGAGTAAGCATGCCTCTATGGTTACTACTCAGGTAGAACAAGTACTTAAAGCTCAAAATGACTTGCTCAATGAGTTGAATGACAATTCCGTTAGAGTCGTTACTAGAGGTGGTAGAATGACCCAGGAAACTATGTATCCTGAGGGTCATCCGAAGAGAATTTAACAAGATTCTCAAGGAGTTAGAACTGATGCACCTAGTCATCCTAGAAAGAAGAAGAAAGATGATAGAAACCTGCACGCTAGCAACCCTGTTGCTGCTACCCCTGAGAGTCCAAACGATGTCTCTGCTTCTGATGCTGAAACACAATCTGGTGATGAACATGAGCCTAATGATAATATCAATAGTGATGTTCATGTTGATGCTCAACCTAGCAATGAAAAGGATGTGGAGATTGAACCTAGTGTTGATCTTGATAACCCACGGCCTAAGAATAGAAGATACAATAAGAATGAATTCGCTGCTAGGAAGCATGGTAAAGAAAGGGAACCATTGGTTCATAAACCTATGCCCTTTCCTCCCAAATCATCCAAGAAAAAGGATGATGAGGATTTTGAGCGATTCGTTGAGATGATCAGACCTGTCTTTCTGCAGATGCGTTTGACGGATATGCTCAAGATGTCTCCGTATGCTAAGTACATGAAAGATATTGTGACTAGTAAGAGGAGGATACCTGATCTTGAGATCTCCGCCATGCTTGCTAACTATACCTTCAAGGGTGGAACTCCTAAGAAACTAGGTGATCCTGGTGTGCCCACTATACCTTGCTCCATTAAAGGCAACTACGTTATAACTGCGTTATGCGACCTTGGAGCCGGTGTTAGTGTCATGCCTCTCTCTCTATCGTAGACTTGAACTGGATAAGTTGACACACACTGAAATCTCTCTGCAAATGGCCGACAAATCAACTGCTTTCCCTATCGGCATTTGTGAGGATGTGCCTGTTGTGGTTGCTAACACCACTATCTTAACAGACTTCGTTATCTTGGATATTCCCGAGGACGATGCCATGGCTGTCATCCTCGGAAGACCCTTTTTAAACACTGCAGGGGCTGTTATAGATTGCAACCAAGGCAATTTCACTTTCCATGTCAACGGTAATGAGCATACGGTGCACTTTCCGAAGAAACAATGTCGAGTACATTGCATCAATGCTATCGAAAAAACTTCATCGATTCTTATTGGGAGCTTTGAATGCCCTATTCCTCGTGTCAAGATGAAGTATGATTTGCTTGTTGGGGATATACAGATCCCCATTGAGGTGACCTAGTGATTGTTCGAAAATTCTCCGTTCTCTTTTGCGATTTGGGAAAGTTTTGTCGAGGGGATTTGATCAACCCCATTGACGGATTTCTTTCGATGAACATGAGATGGATGAATCGAGAAGTCACAAACCTCTGTTCCAAGCTTTCATTTTAGGTTGCTTAGAAGAAAAATGATAGATTTAGTTTAGTTTTCCCTATTTTCTGTCTTAGCGCTCGGTCGAAAAGTACCCCAAAAATAAAAGTTCTCCAAACGCTGTGAAAATCAAGTATGATTTTTTCTGGATTTTTTGAAAAATATTGGGACAAAGAGTCTGTCTGGGGGCCACACAAGTGGGCCACAAGCCCTAGGGGCACGGGCATCCCCCTGGCCACGCATGTTGGGGAACGTTGCATGGGAAACAAAAAGTTTCCTACGCGCACGAAGACCTATCATGGTGATGTCCATCTACGAGAGGGGATGAGTGATCTACGTACCCTTGTAGACCGTACAGCAGAAGCATTAGAGAACGCGGTTGATGTAGTGGAACGTCCTCACGTCCCTCGATCCGCCCCGCGAACAATCCCGCGATCAGTCCCACGATCTAGTACCGAACGGACGGCACCTCCGCGTTCAGCACACGTACAGCTCGACGATGATCTCGGCCTTCTTGATCCAGCAAGAGAGATGGAGAGGTAGAAGAGTTCTCCGGCAGCGTGACGGCGCTCCGGAGGTTGGTGATGACCTTGTCTCAGCAGGGCTCCGCCCGAGCTCCGCAGAAACGCGATCTAGAGGAAAAACCGTGGAGGTATGTGGTCGGGCTGCCGTGGAAAAGTCGTCTCAAATCAGCCCTAAAACCTCCGTATATATAGGTGGGAGGGAGGGGGCCTTGCCTTGGGGCTCAAGGAGCCCCAAGGGGGTCGGCCGAGTCCAAGGGGGAGGACTCTCCCCCCCAAACCGAGTTGGACTAGGTTTGGTGGGAGGGAGTCCCCCTTCCTTCCCACCTCCTCCTTTTCGTCATTCCCGGAACTCCCGGAACCCATTCGTCATTCCCGGTACATTCCCGGTAACTCCGAAAACCTTCCGGTAATCAAATGAGGTCATCCTATATATCAATCTTCGTTTCTGGACCATTCCGGAAACCCTCGTGACGTCCGTGATCTCATCCGGGACTCCGAACAACATTCGGTAACCAACCATATAACTCAAATACGCATAAAACAACGTCGAACCTTAAGTGTGCAGACCCTGTGGGTTCGAGAACTATGTAGACATGACCCGAGAGACTCCTCGGTCAATATCCAATAGCGGGACCTGGATGCCCATATTGGATCCTACATATTCTACGAAGATCTTATCGTTTGAACCTCAGTGCCAAGGATTCGTATAATCCCGTATGTCATTCCCTTTGTCCTTCGGTATGTTACTTGCCCGAGATTCGATCGTCAGTATCCGCATACCTATTTCAATCTCGTTCACCGGCAAGTCTCTTTACTCGTTCCGTAATACAAGATCCCGCAACTTACACTAAGTTACATTGCTTGCAAGGCTTGTGTGTGATGTTGTATTACCGAGTGGGCCCCGAGATACCTCTCCGTCACACGGAGTGACAAATCCCAGTCTTGATCCATACTAACTCAACCAACACCTTCGAAGATACCTGTAGAGCATCTTTATAGTCACCCAGTTACGTTGCGACGTTTGATACACACAAAGCATTCCTCCGGTGTCAGTGAGTTATATGATCTCATGGTCATAGGAATAAATACTTGACACGCAGTAAACAGTAGCAACAAAATGACACGATCAACATGCTACGTCTATTAGTTTGGGTCTAGTCCATCACGTGATTCTCCCAATGACGTGATCCAGTCATCAAGCAATAACACCTTGTTCATAATCAGAAGACACTGACTATCATCGATCAACTGGCTAGCCAACTAGAGGCATGCTAGGGATGGTGTTTTGTCTATGTATCCACACATGTAAATGAGTCTTCACTTGATACAGGAATTATAATAATAACTATATTTATTATTGCCTCTAGGGCATAATTCCAACAGTCTCCCACTTGCACTAGAGTCAATAATCTAGCCCTCACATCACCATGTGAATTACATTGTAATAAATCTAACACCCATACAGTTCTGGTGTCGATCAAGTTTTGGCCGTGGAAGAGGTTTAGTCAGCGGGTCTGCTACATTCAGATCCGTGTGCACTTTGCATATATTTACGTCCTCTTCCTCGACGTAGTCGCGGATGAGGTTGAAGCATCGTTTGATGTGTCTGGTCTTCTTGTGAAACCATGGTTCCTTTGCTAAGGCAATGGCACCCGTGTTGTCACAGAACAAGGTTATTGGATCCAGTGCACTAGGAACCACTCCAAGATCTGTCATGAACTGCTTCATCCAGACACCCTCCTTAGCCGCCTCCGAGGCAGCCATGTACTCTGCTTCACATGTAGAATCTGCTACGACGCTTTGCTTGGAACTGCACCAGCTTACTGCACCCCCATTAAGAATAAATACGTATCCGGTTTGCGACTTAGAGTCGTCCGGATCTGTGTCAAAGCTTGCATCGACGTAACCTTTTACGGCGAGTTCTTCGTCACCTCCATATACGAGAAACATCTCCTAGTCCTTTTCAGGTACTTCAGGATATTCTTGACCGCTGTCCAGTGATCCACTCCTGGATTACTCTGGAACCTACCTGCCATACTTATGGCCAGGCTAACATCCGGTCTAGTGCACAGCATCGCATACATGATAGAACCTATGGCTGAAGCATAGGGGACGGAGCGCATATGCTCTCTATCTTCATCAGTTGCTCGGCACTGAGTCTTACTCAATCTCGTACCTTGTAAAACTGGCAAGAACCCTTTCTTGGACTGTTCCATTTTGAACCTCTTCAAAACTTTATCAAGGTATGTGCTTTGTGAAAGTCCTATCAGGCGTTTTGATCTATCCCTATAGTTCTTAATGCCTAGAATGTAAGCAGCTTCTCCTAGGTCCTTCATAGAGAAACTTTTATTCAAGTAACCTTTTATGCTCTCCAAAAGCTCTACATTGTTTCCAATCAGTAATATGTCATCCACATATAATATTAGAAACGCCACAGAGCTCCCACTCACTTCCTTGTAAATACAAGATTCTCCAACCACTTGTATAAACCCAAATGCCTTGATCACCTCATCAAAGCATTTGTTCCAACTCCGAGATGCTTGCACCAGTCCATAAATGGATCGCTGGAGCTTGCACACCTTGTTAGCATTCTTAGGATCGACAAAACCTTCGGGTTGCATCATATACAACTCTTCCTTAAGGAAACCGTTGAGGAACGCCGTTTTGACATCCATCTGTCAGATTTCATAATCGAAAAATGCAGCTATTGCTAACATGATTCTGACGGACTTAAGCATCACCACGGGTGAGAAAGTCTCATCGTAGTCAATTCCTGGAACTTGTGAAAAACCCTTTGCCACAAGTCGAGCTTTATAAACGGTCACATTACCGTCAGCGTCCGTCTTCTTCTTAAAAATCCATTTGTTCTGAATAGCCTTGCGGCCCTCAGGTAGTATCTCCAAAGTCCACACTTTGTTCTGATACATGGATCCTATCTCGGATTTCATGGCTTCTAGCCATTTGTTGGAATCTGGGCCCACCATTGCTTCTTCATAACTTGCAGGTTCATTGTTGTCTAACAACATGATTGATAAGACGGGATTACCGTACCACTCTGGAGCAGCACGTGATCTCGTCGACCTGCGTGGTTCAACAGAAACTTGAACTGGAGTTTCATGATCATCATCATTAACTTCCTCCTCAACCGGCGTCGCAACGACAGAGGTTTCCCCTTGCCCTGCGCCACCATCCAGAGGGATGAGAGGTTCGACAACCTCGTCAAGTTCTATCTTCCTCCCACTCAATTCTCTCGAGAGAAACTCCTTCTCG
Source organism: Hordeum vulgare subsp. vulgare (assembly GCF_904849725.1). Classification (NCBI taxonomy): domain Eukaryota; kingdom Viridiplantae; phylum Streptophyta; class Magnoliopsida; order Poales; family Poaceae; genus Hordeum; species Hordeum vulgare. Next base: position 307,293,448 of record NC_058518.1, read on the forward strand.
AGAAAAGCTCCGTTCTTAGCAACAAACACTTTGCCCTCGGATTTGAGATAGAAGGTGTACCCAACTGTCTCTTTTGGGTAACCTATGAAGATGCACTTTTCCGCTTTGGGTTCCAGCTTTTCAGGCTGAAGCTTTTTGACATAAGCATCACATCCCCAAACTTTAAGAAACGACAATTTTGGCCTCTTGCCATACCACAGTTCGTATGGTGTCGTCTCAACAGATTTTGATGGTGCCCTATTTAAAGTGAATGCAGCTGTTTCTAATGCATAACCCCAAAATGATAACGACAAATCAGTAAGAGACATCATAGATCGCACCATCTCCAACAAAGTACGATTACGACGTTCGGACACACCATTACGCTGTGGTGTTCCAGGCGGTGTTAACTGTGAAACAACTCCACATTGTCTTAAGTGAGCACCAAACTCGAAACTCAGATATTCACCCCCACGATCAGACCGTAGGAACTTGATCTTCTTGTTATGATGATTTTCCACTTCACTCTGAAATTGCTTGAACTTTTCAAATGTTTCAGACTTGTGCTTCATCAAGTAGACATAACCATATCTACTTAAATCGTCAGTGAAGGTGAGAAAATAACGATATCCGCCGCGTGCCTCCACGCTCATTGGACCACACACATCGGTATGTATGATTTCCAATAAGTCACTTGCACGCTCCATTGTTCCGGAGAACGGAGTCTTAGTCATCTTGCCCATGAGGCATGGTTCGCACATGTCAAGTGAATCAAAGTCAAGTGACTCCAAAAGTCCATCAGCATGGAGTTTCTTCATGCGTTTTACACCAATATGACCCAAGCGGCAGTGCCACAAAAATATGGCGCCATCATTGTTTACTCTAACTCTTCTGGTCTCAATGTTATGTATATGCGTATCGCTATCAAGATTCAATATGAACAATCCTCTCACATTCGGTGCATGACCATAAAAGGTGTTACTCATAGAAATAGAACAACCATTATTCTCAGACTTAAAAGAGTAACCGTCTCGCAATAAACAAGATCCAGATATAATGTTCATGCTCAACGCAGGCACTAAATAACAATGATTTAAGTTCATCACTAATCCCGATGGTAGCTGAAGTGACACTGTGCCGACGGCGATTGCATCAACCTTCGAACCATTTCCTACGCGCATCGTCACTTCGTCTTTCGCCAGCCTTCGTCTATTCCGCAGTTCCTGCTTCGAGTTGCAAATATGAGCAACATAACCGGTATCGAATACCCAGGCACTACTACGAGAGCCGGTTAAGTACACATCAATAACATGTATATCAAATATACCTGATTTTTCTTTGCCCGCCTTCTTATCTGCGAGATACTTGGGGCAATTGCGCTTCCAGTGACCCATACCCTTGCAATAGAAACACTCCGTTTTAGGCTTAGGTCCAGCTTTGGGTTTCTTCGGCGGATTGGCAATAGGCTTGCCGCTCTTCTTCGAATTGCCCTTCTTGCCTTTGCTGTTTCTCTTGAAACTAGTGGTCTTATTTACCATCAACACTTGATGCTCTTTACGGAGTTCAGACTCTGCGACCTTCAACATCGCAAACAACTCGCCGGGAGACTTGTTCATCCCTTGCATGTTGTAGTTCAACACAAAGCCTTTGTAGCTTGGCGGCAGTGATTGAAGAATTCTGTCAGTGATAGCTTCTTGCGGGAGTTCAATCCCCAGTTCAGCTAGACGGTTTGAGTACCCGGACATTTTGAGCACATGTTCACTGACAGACGAGTTTTCCTCCATCTTGCAAGCATAGAATTTATCGGAGGTCTCATACCTCTCGATCCGGGCGTTCTTCTGAAAGATAAACTCCAACTCCTGGAACATCTCAAATGCTCCATGACGCTCAAAGCGACGTTGAAGTCCCGGTTCTAAGCCATACAAGACTGCACATTGAACTTTTGAGTAGTCCTCCTTACGTGCTAACCAAGCGTTCTTAACATCCTGATCAGCCGTAGCGGGTGGTTCATCTCCTAGCACAGCATTAAGGACATAATCCTTCTTCCCAGCTTGTAAGATTAGCTTAAGATTACGAGCCTAGTCTACAAAGTTGCTTCCATCATCTTTCAACTTAGCTTTCTCTAGGAACGTATTAAAATTCAGGATGACTGACGCGTGAGCCATGATCTACAACACAAATATATTCAAAGTGGACTTAGACTATGTTCAAGATAATTAGAGTTTAACTTAATCAAATTATATGCTAAACTCCCACTCAAAAAGTACATCTCTCTAGTCATTTGAGTGGTGCATGATCCACTTACACTATCCCAAGTCCGATCATCACGTGAGTTGAGTATAGTTTCAGTGGTAAGCATCCCTATGCTAATCATATCATCTATATGATTCATGATCGACCTTTCGGTATCATGTGTTCCGAGGCCATGTCTGCACATGCTAGGCTCGTCAAGCTTAACCCGAGTGTTCCGCGTGTGCAACTGTTTTGCACCCGTTGTATGTGAATGTTGAGTCTATCACACCCGATCATCACGTGGTGTCTCGAAACGACGAACTGTAGCAATGGTGCACAGTCGGGGAGAACACAATTTCGTCTTGAAATTTTAGTGAGAGATCACCTCATAATGCTACCGTCGTTCTAAGCAAAATAAGGTGCATAAAAGGATTAACATCACATGCAATTCATAAGTGACATGATATGGCCATCATCACGTGCTTCTTGATCTCCATCACCAAAGCACCGGCACGATCTTCTTGTCACCGGCGCCACACCATGATCATCCATCAACGTGTTGCCATCGGGGTTGTCGTGCTACTCATGCTATTACTACTAAAGCTACATCCTAGCAAAATAGTAAACGCATCTGCAAGCACAAACGTTAGTATAAAGGCAACCCTATGGCTCCTGCCGGTTGCCGTACCATCGACGTGCAAGTCGATATTTCTATTACAACATGATCATCTCATACATACAATATATCACATCACATCGTTGGCCATATCATATCACAATCATACCCTGCAAAAACAAGTTAGACGTCCTCTAATTTGTTGTTGCATGTTTTACGTGGTGACCAAGGGTATCTAGTAGGATCGCATCTTACTTACGCAAACACCACAATGGAGATATATGAGTTGCTATTTAACCTCATCCAAGGACCTCCTCGGTCAAATCCGATTCAACTAAAGTTGGAGAAACCGACACTTGCCAGTCATCTTTGAGCAAAGGGGGTTACTCGTAACGATGAAACCAGTCTCTCGTAAGCGTACGACTAATGTCGGTCTAAGCCGCTTCAATCCAACAATACCGCGGAATCAAGAAAAGACTAAGGAGAGCAGCAAAACGCACATCACCGCCCACAAAAACTTTTGTGTTCTACTCGAGAAGACATCTACGCATGAACCTAGCTCATGATGACACTGTTGGGGAACGTCGCATGGGAAACAAAATTTTCCTACGCGCACGAAGACCTATCATGGTGATGTCCATCTACGAGACGGGATGAGTGATCTACGTACCCTTGTAGACCGTACAGCAGAAGCATTAGAGAACGCGGTTGATGTAGTGGAACGTCCTCACGTCCCTCGATCCGCCCCGCGAACAATCCCGCGATCAGTCCCACGATCTAGTACCGAACGGACGGCACCTCCGCGTTCAGCACACGTACAACTCGACGATGATCTTGGCCTTCTTGATCCAGCGAGAGAGACAGAGAGGTAGAAGAGTTCTCCGGCAGCGTGACGGCGCTCCGGAGGTTGGTGATGACCTTGTCTCAGCAGGGCTCCGCCCGAGCTCCGCAGAAACGCGATCTAGAGGAAAAACCGTGGAGGTATGTGGTCGGGCTGCCGTGGAAAAGTCGTCTCAAATCAGCCCTAAAACCTCCGTATATATAGGTGGGAGGGAGGGGGCATTGCCTTGGGGCTCAAGGAGCCCCAAGGGGGACGGCCGAGTCCAAGGGGGAGGACTCTCCCCCCCCAAACCGAGTTGGACTAGGTTTGGTGGGAGGGAGTCCCCCTTCCTTCCCACCTCCTCCTTTTTTCTTCTTTCTCTCTTGATTTTCTTCTCCTTGGCGCATAGGGCACTTGTGGGATGTCCCACCAGCCCACTAAGGGCTGGTGTGTCTCCCCCAAGGCCTATGGGCTTCCCCGGGGTGGGTTGCCCCCCCGGTGAACTCCCGGAACCCATTCGTCATTCCCGGTACATTCCCGGTAACTCCGAAAACCTTCCGGTAATCAAATGAGGTCATCCTATATATCAATCTTTGTTTCCGGACCATTCCGGAAACCCTCGTGACGTCCGTGATCTCATCCGGGACTCCGAACAACATTCGGTAACCAACCATATAACTCAAATACGCATAAAACAACGTCGAACCTTAAGTGTGCAGACCCTGCGGGTTCGAGAACTATGTAGATATGACCCGAGAGACTCCTCGGTCAATATCCAATAGCGGGACCTGGATGCCCATATTGGATCCTACATATTCTACGAAGATCTTATCGTTTGAACCTCAGTGCCAAGGATTCGTATAATCCCGTATGTCATTCCCTTTGTCCTTCGGTATGTTACTTGCCCGAGATTCGATCGTCAGTATCCGCATACCTATTTCAATCTCGTTCACCGGCAAGTCTCTTTACTCGTTCCGTAACACAAGATCCCGCAACTTACACTAAGTTACATTGCTTGCAAGGCTTGTGTGTGATGTTGTATTACCGAGTGGGCCCCGAGATACCTCTCCGTCACACGGAGTGACAAATCCCAGTCTTGATCCATACTAACTCAACCAACACCTTCGGAGATACCTGTAGAGCATCTTTATAGTCACCCAGTTACGTTGCGACGTTTGATACACAGAAAGCATTCCTCCGGTGTCAGTGAGTTATATGATCTCATGGTCATAGGAATAAATACTTGACACGCAGAAAACAGTAGCAACAAAATGACACGATCAACATGCTACGTCTATTAGTTTGGGTCTAGTCCATCACGTGATTCTCCCAATGACGTGATCCAGTCATCAAGCAACAACACCTTGTTCATAATCAGAAGACACTGACTATCATCGATCAACTGGCTAGCCAACTAGAGGCATGCTAGGGATGGTGTTTTGTCTATGTATCCACACATGTAAATGAGTCTTCATTCAATACAATTATAGCATGGATAATAAACTATTATCTTGATACAGGAATTATAATAATAACTATATTTATTATTGCCTCTAGGGCATAATTCCAACAACGCCACCCAGGCTTGTGGGGCCCACAGGTACCCCCTCCACTCATTCTTGCTCTCATCTGGTTCTCCTACCTCCAGAAAAAATCGTTTTGTAGCTCAAACCCGTGTTCTTGCTCCTCTTGCTGGGATTTTCGATCTCTTTGCTCAAATCACCGTTCTCCGAACTGTTTTGGGGAAATTACTCCTTGGTAAGTGACTCCTCCATTGGTCCAATTAGTTTTTGCTCTAGTGCCTTATACTCCGCGTATTTTTGTTGCCTTGGTGACCATGTTCTTGAGCTTTGTATGCTGATTCTAGCTGGTCCCAAGTAGTTTTGATGCATAATATGACCTCTAGGCACTTGTTGGAGTAGTTGCTACTAGTTTAGTTGAACCTTGTTCACCTTTCCTTTGGGTCACTGAAAATTTCAGAAAAGGAAGATGTTCAGGAGAAACTTTCATGGTGGTTCTTCAAGCAAGAGAGGTCCCAGTCTTGCGATTCGGGAGCCTGATCCTTACCAACCTAGGGACACGCAGGTACAACCATGTGAATGGCCTTCTGATGAATTTATGATTGAGGCAGGTTTCAAAGATGAGTTTGATGCACTTGTTCACAACGTCGGACTCAAAGAATTCATCTTCGATAAATGTGAACAGTATGTTGCTCTCACTGCCTCTTTTGTTCGTAGATTCAAATTTCCAGCTCGCCGTGAAACATCGGTACTGTTTGATCTCTATGATAAATCTTATACCATGGATTTAGAGGATTTCAATAGAATTTGAAAAATACCTACTTGGGGTAGCCTCAGCGATCCTCCTAAATCTTTGGTTAGAGATTTTTGCGCCGGTATTACAGTTGGAGAAACAAGAGACATTACGCAAGCTACCATGGGGAGTATTCATTTTCCTGCCTTGCATTATTTTGCCCTCTTCATAGGCGGATGCATTAATGGCAAGATTGAGCATTGTCACCTCTGCGCACCCGACCTTAGTATCCTTAAGAGCGTAGTGACGGGTGACAAAAGCTTCAACATGGGAGCTATTATAGCAAGGAGGCTGAATAAGAATGATATTGAAGGGGATTTCTTTGGTGGCATCTATGCCACTCGCATAGCAAATTTTCTTGGAGTACCCATCCGCGAAGGAGATCCCCCGCTCCATACAGCTTTCCTTGACTGCGTCGCTTTGACACGCTACCAGTTCCTTGAGAGGGATGATGAATCCCTCCTATACCGATTGATATTTAACCAACAGCGTGTTTTCCATATTACCCTTCCTGCTCCTGTCTTCTTTGACTTTCAGGTAAAATGGAGATATTACATAACCAGAGGAGAGGCAGAGGAGTATGAGAGGGAGGCAAAGGCTGCTCGTCTCCGTGAGGCAGCTATTCAGGCAGTGGCTGCAGCGCTCCCGTATAACCCCCATTATGATTTTGGGTTTCGCCAGGACCATCCTTGGGAGTAGACCAAGTTAGGCCAAAAGCCTAAGCTTGGGGGAGTACGTGATCTCACCGACTTTACATTCTTGCTTATGCTTTCACTTTGTAGCTGGTGTTCACACTTTGCCACTGTATCATCCATGCTAGTTTGTTTTCTTTTTCTCGTTTTCTTTTCGTGTGTCTGTCTAGTTTGAGAAAAACGAAAAAGATTTTCCTTTTCTTCTTTTGCTTGTTGGGAGCTTTCCCGTGTAGATAGTTTTATTTTTCTTTGGGTCAAGGTAGAAGATATTGGTTACAATGTTTAGTGGCTCTTGCATGCATACCTGTTTAGCTTTCAAAGAGCCATATTACTTTGTCTTCTCCTTTGTGTTTGCCTGCAGATTCCAGCTTTAGTCCAATGCACGAGCACTCTTATTACTGTTCACATCGTTCCGTCTTGCAAGTGAAAGGCAATAATGACGATATATGATGAAGTGACTGAGCCTGGAAAAGCTGGTATGAACTCGATCTATTTTGTTTTTGTAAATATGACTAGCTCACTGTTCCTAGTTCAGCTTCGTTGTGAGAGAAACATGTTTGCAATGACAACTTAGAGATCATAGTTGCTTATGTCATGCTTACTTAGCTAGGAGGTTATAATGGTTTGTCTTGGTTGCCCACATGAATGCTGAGATGACTATGATGTAGTATGATAGGATGGTATCCTCCTTTGAATGATTCAAGTGGCTTGACTTGGCTCATGTTCACGCATGTAGTTGAAACAAAATCAACATAGCCTCTACGATGTTCATGTTCATGGTGATTTATGTCCTACTCATGCTTGCACCCAATGTTGGTTAATCTCAATGCATTTTGATGACTGTTGTCGCTCTCTAGTTGGTCGCTTCCTAGTCTTTTGCTAGCCTTCACTTGTACTAAGCGGGAATACTGCTTGTGCATCCACCTCCATAAACCCAAAGTTGTGCCATATGAGTCCACCATACCTACCTATGTGCGGTATCTACCTGCCATTCCAAGTAAATTTGCATGTGCCACTCTCTAAACCTTCAAGAAATAATCGGTTTTGCATGCCCGAACCGCTCATGTGGTGACAGGGGGCTAGTGGTATCTTCCATGCTAGGCGTGTTATCCTCGATATGTGTCTATTCACTATCATTAATGAGAAATGGGTCGATAATTGGAATTCCCAGTTCCATGCTCAAATCGAAAAGATAATTGCAAACAAAACTCCCCCAGGATTGATATTGGTATGGACGGTACCCGAGGATTCGGCTAGCCATGGAGTGTGATTGATTGGTGTTTGGGGAGTCAAAACTTTACTTTTCTGTTTGGGAACCGCTTATAGCATGTGTAGCGTGGAAGATGTTGAGAACTCTTAGTCATTGCGTTGACAATGAAACCATGCCACCCAAAATTATTATCTCTGTTTTCAAAGCTTGAGCTCTGGCACCTCTGCAAATCAATGCTTACCTCTGCGAAGGGCCTGTCTATTTATGTTCCTGTTGAGTCATCCTCCTCTTACAAAATCACCAATTAGAGAGCACCTCTGTCATTGTTATGCTTTGCTTTTAACTGTGTTGAGTATGACTATGACTAGATCTTCTTTGCCTTGAATTACAATGTTTAGTCAACCCTTGGTCTTTGAAGGTGCTCTGCATTTATGTTTTGCGGTCTCAGAAAGAGCTAGCGACATACCATCTATTCGTATTGCTTCATGTTGTTTTGATTGAAGTGTTGACAATTGAGGCTTATTATTATTTGGTCGCTAGTTGATTATGCCATTGATATGAGTTTACCGTGAGACCTAGATGTCATTTTCTTATGTGGTTTGATTGTGATCTTGCTAAAACTCTGGTTATGAGTTAGACATAGTTGCGACAACAAGATCAAACAGAGTTCGTCAAAGTTTTTCTTTTGTCTCTTTCAGTTTGTCAACTGAATTGCTTGAGGACAAGCAAGGCTTTAAGCTTGGGGAGTTGATACGTCTCCGTCGTATTTACTTTTCCGAACTCTTTTGCCCTTGTTTTGGACTCTAATTTGCATGATTTGAATGGAACTAACCCGGACTGACGCTGTTTTCAGCAGAATTGCCATGGTGTTGTTTTTGTGCAGAAATAAAAGTTCTCGGAATGTCCTGAAAATTTACGGAGATTTTTTCTGGAATAAAAGAAAAATACATGCGCAAAAATCCATCGGAGGAGGTGGACTAGTGGGCCACAAGCCCACAGGCCGCGGCCACCCCCCTGGCCATGCCGTGAGGGATTGTGGGACCCACGTGGATCCACGCCCCCAAAGTCAGCTCTATATATTCCATCTCGCCCGGAAAAAAAATCAGAGAGAATGTTTCATCGCGTTTTGCGATACGGAGGCGCCGCCACATCCTGTTCTTCATATGGAGGGCAGATCTGGAGTTCGTTTCGGGCCCCGGAGAGGGGAAATCATCGCCATCGTCATCATCAACCTTTATCCATCGACAATTCAATGATGATCTTCATCGTTCGTGAGTAATCTCATCGTAGGCTTGCTGGACGGTGATGAGTTTGATGAGATCTATCATGTAATCGAGTTAGTTCTTGACGGGGATTGATCCCTAGTATCCACTATGTTCTAGATTGATGTTGCTACTACTTGGCTATGCTTAATGCTTGTCACTAGGGCCCGAGTGCCATGATTTTAGATCTGAACCTATTATGTTGTCGCCAATATATGTGTGTTTTAGATCCTATCTTGCAAGTTGTCACCTACTATGCATTATGACCCGGCAACCCCGGAGTGACAATAGCTGGAACCACTCCCGGAGATGACCATAGTATGAGGAGTTCATGTATTCACCGTGTGTTAATGCGTTGGTCCGGTTCTTTATTAAAAGGAGAACCTTAATATCCCATAGTTTCCATTAGGACCCCGCTGCCACGGGAGGGATGGACAATAGATGTCATGCAAGTTCTTTTCCCTAAGCACGTATGACTACATACGGAATACATGCCTACATTAGATTGATGAACGGGAGCTAGTTACTTATCTCTCCGTGTTATAGCTGTTACATGATGATTCACATCCGTCATACTCATCCATCACCAATCCACTGCCTATGAGTCTTTTACTACTGGTCCTTGCTACGTTACTTTGTCTAGGCTTGTCCCTTGCTACAAAAGGGATTGGGCCACTTTGCTAGTGCTGTCACTTCGCTACTACTATTGCTACTGTTGTTACTCTGCTGCTGCTGCTACTGCTGTTCCTTGCTACTTTGCAGCTACTTGTTGCAAGACTTTTCTGGAGCCATTGCCTAGGAAGAATATTTCCCAGTCCACGTGCTCTTTACTAGCGCCATTGATACAACAGTTAGGAATAGTCTGCCGTGTCACGCCCAAGATGCGACCCTATCCTCAATTTGGCACGAAGGCCTCGTCAGGGATAGAAGTGCATCTCGTCATGTCGCAAGAATGGATATCGTTACAAGTACATGTACTGAAAAGAAGAGATATATATAGAATTGGCTTACACTCGCCACAAGCTACATCAGAGTCACATCAGTACATTACATAATCATCAAGAGTAAGAGCAGGGTTCGACTACGGACGAAAACAAACGAGAAAAGAAGAACGACGTCCATCCTTGCTATCCCAGGCTGCCGGTCTGGAACCCATCCTAGATCAATGAAGAAGAAGAAGAAGAAGAAGAAGCAACTCCAAATGAACAATCAACGCGCTCGCGTCAAGTAACCTTTACCTGTACCTGCAACTGGTGTTGTAGTAATCTGTGAGCCATAGGGGACTCAACAATCCCATTTCCAAAGGTATCAAGACTAGCAAAGCTTAATGGGTGAGGCATGGTTAAGTGGTGAGGTTGCAGCAGCGGCTAAGCATATATTTGGTGGCTAAACTTACGAGTACAAGAAATAAGAGGGGGAAGATCTACGCATAAGGGACGTGACTACTGATGATCAAATGAATGATCCTGAACACCTACCTACGCCAGACATAACCCCACCGTGTCCTCGATCGGAGAAAGTACTCACGAAAGAGACAGTCACAGTTACGCACACAGTTGGCATATTTTAATTAAATTACTTCGAGTTATCTAGAACCAGTGTTAAACAAAGTTTCCACATTGCCACATAACCGCGGGCACGGCTTTCCGAAAGATTTAACCCTGCATGGGTGCTCCAACTAGTCCATCACAAATTACCACAAGCCGCATAGAAATCCTCAATCACGAAGCTCGCGATCTCGTCGGATTCCCTAGTGGAAAACCTCAACTCTGAGATTACCCAAAGCATCACGGGAATCCCGATGCACAAGATATCTCGTCAAAGGTAAAACTAATCCAGCAAGGCCGCCCGACGTGTCGACGAACCCGATAGGAGCCGTGTATCTCGTTCTCAGGACACGATGGATGGAAAAGCCTACAGGTACCAAACCTCGTGTTGCCCCGTGGTGGCCTCGCAGTCTGTCCTTTTGGGACCAACACCATCAGCACTGGCCCCCGTGTTTATGTAAAATTACTCCTCGGGTAGCGCTAACTCCCTATGCATTTTAGTGTTATCAAAATTATTATGTTGGTAAAATGTAGAACCAAAGTTGGGCCTTGCCATACCAGCTTTAATCTAAAACGAATTATCAAGGGGGTCCCCATAACAACCCCGATCGTGTTAGGAGCGCTCAATTATGGAACATAACACCGGTAGCCGAAACTAAGGGGGCAAAGGTGGAACAAAACACGAGGCTAGAAAGGCCGAGCCTTCCACCTTTTACCAAGTATATAGGTGCATTAAAATAAATAGCATTTAATAGGGTGATATAACAAGGAACCCATGTGATCACATGGAAGCAACTGCACCTGCAACTAGCAACACTACACAGGGGTAAGCAAGCGGTAACATAGCCAATCAGTGGTTTGCTAGGTCGAACAGGTTGAAGGTTTTCATGGCATTGTTGAGAGGCTGAGATTTAACATGTGGTAGGCAACGAGACATAATCGATAGAAACGGTAATACTAGCATGGCAATGATAGTAATGGTATCTGGGGAAATGGTCATCTTGCCTGAGATCCCGCTTGGAAGAAGAATGACTCCGTGAAGCAGACGAACCGACGTAGTCGAACGGGTCCTCACAATCCGGCACGCAGCGGAACTCTAACGAGACGAAGCAAACCGGAAACAAGAATCAACAGACGATATACACCACACGATGCACAACACAAATGATGCATGAGCAGCTGAATACATGCAAGACACGACATGACAATTCACGACAATCAAACACTACATATTAAGTGAAGTTCAATATGCAACGAGTTGCATATTGACGAAACTCCACGTCTAATTATTTAGTTCTATCCCGATTATATACACGACATTGTTAAATGTGATTAAACATGGCAAGAGGTGAAGCGCAATTAAACTATCTATCTAGGCATTTTAAGTGAGGTCGGAAATGTCATATAGCACCTCCGAAACGACCTCACATGTTAATTTACAATTCTGTCCAGATCTGAACTAACACATTTAATTAGTTGTTAAACAGAAAAACGAATAGGTTCACGTGATTCTACGCGTCAAGACAAGCAATCTACACATAGAGAACATCTCCAACGGAGCTACGGATCAAAAGATACAAGCACCGCAAGATATGATGGCATGGATGCAATATGTGTGCAACGACGGTCACGAGCACTTCAAAACATGCAACCAGCAAGAGAAAATGAAACTACACGAGATTCTAAGCAAGTTTGATGTAGGACACGATCAAATCGGAGCTACGGTTCAACAACTACGAGCAAAACAAGAAATGACTAAAATCTGCCAAAATCAGCCACATAGCATTTCCTACACCCCACAACTACGAGCTACTCAACTCCAATATACTCAACCAAGACATGTCATGAAATAGGGCAAGAAGCACTACCACAAACAGTTAACAACAACTAGCATGGCATCAAGGATCACTAGGGAAAGAAGTCACAAAGTGGCATCCCACACACTATTTCAGACTTAGTGAAAATTACAGCTCATGAAAGTGCAGTTTTCGATCTGAAGCTATATTGACAACAGCAAAACCTATAGCTACAGGACTCCAAATGGCATGAAAATTCACAGCATACTAGAGAAACACAAGGGCTACAACTAACTCCATTGGACCAACCTTAAAAGAGCTACATATCAAAAGATACAAGCAAGACAAGACAACAACAAAATATAACAGATTCCAGACTTAGAAATATTTCAGCACCTCCAAATCAGCACTATTTCTAGCAACTTGAGAGCAAGCAAACCACACCTAAACATGCATTTCTACTGCAACTAAAAATACCAGGGGCTAGACTAAACATCCAAGAACAACTCTCTAGTTGACAACTCCTTCAAACGAAGCACAGAATAAATCCTACGAATTAAACAAAAGGGCATCACGACAAAATATCGCGCGAACTAATTTGCTCAAAAGCTAAAACTAATTACAGAGAAAAATCATATGGATTTTTCTACCCCGAAAGCATATAAAATATGTGGGGTTGCACAACAAAAATAATGCCACACGAAAATGCGAGAAAATAACCTAGACACGGAAAAATTAACTAGCGCAATTCCCTACACGTAAAAATACAAATGACTACTCTAAAATACATGGAAAATAGGTTCCTAAAACATGGGCATTTCTACTACGGCATACGAGCAATCCGGACTTGCGCGAAAATTAAATACGGGACGTATCCTATTAAAACAACACGTTATTCTAGGCATCTGGCACGCTAAACAACGTCAAACAATTATGCAAGTTGGATAATCGTATTCTACGCGAAATTCTACGCCAAAACCATATACCATACGCCTCGATCCGACTTACGGAAATAAAACTACACGCGTTCTAATATTCGTCAATTTTCTAGAATTTAATAATTCCGAAAATACCTAATATACTACGTGGGCCGAATCTATTCCGAACGGGCTACACAGAGCATGGGCGCATGATATCAATATTGCAATGGGGGTGAGGGATAACTGGACTCACCATGGGCTTGGGGCGAAGATGGGCCTCGCGTGGAGGTGGGCCTGGAGGCGGAGGCTGGCCTCGGGCGGCAGTTGCTCCTGCTGGGCCGGGGCGGGGTTGAGGCCCACGGGGCGAGGCGAAGGGGCTGCCCGAGCGGGCGAACTGCTCGTCGTCCTCCTTGTGCTCGTGGCCGAGCAGAGGACAACGGTGGCGGCAGGAGGCGCCGATGGTACTCGGGACCGGCAGGGAGGCCGCAGGGCGTTGGATTCGACGCGGGGCTGGGCGGATCTCGCGCCAGCGTCCCCATGACTGCTAGAGGAAGGCGACCGGAGGTGGGCAATAGCTCGGGAGCTCGCCATGGCGGGCTGCGCCAGGAGCTGCGTGTTGCGCGCAGCGGCGGAGGACGGCGAGGAGCTGATGGCCGGAGGCGGCGGACACGGCTGCCGGCCGGCCTGGGCGGCGACGCATAGGGGCGGCGCGCACGGGAGCAGCGGCGACTGGAGGGGAGCTCGGGAGGCAGATCGGGGCGGCGGTGGCTCGGGCCCGGGCTCGAGCGGGCCCAGATGGGCTTCGCGGGCCCGGCGGCTGGAGAGGGAGAGAGGAGGCTGGCTAGGGTTTCAGGGTTGGCACGGATTTCGAGGCAAAGGGGGAGAGGGGGCTGTCTAAAATATGATGGAGGGGTATTTATAACAAATGAGGGGGCTAGGTTACCCGGAATTCCGTTCCGGATCCAACCGTGCGGTCGGATTCGGACGATTCTTCACGCGGGAACGGGCGAGTGGCTGTGTAGAGGGGATATCCAGAGACGAGATGGAGAACGGGCGGCCTGGCAACGTATTTTAAAACACCGACAAACATTCGTCGAATAACCAAGGACAGTGCCGCTACGGTCGACCGTTCGGGTACCACACGGACTCCGATCACGACGAAATTTGACAGGCGTCCTAGCTATATCTAATTACGGCCGCATGCCAAGTTTCACCCCCGATCAAAGAAAGTTTTACGCACACTTTTAAAAACAAGATTCGAACGATGCCGCGGGCGCGTGCGTGTGCGGTCGGGCTTAGAACGGACAACGACGAGAACCGGCAACTACTAACGGATGCAAGTTTTGAAAACTGACGGCAACGGAACGCCGATGCAACGCTGATGATGCGCATGATGCATTGATGATGCGACAAAAGAAAATAGACACACGACGAAAACGGAAAGACAGGGGAATCTTCTGGAACGTCGGCATCGGGTGTCACATGCCGTCAACAGATCGTTTCTGGCACCGTTGCTATCATACCACTTTGCTACCGATACTTTGCTTGCAGATACTAATCTTTCAGGTGCGGTTGAATCTGATAAACTAAGCTGCTAATACTTGAGAATATTCTTTCGCTTCCCTTGGCGAACCAGCAAATTTGGGTTGAATACTCTACCCTCGAAAACTGTTGCGATCCCATACGCTTGTGGGTCATCAATCTTCATGGAGATCTATCCGATGTAATCTTCTTTTGGGGTGCGTTTGTCGAGATCCGATGAATTGTGGATTTATGATCAGATTATCTATGAATCTTATTTGAGTTTCTTCTGATCTCTCTTATGCATGATTTCATATCCTTGTAATTCTCTTCGAGTAGTGGATTTTTTTGGCCAACTAGATCTATGATTCTTGCAATGTGAGAAGTGCTTGGTTTTGGGTTCATACCGTGTGGTGACCTCACCCAGTGACAGAAGGGGTAGCGAGGCATGCATCATGTTGTTGCCATCAAGGGTAAAAAGACGAGGTTTTCATCATTGGTTTGAGATTATCCCTCTACATCATGTCATCTTGCTTAAGGCGTTACTCTGTTCGTCATGAACTCAATACACTAGATGCATGCTAGATATCGGTCGATGTGTGGAGTAATAGTAGTAGATGCAGAAAGTATCGGTCTACTTGTCTCGGACGTGATGCCTATATGTATGATCATTGCCTTAGATATCGTCATGACTTTGCGCGGTTCTATCAATTGCTTGACAGTAATTTGTTCACCCACCGTCATATTTGCTATTTTGAGAGAATCCTGTAGTGAACACTATGGCCCCCGGGTCTACTCCACACCATATTTTTAGCCTTACACTTTTTCTTTGTTGCACTTTCCGCCTTCAGATCTCACTTTGCAATCAATCTTGAAGGGATTGACAACCCCTTTAAAGCATTGAGTGCAAGCTCTTTTGTGTTTGCGCAGGTACTCTGGACTTGACGAGATTCTCCTACTGGATTGATACCTTGGTTCTCAAACTGAGGGAAATACTTACTGCTCCTGTGCTGCATCACCCTTTCCTCTTCAAGGGGAAAACCAACGCAAGCTCAAGATACGACAGAAGGATCTGTGGCACCATTACCGGGGAAGGACTTTTGTTGCTACAACAGAAGGATTTCTGGCGCCTTTTCCGGGGAGGATCAAGTCAAGAACTCATCCAAGTAGGTGTTGCAAACTCGTCTCTTGCATTTACTTTGTTTGCCAGTTGCCTCTCGTTTTCCTCTCCCCCACTTCGCAATTTGCCTTTTTCGTTTGCCTATTCGTTTGCCCTTTTCTCTCGCCTGCTTTCTGTTCGTCTATGTGGGATAGTCTACCTGTCCTCATGGCTAGATCCACCTCTTCGAACGATACTCCCGAGAGCGAAGTTCTCAATTTCAAACAAATTGAGGAAGAAAACTTAAAGGACGCTTGGTATAGGATTTGCAATGCTCACAGTAGATCTACTCATAAGCAATCCACTACCGTCCTGCTTCGCAGTTTTTATGTGGGTGTTTCTCCTTGGAATAGGTATATTCTTGACACCATCGTGGGTGGAAATTTCTTGGGTAGCCATACCGTTGATTCTTACGGCACTGTAATAAATTTGGTAGGCTCACCCCCGCTCATGGTTAATGGAACTACCTTAACTCTGGAACATGTGATGCGTAGGCTGGACGTCATTGAAAATAAAGTTTCTACGATAGAACTCATTGAGAATTTGGATAAAAAGATCCACAAACAAATCACTCAGTACGGATCCAAGGTGGGAATGGTTTTCAAAAATGTAAAGGAGAAGGAACCCACAGTTAACGAAAAATTAGGTCATGGTTCCGCTAGGATTGGCAAACTAGAGGACGTTATAACCAACTTGGGTTCCGCTTTTGCCGCTGTGCAGAATACTCCAAACTTTGCCCACAATAAGGTCACCAGGTCTGTTTTTGTTCCCAAAAATAGTGGGGAATCATCTAGCAAGAAAGATGAAAACCTTAAGATGATAAGTGATCACGCTACTTATGGTTTGAGCACCAAAGACGACGATACGTGATTCTATCGCTTTTATGCCTAGCTAAGGGCGTTAAGCAATAGCGCTTGTTGGGAGGCAACCCAATGAATTTATCTTTTTCTTTCTGTTTTGTTGCGTCCACACCATCATAATTCTGTTATGATTGTGTTCTTTGTGTTTCTTTTTGTGTTTGAGCCAAGCAAAACCTTTATGACTAGTCTTGGTGATGGTTGTTTGATCCTGCTGGAAAAAGACATAAACTTTTCGCTCACAAGATGATTTTTCATTTTTATTCAGAAAGAGCTTTTGAGTTGATTCTTTTTGCTGCTGGTTGATATCCCTTTTGCCCAGGCAGTCGTAATTTTTCAGAAGTTTTGAGGTACCAAAAGTATACGAAGTATACAGATTGCAACAAACTGGTCTATTTTTGACAGATTCTGTTTTTGTTGAGTTGGTTGCTTGTTTTGATGAAACTATGGTTAGTATCGGGGGGTACTAGCCATGGAAAAGTGAGAATTCAAGGACACCAAAAAGCCTAAGCTTGGGGATGCCCCGGGAAGGCATCCCCTCTTTCGTCTCCAATCCATCGGTAACATTACTTGGACCTATATTTTTATTCACCACATGATATGTGTTTTGCTTGGAGCGTCTTGTATCTTAGGAGTCTTTTCTCTTTGTTGTGTCACAATCATCCTTGCTGCACACCTTTTTGAGAGAGAGAGACATGCACTCATCGTGATTTTGCTAGAATGCTCATAGTGCTTCACTTATATCTTTTGAGCTAGATACTTTTGCTCGATGTGCTTCACTTATATCTTTTAGAGCACGGCGGTGCGTAACTTGGTAGTTGGCTTATGCTATGAAAGTAGTCCCAAAAGTGATAGGTACCCAAATAGGATACAGAAACCTCCATCTTCATGTGCATTGAGTAGAAACAGTAGTCTTGATTCCTCTCAATTAGTTTTGAGACGTGGATTTGGTAATATTAAGAGCTATGTTAGTAGGGTGTTGTGAATCTAGATATACTTGTGTTGAAGTTAGTGATTCCCGTAGCATGCACGTATGGTGAACGGCTATGTTAGGAAGTCGGAGCATAATTGATTTATTGATTGTCATCCTTTGTGTTGAGGTCGGGATCGCGCGATGGTTAACACCTACCAACCCTTCCCCTCGGAGTATGCGTTTAGCACTTTGTTTTGATTACTAATAAAAACTTTCACAACAAGTATGCGAGTTCTTCATGACTAATGTGAGTCCATGGTATAGATGCACTTTCACCTTCCACCATTGATAGCCTCTCTAGTGCCGTGCAATTCTCGCCGGTGCACAAACCCATCATATGCCTTCCTCAAAACAGCCACCATACCTACCTACTATGGCATTTTCATAGCCATTCCAAGATATATTGCCATGCAACTCCCACCGTTCTGTCTCATGACTTATGTCGTCACTCTCATATTGCCATTGCATGATCGTAAGATAGCTAGCGAGATGTTTTAACGGCATACGCCTTGCTAGATCGTTGCACATCTCGGTACACTGCCGGAGGCATTTCCTATAGAGTCATCATCGTTCTAAGCTTTGAGGTGTGAGTAAATAAAAGTGTGATGATCATCATTAGAGCATTGTCCCATGTGAGGAAATAAAAAAAAAGAGGCCAGAGATCCCAAATAAAAAAAGAGAAAAAAGAGGCCCAAGTGCCCAAATAAAATAAAATAAAAAAAGAGAGAAGGGACAATGTTCTTCATGATAGCACCATGTTCTTCATGATTGAGAACTTCTCGCTTTGTCACTACCATATGCTAGTGGGAATCTTCATTATATAACTTGGCTTGTATATTCCAATGATGGGCTTCCTCAAAATTGCCCTAGGTCTTCGTGATCAAGCAAGTTGGATGCACACCCACTAGTTCTCCTTTTGACCTTTCACATACTTATAGCTCTAGTGCATCTCTTGTATGGAAATCCCTACTCATTCACATCAATATCTATTGATGGGCATCCCATAGCCCTTTGATACGCCGAGTCAATGTGACCATCTCCTCCTTTTTGTCTCACAACCACCACCACACTCTATTCCACCTATAGTGCTATATCCATGGCTCACGCTCATGTATTGCGTGATAGTTATAAAAAGTTTGAGAAAGGAAGAGTGCGAAAGCAATTACTTGGCCACTACTGGGGTTGTGCATGATTTACATTAGTTGTGTGAGGATGATGGAGAATAGCCACACTATATGATTTTGTAGGGATAACTTTCCCTAGCCTTGTTATTTTGAAAGTTCATGATTACTTTGCTAGTTTGCTTGAACTATTATTGTTTTCATGTCAATAGCGAACTATTGTTTCGAATCTTACAGATCTGAACATTCATGTCACATGAAAGAAGTTGCAAAGGACAACTATGCTAGGTAGCATTCCACATAAAAAATTCATTCTTTATCACTTCCCTACTTGAGGACGAGCAGGAGTTAAGCTTGGGGATGCTTGATACGTCTCCAACGTATCTATAATTTTTGATGGTTTCATGCTATTATCTTGTCAATTTTGGATGTTTTGCATGCCTTTTATAAATTTTTTGGGACTAACTTATTAACTCAGTGCCAAGAGCCAGTTCCTGGTTTTCCCATGTTTTTGACCCCTTTCATAGGAGGATTTTGAACGGAGTCCAAACGGAATGAAACTGCCAAAAAGATTGTTTCCGGAACAGAAAAAGATCGGGAAGCCGGAGAATCAGGGCAGGGGGCTGATACGTCTCAAACGTATCTATAATTTTTGATGGTTTCACGCTGTTATCTTTGTTGGAAATATGCCCGAGAGGCAATAATAAAATGGTTATTATCATATTTCCTTGTTCATGATAATCTTCTATTGTTCATGCTATAATTGTATTAATAGGAAACAGTAATACATGTGTGAATAAATAGATCACAATTTGGCTAGCTCATTAGTCAATAGATGATCATGGTTTCCTGATCATGGGCATTAGATGTCATTGATAACGGGATCACATCATTGGGAGAATAATGTGATGGACAAGACCCAATCCTAAGCATAGCACTAGATCGTATTGTTCGTATGCTAAAGCTTTTCTAATGTCAACTGTCTTTTCCTTCGACCGTGAGATTGTGCAACTCCCGGATACCGTAGGAGTGCTTTGGGTGTATCAAACGTCACAACGTAACTGGGTGACTATAAAGGTGCACTACGGGTATCTCTAAAAGTGTCTCTTGGGTTGGTACGAATCGAGATCGGGATTTGTCACTCCGTGTGACGGAGAGGTATCTCTGGGCCCACTCGGTAGAACATCATCATGAGCTCAATGTGACTAAGGAGTTAGTCACATGATGACGTGCTACGGAACGAGTAAAGAGACTTACCGGCAACGAGATTGAACAAGGTATAGGTATACCGACGATCGAATCTCGGGCAAGTTCTATACCGACAGACAAAGGGAATCGTATACGGGATTGATTGAATCCTTGACATCGTGGTTCATCCGATGAGATCATCGTGGAGCAAGTGGGAGACACCATGGGTATCCAGACCCCGCTGATGGTTATTGGCCGAAGAGGTGTCTCGGTCATGTCTGCCTATCTCCCGAACCCGTAGGGTCTACACACTTAAGGTTCGATGACGCTAGGGTTATAGGGAACTGTTATACGAGGTTACCGAAAGTTGTTCGGAGTCCCGGATGAGATCCCAGATGTCACGAGGAGCTCCGGAATGGTTCGGAGGTAAATATTGATATATAGGATGGATGGGTTTGGACGCCGGAAGTGTTTCGGGCGTCACCGGTAACGTACCGGGACCACCGGGACCACCGGAGGTGGCCTCGGGAGTCCACCGAAGGGGGCAACGACCCCAAGAGGCTAGATGGGCCAAGTGCGGGAGGGAACCAGCCCCTAGGTGGGCTGGTGCGCCTCCCACACCCAGCCTGTCGTGGGTATAAGTCTGACAGTAGATGTGTAGGGTACGAAAGGATGGGCAGAGCCTTAGCTACGGCGAGGTTGTATGAGTTCAGGCCCCTCTACGGTGGAGGTAATAGCCCTACGTCTCAGTGCTCTTGGGAGCTTGTTGTCGAGTGGAATATAGATTATAGTGAATTGCTAACCCTTGCACCAGTGGGGAAGGGCGGCTTATATAGAGTGCGCTTCCCTCCACAACGGTTCGGTGCACAGGGGTGGAGTAGTGGCGAATAAATGCCTACGTTACAGGTAACGTATGTCTTGAATGCTAATAAAGGCACATGGAAACGTATGACCATTGCCCTCCAAGGGGGTTACGATGTACAGAGTGGAATCCAGTCGGTGAGTTTGGTACGCTCCGAATGCTCATCTCCGAGTGGATGATGGAGGGATCGTCACCGACTGGATGATGTGAAGTCCTTAATTCAGTCGGAACTGACTAAGGGCCTTGTCCCTTATGAGGGGTAGTCCTTGGGTAGGACCTATAGGGCAGGCCTATCACCCTACCCTAGGACTATAACCCCATCATTAGTCCCCGAATGGATTGGGGTTGGAACGATGAAGCGATGCTTGGAGTACGGATGCGACTGGTACGGATGCGACTTTGGCGTTGTTTGCCTCGATCCATTTTATCTTCTTTGACCAATGATCCGAGTGGATGTATTTGTGAAGTGTACCGTCAGGGACCGAGTGCTTCCGTGGTATCTTTTGACGTGACCAGTCAACTGACAGCGACGGATTTTCCGGGATCTCCAAATTTCGGTTGCTACGCGCTCAACGGGGATGACGATATCGCAATCGAGTAGTATCTGACGCCTCGATTCCCACACCTTCATCTTCTCCACTAATATCGCAGCAACCGGTCGGGGGATAAGATTTCGGGGCCACCTGATAGTGACCCAGTCGGAACCTTATTTAAACCTCTACGGCAAGTGTTTTTCGCTTCACTCGCCGGATAACTTGCACTTGCCCCGCTTCTCTCGCCGTCCCCGGCGCATCCCAAGCTCCTTCCTTCTCCTTCTCCCTCGCGGATCTGCAACCTCCGCCATGACAAAGGGGCAGACTAGCAAGCTAGAGGCGTGGAAGAAGAAGGGGAAGGCGGCGGCCCCTGCTCAGCGGCGGCAGCGAGCGCTACCGGCGGGTTAGATCCAGGGGGATTTCCTCCCCTCCACGATGACGGAGGAGAACCTGCTGGAGTTGGTGGAGCACGGGATGATTGCGCACAAGTCGTGGAGGTTGCCGGCGGAAGGCGAGACCGAGTTGGCGCCTCGGGAGGGGAGCGCGTCTTGTTGCTCAGGCACGTGCACCGAGGTTTCTCTCTGCCTCCTCATCCCTTGTTAAAAGGTATAATGAACCACTTCGGGGCGCAGCTCCACCATTTTCCTCCGAATGCCATAGCTCATCTCTCTGCCTTCATCGTGTTGTGCGAGTGTTTCATCGGCTGTCCTCCCCATTGGGGGCTTTTCAAACACATCTTCTCTGCTAGATCCCAAACCATCAAACGACTTAACCAGCGAGATGATAAAACTCACCTCCTCCAGCTCTGCGGAGGCTTAGGCTTCCAAAAGAAAAGTAAAAGTAGCTATCCTGCTCTTCAGCTGAGTGAATCTGTTAGGAACTGGCAGTCGACATGGTTCTACTACCAGGACGTTGCTTGCCCGAATGCTACCACTGGACTGCCTCCTTTTAGCTTAGACCGACCGGCTCCGCCTAGGCAGCTCGCGCTCACAAAGGCGGAGAAGACCCAAATCCAGCCTTTGGTCGATGCGCTTGTAGAGGTCGTCCGAAGGGGAGTCACCGGCATAGATTTGCTAGAGGTTTTCGTGGGTCGGCGTATCCAGCCCCTGCAAGCTCGACACCACGCCATGTGGCACTACACAGGGCCTGAGGACTCCACTCGGACTAACATCGAGTGCGTGACCGGGGAGACGGTGGCGTCGTGGGTCCTCAACATCACAGGCGCTTGCAAAAACCCTAGAGGAGCCCGGCGAGTGAAGGCCTTCCGCGCGGACAACCCTCCTCCGAACGAAGTGAGTATAACTTGTCGAGTGCACACAACTGTCTTAGATTTATCGCTTTCTTGAATCACCATCTGACGTCTGACGTTGTCGACTGTATCTTATGCAGGAGTGGACTAACTGGTTTTCTCCTGTCTCGAACGGGAATCCGGCCGAGGAGGAGGAAGGCAGCCAGGAGGGCAGCATGGAGAGCGTCGAGTATGTCTCCGACAGTGGGGAGACGGAGGAGGAGTTCGCAGAAGAAGAAGAGGCAGACGAGGAGCAGAACTCGCCACCTCCACCGCCAGAGCCTCGGACTAAGCGCCGTCATGAACCTGTGGCTCCTTCGGCCCCTCCAGCATCCTCGAGTGCGCCGCCAGCTGCTCCTATGGTACCGAGTGCCTCGCCATCCGTTCCCGTGGCTCCAAGTGCTGGGAGCACAAAGTGGACGAGGGACTTTGCTGCTGAGCCTGCGGGTCAGCCCTCTAAGGTGGCCAAACCGAGTGGATCTAAGCCTCGGAAGGCTTTGCCGCAGATGAGGGTCACAGTTCTCGTGACCTCAACGTAAGTGCATTGTTCTTCTATCTTCTTTCAGTATTTGATTGAACTCCTGCTTATTGGTCGAATGAATTTTACTCGACAGAGTTGCCACCTCTGCCACCTCTCCGGCACGCCAGGGGGACGATCCCATGGACATGGACAACGTTGTCACATCCCAGCCAGGTGCGTCGTGGCGATTCCGAGAGTTTACATTATTGCATCACGAATTCTGTCTTTGGTCTTGCCTTTTTCCTGTGATCTCACGCTGTTCGGTCGGGTTTCCCTCAGGGGTGATCCATGTGAGGAGGGCGACTAGAGGAGGTCTGAGCAAGCTATGTTGCCTGTCCTTGAGGCTGTTCTGCCGGTTACTACTCTTGCCATGGACGCGCCGCCGACCGAGACGATGCCGTCGACTGAAACGGCGCTGATCACTGCTGAACCAACTGGAGCAAGCCTTGGGATGCCCAAGGAGCCTCCTACGATGCCAGTTGACTGTCGAGTACAACGTCCAGCGCCTCCCGGAAGATCAGGTGGGAGCTGCCAAGGGGGCCATGGTGCAGGCGGAGCTGATGGCGAGAGAGGCCAAGAAAGCGTACGACTCCATCGCGTCCGTGTGCAAGCGAAGCTTGGAACTGCGGGATGATATCCGAGTAAGTGGGGTAGTAAGTATTTACTTTCCTCTTGTAACCCACTGGGTGTTTGAGCAATGCACTCGGATATTGTATGATTGTTTTGCAGTGGGTTCACTCTTAGTGAACCCAGTGGGTGTAGTCCCCGAGACTTCTGTCGAGTGCTTGCACCGACAGTTGTCTTTATACACATTTTCTTTAATTTTATCAGATCAAAAACTAATCTGTTCGAATGTTAGCAGTGGGGGCACTCCGAGTGCACCTACTGGATGAGTCCCCGAGAGTAATTTTACTCAGGTCGGGTAGTAGTAACCTCATAGACTTGTTTGTTCTCATGTATCTCAATAGGGCGGACCTATTTGAGCTTCATGCTAGTGGGGTCACTCTTAGTGAACCCACTGGGTGTAGTCCCCGAGACCGCTGTCGACTGCTTGCGTCGGCAGGGGTGTGAGAACTTAGAATTTTTATTGTTGTCCTTGTTGAATTTTTCTGATCGTCTCTTGGCGCTGACTTGTAGAAAACTTGCGAGATGGGAGCAGCGTACGAGACTCTAAGGGCTGAGAAGGTTCAGTTTGCTGGGGAACTGGATGCAGCAATGGTTGCAATGGCTGGTATGAAGGATGTTCTGGTAGAACGAGAAAAGTCCTTGGAGCAGGCCGGTGAGGCAAACAAGGCATTGGCGGATGAAGTGGAGAAAATGGGGAAACAAAGGACCGATCTGATGGGACAGATGAAAGTGTTGAACAGGCGGTGCATAGCACAGGAAAATTACGTCAGTGATTGGGCCCGGAAGATGATAGCGCTTCTCGGTGGTAAGTTCTGTTTTTCCGAGTGCTTGTGGACTGTCCATTTCATTCTGCGCTTACTGTTTGCTCATCTTGTCTTTGCAGATTTTTGCATGGACGCTGAGGTTGAAGCAGCTGACGTTGAGCGGTTGATTCTTGAGAACGTTCCACTCGGCGAGGACGCCAATCGAGATATGCTCCGAGCGCACATTCGCCTGGGCAAAGTTGGACCTTTCATCGGTCGACTGAGAGAGGTCGTCGGCCGAATCGACAAGGAGCTTTGGCCTGAAGACGAGTCTCGACACGAGATGGAAGGCTTGATGACTCGGCTAGAGGAGGTCCCGAACCGAGTGCAGGCGTGGAAGAAATTTGCGGCTCGCTGTGGTGCGGACGTCGCTCTGTCGCTTGTCCGAGTGCACTGCAAGGAGGCTCGCGAAGAGAAGTTGAAGGCGTTGCAGGTCGCCAACACGAAAAAGCTTCGATTCGAAGACTTCATGGAGACCTTCCTTGAGAGCGCCACTCGCATCACCGACGGGATCGACCTCGACACATTCGTGGAGCCTGCCAGTCCTAGTGCCAGTCCTGACGATGTTTAAGAAAACTTTTACCTTGGTATGCCGAGTGTTGGTTGTAAGAAACTTTGGCCACTGCCGTTGGTCGTCACATTCGTGGTTCGGTGTGGATAAGCTTGATCTACACCGAGCCAACTATCCTTAGGTGAACTTTGAATTTGAATCGAATCTTTTTCTCTTCTTTTGCCAAAGAGTTGTTGATACGATTTTGGCTCGTGGTTTTTGTTTGGCGTTTCTTGGTGAAGCCAATGGCAAACATGCGGAGCATGTAATTGTCAGTTGTATTGACATCTGCATGAGCCTCACTGAGGGTCTGCTGAGTCTTCAAGTGGATCTGTGGGATACACTCGAAGGCAATAGAGTACTTAGGCGATTCGTGATCGCGGCTAAGTCTTCGAGTGCGACTGTCAGGTCGTACTCGAAGCGAGTTGTTATCATGTCATTTTCTGTGGTCTTGACATCTACATGAGCCTCAATGAGGTTCTGCTACTCATGTAATTGCCAGTTGTCTTGACATCTGCATGAGCCTCACTGAGGGTCTGCTGAGTCTCCGAGTGGATCTGTAGGATACACTCGAAGGCAATAGAGTACTTAGGCGATTCGTGATCGCGGCTAAGTCTTCGAGTGCGACTGTCAGGTCGTACTCGGAACGAGTTGTTACTCATGTAATTGTCAGTGGTCTTGACATCTACATGAGCCTCAATGAGGTTCTGCTACTCATGTAATTGTCAGTGGTCTTGACATCTACATGAGCCTCAGTGAGGGTCTGCTAAGCCTCCGAGTGGATCTGTGAAATACACTCGAAGGAACCTTTCTATTTAAGCGATTCTTGATCGTAGACAAGTCCCCGAGTGCGACGTTAAGTGCACACTCGGAGAAAGTGTGTAGTTAGGCGATTCGTGATCGCAGCTAAGTCCTCGAGTGCGACGGTTAGTGCACACTCGGAGAAAATTTGTACTTAGGCGATTCTTGATCGTAGCTAAGTCCCCGAGTGCGACGTTTAGTGCACACTCGGAGATAGTTTGTACTTAGGCGATTTTTGATCGCAGCTAAGTCCCCGAGTGCAACGTTAAGTGCACACTCGAATAGAGTTAATACTTGGGCGACTCTTGATCGCAGCTAAGTCCCCGAGTGCGACGTTAAGTGCACACTCGGAGAAAGTTAGTACTTAGGCGATTCTTGATCGCAGCTAAGTCCCCGAGTGCGACGTTTAGTGCACACTCGGAGAAAGTTATTACTTAGGCGATTCTTGATCGCAGCTAAGTCCCCGAGTGTGATGTTTTAGTGCACACTCGGAGAAAGTTAATACTTAGGCGATTCTGGATCGCAGCTAAGTCCCCGAGTGCGACGTTTAGTGCACACTCGGAAAAAGTTAGTACTTAGGCGATTCTTGATCGCAGCTAAGTTTTTTTTTGAGACCGGAGTCTGGGACCGCGGAAGAATTTTGAATCTGCAAAAACTCAATCTTCTTTGTATTATTTCACCGGTACTTATTCTTTACATTGCTTCAGTCGACGGTCACGTGTAGAAGCGCTTCAGGAGATCTCCGTTCCATGCTCGCGGCTCGTCCGTTTCCCTGTCGATGTTGTAGAGTCGGTATGCTCCGTTGTTCAGCACCTTGGAGATGATGAAGGGTCCTTCCCAGGCGGGAGCCAACTTGTGAGGTCTCTGCTGATCCACTCGGAGCACCAGGTCACCTGCTTGGAATGTACGACTCCTGACGTGTCACGCGTGAAAGCGCCGCAGATCTTGTTGATAAATGGTTGAGCGAGTCAGTGACATCTCGCGCTCCTCCTCTAGAAGATCCACTCCGTCTTTCCTTGCTTGTTCTGCTTCAGCTTCGGAGAAGAGTTCAACTCGTGGAGCGTTGTGAAGCAAGTCACTCGGAAAGACCGCTTCTGCTCCGTAAACGAGGAAGAACGGGGATCGCCCTGTAGATATATTTGGGGTTGTGCGGAGACCCCAAAGCACCGAAGGTAGCTCGGTGACCCATGCACCAGCGGCATGTCCCACCTCTCGAAGGAGTCGAGGCTTCAAATCTTGCAGAATAAGTCCATTCACCCGCTCTGCTTGTCCGATTGTTTGGGGACGCGCCACAGATGCAAAATCCACTCGGATACCTTGGCTTGCACAGAAACCTTTGAATCTGTCCGAGTCAAAGTTTGTTCCGTTGTCGGTGATTATGCTGTGGGGTACCCCGAATCTGGAGATGATGTCCCTGACAAACTTGATGGCTGTTAGGGCGTCGAGCTTCTTGATGGGCTTGGCTTCGATCCACTTTGTGAACTTGTCGACTGCCACCAACAGATGTGTGAATCCCCCTTGGCCTGTCCTGAATGGACCGACTGTATCTAATCCCCATACCGCAAACGGCCAAACAAGAGGGATTGTTTTCAACGCAGATGTTGGCTTGTGGGACTTGTTAGAGTAGAACTGACAGCCTTCACATCGGTCGACCATATCTTTAGCCATTTCATTCGCCTGCAGCCAGAAGAAGCCTGCTCTGAATGCTTTGGCGACGATTGCTCTTGAAGAGGCGTGATGACCGCATGTTCCCGAGTGAATTTCTTCCAGGATTAACTGTCCCTCCTCAGGGGAGATGCATCATTGAAGAACGCCTGAAACGCTTTCCTTGTAAAACTGGCCATCAATGACAGTGAACGACTTTGACCTGCAGACGATCTGTCTGGCTTGGACTTCATCTTCTGGTAATTCTTGCCTCAGGATGTATGCAATGATCGGCACAGTCCAATCGGGGATGACAGCAAGAATCTCCATGATCAAATCAACCACAGCAGGTACGTCGACTTGAGTCGGATCTGTCGAGCTCTTTGGTTGTACTGGTTCCTCTGTGAAAGGATCTTCTTTAACTGAGGCAAGGTGGAGGTGCTCGAGGCAGACGTCACTCGGGACTGGTCTCCGAGTGGATCCGAGTTTTGCCCACTCATCAGCTGCTTGGTTCTTCAGTCGCGGAACATGGTGGAGTTCTAGACCTTCAAACTTTTTCTCAAGCTTCCTCACTGCATTGCAGTATGTGGTCATGGTGGGGTTCCTGCCGTCCCACTCCTTCATCACTTGATTGACCACCAAATCCGAATCGCCATAGACCATCAGGCGACGGACGCCGAGTGCGATGGCCATGCGCAGTCCATCAAGGAGAGCTTCATACTCAGACTCGTTGTTGGAGGAATCAAAGTGTATCTGTGTTGGAAATATGCCCTAGAGGCACTAATAAAATGGTTATTATCATATTTCCTTGTTCATGATAATCGTCTATCGTTCATGCTATAATTGTATTAACAGGAAACAGTAATACATGTGTGAATGAATAGATCACAATGTGTCCCTAGCAAGCCTCTAGTTGGCTAGCTCGTTAGTCAATAGATGATCATGGTTTCCTGGTCATGGGCATTAGATGTCATTGATAACGGGATCACATCATTGGGAGAATGATGTGATGGACAGACCCAATCCTAAGCCTAGCACTAGATCGTATTGTTCGTATGCTAATGCTTTTCTAATGTCAAGTATCTTTTCCTTCAACTGTGAGATTGTGCAACTCCCGGATACCGTAGGAGTGCTTTGGGTGTATCAAACGTCACAACGTAACTGGGTGACTATAAAGGTGCACTACGGGTACCTCCGAAAGTGTCTGTTGGGTTGGCACGAATCGAGATCGGGATTTGTCACTCCGAGTGACGGAGAGGTATCTCTGGGCCCACTCGGTAGAACATCATCATGAGCTCAATGTGACTAAGGAGTTAGTCACACAATGACGTGCTACGGAACGAGTAAAGAGACTTACCGGTAACGAGATTGAACAAGGTATAGGTATACCGACGATCGAATCTCGGGCAAGTTCTATACCGACAGACAAAGGGAATCGTATACGGGATTGATTGAATCCTTGACATCGTGGTTCATCCGATGAGATCATCGTGGAGCTAGTGGGAGCCACCATGGGTATCCAGACCCCGCTGATGGTTATTGGCCAGAGAGGTGTCTCGGTCATGTCTGCCTATCTCCCGAACCCGTAGGGTCTACACACTTAAGGTTCGATGACGCTAGGGTTATAGGGAATTGTTGTACGAGGTTACCGAAAGTTGTTCGGAGTCCCGGATGAGATCCCGGACGTCACGAGGAGCTCCGAAATGGTCCAGAGGTAAAGATTGATATATAGGACGGATGGTTTTGGACACCGGAAGTGTTTCGGGCGTCACCGGTAACGTACCGGGACCACCGAAGGGGGGCAACGACCCCAAGAGGCTAGATGGGCTAAGTGCGGGAGGGAACCAGCCCCTAGGTGGGCTGGTGCGCCTCCCACACCCAGCCGAATGCGCAAGTGGTGGGGAGAGGGGGCAACCCTAGGCGCAGGTGGGCCTTAGGCCCACCAGGTGGTGCGCCACACCCCCTCCCACCCTAGCCGCCGCCCCCCTCTCCCATCTGGTGGCCGCCGGCCCCTAGGGAGGGAACCCTAGGGGTGGCGCGCCCTCCCCCCTGCTCCTATAAATAGATGAGGACTCGGGGCTGTTGGAGACACCGTTTCATCTCTCTCACGACGCAGCCCTGCTCCTCTCCCTCCTCCTCTCTGCCGGCGCTTGGCGAAGCCCAGCCGGGAGACCTCGTCTCTCCACCGACACCACGCCGTCGTGTTGCTGGACATCTTCCCCAACCTCTCCCTCCTCCTTGCTGGATCAAGGTGCGGGAGACATCACCGGGCTGCACGTGTCTTGAACGCGGAGGTGCCGTTGTTCGGCACTAGATCGGAATCGCCGCGAGTACGACTCCATCAACCGCGTTCTAGCAAACGCTTCCGCTTAGCGATCTTCAAAGGTATGAAGATGCTCTTACCCCTCTCTCGTTGTTGGTCTCTCCATAGGAAGACATGAACATGCGTAGGTCTCTCCAACAGTGGCATCCGAGCCAGGTTTTCTATGCGTAGATTCTATGCACGAGTAGAACACAAAAGTTGTGGGCGATGGTTTGTCAATTTGCTTGCCGTTACTAGTCTTATTCTTTTCCGGCGGTATTGTGGGATGAAGCGGCCCAGACCGACCTTACACGTACGCTTACGTGAGACTGGTTCCACCGACAGACATGCACATCGTGCATAAAGGTGGCTAGCGGGTGTCTGTCTCTCCTACTCTAGTTGGATTGGATTTGATGAAAAGGGTCCTTATGAAGGGTAAATAGCTTTGGCATATCATCGTTGTGGCTGTCACGTAGGTAAGAAGGCGTTCTTGCTAGAAACCCAAATCAGCCACGTAAAACTTGCAACAACAATTAGAGGACGTCTAACTTGTTTTTGCAGGGTTTGACATGTGATGTGATATGGCCAAAGTTGTGATGTTGCATGTATGATGTATGAGATGATCATGTTATTGTAATAGGTTTCACGACTTGCATGTCGATGAGTATGACAACCGGCAGGAGCCATAGGAGTTGTCTTAATTTATTGTATGAGATGCAACGCCATGTGCTTACTACTTTTACTTCATTGCTAACAGTTAGCCATAGTAGTAGTGATAGTAGTAGTTGGCATGACGACTCCACGGAGACACGATGATGGAGATCATGGTGTCACGCCGGTGATGATGATGATCATGCGATGCCTGAAGATGGAGATCGAAAGAGCAAAGATGATAATGGCCATATCATGTCACTATATGATTGCATTGTGATGTTTATCATGTTTTACATCTTATTGCTTAAAACGACGGTAGCATAATAAGATGATCCCTCTTAAAATTTCGAGAACGTATACCCCTAAGTGTGCACCGTTGCGAAGGTTCGTTGTCTCGAAGCACCACGTGATGATCGGGTGTGATAGATTCTAACGTTCGCATACAACGGGTGTAAGCCAGATTTACACACGCGAAACACCTAGGTTGACTCGACGAGCTTAGCATGTACAGACATGACCTCGAATACAAGAGACCAAAAGGTCGAACATGAGTAGTATGGTTGAATACGATCAGCATGAAGTTGCTCACCATGGTGACTAGTCCGTCTCACGTGATGTTCGGACACGGGTTAGTCAACATGGATCATGTATATCTTAGATGACTAGAGGGATGTCGATTTAAGTGGGAGTTCATACTTAATTTGATTAAATGAACTTAATTGTCATGAACTTAGTCTAAAAGTTGTATTTATAAATATTGTAGATGTCCAACGTCAACCTCAATTTCAACGCATTCCTAGAGAAAAACAAGCTGAAAGATGATGGTAGCAACTATGCGGACTGGGTTCGCAACCTGAAGCTCATCCTTGAAGCAGCTAAAAAGGCTTATGTCCTTAATGCGCCGCTAGGTGACCCTCCCGCTCCCGCAGCAGCCCAGGACATTCTAAACGTATGGCAAGCGCGGAGTGATGACTACTCTCTGGTCAGGTGTGGCATGTTATACAGTTTAGAAACGGGTCTCCAAAGACGTTTTGAGCAACACGGGGCATATGAGATGTTCCAAGAGCTGAAGCTAGTTCTTCAAGCTCATGCCCGTGTCGAGAGATATGAAGTCTCCGACAAGTTCTTCAGCTGTAAGATGGAGGAGAACAGTTCTGTCAGTGAGCACATACTCAAAATGTCTGGGTTACAGGGTCGTCTGACTTCACTTGGAGTCGAACTTCCGGATGATGCTATCATTGACAGAATCCTCCAGTCTCTCCCACCAAGCTACAAAGGCTTTGTGCTTAACTACAACATGCAAGGGATGGAGAAAACCATTCCCGAGTTGTACTCGATGCTCAAGTCTGCAGAAGTAGAAATCAAGAAGGAGCATCAAGTGTTGATGGTCAACAAGACCACTAGTTTCAAGAAAGGCAGGGGTAAGAAGAACTTCAAGAAAGACGGCAAAGCTGTTGCCGCGCCCGGTAAGC
This sequence comes from Hordeum vulgare subsp. vulgare, assembly GCF_904849725.1. Taxonomy (NCBI): domain Eukaryota; kingdom Viridiplantae; phylum Streptophyta; class Magnoliopsida; order Poales; family Poaceae; genus Hordeum; species Hordeum vulgare. The sequence continues at coordinate 307,325,710 of NC_058518.1, forward strand.
CAGATGCCGGGAAGAAGAAAAAGAACGGACCCAAGCCTGAGACTGAGTGCTTCTATTGCAAGGGAAAGGGTCACTGGAAGCGGAACTGCCCCAAATACTTAGCGGACAAGAAGGCCGACAACGTTAAAGGTATATGTGATATACATGTTATTGATGTGTACCTTACCAGCGCTCGTAGTAGCTCCTGGGTATTTGATACCGGTGCTGTTGCTCACATTTGCAACTCAAAGCAGGAACTGCGGAATAAGCGGAGACTGGCCAAGGATGAGGTGACGATGCGTGTCGGGAATGGTTCAAAGGTCGATGTGATCGCCGTGGGCACACTACCTCTACATCTACCGTCGGGATTAGTTTTAAACCTTAATAATTGTTATATAGTACCAGCTTTAAGCATGAACATTGTATCAGGGTCTTGCTTAATGCGAGACGGCTACTCATTTAAGTCAGAGAATAATGGTTGTTCTATTTATATGAGTGATATGTTTTATGGTCATGCTCCGCTGGTGAATGGTTTATTCTTGATGAATCTCGATCGTGATGTTACACATATTCATAGTGTGAGTACCAAAAGATGCAAAGTTGTTGATGATAGTCCCACATACTTGTGGCACTGCCGCCTTGGTTATATCGGCGTTAAGCGCATGAAGAAGCTCCATACTGATGGACTATTAGAGTCTCTTGACTTTGAATCATTTGACACATGCGAACCGTGCCTCATGGGCAAGATGACTAAGACTCCATTCTCAGGAATAATGGAGAGAGCAACCGACTTATTGGAAATAATATATACTGATGTGTGTGGTCCAATGAACGTTGAAGCTCGCGGTGGTTATCGTTATGTTCTCACTCTCACCGATGATTTGAGTAGGTATGGGTATATCTACTTGATGAAGCACAAATCTGAGACGTTTGAAAAGTTCAAGGAATTTCAGAGTGAGGTTGAGAATCAACGTGACAGAAAAATTAAATGTCTACGATCTGATCGTGGAGGAGAATATTTGAGTCACGAGTTTGGCACACACCTAAGGAAGTGTGGAATCGTTTCACAACTGACGCCGCCTGGCACACCACAGCGCAACGGAGTGTCTGAACGTCGTAATCGCACTTTATTAGATATGGTACGATCTATGATGTCTCTCACCGACTTACCGCTATCATTTTGGGGATACGCATTAGAAACTGCAGCATTCACTTTAAATAGGGCACCGTCTAAATCCGTTGAGACGACACCGTATGAACTATGGTTTGGCAAGAAACCTAAGCTGCCGTTTCTTAAAGTTTGGGGCTGCGATGTTTGTGTGAAGAAACTTAAACCAGAAAAGCTCGAACCCAAAGCGGAGAAATGCGTATTCATAGGATACCCTAAGGAAACTATTGGGTATACCTTCTATCTTAGATCCGAAGGTAAAACCTTTGTTGCCAAGAACGGATCCTTTCTAGAGAAAGAGTTTCTCTCGAAAGAAGTAAGTGGGAGGAAGGTAGAACTTGATGAGGTGATTACACCCCCTCTCGAACAGGAAAGTAGCGCAGCGCAGGAAGTTGTTCCTCTGGCGCCTACACCGACTGAAGAGGAAGTTAATGATGATGATCATGAAGCTTCGGATCAAGTTACTACTGAACCGCGAAGGTCCACAAGGGTATGCTCCGCACCAGAGTGGTACGGCAACCCTGTGATGGAAATCATGTTGTTAGACAACGGTGAACCTTCGAACTATGAAGAAGCGATGGCGGGCCCAGATTCCAACAAATGGCTTGAGGCCATGAAATCCGAGATAGGATCCATGTATGAGAACAAAGTATGGACTTTGGTGGACTTGCCCGATGACCAGCGAGCCATAGAAAATAAATGGATCTTCAAGAAGAAGACTGATGCAAACGGTAATGTAACCGTTTACAAAGCTCGACTTGTCGCAAAGGGTTTTCGACAAATTCAAGGAGTTGACTACGAAGAGACTTTCTCTCCCGTAGCGAAGCTGAAATCAGTCCGAATCATGTTAGCAATTGCCGCCTTTTATGATTATGAAATTTGGCAAATGGACGTCAAAACAGCGTTCCTTAACGGGAACCTTAAGGAAGAGTTGTATATGATGCAACCAGAAGGTTTTGTCGACCCCAAGGGTGCTAACAAAGTGTGCAAGCTCCAGCGCTCCATCTATGGGCTGGTGCAAGCATCTCGGAGTTGGAACATTCGCTTTAATGAGGTGATTAAAGCGTTTGGGTTCATACAGGTTTACGGAGAAGCATGTCTGTACAAGAAAGTGAGTGGGAGCTCTGTAGCTTTCCTCGTACTATATGTAGATGACATATTATTGATGGGGAATAATATAGAGATGCTGGAGAGCATAAAGGCCTATTTGAACAAGAGTTTTTCAATGAAGGACCTTGGAGAAGCTGCATACATATTAGGCATCAAGATCTATAGAAATAGATCGAGACGCCTCATAGGTCTTTCGCAAAGTACATACCTTGACAAGATATTGAAGAAGTTCAATATGGAAAACTCAAAGAAAGGGTTCTTGCTAGTTTTGCAAGGTATGAGATTGAGTAAGGCTCAGTCGCCGACCACGGCAGCAGACAGAGAGAAGATGAGTTCTGTCCCCTACGCTTCAGCCGTGGGCTCTCTAATGTATGCCATGTTGTGTACCATACCTGATATAAACCTTGCCATAAGTTTGGTAGGGAGGTACCAAAGTGATCCCGGTACGGAACACTGGACAACGGTCAAGAATATCCTTAAGTACCTGAAAAGGACTAAGGAAATGTTTCTCGTTTATGGAGGTGACGAAGAGCTCGTCGTAAAGGGTTACGTCGATGCTAGCTTCGACACAGATCCGGATGACTCTAAGTCTCAGACCGGATACGTATACGTGTTGAATGGTGGGGCAGTGAGCTGGTGCAGCAGCAAACAAGAAGTCGTGGCAGCATCTACATGTGAAGCGGAGTACATAGCTGCTTCAGAAGCGGCTCATGAAGGAATTTGGATGAAGGAGCTCATCACCGACCTTGGAGTGGTTCCAAGCGCGTCGGGTCCTATGACACTCTTCTGTGATAACACTGGAGCCATTGCCATAGCCAAGGAGCCCAGGTTTCACCGGAAGACGAAGCACATCAAGCGCCGCTACAACTCCATCCAGGACCATGTCCAGAGTGGAGTGATAGATATTTGTAAAGTACACACGGATCTGAATATTGCAAACCCGTTGACTAAACCTCTTCCACGAGCAAAACATGATCAGCACCATAATGCTATGGGTGTTCGATACATCACAATGTAACTAGATTATTGACTCTAGTGCAAGTGGGAGACTGTTGGAAATATGCCCTAGAGGCAATAATAAAATGGTTATTATCATATTTCCTTGTTCATGATAATCGTTTATCGTTCATGCTATAATTGTATTAACAGGAAACAGTAATACATGTGTGAATGAATAGATCACAATGTGTCCCTAGCAAGCCTCTAGTTGGCTAGCTCGTTAGTCAATAGATGATCATGGTTTCCTGATCATGGGCATTACATGTCATTGATAACGGGATCACATCATTGGGAGAATGATGTGATGGACAGACCCAATCCTAAGCCTAGCACTAGATCGTATTGTTCGTATGCTAATGCTTTTCTAATGTCAAGTATCTTTTCCTTCGACCGTGAGATTGTGCAACTCCCGGATACCGTAGGAGTGCTTTGGGTGTATCAAACGTCACAACGTAACTGGGTGACTATAAAGGTGCACTACGGGTACCTCCGAAAGTGTCTGTTGGGTTGGCACGAATCGAGATCGGGATTTGTCACTCCGTGTGACGGAGAGGTATCTCTGGGCCCACTCGGTAGAACATCATCATGAGCTCAATGTGACTAAGGAGTTAGTCACACGATGACGTGCTACGGAACGAGTAAAGAGACTTACCGGTAACGAGATTGAACAAGGTATAGGTATACCGACGATCGAATCTCGGGCAAGTTCTATACCGACAGACAAAGGGAATCGTATACGGGATTGATTGAATCCTTGACATCGTGGTTCATCCGATGAGATCATCGTGGAGCTAGTGGGAGCCACCATGGGTATCCAGACGCCGCTGATGGTTATTGGCCAGAGAGGTGTCTCGGTCATGTCTGCCTGTGTCCCGAACCCGTAGGGTCTACACACTTAAGGTTCGGTGACGCTAGGGTTATAGGGAATTGTTGTACGAGGTTACCGAAAGTTGTTCGGAGTCCCGGATGAGATCCCGGACGTCACAAGGAGCTCCGGAATGGTCCAGAGGTAAAGATTGATATATACGACAGATGGTTTTGGACACCGGAAGTGTTTCGGCGTCACCGGTAACGTACCGGGACCATCGGAGGTGGTCCCGGGGACCACCGAAGGGGGGCAACGACCCCAGGAGGCTAGATGGGCTAAGTGCGGGAGGGAACCAGCCCCTAGGTGGGCTGGTGCGCCTCCCACACCCAGCCCAATGCGCAAGTGGTGGGGAGAGGGGGCAACCCTAGGCGCAGGTGGGCCTTAGGCCCACCAGGTGGTGCGCCACACCCCCTCCCACCCTAGCCGCCGCCCCCCTCTCCCATCTGGTGGCCGCCGGCCCCTAGGGAGGGAACCCTAGGGGTGGCGCAGCCCTCCCCCCTCCTCCTATAAATAGATGAGGACTCGGGGCTGTTGGAGACACCGTTTCATCTCTCTCTCGGCGCAGCCCTGCTCCTCTCCCTCCTCCTCTCTATCGGCGCTTGGCGAAGCCCTGCCGGGAGACCTCGTCTCTCCACCGACACCACGCCGTCGTGTTGCTGGACATATTCCCCAACCTCTCCCTCCCCCTTGCTGGATCAAGGTGCGGGAGACGTCACCGGGTTGCACGTGTGTTGAACGCGGAGGTGCCGTTGTTCGGCACTAGATCGGAATCGCCATGAGTACGACTCCATCAACCGCGTTCTAGCAAACGCTTTTGCTTAGCGATCTTCAAAGGTATGAAGATGCTCTTACCCCTCTCTCGTTGCTGGTCTCTCCATAGGAAGACATGAACATGCATAGGAAAATTTTGAATTTATGCTACGTTGCCCAACAATCTGCAACACATACTTCAGTTTGTCACCCTTCGGCGACACGATCACAACGCCAGCGCCGGAGGCATTCAACATCTTGGACCCATCGAAAAACATTGTCCAATGAGCCGAGTAGATGTGGGTCGGTTGCTGTTGTTCTACCCATTCTGCTATGAAGTCAGCCATAGCTTGAGGCTTTATAGCTTTCTTGGCCTCGAACTTGATGCCGCAGTATAACATCTCCATTGCCCACTTAGCCACTCGACCCGATGCGTCCCGATTGTGGAGGATTTCAGACAACGGAGCATCAGAAACGACAGACACCGAGTGGTCTTGGAAATAATGAGCCACCTTCTTCGCAGTCATGTAAATCCCGTAGATAAGTTTTTGATAGTGGGGATACCTCTGCTTGGAAGGAGTCAGGACTTCGGAGACATAATACACTGGCCGCTGAACTTTGTATGCTTTGCCTTCTTCTTCTCGTTCGACTGTGAGAGCAGTGCTAACGACTTGATTTGTAGCCGCGATGTACAGAAGAAGGGGCTCTTTACTGAGCGGAGCAGTAAGAACCGGCTGGGTGGAAAGTAGGACTTTGAGGTCGTCGAATGCGACTTGGGCTTCGTCTGTCCACTCGAAAGTATCTAATTTCTTCATGAGTCGGTACAGAGGAAGCGCTTTCTCGCCGAGTCGACTGATAAACCTGCTCAAAGCCGCTAGGCAACCTGTGAGCCTTTGAACGTCGTGTATTCTGACCGGCTGCTCCATTCGGACGATGGTCCCGATCTTTTTGGGGTTGACATCGATCCCTCGTTCGGAAACGAAGAAACGGAGTAACTTTCCGCTGGGAACACCGAATGAACACTTGGTCGGGTTGAGCTTGATATCGTACCTACGAAGGTTGGCGAATGTTTCTGCCAAGTCAGTCAGCAGGTCGGAACCTTTGCGTGACTTGACTACGATATCATCCATATATGCCTCCACATTCTGACCGATCTAGTCGAGGAGGCATTTTTGGATCATGCGCGTAAAGGTTGCTCCTGCATTCTTCAAACCAAATGGCATAGTGATGAAGAAGAAGCACCCGAATGGGGTGATGAAGGCTGTTTTTAATTCATCGGGGCCATACAGACAGATATGATGATAGCCCGAGTAGGCATCAAGAAATGACAAACGGTCGCAACCCGCAGTCGAATCGACAATTTGATCGATGTGGGGGAGCGGAAAATGGTCTTTCGGGCAGACCTTATTGAGATGCTTGAAGTCGATGCACATTCGGAGCGACTTGTCTTTCTTGGGCACCATGACAACATTGGCGAGCCACTCGGAGTGGTGAACCTCGCGAATGAAGTTGGCTGCTAAAAGCTTGGCCACCTCTTCTCCGATTGCCTTCCTCTTGTGTGCGGCGGACCAACGCAGGCGTTCTCGGACAGGCCGAGCGGTGGGATCCACATGCAGTCGGTGCTCAGCCAACTCCCTGGGTACACCTCGCATGTCAGAGGGTTTCCATGCAAAGATGTCCCAGTTCTCACGGAGGAATTGGATGAGCTCGGCTTCCTATTTAGGATCGAGGGTGGTGGAGATGTTCGTCGGGGCAGCGGTGTCATCTGTCGGGTGGATCCTGACCTTCTTCGTCTCTCCCGCCGACTGGAATGCGGACTCCGAAGCTGGCTTCTTCGAACGCATCAAGTCAGCGGGGTCGACTGTTTTCTTGTAGTCCTCAAGCTCGAGGACAGCCATCTGCTGATCGGCGATCCTCGATCCCTGCTGCAGACACTCCTCGGCCCGCTGCCGATTGCCTGTGATAGTGATCACAGCTTTCGGGCCTGGCATCTTCAGCTTCAGGTACACGTAGCATGGACGGGCCATAAAACGCGCATACGCCGGGCGGCCTAGAATTGCGTGGTACGCACTCTAGAAGTCCACCACCTCGAACGTCAGCTTTTCCTTGCGGAAGTTCTTGTCGGAGCCGAAGACGACGTCCAACGCGATCTGGCCGAGTGACTTGGCCTTTCGTCCAGGGACGACTCCATGGAACTGCATGCTGCTCTCGTTAAGTTTGGACATCGGAATGCCCACCCCCTTGAGAGTGTCAGCGTACATGATGTTCAAACAACTGCCGCCGTCCATGAGGACTTTGCGCAGTCGGACTCCTTCCACCACCGGGTCGACGACCAGAGCCTACCTCCCTGGGGTGGGTACGTGTGCTGGATGATCCGACTGGTCAAAGGTGATCGCAGTCTGAGACCATTTGAGGAACGTGGGGTTGGTCGGCGTGGCCATGTTCACCTCCCTGTTCACCAGCTTCAGTCGACTCTTGCTCTCAACGTCAGCAAAAATCATCAGTGTTGCATGGACTTGGGGGAACGGATCCTCCTTGTCCTCCTCATCCTATTCATTGCCCTTTTCACTCGGTTGCCCTTCGCCGAACCCCTGGATCAGGAGGCGACATTGCCGAGTGGTATGCTTTGGATATATGGCGTTGCCCTCTTCATCCATCTTCGTGTGAATCGGACATGGCTGGTCCAGGATGGGGTTGTTGAACTGCTTCTTCTTGGGGGTGAACTGAGCCTTCCCCTTGCCCTTGAACTTGGCATTGGTAACAGCTGCGGCTTCTGCCTGCGGAGTGGATTTAGCTTTCTGCTTCTGCTTCCGAGTGTTATTCCCATCTCCATCAGCGACTGTTTTGTGCTTGCCGCTACGGATGCGGTCCTCTTCTTCGCCATTTGCATAGCGTGCCGCTATCTCCATCATCTTACTCATGGAGATGTCGCCGGTTCGACCGAACTTCAGGTACAAATCTTTGTACCGCACGCCTGCCTTGAAGGCACAAACTGCTTGGTGCCTTGTGACGTTCTCCACCGTGTGGTAGAGGGTCGTCCAACGCTGAATGAAATCGCGCAGGGGTTCATTCTGCTTCTGGACGCAATGCTGGAGCTCCACAAGGCCAGCAGGGCGTTTGCACGTCCCTTCAAAGGTCCTGATGAATACTTGGGCCAGATCTGCCCAGCTGTAGATGCTTGAAGGAGCCAGCTGGTTCAGCCACGCTCGTGCCGAGCCGTCGAGCATCATAGGGAGGTGCTTCATGGCGACGTGGTCGTCCCCTCCTCCGATCTGGACAGCCACTCGGTAGTCGTCCAGCCACGTTTCTGGCTTGGATTCTCCTGTAAACTTGCTGATCCCCGTCGCCAATCGGAAGTTGGGAGGGATGTCAACCGACCGGATGGCTCGACTGAAGCACTCGGGACCAGAGACGATGGTCCTGCTTCCACTCGGACGGTCGATATCGTGACCATCGCGGTGGGCTCGGCCCCTGTCGACCCTCCGCTGGGTGATATGCCCTCTCGCGTCGGGCCTTGGATCGTAAGTGTCACCGACTGAACGCCGATCATCATGATGTCGGGGCCCGTAGGGCCCACCCCCGCGGAGGGGTGCGTGAACGGCGACGATCTTCGGGATTTACGGAACGGCTGCCTCCCCTGTGTCGCTGATGAGAACCAGGGTTGTGAACTGACCGATGCGTGTTCGCATGAACATAACTATTGTGGATCCTGTTGTGCGACTGGGAGACCGCCGAATTTTGCTGTTGCGCCGTGTGTAGCAGGGCGCGGATTTGTTCGATCCCCCTGCCAGCCTCTGAATCAGTCGGCTGAAGGGAATCGGCTATCTTGGCGGTGGCAGCCAGGTTGAGGATGGGTGTGCAGAACACCTCCACGTTGCTCCGCCGAGTGTGCCGACTGGCGGAACGGCGAGGCGGACGGCGAGCGCCGGATGTTTCACCGATCTCGTGCTCGTTCCGGCCAGTTTGGCGGGGACTTTCATGGGAGTTGGCCATGTGCACTTCTGCTGCAGGCCCGCGACCCAAGTACTCGGAAGGAAACTCAGTCGGAACCGAGTCCGAGCGCTGGGACGGCGGGGCAACCACAACCGACTCTAGGACCGCCACTTGTGAAGACGCGTTCTGGCGCGCCTGGGCGTGTTGCACCCAACGCTGGAGCCGTGGACGGCGGGACCGCTTGTTGCGGCGCGTGACGGCGGTGTAGGTTGACATCGGAGCCGACTGCTGGAGAAGAAGAATACCGCGGGCGCCGGCACGAAAGTGCGTAGCCCCGCGACGGGGGAGCGCCTCGACATCGAGAGAGGCGTCCCAAAGCTATGCCGAATCGTCGACGATGAAGGAGAGAGCGCCGAAGAGGATCTCGTGACCCATGCTCAAATCTCCACCGGATGACATGACGAAAAGATGTAGTCGCAAACTCGCCGGAAGTCGCTTAGACGCCTGCCCCACGGTGGGCGCCAACTGTCGTGGGTATAAGTCTGACAATAGATGTGTAGGGTACGAAAGGATGGGCAGAGCCTTAGCTACGGTGAGGTTGTATGAGTTCAGGCCCCTCTACGGTGGAGGTAATAGCCCTACGTCTCAGTGCTCTTGGGAGCTTGTTGTCGAGTGGAATATAGATTACAGTGAATTGCTAACCCTTGCACGAGTGGGGAAGGGCGGCTTATATAGAGTGCGCTGCCCTCCACAACGGTTCAGTGCACAGGGGTGGAGTAGTGGCGAATAAATGCCTACGTTACACGTAACGTATGTCTTAAATGCTAATAAAGTCACGTGGAAACGTATGAACGTTGCCCTCCAAGGGGGTTACGATGTACAGAGTGGAATCCAGTCGGTGAGTTTGGTACGCTCCGAATGCTCATCTCCGAGTGGATGATGGAGGGATCGTCACCGAATGGATGATGGGAAGTCCTTAATTCAGTCGGAACTGACTAAGGGCCTTGTCCCTTATGAGGGGTAGTCCTTGGGTAGGACCTATAGGGCAGGCCTATGACCCTACCCTAGGACTATAACCCCATCACAGCCCAATGCGCAAGTGGTGGGGAGAGGGGGTAACCCTAGGCGCAGGTGGGCCTTAGGCCCACCAGGTGGTGTGCCACCCCCTCCCACCCTAGCCCCCCCCCCTTCTCCCATCTGGTGGTCGCCGGCCCCTAGGGAGGGAACCCTAGGGGTGGCGCAGCCCTCCGCCCTCCTCCTATAAATAGAGGGGGGTTTTGTCCATTGGGGGACACGGTTTTCTCTCTCTCTCTCTCTCGGCGCAGCCCTGCCCTTCTTCCTCCTCCTCTCTGCCAGTGCTTGGCGAAGCCCTGCCGGGAGACCTCGTCTCTCCATCGACACCATGCCATCGTGCTGCTGGAGATCTTCCCCAACCTCTCCCTCCTCCTTGTTGGATCAAGGTGCGGGAGACGTCACCGGGCTGCACGTGTGTTGAACGCGGAGGTGCCGTAGTTCAGCACTAGATCGGAATCACACCGCGATCTGAATCGCCACGAGTACGACTCCATCAACCGCGTTCTAGTAACGCTTCCGCTTAGCGATCTTCAAAGGTATGAAGATGCTCTTACCCCTCCATAGGAAGATCTGAATATGGCGTAGGAATTTTTTTGAATTTATGCTACGTTACCCAACAATCTTGTCATCTTTGGATGTTTTATGTACCTTTTATATCTTTTTTGGGACTAACTTATTAATTCAGTGCCAAGTGCTAGTTCCTGTTTTTTCTGTGTTTTTGGCTCTTTTTAGATCTAATTTTGGAACGGAGTCCAAATGGAATAAAATCTCCGAAATGATTTTTTTCCCGAACGGAAGAAGATCAAGGGCCCTGTGGGCCAAGCCAGGAGGGCTCCAGGGAGCCCACAAGCCCCCACTCCGCCACCAGGGGAGGCGGCGGTGGTAGGGCTTGTGGCCTCCCTGGCACCCCCTAACCTAGATCTTGCGCCTATATATTCCCTAAAATCAGAAAAAAAAATCAAGGGAGCCTCGAAAATACTTTTCCGCCGCCGCAAGCATCCGTTTCCGCGAGATCTTATCTAAAGACCCTTCCCGGCGCCCTACCGGAGGGGAGTTTGGAGTTGGAAGGCTTCTTCATCATCATCATCGCCCCTCCAATGACTCGTGAGTAGTTCACTTCAGACCTACGAGTCCGTAATTAGTAGCTAGATGGTTTCTTCTCTCTCTCGGATCTTCAATACAAAGTTCTCCATGATCTTCATGGAGATCTATCAAATGTAATATTATTTGGCGGTGTGTTTGTCGAGATCCCATGAATTGTGGATTTGTGATCAGATTATCTATGATATATATTTGAGTCTTTGCTGATTTCTTATATGCATGATTTGATATCCTTGTAAGTCTCTCCAGTCTTGGGTTTGTTTGGCCAACTAGATCTATGATTCTTGCAATGGGAGAAGTGCTTGGTTTTGGGTTCTTACCATGTGGTGACCTTTCCCAGTGACACTAGGGGCAGCAAGGCACACATTGAGTGGTAGCCATCAAGGGTAACAAGGTGGGCTCTGTCGTTGATATGAGATTATCCATCTACATCATGTCATCTTGCTTAAGGCGTTACTCTGTTCTTTTGGACTTAATACACTAGATGCATGCTGGATAGCGATCGACGTGTGGAGTAATAGTAGTAGATGCAGAAAGTATCGGTCTACTTGTTTTGGACGTGATGCCTATAGATATAATCATTGCCATAGATATTGTCATGACTTTGCGCGGTTCTATCAATTGCTCGAAAGTAATTTGTTCACCCACCGTCTACTTGCTTTCATGAGAGAAGCCACTAGTAAACACTACGGCCCCCGGGTCTATTCACATCTATCGTTTACACCTCCGCTTTTACTTTGCTTTGTTACTTTGTTGCTTTCAGTTCTCACTTTGCGAACAATCTATAAGGGATTGACAACCCCTTCATAGTGTTGGGAGTAGGTTCTTTGTGTTTGTGCAGGCACTTGCGATACTCCTTCACTCGATCGATACCTTGGTTCTCAAAACTGAGGAAAATACTTACCACCACTGCGCTACATCACCCTTTCCGCTTCGAGGGAACACCAACACAAGGCTCGAAGGCCACGGGGAAATCCTTTGCATATTTGCCTAGGAAGTCCCTAAAGGCGTAGCCGTAGCAGAAGGATTCCTGGTGCCGTTGCGGAGGAGAATCAAGACAAGAACAGTCTCCCGTCAGCATGTGTTTCTGGCGCCGTCGGAAGGTCTTTTGTTGCAGTAGCAGAAGTATTTCTGGCGCCGTTGCCGGGGAGGAGAGATCTATCCAAGTAGGTCTCACAAACTCATCTCCTGCATTTACTTTTTTGCCAGTTGCCTCTCGTTTTCCTCTCCCCACTTCACATTTGCCGTTTTCATTTACCTTTTTCCTTTGTCGTTTTCTTTCGCCCGTTTCACTCTCTCTTCCTGCTCGTTTTTGTGTGAGATAGTCCATCAATGGCTAGACCCACCACTCCAAACGATACTCCTGAGAATGAAGTTCTCAATTTCAGGCAGAATGAGGAAGAAAATTTAAAGGACGCTTGGTACAGGATTTGCAATGCTCAAAGTAGATCTACTCGTAAGCAATCCACTACCGTCCTCCGCAGTTTCTATGTTGGGATTTCTCCTTGGAATAGGTATATCCTTGACACCATTGTAGGCAGGAATTTTTCGGGGAGCCATACTGTTGACTCCTATAGAGCTATCATGAATTTGGTAGGCTCACCCTCACTCATGGTTAATGAAACTACCTTGACCTTGGAACACGCGATGCAAAGGCTTGACGCAATTGAAAGCAAAATTGCCACAGTTGAACTTATTGAGGGTTTGGATAGAAAGATCCACAATCAAATTACTCAATACGGATCCAAAGTGGGAAATTTTTTAAAAAAATTAAGGGAGAAGGAACTTATAGTTAATGATTCTTCTAGAATTGGCAAATTAGAAGATGTCATAACCAACTTGGGTTCCGCTTTTGCCGCTGTGCAAAATACTCCAAATCTCACTCTCAAAAAGACCGTCAAGTCTGTTTTTGTTCCTAAAGCTAGTGGTGAGTCATCCAATAAAGATGAAGATCTTAAGATGATAAATGATCACACTACTTATGGTTTGAGCATCAAAGATGACTATACGTGATTCCATCACCTTTTGCCTAGCTAAGGGCGTTAAACAAAAGCGCTTGTTGGGAGGCAACCCAATGAATCTATCCTTTTTCTTTCTGTTTTGTGTTTTCCACACTTTCATAATTCTGTTATGATTGTGTTTTTTGTGTTTCTTTTTGCGTGTGTGCCAAGCAAAACCGTAATGATTAGTCTTGAGGATGATCGTTTGGTCATGCTGGAAAAGACAGAAACTTTCTACTCGCGAAAAGAATTTTCATTTTTTTATGTAAGAGATTTTGAGTTGATTCTTTTTGCTGCTGATTGCTACACGAATTCTTCAGACTGTCGTAATTTGGTAGAATTTTTGAAGTACCAGAGGTATACGAAATATACATATTGCTACAGACTGGTCTGCTGTTAATAGATTCTGTTTTTGTTGGGTTGGTTGCTTATTTTGATGAAACTATGGATAGTATAGGGGGTATTAGCCATGGAAGATTGAAAATACAGTAACTCAACATCAGCATAAGTAGAATTTAAGTTTTCTACAGTACCTAAGGAAGTGGTGGTTTGCTTTCTCATACTAATGTTATGACGAGTTTCTGTTTAAGTTTCGTGTTGTGAAGTTTTCAAGTTTTGGGTGAAGTTCTTATGGACAAAGAGATAAAGAGTGGCAAGAGCTAAAGCTTGGGGATGCCCAAGGCAACCCAAGAGATCCAAGGATGCCGTAAAATCCTAAGCTTGGGGATGCCCCGGGAAGGCATCCCCTCTCTCATCTTCAATCCATCAGTAACGTTACTTGGGGCTATATTTTTATTCACCACATGTTATGCGTTTTTGCTTGGAGTGTCTTGTATCGTAGGAGTCTTTTATTTTTGTTGTGTCACAATCATCCTTGCTGCACACCTAGAGAGAGATACATGCACACACCATGATTTTATCGAGCTTCACTTATATATTTTGGTAGACAATTCAGCTCACATGTGCTTCACTTATATCTTTTGAGCTAGATACTTTTGCTCTATGTGCTTCACTTATATCTTTTAGAGCACAGTGGTGTGTGGCTTGGTAGTTGATCTATGCTTTGAAAGTAGTCTCAAAAGGGGTAGTTATCCAACGGGATACGAAAACTTCCACCTTCATGTACATTGAATAGTTAGAGAAGTTTGATTCATCTCAATTAGTTTTGAATTGTGGTTATGGTAATATTGAAGTCATGCTAGTAAGGTGTTGTGGATCTAGAAATACTTGTGTTGAAGTTAGTGATTCCCGTAGCATGCACGTCTGATGAAACGCTATGTGATGAAATCTGAGCATGATTAGTCTATTGATTGTCATTCTTTGCGTGGCAGTCGGGATCGCGCGATGGTTTATACCTACCAACCCTTCCCCTAGGAGTATGCGTTGAATGCTTTGTTTCGATTACTAATAAAACTTTTGCAACAAGTATATGAGTTCTTCATGACTAATGTTGAGTCCATGGTTTAGATGCACTCTTACCTTCCACCATCACTATCTTCTTAGTGGCGTGCAACTTTCGCCGGTGCACAAAACCCACCATTAGCCTCCCTCAAAACAGCAACCATACCTACCTACTATGGCTTTTTCAAAGTTATTCCGAGATATATTGCCATGCAACTACCACCATGACATGTGCCACCACATCTACATTGCCATTGCATGATCGTAAGATAGCTAGCATGATGTTTCCATTAATGTCTATGCCATGCTAGATCATTGTCACGGTACACTATCGAAGGCATTCCATATAGAGTCATAGTTGCTCTAAGTTTTGAGTTGAAAGTGTGATGATCATCATTAATGGAGCATTGTCCCATGTGAGGAAATAAAATAGGCCAAAGAAGCCCCCCAAAAAAGGCCAAAGAGCCCACCAAAAAAATGAGAGAAAAAGAGAGAAGGGACAATGTTACCACTTTTCCACACTTGTGCATATTAAGCACCCTGATCTTCATGATTGAGAGTGTCTCGTTTTGTCACCACCATATAGCTAGTGGTAAACCTTCATTATATAACTTGGCTTGTATATTCCAATGATAGGCTTCCTCAAAATTACCTTAGGTCTTCGTGAGCAAGCAAGTTGGATGCACACCCACTAGTTTTCTTTAAGAGCTTTCACTTACTCTTAGCTCTAGTGCATCATTTGTATGGCAATCCCTACTCATTCACATTGATATCTATTGATGAGCATCTCCACAGTTCATTGATATGCCTAGTTAATGTGACCATCTTCTCCTTGTTTTGTCTTGCAACCTCCACCACACTCCACACCATCTATAGTGCTATAACCATGGCTCACGCTCATGTATTGCGTGAGAGTTGAAAAGGTTTGAGAAAGTAAAGGTGTGAAACAATTACTTGGCCAATACCGGGGTTGTGCATGATTTAAATTCGTTGTGTAATGATGATAGAGCATAGCCAGACTATATGCTTTTGTAGGGATAACTTTCTTTCGGCCTTGTTATTTTGAAAGTTCATGATTACCTTGATAGTTTGCTTGAATTATTATTGTTTCCATGTCAATAGCAAACTATTGTTTTGAATCAAATGGATCTGAACATTCACGTCACATAAGAGGAGTTACAAAGGATATCTATGCTAGGTAGCATGAAAGCATCAAAAATTCATTCTTTATCACTTCCCTACTCGAGGAGAAGCAGGAGTTAAGCTTGGGGATGCTTGATACGTCTCAAACGTATCTATAATTTTTGATGCTTTCACGCTGTTATCTTGTCATCTTTGGATGTTTTATGTACCTTTTATATCTTTTTTGGGACTAACTTATTAATTCAGTGCCAAGTGTGAGTTCGTGTTTTTTCTGTGTTTTTGGCTCTTTTCAGATTTGATTTTGGAACGGAGTCCAAACGGAATAAAATCCCTCAAATAATTTTTTCCCGAATGGAAGAAGATCAGGGGGCCTGTGGGCCAAGCCAGGAGGGCTCCAGGGAGCCCACAAGCCCCCACTCCGCAACCAGGGGAGGCGGTGGTGGCAGGGCTTGTGGCCTCCCCGGCACCCCCTAACCTAGATCTTGCACCTATATATTCCCTAAAAATGAGAAAAAAAATCAAGGGAGCCTCGAAAATACTTTTCCGCCACCGCAAGCTTCCGTTTCCGCGAGATCTCATCTGGAGAACCTTCCCGGCGCCTTGCCGGAGGGGACTTTGGAGTTGGAGGGCTTCTTTATCATCATCATCGCCCCTCCAATGACTCGTGAGTAGTTCACTTCAGACCTACGGGTCCGTAGTTACTAGCTAGATGGATTCTTCTCTCTCTTGGATCTTCAATACAAAGTTCTCCATGATCTTCATTGTGATCTATCTGATGTAATCTTCTTTGGCGGTGTGTTTGTCGAGATCCGATGAATTGTGGATTTGTGATCAGATTATCTATGATATATATTTGAGTCTTTGCTGATTTCTTATATGCATGATTTGATATCCTTGTAAGTCTCTCCGAGTATTGTGTTTTGTTTGGCCAACTAGATCTATGATTCTTGCAATGGGAGAAGTGCTTGGTTTTGGGTTCTTACCATGTGTTGACCTTTCCCAGTGATAGTAGGGGCAGCAAGGCACACATTGAGTGGTTGCCATCAAGGGTAACAAGGTGGGCTCTGTCGTTGATATGAGATTGTCCATCTATATCATGTTATCTTGCTTAAGGCGTTACTCTGGTCTTTTGGACTTAATACACTAGATGCATGCTGGATAGCGGTCGACGTTTGGAGTTATAGTTGTAGATATATAAAGTATCGGTCTACTTGTTTTGGACGTGATGCCTATAGATATAATCATTGCCATAGATATCATCACGACTTTGCGCGGTTCTATCAATTGCTCGACAGTAATTTGTTCACTCACCATCTACTTGCTTTCATGAGAGAAGCCACTAGTAAACACTACGGCCCCCGGGTCTATTCACATCTATCGT
This sequence comes from Hordeum vulgare subsp. vulgare, assembly GCF_904849725.1. NCBI lineage: Eukaryota > Viridiplantae > Streptophyta > Magnoliopsida > Poales > Poaceae > Hordeum > Hordeum vulgare. The sequence goes on from NC_058518.1 coordinate 307,342,617, forward strand.
TTACACCTCCGCTTTTACTTTGCTTTGTTACTTTGTTGCTTTCAGTTCTCACTTTGCGAACAATCTATAAGGGATTGACAACCCCTTCATAGCGTTGGGAGCAGGTTCTTTGTGTTTGTGCAGGCACTTGCGATACTCCTTCACTGGATCGATACCTTGGTTATCAAAACTGAGGGAAATACTTACCACCGCTGCGCTACATCACCCTTTCCGCTTCGAGGGAACACCAACGCAAGGCTCCAAGGCCACGGGGAAATCCTTTGCATATTTGCCTAGGAAGTCCCTAAAGGCGTAGCTGTAGCAGAAGGATTCCTGGTGCCATTGCTGAGGAGAATCAAGACAAGAACAGTCTCCCGTCAGCACGTGTTTCTGGCGCCGTTGGAAGGTCTTTTGTTGCACTAGCAGGGGCCACCAGGGACCCCACAAGCCCTCATGACGCGGCCAGGGGGGCCCGCGGCCCCCTGGCTTGTGGGCTCCCTGAGGCTCCTTTGCCCTAGGTTTTGTGCCTATATATTCCCTAAAATGCCATAAAAAATCAAGAGATCGTCGAAAGTACTTTTCCGCCGCCGCAAGCTTCTGTCTCCGCAAGATCCCATTTGGGGCACGTTCTGGTGCCCTGCCGAAGGGGGATTCGGACACAGAGGGCTTCTTCATCAACACCATGACCTCTCTGATGATGCGTGAGTAGTTCACCATAGACCTACGGGTCCATAGCTAGTAGCTAGATGGCTTCGTCTCTCTCTTGGATCTTCAATACAAAGTTCTCCATGATCTTCATGGAGATCTATCCGATGTAATCTTCTTTTGCGGTGTGTTTGTCGAGATCCGATGAATTGTGGATTTATGATCAGATTATCTATGAATCTTATTTGAGTTTCTTCTGATCTCTCTTATGCATGATTTCATATCCTTGTAGTTCTCTTCGATTTGTGGGTTTTGTTTGGCCAACTAGATCTATGATTCTTGCAATGGGAGAAGTGCTTGGTTTTGGGTTCATACCGTGCGGTGACCTCACCCAGTGACAGAAGGGGTAGCGAGGCACGCATCGTGTTGTTGCCATCAAGGGTAAAAAGATGGGGTTTTCATCATTGGTTTGAGATTATCCCTCTACATCATGTCATCTTGCTTAAGGTGTTACTCTCTTCGTCATGAACTCAATACACTAGATGCATGCTGGATAACGGTCGATGTGTGGAGTAATAGTAGTAGATGCAGAAAGTATCGGTCTACTTGTCTCGGACGTGATGCCTATATGTATGATCATTGCCTTAGATATCATCATTACTTTGCGCGGTTCTATCAATTGCTCGACAGTAATTTGTTCACCCATCGTGATATTTGCTATTTTGAGAGAAGCCTCTAGTGAACACTATGGCCCCCAGGTCTACTCCACACCATATTTTCAGCCTTACACTTTTTCTTCGTTGCACATTATGCCTTCAGATCTCACTTTGCAATCAATCTTGAAGGGATTGACAACCCCTTTAAAGCGTTGGGTGCAAGCTCTTTTGTGTTTGCACAGGTACTCTGGACTTGACGATATTCTCCTACTGAATTGATACCTTGGTTCTCAAACTAAGGGAAATACTTACTGCTCCTGTGCTGCATCACCCTTTCCTCTTCAAGGGAAAAAACCAATGCAAGCTCAAGAGACGACAGAAGGATCTCTGGCACCATTGCCGGGGAAGGACTTTTGTTGCCATAGCACAATCTTTACCTTCGGACCATTCCGGAACTCCTCTTGACGTCCGGGATCTCATCCAGGACTCCGAACAACCTTCGGTAACCACGTACACTATTTCCCTATAACCCTAGCGTCATTAAACCTTAAGTGTGTAGACCCTACGGGTTCGGGAGACGTGCAGACATGACCGAGACATCTCTCCGGCCCATAACCAACAGCGGGGTCTAGATATCCATGTTGGTTCCCACACGTTCCACGATGATCTCATCGGATGAACCACGACGTCAAGGATTCAATCAATCCCGTACGCAATTCCCTTTCTCTATCGGTATGATACTTGCCCGAGGTTCGATCGTCGGTATCCCTATACCTTGTTCAACCTCGTTACCGCCAAGTCTCTTTACTCGTTCCGTAGCACATCATCCCGTGACTAACTCCTTACTCACATTGAGCTCATTATGATGATGTTCAACCGAGTGGGCCCAGAGATACCTTTGTGTCACACAGAGTGACAAATCCCGGTCTCGATTCGTACCAACTCAACAGACACTTTCGGAGATACCCGTAGTGCATCTTTATAGTCACCCAGTTACGTTGTGACGTTTGATACACCTGAAGCACTCCTACGGTATCCGGGAGTTGCACAATTTCACGGTCTAAGGAAATGATACTTGACATTAGAAAAGTTTTAGCACACGAACAACACGATCTAGTGCTATGCTTAGGATTGGGTCTTGTCCATCACATCATTCTCCTAATGATGTGATCCCGTTATCAACGACATCCAATGTCCATGATCAGGAAACCATGATCATCTGTTGATCAATGAGCTAGCCAAGTAGAGGCTTACTAGGGATACATTGTGATCTATATATTCACACATGTATTACTGTCTGTGGTTAATACAATTATAGCATGAACAATAGACAATTATCATGAACTAGGGAATATAATAATAACCACTTTATTATTGCATGTAGGGCATATTTCCAACAGTCTCCCACTTGCACTAGAGTCAATAATCTAGTTCGCATCACTATGTGATTGCAATCAATCCAACACCCATACAGTTCTGGGGTTCGATCATGTCTTGCTTGTGAGAGAGGTTTATTTGTCAACGGGTATGAACCTTTCAGATCCGTGTCTGCTTTACAAATCTCTATATCTTCATATAGATACTGCTACCATGCACCATTTGGAACTATTCCAAATGACTGCTCCACTATGCGAATCCGGTTTACTACTCATAGTCATCCGGATTAGTGAAAAAGCTTGCATCGACGTAACCCCTTTACGACGAACTCTTTAATCACCTCCATAATCGAGAAAAATTCCTTAGTCTACTAGTTACTAAGGATAACTTTGACCGCTATCCAGTGATCCATTCCTGGATCACTCTTGTACCCCTTGACTGAATCATGACAAAGCACAGTTTAGGTGCGGTACACAACATAGCATACTTATAGAGCCTACGGCTGATGCATAGGGGACGACATTCGTCCTTTCTCTTTCTTCTGCCATAGTCGGGCTATGAGTCCTACTCAAATTTACACCTTACAACATAGCAAGAACTCCTTCTTTGCTGATCTATTTTGAACTCCTTCAAAAACTTGTCAAGGCATGCATTTCGTTGAAAGTTCCATTAAGCACTTTGATCTATCTTTATAGATCTTGATGCTCAACTCTCAAGTAGCTACATCGAGGTTTTCCTTTGAAAAAACTCCTTTCAAACAACCCATTATGCTTTGCAGAAATTCTACATTATTTTCGATCAACAATATGTCAACCACATATATTCATGAGAAATTATATAGTGCACCTACTCACTTCTTTGGAAATACAAATTTCTCATAAACTTTATAAAGCCAAAAACTTTGATCACCTCATCAAAGTGTATATTCCAACTCCGATATGCTTTCTCCAATCCATAGAAGGATCGCTGGAGCTTTGCATACTTGTTAGCATCCTTTAGGATCGACAAAATCTTCTGGATGTATCACATACAACCTTTCCTCAAAGAAACCGTCGAGGAAACAATATTTTTGACATCCTATCTGCAAGATTTCATAAATGATGCAGCAACTGCTAACATAATTCCAACAGACTTTCAGCATCGCTACGAGTGAGAAAGTCTCATCGTAGTGAACTCTTTAAACTTTGTCAGAAACATCTTCTGGACAAGTCGAGCTTTCTTAATGGTGACTTTTCACCATCACCGTCTGTCTTCCTTTTAAAGATCCATTCACAGTTAATAGTCTTATGACCATCAAGTGGTTCTTCCAAAGTCTATACTTTGTTTTCATACATGGATCCTCTCTCGGATCTCATGGCCTCCAGCCATTTGTCAGAATCCGGGTCCACCATCGCTTCTCCATAGCTCGTAGGTTCATTGTTGTCCAACAACATGACTTTCAAGACAGGGTTACTGTACCACTCTGTAGCAGCAGTACGTGACCTTGTCGACCTATGAGGTTTCTAGCAACTTGATCTGAAGTCTCATGATCACTATCATTAGCTTCCACTTCAATTGGTGTAGGCGCCACAGGAACAACTTCCTACGCCTTGCTACACACACACTGGTTGAAGTGATGGTTCACATAACCTCATCAAGTTTCCACCAAAACTCCCACTCAATTCTGTCAAGAGAAAATTTTCCTCGAGAAAGGACCCGTTTCTAGAAACAAACACATTTGCTTCCGGATCTAAGATAGGAGGTATACCCAACTGTTTTGGGTGTCCTATGAAGATGCATTTATCCGCTTTGGGTTCGACCTTATCCGGCTGAAACTCTTTCACATAAGCATCGCAGCCCCAAACTCTTATGAAATGACAGCTTAGGTTTCTCTAAACCATAGTTCATACGGTGTCATCTTAACGGAATTACGTGGTGCCCTATTTAAAGTGAATGCGGTTATCTCTAATGCCTAACCCATAAATGACAGTGGTAATTTGATAAGAGATATCATAGTATGCACTATATCCAATAGGGCACGACTATGACATATGGACACACCATCAGACTATGGTGTTCCAGGTGGCATGAGTTGTGAAACATTTTTCACGTGAAACAATTTTCACATTGTCTTAAATGTTTACCAAACTCGTAACTCAGATATATATGTTTACCTCCATGATCACATCGTAGACATATTATCCTCTTGTCACGATGATCTTCAACTTCACTCTGAAATTACTTGAACCTTTCAATAATTCAGATTTGAGGTTTATCAAGAAAATACACTAGTATCTACTCAAATCATGTGTGAAGTAAGAACATAATGATATCCACTGCGTGCCTCGGTACTCATCGGACTGCACACATCAATTACTTCCAACAAGTTACATTCTTGTTCCATCTCACTAGAAAAAGAGGTCTTCAGTCATCTTGCCCATGTGGTACGATTTGCATGTCTCGAGTGATTCAAAAATCAAGTGAGTCAAACGATCCATCCGCATGGAGTTTCTTCATGCGTTTATACCAACATGCATGGTTTGCATGTCTCAAACATTTCAAAAAATGAGTGAGTACAAAGATCCATCAACATGGAGCTTCTTCATGCATTTTATACCAATATGACTCAAGCAGCAGTGCCACAAGTAAGTGGTACTATCATTACTTGTATCTTTTGGCAACAATATTATGAACATGTGTATCACTAACATCTAGATTCAATAAACCATTCATTCTAGGTGCAAGACCATTGAAGGTATCATTCAAATAAACATAATAACCATTATTCTCTTTAGATGAATAATCGTATTTGCCATTAACATAACCCGATCATGTCTATGCTCAATGAAACACCAAATAACAATTATTTAGGTTTAACACTAATCTCGATGGTAGGGGGAGCGTGCGATGTTTGATCATATCAACCTTGGAAACACTTCCAACACACATCGTCACCTCGCCTTTAGCTAGTCTCCGTTTAATCCGTAGCTTTCATTTCGAGTTGCTAACACTTAGCAATCGAACCGGTATCTAATACGCTGGTGCTACTAGGAGTACTAGTGAAAGTGCGTTATATCGACTAGAGGGGGGGTGAATAGGAGATTTTTAGAATTTCATCACTGAGGAAATTCCTTTTGAGGAAATTCCTCACTGATGACTAACTTACAGCGGAAACAGTAAAGGATCAAACGTGCAAACGTTCACACCAGCAGTATTTCAGAGTGAAGAATGTGAAAACAGATTGCACAGTAAGCAGGCACGCAGAATACAGATGATGATTAACTATTGTGAAGAATTTGGGGTTGAGGAAATTCAGAGAAAGTCTTCAGCAAATTCTTCAAACAGTCATAGTGAAAGTCATCAACACATAATACAGTGAAAGTAAAGAGTTGAGGAATTAGAACCCGTTTCTCAGTGAAGACAGTCGTTGATGACCTAGTTCCAACTGCTGTGACAGGTGTACATGTGGTTTGGAGTGGCTTGGTATTGAAACCAAAGGACACCCAATCCCGGGACACACAGTCCCTACCGTATTCTCCTTAAACTAAGGACACACAGTCCTCGCCCAACACTCGTGGTAAGTCTTCAGGGCAGACTTCCAAACCCTCACAAACTTGGTCACTCGACGATCCACAATTAACTGCTGGAACGTTCTAGACCATGACGCCTAATCGTCTGGAGGATGCACAGTCCTCAAAGGTAAAAGGCTTCAGTCCCACATAGGAACAACTTCTTCAGTGACGCTCAATCACTAGGTTTGGTTTGTGGTTTCGGTGGGTGGTGTATTTCCTCACTGATGAATTACTCTCGAAGACTCTAAGGAATTTGGGTTTCTCTTATGACAAGTGTTAGTTTCTAACGGAGCAGCCAACCAGCTAGTGGTTGTGGGGGGTGGCTATTTATAGCCTGGGAGCATCCCGACATGATTTGACACTAATGCCCTTAAATAATATGACTGTTGGAGTGGATAAGACCAGTGACTTGGCGTGGTTATCGAAACGGTCGGAACCCTCAACTGTGAGAGTCCTCATGTCACTCATATTCCTCACTTGAGGCTTTTGGTAGGATTTGGCTTGGGTTGAGCATCATGAGGAAATTCATTCCATAGTGTAACTTCGACCCCCTTTAACAGTACGGTGTTCCTATTACTCAAATGCGAAGAAAGTAAAACAGAAAGTGTAAATCTTCACGCTTCAAATTCTTCAGAATGATTTTCTTCAGGAACCACCGGACTTCTCAATATCAGTATCTTCATGAGGAATATCAATTTCATCGCAGATTCCTCGCGATTCATTTCTTCAGCTTCAGACCAATTTCTTCAACTGAAGACATACATTTTTAGGGGTCGATATTCATCAAATATCTCAAACTCCTCAATGACTTATATATCATGTGTACACTCATAAACACATTAGATACTTAACCTATAAGCCTTCAAACCACCAAAATCACTAAGGGGCACTAGATGCACTTACAATCTCCCCCTTTTTGGTGGTTGATGACAATTAGGTCAAGTCTTCAACAGAGATCAAAAATATGAACTATAAATACTCATTTGAGGAATTTGAAAACAAGATTCAGAGAGACTCCCCCTGAAGATGTGCATACCTTGAGGATTTTGCTTTTATAGCAAATGCACATTGAAGATTTATATCATGGAGATCTCCCCCTGAGTCTTGTAAATCATGCATACATATAGCATATCATATGAATAAAATGAAGATGCATGATGGCAAATGGTATCTGACGAATTCCAGCATGCGTGCATTAAAACTTGAGGAATAAGCAAGCGAAGAAAAACGTTCAAAAGCGTCAGAGTACCATCGGGCTTAAGTTACAACTCATTACATAAAAACTTCAGAGGAGCCAAGAGTTTGTAACTTAAATATAGTTTATCAGCCCCAAAAATATCCCGCTTGAAGACTAACTCTCGAGTTTCTCCCCCTTTGTCATCAAGTGACAAAAAGGGACAAACTGAGGACTAACGCCCGTGAAGACTTCATTTCTTGGCGGTTGAGGAAGAGCCGTGATGCTTCTTGGGAGTAGTCTTCTTCCTTGGGCCGGTTGCTGTGTCGAGTTGTTCCTCATCAGATTCAGCAGTGCGGAATGAAGAAAAGGAGCTGTCTTCAAGGTCTGGCACTGGAATGGGCCTGAACTTCCTCTTGGGAGGCCACGACCAGTCAAAGTCCCGCTCAAAGTCCATTTCTTCAAGCTCAGTCTGAGTCTTCAGATGTGCAAGTGTAGCCCAGGTGCGATCGAAAACCTCATGCGGATAGTGATGGTTAATCTTCACAGAGTTCTGTGTTTCAGTGAGGTTTTCACAATGGCACCAAACTGGCGTTTGACCCATTTGTGGTTGCAATCCACCTTCTGGTGAAGACTGAGGAGGAGCTCTCTGGTGTTCAGCACGCGAGGAGGAACTGGGCTTGCTGGACGAGTCTCAGTATCGTCCCATGAAGAATATGCTTCTGGCTCTCTGAACTGGCCATCAAGAGGCCTGCTGCCTTCTTCAATCACAGATTTTCCTTTTCCTTCAATGGGCTCGAAAGTCTTCTTGTTGACCCGGATAGGAGGCATATAACCAACATGGTTTTGACAATCAGCGTGAAAGTTGATGCCTGTCCTTGTCCTGATGAATCTCATGATCCACGGGGCATATATCTTGTGATCATAGGGGCACATGGCATTGTCGGCCAAAGTCCTCAAGAAGAAATCATGGATATTGATAGGAATACCGTGAATGATGTTGAAGAGGATATTCTTCATGAGGCCTACAACATCTTCTTCATCGTCATGGCCTTTGATTGGCACGAGCACACTGCAGAGGATTCGGTAGACAGACCGGGGTGTGTGCTTGAGCTCATGGACGAGGAAGGTTGTTCTTGAGGGTTTGCATGCAGCCAAAGGCTTCATGAGGACTTCCATCATTCCATTTGGCAGCTCACGCTCACCATAAAGCTTCACAGCTCCATTTGAGGGAATTGGTACGGGCAGTTCTCTGAGGAGTTCAGAAGCTGGAGCCTTGTAGTGAGTGTTTTGTGACATCCAGTCAAACACCCAAGTGTTGATGTCGTCAGCGTTGCCAGATATGTGAAGAGTGGCATAGAACTGAAGAATAAGCTCGCTATTCCAGTCTGATATGTCTGAGCACATTGGGGCAAACCTGCATCGTGGAGTACACTGAGGACTGGCTCCAGGCAAGGTATTGCTTCAAGCTCAACATGAGGAATATGCCTGTGCTGGAATATCTTGTTGCGTCCACAGAGCACAGAGGAATAGTAGTTCATCTGAGTCCTTGTCCAAAACTTCAGATGCCTCATTCGAGGCTTGTCATAAGGGTTCTCTCCGATGAAGTACATGCGTTCTTCAAAGAAATTTTCTTTCTGAAACTTTGGACGCTTGGAGAATGGCTGACGCTGAGCTGGCTGAAGATTTTGCTGAGGAATAGGGGAGGAGACAACAATAGCAGTCTCTGGGTTGAGCACAATGAATTCATTGTCTTCGGCGGGTACATTTTCTTCAGCATTTTCCTCAGGGTGAGGAATTTAATCAGCTGGTACTTCATGTTGAGGAGATGATGCTTGCTCTGGCTGATCTTCAGGCTGAGGAATTTCTGCATCTTTCTTAGTTGGAGGAGTTGGGTCAGCCTGTTCCTCATCTTGAGGAGTCTTCTCACAATGTACAATTTCGTCAGCATGAGGATGTTCAGCTTGTTTTTCCTCAGCTGGCTTTGTGGCAGAAGCAGTTTCATCAGCTGGTGCAGCTGATGCTTGAGCAGTTTCTGTCTAAAGAATAAGAGGTTGAGGACTGTCGTCAATCTGAATTTCCTCATCAGTGTGTTCCTCAGAGGCGACATCCTTCATTTCCTCATCTGCCTTTGTAGCTGGGTCATCAATGACGACCATCTCATAGGAAGGGGCGACATTGAGAGGCACCAGGTCCAGAGGAGCAGTTTCTTCAATTTCTTTGAGGCGCTTTGCCTCTGTCTCTTCTACTGCTGAGGAGGCTTTTCTCTTCTTGGCTTCCTTTTCAGCAGCCCTTGTTTTCTTCACGTATGATGCAGACGGAATTATCTTCTTCACCTTTGAAGCTTTTGGTGAAGGTGTTCTTTCTTCAGATTCTTCAGCTGGTAGTGAGGAACCAGCTGGAACAGAGTCATCAGCCTGCTTTGATGAAGCAGCTGGAACAGGAGCAGTCTCATCAGTGGCAGCAATTTCATCAGTTGCAGTTTCCGTGATGATTTCTTCAATGGTCGGTTCATCAACACGGCGCTCTTGGTGTTCTTCCTCAGCTTGAGGAGTTTCCTCCTCATGAGGAGATTCATCTGCCGGCTGCTCAACCAAGGGCTGAGGAGTTGGTGCTGGGGGTGCGGTTCTCTTGTTGTAGTCATCAACATCACTAGTGGCTAGCTTGATGAAATTGCTCTTGATGCTTTTGCGATCTGACAGCTTGGCGTACTTGTCAGTCAATATTTGCAGCTCTGCCTGTGTTGACACTAGTGCATCAGGAGTCAGTTTGAGGAGATTCTGCCTGAGGAATTTTTCCTTTTTGATCTTTGCAACCTTTGCCTGCCTGGCCTGCTGTTCTTTCCACTTGGCTTCATTTATGAAGGTGGCCACCATGTGGCTGATGCCAGGGGAAGCTTCAAATCATCAATAGGAGTGTTTGGGTCCTCATACCAGATATTGATGTAGTCAAGGAGGACCTTGGGGTCCATGGCCAGAGGAATAGCACTGCCTGATGCTTGAGCTACTCTTTCTTGCTTGTTTCTGATGATGGCTTGCAGGGTTTCATCATCATATTCATCACTTACCTCTGATGCAGACGGGACTGCGATGATTTTGCTGGGGCTGGGCAGAGGTGCACGTTCAGCAGTTGCCAAAGTCTTCACAAGAGGTGTTGAAGACTTTGTCTCCGAGCTAGTTGCAGCTGGGAGTGAGGAGCTGGAGCTGGCGGTCGTAGGTTTCACGACATGCTTCTGTACTGGTTTCTCTTGAGGCTTTGGAGGTGGAGCTGAGGATTTTGGTGCTGAGGAGATTGGTACTGAGGGTTTTGGCGCTGATGGTTTTGGTGTTGAAGGTTTTGGTAATTAGGGTTTTGGTGCTGAGGGTTTTGTGACAGAAGCCTGGGCAGACTTCTCTTGAGGCTTTGGATCCCTTTGCTTTGATGTCACAGACTGCATTTGTGGAATTTCTGAGCCAGAGGTTTCTGCAGCTGAGGAATTAGCAGCACCGAAGGCAGCAACTGAGGATTCATTAAATTTCCTCACTGCAGCTTCTGCCTGCTTCTTGAGCTTGGCCAGATGTTTTTCTTTCTCATCTGGATAGTCATCAATTTTCATGAGGCTTGAGGGATGTGCTACTTGATGATCCTCAAGTGGGGCCCTTCTGCCAGGAGGCTTCAAAGCGAATTTCTTCGCATATTTGGGAGTCACAAACCTGTACTCCTTCCATTCCTTCGCCCATCGGCGTTCAATCTTCTCGAGCCGTATCTTTCTCTTGGCCATTGTCTCATGTTCATCAGGCGTACAATAGTCCAAGTAAATGTCCTCAGGGATGTCAACAGTTGTGTTTTGCTCAAGTTTCTTTCCTCCCTTCTGTTTTCTTTCTTCCTCCATTTTCTTCAGTTGAGGATTTTGCTGATGATTTTGAACTCTTGAGGATTCTGATGAGCCTTGAAGAGTTTCTTCCAGAAACGCTGCAAATGAGTTAATGTGATGAGAACCGAGAGATTCATCAGCTGACATGTGTGTACTTGTGAACAGAGTATAGTTGCGAGGAATTTGGAGAGGTCATATGCGTTCTCAGATTTGAAGAAAATGAAAAAGGTTGACAGTTTGAGGAATATAACCAATGGTTGAGGAATTTGCCTAAGCATACTGTTCTTGGGTTCCAGAGTTGTACAGATCCGAAAATTCGCACAATTGAGGAATCTCGTGAAAATCTTAGATGCTTAGCATAGTTCATCAATGATTGTGGTGATAGGTAGTGTATTAGGAATCATGTGCGCATCGTATCTTGAGGAAAAACATATTTCACATAGAATATGTAAAATTTCAGATCTAATCTGCTGTAAAAATGGGATATATTTACCCTGGAAGGTGCGTACAAAGAACACAGAAAGTTGTGTTGGAGAGGCTCTTCGTTCGAGTGTCCAATGCACCCTAACTCGGCGACAGGGGACACTACAGCGGCGGCGGACGAAGATGGTCCGACTCCGGCGTGGTTCTGGCGACGGAGAAGTCGAGGCAGTGAAGCTCTTCCTCACCGGCGACAAGACTACCAGCGGTGGCGCTAGGGTTCGGTGGAGTGTGCTGTGGCAGGAGAGCGATGAGGCAAAGAAGAGGATGCTGAGGGGGATAAGGACACATTTATAGCCAAAAGTTACTGTTGACGCGAAAATGTCGGACCAAATAGCCCCTGCCTCTACGTCTCCGCATGACACGTGTAGCTCCCGTACGATGCGGTGGAGATAGTGGAGATCGTGGTTATCCGATCGTGGGAAGTGGGGGTTCAGTTATTGTGCCTTTAAAGAAAACAATTTTTGAAGATTTGAGGATTTTTGGTACAAAATCATCAGCTGACAAGGATGCAGTGAGGATTTTGAACAAAGTTTCAATTAGAACGCATATGAAGAATTGAATAGACTGGATAAGTATAGCATAGAGGGAAAGTAGGGTCCAATCACATTCACTTAGCAGAAGCATCAACTTGAAGAAATAGCAATAAGTGAATGCTGTTGAGGACTAGAAATCACAGTCTATCTAGTCAAATGAAAGTCATCAAGTGTTTTTGAAGATTTTTGTAATAAATCATCACAATGAAGAACAATGTTTTGAAGAAAAACGCATTGTGAGGAAATTGATCATTTGAAGAAAATCAACTTGAGGAATTTCACATTGGGCGGTGGCGTTACCCACCATATAAGAATGTTGATTACAGACGCCGCGTACAATTGTCGTAGGGCCCTGAGAATCAATTTCTTCGTTAATTTCTTCACATTCAGAGTGACTTTCTTCATCAGTTGAAGAAAATCGTTTCATCATGTGTTGCACATCTAAGTCATCAACTTTGCATAAGTGTTAGGATGTGTGCATGTTTTTACAAAACATTTGAAGATTCTAAGATATTTAGCTCACACCGCAACTTGCAAAACCTTTTCTCATCCAAGGGCTTACTGAAGATATCTGCCAGTTGATCATCAGTCTTCACATGGTCGATGAGGATATTGCCCTTGAGGACATGGTCCCGAAGAAAATGATGACGAATCTGGATGTGCTTGGTCTTCGAGTGCTGTACTGGGTTGTATGCAATCTTGATAGCACTCTCATTGTCACAGTAGAGAGGTACATTCTTCATGTTCATGCCGTAGTCCTTGAGGGTTTGCTTCATCCATAGCAATTGAGCACAGCAAGAACCAGCAGCAATGTACTCAGCTTCGGCAGTGGAGAGTGATACGCAGTTCTCCTTCTTTGAGAACAGCAAACTAGTGATCTTCCGAGGAAATGGCATGTCCCAAAGTTGACTTGCGATCCACACGGTCACCAGCATAGTCTGAATCAGAATACCCTACCAGATGAAGATTGGAGCCCTTGGGATACCATAATCCTAGTGTTGGTGTGTGAGCTAAGTATCGAAGAATATGTTTCACAGCCTTATGGTGTGATTCCTTCGGTTTTGCTTGAAAACGTGCACACATGCAAACACTAAGCATTATATCTGGCCTAGATGCACATAGATACAATAAGGAGCCAATCATAGAACGGTATACCTACTGATCGAAATCTTTACCATTTTCATCAGTGCCGAGGTGGCCGTTGGTAGGCATCAGAGTCTTGGCACCTTTGCATTCGTGCATGTCGAATTTCCTCAGAACATCCTTGAGGTATTTCTCCTGTGATATGAAGATTCCATTGCTTTGTTGACGAATTTGAAGACCTAAGAAGAATTTCAGCTCCCCCATCATGGACATCTGATATTCTTCACTCATCATGTAGGAAAATTCATCACTGTATCTTTTGTCAGTACAACCAAATATGATATCATCAACATATATTTGACATACAAACAACTCATTATCATAGGATTTTGTGAAAAGAGTTGGATCGAGTGAACCAGGTTTGAAGCCTTTCTTCATGAGGAATTCCTTCAATGTATCATACCATGCCCGAGGGGCTTGCTTGAGGCCATACAGAGCCTTTTTGAGTCTGAAGACTTTGTCTGCATTCTTTGGATCCTCAAAACCTGGGGGCTGAGCAACATACACTTCTTCCTCAAGCTTACCATTGAGGAATGCACTTTTCACATCCATTTGATATAAGGTGATGTTATGATGATTAGCATAAGCAAGTAGTATTCGAATAGCTTCAAGTCTAGCAACAGGTGCAAAAGTTTCATCGAAATCTATTCCTTCAACCTGGGTGTAGCCTTGGGCTACAAGTCGTGCCTTGTTCCTCACCACTTGACCATCCTCATCTTGCTTGTTTCGGAAAATCCACTTGGTGCCGATGATGTTGTGCTTGCGAGGATCTGGTTGTTTGACGAGCTCCCATACGTCGTTCAGCTTGAATTGAAGAAGTCCGTCTTGCATAGCTTGGATCCACTCCGGTTCCAGAAAAGCCTCAGCAACTTTTGAGGGCTCTGTGATGGATACAAAGAAAAAGTGCCCACAAAAGTTAACTAAGTGTGAAGCTTTTGAGCGAGTGAGAGGACCTGGCGCATTGATGTCATTGAGGATTTTGTCAAGTTCTACTTCGTTTGCAATCCTCGGATGAGCTGGTTGAGGATTTTGTTTGGGCTGAGGAAGTGGTGCTGTTGCAATTTCCTCAGGAGCATCTTCTTGGTTTTTATCAGCGATGGGGATCGTTTCTTCACCAATTTCCTCAGTGGGAACAATGTCTTCAGTAGGCTTAAGCTTTATTGCTTCCTCAGGAGACAGCTTATCTGGATCAGAAGGCAATTGCTCTCTTTGCGAGCCATTAGTTTCATCGAACCACACATCTACAGTCTCAACAACTTTGTTGTGATAGTTGTTGAAGACTCTGTAAGTGTGCGAGTCCTTTCCATAACCGAGCATAAAACCTTCATGTGCCTTAGGTGCAAATTTTGAGCTATGGTGAGGATCTCTAATCCAGCATTTTGCACCGAAGACTTTGAAATAACCTACATTGGGTTTCTTGTCAGTGAGGGGTTCATATGAGGTTTTCTTGAGGAATTTGTGAAGATATACCCTGTTGATGATATGGCATGTAGTGTTGATTGCTTCAGGCCAAAAGCGACGAGGAGTCTGATATTCTTCAAGCATAGTTCTTGCCATTTCAACCAGAGTCTTGTTCTTCCTTTCGACGACTCCATTCTGCTCAGGAGTATAAGGAGCAGAAAATTCGTGAGTAATACCAAGTTCATCAAGATAATCATCAAGACCAGTGTTTTTGAACTCGGTTCCATTATCACTCCTGATGTGTTTGATCTTGATGCCAAAGTTCGTTGAGGCCCTTGAAGAAAATCTTTTGAAGATTTCCTGCACTTCAGTTTTATACACTATGATATGCACCCAAGTATATCTGGAATAATCATCAACTATGACGAAGCCATATAAAGATGCTGCATTAGTTAGTGTGGCATAGTGAGTAGGTCCAAATAAATCCATATGAAGCAATTCGAATGGACGTGTAGTGGTCATGATGGTTTTAGAGGGATGCTTGGATCTGGTCATTTTCCCAGATTCACAAGCACCGCAGAGATGATCCTTGAGGAATTTGACTGATTCGATGCCGATGACATGCTTCTTCTTTGCAAGCGTGTGCAAATTCCTCATGCCTGCATGACCTAGTCTTCGGTGCCACAGCCATCCTTCTGAGGTTTTTGCTAGTAAGCAAGTGGCTGGTTGAGGACCTGTAGAGAAATCAACAATGTACAAATCCCCTCTTCTTACTCCTTCGAAGACTTTGGATCTGTCAGATTCCATGATGACTACACATCTATATCTACCAAAAATAACAATCATATCAAGATCACAAAGCATCGAGACTGACATAAGGTTAAAACCAAGGGATTCAACAAGCATCACTTTGTCCATGTGCCTATCCTTGGAAATAGCTACTTTGCCAAGTCCCAATACCTTGCTTTTACCTTTGTCAGCATATGTGATTTGCTTCAGAGGTGATGGAGTTAGTGGCATATTCATCAGTAAGCTTTTTATCACCAGTCATGTGATGTGTGCAGCCACTATCGAGAACCCACTCAGTATTTTTGGGTTTGTCATCCTGCAGATGAATTAGTACAGCTTACCATCTCATATGCTTCAGATTTGAAGAATATGATACTAATTTCAGCAGTTCAGTAATTTCATCATAACAGAATTGTAAGGACGTGTGAAATATTTCTATTTCATCAATCATTAGCTTGTGTCCTATCAAGCATTTCCTCACTTCTCTTAACAGTAGGGGGTTAAAGTATTCATATGAATATGCAGAGAACTGGTTTGAGGATTTATGAACATAATGATTTGAGGAGTAACGCTCATATTCATATTCCTTGTAGTTTCCGTGCATGTTAGACGCATAAGCACGGGTACGGGCATAGTTTTGACCAGTTGAGGATTTTGATCCTCTTGAAGACTTTGGTCCTCCTGAGGAATTTGATCTGGGGTTCAGATTCTTCAGTGGTGGTGTCATGAGGACATTCACCTGAAGATTTTCAAGACAACTTTTGGGAACCCAGATTTTCCTCAGAGGAGGGCCATTCCTGCAGTTAGTTCCAACATATCGAGCAAATACTTCACCGGATTGATTTTTGAACAGTTTATAGTTGGAATCAAATGACTCATCCGAGGAATAGGATAATTCACATGAAAAGCTAGTTAGATTAGATGGATCAAAGGGAGGCCCAGTAGCAGCAACCCAGGAGGTTTTGGGATACTGCTCGGGTTTCCAATAAGATCCATCAGCATTTAATTTCCTCTCAAAGGCAATTCCTTCTTTCCTCGGGTTCCCGTTCAAGATCTGCTTTTTGAGCACATCACAAAGGGTTTGATGTCCCTTGAGGCTTTTGTACATGCCTGTCATGTACAATTCCTTCAACCCTGCATTTTCATCAGTAACATTTGTGTTTTCCTCAAGTGAGGAAATAGACACAACAGGTGCAGTTGAAGAATTTGTAGCAATGGTAGCATTTGATGATTCTCGTGAGGAATTAGCAGTTTCGCGTTCAATGCATTTAAGACATGGAGGAATAAATTCAACTTGACTAGCGCTGATCTGTTGAGCTAGTAATGAATCATTTTCCATACGAAGATCATCATGAGACATCCTCAGCTTTTCAAGATCAAGCTTCCTTTGAAGAAATTCATAGGAAAGCTTCTCATGATCAGTGAGGAGTGTATCATAACGATCCTGAAGATTATCAAATCTAGACTGAAGAATTTTCATGTCATCAGTGAGGATTTGGGTAAGGTTCATTTCATCATTCAACAGATCATCACTTTTGTCTAGCAGTTTCTGAAGCTTTTCCAGAGCAGTTTGTTGTTTAGTGGCAATGATAGCTAGTTTACTGTAACTGGGTTTCTTATAATCATTAGGTTCACAGTCACTTGAATCATAGGAGGAGGCATTATTTGATACCTTTGAACCTTTTGCCATGAAGCAATAGGTTGGAGCGAAGTCATCAGCATAGTCATCAGTCTGGATGGTGCAATCATTTTCTTCAAGATTGAAGATTGACTTGCTGACGAAAGTGGTTGCTAGTGCAAGACTAGCCTGTCCAGATTCTGAGTCTTCTCCAGAACCCTCTTTTTCATCACATTCCTCTGATTCTGCCTCGGAGTCCATTTCCTTGCCAATAAGTGCCCGAGCCTTTCTGAAACTAGTATTCTTGTGTGATGAGGGCTTTGAAGATGAGGATTTTGAAGATTTCTTCTTCTTCTTCGAGTCATCAGAACTGTCATCCTTGTATTTCTTCTTCTTTGATTCCTTTCCCCAACAGGGACAATCAGCAATGTAATGACCTGATTTCTTGCACTTGTGACAGGTTCGTTTCTTGTAGTCCTCAGATGCAGATTCTGATTTCCTCATGTCTCTTCTTGAAGATTTACCGAACTGGCCACGTCGTGTAAATCTCTGGAATTTCCTCACAAGCATTGCAAGCTCCTGTCCAAATTCTTCAGGGTCACAAATGCTGTCATATGTGTCTTCTTCTTCAGATGAGGAAATTGCTCTAGCCTTCAGTGCACGTGGTCTGGAATAGCTTTGTCCATATAGATCTCTCTTTTCTTCTAGCTAGAATTCATGAGTATTTAGCCTTTCAAGTATATCAGCTGGATCCAGCATCTTGTAGTCTGGTCTTTCTTCAATCATCAGAACTAAAGTGTCAAATGAAGAATCCAAAGATCTCAGCAGTTTCTTCACAACTTCGTGATCAGTGATGTCTCGAGCTCCCAGTGCTTGTAGTTCATTTGATATGTCAGTGAGGCGATCAAAGGTGTCTTGGCAGCTTTCATTGTCATGTCTCTTGAAGCGATTGAAGAGATTGTGAAGAATATCAACACGAGAGTCACGTTGGGTTGATACTCCTTCATTTACCTTGCATAGTCTCTCCCAGATCAGTGTTGCAGAGCCCAAAGCACTTACTCTTCCAAACTGGCCACGGCTCAGATGGCCACAGATGATGTTCTTCGCTTGAGAATCGAGTTGCTTGAATTTCTTCACATCAACCGCAGTGACACTGGCAGAGATGATGGGGACTCCATTTTCCACAATATACCAGATATCATTATCAATAGCTTGTAGATGCATTTGCATTTTGTTCTTCCAGAAGGGAAATTTATTTCCTTCGTAGGTAGAACATGCTGCAGTCACCTTAAACATGTCTGCAGTCGACATAACTAAAACTCCAGGTGGTTAAACCAAAATCACACAGAACAAGGGAGTACCTTGCTCTGATACCAATTGAAAGTGCGTTATATCGACTAGAGGGGGGTGAATAGGAGATTTTTAGAATTTCATCACTGAGGAAATTCCTTTTGAGGAAATTCCTCACTGATGACTAACTTACAGCGAAAACAGTAAAGGATCAGACGTGCAAACGTTCACACCAGCAGTATTTCAGAGTGAAGAATGTGAAAACAGATTGCACAGTAAGCAGGCACGCATAATACAGATGATGATTAACTATTGTGAAGAATTTTGGGTTGAGGAAATTCAGAGAAAGTCTTCAGCAAATTCTTCAAACAGTCACAGTGAAAGTCATCAACACATAATACAGTGAAAGTAAAGAGTTGAGGAATTAGAACCCGTTTCTCAGTGAAGACAGTCGTAGATGACCCAGTTCCAACTGTTGTGACAGTTGTACATCTGGTTTGGAGCGGCTTGGTATTGAAACCAAAGGACACCCAGTCCCGGGACACACATCCCTACCGTATTCTCCTTGAGCTAAGGACACACAGTCCTCGCCCAACACTCGTGGTAAGTCTTCAGGGCAGACTTCCAAACCCTCACAAACTTGGTCACTCGACGATCCACAATTAACTGCTGGAACGTTCTAGACCATGACGCCTAACCGTCTGGAGGATGCACACTCCTCAAAGGTAAAAGGCTTCTGTCCCACACAGGAACAACTTCTTCAGTGATGCTCAATCACTAGGTTTGGTTTGTGGTTTCGGTGGGTGGTGTATTTCCTCACTGATGAATTACTCTCGAAGACTCTGAGGAATTTGGGTTGCTCTTATGACAAGTGTCAGTTTCTAACGGAGCAGCCAACCAGCTAGTGGTTGTGGGGGTGGCTATTTATAGCGTGGGAGCATCCCGACATGATTTGACACTAATGCCCTTAAATAATATGACCGTTGGAGTGGATAAGACCAGTGACTTGGCGTGGTTATCGAAACGGTCGGAACCCTCAACTGTGAGAGTCCTCATGTCACTCATATTCCTCACTTGAGGCTTTTGGTAGGATTTGGCTTGGGTTGAGCATCATGAGGAAATTCATTCCATAGTGTAACTTCGACCCCCTTTAACAGTACGGTGTTCCTATTACTCAAATGCGAAGAAAGTAAAACAGAAAGTGTAAATCTTCACGCTTCAAATTCTTCAGAATGATTTTCTTCAGGAACCACCGGACTTCTCAATATCAGTATCTTCATGAGGAATATCAATTTCATCGCAGATTCCTCGCGATTCATTTCTTCAGCTTCAGACCAATTTCTTCAACTGAAGACATACATTTTTAGGGGTCGATATTCATCAAATATCTCAAACTCCTCAATGACTTATAGATCCTTTGTACACTCATAAACACATTAGATACTTAACCTATAAGTCTTCAAACCACCAAAATCACTAAGGGGCACTAGATGCACTTACAACTAGTAAAGTACACACCAATATCATGTATATATATATATATATCCAATATTCTTCTGTTCACTTTGCCATCCTTCTTAGTCTCGGGTTCACTACCAAGTGTCTAGGGTAGTTCCTCTTCAGTGTCTGTTCCCCTCATTACAGAAGCACTTAGTCTCGGGTTTGGGTTCAACCTTGGGTCTCTTCACTATAGCAGCAACTGGTTTGCGTTTAATGAAGTATCCCTTCATGCCCTTTCCCTTCTTGAAACTAGTGGTTTCACAAACCATCAACAATTGATGCTTCTATTCAATTTCTACTTTTGCGGTGTCAAACATCGTGAATGGCTCAAGGATCATTATATCCATCCTTTTATATGCTATAGTTCATCACGAAGCTCTAGTAGCTCGGTGTCAGTGACTTTGGAGAACTATCACTGTCTCATCTCGAAGATCAACTCCCACTCGATTCAAGCGATTGTAGTACTCAGACAATCTGAGCACATGCTCAATGATTGAGCTCTTCTCCTTTACTTTGCAGATAAAGAATCTTGTATGAGGTCTCACACCTCTCAGTAAGGACACAAGTATGAAATCCCAATTCCATTTCTTGGAACATCTCGTATGTCCTTCGACGTTCGAAACGTCTTTAGCGCCTCAATTCTAAGCCGTTTAAGCAATATGTATGGAACTATCATGTAGTTATCAAAGACGTGTATGTCAGATGCTCGCAACATCTACAGACCATGCTTGGGGTTTGGCACACTGAGCGGTGCATTAAGGACATAAGCCTTCTGCTTAGCAATGAGGACAATCCTCAGTTAACGGACCTAGTCCGCACAATTGCTACTTCTATCTTTCAAGTAAGTTTTCTCTAGGAACATATAAAAAACCTATGGAGCTGTAGCGCAAGCATAATTTGCAAAGACCTTTTGACTATGTTCATGATAATTAAGTTCATCTAATAAAATTATTTAATGAACTCCCACTTATATCGACATCCCTCTAGTCATCCAAGTGAAACATGATCCACGTCAACTAGCCCGTGTCCGATCATCACGTGAGACGGACTAGTCATCAATGGTGAGCATCTCCATGCTGATCGCATCAACCATGCGACTCATGTTCGACCTTTCGGTCTCCCGTATTCGAGGCCATGTCTGTACATGCTAGACTCATTGAGTCAACCTAAGTGTTTTGTGTGTGTAAACTGGCTTACACTCGTTGTATTCGAACGTTAGAATCTATCACACCCGATCATCATGTGGTGCTTCGAGACAACGATCCTCCGCAACGGTGCACACTTAGGGGAATACATATCTCGAAATTTTAATGAGGGATCATCTTATCTTTGCTACCGTCGTTCTAAGCAATAAGATGAAAAACATGATAAACATCACATGCAATCACATAGTGACATGATATGGCCATTATCATCTTGCTCCTTGGATCTCCATCTTCGGGGCACCATGATCATCATCATCTCCGGCATGACACCATGATCTCCATCAGCATGATCTCCATCATTGTGTCTCCGTGAAGTTGTCACGCCATCTATTGCTTCTACTACTATAGCTAACCGTTAGCGATAAAGTAAAGTAATCAACATGGCGTTGCATCTCATACAATAAATTAAGACAACTCCTATGGCTCCTGCCGGTTGTCATACTCATCGACATGCAAGTCGTGAATCCTATTACAAGAACATGATCAATCTCATACATCACATATGCAACATCACATATGCAACATCACATCCTTTTGGCCATATCACATCACATAGCATACCCTGCAAAAACAAGTTAGACGTCCTCTAATTGTTGTTGCAAGTTTTACGTGGCTGATTTGGGTTTCTAGCAAGAACATTTCTTACCTACGTGACAGCCACAACGTTGATATGCCAATGCTATTTACCCTTCATAAGGACCCTCTTCATCGAATCCGATCCGACTAAAGTGGGAGAGACAGACACCCGCTAGCCACCTTATGCAACTGGTGCATGTCTGTCGGTGGAACCATTCTCAAGTAAGAGTATGTGTAAAGTCGGTCCGGGCCACTTCATCCCACGATGCCGCCAAATCAATATAAGACTAGTAACGGCAAGCAGTTGACGAAATCAGCACCCACAACTTTTGTGTTCTACTCGTGCATAGAATCTACGCATGGAACCTTGGCTCTGATACCACTGTTGGTGAACGTAGTAAATTCAAAATTTTCCTACGCCATACAAGGATCTATCTATGGAGAGACCAGCAACAAGAGAGGTTGTAGAGCATCTTCGTACCTTTGAAGATCGCTAAGCCGAAGCGTTACTATGAACGCAGTCGATGGAGTCATACTCGCAGCGATTCAGATCGCGATCGGTTCTGATCTATGTGCCGAATCACGGCACCTCCGCGTTCAACACACGTACAGCCCGGTGACGTCTCCCACGCCTTGATCCAGCAAGGAGGAGGGAGAGGTTGAGGGAAAGCTCCGGCAGCGCGACGGCGCGGTGGCGGTGGAGCTATGAGGTACTTTGACAGGGCTTAACCAAGCACCGCGGAAGAGGAGAAAGAGGAGAAGCAGGGCTGCGCCGAGAGAGACATTCCGTGTGTCTCAAAACAGCCCCAAACCTCAACTATATATAGGGGGAGAGGGAGGGGCGCAGCCCTTAGGGTTCCCACCCCCAAGAGGTGCGGCAGCCCTAACTCTATGACAACAGACCTTCTCGTGCAATGGCACCAGAAGAATGCTGCTAGCACTCCCCGGCAACGAAACTAGAAGAATGTTGTTGGCGACCCACCAGCGCGTGGGTTCGCAGCAGTTTTCGAGGGTAGAGTATTCGACCCAAATTTGTTGATACGCCAATAGGAGGTGAGAGGATACTCTCAAGTATTAGCAGCTGAATGTGTCAGATTCAAGCACACCTAAAAGATTAGTATCTGCAAGCAAAGAGTCAGCAACAAAGTAGTATGATAACAACGATGTCAGAAACGATCTGTTGACGGCACACTATTCCTAACAATTGTATCAATGGCGCCAGAAGTTGCCCGTTGACGGAAATTGTCTATTCCCGTCAACGACCACCGAACCAAAATTGTAGCAGGTAGCAGCAGTGTAACGAGTAATAGCAGTGGCAAGGAACAACAGTAGTGACAGTAGTAACAAGTAGCAACAGTAGAAAGCGAGAGTAGTAACAACAGTAGCAGCACAGCAAGACAAGTAATAGCAGCAATAGGACAAACTCGTAGGCAATGGTTCGGTGATTTGTTTGGATGATATTCATCATGCAACAGTTATAGCACGGAGAGATATGTGGCTAGCTCCCGTTCGTCGATGTGATGTAGGCATGCATTCCGTGTGTCGTCATACGTGCTTAGGGAAAATAACTTGCATGACATCTATTGTCCATTCCTCCCGTGGCAGCGGGGTCCAAAAGGAAACTACGGGATATTAAGGTTCTCCTTTTAATAAAGAACCGGACCAGCGCATTAGCACTTGGTGAACACATGAACTCCTCAAACTATGGTCATACCGGGAGTGGTTCCAGTTATTGTCACTCCGGGGTTGCCGGGTCATAACACATAGTAGGTAACTACAACTTGCAAGATCGGATCTAAAACACACATATATTGGTGACAACATAATAATTTCAGATCTGAAATCATGGCACTCGGGCCCTAGTGACAAGCATTAAGCATGGCAAAGTAGTAGCAACATCAATCTCAGAACATAGTGGATACTAGCGATCAATCCCCGTCAAAACTAACTCGATTACATGATAGATCTCATCCTACTCATCACCACCCAGTGAGCCTACGAATAGATTACTCACAAACGATGAAGAGCTTCATGGAATTGGAGAGGGAAGAAGGTTGATGATGACGATGGCAACGATTTCCCCTCTCTGGAGCCCAAAACGGACTCCAGATCTGCCCTCCAGATGAAGAACAGGATGTGGCGGCGCCTCGGTATCGTAAACGCGATGAAATCTTCTCTCTTGATTTTTTCTGGGACGAAAGTGAATTTATAGAGCTGAGATTGGGGGCGGTAGAGCCACATGGGACCCACAAGCTTGCTAGCCGCCACCAGGGGGGTGGCGGCTACAGGGCTTGTGGCCCACTGGCCCATCCCCTCCGGTGGATCTTTGCGCAGGTATTTTTCATATTTTCCAGAAATATTCTCCGTAAATTTTTAGGACGTTCTGAGAACTTTCATTTCCGCACAAAAACAACACCAAGGCAATTCTGCTGAAAACAGCATCAGTCCAGGTTAGTTCCATTCAAATCATGCAAATTAGAGTCCAAAACAAGGGCAAAAGAGTTTGGAAAAGTAGATACGATGGAGTCGTATCAACTCCCCCAAGCTTAAAATCTTGCTTATCCTCAAGCAACTCAGTTGACAGACTGAGAGAGAAAGAAAAACTTTGACAAACTCTGTTTGATCTTGTTGTTGCAACTATGTTTAACTCATAACCAGAATTTCAACAAGATCACAAGTTAACCACATAAGCAAGTGACACAAAGGTCTCACGGTAAACTAATATCAATGGCATAATCAGCTAACGAGCAAATAATAATGAGTTTCAAATACCAACACTTCAATCAAAACAAGCATGAAGCAATATGAATAGGTGGTATCTCGCTAGCTCTTTCTGAGACCGCAAAACATAAATGCAGAGCACTTTCAAAGATCAAGGGCTGAGTAAACATTGTAATTCATAGCAACGAAGATCCAGTCATAGTCATACTCAATATCAATCAAAAGCAAAGCATAAAAATGACGGAGGTGCTCTCTAATTGGTGCTTATACAAGAAGAGGATGACTCAACAGGAAAATAAATAGACAGACCCTTCGCAGAGGGAAGCATTGATTTGCACAGGTGCGAGAGCTCAAGCTTTGAAAACAAAGATAATAATTTTGGGTGGCATGCTTTCATTGTCAACGCAATGACCAAGAGTTCTCAATATCTTCCATGCTACTCATGCTATAGGAGGTTCCCAAACAGAAAAGTAAAGTTTTAACTCCCCCACCACCAATCAATCACACTCCACGGCTAGCCGAATCCTCGGGTACCGTCCATACTAACATCAATTCGGGGGGAGTCTTGTTTTACAGTTATGTTTTCGACTTAAGCGTGGAACTGGGCATTCCAATTACCGGCCCCTTTCTCGTGAATGACAGTGAATAAACACATGTCGAGGATAACACTCCTAGCATGGAAGGTACCAATAGCCCCCTGTCACCACATGAGCGGTTCGGGCATGCAAAACAGATCATTTCTTGAAGGTTTAGAGAGTGGCACATGCAAATTTACTTGGAACGGCAGGTAGATACCGCAAATAGGTAGGTGTGGTGGACTCTCATGGAAAAACTTTTGGGTTTATGGAAGTGGATGCACAAGCAGTATTCCGCTTAGTACAAGTGAAGGCTAGCAAAAGACTAGGAAGCGACCAACTAGAGAGCGACAACAGTCATCAAGATGCAATGAGTTTGACTAACATTGAATGCAAGCATGAACAAGATATAAATCACCATGAACACGAACCTCATAGAGGCTATGTTGATTTTGTTTCAACTACATGCATGAACATGCGCCAAGTCAAGCCACTTGAATCATTCAAAGGAGAATACCATCCTATCATACTACATCATAGTCATCTCAAAATCTATGTTGGCATTCAAGACAAACCATTATAAGCTCTCAGCTAGTTAAGCATGGCATCAGAAACTATGATCTCTAAGTTGTCATTGCAAACATGGTTCTCTCACAACAAAGCTGAATCTGGGATGACAAGCTAGTCATATTTACAAAAACAAAATAGATAGAGTTCATACCAGCTTTTCAGTCTCAGTCACTTCATCATATATCATCATTATTGCCTTTCATTTGCACGATCGAACGATGTGAACAATAATAAGAGTGCTCATGCAATGGACTAAGCTGAATCTGCAGGCAAACACAAAGGAGAAGACAAAGTAATATGGCTCTTTGAAAGCTAAACAGGTAAGCATGCAATAACCACTAAACATTATAACCAATATCTTCTACCTTGACCCAAAGAAAAAGAAAAATATTTACACGGGAAAGCTCCCAACAAGCAAAAGAAGAAAGAAAAATATTTTTGGGGTTTCTCAAAAGGACACAAAACAAGAAAACAAGAAAACGAAAATAAACTAGCATGGATAATACAGTGGCAAAGTGTAAACACCGGCTAACAAAGTGAAAGCATAAGCATGAATGTAAGGTCGGTGAGAATACGTACTCCCCCAAGCTTAGGCTTTTGGCCTAGCTTGGTCTACTCCCAAGGATGGTCCTGGCGAAACCCAAAATCGTAATGGGTGTTATACGGGAGTGCTACAGCCACTGCCTGAATAGCTGCCTCACGTAGTCGAGCAGCCGTCGCCTCCCTCTCATACTCCTGTGCCACTCCTATGGTTATGTAGTATCTTCGTTTTACCTGAAAGTCAAAGAAAGCAGGAGCAGGAAGGGTAATATGGAAAACACGCTGCCGGTTAAATATCAAGCGGTACAGGAGGGATCCATGATCTGTCTCAAGGAACTGGTAGCGTGTTAGAGCGACCCGATCAAGGTAGGCTGTACGGAGACGAGGGTCTTCTGAATGGATGGATACCCCAAGAAAATTTGATAAGCGTGTAGCATAAATTCCACCAAAGAAATCCCCCTCAATGGCATTATTATTCAGCCTTCTTGCTATTATAGCTCCCATATTGAAGCTCTTGTCACCTGTTACTGTGCTCTTAAGGATACTAAGGTCGGAAGCGCATAGGTGACAATGTGCACCCTTGCCGTTAATGCACCTACCTATGAAGAGGGCAAAGTAGTGCAAGGCAGGGAAATGGATGCTTCCTATGGTGGCTTGCATGATATCTATGGTTTCTCCAACAGTTATACTGGAGACAAAGTCTCTGACCGAAGACTTAGAAGGATCATTAATACTACCCCCATCAGGTATCTTGCAAATCCTATTGAAATCCTCCAAATCCATGGCGTAGGATTTATCATAGAGATCAAACAGTATGGATGTGTCACGACCAACTGAAAATTTAAATTTACGCACAAAAGAGGCAGTGAGCATAGCATACTGTTCACATTTATCTGAGAGGAATTCTTCTAACCCAGCATTGCGGACAAGTGTATCAAACTCATCCTTGAAACCTGCTTCGATCATGAACTCATCGGAAGGCCATTCACATGGTTGTACTGGTGCATTCCTTAGTTGATAAGGTTCGGGCTCCCGAAAAGGAAGACGGGGACCCTTCTTACTTGAGGAACCACCATGAAACTTCCTCCTGAACATAATTTCCTTTTGCTAAATTTTTTGAAGTTTCAAGAGAAAAGTGAATGAAGGCCAACCACACCTTGTAGCAACTGCTCCTACTAGTGCCTAGAGACCGTATCACGCGCTAAAACTACTTGGGACCAGCTAAATCAACATTTCTAGCTCAAGAACAGGGTCACCAAGGTAGCAAGAATACGCGAAGGATAAAACACTAGAGCAAAAACTAATTGAACCAATGGAGGAGTCACTTACCAAGGAGTAATTTCCCCAAAACGGTTTGGAGAACGGTGCTTTGAGCAAGGAGATCAAAAATCACAACCAAATGAGCAAGAACACGGGTTTGAGCTGCGAAACAATTTTTTCTGGAGGTGGAAGAAGAGGATAGGAGCTGGAATGAGTAGAGGGGGTCCCTGTGGGCCCCACAAGCTTGCTAGCCGCCACCAGGGGGGCGGCGGCTGCAGGGCTTGTGGCCCACTGGTCAGGCCCCCACGCCAGCTCTCAGGCCCAGTATTTTTCAAATATTCCAGAAAAAATCATACTAAATTTTCACGACCATCGGAGAACTTTTATTTTTGGGCTATTTTTCTCCGGGACACTAAAACAGAAAACAGGAAAAGCTAAACTAAATCTATCATTTTTCTTCTAAGCAACAGAAAATGAAAGCTCAAAACAGAGGTATGTGACTCTTTGATTCATCCATTTCATGGTCATCGAAAGAAATCCGTCAATGGGGTTGATCAAGTCCTCATGACAAAACCTTCTCGAATCGCAAGAGAGAACGGAGAATTTTCGAATAGCCACTAAGTCGCCTCAATGGGGATATGTATCTCCCCAACAAGCAAATCATACCTCATCTTGACACGAGGAATAGGGTATTCAAAGCTCCCAATAAGAATCGATGAAGTCTTTTCAATAGCATTGATGCAATGTACTTGATATCGTTTCTTCGGAAAGTGTACTGTGTGCTCATTACCGTTGACATGGAAAGTGACATTGCCTTTGTTGCAATCTATAACAGCCCCTGCCGTGTTTAAAAAGGGTCTTTCGAGGATGACAACCATGGCATCGTCCTCGGGAATATCCAAGATAACAAAGTTTGTTAAGATAGTGGTGTTAGCAACCACAACAGGCACATCCTCGCAAATGCCGATAGGGAAAACAGTTGATTTTTCGGCCATTTGCAGAGAAATTTCAGTGGGTGTCAACTTATCCAATTCAAGTCTACGATAAAGAGAGAGCGGCATAACAATAACGCCGGCTCCAAGGTCACATAAGGCAGTTCTTACGTAGTTTCCTTTAATGGAGCAAGGTATAGTGGGCACTCCGGGATCACCAAGTTTCTTAGGAGTTCCACCTTTGAAAGTGTAATTGGCAAGCATGGTGGAGATCTCAACATCTGGTATCTTCCGTTTATTAGTCACGATATCTTTCATGTACTTGGCATACGGAGACATTATGAGCATATCAGTTAACCGCATCTGCAGAAAGATGGGTCTTATCATCTCAACGAAGCACTCAAAATCCTCATCATCCTTTTTCTTGGATGACTTAGGAGGAAAGGGCATAGATCTCTGAACCCATGGCTCCCTTTCTTTACCATCCTTCCTAGCAGTGAAGTCATTCTTATCGTATTTCTTAGGTTGTGGGTTATCAGGATTAACCGTAGGTTCAATCTCCATATCCTCATAATTGCTAGGTTGAGCATTATTATGAACATCACTGTCCATATTGTCACCAGGTTCATGTTCATCACCAGATTGTGTTTCTGCATCAGACGCAGAAATATCATTAGGTTCTTCAGGTGTGACAGTATTTGGTGAACTGGCATGTAGGTTTCTATCATCCTTCTTATTCTCCTTAGGATGATTGGGTGTATCAGCATTAATTCCTTGAGAATCTTGATCAATTTGATTAGGATGGCCTTCAGGATACAAAGGTTCCTGAGTCATTTTGCCTCCTCTAGTAATGACTCTGACAGAGTTGTCATTTAATTCATTGACAAGTCATTTTGAGCTTTAAGTACTTGTTCTACCTGAGTAGTAATCATAGAGGCATGTTTACCCAGAAGCTTCATATCATTGACATTTCTGTCTACACAAGCACTTAAATGGCTAAGCATACGAGTACTTTGTTCCAAATGTCTGCTAACATAATCATTGAAACTCTGTTGTTTGGCAACAAAGTTGTCAAATTCATCAAAGCATAGGCTAGCAGATTTGTCAAAAGGAATATCACTCTCATCAAACCTACGCAGAGAATTCACTTCTACTACTTGTATCGGGTTATCGAGACCATGGATCTCTTTGATAGGTGGTAGATTTTTGACATCTTAAGATCTAATGCCTTTCTCTTGCATAGATTTCTTGGCTTCTTGCATATCTTTCGGACTGAGGAATAGAATACCTCTTTTCTTCGGAGTTGGCTTAGGAGGTGGTTCGGGAATAGTCCAAGCATTATCGTTGATCAAGATGTTATTCAGTAGGGTCTCAGCTTGTTCTACAGTTCGTTCCCTAAAAACACAACCGACACAACTATCTAGGTGGTCTATAGAGGCATCGGTAAGTCCGTTATAGAAGATATCAAGTATCTCGTTCTTCTTACGAGGGAGATAAGGCAAAGCATTCTCTGGCTGGACGAGCCTCCCCCAAGCTTGTGGGAGACTCTCTTCTTGGAGTTGAGCAAAGTTGTATATTTCCTGCAAGGCAGCTTGCTTCTTATGGGCAGGGAAATATTTCTCACAAAAGTAATAGACCATATCCTGGGGACTACTCACACATCTAGGAGCAAGAGAGGTGAACCAGGCTTTAGCGTCATCCTTTAGAGAGAAAGGAAACATCTTAAGGATGTAGTAGTGGCGGATCTTCTCCTCACTAGTGAAAAGGGTGGCTATATCGTGTAGTTTGGTAAGATGGGCTACGACCGTCTCAGACTCATAATCGTGGAAAGGATCAGATTCGACTAGAGAGATTATCTCAGGGTCGACAGATAATTCATAATCCTTATCGGTGATAAAGATGGGTGAAGTGGCAAACTTCGGGTCGTATTTCATCCTAGCTTTCAGAGATTTTTCCTTCCACTTGAGAAGTAATTTCTCAGCGTCATAGGCATCCTTACATGCAAGAAAATCCTCAGCTATCTCTCCCTCCATAGCGTAACCCTCAGGTATATCAGGCAATTCATATCTAGGAGAGCTAGATCTACCAGGAGCAAAAGCAGGTTCTATCTCAATAGTATCAGAAGTTTCAGAAGCATCACGAGCATTGGCAGTAACTCTAGCAATATGAGCATCAAGGAACACCCCTAGTGGAACATCGGGCAAAGTAGTATCTCTAGCAGTATCAAGCATAGCATCATCAGGCATAGCATCTCTAGCATCAGGCAAAGCAGTATCAGGCATATCATCTCTAGCAGTATCAGGCAAAGCATCTCTAGCATCAGGCAAAGCAGTATCAGGCATAGCATCTCTAGCAGTATCAGGCAAATCATCTCTAGTAGTAGCATCATAAGCATTATCAAGCACACGCGACATATCAAGATTTCTAGCAGGAGGTGATGTCGCAAACTTACTCATAACTGAAGGTGAATCAAGTGCAGAGCTAGATGGTAGTTCCTTACCTCCCCTCGTAGTTGAGGGCAAGACTTTGGTTTTCGGATCCTTCAGATTCTTCATAGTGATCAGCAGATATAAATCCCAGCTGACTCAGAGAATATAGCAATACCTCCCCGGCAACGGCGCCAGAAAAATGTTGACTCTGTGACAACAGACCTTCCCCTGCAACGGCACCTGAAGAATGCTGCTAGCACTCCCCGGCAACGAAATTAGAAGAATGTTGTTGACGGCCCACCAGCGCATGGGTTCGTAGCAGTTTTTGAGGGTAGAGTATTCGACCCAAATTTGTTGATACGCCAATAGGAGGTGAGAGGATACTCTCAAGTATTAGCAGCTGAATGTGTCAGATTCAACCACACCTGAAGGATTAGTATCTGCAAGCAAAGAGTCAGCAGCAAAGTAGTATGATAACAACGGTGTCAGAAACGATCTGTTGACGGCAGACTATTCCTAACGATTGTATCAATGGCGCCAGAAGTTGCCCGTTGATGGAAATTGTCTGTTCCCGTCAACGACCAGCGAACCAAAATTGTAGCAGGTAGCAGTAGTGTAACGAGTAATAGCAGTGGAAACGAACAACAGTAGTGACAACAGTAACAAGTAGCAACAGTAGCAAGCAACAGTAGTAACAACAGTAGCAGCAGAGCAAGACAAGTAACAACAGCAGTAGGACAAACTCGTAGGCAATGGGTCAGTGATTTGTTTGGATGATATTCATCATGCAACAGTTATAACACGGAGAGATATGTGGCTAGCTCCCGTTCGTCAATGTGATGTAGGCATGCATTCTGTGTGTCTTCATACGTGCTTAGGGAAAAGAACTTGCATGACATCTATTGTCCATCCCTCTCGTGGCAGCGGGGTCCAAAAGGAAACTACGGGATATTAAGGTTCTCCTTTTAATAAAGAACCGGACCAACGCATTAGCACTTGGTGAACACATGAACTCCTCAAACTATGGTCATCACCGGGAGTGGTTCCGGTTATTGTCACTCCGGGGTTGCCGGGTCATAACACATAGTAGGTAACTACAACTTGCAAGGTCGGATCTAAAACACACATATATTGGTGACAACATAATAATTTCAGATCTGAAATCATGGCACTCGGGCCCTAGTGACAAGCATTAAGCATGGCAAAGTAGTAGCAACATCAATCTCAGAACATAGTGGATACTAGGGATCAATCCCCGTCAAAACTAACTCGATTACATGATAGATCTCATCCTACTCATCACCGCCCAGCGAGCCTACGAATAGATTACTCACGAACGATGAAGATCTTCATGGAATTGGAGAGGAAAGAAGGTTGATGGTGACGATGGCGACGATTTCCCCTCTCCGGAGCCCAAAACGGACTCCAAATCTACCCTCGAGATGAAGAACAAGATGTGGCGGCGCCTCCGTATCGTAAACGCGATGAAATCTTCTCTCTTGATTTTTATGGGACGAAAGTGAATTTATGGAGCTGAGATTGGGGGCGGCAAAGCCACGTGGGCCCCACAAGCTTACTAGCCACCACCAGGGGGGCGGCTACAGGGCTTGTGACCCACTGGCCCATCCCCTCCGGTGGATCTTTGCGCACGTATTTTTCATATTTTCCAGAAATATTCTCCGTAAATTTTCACGACGTTCTCAGAACTTTCATTTCTGCACAAAAACAACACCAAGGTAATTCTGCTGAAAACAACGTTAGTCCAGGTTAGTTCCATTCAAATCATGCAAATTAGAGTCCAAAACAAGGGCAAAAGAGTTTGGAAAAGTAGATACGATGGAGACGTATCAAGCCCCCATCTACACCAGGAGGTGGCGTCCAGGAGGGGAGTAGGGGTGTGGCGCACCCTTGGTGGGCCTTAGGCCCACCTGGCTTAGGGTTTGCCCCCCTTCCCTCTCCCCTGCGCCTTGGGCCCTTGGTGGGAGGCACACCAGCCCACTCTGGGCTGGTTTCCTTCCACCTTTTGGCCCATGTCACCTTTTGGGGCTGGTGGCCCCTCCGAGTGGACCTCCGGAACCCTTTCCGGTGGTCCCGGTACGTTATCGTGACTCCCGAAACATTTCCGGTGTCCAAGACCTTTCATCCTATATATCAATCTTTACCTCTGGACCATTCTGAAACTCCTCGTGACGTCCGGGATCTCATCTGGGACTCCTAACAACCTTCGGTAACCACGTACACTATTTTCCTATAACCCTAGCGTCATCGAACCTTAAGTGTGTAGACCCTACGGGTTCGGGAGACGTACAGACATGACCGAGACATCTCTCCGGCCAATAACCAACAGCGGGGTCTGGATATCCATGTTGGTTCCCACACGTTCCATGATGATCTCATCGGATGAACCACGATGTCAAGGATTCAATCAATCCCGTACGCAATTCCCTTTGTCTATCAATATGATACTTGCCAGAGATTTGATCGTCGGTATCCCTATACCTTGTTCAACCTCGTTACCGGCAAGTCTCTTTACTCGTTCCGTAGAACATCATCCCGTGACTAACTCCTTAGTCACATTGAGCTCATTATGATGATATTCTACCGAGTGGGCCCAGAGATACCTCTCCGTCACACGGAGTGACAAATCCGAGTCTCGATTCGTACCAACTCAATAGACACTTTTGGAGATACCCGTAGTGCATCTTTATAGTCACCCAGTTACGTTGTGACGTTTGATACACCCAAAGCACTCCTACGGTATCCGGGAGTTGCACGATCTCACGGTCTAAGGAAATGATACTTGACATTAGAAAAGCTTTAGCAGATGAACAACACGATCTAGTGCTATGCTTAGGATCGGGTCTTGTCCATCACATCATTCTCCTAATGATGTGATCCCGTTATCAACGACATCCAATGTCCATGATCAGGAAACCATGATCATTTGTTGATCAACTAGTTAGCCAACTAAAGGCTTACTAGGGACACATTGTGATCTATATATTCACACATGTATTACTATTTCTGGTTAATACAATTATAGCATGAACAATAGACAATTATCATGAACTAGGAAATATAATAATAACCACTTTATTATTGCCTCTAGGGCATATTTCCAACAGCTAGTAGATGTGAAGAAATTTACCAGAGAAGCCCATAGTAAGGGAGTATTATGCTGAATTTGCTTTATATATATATATATAGGGAAAAATTGCTATATGGGGTGAATCAATAGGGCAAATGCAGAAAGATCTGGATGCCTCTTGAGAAGCTCAGCGATATGCCGAATCACACCTTGATGCCGATCAGCGTGTACTGAGGAGACGATGGGAAGAAAACAACAATCTCAAGGAAAAGAACAAAAGATAACCTCAGGAAGTTGAGATTTTGAAAACTCAACTCGCGCAAACTCAAGAAGAGAACCAGAGATTGAAAGGCAGCGTGTACTGCAAGTGAAGCTGTGACCTGGAACTGATTCGACCTATATTGCATTGATCATGAAAACTTGTTTCTTCTTTGGATTAGGTCTTTTAACTGGGCATCCTGAGGAGGATGCCACTTCCTTTGGGGGGGCTATTCAAGGAACTGTCTATTGTGCATGAGCGCTCGCGGAAGGCTATGTAGAATATGGTCCGAGCTTTATGCCCGAACAAAAATCCTCTGCAAGGGATGTCCGATCTTGTCGAGTAGTTTACAAGAGCCCGCGATTGCTTCGAACTGTGGAAGACCTTGGCCCGTCGAGAAGGAGCTCGGGAGGCATGGGTTATGGTGAATACCCGCTTTACCCGCCTAGATCCCGAGCATATGGCCAGAGATGGAACAACGGGGCCAGATGGTAAGGAGATTCCTCCACGTCTCGTGTACGATCAAGTGATGCTCGTCGCACGCTTGTCACAAGAAGACTGCATGTTAGATGCTATAATGGATCAACTAGACCAATCACCAAGCGCGTAACCACCTGTAATGATATTTGTGTGTTGATGCACTTTCCTCCATACTTTGAAAATTTTGTCTTTAACCGGCCATACGCTTCTACCTCCCCTGTTTATAAAAGGAAAATGCATTGGTTTGCATGGTGGAAAATGTGTGTCCCGAAGAAAAAAAAGGAGGAATATCGAGACCTTAACACTTTAATCTTGCTGTGTTAGCAAAGCAGTGTTGGTGGCTTCTTCAGTATCCCGACTCTTTGTGTGCATGTGTTCTGAAAGCAAAATACTATTCTAATGGTAATATCCTAGAAGACTGCCCAAAGAAAGGTTCGTCATTTATGTGCCAAAGCATTATGGCGGGGATACAAACTTTTAAGAGGGGATATATTTGGAGAGTGGACAATGGTTCTCAGATTAATATTTGGGGGGATCCATGGATTCCATCTAGCGCAACACCGAAGCTCATTACTCCTAGAGGTGGAATTACGTTATCAAAAGTGCAAGACCTATTTGATCCCCACATGAAACAATGGGACGGGGCACTAATCCAAAGTGTGTTCTCTTCCATTGATGTGCGAAGAATACTTCAAATACCCTAGCAAGTTGAAACCATGGAAGTACAAGACCAGTAACCTTCTCAGTTCCTTCGGCATACCATGTGGAATACGACCACCAGTTTGGACACCATTATGCAAATCCGAATAGTCCACGGAGTGCTCAACTTAACGCGATTTGGAGGGAGCTTTGGCAGCTTCTTCTTCTAGGAAAGATTAAACACTTTGGCTGGAAAGTGCTTAAGGGAGTACTACCATGTTATGGTGTACTCGTAGGCAGACATATACCAATGATACTGCAGTGCCTGCTATGCAATATTACCCTAGAAGAGATTCATCATTGCATGTTTACGTGCATCCTAGCATCGCACATGCGGGAAGCACTAGTCCTGAAGAAGGTGACTGGTCAAGCGGTCCACGAGGACCGTTCTGGCTCTATAAGCTTGGATATTCTGATCCGACTTCGCACAATGACACATAGCATACCAACAACAGAGTTTATCCTAGTAGCCATGTGGTTCATATGGTGGCAACCGAGGCAATGTACAAATGGGGAGACACTCGAAACGCTAGAGCAAATAGTTATTTCCATTCAGGCACTCGCTACAAACTTCGTTCGCGCACACTCCAAAACATCCGATCCGCGGGGTTTATCATGTTTGGAAGAAGCATAGTGGGGAGCTGTAAAAGTAAGTGTGGATGCATCATTTCATGGGGGAAAACTCACGGGAGCTTGCAGAGTTGTTGCTCGCAACGACCAAGGCAAATTCCCCGGGGCAACGATTTTAGCGCTGCTGCATGTGTCGAGGGCAAGCTCAACACAGATTATTGCTATTCGATGTGGATTGTATTTGGCAATGAACCTAGGGTGTATAAAGTTGATCATTGAGTCTGATTGCATGACAACACTAGAGGCTATATCTGATCCGTATGCCCATATGGGAGTGGACGTCCCGATCATCACAAAATGCTCCCTTTTGGCAATGGACTTCGCTAGTATCAGCTTTGATCACTGTAGCAGAGAGGCAAACTTAGTAGCAGATGGCTTAACAAAATACTGTTTTAGTATTAGCAAATGTGAAGTATGGAAGGCTATCGTCCATGACTTTATTCTTCATCATTATGTAAATGATCTTGCTGTTATCTGAGAAATAAAGTTATTATACTCAAAAACAAGAAAACAATGCTATGATGGAAACTACTACTAAACACACCCTCAAAGATTATCTTGAGTGGGCCAGTCCAATAGAACGGTTTTGGCAAGCTTCCATGGACCGCTACACACATAATCTTTCATGCGGGTTTTCCCTTTTTTTGTGTTGTGTCTGTGTTCTCTCCATCTTTTCTTTCTTCTTCCTTTTCTATTCCTTTTCGTTTTCGTTTTTGTTCTTTTCTTTTTTGGTATATACATGTTAAATTTTCTAAATAGACATTGAACATTTTACGTACAGGTTGAACATTTTCTAGATCCAAGCTAAACATTTTGTAAATGCAGGTTGAACATTGTAAATTATGTTTTCGTGAGGATGGAAATTTACTTTAGCAAGCAATGGCAAATTATTCTCAATTTGCGCTTGTGAAAACATAATTTGTCCTAGAAAACGTTTGATTTTCCATGCCTTAAAAATTGTTAGAAAATGGATGAAATAACTTTGAATCTAATTTGCGTCAGAGTTATTTTCAATCCAATTTGTGAATGTGTTGATATGATCATATTATATTCGAATGTGTTGATATTCGTGGGTCTGAATGTGATTTGATCAGCACACAATTTGAATCCTGTTCGGTTAGGGTTTACATCCCCTCCTCCCGCAAGCAATCTCCTTTGCTTCCTTTGGAAAAGAAAAAAAAAGGAAAAAATCTCCTTTGCTTTAACGATTGAGCAACGAGCGATCTCAGTTTAGGACCGACATGTCATAGACTCATGGACCACCGCTCAACCCTCATCCCACAGAACGAGATTCCTTTCTCCCCCACGAAGGCCGGCGGCGCCATGGCCGGCGGCAGCCTGGAGACGGCGTGGGAGCTCGCCGAACTTTTCGTCCTCCGTCCCGTCCTGGCCATCACCTTCGTCTTATCATTCATCCTCCTGAGTACGGCGGCCATCCCTTCACCCTGTCTCGTTCCCTTCTAATTTCGTCTCGTTCGTCTTGGTCAACTGACGAGCCTCAGGCTGGTATGTGGCGTGGAGGGCGGTGCTGGTGCACGTCCCGCTCGTTCAGGAGATCGCCGGGCTGCGCCGGAAGAAGCCCGTCAAGCCTAAGCCCCCCAACCGCGGTCGCATCGCCAGGTTCTACGAATCGCAAGCCCAGAGGTGAATGCTCTGACCTCCCCAAGTCTCCTTTTACTTTTGTTCCCATCTGGATGTGCTGCTATTGGGTTCTGCGGTAATTCAGCTTGACCCACTTTTGCTCAATTCTAGCCAAGATTTCTATTCCACCGTCGACCTACAGCTGAGATGCTCGTGTTGTAAACTGTAGATTAGGTTGGTGCATCCATGGTTAGCCTTATTTTTTATTGTAACAATTGCTCATGAGAATATGGTTGTCGTCGCAGTTTCCTGTCATCAAAACTGATCTGGCGAAATATAGTTTGCAACATCTATTGCTTGCTCGCTGCCCTGATGTTTGCTGCATTGGTTGCGTCCTTCTCTGCGACTACACTGCAGTCTGTTAGTTTGTTCCTGGTGCGGTGGTAAAACTGTAAAATGGTTCACAGAATTTGTGAAACGGTAGAATGGTGAAACACTTACGACACAATTCAGAGGAAAACCTAGACATCTCAGTAAAAGGAATTCAGAGGAAAACCTAGACATCTCAGTAAAAGGAGTATCTGATTTGCTGGGAATATGATGCACTCATCTATTCGACAAAGCTGCTATGGTTAAGTGACAATCTGTTACGTACGATTAGCCGCTGGCTGTTTCGGAGCTGCATTTGAGGGATTAGAGCAACACTTCTAGTCACCTCTTAAGAAGCAGAATTATTTCAGGTCTGCCACTGAAATACGTGCAGCCGTATTGTTTCAAAACTTTTTGTCCTTAATAAAGTTTGTTGGGAATATGGTTGGAGAGCAATGAATACATGATTGAAGATATTGAGTTTCATGCACCAACCAGTAAAACCAAAACTCCGAACTGATGCAGAAACCTGGCCAAATCCACGTTCAACAGAAGAAAATAACCATAAAGCTTGTTCATAGAGAGTTATGATTAAAAAGCATATGAAATTCTATGTGTTGTGTCACTATTATTGATTGAAAATTGAACATGATAAGTGTGATTGTCAATTTGGGCATTTTATGCGTAGAAAGTGGTTGAAAAGACGAAAGTGATTTGTAAACTATTATAATGTATATATTCTAACAACTGGGTTATGTTTTCTTGTCTCCATAGAGTCTTCTTGTTTTACTTTCATGCCTAGACCAACATTGAAAATTACCGTGCTTTTCAGTTGTCCATTAATACTTAATAGCGTTCCTTATTTTGTTGTTACCTGAACACTGCTTCTAACATAAGAGCTGCATACTGTTGTTTTGCCAAATGGTGCTGAGCCTGTTGATATTGGGCGACTGATACGTAGTTAGCTTCCATGATAACCAATTTGATATCAAATGTTTGATTACTTTTGTTGAATGTGGTTAAGAGCTGATGCGCCTTGACAAGGAATTGTTTCATGCTAATTTTTAGAAAATTCAGACAAGAAGCTAACAGGAAGAGTGTGACTTGGTGTGAGTGTTACATTCCTTTCTTTCTGTAAGTTTAGAGCATATTGTACTTACATATAAAAGTCACATTAGAAGATAGACATGATTAGTACAGGAATGCTTTCTCGAAAACTTTGGTTATTCAAAGTGTTGCACTCTTTTCAGATATACCCCAATCATTTCAAATCACACCTCAGTTGCAAAAGCTGCATCTTATATGACATTCTGACAAGATATCTGTTTTCTATATATTTTTGCTTTTGCTAAAATACTAAGGTGGAACCCCCTAAACCATCTGAGATCTGTATTTTTTTGTTTGCTTGATTTATACGCTAACGTGAATGTGTCTGTTTAACATTGGTTAACAGGAACAAGTCAGAAGGGACCTCTTTGGGACTTTGAAAGAAGCAACCTCAGTCCGTAGAATCCCTCATCTCATTCCAATTCAGAATGTTGTACATCCGGTGAAATGGTGTGTTCTCTTTTTAGGGCAGATCTCAACATGCTTAGCTTGCAACCCCAAATACACAATGATGTATCCACTGTATATTAGCCTGCCCCTGTGTAAAGTTAAGGATCTTGTGATAAGATTGTACATACACATGTACTAGCATAAAGAGAACGCTTGTCCCAGTGTACATTGTACATACACATGTACTAGCATAAAGAGAACGCTTGTTCCAGTGTACCATTTGCTCCACAAAGTTTCCCTTAAGTTGATATCTAATCACTGACTCATAATTCCACTTGCAAAAACGAATGTTGCTTTTATCCGATGGGATTATGCCCCTCATTGTTTCTGCTGATCATCCATTCAATCGGATTATGCCCCTCATTGTTTCTGCTGATCATCCATTCAATCGGATTATGCCCCTCATTGTTTCTGCTGATCATCCATTCAATCGTTGGGTGATTCCCTCGAGGAGAGAGGTCTAACCTAACCTGACACGGAGGACTCGAAAACCATGACCAAACCATTTGCCTAGAGTCACTTTTTAGAACGGGGTATACATCTCTAAAACGATTTTTCTAAAGCGGAAACGTGATCCAATCAATTCCGGTATGATGAATCCGGTACGGTACCATGGAACGAGGAACGTGAATCTTTACTAGCAGGGAGCAATTGGACTAAAATAAATCATCTCATTCCTAATGAAAAATCTATTACTAGCAGGGAGCAATTGGACTAAAATAAATCATCTCATTCCTAATGAAAAATCTATTAGCAGCCTTGG
Source organism: Hordeum vulgare subsp. vulgare (assembly GCF_904849725.1). NCBI lineage: Eukaryota > Viridiplantae > Streptophyta > Magnoliopsida > Poales > Poaceae > Hordeum > Hordeum vulgare. The sequence continues at coordinate 307,382,843 of NC_058518.1, forward strand.
AGTAATTAGAGAGCAGAACGAGGAGTTATTTAGGGGAGTGGAAAAGCACGGGGCAAAGAGTAAAACGAGGAGTTCGTGATTGATATGGCTGACCTTTTGCTTACTCGGTCGATTCAAGAACCAAAACTGTCGAGTCGTCGAAACTGAATGGGCGATCCGGCTACGGAAACACCGAATCCGCATCGAATCTTACCGTATCGACCCTCGTTCCCGAATCTGATTCTGGGTCGATGAATCCGGGTTGAGGGATAGCCCACCGTTCCTGTTTCCGGCTACTATGCTTCTGCCTCGGCTCCGACGCACTACGTCTTCATCCGTGTGGAGCAACCTGCTTGGCCGTCGCTCTGTACGCTCTGCCAAACGCCGACGGTTGGCAGCATTGGGGCCACCGCCGCAGACGCATTACTGCTCAACTGACCGCCCCACTTCTGCCCTCTCCCGGCAAAGCTTGAGAGGAAGTGCTTAAACTACATGTAGAAGAGGCACGAGAGGAAGGATTGTACCCTATCGCCACGTTGTCACCGTTGCAAGGAACTGCGTGATATTTTTTTAAGGTCACCTGGAGAGGGCAAGGCCTTTCACCTGAATTGTATCCAATTTTACCTATAAGGATTTGCAGCCTTGCAAGATAGTTTCAATCAAACTAGAAGTATAGGTGACACAAGAAAGAAGAGATAAACAAAAAAAAACGCACGTCAACAACACACATAACAGGAAGAACAAGGAAGGAAAACACCACAAAGAACACCATAGGAGAAGACAAGATTGGCTAGCCGGCCAAACCACGACACTACACCGTCGACGCAATCCAACGGCACCTCACAAACCAAGACTACTGAAAGGACGTGGATGTCGCCTAGAGGGGGGGTGAATGGGCGCTTTAAAATAATTACGGTTTAGGCTTGAACAAATGCGAAATAAAACTAACGTTTAATTTGTCAAGCACAAAACCTAAAACAACTAGGCTCAACTGTGTGCACCAATAACTTATGCTAAGCAATATAAACAACTAAGTGATAGCAAGATATATGACAAGAAACAATATGGCTATCACAAAGTAAAGTGCATAAGTAAAGGGTTCGGGTAAGAGATAACCGAGGCACGCGGAGACGATGATGTATCCCAAAGTTCACACCCTTGTGGATGCTAATCTCCGTTGGAGCGATGTGGAGGCACAATGCTCCCCAAGATGCCACTAAGGCCACCGTAATCTCCTCACGCCCTCGCACAATGCAAGCTGCCGTGATTCCACTAAGGGACCCTTGAGGGCGGTCACCGAACCCGTACAAACAAGGTTGGGGCAATCTTCACAACTTAATTGGAGGCTCCCAACAACACCACAAGCTTCACCACAATGGCATATGGCTTCGAGGTGACCACAAATGCTCGGGGCAATCTCCACAACTTAATTGGAGACTCCGACGCTTGCCCGAAGCTTTACACCACAATGATTGAGCTCCGAGGCACCAGCAAGCTTCTAGGGGTACCAAGTACCCAAAGGTAATAAGCTTCTCAACTTCTCACTTCCACGTATCACCGTGGAGAACTCAAATCGATGCACCAAATGCAATGGCAAGGGCACACGGAGTGCCCAAATCCTTCTCTCCCAAATCCCACCAAAGCAACTAATGCTAGGGAGGAAAACGAGAGGAAGAATGAAGAAGAACACAAAGAACTCCAAGATCTAGACCCAATGGGTTCCTCTCACTTAGAGGAGAAAGTGATTGGTGGAAATGTGGATCTAGATCTCCTCTCTCTTTTCCCTCAAGAACTAGCAAGAATCATTGAAGGGATTGAGAGTTAGCAAGCTCGAAGAAGGTCAACAATGGGCGAAGAACACGAGCTAAAGAGATGAGGTTCAATGGGGAAGAATACCCCCTTTTATAGGTGGGGGAAAATCCAACCGTTATGCTTCACAGCCCGCACAGAGCGGTACTACCGCTCATGGGAGCGGTACTACCGCTCAGTAGGTTCACCAACCATGCTGAGGCCAAAAAGGATGGGAAAATAGTCCGATGGAGCGGTACTACCGCTAGGGAGCGGTAGTAAAAAATTACTACCGCTCCGCGGGCAGTACTACTGCTACAGGAGCGGTACTACCGCTGGCACCAGGAGCGGTACTACCGCTCGATACTGAAATTGGTCTAACTTTCGCATACGGACTCCGAATTTAACGAAACCAAGTTTGTTGGAAAGCTAAAGACATGGGCTAACACAATCTTGATAAAAATATCAATAAGAAGCAAGTGAGAAAAGGCCCATAAGAAAATGGTGAGAACCCTTCTTCGAATAAGACCGGTAAAAACTCCCAACATCAAAAACATCATAGAAGATGCATATGGACTCCGTTTTCGATGAACTCGAGCTTGTCATGAAGATGACCATAAGCTCTAAAACTCACAAAGAGAAAAACCCAACAAGAACCAAGAAGTATGATGCAAGGATGCAAATGGTTTGAGCTCTCAACGAACGATACGATCAAGCTACTCACTTGAGAGCCCCCTTGACAGTACGACAATCTATCCTAAAATAGAAAACCTATCAAGCGCAAACCTATACCTTGCGCCTCGTCCTCTTGAGCTAGATGACGATGATCTTCGCTTCCTCAAGATGGACCACCTTCTTGATTGCGTTGGCTTGATGAATACTAGTCGATTGCTCCCCCATACACAACATGGGTGAGCCTCTCTTCAGCATATTTTCACAAGTCCATCGCCACCACAATGGACGGCAAACTCCAAGCATGATATGTTTGTGCTAATCCACTTAAACTTGCACGCCGCAATCTTGATGACGATCACCACTTGACGTCATCCTTCATGGGTTGTATGAGATCTTCCTCTAGACGCAAGCCCATGAAAACACACCTAACCCCACATAGAATTCTCACGAAGACCATGGGTTAGTACACAAACACGTAATGGACAATGCTTACCATACCATGGGATCACTTGATCCCTCTCGGTACATTTTGTACGCTTTGTGTGTTGATCATCTTGATTTACTCTTTGTCTGACGTTCTTGATCAACCTTGTGTCTCTATGACCATTCTTTGGATAATACCTTGAATACCACCTTGGTCATCATATAAACTCCTTGAACCCAACAAATGGACTACAAGAAGTGTCTATGGACAAATCCTATAAATATAACTTAAGGCAACCATTAGTCCATAGGGATTGTCATTAATTACCAAAACCACATATGGAGAAATATGCTCTAACAACTGCACAACGCCGCGACACAGGACCTGCATCGCGAGGCACAATTGAAGGCCACACAAGGCCGAGACGACTCCACGAAACATGTGTACCATTGACATAGTCGGAGGGCATCACCCAGCAAACCAAGTTGTAGCACTGCATCGTCGATGCAATCCAACGACACCTCACAAACCAAGACTGCACGACGCCACGACACCACGTGTGTCTGGGGTGCATTCGAACGATAATGCGAGGCCGAGACGATGCCACAACACCTGCGTGCCAGCATCGTAGCCGCAGGGACCGCCAAGCAGAGACGCACCACAAGCACTCGAGCACGACACACCACCGTCGACCTCAGACTGGCCGCACCACCATCACCGACCACCCACCTCCAACCAGCCAAACACCACTCCAAACCTCAGGCAAGCAGCACGAAGAAGCATCTCCTAAGACAAGCTCCACCAAGGTGGTAAAACGACGTCAAGGACGTCGCCGACGTCCGATCCAACCATTGGATCTACGGCTTTCACCCATAGAATGAACAGAGTGGGCATGGAACCAATGGCACCTCCACAAAGGGATCCGATGCCAAAGAGCGTCGTTCCCGCCGGTGTCGACTGGGGTCAACACAGGGCTTTCACTCGTAGCATCACCCGCGCCACCCCATTACCGAGTCATGTCGTTGCTGAGGCCGGAGCCACCGCCATCGGCCACCCATCCCACCACCGCCACATCGAACCCCGTCGGCAGCATCCACCGCCAACCCCTCGGTCATGGCCACGGAGGACCGCCGCCCAAGCAAGCTGCTGCCACTGGAAGACCGGATCTGGACGCCAGGATGCCTCACAGTCCAAGCACAATAGATCACCTTCTCCACCTCACCGACCATGCCACCACACCGCACCGCATCTCCGCCCCACCACCATCCTTCGGACACAGTCACCGGGAGCACCCACGGACCGAGTTAGCCGTTGGGCATGGAGCTCCCCTAGATCTGGGTGAAGGGGAGCCAAATCTGGGCATGGAGATCCCCCAGATCGACTGTGGCTGACCCATACCACCATCGTCTATGCATCATGTCGCACGCGCCGCCTCCTAGCGCAAGCATCGCTAGCACGCATCGCAGGCCGCACGGGAGCCCCCGCCGCCAATGGAGCGCCCTGCGCGCCACCCAACGAGAGGAGGAGAGTCACCCTCGTCATCGCCGATGTCGTGTGGGCTTTGCCCGATGATGCCCTCCGGTGGCAGAGGGAGGAGGAGGAGGAAGGGAGGGGGCTTCTTTGGTGACGGCTAGGGTTCCCCCGGGTCGCCCACGAGAGCGACACGGGAGAGGGAAGGGAGCCAAAAAAACCTACATGTCGGTCATAGGTTCTCGGAACTGAAATGTGCGATATGACCAATAAGGGCAAATGGCCATGCAAACCTCAGAAAATGCTACACCTACGAAGAGCATGTGTGTGCTTACGAAACCTCCCAAACTAATCTAAACTCCCCCTGATTTTCAGGAGGGTGGGCCCCTCCCTCCCCTAAACACCATTCCTAATCCTCCACGTCACTTTTGTACGTAAACATGCGTAGTTATCTTATGTAAGTATAGCATTTCCCTGCAACCCTCCTACTTGTGGTAGAGAAGGGCAGCGGGATGCCCCTGCAACACGTGGCAGGACTAATGTCCTTGCATCCACCTTGTGAGCCTCCACCCAAGTGTCATCAAACGCACCATAAATAGAAAATGAGAGTCTTCTTCTTTATGTGTGACTACTTGGTTCTCTTAAGGATAGTATACTACTCCCCGTGTCTCATAATATAAGAGCGTTTTTTACAGTGGTGTAGTGTCAAAAACACTCTAATATTATCGGACAAAGGGTGTACTTGACACTCGTATCTTGTATACCTTTAGGTTTGAGCCAAACAACATCATGACATGGAGGAGATCAAGCACAAGAGGACATTTATGACGTCCAAGAGGGAAGCATGAAAGCAAAGAAGGAAGCGCAGAGACAGAGACATTAATTATGAAGGTGGCGGCCCAGAAGCCAACCAAAGGCCAATGTCTACGCTGGAACTTCCAGGCTAGCATCTCCCAAACCTTCAGGGTGCCACATAGCCCGTTGCAAGCAATCAGATATCCTGGAAGTACCCTAAAACCAACCCTACAACTTCCAGCCCCTCGAACCTCTGGGCTGCCCTACAAAAAGCAACCCTACCTACTTGTAGTGGGTTGGACCATTGTATCTTTTCCTTCCTATTCTCCCCTTGGTAGGTGGGCCTATATATAGCTTTTAACCACCTCATCTCGATGGTTAGCAAATATTAGACTCGGACATAGAGCTTTGCTCATGCATCCCCCTTGTGGGATCCCTCCATGTTAGGGAAGACTCAATTGGAGTTCAAGGTCACCTTTGGGTGAAAACTCCAAGGAGTATCAAGTCCACCCTTGTGGTGAAGGCTCCACGATCAGAATACCTTCTTCGAGGGAGAAGATTCCCGATGTGGAACTTAAGTTCTCCTTGTCATAGGACTTGGGGAAGAACCCTGTGTTGCTCCATCTCTCTTGTGGATAATTGGGACCAAGAATATATCCATGTGTATCTTGTGTTGATTTGTTTCTAGTTTCCCTTGCATTTCCTCTTGTTTCCCTCCGTATTCTTCATCAAGTCTTCCCTCAATTCGTGTAGATCGGGCCACCTTCATGGTTTGACTCGTATATATCATTTGATATCAATGGCAAAGTTGCCAGGATTTGGACCCCCCCCCCCTCATCTTTCTAACCTCTTGTCCATTTGTTCTTGCCAAATTAAAAAATACTCACCAAAAATAGTGATATCCGTTTTTTTGGATTTCGTGTGAACCGGTTGGTACGATCCACGAATCTCTTGCAAAACTCGTTGACCTACCTTCCATTGTGTCCCTTTGCCCCAACTTTCCTCCCCCCCTTCAATTAGAGATGGAAATTGAGTTTCCCCGCCCTCGAACTCATATATGTAATTTTAGGTTAAATCTGTTAGGAATAAGCAACTTGTATTCCCATGAGGCCATAGGCCAGTATATATACATGTACAGGTGGTGAACTATATGCAGGAAATCCCTTATATATTGGGATAAATACAAAAGGGTACATGACTTATATTAGAACTCTAACACCCCCCTCAAACTCATGGTGGATGAACAACACTGAGTTTGGAGAGATAAAAACCATGTTGTGCTCTAGTGTTGGCCTTCGTCAGGAAATCCGCCAACTGTAACTCACAAGGCACATACTGAAGAGCAATAACCTGATCCTGCACAGCAACGCGCACATAGAAAGCATCAACGCCAATATGCTTGGTGAGCTCATGCTTCATAGGGTCGCGCGCAATGCTAATAGCACCTGTACTGTCAGATAAGAGTAGAGTCGGTGTAGTGACAGAAACACCAAAATCCTGAAGTAACCACCGTAACCAAGTCACCTCTGCCGTCAAAAGAACCATCGCTCGCAACTCAGCCTGTGCACTCGAACGGGAAACTGCAATATGTTTCTTCGTCTTCCAGGCAATGAGAGAACCACCAAGAAAAACACAGTAAGCAGAAAGTGAACGGCGATCTGAAGGATCACTAGCCCACGTAGCATCCGAATAGGCCTGAAGCTGTAAAGAACTGGAGCGAGGAAAGAATGGACGGTGAGAGATCGTGCCCCGAAGATATTGAAGAACATGAATGAGATGACTATAGTGAATCGAGGTGGGAGCGGAGACAAAATGACTCAGAGAACCGGATAAGAGATATCCGGATGAGTGACAGCTAGATAGACAAGACTGCCAACAAGATGACGATAACGCGTCGGGTCAGGCAGGGGATCACCATCAGTATCACGGAGGTGAACAAACGGTGCGCTCATTAGTAAGAGCAGCACGAGCAAGAAGATCCTGGATATACTTTTCCTGGGATATAAAGAAGCCATCAGAGGTAGAAGAAACTTCAATCCCAAGAAAGTAGCGAAGAGGTCCAAGATCAGACATAAGGAACTGCTCACTAAGACGGGCCTTAACAAAGGCAATATACTCGGGGTCATCCCCAGTGATGACCATATCATCAACATAGAGAAGAAGAAGAGTCCGACCATGAGGAGAAAGGTGAATAAATAATGCTGGATCATGAACACTGGGTGAAAAACCAACGACAGTCACCACAGAGGCAAAACGCTCAAACCAGGCGCGGGGGGCTTGCTTAAGGCCATAGAGAGAGCGACGAAGACGACATACCATGCCATCAGGAACAGAATACCCAGGTGGTGGCTGCATGTACACCTCCTCACGCAGCTCACCATTAAGAAAAGCATTCTTAACATCAAGCTGAGAGATAGACCAGTGGCGTGTAGAGGCCACGGCAACAAGTGTATGAACAGTGGTCATATGAGCCACAGGAGCAAAAGTCTCGTCATAATCACGACCATGCTCCTGCTGAAAACCACGAGCCACAAGACGAGCTTTGTGACGCTCAAGAGAACCATCAGAGCGAGTCTTAACCTTGTAGACCCACTTACAAGTGATGGGACGAACTCCGGGAGGAAGGGAAACAAGATCCACGTACCAATGTGTTCAAGAGCAGCAATCTCCTCTGCCATCGCAAACTGCCATTCAGGATGAACAACAACCTGATGATAAGTAGTCGGCTCAAGAACAGCAGCACCAACGGTGGAAAATCCAAAGCGATCAACAGGCGGACGAGGACGAGAACGCAAACCATAAGTAGGCTGAGATGAGGATGAGGACACATCCACAGAGGCATCCACATAACGTGAACAACGAGTGTAACACTGAGGAAAAGATGGAACAATGGAAGGAGGAATCGCCAAGGTAGAATCGGGGAGTGACGACGAAGAAGTCACCGGAGAGGAAGATGTAGACTCCGGTGACATGCTAGACGAGGAGACCGTGGAAGATGGTGGCGACAAATCGACTGGAGGTGGAGAAGCAGAGGGAGCGGAACGAATAGGCAAAGGCTCGACAGGTGTGATAGGTGTGTCAGGAAAAGTGAGAAAAGAGACATCCTCCACTGAAAAGGTCGAGGAAGATGGGCGTGGGTAGAAGGGACGAGACTCATCGAAAGTCACATCCCGAGAGATATGCATCCGACGACCGATAGGATCCCAACAACGATAGCCCTTATGCTCATCACTATAGCCTAAGAAGACACACTCAACAGACTGAGCGGTCAGTTTGGTGCGTTCGCGGGGGGCAAGAAGAACATAGCAAACACAACCAAACAAGCGAAGCATCGAATAATCAGGAGAACGATCAAAAAGACGCTCGAAAGGAACACCACCCTGTAGAGCAGCGGAAGGCTGGAAATTGATGAGATAGGTGGAGGTGGAGACGGCCTCAGCCCAAAAATGAGGCGAGAGAGAGGCAGCAATCATCAATGCACGAGTCGTCTCAAGAAGATGACGATGCTTGCGCTCAGCCACGCTATTCTGAGCATGAGCACCAGGACAAGAGAATTGAGAGAGAGTCCCTTGCCCAGCAAGAACACCACACAAAATCTTAGAGATATACTCGCCAGCGGAGTCAGCACGAAACACATGAATGGGAGAAGAGAACTGAGTATGAACCATGGCAGCAAAATACTTATAAATGGACAACACCTCACTACGAGAAGTCATGAAATAAAGCCATGTGTAACGAGAGAAGTCATCTATGAAAATAATATAGTATTTATGACCCCCTTTCGAAGCGAAGGGAGCCGAACCCCATACATCGGAATGGACTAAATCAAAAGGACGCTTAGACACTGACTCACTATGTGGATATGGTAACTGAATCTGCTTGCCAAGACGACAACCCTGACACTCTAAGGAGGCATCTCCTGAGACAGACCCCAGAAGACGTCGACGAACTAACGACGACAAACGAGAACCACACAAATGACCAAGTCGATGATGCCACTGCTGGAAAGAACCAGTAGCCGAGGCGACCAAAGCGGAAGAACTGGCGATAGAGTGGGCAGCGGAAGGAACATGAAGCCAGTCCAACTCCCAAAGACCCTCAGAATCACGGCGGCGAGGACCAGCCCCAACCAGAGTGTGCGTGCGACGGTCCTGGACAGAACAAGAGTCAAGGTCAAGGATGACGCGACAACCAGAATCAGCAAGTTGACCAGCAGAAAACAAATTCATGGTAAGTCGAGGAACATGAGCAACATCAGGAACAGAATAAGAAGGAGTGGTAAGAGTGCCTCTACTAACGACAGGAAGGGGAGTACCATCAGCGTGAGGACATGAACAGGAGAATCAAGCGATCAAAGAGAGGACAGAGGAGAATCAGGATTGGATCAGCAGTGCCTGGAATCCAGATCGGAATTGGAGTAGCAGCGCCTGGACAACCTAATGGAATCAGCGGCGGCTGGCAGTCTAGTGCGATTCCTGATGGATTCCAGATCTTGGAGCAGCAGCGCCTCGACAACCTGATGGAATCAGCGGCGGCTGGCAGCCTGGTGCGCTTCCTGATGGATTCCAGATCGGGACACTGACTTCGCGGGACAGGGAGGGAGCTGGGCGCTGGGACAAGAAGCTGCGGCGTCCAGATGAGATCGAGGCAGGGGCGACCGAACCAAGCGGGAGCTGGACGCCAAGATCGAGGCAGGCGGTGACTGCAGGGAGACGAGATTGGATCGAAGCACGAGTTGCGCGTGCGAAAAAGACCTAATGCTCTAATACCATGTTAGGAATAAGCAACTTGTATTCCCATGAGGCCATAGGCCAATATATATACATGTACAGGTGGTGGACTATATGCAGGAAACCCCTTATATATTGAGATAAATACAAAAGGGTACATGACTTATATAAGAACTCTAACAAAATCGACACTTCTTTGCAAACCTGGAATTTCCGAACACCGGACATTCCGGCACCTACCCTAGAACTTCCGGACTTAACAAATGCACACATGAAATGTCGACATCTACATCCTTTGTCGTTTTGGTTGTAATTTTTAATTCTGGACTCGAATTTTGGTCTTCTTTGGTTCGTTTCGAAGCTATCGATGTGAACCGTGGAGTAAATGAGCCCCTCCTCTGTGCGATAGCTAGCTAGCTCTCCCCTCCTCTGCGTCGCGGGCCACTACGGCCGCGGCGGCCACCTCCCCGACCTTAATGGCCCGCCGGTCTCCGACCGGATCCAGCAGTCCCTCGTCGAGCACGCGCTCTAGCCCTGCGCGCGTCCCTCGGCCCGTCGGTCCGCATCAGGCACCGCTGTTGCAGTCGTCATCAGATCCCACCCCCTCGCCGCGGATCCTGCTACGGGGAGAGGGCTCTGGCTCCGGGGCCTCGAGGCAGAGGCTCCCGTCCGCCGGTCCGTTCGCGGCCGCGAGGGGGGCACCTGTTTGCCCCGCTGGCCGGACGCAGCGCCCGCGCTCCCCGAGGCTGCAGTCCACATCGGCGTCTCCACCGATCGCTCCGTCAAGTAGACAGCCGGATCCTGCGGCGTGTCTGCCAACTAGACTCCGCTCCATCATTGTTGCCCCGTCCCAATCCCTGGAACCGCGGATTTCCTCTTCGGGGATTGACGGATCCTGGACCGAGGTGAGTAAACGTAGACCTCGTAGCTCTGCTTCTGGCCCATCGGTCGCTACGCTGCCTCCTGGAATGCAACGGTCGGCCCGCGATGGCACAGTAATGGCAGAGAGGCAACGCGAGCTCTTCTTGTCCCAGTTCCGCGGCCGCTGCTTTCGTTGCTTGAGCAAACGCCACCGCCTAGCTGACTGTAGGGATGCCATCCACTGCATCATCTGCCGTCGGGCCCGGGCACATTGGCCGGCTCTGCCCTCAGAGATCCCGCGCGATAGCTAGGTCCGGCGCTGTTAGAGCTAGGTTGGGGCCGGCTCCTCCAGGGCAGCCTCTGCAGGCCCGCATCAGGTTCCCCCCACCCCCACCCACCCTCGCCGCAGGCCCGATGGCGCAGGCCATGCTGCTCCACGTTGACCCCGCGCGCCGGCCTAGGGTAAGCCGCTCGGTGACCATCACCTCCCCGGAGGTGGACCAAGCGGTCTTCTTCTTGTGCAACCACGCTGTCACGCTCTCTACCGCCGACGGGGTCAATGCCTCGTCTCCCATGGCAGTGGGGAGAGCTTTGGAGGCGCAGCTCGCCGTCCCGGCGCACTCTCTCCAGGTGACGGCGCACCACCCGGAGCATTTCTTCGTCATCTTCACGCAGCCGGCGCACCAGGTCAATGCCGTGCGCCGTGGCTCCATCAGGGTGGACGGCGCCTCCTTCAGCATTGCCTCCTGGCATGAGCACGACCACGCGTCGTTCGACGCCCTACTGCTACACGTCCGCGTCGTCATCGAGGGGGTGTCGATGCAGTTCTGGTCCGTCGACGGGGCGGAGGAGATCCTAGGGAAGAAAGTTAGGGTGGACCGCCTCAATAGCAGGACGCTCGAGCGCGGCCACACCAAAACCTTCGCCTGCTGGGTATGGACAAATGACGTTGCCAACATCCCCACCAAGCACACGCTCAGGGTGCTGCCGAGAGGGGCGGGCCGCGTCGAAGAGATGGAGGGGTTTTCCCCGCCCGACAGGAGGGTGGCACCGCCTCCGGCCACCGCCGACTACGAGATGCTCATCCATGTGGACAGAGTCGAGGACTGGGCGCCACCCTCTCCCCGCTCATCCCACTTCGTCCAGAGCGGGATCCCGTCCTCGGGCTCGGACGACGATACCAAGCCATTCCTGGGAGTGTCCTCTGCTCCCTGGACGATGGGGGTGGAGGACGGCCAGAGGCCGGAATGGCACCCGCGACAGAAGAGAGCCCCTGTCGCAAACCTGGGCTACCGCGGCCTGCCGCGGGGTGGATATGGGAGAGACCACGACGGCGAGGACAACGGGGCCCCGGGGCTGGTGGCCACCGATCGTGGAAAGACGTGCTACTCCGCCGCGGACGTTCCGCGGCCCAGCCCGCGCCTGCAGCAGCCCCTCGTCAGCGGAGCAGGTCCCCTCCGACACGCCGTAGACAGAGGAGGTCTCGGGTCGCCGTCACGGTGATAGGCGGGGCTCGGGGTCATCGCGCCAGCCGGCGCAGCGGGGCCGGTCCAGGCCTCTCCTCCCTGTCTCGGGAGGCCCCCGCAGTCGAGGTGCACGCGGTCGTCGATCGCGTCAGTAAGGGGAAAGACCCCGTCGACGATTTTTTCAGATCGGCAAAGAAGCCCTTGCTAGCCTCCACCACTGTGGATGGGCTAGGCGCGGACGTGCACGCGGCGGCAGAGGCCGTGCTCGCGGAACCCCTCGAGTTCGACAAGGAAGCACTGGACAAGACTCCGGGAGAGGCCCTGCAGCTCGATGCATTCAGCCCCACTCTCTCACCTTCGGTGTCCGACTTCGGGCAGTTCAACAGGGCCACTCCATCGGCGGCTAGGACCCTCGAGGTGCAGCTGGGCGCTGTGACTAGCAGGGTCTGTCAGCTAGAGATAGCTGCTCCAGACGCTGCTGCCAAGGGGGGTTCCCTCTTCCATGCCCCCGAGCCGCCGATGCTCAACCGCCCCACCTCGGCACCGCGGCGATCGATAGCTCCTCCAAAGAGCAGAGCCATCTCTGCACCTACCCTCCATAGCGCTAGACAGGCGGCGGTTGGTTTGACGGTGCCGGTCGCAAAAAGGGCCTCCCTCCACATCGTGAAGGAGCTGGGGCTACTCGGGCCAAAAGAGAAGATGACGACAGAGGTGGCAAAAGCCCTCCTGCACAGGTTCGAGGAACCACTGACGGACAGCGATATCTCGGTCATCGCCAAGCTCACTCGCCTGGACGGAGAGGCGCTACGGGTCATGGCCCGTATGGGTGGCCCAGAGGGAATTGCCGAGGAGGCACTAGTGTGATCATGGTAGTCGACATGAGTAGCAGCTTACGGTGGCGGCCGATCGTAGATCGGCTAGAGTTAGGGTTTATTTCAAGTTGTCAGGCTAGAGGGTTAGTAGTTCGTCGTTGCTGGCACATCTTCGGGCCTAAGGGTTGGTGTCAGCGATCCCACCCTATGTTGGCGGTGTTTGTTCTGGGCCAGAGGCCGGTTAGAGTTTGCCACCATAGATTCCTTTGTTTCCTCCATGAGTGAATCACTCACCCCGATCATGTGCTGGAACGTTCGTGGACTAAACAACCCGGCAAAGCGAGCCTCCGTCGCTGAGATAGCCGCAGCCCATCGCGCTGCCATACTTTGCCTACAGGAGACGAAGATCTTGGTTTGGTCTCCGGAACTAGTTAGGGAAATAGGGGGAGCCAACCTCACCGACTGTATTGCGCTTCCGGCGATCGGCACCAGTGGGGGAGCAGCGATACTATGGAACAAAAACCTCGCTACTGTAACCTCACACGCCATAGGGGAGTTCGCGATCATGGCTAGGGTCTGCTTGCTTGGCCAACATGACAGTTTCTGGCTCTCCACGGTCTACGGGCCAGCGGACGACGCAAGAAAGGATAGGTTCCTCTCGGAGATCTCTCGATCCGCACCGCCCGCATCAGAGCCATGGCTCATCAACGGAGATTTTAACCTCATCTACTAGGCGCGAGACAAAAACAACCTCAATCTGAACCGCAGGCTTATGGGTAGATTTAGATCATCCTTAGACACGGCGGGCTTGAAAGAGATTAGGTGCAACAACCGTAGATACACTTGGAGCAACGAGCATCGAAACCCCACGCAAATGAGCATAGACAAGTTCTTCTGCAACCAACCATGGGAATGCAGATTCCCATCGGCCTCGCTTCAGGCGGCAGCCTCGGCCACTTCCGACCACTGCCCTCTGATCCTAGACGACACCAGTGCGGTCCCTAGGGCGGCGATTTTCGGATTCGAAAGCTTCTGGCCAGCTTTCCCTAGATTCCACGACACGGTGGTTAGAGCATGGAGTAGACCGGTACAAGAGGCTAACGCTTTTCAGAGGCTGCACACAAAGATGTTACGCACCGCTAGGGACCTAAAAATCTGGAGCAAAGCTTTCTTTAGCGATGCCAAGCTCCAGTTCCATATGGCGACGGAGATAGTGCTGCAGCTAGATGTAGCTCAGGAAAACCGCATGCTCACGGACGCCGAGTTCAATCTAAGAAAGCTTCTCAAGCTCCAGCTACTCGGCCTAGCGGCTCTGGAACGCACCCGCCGACGACAAGCGTCCCGACTCACGTGGCTTCGGATGGGAGACGCAGGAACTAGGTTTGTCCATACGAAGGTGAGAGCAAGGAGACGAAAAAACTTCATACACACTCTCCAAGTGGGACCGGAGATAGCAACGGCACACGAGCACAAGGAGGACGCCATCTACCAGCACTTCAGCGACCATCTAGGGGCCACGGTAGATCGCCATATGGGCATCAATTGGGATGGCCTCGACATGTCGTCGGTCCAGGATGGAGGCCTGGACAACCCCTTCACGGAGGAGGAGGTATGGGAGGCGATCAAGGCATCCCCATCGGAAAAGGCACCAGGTCCTGACGGCTTCTCAGGAGCTTTCTACAAAGCATGTTGGGCTACCATCAAAGAGGACGTGATGGCAGTCTTCGGCAGCTTCTACCACCTGGCCAGGGGCAATTTTGGCAGCCTGAACACGGCAATGATTGTCCTCCGCCAGTTCAGCATACAAGGCCCAGTTCCACGGCTACATAAAATCATCTTTTAGGAAGCTGATTTGGGCTACTTGGGCGCCGACTAGATTAAAAAATTTCTTCTGGCTGCTCCTGAGGAACAGGCTTTGGTGCAACGACCGCCTGCAAAGGAGGGGTTGGCCAAACGGGTATTTTTGCCAACTTTGCCTCCGAAATCTGGAATCGGCTCCACACTTGTTCTGGCAATGTACGAGGGCGGTGGAGGTATGGACACATTCGTCGGCTAGAAACGGTTGCGCTTCGCTACACCCAACGGTATGGAACGACAGGACCATGCCAGAGGACATCATAGTGCAGATGATTAGCAAAGCCAGGCCAGAGCACAAAAAAGGAATTAGGACTATGATTGTGATTATCTCGTCGCAGATTTGGAAGGAGCGAAACGACTGCACTTTCAGAGGGAAGACTGCCGCCGTCAGCAATATAAACAACTCTATACAAGCAACCATAGAGTTCTGGAGGCAGGCAGGCGCGGCCTGCCTCGTGCACCCTTTCGGGGAATCACCGGAAGAAGTTACGTAGGTGTGCCCTCCGGGTACGATGTTTCCATTTTTTCGCTTCTTCTTCTTTTTTCCTTGATCCTTTGGATCGATCCCATCGTGTTGTAAGCCCGCCTTCTACCTGCTTTGTTCAATATAAGCCAGCCAGCTGCTGGATCTTTCAAAAAAAAACTCCACGGTTCACCAAGCTCTCTGCAACGACAAACATTTCATCCATTGACACCACAGCCTGAAGCAAGTCCGGTTGTCTCCTACCTCGACTAAGGTATTGTGTTGATGAAGGACACTTGCCTTCCTTGTCATTAACTTTGTGAGTCGTTCTATATTTTGCGATACCCTTGATCCTATTGACATTAGTTGTTTGAGTATTGTCGGACATCGTATGCTTGAGCACTGTAGTAACATCTTCGCCGTATACATCATTGCTATGTTGAGTATCCGCGTAGTAAGATTAGTCTGATATCTACTTTGTGCATCACTTAGTATATTGGCATAAAGAAGATGTGAAGGAGGAAACGTTCAAAAAAATCAAAAAGAAAGTTGATAAGCAAAAGGAGATACAAGTGCAAAAGGAGGAAACGTTCAAGTTTACAAAGTTGTTACCCTCTACGTGCAATCAAGCTTTTAATAAATTCATTCATGTTTTTTATTGGACCTGGTTTTATTCTCTTCGATTGATGGTATCTCAAAACACACATTAAATACCTTCTCTTTCTATTGAAAAGAGAAAGGATTTCCAGTCACGGACTGCCAAATGTGCATCTCCTTGAGTTTGTGCCACATGATCATAGTATTTGACAAGTAAATCTTGTATGCTCATTTATTTGGTTAACCCCATTCTCTTTGCGTGCAAGTCTCTTTTGTTTCCTCCCTTACGTTTGAGATCATTCTCCATTGCTTTGAGTTCATTTGGATCTGGCCTAATTATTTCAATATCTTGATCCACTTATTGCTTGGTTTTGGTCCACTAACCCTCCAAGCTTCACATATTAGCCTTTTTTGCAGGTTCGTTTCGTAGGTGTGGGAACATTTATCAACATCATCGTGCTCACTTGGTACACATTGATCGGAGAAGAGAAGCACGAGATAGTTGATACTTCTGTTAAAAAAAAAAGATAGTTGATACCGCTGTTTCTTCCACACGACATGCCTAGTTATCTTCCAGTCCAACACCATTCAGGGCAGTGTGCATATATAGCGTAGAATAGTTGCAGAATTTGTTCTAACGGGTAAGCAGGTCAAAATTAACCGATGCCATTGCTTACCTAAAGTTCTAGCAACACGGCAAGAGCGGCTTAGAACTTAACAGCAACATCGGCACCAGCACAGGTAAAAATGAGAATCTTGGTTGCCAACTCTTAACAGCTTTACAGCACATCGGAGTCAGAAAAAATGCAACCTCCTAGGAAGCTTTGGGAAGAATGCAACCTCCTAGGAAGCTTTGGTAGCAGCAGGGCTTCTACCAAACTGAATGATCATCGGTTTGCCCTTGAACGCATAACCATGTGCCAAATTCTGCAAAATCAGAAACCGCCCCATTCTTTACCACATCTGGTTCTCAAGGACTGAATAATAAGGAATTAAAAAAAACTCCAATTGGAACTTATTTCCTGATAACAAATGGCATTCAATATTTTCCCGTTTTGGTCTTATAACTTTGCTACTTCAAAGTTTGTTAGTGCTGGGCGGTGAGCAGCTTTTGATCTGAGCATCCAAATGGGGTTTCTACCATGATTTTAGTAAATTAGCTTTATATTGTGTAATGTTACAAAGTAATGGGTAAAATCGGCAGTCACTAACCAGTGCACGTTCAGCAAGTTCAACAGATGGAAATGTCACAAAAGCTTGGCCCCGCATTCGACCTTCCTGGAGCAAGATCCGAACATTTCAGAAACAGAACAATGCACTAGCAAAATGAAACAAAATGTTGGGAGATTGTTTTATGTGGTCCAACACAAACATCAGCTTTCTCAATAATTTTCACCATGAACCACAAATGCAGGAGCGTTTGGATATTAATTTATGAATAGTTCCCTTTTTTTTATAATCATGGCACAAACAGAAGATATTTACACATCTAACCTGCATTAACTTGATACTTAAACCAGATCTTGCAGCATCCATGCTTTCAAACACAGATCCTGTTAAGAGCAGTTTGAAACAAAGGTGAGGAAATGAGAAAGCATTAAGATCTGCCGGATCAGCATTTCAAGAAACACATTATTCAGTCTCCCTCGGACATACCGAAGACATAATAGAAGTCATCATGAACGACATCTTTTGCCAAGTTCTTAATATATAATACACTGGCAGGATTCCCTGGAGTGTAATTCTGCAAAGCAGACACAAGCGCGTGTCAGTGAGGCATCAAAACATAATTAAATTGCATGTTATTTCAATAAACAAAAGGAACATTTTGTAAGTCTTGAATTGCGGAAAATCAGCATTTGCCCATAGTTTTCCATAGAAAAAGAGCGGATAATGATGTCCATTTTGCATTTTGATGAATAGCAAGAAATAAACAAATACAAGCAATGCACCAGGCGATCATTGTGTCATAGTGACATAATAGACCTAACTACTCCCTCTGTAAACTAATATAGGACGTGTGTCAAGTCTCTAAAACGTCCTATATTAGTTTACAGAGGGAGTACATAACAACTAGCAGCACCAGCTTATGAAATTACATTTAAAATCTGCTAATAGGAACCATGCTTCCAATTATTAGCATCTCATCATCAAGATAAAAAGGACGAAATTAAGTGAGCAGATGGTGATACATACACTGCGTATTGGTAATAATCATCTTGGAAGTTAAAAGGTACTATCACTACAACTGTAGATCATCGAGATGTCCAGGCGGACCAGTACTCACGGCATTTGTGCAACAACAACAACAAAGCCTTTCAGTCGCAAACAAGTTCGGGTAGGCTAGAGTTGAAACCCATAAGACGATGTTTGTGCAAATGGCATAAAATACTGAATTCATCTACCTTGAACATGGGAAGGGACAAAATCTCCTCTGTTGGTAATTTCTCTTTCTCTATTTCCTGAGGAGTGGCAAAATATTTTTCTTCAAGTTGTTCATCTCTAGAGGCCAATTCCTTGTTGACAGTACTCCGATCAGCCAGTTCCTTATAACCAGCCTTAGGAACAATTTTTATCTGCACAGAGTCATTGCATTAGAGAATGAATAAGTAATTCAACTTTTGAGTTCTGGGTAAGAAAGTTTCACCTGCAGTACTGGGTTTTTCTTTTTTATTACTTGAAGCTCATTGGGAACTAATGCAGCTGGTTTCACCCCGACCGATTCATGGGCAATACTTCTATCAACTGCAGGACCAACAATAGCTTCATGCTTTGCACGCTTGACTTTCCTTGTATCAGCATCTTCCTATATACAAAGTGCAAATAAACTTTTGGCAAAAGATACTACAAACTGAAAGATGGAAACACAAGAAGTGGTACGAACATCAGAAGACTCCATCTCAGACTCATCACTAGACAAATCAGCCAAATGAAGTTTCTCTGTCATAGAAGGCTGCGGTGGTGGAGGGGGAGGAGCAGGCACTTGTGATGGTAGAGGTGGAGTAGGCAATGCCGTCCGAAATGGAGCTGGAAGGTTCATCTTGTTCATCAAATGCAACACCTGTTGCAGAAATACATCAATCTAAATACATTTGCTCATGCTGAATGCACAAAATAATGCCTTGCAAACTGTAACAGTAGTTCACGAGGTTGAAACTAATGAACCTGAGTGTAAAATCGGGGAACGGCAATGAGAGAGTTAACAATATTTGTCAATATGTTTCCATCTGGTGGTGGATATGCATACCTAAAAATAAATAAGAGCACTATGGTTAATCACATTTCTCAAGTAAGATGGTGGATTAGGACTGCCAACATGGATAACAGCAAGAGCTTCTGCAGATAAGAATTGGTTGACCTTGTTGGAAAACTATGAAACATTGCAGAAGTATGGAATATGGAGTCACAGAAGTCAGAATTGCATCTTGGTCAGGATATAGAACTTCATAGTTCGGAAGTGGTTTGCTAGACTGATTTTGCTACTTCTGATTGGATAATATAAGCAAATTAGCCATAAACTCTTGCATTGATAACTCACAGGCCTGTAGAAGGGTAATAAATCAAGTAGTGCTAAATTGAGCTACTCACTTCTCATACAGACAAGCATTTTGTTGAAACGGGAAAAAGAAGGCAACTTTTAGATTAGAGATAGAACTACTAACTTTTTTTAGCAAGACAATGTACTTATGTAATCAGTGCTCGTAATAGAATAGACCAGGATTCCCTCAAAATAGAATAGACCAGGTCATCTTACCCTTGTTGGGCTATAAAAATGGAAACGGCAACTTTGGCCACCATCTCCATATCTGGTTTAGGCCACCTTTGGTTCATAAGGTAGGAAAATAATATGAATAGAAAAGTCATAGGAAATGAGATGCATGTATCTCAAATCCTATGAATAGGATTAGGAAAGAAGATGCCCTTTGGTTCACATCATAGGATTTTTTCCATTGAGTCTAGGCTAATGTTTATTTTCCTATGAAATGTAGAGGATAGGAAGAATTCCTCCATAGGAATAGGATCCTATTCCTACAAACCAAAGGGCTCTAAGTTTTTTCTTCTTCTATGAAATTCCTCCAAACCAAAGGAGGCTTACTTGTAAGCTTTACTGGGTACGCCTTATGTACCATGTTTGGGCAACCCTCTCAACAATTAAGAGATCCATTCGAAGAAGACATCACTAATTTAAGTTAGAAGTCTCCCAGTCTCCCCATCTGGGAGACTTCTTACGAAATACCTGTACTACCAGGCACTTTTATATAAGGCGCCGACACATTCCGAAAGTAAAATTTGACCAACAGTTAGACCAAATAGAATGTCCGTTATGTGACGTGAAAGAGATATCATTTAGGAATTCAACGGTATTAATTGTGTCACGGAACTAAAATATTATTGGTGTAGCTCTTGTTCAAACTGAATGTTTGAATGTGTGGGTGCCTTGTATTTTAGAACAGAAGAGTACTACAAATACAAAGGTGAAGTTGCAGATAGCAGCTCGCATCTTCAGTTACTAAATGATATTTTGCAGACAACAATGTAGCTTCATATCCAATAACACATAACATATCAGTTACCTGTATGAAATGGCTTAAGTGATCATTACTCATAATAAAAGGAAGATGTTGGAAGATAATGAGTGAAGCAATGACGATGGCGATAACATACTCAAGATGAGGAGGAAATGAATAGTCCACACCAAGCCTAGACGCGATCGGTTCGGCAGTTGATGTAGGATTCTCTTGATTCCGGGAATTGATACTTGGCACTTGAGGCATCCCGTGAGCTAATTCCTCCTGATGCTTCTCGTTCGCATTCTTGGCATTTGGCTGGTTTGCTCTCTCGACTATCAGTACTTTCCCAAGGACCCTAAACCTGCCAAAACCAGCCCTTAGCAAAATAAAATAAAATGAAAATAACGAAGGACAGAAATTTACAAAATTAAGATCTCGAAAATAATTCTATTTCGCAGCTAGTTCGAACAAAGAAAATGTACAACTAATCAAGCAGGGTGTGTACTTAAGGAAAGGAACCTGTTCAACACAGACTGCGCCTGAATGGCCGCCATCTCGTCCCTAAAATCCACAAATGCACAGTTTCTCATCCTGTAACAGTGAAAATAGTTTCAGTACAAAATATCCATGTGTGTTATCTGGGTGAGACAACTCTCCATATACCTAAAGACCTTTTATTGAAATATTATACATAAGGGATTCTGCTAGCTAAATCACAAGTTATCAAAACAGTTCACATGTAAAACACCAAAAAAGCAGGAGCGGACAGGTGACAGGGAGGAGGTGAGTACTTTCCACCGCAGAGGCGAACGGATGTGGCGCCGTAGCGGGAGAAGAGTCCGAAGAGCATCTCCTGTGTGATCGCCTCTGGGAGGTGCCGCACCAGGAGCGTTGCCGGTGCCGGAGCAGACCCAGCCTGCTGATGTAGACGCGGTGGCGGCGGAGCAGAGGAGAGATTCCCAGGCAGTGGAGGAAGCGGATGCGGCGGAAATGACTCCATCAGAGACGCCGGCGACTTGGCGACGGGTTTGGACAGGGTAGCAGTGGCGTAGCGGAGCGTGACAGCAACCAAGAGGGGGCCGACTTCAAACTGAAAGCAGCATGGGAATTCACAACATAAATTGAAAACAAAATATAAATGGCTACATTAATACCTGGGTATTGTTGGACAAGTACTGGTATCTAGTTCTCCAAATCAGTACACTGGAATGACCAAAAGACGACTAAATATGACCAATAACTAAAGATATGCTCTTCTAGACTTCTTAGCTTTGAAATCGGCAATTATATCATCATAATTAATTTTACTTCAAACAAAAATTCAATAATCTTTGTTACTTCTTCTCTGAATCAGAACATGGCTGACTGCAGTAAACATATCATTGTGAAGTAAACCAGTAAAGTAGCAATCCAGCAGCAAGAACTCCAGATAATCTTCTCAGACTCACCATTGGGTATGCTAATTTCCTAGTGATTGTTGTGAATTAAACATATAACACAAAAACTGTAGATAATATAAGGGATTTGTGTGTCCGTTATTCTTTCCCTTTTTTTTGTACATGTTTGTTCAGTGCTAGACAGGAGCAGACTATCAGTAGCAGACTAGCAGTGAATGTGTACAGAATCTCCGTATGCTACTGGACCGACGGATGCATACCTTGCTAGTTGCTTGCTCCTTCGACCTTCGGCCCTTGAGGCTTCGGCAGCAGTTCAAAGAATCGCCGGCAGCACAAGAAGGGCCAGCAGCAGACAGCAACGGTTGCGTGCAGGTGCAGCCCTTGGAACAACCAGCCAGCGCTAAGGCCGGCCGGCGGCGGAAGTTAGCAGCTAGAGGCCGGCGCGGCGGGCCGGCGGACGGCGGCGCTCGGGACTTGGCAGTCGAGAAGGGGAATTGGGAGGAGGGCGCCCCTAAGCGAGCACAGGAGGGAAGAGCCTCGCGTCGGGGGGAGCCCACATGGGCCAGACCGGCCGCGCGGGACGCCACGGCCTGTTTTCTTTTTCTGTTTTCTGTTCTCATTTTTTGCTTTATTTTTGTACTTTTCTTTATACTTTATTTAAATTATTCTCTCTCTCTCTCTATAACGCCTAAAAACATATAAATATATATAAAAAAAATAATCTTCAAAAATGCATTTTAAAAATGTTGAACGAATATATTTTAAATGTTGAATAAGTATTAAAAAATATTGAAAAACTATTTGGAAAATGTTGAATAAGTATTCCAAAATTTTGAATAAGTATTAAAAAAATTGAACAAGTAATTAAAAAATGTTAAATAAGTATTTAAAAATTAAACAAGTATTTTAAAAATATTGAACAAGTATTTTAAAATATTGAATACGTATTAGAAATATTGAACAAGTATTCGAAAATATTGGATAAGTATTAAACAATGTTGACATCAATTTAAAAAATACTCCCTCTGTCCTAAAATAAGTGACTCAACTTTATACTAAAAGTAGTACAAAGTCGAGTCACTTATTTCGGGACAGAGGGAGTATTAAATAAGTATTAAAATGTTGAACAAGTATTTAAAACATATTGAATAAGCGCTTGGACAATGTCGAATGTGTATAAAAAATGTTGATCACTTATTAAAAAAATGTATTTGACATATACAAAAATGTGGAGGGAAAACGAAAAAACATAAGAAAAACAAAATAAACAATAAAAAATGGACAAAACATAACCAAACAAAAGATGGAGAAGAAACGAAATGCAAGAAAAAACACAGATAAAAAATGCAAGAAAGAATGAAAAGAAAATGGAGAAGAAACAATAAAAGAAACAGAAAAAAACCTGGCTTGAATAGCCTCAAGTAGGACGCACCCTACAACTTATTTCGAGTGAGACTCTAAGCGGAGTGGATAGTGTTGAAAATATGCCCTAGATGCAATAATAAAATAGTTATTATTATATTTCTTGTTTTCAAAATAATCGTTTATTATCCATGCTATAACTGTATTGAATGAAAACATAAATGCATGTGTGGATATATAGACAAAACTGTGTCCCTAGTGAGTCTCTAGTTGACTAGCCTGTTGATTAAGGATGGTTAAGGTTTCCTAGTCATAGACAAGTGCTGTCACTTGATGACGGGATCACACCATTAGGAGAATGATGTGATGGACAAGACCGAAACTATAAACGCAACATATGATCGTGTCATTTTGTTGCTATTGTTTTGTGCATGTCAAGTATACATTCTTGTGACCATGAGATCATGTAACTCACTAACACCGGAGGAATGCCTTGTGTGTATCAAACGTCGCAACGTAACTGGGTGACTATAAAGGTGCTCTACAGATATCTCCAACGGTGTCCCTTGAGTTAGCATGTATCAAGACAACATCACAAACAAGCCTTCCAAGCAATGTGACTAAAGATTTAGCCACGGGGTCTTGTATTACGAAACGAGTAAAGAGACTTGCCGGTAATGAGATTGAAATAGGTATGGAGATACCAACGATCGAATCTCGGGCAAATAACATACCAAAGGACAAAGGGAATGATATATGAGATTGTGTGAATCCTTGACATAGAGGTTCAACCGATAAGATCTTCGTAGAATATGTAGGATCCAATATGGACGTCCATGTCCCGCTATTGGATATTGGCCGGAGAGTGTCTCGGTCATGTCTGCATAGTTTTGGAACCCGCAGGGTCTGCACACTTAAGGTTCGGTGACGATATAAGTATAGTTGAGCTGTTATGTTGGTGACCGAAGGTTGTTCGGAGTTCTGGATGAGATCACGGACATGACGAGGTACTCCGGAATAGTCCAGAGGTAAAGATTGATATATGGGATAATAGTGTTTGGTCTCCGAAATGTTTCAGAATTCACCTAAAGGGGTTTCGGATGTTTCCCGAAATGTTCGGGTACGAGAACACCTTTATTTGGGTGAAAAGGGAAAGCCCACAAGGCTTTAGGAAGGTGCAAAAGGGGTTTTGCGAAGGCCACATGCCAGACGCCAGGGACCCTAGCGTTTGGGGCCAGACGCCGAGGACCCTGGCGTTTGGTCCTGGAGTCCGAGGAGGACTCTTGCCTTTCGTGCCAAACCAACTTTGAGGAGTTTTCCTCTCCAAGAAACGACCCCAGGGCTCAGCATATAAATAGAGGGGCAGGGCTAGCACCTATAACACATCAAGATTTTCCCAAGTGTTGGAGCATATATTGAGCATATATCTCCATACGTGGTTTTGGTACTTGATGACAATTCCTATGGACTAATTGTTGCCTTAAGTTACATTTATAGGATTTGTCCATAGGCACTTCTTGAAGTCCATCTGTTGGGTTCAAGGAGTTTATATGATGACCAAGATGGTATTCAAGGTATTATCCAAAGAATGGTCATAGAGACGCATGGTTGATCAAGATCTCAGACAAAGAGTAAATCAAGATGATCAACACACAAAGCGTACAAGATGTACCGAGAGGGATCAAGTGATCCCATGGTATGGTAAGCATTGTCCATTACGTGTTTGTGTACTAACCCATGGTCTTCGTGAGAGTTCTATGTGGGGGTTAGGTGTGTTTACATGGGCTTGCGTCAAAGGGAAGATCTCATACAACCCATGGAGTATGAAGTCAAGTTGTGATCATCATCAATGGTTGATCAAGACCTCAGACAAAGAGTAAACCAAGATGATCAACACACAAAGCGTACAAGATGTACCGAGAGGGATCAAGTGATCCCATGGTATGGTAAGCATTGTCCATTACGTGTTTGTGTACTAACCCATGGTCTTCGTGAGAGTTCTATGTGGGGGTTAGGTGTGTTTCCATGGGGTTGCGTCAAAGGGAAGATCTCATACAACCCATGGAGTATGACGTCAAGTTGTGATCGTCATCAAGATTGCGATGTGCAAGTTCAAGTGGATCAGCACGAAGATAGCATGCTTGAAGCTTTCCGTCCATTGTGGTGGCAATGGACTTGTGAAGATATGCTAAAGAGTGGCTCACCCATAGTGAGTATGGGGGAGCAATCAATGAGTCTTCATCAAGCCAACACAATCAAGAAAGGTGGTCCATCTTGAGGAAGCCAAGATCATCATCATCTAGCTCAAGAGGATGAGGTGCAAGGTATAGGTTTGCCCTTGATAGGTTTTCTGGTTAGGATAGACTGTTGTTCTATCAAGGGGGGCTCTCAAGTGAGTAGCTTGATCGTATCGTTCGTTGAGAGCTCAAACCATTTGCATCCTTGCATCATACTTCTTGGTTCTTAGTTGGTGTTTCTCTTTGTGAGTTTTAGAGCTTATGGTCATCTTCATGACAAGCTCGAGTTCATCGAAAACGGAGTCCATATGCATCTACTATGATGTTTTCGATGTTGGAGTTTTTGCCGGTTCTTCATTCATAGAGATCTCACATCTCTATATCTTTGGCATATTCATAACCGCATGGTCTTAAGATTTCCAGTCGCTGTTTGGATAGCCCTTGTCGTCCTGAATCCAACAAGCTTGGGTTTGCTCGATTCGGAGCTCGTATGCGAAAGTTATGGCTGTTTCAGTGGCGAGCGGTAGTACCGCTGGACCTAGCGGTAGTACCGCTAGAGTTGGCGGTAGTACCGCTGGCCCTAGCGGTAGTACCGCTGGCTCGCGGTAGTACCGCCCCTGGTCAGCGGTAGTACCGCCCCAGGAGCTTAGTACCGCCTGCCTAGCGGTTGTTCGTGGACGGACCTTTTTGCGAAGACTTTCTTGGCGGTGGTAGTGCCTTTGCACTACCAGGGGCCCAGCGGTAGTACCGCTGGGGCCAGCGGTAGTACCGCTGGAGTGCCAGCGGTAGTACCGCTGCAGCTAGCGGTAGTACCGCTAGCTGGCGGTAGTACCGCTGGAGTGACAGCGGTAGTACCGCTGGAGTGCCAGCGGTAGTACCGCTGCAGCCAGCGGTAGTACCGCTGGAGCTCGGGCAGAGAGTGGGGGTAACGGTCTGATTCTTCCCCCCACTATATAAAGGGGGTCTTCTTCCCCCTTGCCATTTTTTTTCATCAGTTGAGCTCTTGTTCTATCTTCATTGTTGACATTCTTAGAGCTTGATTACTCTCTATCCCTCCAATGATTCTTGCTTGTTCTTGAGGGAAAAGAGAGAGGAGATCTAGATCCACATCTCCACCAATCACTTTCTCCTCTATGTGAGAGGAACCCCTTGGATCTTGATCTTGGAGTTCTTTGTGAGCTCCTTGTTCTTCCTCTCATATTTCTCCATAGCTTTTGTTGTTGTGGAGGGATTTGAGTGTGAGGGACTTGACCACTTCGTGTGTTCTTGCCATTGCATTAGTTGCATCGGTTTGAGTTCTCCACGGTGATACGTGGAAGTGAGAAGTTGAGAAGTTTACTACCTTTGGTACTTAGTACCCTTGATATTGTTCTTCGTGGATGCTTTGGCGTCCTAGAAGCTTGGTGGTGTCTCGGAGCTCAATCATTGTGGTGTGAAGCTCCGGGAAGCGTCGGGGTCTCCAATAAGGTTGTGGAGATTGCCCCGAGCAATTTGTACGGGTACCGGTAACCGCCCCCAAAGGTTGCCACGTGTACGGGTTCGGTGACCGCCCCCAAGGGTTGCCATTTGTACGGGTTCGGTGACCGCCCCCAAGGGTTGCCATTTGTACGGGTTCGGTGACCGCCCTCAAGGGTCCCTTAGTGGAATCACGGCATCTTGCATTGTGCGAGGGCGTGAGGAGATTACGGTGGCCTTAGTGGCATCTTGGGGAGCATTGTGCCTCCACACCGCTCTAACGGAGATTAGCATCCGCAAGGGTGTGAACTTCGGGATACATCATCGTCTCCCCGTGCCTCGGTTATCTCTTACCCGAACCCTTTACTTATGCACTTTACTTTGTGATAGACATATTGTTTATTGTAATATATCTTGCTATCACTTAGTTGTTTATCTTGCTTAGCATAAGTTGTTGGTGCACATAGGTGAGCCTAGTTGTTTGTAGGTTTTGTGCTTGACATATTAAACGTTAGTTTTATTCCGCAGTTGTTCAAGCCTAAACCTTAACTATTTTAAAGCGCCTATTCACCCCCCCCCTCTAGGCGACATCCACGTCCTTTTCACCAAGCCGTGTGCCGGCAACCCCACCCCTCTAGCTCATCCTCCGTCATAGTTTCCATTGTGCTTGGCGAAGCACTGCGGAAATAGTTTCACCACCACCGACACCACGCCGTCGTGCTATCGGAACTCATCTACTACTTCGCCTCTCTTGCTGGATCAAGAAGGAGAGGACGTCATCGAGCCGTACGTGTGCTGAACGCGGAGGTGTCGTCCGTTCGGTGCTAGATCGGGACGGATCATGGGACGACGGCGATTTGAATCGCGGAAACGTTCCACTACATCAACCGTGTTACTTAACACTTCCGCTTAGCGATCTACAAGGGTATGTAGATTCACTCTCCCCTCTTGTAGATGATCATCACCATGGATAGGTATTGCGTGTGCGTAGGAATTTTTGTCTCCCATGCAACGTTCCCCAACAGATAGCAACTGCCAAAATATGCCTTAAGACCATAGGTTGAACCCTGGTTCTTCCTTATCCTATATTTTTAGGTGATAAATGGTCGCCACGTTGGGAGGAAGACCGAGAGGTCATGTACTCCTCTCCAGACCTGGCCACCTCGGTCGACACGACACGACCCAAGACTTACTGTACTATGTTTTTGTGATACAGTTGTTTGCTTTTACTTTTCGGTGTGGAAACATGTCTTTTATCATCTCTATTCTTGAAGGGCAATGGTTGTTTATCTATATGATCTTCTATTATTTTTTCAATGTCAAACTATGGACAATTGCCTTGAATCATTTCTATATTGAGTTCAAAATGTGTGGCGTCATTTGATATGATAGGTAGCATTAAACAACATTTTTATAATCTAGTTAATCGAGGACATGTAGGATTAAGCTTGGGGTTATTGATACGTCTCTTAACGTATCTATATTTTTATTATTTTTTCATGCAATTATAATATATTTTAGATAATTTTTATAGAAATTTATATTATTTTGCTTGACTAACATATTAAGTCAAATTGAGAGTTAATTTTTGTTTTTTGCATGTTTTTTGTTTTTACAAAAAAACAATATCTTTGGACCTCAAAATAATGTGGGGATTGTTGATGATTTTTTCGTAAGGAGAAGGTTCTAGAAAGCACCGGAGGGAGCCCCGAGGCACCCAAGCCCCACAGACGGCCAAGCCACGTAGCCAGTGGTGCGTGGTGGGGCCATCTGGAGCTCCTCGGCCCCGCCTCACGGCCATTTTTGCCTATAAAATCCATATTTCCAGAAACACTCGACACCATTATTTCACACAAAAAATCGTCGCTGCAAGTTTCTATTCGGGGGAGTTTAATCTGGAGGTTTGTTGTGGTGCGCTGATGAAGGGGGAATCCATCCAAAGCCATGTCCATCCACCTTGCCGCGAGCATGACCACGTGTGAGTAGTTTCCTTATGACCTTCGATGTATGGAAGTGGCTAAATGGCATCCTCTCCCCCTTGTGATTCAACATAAATTAACCTTGAGCTACCTCAGATGACCGAGATCCATAATATGTAATCGGTGTTGTCTTTGTTGGGATATGATAAATTATCACTTTATGATCAGATTTTTATTTGAATTGTACTTAATCCTGTATGAATTCTTGGTTGTATTATTAATTAGCCATATACGCTCTCTGATCTATTTGTCTAGTTTGGCTAAGTTTGATGGGTAGTTCTCCAGAGAGAGTTGTGTATGTTAGTGACTTCAATCTCACGGTGATCCATCCAGTGACACAAAGGCAACATGCACGTATTGTATTATTGTCAGTTTTGTTGCCTACTTTATGTCATCGTATTTTTTGCGATGCTTTGTTTATTATAAACTTAATACATCAAGATGCATGTTGGATAGTGCTCTTTAGGCGTATTAGTTGTTGATGTAGTTGGATAATCGTCTAGATATCACAGGTGTAATGCATATACAAGAGTATGCCATGAATGATATTATTAATAAATATAAATATTACAATTTAATTGTTGCCAAACTATAATTTGTTCAAAATAACACATTTATCTTGCTTCAAGAGATGTCTCTAGTGATGTTATGGCATTGTGTCTATTTTCCTTTACTTGCACACGCCATTATAACTTACTTTCTTTGTTTTACCATTTTCATTACTTTATTTGCCTATTAGTTCCTACCATACCATACAATTTATCCTTGTAAATAGGAGGATAAGAAGCTTGACATCTTGGGGGCAAGTTTGTTTGGTGCATGTATCGAGGATTAGTTGTTGCAGAAGAAATTCCTACTAGTTTGATAAGCCATGGTTCTTAATCGAGGAAAATAATTATTGCTAGGTTATATCACCCTTACACGGGGATACTCAACTATACTTACGAGAGAACAAGCAAGATGCAACCCCTGCGCTAGGAGGTGTACCTTTGGAGGGGGGATGTCCCTCCACTATATATAGCCATAGGGGGAGAAGAGGGCGCCTTGGAGGAGGTATTGTCTCCCCCTAGGTCTGTCGCACCAAGGGGGTCCCCTCCCAAAACCCTCATAGCCCAATGAGCTTGGTCGCCAAGTGGAGTGGGCTCCCTACATATGGGCCGCTAGGGCCCATGTGACTAGCCTCCCACTTAGGCCTTGCCAGGAGGCTGGCCCATGGCGCCCTAGGCACTTCTTTGAGGCTTCGATTTTTTTGGAACCTTCATATGCTACTCGAAGGTTATTTTATTTCTTTTGGATCTTTTTCTCTCTCCCGGTGTTAGCCGGTTTTATCCAAAACTCTTACAATTGTCTCTTCAAAACATTTTCAACATCTTCGAAACTTTTCCAGTGATTTTCTTTCAAGCTCTTAAACTTCTAATTCTCAACAAATTAGTGACCCTTAGGCATGTTGTTAGAACATTGTTGCCCCATGTTTTCTTTTGGTAATTGCTGAAAATTGATACGTCTCCAACGTATCTATAATTTTTTATTGTTCCATGATGATATATTATCATTCTAGGATACTTTTGGAATATTAATTTACCATTTTATATTATTTTTTAGCACTAATCTATTGACCCGGTGCCCAGTGCTAGTTGTCATTTTTTTGTGTTTTCCACTTTCTAGTTTTTCCATACCAAACGAGGTCCAATTTCCCTGAAACTTTTTGGTAATTTTTTCTGGACCAAAAGATGACCAACGAGCATCGGAAGAAGTCTTGAGGCTCACGAGGGGCCCACAAGCCCACAGGGCGAGGCTTGGGAGGCGCCCTGATAGCTTGTGCCTCCCTCGTGGCCCTCCCAACTCCGTTCTTTGGGTTATAAATTCTCGTCTACCCTAAAACACCAGAGGGAGCTTCAAAACACTTTTTACGCCGCCGCAAGTCTCTGTTCCGATGGGAGGCCATTTGGAGCTCTGTTCCGTCACCCTGCTTGAGGTGGGATCGATCACGGAGGACCTCTTCATCAAGCTTTCTCCCCTCACGATGATGTGTGAGTAGTTCATCACAAACCTACGGGTCCATAGTCAGTACCTAGATGGCAATCTCTCTCTCTCTCTTTTATCTTCAATACAATGATCATCGTGTCTTTGCTTTAATCCATATGATGACTTTCATACAGGTGCTGCATGGCTGTCGTCAGTAATCCTTTTGTGCGGCGCGTTTGTTGGGATCTGATGAATTGTTGGTTTATGTTCATATTATTCATGATAAATATTTGAGTCACCTCTGAATACTTATATGATTCTTATGTGCATGATTATGATATCTTCGTAATTCTCTCTGGTCTATTGAAATAGTTTGGCCAACTAGATCAATATTTCTTCGGTGAGAGAGGTGCGTTGTGGTAGGTTCAACCTGGCGAATTTATATATCCCAATGACAGAAGGGGGCAAGATGCATATTTATGTTGCTTCTACTAAGGATAAAGTGATGGGGTTTATTCATATTTCTCGAGTTTACTTTATCTACATCATGTCATTGTTCTCCATGCATTACTCTGTTTTACTTAATACTCTAGATGCATGCTCGATAGTGATCGATGAGTGGAGCAATAGTAATAGGTGCAGGCAGGAGTCGGCCTATTTTTATTATGGACGTGATGCATATATACACATGATCATTGCTGTGAATATCGCATAACTATCCACTTTTCTGTCAACTGCCCAACAGTAATTTGTTCACCCACCGTATGCTATTTTTCATGAGAGATGACAATAGGGAAAGATATGGCCCCCGGGTCTATTCACAACAAATTGATAAAACCTTCATTGCCTTGCTGTTGTTTACTTGTTTTTATTTTCTCTTGATATCTACAATTATCTACACACCTCACTTGCTTGCAAATAACAAGACAAGAGGATTGCCAACCCTCTTGCCCGCATTGGGTGCAGGTTGTTTGTTCTTTTGTGTGCAGCCACTGAAGACGGTTGTGGTTGACATTCATATTGGTTTGATAAACCTTGGTTTCATAACTGAGGGAAATACTTACCCACTTTGTGCTATGATAACTTGTTCCTCTTCATGGAAAATCCAACGCAGATCATGAGTATCACGAAGGATTTTGGCACCGTTGTCGGGGAATATCATCACCAACTATCAAGTAACTCCACACAAAATTTCATTCACTTGTTCCTCTTTTTATTTGTTGGTATATTTAGTTTGTCTCATAAAAAAATACAAAATTATTTACCTTTGCTTGTTTTGTTTGTCACTAGATTGCATCTTCGCTCTCTAGTATACTTGAAAGTTGCTATCATGTCTGAGTTTGAATTTAGTAATGCTTCTGCCTCTAGTGCGGAAACCCTTGATTTGAGAACTTCACCTCGCGATGAGAATGCTAAAAGAAATTTTGATGAAGTTGCTAATGAAAAACTTGATAATCTTGCGAATGGTGATCCTCCTAAGGTGGAACCTATTATGCAAACTAAGACATTCCACATTGGAAGTGGTAATATTATTGGAAAGAGTGTGATCCAAGATTTTTTCACTTGTGTGGGATCATTACCTTTTATAGGAGGTTCTATTATTGCTAGAACTACAAGTTATGCAGATACAATATATTTGCTTAAAGCATAATTAGAGAGACAATTTCTGCACATGAATCCTTTTATACAATGGTTCTTCCTAGAATTCTCTAATATCCATGAAGCTTCCACTAAACGTCTAGCTAATATATTCCTTTGTAAAGAATTTAGTAATATCCTACAATAAGCTAGGGATATATTTTCTCATTATAGGGTTAACGGTGAGTGCCCACCCATAGAGGGAATTCTTTATGAGTTGGAAGAAATAAGAAAACTAAGATCCATGGACTATGTTTCTTATGATGAGAACCTTAGAAAGAAGGTACCGCTTAATGCCTTAGTTGATAAAAGTTATGAACACAATGATCAATTTGCTATACCAAAACTTGTATTGGATTATGAGATTCAAACAAAATTAAGGAAATACCTCTATAGGAATTTATACAATGAGAACTAACTATCACTTATGAAAAACCCGAGGAAGAGCCTCATGTTCCTCTTGAAGTAGACCTTTCGGATCCTAATGTTCTGTTATTTAGTCTGTTCAATTATTTTTGCTTACCTATATGAAAGCCTGCTACTGAAAGGAGGGAATATGATTATAGCATGATGGGTCATTCTTTCAAAGATGACAAGACTTGAAACTATGCAATATGCCTAGTTAGGGGCGTAAAACAATAGCGCTTATTGGGATGCAACCCAATAGTTATCTTTAATTTTTGCTTTTTACTTCTGTTAGTGTGTGATAACATGATTATTGCCTCTGTAATTATTGTGTTTTTATGTTTTAGTTAGTATTTGTGCCAAGTAAAACCTTTGGGATGATTTGCATTATGAGTAGAATTGATATGGTGCAAAAAATAGAAACTTTGACGTCAAGTACATAATTTCTCTGATTTTACTGGAACGTCTTTTTAAGGTGAATATTTTACACAGTATTTCTATACGAATTCCTCAGGTAGTCCTCTCCTAATTTTTTAGAATTTTGAAGTTACATAAGTATAGGTTCATTACAGATTACTACAGACTATTATGTTTCAGTCATGTTCTGTTTTTGCATGTGTAGTTTGCTTGTTTTGATCATGCTATGGATTTTATCGGAGGTATAAGCCATGGAGGAGTTAAGATACAATACCCTATGCTAAAATAAAATAGGATTCAATTTGTAATAGCACCTGAAAGTATTTGATATGTTGCTTATACCAACGGATCTCATGAAGTTTTGTTGTGTTTTATGTGATTAAAGTTTTCAAGTTTTGGGTATTGTCCTGATGGACAAAGGATTGAGGAGCAGAAAAAGCCTAAGCTTGGGGATTCCCAAGGCACCCCAAGGTAATATTCCAGGAAGACTCGAGCATCTAAGATTGGGTATGCCCCGGAAGGCATCCCCTCTTTTCGTCTCAATCCATCGGTATGTTACTTGGAGCTATATTTTTACTTGTCCCATGATACGAGTTTTGCTTGGAGCATCGTTTGTTTTTGTTTTATTTTACTTTCAGTTTAACAAAATCATTGTTTTCTGGACACACCTATTTGAGAGAGAGACCACATCATCATGATTTGTTAGAATACTCTATGTGCTTCACTTACATCTTTTGAGCTTAGCAGTTGCTCTAGTACTTCACTTATATCTTTTTGAACACGATGCCGTGTAGATTTTATAGAAATATTATGCTCTTGTTCTTCACTTATATTTGTTTGAGAGCTTGACAAATAGTGATGGTAATTTTCATGGGTCATAAGACTAGATAAAAAATAATTAGTATCCAATGAGTGATGATAAAAACCATCATGTAGCACATATAGAGAAATTGTGGGTTAATGATATTGATGCAGTGATATGAAAAAGGTGTGAGTGCATTATTATTAATTTCAGATAGGTGTCGATATTAAGAGATGTTAAACTTCTTGTTCATCTAAAAAAATAAAAAGGCATGGTGATGATGTGTGAGCATTTCTATTCCTCGTTGAAATCCTTGTGTTGTTATTATTCAGACTCCCGCGATGGTTAATTCCTACCAACCCTCTCCCTCGGGGCATGCGAGTAGTACTTTGATTTGTGATAAAACTAATAAAAATTTGCAATAAGTATATGAGTTCGTCATGACTAATGTGACACCATGGACATATGCACTCTCACCTCCTCATATTTGCTAGCCTCTTCGGTACAGTGCATCGCCCATTCTCACCTTGGGGATCGATGCATTTTTTGCCAGTGCATCCAAACCACGTGACATGACATGCTTCGTTGCACATAATTTTTTTATATCCTCCTCAAAATAGCAACCATACCTACCTATCACGGCATTTCCATATCCATTCCGAGATATATTGCTATGCAAATGCCATCGACAGTTCACATGACTAGTTTGTTCATGGTATAATGCTTTGCATGATCATACAGAGCCGACATAGTATTTGTGGCAAAGCCACCGTTTATCATGTTTTTTATACATGTCACGCTAGATATTTGCACATCCTGGTATACTACCATAGGGATTCATTCAGAGTCATATCGTCCTATCAGTTTTCATGTTGAGTTGGAAGTAAATAAAAGTGTGATGATCATAATTATTAGAGCATTGTCCTAGTGAGGAAATAAAAATGGGGGAGGCCAAATGAGACGACCATAATAAACAAAAATGAATGAGAAAAAAAGAGAGAAGGGACTTTGCTACTATCCATTACCACATTTGTGCCTCAAAGTGGCACCTTGTTCTTAATATAGTGAATCTTATGTTATATCATTCATATGCTAGTGGGAATCACTTTTTCATAAACTTTGATTGTGTATTACGATGATGAGATTCCTCAAATGCTCGAGGTCTTCATGACCGAGCAAGTTGGATGTACACCCCACTTAGCTTCAGTGGAGCTTTCATACGCTTATATCTCTTGTGCATCATTTGCATGACAATCCCTACTCCTCACATCGATATCTATCGAAGGGCATCTCCATAGCTTGTTGGTAGACCTAGTTGATGTGAGACTATCTTCTACACTTTTACCCCTTTGAAACCTACCACCATATTCCGTTCCACCTTTAAGCTATGTCCAATGGTTCACGCTCATGTATTGCGTGAAGAATAAAAAGTTGATGCATATTGAAAAAGTATGATCCAATTGCGTGACTTGAACACCGTAGTGCTTGGCATTTGTATTAATGTGGTGAATATGGAGCCATTCCTTGCTGATATAATAAAGATGGATGGGGGGTAAAACAATCTTTGAGGATCGTATACTTTGAAAGATTAATGATTTGTTGCTTATACCTATAAGTATTGCTATGTTAATGCTTGTTAATTGATCGTTTCTCAGTGAGCATACATGCATAAGGTTCCATCATGGATAACATGTGACATGAAAAATTTCATCTTTATTATTTACCTACTCGAGGACGAACAAGAATTAAGCTTAGGGATGCTTGATACGTCTCCAACGTATCTATAATTTTTTATTATCCCATTCTGATTTATTATCAGTCTAGAATACTTTTGGGGTATTAATTTAACATTTTATATTATTTTTGAGCACTAACCTATTGACACAGTGCCTAGTGCGAGTTACTATTTTCTGTGTGTTTTTCACTTTGCAGGTTTTCCATACCAAACAAGGTCCAATTGCCGTGAAACTTTTTGGTAAATTTTTCTAGACCAAAAGAAGACCAACGAGCATCGGAAGAAGGTTGGAGGCCTCATGAGGGGCCCACAAGCCAACATGCCACAGCCTGGGGCCGCCCTGATGGCTTGCGCCTCCCTTGTGGCCCTCCTAACTCTATTCTCTGGCTTATAAATTCTCTTCTACCCTAAAAACACAAGAGGGAGTCCCGAAACACTTTTTACGCCGCTGCAAGTCTGTGTTCCGACGGAGGTCATCTGGAGCTCCGTTCTGGCACCTTGCTAGTCGGGGATCAATTATGGAGGGCCTCTTCATCAACCTTGCTGCCTTAGGGCGTGGAATAGCCACTCGGTCAGCCGAGTGGCTCAGCCATGCACACAGAGGGGCCACGTTGAACACGTACTCAATGTAGTACGCTTCCACCGTGGGGAGACTTCCCTGGCCCGAAGCCGCATCCACTTAAATAACCGGGCCTGGCCGGTAGGTCACTGCCCGGTGGGGACCGCCTGTCGGGTTCATCCCCTACCTCCCGCTAGATCATTGGGAGGGATCCATGGGAGGCGGAGCCGACGCATGCGGACGCTCGTCCAGGTGGCTCTGTCCACCTCTGGTAGTGCCACGGCCATCGGCATGCTCGAGGCGATGAGGCGCAGGCGTACGGGTGTTCCTCGGGCCTTGTGGAGGATGAGGCTAAGCGTAGCGTATACCATGGCGGAAGACGGCGACAAACAATCTAGCAACAAGGCTACGATCATCAGGAGTGGCAAGTGGAGCAGGGGAGATTCCCACGATAGTGGTGATGCTATGGTGAGTGTTAGAGAGGGAGAGATCAACCACCGAGCTCGAATTTGAGCACAATCCGCTGGCTGGGCTTTGGCCATGGTAATGGAAGGAGGGCACGAGAGGCGGAATTGGAGGGTTCGGGAGGTCTACTGGAGTGGGGAGAAGCGAAGGGGGTCGAGAGGGGGCTAGGGAGGCCTAAAGTAGCAGGGGCGCAAAACCACCGTGGATGGCATCCACGACCATGGCACGACTGCCGCTAGGGGTTATGTGGGCTCCCTGGGGCATGTCCGTGTGCCTCGTGGATGTGGTCTACGCCGAGGGAGAGCGAGAGGGGGAGCAGGGAACCACCATAGGTGCACACGTGTGGATGCACTCATTGGAGCGCTAGGGCTTTCGTGACGCGTGTGCGAGGGATAAGAGAGAGAAAGAGAGAGGAGGGGGCCGACAGAGAGGAGTGTCCGAGACGTAGAGGGCGCCTCGGGGGACACGACCCCACTGCCCAAAGTTGTCAAGAGCCTCGTGATGGGCAAGCTACAGTGCGGGAGTGCAATGTAGCATGCTCCAAAGCATGAACTTTGCATGCCCATGTATGCCTTTATTAGGGTGGGCACGACCACTTGTGTCTAGGGGACCTAGGGGGTGCAAATAATGTTCATAAGGTCAATGAGGGCTCTGGAGGTGCCTTAGGTGAGAGGAAAAGCCGAGGGGAACAGAAAAGGGTGTTGCCCAGGGTTGAAAAAGTGGGTTCCGCCCCACTCCATGATTGGTGTGAGGCCATGCAAGCTTATTGGGGGTAAAACATGACTAGGAGGGTGCCTAGTAAAAGTTTGGAGTGAAGGAGAACAGTGGAAGGGGCCAAAGCAACAAGTTTGGTAAATGAGGAGAAGGTGTTTGATGTAGGTTTGGGCTAGCTAAAATGATTTTATTGCCATTAAACTCAACAAGATCAAATAGTGGTGATAAATAAGCCTGTCCACCAATTTTGAGATTTCTTGGAGAAAATTTCCAATGTGCACTTGAAAAACCCTAAAAATGGGCAGGAATGGGTTTTTCTGTATAAACCCTTGGAAATTAAGTCCCAGTAATGCACCTCTTGGTGTGGTGGCAGTATTTGAGTATTAGAGCATGCCCAAGAAGTTTGGGATCAAGTGGAGAAACTTCACAATGTAAAATTTCCCAATTCTAGAAATCTACAGAAGAGGTTTGAGGGGTTTTGGACAAGTTCATCTGCTCTCCTTGATGCACCACTTTGTGTGGATTCATTATTAAAGCATTAGAACATGTCCACCAAATTTGATCACAATTGGAGACACTTGGCAATGTAGAGTTGCTCAAATTTGGATCTGGATAGATATGGTTTTAGAATATTTAAGTGAATCAAATCAACTTGTATTGACCTGAAACTTGCAAGATCATCCCATATATCATGTGTGACTTGCTAGAATTTTCTTGGAATGTATTGAGAATATTTCTTGTAGAAATGTTTCAAAAGCTTGAAATAGGCACAAAGTGGTTTGAAGGGTTTTGTCCAATATTTTGAACATAACCATGTGTTCATACTGTTATATATGGAATATATATGTCCACTGAGTTTCCCTAAATTATCTCAAATATGTTGGAAGAAAGAAAAATATTTTTTCTTCATAAAAGACCATTTCTAACCTCAGAAAAAGGAATTTGAACAAAATAGGAAAATAACTTTGAAAATAATAATTTTGGGGTTCTCGGAAGTCTTTTTGATAATAGGATCCAAATAAAATATTTCGGGTAAAACACTTCTCCTATTTTGAGTACTTGTAGTACAAACCTCAATCGAGGGGGGGGGTTTGAAAGCTTAAATTAAATAAAAGCTTTTTGGTCAAAATAATATTTTGTAAAAATAGTTTTAGGTCCTATACGCATGGTATGTTCATTGCACAAAGACTTGGGTCAAGGAGGTGAGTCTGAAGACTAGTAGGAATTTTATTTATTGAAACTCTAACGAGCAAACAAGCAGACAACAACCACATCAAGCATCACAAACACTCGTAAAAAAATTAATTGGTCCTAATTTCTGAGCTATGACAAATTAGCAAAGTAAGGTGAAACACAGGGTGTGACAAATCAAATATTCAATCGAACATAGCATGAGGTGAAAGGGAAAGATTCAATTCATCACATCAAGATAGCAAGGAACGAAGACCATATGATCCAACTATATTAACAAAGCCCGTGATACATCAAGATCATGACATGTCAAGAACACAAGAAAGAGAGAGAGAGAGAGAGATCAAACAGATAGCTATTGGTACATACCCTCAGCCCTGAGGGTGAACTACTCCCTCCTCGTCATGGACACTGCCAAGATAATGAAGATAGCGTCCGGTGATGATTGCCCCTCCAGCAGGGTGCCAGAACGAGGATTTGGAAAAGTTTTCTTCAGTGCAAAGGCTTGCGTTGGAGGAGCGGAAGTTATAGGTTCATTTTCGAGGGTTCCCGTATATATAGGATTTTTCAGTGTTGGAATCACGTAAAATGGGGCCACAAGGTGGTCCCAAGCCAACAGGGAGAGCCCAGGGGGGGTGGGCACGTGATACTTTTGATCTGCTTGAGTTTTCCGTGAAGAGGGACGGGTGATGCAGCACAATATAGGTAAGTATTTCCCTCAGTAGAGAACCAAGGTTTATCGAACCAATAGGAGTGACAACCAGCCCCCGTCTTCAGCGGTTGCACACAAAGAAGCAAACATTTGCACCCAACTAATGCATGAGTGTTGTCAATCTCCTTGGACCCAATATTTGCAAGAAAGTAAAGTGTCTAGCTGAATGTTGATATATGAAAAGTAAATAAAGGCAATGAGGTAATTCAAGCATTTGTAAACTTATAAGTAAATAGACCCGGGGGTCCTAGTTTCCCCTAGTGGCATCTCTCATGTAGTAGGCTTATGGTGGGTAAACAAATTACTATTGGGCAATTGATAGAAAAGTGCATAGTTATGTGATATTCCCGACAATGATCATGTATATATAGGCACCACGTCCATAATAAAATAGGCGGACTCCTGCGTGCACCTATTACTATTACTCAACCCATCGACCGCCATCCAGCTTGCATCTAGATCATTAAGTAAAACAGAGTAATGCTTGTAGAACAATGGCATGATGTAGACCAAGAGAATTCAATCAATATGAATTAACCCCATCATTTAATCCTTAGTGGCAACAATACAAAGATGTGTCCTTGTCCCTTTCTATTAGAGGGATATCGTACTCCTCCAGATTGAACCCACTACAACACACCCCTCTCACTAAAGAAATATCAATCTAGTTGGCCATGTTGGGGAACGTCGCATGGGAAACAAAAATTTTCCTACGCGCACGAAGACCTATCATGGTGATGTCCATCTACGAGGGGGATTTCAGATCTACATACCCTTGTAGATCACACAGCAGAAGAGTTAATAAACGCGGTTGATGTAGTGGAACGTCCTCACGTCCCTCGATCCGCCCCGCGAACCATCCCGCGATCCGTCCCACGATCCGCTCCGATCTAGTGCTGAACGGACGTCACCTCCGCGTTCAGCACACGTACAGCTCGACGATGATCTCGGCCTTCTTGATCCAGCAAGAGCGACGGAGAGGTAGATGAGTTCTCCGGCAGCGTGACGGCGCTCCGGAGGTTGGTGGTGATCTAATCAGCAGGGCTCCGCCCGAGCTCCGCAGAAACGCAATTTAGAGGAAAAACCGTGGAGGTATGTGGTCGGGCTGCCGTGGAAAAGTTGTCTCAAATCAGCCCTAAAACCTCCGTATATATAGGGGGGAGGGGAGGGGCCTTGCCTTGGGACTCAAGGAGCTCCAAGGGGTTCGGCCGAAGGGGGGGAGGAGGAGTCCTCCTCTAATCCTAGTCCAACTAGGATTGGAAGGTGGACTTCTTCCCTTCCTTCCCACTTCCCTTTTTTTTCTTTTCTCTTTGATTTTCTTATCTCCTGCGCAGGGGCCTCTTTGGGCTTGCCCACCAGCCCACTAAGGGCTGGTGCGGCACCCCTAAGGCCCATGGGCTTCCCCGGGGTGGGCTGCCCCCCCGGTGAACATCCGGAACCCATTCGTCATTCCCGGTACATTCCCAGTAATTCCGAAAACCTTCTGGTACTCAAATGAGGTCATCCTATATATCAATCTTCGTCTCCGGACCATTCTGGAAACCCTCGTGACGTCCGTGATCTCATCTGGGACTCTGAGCAACATTCGGTAACCAACCATATAACTCAAATACGCATAAAACAACGTCGAACCTTAAGTGTGCAGACCCTGCGGGTTCGAGAACTATGTAGACATGACCCGAGGGACTCCTCGGTCAATATCCAATAGCGGGACCTGGATGACCATATTGGATCCTACATATTGTACGAAGATCTTATCATTTGAACCTCAGTGCGAAGGATTCATATAATCCCGTATGTCATTCCCTTTGTCCTTCGGTATGTTACTTGCCCGAGATTCGATCGTCAGTATCCGCAAAGCTATTTCAATCTCGTTACGTGTAGAGCATCTTTATAGCCATACTAACTCAACAAACACCTTCGGAGATACGTGTAGAGCATCTTTATAGCCACCCAGTTACGTTGTGACGTTTGATACACACAAAGTATTCCTCCGGTGTTAGTGAGTTATATGATCTCATGGTCATAGGAATAAATACTTGACACACAGAAAACAGTAGCAACAAAATGACACGATCAACAGGCTACGTCTATTAGTTTGGGTCTAGTCCATCACATGATTCTCCCAATGATGTGATCCAGTTATCAAGCAACAACACCTTGTACATAATCAGAAGACCCTGACTATCCTTAATCAACTGTCTAGCCAACTAGAGGCTTGCTAGGGACAGTGTTTTGTCTATGTATCCACACATGTATCTAAGTCTTCATTCAATACAATTATAGCATGGATAATAAACGATTATCTTGATACACGAATTATAATTATAACTTTATTTATCATTGCCTCTAGGGCATAATTCCAACAGTCTCCCACTTGCACTAGAGTCAATAATCTAGCCCTCACATCACCATGCGAATTACATTGTAATAAATTTAACACCCATACAGTTCTGGTGTTGATCATGCTTTGCCCATGGAAGACGTTTAGTCAGCGGGTGTGCTACATTCAGATCCATGTGCACTTGCATATATTTACGTCCTCCCCTTCAATGTAGTCGCGGATGAGGTTGAAGCGTCGTTTGATGTGTGTGGTCTTCTTGTGAAACCATGGTTCCTTTCCTAAAGCAATGGCACCCGTGTTGTCACAAAACAAGGTTATTGGATTCAGTGCGCTTGGCACCACTCCAAGATCCGTCATGAACTGCTTCATCCAGACACCCTCCTTAGCCGCCTCCGAGGCAGCCATGTACTCCGCTTCATATGTAGAATCAGCTACGACGCTTTGCTTGGAACTGCACCAGCTTACCGCACCCCCATTAAGAATAAATATGTATCCGGTCTGCGACTTAGAGTCGTCCGGATCTGTGTCAAAGCTTGCATCGACGTAACCTTTTATGGCGAGCTCTTCGTCACCTCCATACACGAGAAACATCTCCTTAGTCCTTTTCAGGTACTTCAGGATATTCTTGACCGCCGTCTAGTGATCCACTCCTGGATTACTCTGGAACCTGCCTGCCATACTTATGGCCAGGCTAACGTCCGGTCTAGTGCACATCATTGCATACATGATAGAACCTATGGCTGAAGCATAGGGGACGGTGCTCATATGCTCTCTATCTTTATCAGTTGCTGGGCACTGAGTCTTACTCAATCTCGTACCTTGTAAAACATGCAAGAACCCCTTCTTGGACTGTTCTATTTTGAACCTCTTCAATTCTTTATCAAGGTATGTACTTTGTGAAAGTCCTATCAGGCGTTTTGATCTATCCCTATAGATCTTAATGCCTAGAATGTAAGCAACTTCTCCTAGGTCCTTCATAGAGAAACTTTTATTCAAGTAATCCTTTATGCTCTCCAAAAACTCCACGTTGTTTCCAATCAACAATATGTCATCCACATATAATATTAGAAATGCCACAGAGCTCCCACTCACTTTCTTGTAGATACAAGATTCTCCAACCACTTGTATAAACCCAAATGCTTTGATCACCTCATCAAAGCGTTTATTCCAACTCCGAGATGCTTGCACCAGTCCATAAATGGATCACTGGAGCTTGCACACTTTGTTAGCATTTTTAGGATCGACAAAGCCTTCGGGTTGCATCATATACAACTCTTCCTTAAGGAAATCGTTAAGGAATGCCGTTTTGACATCCATCTGCCAGATTTCATAATCGAAAAATGCAGTTATTGCTAACATGATTCTGACGGACTTAAGCATCACTACGGGTGAGAATGTCTCATCGTAGTCAACTCCTTGAACTTGTGAAAAACCCGTTGCCACAAGTCGAGCTTTATAAACGGTCACATTACCGTCAACGTCCGTCTTCTTCTTAAAGATCCATTTGTTCTGAATAGCTTTGCGGCCTTCAGGTAGTACTTCCAAAGTCCATACTTTGTTTTCATAGATAGATCCTATCTCGGACTTCATGGCCTCTAGACATTTGTTGGAATCCGGGCCCACCATTGCTTCTTCATAATTCGCAGGCTCATTGTTGTCTAACAACATAATTGATAAGACGGGATTACCGTAGCACTCTGGAGTAGTACGCGGTCTCGTCGACCTGCGAGGTTCGACAGGAACTTGATCCGGAGTTTCATGATCATCATCATTAACTTCCTCCTCAACCGGCGTCGCAACGACAGGGGTTTCCCCTTGCCCTGCGCCACCATCCAGAGGGACGAGAGGTTCGACAAACTCATCAAGTTCTATCTTCCTCCCACTCAATTCTCTCGAGAGAAACTCGTTCTCGAGAAAAGCTCCATTCTTAGCAACAAACACTTTGCCCTCGGATTTGAGATATAAGGTATACCCAACTGTCTCTTTTGGATAACCTATGAAGATGCACTTTTCCGCTTTGGGTTCTAGCTTTTCAGGCCGAAGCTTTTTGACATAAGCATCACATCCCCAAACTTTAAGAAATGACAACTTTGGTCTTTTGCCATACCACAGTTCGTATGGTGTCGTCTCAACGGATTTTGATGGTGCCCTATTTAAAGTGAATGTAGATGTTTCTAATGCATAACCCCAAAACAATAACAACAAATCGGTAAGAGACATCATAGATCGCACCATCTCTAATAAAGTACGATTACGACGTTCGGACACACCATTACGCTGTGGTGTTCCAGGCGGTGTCAACTGTGAAAAAATTCCACATTGTCTTAAGTGAGCACTAAACTCGAAACTCAGATATTCACCCCCACGATCAGACCGTAGGAACTTGATCTTCTTGTTACGATGATTTTCAACTTCACTCTGAAATTGCTTGAACTTTTCAAATGTTT
Source organism: Hordeum vulgare subsp. vulgare (assembly GCF_904849725.1). NCBI lineage: Eukaryota > Viridiplantae > Streptophyta > Magnoliopsida > Poales > Poaceae > Hordeum > Hordeum vulgare. Next base: position 307,427,095 of record NC_058518.1, read on the forward strand.
TAGACTTGTGTTTCATCAAGTACACATAACCATATCTACTCAAATCGTCACTGAAGGTGAGAAAATAACGATATCCGCCGCATGCCTCCACGCTCACCGGACCACACACATCGGTATGTATGATTTCCAACAAGTCACTTGCACGCTCCATTGTTCCGGAGAACGGAGTTTTAGTCATCTTGCCCATGAGGCATGGTTCGCACGTGTCAAGTGAATCAAAGTCAAGTGACTCCAAAAGTCCACCGGAATGGAGTTTCTTCATGCGTTTTACACCAATATGACCTAAGCAGCAGTGCCACAAAAACATGACGCTATCATTGTTAACTCTAACTCTTTTGGTCTCAATGTTATGTATATGTGTATTATCATTATCAAGATTCAATATGAACAATCCTCTCACATTGGGTGCATGACCATAAAAGATATTACTCATAGAAATAGAACAACCTTTATTCTCTGACTTAAACGAGTAACCGTCTCGCAATAAACAAGATCCTGATATAATGTTCATGCTTAACGCGGGCATTAAATAACAATTATTTAAGTTCATAACTAATCCTGATGGTAACTGAAGTGAAACTGTGCCGACGGCGATTGCATCAACCTTGGAATCATTTCCCACGCGCATCGTCACTTCATCTTTCGCCAGCCTTCGCCTATTCCGCAGTTCCTGTTTCGAGTTGCAAATATGAGCAACAGAACCGGTATCGAATACCCACGCACTAATACGAGAGCTGGTTAAGTACACATCAATAACATGTATATCAAATATACCTGATTTTTCTTTGGCCGCCTTCTTATCAGCCAGATACTTGGGGCAGTTGCGCTTCCAGTGACCCATACCCTTGCAATAATAGCACTCCGTTTCAGGCTTAGGTCCAGCTTTGGGTTTCTTCGTCGGATTGGCAACAGGCTTGCCGCTCTTCTTTGAATTACCCTTCTTTCCTTTGCCGTTTCTCTAGAAACTAGTGGTCTTATTCACCATCAACACTTGATGCTCTTTACGGAGTTCTGACTCTGCGACTTTCAGCATCGCGAACAACTCGCCGGGTGACTTGTTCATCCCTTGCATGTTGTAGTTCAACACAAAGCCCTTATAGCTTGGCGGCAGTGATTGAAGAATTATGTCAGTGATAGCTTCTTGCGGGAGTTCAATCCCCAACTCAGCTAGACGGTTTGAGTACCCAGACATTTTGAGCACATGTTCACTGACAGACGAATTCTCCTCCATCTTGCAAGCATAGAATTTATCGGAGGTCTCATACCTCTCGATCTGGGTGTTCTTCTGAAAGATAAACTTCAACTCCTGGAACATCTCATATGCTCCATGACGCTCAAAGCGACGTTGAAGTCCCGGCTCTAAGCCATACAAGACTGCACATTGAACTACTGAGTAGTCCTCCTTACGTGTTAACCAAGCATTCTTAACATCTTGGTCAGCTGTAGCGGGTGGTTCATCTCCTAGCGTAACATTAAGGACATAATCCTTCTTCCCAGCTTGCAGGAGCAACTTAAGATTATGAGCCCAGTCTACAAAGTTGCTTCCATCATCTTTCAACTTAGCTTTGTCTAGGAACGTATTAAAATTCAGGGTGACTATCGCGTGAGCCATGATCTACAACACAAATATATTCAAAGTGGACTTAGACTATGTTCAAGATAATTAGAGTTTAACTTAATCAAATTACTTGCTAAACTCCCACTCAAAAAGTACATCTCTCTAGTCATTTGATTGGTTCATGATCCAATTCCACTAGCTCAAGTCCGATCATCACGTGAGTTGAGGATAGTTTCAGTGGTAAGCATCCCTATGCTAATCATATCAACTATATGATTCATGATCGACCTTTCGGTCTCATGTGTTCCGAGGCCATGTCTGCACATGCTAGGCTCGTCAAGCTTAACCCGAGTGTTCCGCGTGTGCAACTGTTTTGCACCCGTTGTATGTGAGCGTTGAGTCTATCACACCCGATCATCACGTGGTGTCTCAAAACGACGAACTGTAGCAACGGTGCACAGTCGGGGAGAACACAATTTTGTCTTGAAATTTTAGTGAGAGATCACCTCATAATTCTACCGTCGTTCTAAGCAAAATAAGGTGCATAAAAGGATTAACATCACATGCAATTCATAAGTGACATGATATGGCCATCATCACGTGCTTCTTGATCTCCATCACCAAAGCACCGACACGATCTTCTTTGACACCGGCACCACACCATGATCTCCATCAACGTGTCGCCATCGGGGTTGTCATGCTACTCATGCTATTACTACTAAAGCTACATCCTAGCAATATAGTAAACGCATTTGCAAGCACAAACGTTAGTTTAAAGACAACCCTATGGCTCCTGCCGGTTGCCGTACCATCGACGTGCAAGTCGATATTAACTATTACAACATGATCATCTCATACATCCAATATATCACATCACATCGTTGGCCATATCACATCACAAGCATACCCTGCAAAAACAAGTTAGACGTCCTCTAATTGTTGTTGCATGTTTTACGTGGTGACCATGGGTATCTAGTAGGATCGCATCTTACTTACGCAAACACCATAACATAGATATATGAATTGCTATTTAACCTCATCCAAGGACCTCCTCGGTCAAATCCGATCCAACTAAAGTTGGAGAAACCGACACTCGCCAGTCATCTTTGAGCAACGGAGTTGCTCGTAGCGATGAAACCAGTCTCTCGTAAGCGTACGACTAATGTCGGTCCGAGCCGCTTCGATCCAACAATACCGCAGAATCAAGAAAAGACTAAGGAGGGCAGCAAATCGCACATCACCGCCCACAAAAACTTTTGTGTTCTACTCGAGATGACATCTACGCATGAACCTAACTCATGATGCCACTATTGTGGAACGTCGCATGGGAAACAAAAATTTTCCTACGCGCACGAAGACTTATCATGGTGATGTCCATCTACGAGGGGGATTTCAGATCTACGTACCCTTGTAGATCACACAGCAGAAGCGTTAATAAACGCGGTTGATGTAGTGGAACGTCCTCACGTCCCTCGATCCGCCCCGCGAACTGTCCCGCGATCCATCCCACGATCCGCTCCGATCTAGTGCCGAACGGACGACACCTCCGCGTTCAGCACACGTACAGCTCGACGATGATCTCGGCCTTCTTGATCTAGCAAGAGAGACAGAGAGGTAGATGAGTTCTCCGGCAGCGTGACGGTGCTCCGGAGGTTGGTGGTGATCTAATCTCAGCAGGGCTCTGCCCGAGATCCGCAGAAACGCGATCTAGAGGAAAAACCGTGGAGGTATGTGGTCGGGCTGTCGTGGAAAAGTTGTCTCAAATCAACCCTAAAACCTCCGTATATATAGGGGGAGGGGAGGGGCCTTGCCCCCAAGGGGTTCGGCCGAAGGGGGGGGGGGAGGAGTCCTCCTCCTCCAATCCTAGTCCAACTAGGATTGGAAGGTGGAGTCCTTCCCTTCCTTCCCACTTCCCCCTTTTTTTCTCTTTGATTTTCTTATCTCCTGCGCAGGGGCCTCTTTGGGCTTGCCGACCAGCCCACTAAGGGCTGGTGTGGCACCCCTAAGGCCTATGGGCTTCCCCGGGGTGGGCTGCCCCCCGGTGAACATCCGGAACCCATTCGTCATTCCCGGTACATTCCCGGTAATTCCGAAAACCTTCCGGTAATCAAATGAGGTCATCCTATATATCAATCTTCATCTCCGGACCATTCCGGAAACCCTCGTTACGTCCGTGATCTCATCCGGGACTCCGAACAACATTCGGTAACCAACCATATAACTCAAATACGCATAAAACAACGTCGAACCTTAAGTGTGCAGACCGTACGGGTTCGAGAACTATGTAGACATGACCCGAGGGACTCCTCGGTCAATATCCAATAGCCGGACCTGGATGCCCATATTGGATCCTACATATTCTACGAAGATCTTATCGTTTCAACCTCAGTGCCAAGGATTCATATAATCCCGTATGTCATTCCCTTTGTCCTTCGGTATGTTACTTGCCCGAGATTCGATCGTCAGTATCCGCAAAGCTATTTCAATCTCGTTTACCGTCAAGTCTCTTTACTCGTTCCGTAATACAAGATCCCGAAACTTACACTAAGTCACATTGCTTGCAAGGCTTGTGTGTGATGTTGTATTACCGAGTGGGCCCCAATATACCTCTCCGTCACACGGAGTGACAAATCCCAGTCTTGATCCATACTAACTCAATGAACACCTTTGGAGATACCTGTAGAGCATCTTTATAGCCACCCAGTTACGTTGTGACGTTTGATACACACAAAGTATTCCTCCGGTGTCAGTGAGTTATATGATCTCATGGTCATAGGAATAAATACTTGACACGCAGAAAACAGTAGCAACAAAATGACAAGATCAACATGCTACGTCTATTAGTTTGGGTCTAGTCCATCACATGATTCTCCCAATGATGTGATCTAGTTATCAAGCAACAACACCTTGTACATAATCAGAAGACCTTGACTATCCTTGATCAACTCGCTAGCCAACTAGAGGCTTGCTAGGGACAATGTTTTGTCTATGTATCCACACATGTATCTAAGTCTTCACTCAATACAATTATAGCATGGATAATAAATGATTATCTTGATACAGGAATTGTAATAATAACTTTATTTATCATTGCCTCTAGGGCATAATTCCAACAGGCCACACTATTTGAGTAGATCGGAGAGATTTACGAACTATGATAATCATACAAATAAGAATCATAATAGAATTCAGAGCACACTAAAATCTTTATCATGAATAATCTGATCATAAACCCACAATTCATCGGATCCCAAAAAATGCACCACACAAAAGGACTACATCAGGTAGATCAAAGCGAAGTTGCGCTAATTATTGTATTGAAGATCAAGAGAGAGAAATACATCCATCTAGGTACTAACTACGAACCCATAGATTTGTGCTAAACTACTCACACATAACCATGGGAGCAGCATGATTTATGTAGAGGTCCTCCGGGATCGATCCCCCTCCGACATGACACCGAAAAAGAGCTCTAGATGGTCACATGATGAAATAGAGACTTGGCATGGCGGAAAAAGTGTTTCTTGTTGCTCTCTAGGGTTTTTGGGATATTTGACGATTTATAGAATGAAGAGGGACGTCATGAGGCACACGGGGGGGGGGGGGGGGTACCACACATCAGGGCGCGACCACCCACCCTGGGCGTGCCCTGTTGTGTGTGGCTCCCTCGTGTGGCCTCTGGTGTCCTTCCGAAGCTTCGAAGTCTTCTTTTGGTCCAGGAAAAAATTGTAAAGAAGTCCAAGGGAAATTGGACTTTGTTTGGTACTTAAACCCAAAAAGCGAAAAACATGGAGAAAATATCAACTGATAGTGGGCACTGGGTTAATAGGTTAGTGCTCAAAAATAATATAAATTGGTAAATAAATACCCCAAAAGTATCCTAGAATGATAATATTATAGTATGGAACAATAAAAGATTATAGATATGTTGGAGACATATCAATATCCCCAAGCTTAATTTTTTCTCGTCCTCGAGTAGGTAAATGATAAAAACAGAATTTTTGATGTGACATGCTATCCAACTTGTAATATATTTCTGGTTTGATCATTGATAATGATCATATAATAAACATTAATGTAGTCATATTCATAAACATAAGCAACATAATCATCAAGTTTCAAAATATACTGTCCTTAAAGAATGTTCACCCCCTATTCATTTTATCATATAAGTATAGCATGGCTCCATATTCACTAGATAAATACAATTGTCAAGCACCACGGTGTCAACTCAGGAAATTGGATCGTAATCTTTAACGCGCTTGAGCTTTTTATTACTCACTCAATATATGAGCGTGAACCATGGATATAACATAAAGGTGGAATAGAATATGGTGGTAGATATCAAAGGGGTGAAAGTGGAGATGGAAGTCTCGCATCAACTAGGCATATCAAGGAGCTATGGAGATGCCCATCAATAGATATTAATGCGAGGAGTAGGGATTGGCATGCAACGGATGCACTAGAGCTACAAGTGTATGAAAGCTCAACTGAAGCTATGTGAGTGTGTATCCAACTTGCTTACTGCTACCTCTTGAGCATGCGTTGGTTTTTTCCCTTGAAGAGGAAAGGGTGATGCAGCACAGTAGCAGTAAGTATTTCCCCCAGTTTGAGAACCAAGGTATCAATCCAGTAGGAGAATCAAGATGAAGCACCGATGTAACTGCGCAAAAACAGCAAACTTGCACCCAACGCTACAAAGGGGTTGTCAATCCCTTCACGATTGATTGCAAGGTGAGATTTGAAGGCGGAAAGTGCAACAAAGTAAAAGTGTAAGGCTGAAAATATGATGTGAAGTAGACTCGGGGGCCATAGTGTTCACTAGAGGCTTCTCTCAAAACAGCAAATATTACGGTGGGTGAACGAATTACTATCGAGCAATTGATAGATCCGCGCAAAGTCATGACGATATCTAAGGCAATGATCATACATATAGGCATCACGTCCGAGACAAGTAGACCGATACTTTGTGCATCTACTACTAGTACTCCACACATCGACCTCTATCCAGCATGCATCTAGTGTATTGAGTTCATGACGAACAGAGTAACACCTTAAGCAAGATGACATGATGTAGAGGGATAAATTCATGCAATAGATATAAACCCCATCATTTTATCCTTGATGGCAACAACACGATGCGTGCCTCGCTACCCCTTCTGTCACTGGGTGAGGTCACCGCACGGTATGAACCCAAAACCAAGCACTTCTCCCATTGGAAGAATCATAGATCAAGTTGGCCAAACAAAACCCACAACTCGAAGAGAATTACAAGGATATGCAATCATGCATATAAGAGATCAGAAGAAAATTAAATAAGATTCATAGATAATCTGATCATAAATCCACAATTCATCGGATCTCGACAAACACACCGCAAAAGAAGATTACATCAGATAGATCTCCATGAAGATCATGGAGAACTTTGTATTGAAGATCCAAGATAGAGAAGAAGCCATCTAGCTACTAGCTATGGACCCGAAGGTCTATGGTGAATTACTCACGCATCATCGGAGAGGCAATGGTGTTGATGAAGAAGCCCTCCGTATCCAAATCCCCCCTCCGGCAGGGCACCAGAACGTGCCCCAGATGGGATCTTGCGGAGATAGAAGCTTGTGCCAGCGAAAAAGTATTTTCGTGGATCTCTCTCGTGGTTTTGGATTTTTTGGGGATTTATAGGCGGAAGAAGTAGGGCAGAGGAGCCACAGAGGGCCCACAAGCCTGCTAGATGCAGCCCCCCGGGCCGCGCCTAGGGGACTTGTGGCCTCTGCCTTGGTTCTCACGCTCCGTGCGTATCTTCTGTTCCGGAGAAAAGCTTTTCGGAGGTTTTATTCCGTTTGGACTCCGTTTAATATTCTCCTCTGAAAAGGGTCAAAAACACGAAAAAAACAGGAACTGGCACTTGGCACCGAGTTAATAAGTTAGTCCCAAAAAAGATATAAAAGGCATACAAAACATCCAAAGTTTGACAAGATAATAGCATGGAACTATCAAAAGTTATAGATACGTTCGAGATGTATCAAGCATGCCCAAGCTTAACTCCTGCTCGTCCTCGAGTAGGGAAGTGATAAAGACGGAATTTTTGATCTAGAATGCTACCTAGCATATTTGTCCTTTGTAACTTATTTCATGTGACATGAATGTTCAGATCTGTAAGATTCAAAACAATAGTTTGCTATTGACATGAAAACAATAATACTTCAAGCAAACTAGCAAGGTAATCATGAACTTTTGAAATAACAAGGCCAAAGAAAATTATCCCTACAAAATCATATAGTCTGGCTATGCTCCATCATCCCCACACAACTAATTTAAATCATGCACAACCCCGATATTGGCCAAGTAATTGTTTTTGCACTCTTACTTTCTCAACCCTTTTTCAACTCTCACGCAATACATGAGCGTGAGCCATGGCTATAGCACTATAGGTGCAATAGAGTGTGGTGGAGGTTGTGAGACAAAAAGGAGGAGATGGTCACATCGACTCGGCGTATCAAAGGGCTATGGACATGCCCATCAATATATATCAATGTGAAAGAGTAGGGATTGCCATGCAATGGATGCACTTAGAGCTATAAGTATGTGAAAGCTCAAAAGAAGAACTAGTGGGTGTGCATCCAACTTGCTTGCTCACGAAGACCTAGGGCAATTTTGAGGAAGCCCATCATTGGAATATACAAGACAAGTTATATAATGAGGATTCCCACTAGCATATGGCGGTGACAAAAAAAGAGACTCGCAATCATGAAGAACATGGTGCTATTATGAAGCACAAGTGTGGAAAAAGATAGTAGCATTGTCCCTTCTCTCTTTCTCTCTCTCTCTCTTTTTGTGTTTGGGCACTTTGGCCTCTTTCCATATCTCTTTCTATTTCTCTTTTTTTTGTGGGCAACTTTGGCCTCTTTTTTGTATTTTTTTCCTCACATGGGACAATGCTCTAATAATGATGATCATCACACTTTTATTTACTCACAGCTCAAAGCTTAGAACAATGATGACTCTATAGGAAATGCCTCCGGCAGTGTACCGGGATGTGCAACGATTTAGCTTGGCGTATGACGTTGAAACATCTCGCTAGCTATCTTATGATCATGCAATGGAAATATGTAAGTGACTACACAAGTTATGAGACGGAACGGTGGGAGTTGCATGGCAATATATCTCGGAATGTCTATGAAAATGCCATAGTAGGTAGGTATGGTGGCTGTTTTGAGGAAGGTATATGGTGGGTTTGTGCACCGGCGAAAGTTGCGCGGCACTAGAGAGGCTAGAAATTGTGGAAGGTGAAAGTGCATCTATACCATGGACTCGCATTAGTCATGAAGTACTCACATACTTATTGTGAAAGTTTTTGTTAGTAATCGAAACAAAGGGCTAAACGCATACTCCTAGGGGAAGGGTTGGTAGGTGTTAACCATCGCGCGATCCCGACCGCAACACAAAGGATGACAATCAATGAATCAATTATGCTCCGACTTCCTAACATAGCGGTTCACCATACGTGCATGTTACGGGAAACACTAACTTCAACACAAGTATTTCTAGATTCACAACACCCTACTAACATAACTCTTAATATTATCAAATCCATGTCTCAAAACTATTTGAGAGGAATCAAACTTCTCTTTCTAATCAATGCACAAGAAATTGGAAGTTTTACCTATCATCTTTAGGACTACTTTCATAGCACAAGCCAACTACCAAGTTACTCAGAGAGAGCACTCTCAAAAAGATATAAGAGAAGATCGAGAGTTCTTATTTCTCCAAAATATGACACCGCCGTGCTCTAAAAGATCTAACTGAAGCACAAAGAGCAAAGTTATCTAGCTCAAAAGATATAAGTGAAGCACAATGAGCTAAATTGCCTAACTCAAAATATATAAGCGAAGCTCAACGAGTACTCTAGCAAATTCACGATGAGTGCATGTCTCTCTCAAAAGGTGTGCAGCAAGGATGATTGTGACACAACAAAAAGAAAAGACTCCTACGATACAAGACGCTCCAAGCAAAACACATATCATGTGGTGAATAAAAATACAGCTCCAAGTAATGTGTGACAGCCCGAGACCAACGCTCCAGAAGATTCCCCTTTTGTCCCGTTGTCGTCATCTGATTTATTTGGTAGTTGCACTCATCATCGCATCATTCGCATCATATGCATTGCATCGGTACTCCATTACCGCCAGTTTTCAAAACTCCATCCGTTATTAGTTGCCGGTTCTCTCCGTTTTATCGTTGACCGTTTGAGACCAACCACACACGCACGCGCCCGCGACATTGTTAAACTCTGTCACCGGGTTGTCGTTTTCCCTCTCATCCCCGCCTAGCCCCTCTACACAGTGCACCGACCCTATGCGTAGCCTAGTCCGGAAACCTCCCGAAACCCGAACCGGGTGCTTGTGACCGTTGGGTCCAGATCAACCCGGTTTTACTGCAAATCGTCATCGGTTTGTCCATTGGACTCCCTATCCTAATTATCTCGACCACCCGATCTAAATCGAAAGGTCCAGATGCCCCTAAAACCTAACCACTAGGTATATATAGATCAATCCTTGACCTAAACCCTAAAATCTAAGACTCCTATCCCGTCGCCGTCGCCAGCCAGCCACGAGTCACCTCCCACCTCGGGATCTCCCAGATCCACGGCTGAGCCGATCACTCCTGCAATTTTTGCGGCAGCTAGCCCAATCCCTCCATCCCATCCAACCAGCGCAGGACCCCATCGTCCCCAACCAGCAGATCGACCAGGCTGTCGACGTCCTACCCCGCGGTGAGAGTCCTGCCGAATCCCCTCTGATCTCTCCTTTCGTGTCCTCTCTCACCTCTGTATCTCCTCTGTTTCTTTTCTTGCGAGGAGTAAACTCCATGGCTATTGGAGCTACAGCGCCGCGCAAGGTCTGGCCTTCTACAACCTCCAGCAAGCAATGCGCTCCACCTCTCCTCGCGATCCCGAGCCAAGCCGACCCCGCCGCCGTTCCAGTCGCCACCGCCTCGGCCAGCCGCACCCCATGCCCGGAGCTTGCTCCATAGCCCGCGTCCGGCTGGCCGGCGAGCCGCGAAAGCTGGACAGGGCAGAGCCGCCCGTGTTGCCGCTCCAACCCGTCTGCCTCCATCCTCGGCGACTTCGTGCATGAGCAAGGTGAGCACCCGCAGCCTTCTTCTCCTCCCTCCGGTTCATTTCCTTCCTGTAGTAGTCTTCTAAGTGGAGCCGATGCCCACGACAGCTATAGCCACCATGGCAATGAGCTCTCTGCACTCACAGCCCCCTCATGTCCCTCACGCGCGAGAGAACACACACCAGATCTGCAGCACCCCACACACACTCTTTAAGCACGCGCGCACCACATATGCCCGCGGCCATCAGGTTGCGCCAGCTGAAGGCGCTGTTATGCGTGTGCATTAGCTGTTTTGGGGAAGACTCCGTTCGTCGTTTCCTGTTGCTGCAGATTCGTTGAAGGAATGTTTATCTTTAGAGAAGTCTCCTTTGTATCGCACACAGAAGCGTAGCGCAGTGGCTTGTATCCCTTGCTGCTAGCCAGGAGGCCCAGGGTTGAATCCCCACGGCTCCAGTTTTTTTTACCTCTAGGGTCAGCTCTTGACTTGGTATTCCGTATCATTAGCAGCCACGTCTGAACTTTCACAGTGAGGTCACTGGTGTAGTCGATTCAGTAAGTTGTGCCCTGCCTTTTTACACAAAGGCACTTGTGTTCTACTAGTTAGCCTAGCATGATTGTAGCCAGGAGGTCTTTGGTTTGAACCCAGGGCTGTCCCTATTTGTGCTTTTGTGCCATGTTTTTGTGGCACACCGCACACACAACCACTTGGCTCATTCGCTGCTGGGCCATTGCACCCTCGTGCTTCTGGCCCAAGCATTTTTTTCTCTATAAAGTATCATTTTCTAGTGCATGCATTTTTTAGAAAAAACGTCCATAGATTTTAATCCGTCCGTCGGTTCGTGACAAGTTATATATGTAAAACGTGTAGAATTTCACGTAGAATAATAATTTTCAACTCTCATGCATGATTAAAACTGTTAAGCTTGCTGGTTGCATCGTTTTGCGTCTCGTGTCGTGCTAATACCGTTTTACCCGTAACTTTTGATCCGTAGCTCCGTTGGAGATGATCTATATATGTAAATAGAGTAGAACGATGGGTAGAATCACATGCTCCACTTTGTTTTGCTGTTTAACAAACTTAAAATGTGATTAGGACAAATCTGGACAGAATTAGAATTTAACGCATGGGGTCATTTCGGAGATGCTATATGTCGTATCCGGCCTCATTTAAAATGCCTAGATAGGTAGCTTAATTACGCTTCACCTCTTGCCATGTTTAACCAACATTTAATATTGTCGTGTACCTAATCGGGATAGAACTAAATAATTCTTATGTGGAGTTTCGTCAATATGCAACTCGTTGCATATTGAACTTCACTTAATGTGTAGAGTTCGATTGTTGTGAATTGACATGCCATGTCTTGCATATATTTAGCTGATCATGCATCATATGTGGATTGCATCTTGCCGTGCATGTGCCGTGGTGAATATCTGTGTTGATGCTTGTTTTCGGTTTCCTTCATCTCGATAGAGTTCCGCAAGCGTTTTGAAAAGTGAGGACCCGTTCGACCACGTCGGTTCGTCTGCTTCACGAAGCCATTCTTCTTCCAAGCGGGATCTCAGGCAAGATGGCCATTTCCCCAGATACCATCACTATCATTGCCATGCTAGTTTTACCGTTTCTATCATTATGTCTCGCTGCCTACCACCTGTTAAATATCAGCCTCTCAACATTGCCATGAAACCTTCAACCTGTTCACAACCTAGCAAACCACTGATTGGCTATGTTACTGCTTGCTTAACCATGTGTTAGCGTTGCTAGATGCAGGTGCAGTTGCTTCCATGTGATTACATGGGTTCCTTGTTACATCACCCTATTAACTGCTATTTAATTTAATGCACCTATATACTTGGTAAAAGGTGGAAGGCTCAGCCTTTCTAACCTGGTGTTTTGTTCCACCTTTACCCCCTTAGTTTCGGCTACCGATGTTATGGTCCATAATTGAGCGCTCCTAACACGATCGGGGTTGTTATGGGGACCCCCTTGATAATTCGTTTTAGATTAAGACTGGTCTGGCAAGGCCCAACTTTCGTTTTCATTCGCCTAATAACCTAATAATAATGCATAGGGATCCGCCGGCACCCGCGGATAATTAATCAACCCCCGGGCCAGTGCTCCGCATGAGTGTTGGTCCAAACTGGGAGACTACGGGGCCACCACGGGGCAACCCGAGGTTTGGTTTCTCCTAATGTGACCCATCCGCCGTGTCCTGAGAACGAGATACGCGACTCCTATCGGGGTTGTCGACACGTCGGGCGGCCTTGCTAGATTAGTTTTACCTTTTATGAAATGTCTTGTGCATCGGGATTCCGGTGATGCTTTGGGTAATCTTAGAGTTGAGGTTTTGCACTAAGGAGTCTGATGAGATCGCGAGTTTCGTGATCGAGGATTGCTATGCGGCTTGTGGTAATTTGTGATGGACTAGTTGGAGCACCCCTGCAGGGTTAAATCTTTCGGAAAGCCATGCCCGCGGTTATGTGGCAACGTGGAAACTTTGTTTAACACTGGTTCTAGATAACTTGAAGTTAACTTAATTAAAACTTGCCAACTGAGTGCGTAGCCGTGACTGTCTCTTTCGTGAGCTCCTTCTCCGATCGAGGACACGATGGGGTTATGTTTGACGTAAGTAGGTGTTCAGGGTCATTCATTTGATCAACAATAGTCCACATCCCCTATGAGTAGATCTTCCCCCTCTTTATTCTTGTACTCGTAAGTTAGCCACCTCACATATGCTTAGTCGCTTGCTGCAGCCTCACCACTTAACCTTACCTCACCCATTAAGCTGTGCTAGTCTTGATACCTTTGGAAATGAGATTGCTGAGTCCCCTGTGGCTCACAGATTACTACAACACCAGTTGCAGGTACATGTAAAGGTTACTTGACGCGAGCGCGTTGATTGTTCATTTGGAGTTGCTTCTTCTTCTTCTTCGTCATCGATCTAGGATGGGTTCTAGGCCGGCAGCCTGGGATAGCAAGGATGGACGTCATTTTCTTTTCTTGTTTGTTTTCATCCATAGTCGGACCCTGCACTTCTTCATGATGTTTATGTATTGTATTGATGTGACTCTGATGTAGCTTGTGGCGAGTGTAAGCCAATTCCATATATCTCATCTTTTCAGTACACGTACTTGTAATGATATCCATTCTTACAAAACGACAAGATGCGCGTCTATCCCTGACGAGGCCCTCGTGCCAAATTGAGGACAGGATCGCATCTTGGTCGTTACAAGTTGGTATCAGAGCAGTACCGACCTAGGAGCCCCCTTGATTGATCAAACTTGGCCGAGTCGAGTCTAGTGAAAATCTGCTTTGAGTCTAGTTATATATCGGAGAGTAGGATTTTTTTCTCCTCTTCTATGCTCTGGTGAGGATTCTGGACATAATAATTTTAATTCTACTCCTCTTCTCACTCAATTTTTTAGGATCACGCGGATATTCTTGGAATCTATATGATGTCGATGTGACGGAGTTCTGTCTTGGTGCCTCCTGTCTGACTTGATTTCTTCCGGGGATTTGAGCTCCAGGAGATTCTCGAGCTCATTGTTATCATTCAGATTTCTTAGTATCTCAGAACGAAGGATGTTCGAAATTGCTTCAATACTAGTAGTGGCGAGAGGAGTTCGGCTTCCCCAGTACTGGTGTAGAGAGTTCCGTATGTATCGTCATACTTAGTATCGTTGTGATTACGAGGGTGTGTGATAGATGAAGTTCCGAGATTCTGGTTATGTGTTGAGGGAATTGATACACTGGACGGGTTAGTATAGGAGTTGAGTGATATATTACTCCTTGTATCCGCGGACCAGATTGCATGACCAGATATTTCGGGAGTTCTTAGGTGGGAATTCAAGTAGTTACTTATAGGACAATCTTCCAACAAATGCATGATGTTAGGTTGGGGTTCGACATCTAGTGGATTCGTTTGTTCACGGTCGTCTTACAACGGTTCTCGTTGTGTCTTAAAGAGTCCTTGTAGCTTGCTACGACTCGGGGACGCTTCATATGTCATGTGCACTGCCTTGCACAGGATGACTACTGTAAGGATCGAGCTCGTGCGATCCTGTCCACGAAAATATCGGACAAAATCTCTCTCATGAATTTGTTCTGGCTTGTTTCATAAGCCTCATCCCGTTGTTTTGTTGGAATGTGGTAATTCAAGTTGCTTCGATGTCAAGTGGTGATTACATATCTTTCCTAAGTGGTGTTCTCATATTTTTATGAGAGTGCTAATCCTTTTTCTTATTCAATTGTCACATCAATTCATTTTCACCCGGTGTCATCGTGTCAATTCTTTTCCAACCGGTGTGCTTCTCTTTAAGTCAATTCTATCCTCTCCAATTTTGCAAGATCAATCTCTCTTTTCTTTACGGAGTTCATCTCATCTGTCCCAAGTTGTCTTTGTTTTCCTGCCCTCCACACCCTTTTTCTCAGTGATTCAATTTTCATCCAAGAGTTTTCTTTTCATTGTGCTTCCGTTATCTTTTCTTTTCTCTCGTATCCCGTGATTCATTGTGAAGATTCCCAGAAGCTTCATGTTCATCTTTATTCATTCTGTGGTCTTTTCCGGTGAATTCAGTTCAAGCTATCCGTGTTCCTCATATCCTCTCTGTTGGAAATATGCCCTAGAGGCAATAATAAATTAGTTATTATTATATTTCCTTGTTCATAATAATCGTTTATTATCCATGCTATAATTGTATTGATTGGAAACACATTACTTGTGTGGATACATAGACAAAACACTGTCCCTAGTAAGCCTCTAGTTGACTAGCTCATTGATCAAAGATGGTCAAGGTTTCCTGACCATAGGCAAGTGTTGTCACTTGATAACGGGATCACATCATTAGGAGAATCATGTGATGGAATAGACCCAAACTAATGAACGTAGCATGTTGATCGTGTCATTTTGTTGCTACTGTTTTTCAGCGTGTCAAGTATTTATTCCTATGACCATGAGATCATATAACTCACTGGCACCGGAGGAATACCTTGTGTGTATCAAATGTCACAACGTAACTGGGTGACTATAAAGATGCTCTACAGGTATCTCCGAAGGTGCCCGTTGAGTTAGTACGGATCAAGACTGGGATTTGTCACTCCATGTGACGGAGAGGTATCTCGGGGCCCACTCAGTAATACATCATCACATACAAGCCTTGCAAGAAATGTGACTTAGTGTAAGTCACGGGATCTTGTATTACGGAACGAGTAAAGAGACTTGCCGGTAAACGAGATTGAAATAGGTATGCGGATACTAACGATCGAATCTCGGGCAAGTAACATACCGAAGGACAAAGGGAATGACATACGGGATTATATGAATCCTTGGCATTGAGGTTCAAACGATAAGATCTTCGTAGAATATGTAGGATCCAATATGGGCATCCATGTCTCGCTATTGGATATTTACCGAGGAGTCCCTCGGGTCATGCCGAGGGGCAGCCCACCCCGGGGAAGCCCATAGGCCTTAGGGGTGCCGCACTAGCCCTTAGTGGGCTGGTGGGAAAGCCCAAGAAGGCCCCTGTGCAGGAGAGAAAGAAAATCAAAGAGAAAAAAAGAGAGGGGGAAGTGGGAAAATAGAGTAGGACTCCACCTTCCAATCCTAGTTGGACTAGGATTGGAGGAGGAATCCTCCTCCCCCCACTTCGGCCAACCCCTTGGGGCTCCTTGAGCCTCAAGGAAAGGTCCCTCCCCTCCCTCCTATATATACTGAGGTATTAGGGCTGATTTGGGACAACTTTGCCACGACAGCCCGACCACATACCTCCACAGTTTTTCCTCTAGATCGCGTTTCTGCGGAGTTCGGCCGGAGCCCTGCTGAGATAAGATCACCAGCAACCTCCGGAGCACCGTCACGCTTCCGGAGAACTCATCTACCTCTCCGTCTCTCTTGCTGGATCAAGAAGGCCGAGATCATCCTCGAGCTGTACGTGTGCTGAACGCGGAGGTGCCATCCGTTCGGCACTAGATCGGAGTGGATCGTGGGACGGATCGCGGGACGGTTCGTGGGACGGTTCGCGGGGAGGATCAAGGGACGTGAGGACGTTCCGCTATGTCAACCGCGTTTATTAACGCTTCCTGCTGGGCGATCTACAAGGGTACATAGATCAGAAATCCCCTCGTAGATGGACATCACCATGATAGGTCTTCGTGCGCGTTGGAATTTTTTTGTTTCCCATGCGACGTTCCCCAACACTTTCATCCTTTAAATTCTTTCCCGTGTTGGAAAGTATTATCAGTCTTCTTGTTTTCATTTCTCTCTATTCTATCCGGACTGTTGAAGTTATCTCAGAAGTTTCTTGTTTTCAACCCTTTCTATTATTTTGAGGTTCTCAACCTCATCAAGTTTTCTTTATACCGGTGCAATATCTCTCCTTGTGAGCAATCTTTTCAACGGTGGTTTCTTTCAGTGGGCCCATAACCCATACGTTCTTTCCCAGGATCTTTTCTGGCTCTTGTAACCTTTTCCAGAGATCTCTTATTCTTTTCAACTATGACGTAAGTATGAATTTCATCAGTCATATTCCTTCTTCAAGATCAATTTGAATTGTTTCTTATCCTTGGCTCAACCTTTCATGCGTCGTCATTCTGGAGTGTCTCAGTTATTCTTGGTGGTGTTCTCCTCATCATTTTCAGCTTGGAAGGCCGAAGGAGTGTTTCTCTCAAATCTTGATCCATTCTTTTCAAGAGTCATCATTTCAGCTTTGTGGCATCATCTTGGATTGTTGTCAATCATGAGTATTCCTTCCATATCTATCCGGTGCATTTCAATGTTGTGTTCATTTTTCGATCCTCCAAAGGCCATCATTTCAGAAGATTCTTCGTTCTCAGCTTTCAGCTTTCATCCTCAATTCTTCTCAGTTGTTGTCTCTTCATTCGTCTCTCATTTATTCCGGTGTCTTGTTTAAGTTTTTCTCTCACGTGTCTCATGATCTATTCATTCTCATGTATCTCCATTAATTCTTGGCATTCCCATTCAATTGTAATTCTTACCGGTGCTTCCTTCAATTATGCTTCAAGCGGTGCTTACCTATCTCTCTCCTCAAGTTTGTTTCAAGAATAATAAGTGGTATGCTAAATCCGTTGCTTGTCATCAATTAAACTTGGTGAAGGATAAGCATAACATAATTCTTATTCTTGTTCATAGTAATATGAATTCTTCTTCCGGAGTGGCTCTTGATATCAATTCTTTTCTCAAGTGCTTATCTTTTTTTCCGAAGTTCCAAGTTCTATCAAGTATCTCTTTGAGAAGCTTCATCTAAATCATTGCAAGGTCTTTAATCTTATTCTTTCATCATTTCATTCTGGTGTTCCCCAAGAGGTTCGTCATGGTGGCGCATCAAGGTTTCAATTCTTCTCAAGGTGTTCTTCAAGATTCTTGTTGGAGAACCTCAAATATTCTTTCTCTTGATTTTCCAGTGCAATTCTCCCTCCTTTATCCTTTCAGGTGGTATTATAACATTCTTGTAGTGGAGTCTCGAAGAGATTTGTTTCAAGAATGAGATAATTAAACCCACCAATTCTTTGATCATGCGTCATTTCAACCCATCTTTCTTCCATTGATGCTATCTTGTTGCTCCCAATCAATCTTTGTTTTCATTAGTGGCTAGTTATCACCTCATAATTTTGAAATGGTTTTCATAACTCCACTACAAGCTTGTTCATTCGTTGTGGTTTTCCAACAACTCCATTCAAATATTCTTGTTAAGATGCTTCTCAAATTCAATTGTTGTAGAAGTTTTGTTTCTCCAGTGTTCTATTCATTCCAAGTGGTCTAGTTTCTATTCTCTCGTTCCAGACTGGTTCTGGTATTTCTCTATCTATATCAATCATCTCGGGTTGTCAAAATAATGTTCTTTCCTTGATTATCACTTTAGTTGTTTTGTTGTGAATCTTGTCAATCTCTTTCCATCTTATCAATTTTTTTGTCATCAATTTCCTACCGAAGTGCTGCCGAAATTTTCTGTGAATTCTTTCTTCTTTCTCATATCATTCTTCATCTCTTTGCAACCTTCAAGATTCATTGGTTTCACTCATTTGTCAAAGAAGCAACTAAGTTTTACCACGTGCTTTCTCTTCCTCTTCCCTTTCATTCTGGGATCTCGGGTCGAGATCCTCTTGTAGTGTAGGAGAGTTGTGACAGCCCAAGACCGACGCTCAAGAAGATTCCCCTTTTGTCCCATTGTCATCGTCTGATTTATTTGGTAGTTGCACTCATCATCGCATCATTCACATCATATGCATTGCATCGGTACTATGTTACCGCTAGTTTTCAAAACCGCATCCGTTATTAGTTGCCGGTTCTCTCTGTTTTATCGTTGACCGTTTGAGACCAACCACACATGCACGCGACCGCGACATTGTTAAACTCTGTCGCCGGGTTGTCGTTTTCCCTCTTATCCCCGCCTAGCCCCTCTACACAGTGCACCGACCCTACGCGTAGCCTAGTCCGGAAACCTCCCGAAACCCGAACCAGGTGCTCGTGACCGTTGGGTCCAGATCAACCCGGTTTTACTGCAAATCGTCATCGGTTTGTCCATTGGACTCCCTATCCTAATTATCTCGACCACCTGATCTAAATCGAAAGGTCCAGATGCCCCTAAAACCAAACCACTAGGTATATATAGATCAATTCCTGACCTAAACCCTAAAATCTAAGACTCCTATCCCGTCGCCGCCGCCAGCCAGCCACGAGTCACCTCCCACCTCGGGATCTCCCAGATCCACGGCCGAGCCGACCACTCCCGCAATTTTTGCGCCAGCCAGCCCAATCCCTCCATCCCATGCAACCAGCGCAGGACCCCGTCGTCCCCAACCAGCAAATTGACCAGGCCGTCGGCGTCCTACCCCACGGTGAGAGTCCTGCCGAATGCCCTCTCATCTCTCCTTTCATGTTCTCTCTGACCCGTGTATCTCCTCTGTTTCTTTTCTTGCGAGGAGGAAACTCCATGGCTATTGGAGCTACAGCACCGCGCAAGGTCTAGCCTTCTAAAACCTCCAGCAAGCGACGCGCTCCACCTCTCCTCGCGAACCCGAGCCAAGCCGACCCCACCGTCGTTCCGGTCACTGCTGCCTCTGCCAGCCGCACCCCATGTCCGGAGCTTGCTCCATAGCCCGCGTCTGGCTGGCCGTCGAGCCGTGAAAGCTGGACAGCCAGAGCCGCCCGTGTTGCCGCTCCGACCCGTTTGCCTCCATCCTCGGGGACTTCGTGCATGAGCAAGGTGAGCACGTGTGGCCTTCTTCTCCTCCCTCCGGTTCGTTTCCTTCCTGTAGTAGTCTTCTAAGTGGAGCCGATGCCCACGACAGCTATAGCCACCATGGCAATGAGCTCGCTGCACTCACAGCCCCCTCATGTCCCTCACGCACGAGAGCACACACACCAGATCCGCAGCACCCCACACACACTCTTTATGCACGCGCGCACCACACATGCCCGCGGCCATGAGGTTGCTCCAGCTGAAGGCGCTGTTATGCGTGTGCAGCAGCTGTTTTAGGGAAGACTCTTTTCATCGTTTCCTGTTGCTGCAGATTCATTGAAGGAATGTTTATCTTCACAGAAGTCTCCTTTGTATAGCACACAGAAGCGTAGCGCACTGGCTTGTATCCCTTGCTGCTAGCCAGGAGGCCCAGGGTCAAATCCCCACGGCTCCAGTTTTTTTATTTACCTCTAGGGTCAGCTCTTGCCTTTGTATTCCATATCATTAGCAGCCACGTCTGAATTTTCCCCAGTCAGGTCACCGGTGTAGTCGATTCAGTAAGCTGTGCCCTGCGTGTTAACACAAAGGCACTTGTGTTCTACTGATTAGCCTAGCATGATTGTAGCCAGGAGGTCTTTGGTTCGAACCCAGGGCTGTCCCTATTTTTTGCTTTTGTGCCATGTTTTTGTTGCACACCGCACACACGGCCACTTGGCTCTTTCGCTGCTGGGCCATTGCACCCTCGTGCTTGTGGCCCAAGCATTTTTTTCTCTCTCTATAAAGTATCATTTTCTAGTGCATGCATTTTTTAGAAAAAACGTCCATAGATTTTAATCCGTCCGTCGGTTCGTGACAAGTTATATATGTAAAACGTGTAGAATTTCACGTAGAATAATAATTTTCAACTCTCATGCATGATTAAAACTGTTAAGCTTGCTGGTTGCATCGTTTTGCGTCTTGTGTCGTGCTAATACCGTTTTATCCGTAACTTTTGATCTGTAGCTCCGTTGGAGATGATCTATATATGTAAATTGAGTAGAACGATGGGTAGAATCACATGCTCCACTTTGTTTCGCTGTTTAACAAACTTAAAATGTGATTAGGACAAATCTGGAGAGAATTAGAATTTAACGCGTGGGGTCATTTCGGAGATGCTATATGTCGTATCCGGCCTCATTTAAAATTCCTAGATAGGTAGCTTAATTACGCTTCACCTCTTGCCATGTTTAACCAACATTTAATATTGCCGTGTACCTAATCGGGATAGAACTAAATAATTCTTATGTGGAGTTTCATCAATATGCAACTCGTTGCATATTGAACTTCACTTAATGTGTAGAGTTTGATTGTTGTGAATTGACATGCCATGTCTTGCATATATTCAGCTGATCATGCATCATATGTGGATTGCATCTTGCCATGCATGTGCCATGGTGAATATTTGTGTTGATGCTTGTTTTCGGTTTCCTTTGTCTCGATAGAGTTCCGCAAGCGTGTCGGAAAGTGAGGACCCGTTCGACCACGTCGGTTCGTCTGCTTCAGGAAGCCATTCTTCTTCCATGCGGGATCTCAGGCAAGATGACCATTCCCCAGATACCATCACTATCATTGCCATGCTAGTTTTACCATTTCTATCGTTATGTCTTGCTGCCTACCACCTGTTAAATATCAGCCTCTCAACATTGCCATGAAACCTTCAACCTGTTCACAACCTAGCAAACCACTGATTGGCTATGTTACTGCTTGCTTAACCATGTGTTAGCGTTGCTAGATGCAGGTGCAGTTGCTTCCATGTGATTACATGGGTTCCTTGTTATATCACCCTATTAACTGCTATTTAATTTAATGCACCTATATACTTGGTAAAAGGTGGAAGGCTCAGCCTTTCTAACCTGGTGTTTTGTTCCACCTTTGCCCCCTTAGTTTCGGCTACCAGTGTTATGTTCCATAATTGAGTGCTCCTAACACGATCGGGGTTGTTATGGGGACCCCCTTGATAATTCGTTTTAGATTAAAACTGGTCTGGCAAGGCCCAACTTTCGTTTTCATTCGCCTAATAACCTAATAATAATGTATAGGGACCCGCCGGCACCCGCAGATAATTAATCAACCCCCCGGGCCAGTGCTCCGCATGAGTGTTGGTCCAAACTGGCAGACTACGGGGCCACCGCGGGGGAACCCGAGGTTTGGTTTCTCCTAGTGTGACCCATCCGCGAGTTTCGTGATCGAGGATTTCTATGCGGCTTGTGGTAATTTGTGATGGACTAGTTGGAGCACCCCTGCAGGGTTAAATCTTTCGGAAAGCCGTGCCCGCGGTTATGTGGCAACGTGGAGACTTTGTTTAACACTCGTTCTAGATAACTTGAAGTTAACTTAATTAAAACTTGCCAACTGAGTGCATAACCGTGACTGTCTCTTTCGTGAGCTCCTTCTCCGATCGAGGACACGGTGGGGTTATGTTTGCTGTAAGTAGGTGTTCAGGGTCATTCATTTGATCAACAATAGTTCACGTCCGCTATGCGTAGATCTTCCGCCTCTTTATTCTTGTACTCGTAAGTTAGCCTCCTCACATATGCTTAGTCTCTTGCTGCAGCCTCACCACTTAACCTTACCTCATTCATTAAGCTGTGCTAGTCTTGACACCTTTGGAAATGAGATTGCTGAGTCCCATGTGGCTCATAGATTACTACAACACCAGTTGCAGGTACATGTAAAGGTTAGTTGATGCGAGCGCGTTGATTGTTCATTTGGAGTTGCTTCTTCTTCTTCTTCATCATCGATCTAGGATGGGTTCCAGGCCGACAGCTTGGGATAGCAAGGATGGACGTCGTTTTCTTTTCTCGTTTGTTTTTGTCCGTAGTTGGACCCTGCACTTCTTCATGATGTTTATGTATTGTACTGATGTGACTCTGATGTAGCTTGTGGCAAGTGTAAGCCAATTCCATATATCTCATCTTTTCAGTACATGTACTTGTAACAATATCCATTCTCGCGAAACGAGGAGATGCGCTTCTATCCCTGACAAGGCCCTCGTGCCAAATTGAGGATAGGATCGCATCTTGGGCGTTACATAATGTTACCGATGGATTGAAGACAAAAGAGGTGATGCCTTCCCGGGGCATCCCCAAGCTTAGGATTTTTGGTGTCCTTGAATTTGGCTTGGGATGCCTTGGGCATCCGCAAGCTTGAGCTCTTTCCACTCTTTATCCCTTTGTCCATGAGAACATCACCCAAAACTTGAAAACTTCACAACACAAAACTTAAACAGAAACTCGTGATATCATTAGCACAAGAAAACAAACTACCACCTCTTTAGGTACTGTAGCAAACTTGATTTCTATTTATATTGGTGTTAGATTACTGTATCCTCACTTTCCCATGGCTAATACCCCCGATACTATCCATAGTTTCATCAAAATAAGCAATCAACACAACAAAAACAGAATCTGTCAAAAATAGACCAGTATGTAGCAATCTGTATACTTCGTATACTTCCGGTATCTCAAAAATTCTGAACAATTATGAGAGTTTAGGAAGTTGGCATATCAACCAGCAGCAAAAAGAATCAACTCAAAAGCTCTTTCTGGATAAAAATGAAAAATAATTTCCTGAGCAAAAAGTTTTTGTCTTTTTCCAGCAGGATCAAACAACCATCACCAAACTAGTCATAAAGGTTTTACTTGGCTCCAACACAAAAAGAAACACAAAAGACACAATCATAACATAATTATGATGGTGTGGACGCAACAAAATAGAAAGCAAAAAAGCAAAGATAAATTCATTGGGTTGCCTCCCAACAAGCGCTATTGTTTAACACCCTTAGCTAGGCATTGATAATTCAATGATGCTCACACAAAAGACAAGAATTGAAGCACAAGAAAGCATCATAAAGCATGTGAAAATCATATCTAAGTCTAACATACTTCCTATGCATAGGCATTTTATAGGAAAACAAATTGTCAAGACAACCAATAGTTACCATATGGAAGGAAGAAGAAAGGGACAATAGCAATCTCAACATAATGAGAGGTGATTTAGTGATATGAAAGTTTCTACCACAATATTTTCCTCTCTCATAACAATTACATGTGGGATCATATTCAAATTCAACAATATAGTTATCACATAGGATATTCTTGTCATGATCCACATGCATACAAAGTTGACGCTCTTCAAAAGTAATGGGATTATCATCAACTAAATACATGACTTCTCCAAACCCACTTTCAATATTATTGCAAATATCATATTCATCATGAGGCTTAAACAAATTTTCAAGATCATAAGAAAAATCATCACCCCAATCACGATCATTGCAACAAGTAGTGGACATAGCAAAACTAGCATCCCCAAGCTTAGGGTTTTGCATATTTTTAGCATGATTGTCATTAATAGAATTTATAATGAAATCATTGCAATCATGCTTTTCATTCAAGGAGCCCTCTGAATCACTTCATAAATTTTTTCATCACGATTTTCAGATTCACGCATCTCAAGCAAAACTCCATAGAGAAAGTCAAGTGCACTCAACTCACTAGCAAATGGTTCAACATAATTGGATCTCTTAAAGAGATTAGCAAGTGGGTGAGGATCCATATCAATAGATTTTCAGCAAGCGAAGATGCAAGCATATTGAAGTCACATAGCACACAAGCAAAGGAAAGCAAGCGAAAAAGGCAAATATTTTTGTAAATTTTTGTTTTTCAGAAGTGGGGGAGAGGAAAACGAGAGGCAAAAAAGTAAATGCAAGAGATGAATTTGCGACACTTACTTGGATAAGCTTCACTTGATGCTCCCCGACAACGGCGCCAGAAATTGGCACATTGACGGGAGAATTCTTGACTTGATCCTCCTCCCCGACAACGGCGCCAGAAATTCTTCTTGCTACCTCTTGAGCATGCGCTGGTTTTTTTCCCTTGTAGAGGAAAGGGTGATGCAACACAGTAGCAGTAAGTATTTTCCTCAGTTTGAGAACCAAGGTATCAATCCAGTAGGAGAAACAATATGAAGCACCGATGTACCTGCGCAAAAACAACAAACTTGCACCAAACGCTACAAAGGGGTTGTCAATCCCTTCACGATTGATTGCAAGGTGAGATCTGAAGGCGGAAAGTGCAACAAAGTAAAAGTGTAAGGCTGAAAATATGATGTGAAGTAGACCCAGGGGCCATAGTGTTCACTAGAGTATTCTCTCAAAATAGAAAATATTACGGTGGGTGAACGAATTACTGTCGAGCAATTGATAGAACCGCACAAAGTCATGACGATATATAAAGCAATGATCATACATATAGGCATCATGTCCGAGACAAGTAGACCGATACTTTCTACATCTACTACTATTACTCCACACATCGACCGATATCCAGCATGCATCTAGTGTATTGAGTTCATGACGAGCAGAGTAACGCCTTAAGCAAGATGACATGATGTAGAGGGATAAATTCATGCAATAGATATAAACCCCATCTTTTTACCCTTGATGGCAACAACACGTGCGTGCCTTACTAACCCTTCTTTCACTGGGTGAGGTCACCACACGGTATGAACCCAAAACCAAGCACTTCTCCCATTGCAAGAATCATAGATCAAGTTGGCCAAACAAAACCCACAACTCGAAGAGAATTACAAGGATATGAAATCATGCATATAAGAGATCAGAAGAAACTCAAATAAGATTCATAGATAATCTGATCATAAATCCACAATTCATCGGATCTCGATAAACACACCGCAAAGTAAGATTACATCGGATAGATCTCCATGAAGATCATGGAGAACTTTGTATTGAAGATCCAAGAGAGAGAAGAAGCCATCTAGCTACTAGATATGGACCCGAAGATCTATGGTGAACTACTCACGTATCATCGGAGATTCAATGGTGTTGATGAAGAAGCCCTCCGTATCCGAATCCCCCTCCGGCAGGGCACCAGAACGTGCCCCAGATGGGATCTTGCGGAGACAGAAGCTTGCGGCGGCGGAAAAGTATTTTCGTGGATCTCTCTCGTGGTTTTGGATTTTTCGGGGATTTATAGGCGGAAGAAGTAGGGCAGAGGAGCCACAGGGGGCCCACAAGCCTTCTAGGCGTGGCCCCCCTTGCTGCGCCTAGGGGGCTTGTGGCCTCCATTGGTGGCCTCTGCCTTGGTTCTCACGGTCCGTGCGTATCTTCTGTTCCGGAAAAAAAAATCTTTTCGGAGGTTTTATTCCGTTTGGACTCCGTTTAATATTCTCCTCTGAAAAGGGTAAAAAACACGGAAAAAACAGGAACTAGCACTTGACACTGAGTTAATAAGTTAGTCCCAAAAAAGATATAAAAGGCATACAAAACATCCAAAGTTTGACTAGATAATAGCATGGAACTATCAAAAATTATAGATACGTTGGACACGTATCACTTACTTATGAAGACCTTGGGTATTTGAGGAAGGCCGTCATCGGAATAGGCAAGACAAGTTCTATAATGAAAAAATCTCACTAGCATATGGAAGTGACAAAACAAGAGACTCTCTATATGGAGAACATGGTGCCACTTTGAGGCACAAGTGTGGGAAAAGGGGTAGTAGCATTGTCCCTTCTCTTTTTTCTCTCATTTATTTCTCTTTTTTTATTCTGGAGTCTCATCCTGACTTGTGGGGGAATCATTGTCTTCATCATCCTTTCTCACCGAGAAAGTTCCCTAATAATGATGACCATCACATTTTTATTTACTTACAACTCAAGCATGAAAAACTATAGTATGACTCTATATGAGTGCATCTGGCAGTGTACTAGGATGTGCAATGATCAAGCGTAACATGTATAAAAATGATGAACGGTGGCTTTGCAACAAATACTATGTTGGCTTATATGATCATGCAACGCAATATGACAATGGAATTGCAAGCCATATGATGTGATGGTGGAAGTTGCATGGCAATATATCTTGGAATGGCTATGGAAATGCCATGATAGGTAGGTGTTAGAGCATATTTCTCCATATATGGTTTTGGTAATTGATGTCAATCCCTATGGACTAATGGTTGCCTTAAGTTATATTTGAAGGATTTGTCCAAAGGCACTTCTTGAAGTCCATCTGTTGGTTTCAAGGAGTTTATATGATGACCAAGGTGGTATTCAAGGTTTTATACAAAGATTGGTCATAAAGACACAAGGTTTATCAAGACTAAGACAAAGAGTAAATCAAGTTGATCAACACACAAAGCGTACAAGATGTACCGATAGGTATCAAGTGATCCCATGGTATGGTAAGCATTGTCTAGTACGCTTTTGTGTACTAACCCATGGTCTTCATGAGAGTTCTATTTTGGGTTAGGTGTGTTTCCATGGGCTTGCATCAAGAGGACAATCTCATACAACCCATGGAGGATGACATCAAGTGGTGATCTTCAAGATTGCAGTGTGCAAGTTCAAGTGGAGCATCACAAAGATATCTTGCTTGAAGCTTGTCGTCCATTGTGGTGGCAATGGACTTGTGAAGATGTGCTGAAGAGTGGCTCACCCATAGTGGAGTATGGGAGAGCAATTTACAAGTCTTCATCGAGCCAACGCAATCAAGAAAGGTGGTCCATCTTGAGGAAGTCAAGATCGTCATCATCTAGCTCAAGTGGACTATGTGCAAGGTATAGGTTTGTCCTTGATAGGTTTTCTATTTTAGGATAAATTTCCATACTGTCAAGGGGGGCTCTGAAGTGAGTAGCCTGATCGTATAGTTCATTGAGAGCTCAAACCATTTGCATCCTTGCATTATCTTTCTTGGTTCTTGTTTGGTGGTTCTCTTTGTGAGTTTTAGAGATTATGGTCATCTTTATGACAAGCTCGAGTTCATCGAAAACGGAGTTCATGTGCATCTTCTATGATGTTTTCAATGTTGGAGTTTTTGCCGGTTCTTCATTCATCGAGGTATCACATATCCATATCATTGGCATTTTCATACCTACATGTTCATAAGATTTCAACAAGCTTGAGTTTGCTCAATTCGAAGCACATTTGTAGAAGTTATGGCAGTTCTGGCCTTTCCTATTTTCTTCGAGCGGTTCTACCGCTTCCCCGGGTGGTTCTACCGGCCACACCCTGGATGGTTGAACCATCCCAACACCGGGCTTCAACCAAACACAGTTCTGTTGAGGTCCGGTTATTGGGCGGTGGTGGACCGGATGTACCGCTATATTATAATAGCCCGGTACTACGGGTGGTCCAGGCGGTTATACCGTTTGGGACTTAGTCGTGTCCAGTGATCGAGTTGTGTGGAACCGGTGGCCTCATTTCTGTTGTGATCCGGTGCTTGGGCGATTGTACCGCTTCAATGGTTGTACCACCCACGTCATCGGTTGTACCGCGCGTGTGTAAATCTGCACATAACAGGCAGATTTGTGGCGACCTATTTAAGGGAGTATTCTTCCCCAATGGTTCCCCAACTTTTTAGCTCGTGTTCCCCCCATTGTTGACCTTCTTAGAGCTTGCTAACTCTCAATCCCTCCAATGATTCTTGCTAGGTCTTGAGGGAAAAGAGAGAGGAGATGTAGATCGACATTTCCACCAATCACTTTCTCCTCTATGTGAGGAGAAACCCTTGGATCTTGATCTTCGAGTTCTTTGTGAGATCCTTGTTCTTAATCTCATATTCCTCCATAGCTTTTGTTGTTGTGGAGGGATTTGAGTGTGAAGGACTTGACCACTTCGTGTGTTCTTGCCATTGCATTAGTTGCATTGGTTTAAGTTCTCCATGGTGATATGTGGAAGTAAAAAGTTTGAGAAGCTTGTTACCCTTGGGTGCTTGGTACCCTAGAGATTGTTCTTCGTGGATGCTTTGGTGTCCTAGAAGCTTGGTGGTGCCTTGGAGCTCAGTCGTTGTGGTGCAAAGCTCCGGGAAAGCATCGGGGTCTCCAATTAAGTTGTGGAGATTGCCCCGAGAATTTGAGGTCATCACGGAGCCACAGTCCATTGTGGTGAAGCTTCGTGGTGTTGTTGGGAGCCTCTAATTAAGTTGTGGAGATTGCCTCAAGCTTGTTTGTACGGGTTTGGTGATCGCCCTCAAGGGTCCCTTAGTGGAATCACGACATCTTGCATTGTGCAAGGGCTTGAGGAGATTACGGTGGCCTTAGTGGCATCTTGGGGAGCATTGTGCCTCTACACCGTTCCAAACGGAGATTAGCATCCGCAAGGGTGTGAACTTTGGGATACATAGTCGTCTCCGCATACCTCGGTTATCTCTTACCCGAGCCCTTTACTTATGCACTTTACTGTGTGATAGCCATATTGTTTCTTGTTATATATATTGCTATCACTTAGTTGTTTATCTTGCTTAGCATAAGTTGTTTGTGCGCATAGGTGAGCCTTGTTGCTCTAGGTTTTGTGCTTGACAGATTAAACGTTAGTTTTATTCCACATTTGTTCAAGCCTAAACCATAATTATTTTAAAGTGCCTATTCACCCCCTCTAGGCGACATACACGTCCTTTCAGTAGGTATGGTGGTTGTTTTGAGGAATATATAAAGAGGTTTATGTGCAATGGTGTATCATGTCATGGGTTTTGGATGCACCCACGAAGGTTGCACTGATCCTTGAGGTAAGAATGGGCAATGCACGGAACCGAAGAGGCTAGAAAATATGTGGAGGTGAGAGTGTGTATATCCATGGATACACATTAACATAAAGAACTCACATACTTATTGCAAGATGTTATTAGCTCTCTCAAAGAAAATCACTACTTGCATGCCCATAGGGTGGAGGTTGGTAGGAGTTAGCCATCGCGTGCCCCCGACTTAAACAACACTAGGATTTCATTAAGGATAAGTATGCTCACACATCATCACCATGCCATAAAATATTTGTATGAACATCAAGTTTACAACCTATAATTCACTATACTTATATTAAATAATGATCATGCACTCATGCTCTTTCACATTACCACATTAATATCATTAACCATGATTTCCCTTTTACGTGCAACATGTAGTTTTGATTATGCACTCATTGAATACCTAATATTTTTAGACTAGTCTTATAACCCATGAAAATAATCGTCGTTGTTTATTAACTCTCAAAAAAATATAAATTAAGAATGAGAGTGCAATTATTTCTTTAAAATCTATACACCACCGTCCTCTAAAAGATATAAGTGAAGCACTATAGCAACTGGTAAGCTCAAAAGATATAAGTGAAACACAAAGAGTATTCTAATAAATCATGGTGATCTTGTGTATCTTTCAAGTGTGTGTCTTCAGAGAACAATGATGGTGGAAAAATAAACCAAAAGCACCCAACTCTCCAAGAAAAACTCATATCATGTGATGGATAAAAATATAGCTTTAAGTGACATACCGATGGACTGAGACAAAAGAGGGGATGCCTTCCGGGGCATCCCCAAGCTTAGATGCTTGAGTATCCCCAAGCTTAGATGCTTGAGTATTACCTTGGGGTGTCTTGGGCATCCCCAATCTTAGGACCTTGCCACTCCTTATTCCTTCATTGATGGTGATAACACACAAAACTTGAAAACTTCACCACACAAAACTCAACAGAAACTTCCTGAGATCCGTTAGTACAATAAACATATAAAATACTTTAGGTACTATTATAAATTGATTCATATTTTATTATTGCATAAGATACTGTATTATAAATTCTCCATGACTTATACCGCCTAATATAATCCATTGCATCATCAAAACAATAAAACTATGCAAGCAAAAATAAAATCAGTCTAAAACAGAACATTCTGTAATGATATAATTATTGGGTTGCCTCCCAACTAGCGCTATTGTTTTACGCTCCTACCTAGGCATAATGTGTATGATTCAAGTGTTATCATCTTTGACACTCCACCCATAAGTAGCCCTCAATATAGATTCATAAGGTGGTTTGATTATCTTTCTAGGGAAGCATTCCATCCTTTTTAATGGGAATTGGAACCGTATGTCTCCCTCTTTCATATGAATTAATGCACCTACAATTTGTAGAAAAGGTTTCCCAAGTATCGTTAGACAAGATGGGTTGCATTCAATATCAAAAACCATAAAATCTACATGCACATTATTTTTGTTAGCAATTATGAGAACATCATTTATTCTTCCCATAGGTTTCTTGATAGTAGAGTCCACAAGATGTAAATTAAGGGAACACTCATGAATATTAGAGAGACCAAGTACATGACATAAAGATTTATGTATAGTTGAAACACTAGCACCTAGGTCACACAAGGCATTGAATTTATATTCTTCGATTTAAATTTTATATTAGGTTCCCGCTCATCACGCAAGTTTCTAGGAATAGAGACTTCTAACTCGAGTTTTTCATATAGGCTTTTACCATAGCTTCTACTATATGTTGGGTAAAAGCTTTATTTTGTTCATAAGAATTGGGTGAGTTAATGATGAATTGAAGCAATCAAATACATTCTACTATAGAACAAGTATCATAATTAAAATCTTTATGATCCAATATAGTGGGCACATCACTAGTTAAAGTTTTAACCTCTCCAAACCCACTTTTTTAGTTTTACCACTATAGTCATCACCCTCCAAGAAATTGGGACGCTCTCTAGCTAGAGTTGAATCATCTCCAGTCCCTTTATCATTCATTTGAAGATTAGTAAACAAAGATTCAACAGGATAAGTACCAAGCACTTTAAGATCTTCATCGTGATTCTGGTAAAAAGCGGGTGGAAGAGCTTTTTCTAGGAATTCCCGCTTAGCTTTCAATTTAGCGGTCCACTCCTTACTTTAATTGATAGATAAATGGATAGATTTAACAGTCTCATTAAAATCATGCTTTGGTGGCAAAGTCTTACATTTAAGAGTTTCTACATCAAGAGCAATCTTATCCATGATCCTAGCCAAATCATCAATTTTATGCAACTTTTCCTCTATCATAGTATTGATTTTTTTATAACTAATGAATTATTTAATGGTGTTCTCAAGATCATAGGGTAACTTATTATTATTGGTAGAAGGATTTCCATAAGAATTCCCATAAGAGTTGCCATAACTCTTAGAGGAGTTATCATGATATGGCTTAACATTGAAATAACCCATATAGGCATTATTATTAAAATTGTTTTGCGAGTCGGTCAAAAAAAAATTTGTTTTGCGAGACAAAATTCACATCCATGGAAATATTATTTTTCTCAACCAAAGTACACAAGAGCATGTCATTAGGATCAACATGAGCATTTTTACTAGCAACCAAATTCATAAGAGCATCAACTTTTTCACTCAAAGTAGCAATTTCCTCGAGAGAGTTTACCTTCTTACCAGTTGGAGTTCTTTCTGTATGCCATTGAGAGAAGCTTGTCATGATATTGTCCAGAAGTTTGGTGGCCTCTCCTAATGTCACCTCCATGAAGGTACCACATGCAGCAGAATCTAGAAGATTTCTAGACACAAAATTTAGTCCAACATAGAAATTTTGAATAATCATCCACAAGTTTAAACTATGAGTAGGGAAATTTCTAATCTTTGATTTCATCCACTCCCAAGATTGTGAAAAATGTTCTTGGTCATGTTGTTTAAAATTCACAATTTGATTTCTAAGGGAGATGATCTTAGGATGAGGAAAATACTTGGTAATAAAAGCATCTTTACACTTGTCACATGTTCCAATATTGTTACGTGGTAAAGATAAGAACCAAGATATAACTTCATATTGTAATGAAAAAGGAAATACCTTTAATTTCACAATATCATTATCCATGTTTTTTTGTTTTGCATATCAAAAAGTTCAACAAAGGTATTAAGATGAGCAGTGGGATCCTCATTAGGACTTCCCGAAAATTGTTCTTTCGTCACAAGATTCAGGAACACAACATTTATATCATAATAATCCGCACTAGTGGCGGGTGGTATAGTTCTACTAATAAAATTATTTTATTAGTATTGAGAAGTCACACAACTTAGTAGTATCTTGAGACATGGTGACCGAGCAAGCAAAGTGACAAGCACGACAAGTGAACTAGTGAGCAAAGAAGTAAACTAGTAACTAGCAAAGGTAAATATTTTTATATTTTTGATTTTTATGAAGAAAGGTAAATATAACAACAAATAAAAATAAGAAAAAGAGAATGATAATATGTGCCAAGTTATTTGATAGTAGGTTGGTGACACTCCCCAGCAACGGTGCCAGAAATCCTTCCTGATACTTGTGATATGTGTTGGGTTTTCCATGAAGAGGAACAGGTGATGAAACACAATATAGGTACGTATTTATCTAAGTAGAGAACCAAATTTATTGAACCAATAGGATTAACAACCACCCATCGTCTTCAACGACTGCACACAAAGAAACAAACAATTGCACCCAACGCGGGCAAGATGGTTGTCAATCCCCTTGGACTCGTTATTTGCAAGCAAGTAAAGTGTGTGAATGAAAGTTGATAAATGCAAAGTAAATAAAAAATTAAATAAAGGCAGCGAGGTAATTGTAGCGTTTGTAAACTTATAAGTGAACAGACCCAGGGGTCATAGTTTTCATAATGGCATCTCCCGTGTAGTAGGCATACGGTGGGTAAATAAATTACCGTTGGGAAATTGATAGAAAAGTGCATAGTTATGTGATATTCGCGGCAATGACCATGTATAAATAGGCATCAAGTCCATAAGAAAATAGGCTGACTCCTTCCTGCACCTAGTACTGTTACTCCACCCATACACTACTATCTAGCATGCAACCAGAGTATTAAGTAAAACAGAGTAATGCTTGGAGAACAATGGCATGATGTAGACAAAGATAATTCAATCAGTATGAATTATCCCCATTATTTTATCCTTAGTGGCAACAATACAAAGACGTGGCATTGTCCCTTTCTATCACTGATATATAGGAATCCTCCAGATTGAACCCACTACAACGCACCCCTCTCACTGAAGAAATATCAACCTAGTTGGCCAAAATATTTGAATAGACCAGAGAGATTTACGAAGCTATGATAATCATGCAGTTAAGAATCATAATATAATTCAGAGAAGACTCAAAAATTTATCATGATCAATCTAAACATAAACCCACAATTCATCGGATCCCAACAAACGCACCACACAAAAGGATAACAACGGATAGATCAAAGCGAAGATCCGATGATCATTGAATTGAAGATCAAGAGAGAGAGAGAGAGATAGCCATCTAGGTACTAACTACGGACCCATAGGTCTGTGGTAAACTACTCACACGTCACCATGGGAGCAGCAAGGTTGATGTAGAGGTCCTCCGTGATTGATGCACCCTTTGACAGGACATCGAAAAAGGGATCCAGATGGGCACACCACAAAACAGAGACTTGCAGCGGCGAAAGAACTATTTCTGGTTTCTCTCTGGGGTTTTGGGGATATTTGAAGATTTATAGAATGAAGAGGGATGTAAGGAGGCGCCTGGGGGGGGCACCACACATTAGGGCACAGTCACACCCCTGGGCACGCCCTGTTGTGTGGTTGCTCTCTTGTGTGGCCTCCAGTCTCCTTCTGAAGCTTCCACGTCTTCTTTTGGTCCAAAATATCATAAAAAAGTTTCGGGGCAATTGGACTTCGTTTGGTACTGTAAACCTGAAAAGCCAAAAACATGTAGAAAACAACAAATCACACTGGCACTGGGTTAATAGGTTAGTGCTCAAAATTAATATTAATTGGTAAACAAATACCCAAAAAGTATCCTAGAGTGATAATATTATAGCATGGTACAATAAAAAATTACACATACATTGGAGACATATCAGCGCACCTTGTTGGCATTGCACCAACATGTGCCCCCCTATGATGGTTCTTCACTCCGGTATTTCTTATTTACTCAAGAAAAAATCATCAAAAAGTTTCGTACGATTCCGGGAACTTCTATTTTCTACACAATAAACAACACCACGGTAATTTCGCTCAAAACGGCGTCAGTTCACGTTAGTTCTAATTAAATCATATAAGTGCACCAAAACCATATAAAAGTATTGTAAACATAGGTAAATATGGCATGAATACTTCACAAATTGTTGATACATTGTAGACGTATTAGTATCCCCAAGCTTAATTACTACTCGTCCTTGAGTAGGTAAATGATAAAAGAAGTACTTTATGAAGTGTGAATGCTAGCATAGTGTATAATTTTGGTCAATGAAAATTTTAGTTACTTGTCTAACATCATAACCAGGAAATCTTTCTCATAAATCATGATAAAGTAGCAATCAATTTACATGTCATGGTTCAAACAATGCATTCTCTTGAAACTTAACAACCCATGTTCTTAGTCATCAAACAATTTCAATGCATCCTATTTTCACTAAAGTCTAAGTGAGAGCTCCACATACTCAATTATCATATCGTCTTCTATGATTACTAATACTCAAAGCAGATTTTTAGAAAAAACAACATCCACCGAACACGTACAAAGATAGGGGCTTAATTTCTCCTCCCAATGCATTAATCATAAAGATAATTGTCAACAATAATGAATCATGATCAAACATATTTCACTGGATATATGTGTTTGGATCTTTCTCCACCACATGATCATGATCAAATATATTCGACTAGATATATGTGTTTGGATCTTTCCCCACCACACGATGCTTGCCAACTAATAGATTGAGGCTGCAATAGGAAGTTGACTCAATATGAAAAGTAAATAACATGAAAGTAAGTAACATAAAAGTAAATAGATTGCCCCTTCGTAGTGGGAAGTATGGATTCCTAGAGGTGCCAGAGCTCATTGCTTAAAACAGAGATCAATATATTTTGATTGGTGTGCCTTTCCTGTCAACTTTATAGCAAGGATTTCAATATCTTCCATGCTAATCACATTATTGGTGGTTCCCAAACAAGAATTGAAATTTTACTCCTCCTCAACTATTCAAACACTTTCCATGGCTAGCCGTATCCACGGATGCCCTCTAAACAATCAACTTTCTAGGGGGAGTTCTTGTTTATTTTATTTTTGTATTATGCAGGACTGGGCATCCTTTTTACCAGCCTCTCTCGTGCAATGACAAGTGAATAAACACTCATCGTTAGAATAAACCATTTAGCATGGAAGATATTGACCATCCCAATCGCTCAATCAGCAGTATGGGAACACAAAACATATGTTTCTTTGAAGTTTTAGAGGTGGCACGTGCCAATTTACTTGGAATGGCAGCGAAATACCATATATAGGTAGGTATGGTGGACTCACATGGAAGGATATCTCCTCAAGGATTTGGATGCACAAGTAGTATCTCCACTTAGTACGAGGTTTTGGCTAGCAAAAGGTTCTAAACAAGCACCGCATGTTGGAGGATCCATAACAATATAACTTCTATAAAAATATACCCAAACGTAACCACTACACTGTATTCCTTATCCAACTTCAACAATTTTATCAAGGTTCAACATAATTAATGTGTATTCACAATCATAAAATATGTCCAAGATAATATATTTGTATGTGAAAGTTCTCTTTTTTATACTAATCATTTATGAATTGCTTGAATGATCAATATCGTGATTGTCAAACTTCAATAGATTTTGATTTCTAAACCAAATGTGAAACTACTACTAAGCATAAAGTAAATTAATAATTTCATATTTATTATATTTCATTCATTCACAATTTATTCTCAGGATATAAGCGAAGCACAAGAGTAAACATCAAACTAGTCTCGAAAGATATGAGTGAATATCAACGAGTAGTCTAATAATTAGGTAGCTATGTGAGGACTCTCTCAATAAAGATTGTCGAATATGAGAATTTTATTCAAATAGAAAACTAAACAAAAATACACTCCAAGAATAGCACATAGCATGTGGACAGATAAAAACTTAGGCTCAACATAGGCTAACCGATATTCGTTGACGAAGAGAGGTGGGATGCGTAGCACCCCAAGCTTAGATGCTTGAGAATTCTTGTAATATTTACTTGGGAGCCTTGGGAAACCCCAGTCTTGAGATTTTGTATCTCATTCAATCCTATAGTATCCCGGTTTCACCTAAGTCTCAAAAACTTCATCCACACAAAACTTGAAAAGAACTCATGAGATAGGATAGTACACATAAGAATAAATCAACACTTCACGTACTGCCAAGACAAGTTGCATAATAAGTTTCAAATATTTGGCACTGTGTTCTATTATTTCCAAAATTTCTATCTACCAATATAAACCATAAAACTCTAGGATAAGTAATTAACATAAGTATGATAGCAATCTGTCCAAATAGAACAATTTGTAGAAATCAATTTAAAAAGAATACTTCTGTAACTCCAGAAGTTATGAAAATGTAGGACAGACTAAATAATATGTATGACGGTACTATTTAAATTTATTACAAAATTCCACATTCTAGTAAAATCTCATAATTCAAATACTACAACAAAAGTTTATGTCTTTGTACAACACATATCACACATGCAATTCAAGCATTCTAAAGGCAATTCTTGAAACTTTTTATTGAAAAACATGATTATAAATAATAGCAAACAAATACTAATAAAATAGAACGATGCTCCAAGAAAATATATATCATGTGATGAATACAAATATAGCTCCAAGTAAGATAAACCGATTGTGTTGAAGACGAAAGAGGGGATGCCTTCCGGGGCATCCCCAAACTTAGATGCTTGAGTCTTCCTTGGATATTACCTTGGAGGTTCCTTGGGCATCCCCAAGCTTAGGTTCTCAGTGCACCTTATTCTCATCATATCATTATCTCACCCAAAACTTGAAAACTTCAATCACACAAAACTTAACAAAACTACATCATATGGGTTAGTTTAATCAAGGTAGATAATTCACTTAGGTACTGCCAAGACAAGATTCATAATTGTTCTCACATAATACCTAATGTATTATGTCATTCCTATAATTTATATCACTAAATATAATCTATGGAAACACTAAAACAAGCAAACTCTGCATGTAAACAGAATCTGAAAAAATAGAATAGTGTGTAAACATATGAACTCAAACCATAGTTTCCTATCTCCAAAAAATCTGAAAATTAGGAAAACTTAGAGAATTTGCATAGAAAACCGTGTTAAAATTTCATATTTTTTTGGCTCTCTAGTAAAATCACATAATTCATATACTGGATCCAAAAGATTCTATTTTTTGCATGGAATCAAATCAACAACTAGCCACACTATCCCAAAGGCTTTACTTGGAACATTATTGAAATAAAAGACATATAACATGATTACTATAGTAGATAAATCATGTGAACACACAAAAATAGTACTTAGAAGTATGGGGTTCTCTCCCAACAAGCAATTTTCTTTAATGCCTTTTAGCTAGGCATGATGATTTCCATGATGCTCACATACAAAGTAGTAATTGAAACATGCAAGAGAGCATCATTAATCACATAGCAAGCACATTTAAGTCTAACCCACTTCCTATTTATAGGTATTTTGCAATAAAATAATTTATTGTAGCAATAATCAACTAGCATAGGAAGGCAAAAAAGTGCAACTTCAAAATTTTGAACCCATAAAGAGGAAGCTTGACATTATTGCAATACCTATAAGCATATGGTTCTCTCTCATAATAATTTTCAGTAGCATCATGAAGGAATTAAACAATACAACTATCACATAAAGCATTATTTTATCTACAAGCATAGAATTTTCATTACTCTCCACATAAGCAATTTTCTACTCATTCATAGTAGTAGGAGCAAACTCAACAAAATAACTATCACGAGACACTTGATTGTCATAACCACATTGTATATTAGAATCATGATGACAAGTTTCATGGTTATCATTACTATTTATAGAATACATCTCATCACCATAATCATCTTAGATAGGAGGCATGCCATTATCATGATAAATTTGCCCATCAAAATTTGGGGGACTAAAAATATCATCTTCATCAAACATAGCATCCCCAAGCTTGTGGCTTTGTATATCATTAACATCACGGATATTCATAGAATTCATAGTAACAACATTTTTATCATGCTCATCATTCAAGGATTTAATGCCAAACATTTTATTGGACTCTTATTCTAATAATTTGGCACAATTTTTTGATCCATCATTTTCACGAAAGACATTATAAAGACGAAGCATTTGAGGCCACCTCAATTTCATTTCTTTTGTAGTTTTATTTTTATGAACAAAACTAGTGATAAACAAGAAACTAAAAGATACAGTTGCAAGATCTAAAGATATACCTTCAAGCACTAACCTCCTCGACAACAATGCTAGAAAAGAGCTTGATGTCTGCTACACAACTTGATTCTTGTAGACGTTGTTGGGCCTCCAAGTGTAGAGTTTTGTAGGACAACAAAAAATTTGTCTCAAGTGTATGGCATAAGGTTTATCAATCCATGGTAGGTGTAGTATGAAGATGGTATCTCTCAAATAACCCTGCAATCAAATACAAGAAATCTCTTGTGTCCCTAACATACCCAAGACATTGGCAAATTGTATAGGTGCACTAGTTCGGCGAAGAGATGGTTATACAAGTGCAATATGGATAATATATATAGGTTTTTGTAATCTAAACATATGAAAACATCAAGGTAGAAAGTAACAAAGTTGAGTATAAACGGTGTAGCAATGCTTGTAAATAAGGTCTAGGATCCATACTTTCACTACTAAAACCTCTGAACAAGGCTAACATAATAGAATCATATGATCATCTCTCAACATGCGATAAAGAATCACTCCAAAGTTCATAGGTATCGGAGAATGTAAGATGAAATTGTTGCAGGTAGCAAAACCACCTCAAAGCTATTCTTTCCGGTCAGCCTATTGAGATATCCCTATAAGTGTCACAAACAGCCCTAGAGTTTGTACTAGAATAACACCTATGATACACATCAACCAAACCTAATGTCACCTAGATAATTCAATGTCACCTCAAGTATGTGTGGGTTAATTATTCAACATGCATCGAACAATTTAACATTCATCATATTCAATCCAACACAAATAACTTTGAAGAGTACCCCAGGATTTCTATTGGAGAATGTAGGACATGAACGTGTATCAACCCATATGCATAGATTACCCCAATGTCACCTCGGGATTCCGCAAGTTGAATAACAGAACATATATCAAGTGAATCAATAGAACACCCCATTGCCCCCAGGGTATCCACATGCAAGACATACATCAAGTGATCTCAAATCCAATATTCAATCCAACATACCAAAATCTCAAAGGGAAAGATTCAATTCATCACATCAAGATAGAAAGGGACGAACACCATAAATCCAACTATATTAACACAGCCCGTGATACATCAAGATCGTGACATCTCAAGAACATGAGAGAGAGAGAGAGATCAAACATATAGCTACTCATACATACCCTCGGCCTCAAGTGTGAACTACTACCTCCTCATTTTGGACACAGCTGGGATGATGAAGATGGCCACCAGTGATGACTGCCCCCTCCGGTAGGGTGCCGTGAGAGGGGTCCAGATGAGTTTTCTTCAGTACAAAGGCTTGCGGCGGTGGAGTGGAATTTTTAGGTTTATTTTTGAGGGTTTATGTATATAGGATTTTTTAGCATTGGAATCACGTCAAACAGAGCCACGAGGTGGTCCCAAGCCATCAGGGCCCGCCCAGGGGGAGGGCGCGCCGTGTTGGCTTGGCACCAACAGGTGGCCCCCTCTGGGGGTTCTTTGCTCCGGTATTTTTATTTGCTTGAGAAAAAATCATCAAAAAGTTTCGAGCGATTCTCACAACTTTTATGTTCTGCCCAAAAAACAACACCATGGTAGTTCTGCTGAAAACAACGGCAGTCCGTGTTAGTTCTAATTAAATCATATAAAGTGCATCAAAAACATATAAAATCATTGTAAACATAGATAAATATGGAATGAATACTTCATAAATTATTGATACATTGGATACGTATCAGCCACCATGCTCTAAAAGATATAAGTGAAGCACTAGAGCAATTGCTTAGCTCAAAGGATATAAGTGAAGCACATAGAATATTCTAACAAATCATGGTGAACATGCATCTCCCTCAAATAGGTATGTCCATATAACAATTATTGTGCAAAATTAAAATAAAATAAAACTATAATACGCAATGCTCCTAGCATAACTCATATCATGTGATGAATAAAAATGTAGCTTCAAGTGACATACCGATGGATTGACACGAAAGAGGGGATGCCTTCCGGGGCATCCCCAAGCTTAGAGGCTTGAGTATTCCTATAATTTACCTTGGGGTTATGTGGTCATCCCCAAGCTTAGGCTCTTTGTCGCTCCTTATTCCTTCGTCCATTGTGATAGCATCCAAAACTTGAAAACTTCAGCACAGAAAACTCAACAGAGAAATCGTGAGACCCGTTAGTACAATAGGCCAACCATAAACTTTAGGTACTGTTATAAATTGATTCATATTTTATTATTGCATAAGGTACTGTATTCTAACTTCTCCATGACTTATACCCCCCCGATATAATCTGTAGCATGATCAAAAGAACCAAACTATGCAAGCAAAAATAGAATCTGTCTAAAATAGAACAGTCTGTAGTGATCAGCATTTTAACCATACTTATGTAACTCTGAAAATTATGAAAGATTAGGACAACATAAGAAATTCGTATAATAATAATGTGTACAACATCTAGGTACAAAATACGTTCGAGTAAAATCATAGAAATTATCCACTAGACGTAAATGTTTCTTTTTTGCACCGTATCAATTCTACTCATCATTCAAGTCATCTCAAAGCCTTTACTTCGCACAAACACTATTTTAGACATTAAAACACAATCATTACAGTAGCAATAATCGTGTTGACTCACAATAAAAAACAATAGAACAAGAGAAATAAGATAACTATTGGGTTGCCTCCCAACAAACGTTATCGTTTTTTGCCCTTAGCCAGGCACAATGCATAGTTCCAAGTGTTGTAATAGTCATGAGAAATAATCATCTTGATAAACTCATATTCCCTTCTTTTTGCAGCAAGTTTTCTAATAGGTAAGAAAAAATAATTTAGCGGAATATATTTCACAGCACAAGGGTCCGTGAGATATATTCCGGAGGAAGAGGAGGCTCATCCTTAGTTTTTTCATAAGTAATGACAAGCTCTTCATTGTATAAGTTTTGATAAAGGTACTTCCTCAATTCCCTCTCAAGCACATGACCCAATCTAGAATTTGGTATGACAAATTGATCATTGTGTTCGGAAATTTTATCAACTAAGACATGAGGTGGAACCCTTTTTCTAAGGTTCTCATTATAAGGAACATAATTCGTTGATCTCAATTTCCTTATTTCTTCTAAATCATAAAGAATTCCTTCTATTGGTGGGCACTCACCATTAACCCTATAATGAGAAGATATTTCTCAAGCTTGTTGCATAATGTGATTGAACTCACGAATGAGAAATATTTTTGCTAGACATTTAGTGGGGGTATCCTGAATATTAGATAATTCTAGAAACAA
Source organism: Hordeum vulgare subsp. vulgare (assembly GCF_904849725.1). Taxonomy (NCBI): domain Eukaryota; kingdom Viridiplantae; phylum Streptophyta; class Magnoliopsida; order Poales; family Poaceae; genus Hordeum; species Hordeum vulgare. The sequence goes on from NC_058518.1 coordinate 307,469,337, forward strand.
CCATTGTATGGAGGGATGCATATGCACGAACAGTCTATCCAGTTCAACTATAAGAAAAGATATGGCATCCGTATATTTAGTAGTTCTAGCAATAATAGATCTTCCTATTAAGGGTAATGAGCCAGCCCAAGTGAAAAAGTCTTGAGTTAAACTTTTCCCAATAATATTACCACTACCTATGTGGTATCCTTTTGTTTGCATAATAGGTTCTCCTTTATAAGGATCATCATCCGTAAGATTACTATTTTTTTCTTTGGCAACTTCACCAAAATTTCTTTTACCATTCTCATTAAAAGGTGAAGTTGAATAATCTAAGGCTTCTGCACTAGTGGCATAAGCACCATTAATTTCAAACTAACACATGACAACAACTTCAAACAAGTGAAACAAGCAAACTAAAAAGTATGGCAAGCAAACAAGTAAACTAGCAAAGATAAATATTTTTGTATTTTGTTATTTATAGCAAACAAAATATAGCAAAAATAAAATGTAGAACAAGTGAATGATAATTTGTGTGTAGGTACTTGATAGGAACTTTGTGATACTCCCCGACAACGGCATTTAGAAATCCTTCCTGATACTTGTAAATTGCGTCCGGATTTTCCTTGAAGAGGAGGGGATGATGCACCATAGTAGAGGTAATTATTTCACTCAGTGATAACCAAGGTTATAGAACCAATAGGAGGACTACACAACTTCCCATCTTTAATGCATACACATAAAAGAGCACACACTTGCACCTAGCACGGGCAAGAGGGTTGTCAATCCCCTTGAACTCGTTACTTGCAAGCGATAAGTAGTGATAGATAGACAGTTTGATAAGTATAAATATAATATAAAAGAAATTAAATAATAACACAAATGTATTTTTCGTGTCTGGAATTTAATTTGTAGAGACTCAGGGGCCATAGTTTTCATTAGAGGCTTCTCTCTCATAGAAAGCATATGGTGGGTAAACAAATTACTGTTGGGCAATTGATCGTAAAGCGCATAGTTATGCAATATTTATTCATGGCAATGATCACACATATAGGCATCACATTTGTAAGCAAGTAGACTGACTTTTGCATGCATCTACTACTATTACTCCACCGATCGACCGCTATCTAGCATGCATCTACGGTATTAAGTAAAGACAAAGTAATGCTTGGAGGATAATCACATGATGTAGACAAAGTAAATCCAATTAATATGAATAAACCACATTGTTTTACCCTTAGTGGTAGCAATAAAATACATGCCATGTCCCTTTCTGTCACTCAGACTGAGCACCACAAGATTGAACCCACTACAACGCAGCTCTCCCACTAAAGATAAATCAATCTAGTTGGCCAAACCAAACCGATAGATCAGAGAGAATTATGAAGCTATCATAATCATGCAAATATATGGAAGACCGGGAAGGAACTCAATATATTCTCATGAATAAACTGAACATAAACCCACGATTCATCGGACCCCAACAAATGCACCACACAAGAATGATTACATAAGATAGATCACCGTGGGAATCGCGGTGATCTTGGCAATAAAGAACATAGAGAAAAAGAGAGAGATAGCCATCCAGGTACTAATTACGGACCCATAGGGTTGTGGTGAACTACTCACACATCACCATGGGAGCAACAAGGTTGATATAGAGGCCCTCCGTGATTGATACCCCCTCTGGCAGGGCACCAAAACATGGCTTTAGATGGGCACACGATGGAAGAAAAGCTTGCTACGGACGGAAAAGTGTTTAGGAAGGATCACTAGGGTTTTGGGGGTATATATGAATTTATAGCACATAAAACGAGGCCAGAGGAGCTGGGAGGTGGCCCAAAGCCATGATGGTGTGACCACCCCCCTATGCACGCCCTGTTGGCTTGGGGGCACCACGTGTGCCCTTCGGTCTTCGTCCAAAGCTTCCAGTCTTTATTTTGTCCAGAAAAATCGTCAAAAAGTTTCGGGGTATTTGGACTTCGTTTGTAACAATATTCGTGAATAGCCAAAAACATGCAAAAAACAACAACTCGTACTTTGCATTGGGTTAAAAGATTAGTGCTTAAAAATAATATAAATCAGCAATAAAAAAATGTAGATACATCGGAGAAGTATAAATGCACCGCACGGGAGTAATTACATAAGATAGATCACCACAGGAATCATGGTGGTCTTGGCAATGAAGAACATAGGGAGAGAGAGGGAGAGCCATCTAGGTACTAACTTGTGGGATCGAGAAGGGACGTCTAGAGGGGGTGAATAGACTACTAATGCTTATGATCTGCGTTGGTTTTTCCGTGAAGAAGAACGGGTAATTGCAGCATAATGTGGGTAAGTATTTCCATGAGTTAAGAAACCAAAGTTTATCAAACCAATAGGAATATCAATCCTCAACCGTCTTTCATGGCTGCACACAAAACAACAAACAACTTGCACCCAACGTGGCAAGAGGGTTATCAATCCCCCTAATCTCATTATTCGCAAGCAAATGAGGTGTGTAGATAATTTTCGAGAATTGTAAACAAAATAAGAGATATATGAAGGAAGTGAGGTAACGCTAAGTTTTGTAAATATATAATTGAATAGACCCAGGGGGCATGGTGTTCTCTAGTGGCATCTCTCATGAAAGAAACATACAGTGGATAACAAATTACTGTTGGGCAACTGACAGCAAAGTGGATAGTTATGCAATTTTCATGGCAATGATCATGTGTATATAGGCATCACGTCCATAAGCAAATAGGACAATTCCTATCTGCACCTACTATTATTACTCCACTTCAAGAGCGCTTATATACTTGCCTCTCTACATATTAAGTTCATGAGAAACAGAGTAATGCTTGGAGAACGATGACATGACGTGGACTAAGTAAACTCAATCAATATGATTAAACCCCATCATGTTATCCTTAGTGGAAACAACACAAAGACGCAACTTGTCCCGTTCTATGACTAGGATATAGAAACTCGCCAGGTTGACCCCACTACAACGCACATCTCCCACTGAAGAACTATCAAGCTACTTGCCCAAAGCAATTTAATAGACCGGAGAGGTTTACGAAGATCTAATGATCATGCAAATAGGAATCATAATTAAAACTCAGAGAAGACTCGTATATTTATCATGAATAATCTGCACATAAGCCCACAATTCATTGGATCCTAACAAACAGACCATACACAAGTATTACATCGGATGGATCAAAGCGAAGATGCGATGATCATTGTATTGAAGATCATAAGAGAGAGAGAGATAGCCATCTAGGTACGAATCACGAACCCGTAGGTCTGTGGTGAACTACTCACACATCATCATGAGGGCAGCAAGGTTGATGAAGAGGACCTCTGTGTTTGATTCCCCCTCCGGCAGGGTGCCGGAACGGAGCTCAAGATGGGATCGCCGCTAAACAAAGACTTGCGAAAGCGAAAGAGTGTTTTGCGATGTCATCCAAGGGTTTTGGAATATATGTGAATTTATAGGCCATTGAACGGAGGAAGAGGGGCCACCAAGGAGGGACTAGCCATCAAGGTGCATCGACCCACTCCCCCGGCCACACCTTGTTGGCTTGTGCCTCCCTCGTGTGGCCTCCAGTCTTCTCTCGAGGCCTCTAGGTTTTCTTTTGGTATAGAAAAATCATAAAAATGTTTTAGAGTAATTGGACTTTATTTGATACTATAAATTTGAAAAGTTTAAAACACACAAAAAACAGCAACTCGCACTCGGCACTGGGTTAATAGGTTAGTGCTAAAAAATAATATAAATTGGTAAATTATTGCTCAAAAAGTATCCTAGAATGATGATATAATAGCACGGAACAATCATAAACTATAGATATGTTGGATACATATCAAGCATCCCCAAACTTAATTCATGCTCGTCCTCAAGTAGGTAAATGTTAAAAACATAATTTTTGATGTGACATGCTACTCAATATGCAATGTTTTGCATGTATGCTCATTGAGAAACAATGAATTAATAAACATCAACATAGTAATATTTATAAGCACAAGAAGAAAATTCATCAATCTTTCAAAGTGTACGATCCTCAAAGAATGTTTAGCCCCATTCATCTTATCATATTAGCAAGGCATGGCTCCATCTTCACCATATTAATACAAATGTCAAGCACGTGGTGCCCAAGTCACACAAGGCATGGATCGTACTATTTCAATGTGCATTAACTTTTTATTCTTTACTCAATACATGATCGTGAATCATGGACATAGCATAAGGGTGGAATAGAATATGGTGGTACATATCAAAGGGGTAAAAGGTGGAGAATATAATCTCACATCAACTAGGCGTATCGACGGGCTATGGAGATTCCCATCGGTCGATGTCAATGCAAGGAGTAGGGATTGCCATGCAAATGATGCACTTGAGCTATAAGTTAACACCTCTTAATACCGCTAGTTATACAAACCGACAAGGATGCACTCACACCTTTTTCATATTACCACATCAATATCATTAACCCACAATTTCTCTTTATGTGCTACATGATGGTTTTGATTATCACTCATTGAATACCTATTATTTTCAGACTAGCCTTATGACCCATTACTATTTATTAACTCTCAAACTAATATAAGTGAAGAACGAGAGTGCAATTATTTGTGTAAAATCTATACGCCATCATGCTCAAAAAGATAAGTGGAGTACTTGAGAAACTTATAAGCTCAAAAGGTATAAGTGAAGCACATAGAGTATTCTAACAAATCATGATGAAGGTGTATCTATCTCAAATAGGTGTGTCCATAAAATCATGATTGTTGCAAACTAAAAATAAAAGCAAACAAAAGCAAACGACACTCCAAGCAAAACTCATATCATGTGACGAATAAAAATGTAACCCCAAGTGACACACCGATGGGTTGAGACGAAAGAGGGGATGCCTTCCGGGGCATACCCAAGCTTGGACGCTTGAGTCTTCCTAGAATATTACCTGGGGGTGCCTGGGGCATCCCCAAGCTTAGGCTATTACTGCTCCTTATTCATTTGTCCATCGCGATAACACCCAAAACTTGAAAACTTCAATCACACAGAAATCAACAAAACTTCATGAGATCCGTTAGTATAAGCAACATATCAAATACTTTGGTACTATTATAAATTGATTTATATTTCATCATAGCATAATAGGTATTGTATTCTAACTTCTTCATGGCTTATACCCCCCGATACAATCCATAGCATCATTAAAACAAGCAAACTATGCAAGCAAAAAACAGAATCTCTCTTAAATAGAACGGCTTGTAATGTTCTGTAAATAACCTATACTTCTGCAACTCCAAAAATTCTGAAACATTAGGAAGACGCGAGGAACTTGTACAACAATACTCTATAAGAAATTCAGCTTAAAGAGACATTCCGGTAAAATGAGAGAAATTTTGTACTTGACGTCAAAGTTTTTTATTTTTGCATCGTATGAACTATAATTATCATAAAAGTCATCCCAAAGGCTTTACTTGGCACAAACACTAATTTAAACATAAAAACACAATCATTACAGATGCAATAATCATGTCATCACACCAAAACATAAATAAAAAATAAAAAAAATAAGATAAATATTGGGTTGCCTCCCAGTAAGCGCTATTTTTATGCCCTTAGCTAGGCATAATCCATATGGTCAAGTGTTGTCATCTTAGACACCAAGCTCCTCAATAACAATAATAAACTTACAAATAGGATCCTTTATCAAGTTTGTCAAATTGGGATGCACACTAACCATTTTGAGATATTCGTTCCTTTTGGTAGGAGGGGTACTAATGATCTTGGGAATATATATGAATTCGCGACTTCTGCTTCGAGAGGTACTAGCATTAATTTTGGAGGCTGTGAAAGAGGAACCTACTTTATCAATAACTTCCTCCATTTTATTAATCATATTCATGCTTTGTTCTACCCTCTCCTAAATAATAGTATACTTCTCCTTCAAAGTTTTCAAAGTCATTCCTACCCGCGACCCAAATTGTGTGATATGATTATGAAGCTTTTTATCTAACTCCTCAATTTGTTCATTAGTAGTAATTTTATTTTCATTAGCATCAAGCCTATGCATGACATATTACAATGTTAAAATGGTTCCATTAAAAATAGTGCGAGTTTATCCCACAATATTTTCAGTAGCATTATATGCATCCAAAGTGTGACACATTAAGAAATTACCACCGGTGATGGTGTCAAGGACAAACCTATACCAAGTTGTAACACCCGCATAAAAATTGTGAAGCGAGGTAGTAGTGTATTTCTTAGGATTTGATTTATTTTGATCATTTTAAATCCTATACCAAGCATCCTTCAAATTTTCTCCTCCCCTTTGTTTAAAATTAAACACTTCATTCTCTCAAGTAAGCACAATAGAGGAGGGACTAGACATAGTAACAATCAAATATAAGTATTTTTGTATTTTTTGAATTTTTATGGAGAAAGCTAGATAAAACAGGAAAAAAAGAAGAACAAGTGAAAGATAATTTGTGTGAAGTTACTTGGTAGTTGGTGATGATATTCCCTGCCAATGGGGCCATAAATCCTTCCTAATGCTTGTGATCTGCGTTGGATTTTCCGTGAAGAGGAACGGGTAATTGTTGCATAATGCGGGTAAGTATTTACCTTAGTTAAGAAACCAAGGTTTATCGAACCAATAGGAATATCAATCATCAGTCGTCTTTAGTGTCTGCACACAAAAGAGCAAACAACTTGCACCCAACACGGGCAAGAGGGTTGTCAATACCCTTGATCTCGTTATTCACAAGCAAATGAGGTGTCTAGAGAATTGTAAACAAAATAAAAGATAAATGAACACAGCAAGTAACAATAAGTTTTGTAAATATATAGGTGAATAGACCCGGAGGCCATAGTGTTCTCTAGTGGCATATCTCATGAAAGCAACATATGGTGGGTAACAAAATACTGTTGGGCAATTGACAGAAAAGCGGATAGTTATGTGATTTTCACAGCAATGATCATATGTATATAGGCATCACATTCATAAGAAAATGGGCTGACTCCTGCCGACACCTACTACTATTACTCCACTTCAAGAGCACTTTTAACCTTGCCTCTCTACGTATTAAGTTCATGAAAAATGGGGTAATGCTCGGAGAACGATGACCTGATGTAGACAAAGTAAACTCAATCAATATGAATAAACTCCATCGTGTTATCCTTAGTGGAAACAACACAAAGATGCAACTTGTCCCATTCTGTCACTAGGATAAAGAAACCCGTCATGTTGAACCCACTACAACACACACCTCTCACTCAGGAACTATCAAGCTAGTTGGCCAAAGCAATACAATAGATGGGAGAGATTAACAATTAAGACTCACATAAGACTCATATATTTACCATGAACAATTTGAACATAAACCCACAATTCATTAGATCCTAGAAAACACACCATACACAAGTATTACATCAGGTGGATCAAAGCAAAGATAGGATGATCATTGTGTTGAAGATCATAAGAGAGAGAGATAGCCATCTAGGTACGAACTACGAACCCGTATGTCTGTGGTGAACTACTCACACATCATCATGAGGGCAACAAGGTTCATAAAGAGGCCCTCCATGATCGACCCCCCTCCAGCAGGGTGCGAGAACTGAGCTCGACATGGGATCGCAGCTAAACAGAGAATTGAGGCGGCAGAAAAAGTGTTTCGCGATGCCCTTCAAGGTTTTTGGAATATATGAGAATTTATAGGTGATACGTCTCAAACGTATCTAATTTTTTTGATGGTTTCATGTTGTTATCTTGTATTCTTTGGATGTTTTATGTACCTTTTATATCTTTTTTGGGACTAACTTATTAATTCAGTGCCAAGTGCGACTTCCTGTTTTTTCTGTGTTTTTGGCTCTTGTCAGATCTGATTTTGGAATGGAGTCCAAACGGAATAAAATCCCCGAAATGATTTTTTCCCGAACGGAAGAAGATCAGGGGGCCTATGGGCCAAGCTAGGAGGGCTGCAGGGAGCCCACAAGCCCCCACTCCGCCACCAGGGGGGAGGCGGCGGTGGCAGGGCTTGTGGCCTCCCTGGCGGCCCCTGACCTAGATCTTTGGCCTATATATTCCCTAAAATACAGCAAAAAATCAGGGGAGCCTCGAAAATACTTTTCCGCCGCCGCAAGCTTTCGTTTCCGCGAGATCTCATCTGGAGACCCTTCCCGGCGCCCTGCCGGAAGGGACTTTGGAGTTGGAGGGCTTCTTCATCATCATCATCGCCCCTCCAATGACTCGTGAGTAGTTCACTTCAGACCTACGGGTCCGTAGTTAGTAGCTAGATGGGTTCTTCTCTCTCTTGGATCTTCAATACAAAGTTCTCCATGATCTTCATGGAGATCTATCCGATGTAATCTTCTTTGGCGGTGTGTTTGTCGAGATCCGATGAATTGTGGATTTGTGATCAGATTATCTATGATATATATTTGAGTCTTTGCTGATTTCTTATATCCATGATTTGATATCCTTGTAAGTCTCTCCGAGCCTTGGGTTTTGTTTGGCCAACTAGATCTATGATTCTTGCAATGGGAGAAGTGCTTGGTTTTGGGTCTTACCATGTGGTGACCTTTCCCAGTGACAGTAGGGGCAGCAAGGCACACATTGAGTGGTTGCCATCAAGGGTAACAAGGTGGGCTCTGTCGTTGATATGAGATTGTCCATCTACATCATGTCATCTTGCTTAAGGCGTTACTCTGTTCTTTTGGACTTAATACACTAGATGCATGCTGGATAGCGATCGACGTGTGGAGTAATAGTAGTATATGCAGAAAGTATCGGTCTACTTGTTTTGGACATGATGCCTATAGATATAATCATTGCCATAGATGATGTCACGACTTTGCACGGTTCTATCAATTTCTCGACAGTAATTTGTTCACCCACCGTATACTTGCTTCCATGAGAGAAGCCACTAGTAAACACTACGCCCCCCGGGTCTATTCACATCTATCGTTTACACCTGCGCTTTTACTTTGCTTTGTTACTTTGTTGCTTTCAGTTCTCACTTGGCGAACAATCTATAAGGGATTGACAACCCCTTCATAGCGTTGGGAGCAGGTTCTTTGTGTTTGTGCAGGCTCTTGTGATACTCCTTCACTGGATCGATACCTTGGTTCTCAAACTGAGGGAAATACTTACCATCGCTGTGCTACATCACCCTTTCCGCTTCGAGGGAACACCAACGCAAGGCTCCAAGGCCACGGGGGAAATCCTTTGCATATTTGCCTCGGAAGTCCCTTAAGGCGTAGCCGTAGCAAAAGGATTCCTGGTGCCGTCGACACACCTATTTCTGGCGCAGTAGCAAAAGGCCATAGAACGGAGGAAGAGGGGCCACCAAGGATGGACAAGCCATCGGGGCACGCCGACCCCCTTGGTCATGCCTTGTTGTCTTGTGCACCCCTCGTGTGGCCTCCGGTCTTCTCCCGAGGTTTCGAGGTTTTCTTTTGGTCCAGAAAAATCGTAAAAAAGTTTTAGAGTAATTGGACTTTGTTTGGTACTATAACTTGAAAAGTAAAAAACACGTTGAAAACAACAATTAGCACTGGGCACTATGTTAATAGATTAGTGCTTAAAAATAATATAAATTAGTAAATTATTGCTCAAAAAGTATCCTAGAATGATATTATAGTAGCATGGAAAAATAAAAAACTATAGATACGTTGGAGACGTATCGACTACTTGGCAAAATAAAAACCTAAAATTTTCCCAATTTTAATGATTGGCAAGTTTTAGCAATTCTAACAAGTCTTGTAGACCTTACGAGTGTGAGTCAATGAGTATAGCAATGGAAAGTAAAGACATGCATAAGGAGTAGAGATAGGAAGATCAAACGCAAAGATGACACAGAGATTTTCGGCTTGGTTCCGATAGGTGGTCACCCACAAGGGGTCCACGACGAAGCAACCTTGTCTAGTCCACCATGGCTTATGTCCATGAAGGACCAGCCTAACTCGGGGTAGATCTTCAAGAAGTAGGAAATCTCCTTGCCCTTACAAACTTCTTTGTTAAACTCCACACGAAGTCATAGGCTCCCAAGCGACACCTGACCAATATAGGAGACATCACCCTCCAAAAGGTAATAGATGTGGTATGGATGATGAACTCCTTGCTCTTATGCTTCAAAATATAGTCTCCTCAACATTCAATCACTCTCTCACAGGTTTGGCTTGGTGGAAAAGATTTATTGGGTGGAAAGCAACTTGGGGAGGCTAGAAATCAAGATTCATATGGTTGGATTGGAATATCTTGAGCTCAACACATGAGTAGGTGGTTCTCTCTAAGAAAATGGATGGGGCATGTGTTGGCTTTGTGATGCCCTTGATTTAATCGTACGCTAATCATACACGCAAATGCATACGATCAAACTCAAGGACTCACGGGAAGATATCACAACACAACTCTAGACACAAATAAAACAAATATCAGCTTCATATTACAAGCTAGGGGCCTCGAGGGCTAGAATACGGAAGCTCGATAAACACACGAGTCAGCGGAAGCAACAAATATCTAAGTACAGACATAAAACACGGGGTGCCTTAGAGAAGGCTAGCACAAAAGATACAACGATCGAACTAGGTGAGGCCTCCTGCCTGGGAGCCTCCTAAGTACTCCTGGTCTTCAGTGGCCTCCACATAGTAGTAGGCACCATCGGGGTAGCAGGCGTCGGCAGGAAACTCCATCTCCTCGGCTCCATCATCTGGTCGCAGCAATGGATCAAGGGGACAAAGGGGGAGCAAAGCAACGGTGAGTACTCATCCAAAGTACTCGCAAGACTTACATCAGAACTATGTTAAGTATGCAACGGTATCAAAGGAAGGGGGTTTATATGTGGAATGACTGCAGCAATGCGAGAATAAAGAGAGAAGGCCTAGTCCTATCGAAGACTAGCATCTTTAGGGTCTTGCAGCAATAGACGAGAGTAGAACAGGTGTAACACAATTAATAGTCATATTGTTGCAGCAATATTAATATGAGGTCACGTCCATAGATCCTTCCTCGACTCCCTGCGAGGAAGCAATCCCAGGGCAACAATTCCAGTTAAGTAACAATTGTAGTTGTATAAGATCAGGGCACAACTCCAAGTCGTCCTGTAACCGTGGACACGACTATTCGAATAGAGAAGTTCTTCCCTGCAGGGGTGCACAACATATTCCCCGACGCACTTGATAACACTCTGGCCGGATATACTTTTCTGGGTCATGCCCGGCCTCGGAATATCGACACGTCGCAGCCCCACCTAAGACTCAATACAGAGGCCAGCCCGCCGGTCTAACTCCTAAGCACAAAGGGTTCATGGGCCCACTTGCCCTCCGCGCTCCTGCATGATGCGTGGGCGGCCGAGGTCAGTCCTAGCATCCCTTAATCACAAGCGCGATGCATCTCGGGACCACTCGGGCGCGCGCCGCTCCATTGCTGACATTTGAAAAGCTTCACTGATATCGCGACGTCGAGTACCCATAATTCTTCCCACGCGGACGGTTAGTGCGTAATAAGGCCTTCCGACCAATCCAGATCAAATACCCAAATCCATTATCATTTTAATTAAGCCATCAACACAAACACGCGAGAATCCACTCGCCTAACAACTAATCACCAATAATCCCAGTAACATGGTCGAGTAACTGTGTGGTTGTAACATCGGGGGAATCCGAGGTATCACCCTCATTGGATCCCGAACGATGTAACCGTCAAGGTGGACTTAGAGGAATCATTCTCGAGGGTCCCACACTTGAGGGGTTGCAAGACAGAGACATCGTCAAGAATGGTGAAAGAGGAATCACCCTCGATAACCATGACCGACTAGCTGTACTACACAGATATCATCAGGAGTACTTAGCAAGGTGTCACCCTCGGTACCCGATATTATCTGTGTAGTGTCGCACAACTAAGGGGGTGTAAGTGTTGTGCCGGGTCTGGCTCGTCGATCAGGGATCGAGATTTGAAAGCAAAGTAGGGCAACTGGACTACGGGGTTAGGGGGAAGACTGCTCCACCTATACTAAATAGTTTAAAGGTACAGTACTAAAAGTAGCAGTTTAACGAAAACAGGCTATGCATTAGATATAGGAACTAACTACAACAGTATCAAAAATACTAATGCAAGCATGAGGGAGAATGAATAGGCGATATAGGAATGATCAAGGGGGTTTGCTTGCCTTGTTGCTCTACGACAAAGGGCTGGTCGTCAGGAGGGTAGGTGTACCCGGCAGCAGCGTCAGTCTTGGGGTCTGCCGGTAATAAGAGGGGGGAGAAACAATAAATAATAGCAACATGTGCAACACTAAGCATGCCATGGCAATATGTAGACTAGGCATGAGCTAACGTAGCAACGTCCGTCAAAGACGGGTCGGGAAAATATCACATGATATTTCCCGGGTCTGTGGCTACTACCGGTCAAACTGAACATGATGGAAAAGTTCCACGTTTTCTATGCTACGGACGGGTGACACACGAATTGACCGTGTATCCGGGTTCGTCTCGTTCTGCTGATAAACTTTCATGATGAAAATATTTTGATCTCACTTACGGATTATTTTATATTAATTTTTAAAGTTTTATTCAATATTTAGGAACTAAAAATAGATTTAATTAACTTGATTAAATGCAATTATGACATCAGCATGATGTCATGCTGACATCATCAGTTGACTGGTCAACTAACCAGTGGGTCCTGTGTGTCATAGACTCAGTTTTTAATTAGGTTTAATATTAATTAATCAGATTAATTTAGTGGGGGACCAACGTGTCATACTCTAATAGTGTAATTTAATTATTCTAATTAATAGATTATCTAAATAATCTAATTAATTAATTAAATAATATATCTATTTATTTATTTATTTAATAAAAACATGTATTTTATTTTTATATTTTAACAGTGCGTGTGGGGCCTCCTTGTCACAGACAGTGGGGGTGTAGGCCCCACCGGTAAGTGGCATTAGCCACATACACACAAAACACACATACACATATTCATACACAAACATAACATATTTTCTTTCTTCTACGTACATGCATACATACCTAATACATACATACATCATACAAAATACATACATGCATTTAATACATTCATTTTTTTTCTTTCATCTCTAACCTCTCTGCTAGCTAACACGGAACTCTCAACACACAGAGAGAGGAGGTAACTCCACCTCCCCTACCGGAGTCTAACGGCATCGGAACGCGGCGGCGATCGCCGGAATGGAACCGGGAGAGCGAGAGGGGCGTTCTCACCCACGTTGTAGGGGGCGGGTTCGGGGAGGCTCGGTGGAGCCGTCGGGGACGAGGTGAGGAGGTCGGCGACGTCGGCGGGGTGCTCCAGTCTGACGAGGGGCCAGGGTGAGCTCGATGCAGGAGTGACGAGGGGGCGGTCCCGGTGACTGTGGCCGGCCAGGGGAGGTCCTCGCACGGCGAGCCGGCCACGGGGCTCGGGCCGGAGGCGTGCAGCCGAATGGGGGGCACCGGAGGGGCACCGCGGTGCAGGGGCGCGCGAGGGGGCGGTTGTTGGGACCTGACGAGGAAAGGGAGGGAGCCGACGAGGCAGGGCGGTGGCCGAGCGGGATCAGGGGGAAGCGACGGGATCGGTGGGGTGCGCTCGTGGAGGAACTGACGGGAGGGGTGGGTGTCGGTCGCCAGGGGAGAGCGGGCGATGAGGTGGGGGGGGGGGTAGGTGGACGAGGGTGGCGCGGTAGGTGGGACGAGCGACGAGGGGTGTGTTCCCCTCGCCTGGTGGCGGTGGCAGGAGGCGAGTGGGAGGCGCTGGGTGGTTAGGGTTTGCCCTAGGGGCTTTATACCCCAGGGTGGGCCGGCGGTTGGTGGCCAGCTCGGCCACTAGACCTAGTTGGGCGAGGGGGGTTTTCTTTTTTTCTTTTTTTTAATCATTATTATTATTATTTTATATTCTTTTACTATTTATTATTTTATTTAAATACTTTCTTTTCTTTATTCTTTTTTTGTTTTATACTTTCTCTTTTAAATATATAGGGTTTATAATTTTTTTTCAAAAATGCCCGATTCTCAAGTATAATTTACTAGGGAATTTTTATAATTCATCCAACTGTAATGTTTTTTGCATTCGAAACTTTCATTCAACCGCAAAAGCTGAGGATGTCACAACTCTCCCCTACTAATAAGAATTCTCGTCCCGAAAATTAAGAGTTAGAAGGAAAGAGCTCGGGGTATTCATCACGAAGATGATCCTCGCATTCCCAAGTGGCTTCATCTTCAGAATGATTTGACCACTGCACTTTAAGGAACTTGGTGACTTTGCGACGAGTCTTACGTTCAGCTTGGTCGAGAATGTAGACCGGATGCTCTTTATAAGAGATGTCTTGTTGCAGCTCAAGCATATCATGATCCACTACACGAATAGAATCCTTGAAGCAGCGGCAGAGCTGAGACACATGGAAGACATTGTGAACCTCAGAAAGATTTGATGACAGTTCCAACTGATAAGCCACTTTTCCATGCCTTTCGAGAACAGTGAAAGGACCAATATAACGAGGAGCTAACTTTCCCTTGATCCCGAAAGGGTGTTCACCTCTCATTGATGTGACACAAAGATAAGCCCTTTTGCTAGGTTGATAGACCATATCTTGGTGACGACGGTCATACTGACTCTTCTGACGAGACTGAGCAGCCTTCAGATTCTCATGAATAATGCGGACTTGATATTCAGCATGTTGGACAACATCTGGACCGAAGAGTAGTCGTTCCATTGGATGGTGGCTTAGGAATTTTATACGAAGCCAAGTGTAAGGGATACTTTGGAGTCAAAGATGTACAGGAGAGTCAGGTTTCAATCCTGTGGAACTTTGGGTTATGGGTCCACCATGTGGGCCGAGAGTAGGCAGACGGGTGACATATTACACGGTCTTGGTAGCAAGACATGTCAGAGGATAACCCGCTAGTTATGTGGGTAACAACATCGGTACCAAGGGCGGGGGACGACTAGAACCATTTTCCTGCTCGTTGCAACGAGGCGGACCAATAGGCAAAGTTCTCGTCCACCGGTGGCTACCGGAATGTTATCCACAATAGTAACAGGGTCTTACTGACAGAGTTGTATACCGAGAATTTTATCTAAGCAGGGAATTAACACTGCTTAGATAAGTTATGCCACAAGAAAGGTCAAACAGACCAATGGGAAGGCAAAATGTGTTCACACACACAAGTATTAGAGTATACCATTCCCGAGGAAAACATAGAGTATGGTATAGATGGTAGGTCATTAAGTGCCTATCTATTTGTATAAAGAGGCAAGATGAATCATGATGTTTACCCATACCATACGGTTTGGGATAATTGACCAGGAACAATTTAGCACTGTGCTTCCAATGTTCATGTTGAAATTTGAAGTACCACATCCGTGCTTCTAGGTAGTACCAACATGGTCATCAGGTAAGGTTGGACTTATGGGCATACAAATAGGAATCATGAGGAACAACTTATAAAACTAAGTCATATAGTTACCTCATGGAAGATGGCAAATCTTTCATATGGAAGAGCTTATAACAATAGGTCCTTCAGTCCGGTGTGCCAGACAAGACATCACCGTACCAGGTTACATAAAAACCAAAGTTATAATTATTGAGAAAAGACCAAAGTTATAATTATTGAGAAAACGTTCCAACCATTATATTTGCCCGAGATTCAAATCTGATTGGTGTCGGGACACCTCAGACTCAAGATGCCTGAGAAGAAAAAAATGATGATGCAGGATTCTTAGGATATGAACTACACAAGCAATTCTTGAATCATGAATTCGATTGAAATACACATGAACACCATGTCAAGACATTCGTGCCCACGTGGAATTCTTACGTCAAAATGCAACTGAGTTCTCATTTGGGAACCATCATCGCGGATAACAAGGTTCCATGTGTAAGTCTGGATTAGCTCTTATGAAGGAACTTCTTTTCCCTTGATCGAATCAGTCATTGGCTTGGCATGCTAAGAGAAGTTATGTGAAGTGAAGATAACAAATCTTCAAAACATATAACACTTGGCACATGCATGAATGATTTGGGATAACCGAGAGAAGGCGAAACAAAAGCTTTCTCATATTCATGACGACAAGAACACACGTGAACCTTGGAAAAAAACATTTCTTCTATCAAACATATCCTTCATGAGCTAGACGCAAGGCTAATGCTTTCATGAGCTTCATCGTGGGACATGGAGAAGTTGAGGGTGTGGATGATGGGCTCAACAACAACCCCTCAAGATTTTGACTGGGATGAATTTCCAAAATTTATAAAATCAAGGAGATAGCATTTGTCAAGTCAAATGGTATAATGTCGTATGCTCGAGGGAACAACAACAATTAAAAATTGGTCGAAGGGTGCACTCGGAAATACGGACGGAGTAGCACAACCAATGCCAAAAATGATGAGTCAACACCCAACACACTAAGAATGAAACAATAAGTTGTTAACCTCAAGGCAATAGAGTTGCCAGAAGAATGGAATCACACATCAGAGTTCACTGTATGGTATTCCAGTTTGAAACGACACGGGACGAAGAAATGAATGGTGATGGCGAGAAGTATTACTATATCAAGAAGTTTTAAGACGTGTGCAATCCTCACGACATTCTTGACATAAAAGATGGTAATACTCCAAGGTAGAAGGTAACATAAGCTGGATAGCGAGCAACTCAAAGGACAACACAAAACACGAACAAGTTTGTGTAGGAGGGAAGGCAACAAGGATGTCGATGATAATGTAAATCATCGAGGGGAAGGGATGGTATTTCTGAACATGCATTTGATTGATACCCTGTAAGAGCTCAGAATGCTGATGATGATCACGACACATCTATCGAGAAACTTCATGAAGATGTAATCGATCAGCGACGACATCAAGCAAGGGAATGGTGAAGCTACAGGTTGCTGGAAACACAGTTAAGACTGCTAGCTTAGAATTGAGATTGCCTTTCACGACAACCAACATGATGTGGAAAGCTCGATGCAAGCTTAACGCATAGTTGGAGTTCCAGGGATGAAGGGTATAGATAGCATGGTCGAGCTCCAACATGACGATGATGATGTAGCTTAACCGCTAGGAAATACATGATTGAGTACAACTCATAGGCAAGGAAGATCATCGAGAATTGTGAAATCGCAAAGCGTATGCGATTCAGTCATCGGTGTCCTTGAGTGTCCAACAACTCAAACACGAGGAAAACTGGAATTAATGAAAATATCATAGTTGATGAGGAGCTCACAAGAAGATATGTAGCTCCGTGATATTCTCGAGCTACAAGGGATAATACTCGGAGGTAGAATAACATTAAGGCTTGGACTGGTGTATTGATCTGAACAAGAAAAGTACTTTAACTCGCCTGAGAATGAAATCAAGGCAGGACAACATGGTCGGAACCACGATTGCAAAGGACAAGATTATAGATACCAGATTTAAACCACAGAATGAATGACTATCGATACGAGAAGTTTCTATGATAGGATCAACGTCGTTTGCATGGGCATGAACACAAAGTTCAAGGTCGACTCCCACTTCATCAATGCGTCACGTGTCATTTACTCCTCGCCTTTGATCAGGTTGTAGCTTTGAAAGGATATTCGGCAAAGCACCAAAAGAGTAAGACTCATGAAAACTTTTCGAGTCATATTGATTTAGAAAGGCATAGGTTCAACCCGTCGGGGCATCTTAGGAACATATACCATACACTCCACAAGTAATTAACACATGCTTGAAGAGTAAGGCTGACAGGGGCATCGGATATAACTTATCAGAAGGAGAAGACACAATTTACCAATGACATTATTTATCAGGGGAACAATATCACAAGATTTTTTTGAATGTAAAGGATGCTGTCGGATAATAACCCAGAATGAGTCTGGCAGTCCACAAAAGATCTGATGTGAGTATCGGTACTCAATCAGAGGGAGATACAATGCAATGCATCGGTTTATAGAACATCTGAAAAATATCGATACTTATTACCAAAGGAATTAGGATTTCCAGGTTGGTGTATCATAATCAGATGCTCCGATCAATTTCAAGTAAGTTGAATGGACTTAGATGGACAACCAACCAAAGTTGATTTGTCGAGAACCAGCTGTGTTTGAAAGGACGTCTAAGCCGGAAGATAATTTATGAGTCTCAACAGATGATTATGTGAATTAACACCAAGGTAGGATCAATAAGATTATAGGAAAATCACAAAGGATTTTAATGAATGCGGCTAGACATATAGATTTAACCATAATGCAAGCAGGTGAGAAGGTCAAGAGCAATAGGTTACCGAGGATTCTGGAAGATCGAATAGCAGTTCAAAGAACTTTCGAAACCCATGACAACTGATGATGGACGAATCACCGATAAGATAATTCATTGCATCTCGTAAAACAAGAGCAATTGGAAAAATAAAGTATGGACGACATTTGTATGTCGTCATCCATAGGGGTTGATGGAGGGGGGAAATCACACAAGCGATGAGCACAAATTCTCGAGAGAACATCGGAGAGCATCATCGGAGTCTTCTGACGGATCAAGCCATCATCTGAATACGGGGCTTGATGACCCACAAGTATAGGGAATCAATCGTAGTCCTTTCGATAAGTAAGAGTGTCGAACCCAACGAGGAGCAGAAGGCTCTGATAAACGTTTTCAGCAAGGTAATAACTGCAAGCACTGAAAGTAGCGGTAACAAGTGATGGTGTAGTGAGGTGAAACGTAGTAGGTGGAAAGTAACAAGTAATAGCAACGGTGCAGCAAAGTGGCCCAATCCCTTTTGTAGCGAGGGACAAGCCTGAACAAAGTCTCACAAGAGGAAAAACGCTCCCGAGGACACAAAGTCTCCTTTCCTCCCAAACCATCCAAGAAAAATGATGATGAGGATTTTGAGCGATTTGTTGAAATGATTAGACCTGTCTTTCTGCAAATGCGTTTGACAGATATGCTCAAAATGTCTCTGTATGCTAAGTACATGAAGGATATTGTTACTAATAAGAGGAGGATACCTGAGGTTGAGATTTCCACGATGCTCGCTAATTATACCTTCAAGGGTGGAAATCCTAAGAAACTAGGTGATCCTGGAGTGTCCACTATACCTTGCTCCATTAAAGGAAACTACGTTAGAACTGCTTTATGCGACCTTGGAGCCGGTGTTAGTGTTATGCCTCTTTCTCTTTATCGTAGACTTGAATTGGATAAGTTGACACCCACTGAAATATCCCTGCAAATGGCCGACAAATCAACTGCTTTCCCTATTGGCATTTGCGAGGATGTACCTGTTGTGGTTGCTAATGTCACTATCTTAACAGACTTTGTTATTCTGGATATTCCCGAGGATGATGCCATGGCGGTCATCCTTGGAAGACCCTTTCTAAACACTGCAGGGGCTGTTAAAGATTGCAACAAAGGCAATGTCACTTTCCATGTCAACGGTAATGAGCATACGATGCACTTTCCAAAGAAACAATATTGAGTACATTGCATCAATGCTATCGAAAAAACTTCATCATTTCTTATTGGGAGCTTCGAATGTCCTATACCTACTGTCAAGATGAAGTATGATTTGCTTGTTGGGGATATTCATATCCCCATTGAGGTAACTGATACGTCTCCAACGTATCTATAATTTTTGATGGTTGCATGCTATTATCTTGTCAAACTTTGGATGTTTTGTATGCCTTTTATATCTTTTTTGGGACTAACTTATTAACTCAGTGCCAAGTGCCAGTTCCTGTTTTTTCGTGTTTTTGACCCTTTTCAGAGGAGGATTTTAAACGGAGTCCAAACAGAATAAAACTTCTGAAAAGATTTCCTCCGGAACAGAAGATACGTAGAAAGCTTGGGAACCAAGGCAAGGAGTCCCGGGGGAGGCCACAAGCCCCCATGGCGCGGCCAGGGGGGCCCGCGCCTCCCAGGATTGTGGGCTCCCTGGGCCTCCCTTGCCCTAGCTCCTTCGTGTAGCGACTCGACTCAAGACGAGTCAAGCCTCTGTGTTTCTGTGCCATCCCTGGATCAGTATGCTGGCACACACAGTACATCAATGTATATATCAAAGTGCAATCACATGTAAAATAGCGTAAAACTGATATATACCTTAAATATCTCAGCGGAAGCGGTCAAGGGAGTGGAGTCCCAATAAATACCAACGGCAAGTTGAGTGTAGACCGTAACCCTGAATCGTACTCTTACTCGTCGAAGAAAAATATCTGCAACATAAGACGTTGCAGCCGTGTAGGTCAGCATATTGAATATGCCGGCAAGTCACATAAGAGAGGGGTGAAAAGTAATCATCTATACTATATGCATATATGGCAGGTGGTGTTGTAAGTTTTAGCGTAAAACAAATTTTATCCTACAACAAGAGGGGGCTAAAAGCAAAATGTTGCTACATTGTTGGTTGTTAACGAGATGGTTCCGCCAACCAGTTCTCGTACCCGAGTTGTCAATAATTACCCTCATCAAATATATTTAATGGTGTTGAGAAATCCAGATAACTTTAGTTCCTTTGGCTCAAGTTGTCCATGACCGTGGACACGGCTAATCGATTAGGTTTGAGTACTCTGCAGAGTTTTGCACACGTTCCCCACAAGATTTGATCGCCTCCGTGTATGTCCTCGCACTTCAGGGTGTTTGAAGACCGGATGATCAAAACATGGTCTTTCAACGGGTCCCTCTTAATCCCTGTCGGTGCCCATCCATTCCTACCGTTCATCTACATCTGCTAGCACCGCCTGTCCAGAGTCGCCGCGTTGTCCAACCAAGCCAGAGCCCATAATGACTTGTGGCTGTGCAGGTAAGCCTTGGGTCTTGAAAATATCCGTCCGTCTCTTTGAGCCTGGGTGAAGCTTTCCGCAGGATGACATTGCCTCTCCAGCATCCCGGGCATCCACTGGGTTCTCCAGGGAGCCGATCAACCGTCCTTCACCCAGAGTTGCATTGCGTCCGAGGTCTTGAAAATCTTGTCTTAGCCGGTCTTGATTATTATATCAACCTCGCATCACTCGTGATATACACTCAACCGATAACCCGTCTACTCAAGCATAGCATTAAGAAATTATCGTCCCATGGCCAAGTATAGGGGTTGTTGTGTGCCTACCACATGATACTACAATCTATACTAAAATTTCCTAGTACCTAAGCAACATGCAATTGGGCATAGGATGGTAGAACTACAATGCATAAAACATAGGTGATAGTATGATCAAAGTGACTTGCCTGTGATGTTGACGAAGAAGAATTTCTCGAGAAAATAACTTGATAGACTACTCGTCACTCTCCGATGAAATCTATATAGCAAACATATCATTCACATAAGCACTCATACTAGCAATCATTCTAACAATCAAAACAAAAGAGAGAGCGAATAGGAATCCGAAAGAAACTTCAAATAAGACTAGGGAGTCTTCTACTACGTCAAACACTAAATAGTTTTGTCTAACAGAAAATAATAACAAGGAACTAAGATATAAGTTTAACTAAGATAAAATAAGGTATTTTTCACAAAATCTTTTGAAAGTATTCCCAAACGGGATTTGAAAGAGTGATGAAAACAATTGCACGTTACTACGGGACTAGAATTGATTTCGTGAAAACAAATAAAAATAAAATAAAAACTTGTTGCAAAACTACTGTTAACTAACATAAACAAAACAATAATAATCTTTCTGAAATAATAAAGAAAATATTTTAAAACAAAAATAGAAAATGAATTAGCCAAAATCCTAAAAGCGGTGAAACAGAAATTGTTTCACAAGAAACAGTGAGCTAAAATACTCAAACAAATATGAAATTTTTACCACTTATAAATAAGATCACTAGTGATCAATACCAAAAGGAATCAAATTAGAATCTATTTTTAACCTCCTGGAATAGGCAAAACAAGGTTTAAACTAAATCTGATGTAACTTATATTTAAAACTTTCAAACATAGACAAATTATATGTTTTTACAAACTACAGGAAATTTGGGAGCTACTGGAAAAAGAATCAAAGTCATTGGACTTCGGGATCAAAATTTGTGGTCAAAACAAAATTGAAACTTTCTGTTTTTTGCAACCAGGCAGAAAACACTGAAGCTAACTATCTACAAATAGGGGGGTACACGTGGCATGATGCTATAGGCTGCGGGGGACGTTTATTGGAAACTTAGGAGCAAACGGCCGAGGCTAAGCAAAACCTGCTGGCTAAT
This sequence comes from Hordeum vulgare subsp. vulgare, assembly GCF_904849725.1. Classification (NCBI taxonomy): domain Eukaryota; kingdom Viridiplantae; phylum Streptophyta; class Magnoliopsida; order Poales; family Poaceae; genus Hordeum; species Hordeum vulgare. The sequence continues at coordinate 307,491,489 of NC_058518.1, forward strand.
ACATAAGGGAAATAAAACCGCTGGTTTTCTAAACTAAACCGAAAGGTTATTCTAAGGATCTAATCTAACCATCTAAATAGGATCTAAGGGCTACCAGACAAAAGAAAAAAAAACAGAGAAGAGGAGGGAGTTACCTTCGGCTGGGAGAGCTCCCGTGGCTGGCTGCTGGCCGAGGTGGAGGGGGGCTCCGGTGGGGTGGGGAGGGGGGGTGGAGGGGGGGGGGGGCGAAGGTGAGGGTGCTCCTGGGAGGGGAGGGAGGCCGAAGTGGAGGGTGGCTGTAGGGGGCGGGGCGAGGTGAAAACTGCTGGTTTTTCTGCTGCTCGTGGCAATGGCCATGGGGAGGTGGAGAAGGGGCAGCAGGGGGCGGTGGAGGGGGTGGAGTGGAGAGGCCGAAGTGGTGGGGGAGGTGGCCGAAGGGTGGAGGGGTGCAGGGGTGGCGAGGTGGAGTTCCTGGCAGCTCTCTGGTGAGTTTTCCGGTGACGATTCCGGCGAGGGGTACACGAGCTAGGGGCGAGGAGAGGCGGCGGTTTCAACGGGAATGGAACGAGGAGGACGTGGGGCTTCTTATAGAGGCGCCGGGAGGCGCCGGGAAGGTATGTGCGTCGCGAATCCCGGAGGTGGGGATCTCCTCTCCATGGAAGGAAAGTTTCTCTGTCACGTGAAAGGAGGAGGAGGAAGAAGATGATCTTCTTGGGCCAAGTTTGGAAAGTGCTTAATGGGCCAGCTCCTATTTCCTAATAAAAGTGATTCTATTCCTATTTTCAAAACTAGGAAACTAAAACGTTAAAAAGGAAATCAAATCAATTTGGAATAAAGAGTTTATATGTACTAAAATTATCAGAAAAAATAAAATATAAATGATGGGCATTTTTCCACGGCAAAAATAAAAACTTCAGAAAAAATGTTTTCCAAAAATTGCCAAAAGCATTATTTCTTTTTGCAAAAAAATTTCAAATGATCCTCTAAGTTTGAGGGTTCAAATGACTTCAAAATGCCCGGGTATTTGAGGGTCATGTTCCTCCGCTCTTTAGAATGTATTTCCCGGCATTTTGTTGCACGAAGAAAAACGGATGGAAATGCAAGGAAATTCAAATGCAAACATCTCCGTTCAAATTCTTTATAGTTGAAGAAGTCATGTCATCTTCTCTCGTTGCTTTTAAAAGATTGAATTTGAATTCACCGGAGAAGGGGAAGTCATTTTATTCCCTCTCATTCAAAAGTTTCGAAAAGTTTCAAATTTCACACAAGTTTCAATCACTCAAGCAAACAAACAAACAATCAAATAATAATTATATTAACATCCTAAAATTTATAATTTTGGGATGTTACAAACTACCACACTTAAAATGAATCTCGTCCTCGAGATTCGAAGAGGCTAGAAGGAAGGGTTAGGGTTTGGGGTCTTCTAACAAATCCAATCTCCGGCAAGGTGGGATGCTACCACACTTAAAATGAGAGATACTGGTCCCTCAAAATGCTTTAACGATCCTCTGGGGTTTTGGCATCTGACTCCTCACAGTCTTCATATTAAATCCTTTGGTGATGCTCTCCCGTTGATATAAGCTTCTTCCATCACTGGGTCTTCTTTAACTCACCGTCTCGTGGCCAATTCTAAATAACATATCGATGGTTCTCATGGTGGTCTACCATTTGTGGTTATCTTGCAGAGAGAGGGGTCTTGGTTTTCATCCTCACCGTAAAATTTCCTACGCGTGACAACAAGTGCCATGTACATGGGCTTTTATTATACCACTCTAAGGCTTAACAAAAGCTTCAAAGAACGTCGTCTCTCACTATGGGTAAGTCTCTCAGATTTACCATTCTGAATAGCAAGATAAATGATAAGAGTAAGTCGTCATGGTGATCAATCCATTCCGCACCCAAATCATTTCCCTGTATAAGGTTTAGCGAATCTCGTATTCTAGCACTTGGGCATCCTCACAAGCGTTGCAGAATTTCTCTTGTCCACGAACGAAGTTCGGATAATCCATTGGTTCTGCAAGCTGAACGAAACATCTATCGTATCTTCACAACTCTCAGGTTTTCGTATGCTCCTAAGAAAACGTTTGTTGATCCATCATAGCTTCTTTCATAAATCATATGCATTTCATAATCAATCCTCTATTACATCCTTAATTTATCCTCAAAAACTCCAATTCAAAAGTACTTATTACAAATGCTGCCATCCACATTGTTCGGTATGGTCGAGCATTTCTGCCAACTTTATTCATCTGCCTCTCTTGGAGGTACTTTAGTTCCACTCAAACTTTCCGATGTGCTCCTTGAAATCATCCATCTTTTGCTTCATCATGGTGGTCATGAGTTTCATCTCCATCATCTCCGCACGTACTTCACTCAGGTATTCCTGGGTATGACGGAGTCTTGCTTCAAGGATTTCTCCGATATGACGTATGGCTTCCATGGCAGCTTCACGGACAACATCAAAGAAAGTTGCTCGTGGTACACGTGAAATGAAAAAGTATTGCCCCAAAGTCTTTGGACAAACTCCTTTCACATGGTGGAGGTGTACTTCCACGTACCAAAGTTCCACTCCATTTTCCATGAATGGGTAGCCTTTGTAGACTGCATCTCCTTCAAGGTGAATGTGCTTCATCATGTCCTTCAGGATTTTTGGGTAATCATGATCACTGGTCAGGGTCATGATCGTTTCTGGGCCCTTGAGGAATGACTCGTAGAGAGTTGTCATCTGCAGGTGTCAGTAAATAGGTACTCAGAGGAATGTATGTGTCTCCTTGGTAATCATGGTACATTCCTACTCAATGGATCCTGTGGGTTTACCGGTTACTACCACACTTAATTGAATTATACTCATGCCTGCATAGACCATATTTTCTCATATCCTTATAATTGTTCAGAGATCTTTGTTCGAAGAGAAACAACGCATACATTTTCAACATAGGCAATCATGGGACAATAAATTCCATTTATTCATGATGTTATTACAATCTCAGGGACTTCTATTACAAAAATTTCACTCCATGATCTCATGAAAAACAAGAGTGCTTCGGATTACACTTATTGCCATGGTCAAAACTTAACTACTCCATTCTAGCTTTCTTCCTTTGTGGACAATCGTTGGCAAAATGTCATGCTTCCTTGCAACAAAAACAAATGATTTATGACAAGTCTCGAGGCTTCTTAGCTTCTGCTTTTGCTCCTTGGATTCCCGGCTTCCTTCCTGAGCACATGTATTTGTGGTGGCCAAACTTCATACACTTGTAACATCTGACATGACTCAGGTCTTTGTCTGCAGAGATTTGGTTCTTCCGAGGGTACCTGTTCTTCTTTCCAGACTCCTTTATTTTGGCCAGTTCCTCTATTTCAAGTGGATCAAACTCCACTTCTTCCGTCGGGAAGTATCCCAGATACTCTTGGCTTCTCTTCGTGCAATCTTGTGAATAATGTCCTTCTTCTCCACATGAGTAGCATGCATTGGAGAAAAATCTGGTCAGACCTTGTCCATCAGGGTCTTCAATATTTTCGTTTATCACAGGTTCTTCTAGAATATTCTTCTTGAGGGTTTCCTTCACTGCATCTTTCTGCTGCTTGACAACTTGTTGCACCTTGGGGTAAATGTGACACGCCGCTGGGTAGTGGGTGGTTCCTTCACACAAGAAACAAGTCACCTGACTAGTTGGGCACTCCTCAGCTGGGTGATTTTCTTCACAATGAGTGCATCCATCCGTGTGTTCTTCCTGGGTGTGTTCTATTTCTCCACAGATCTTGCATGCACAAGTCTTCTCCTTCGGATTATCATAGCCCTTCTGAATGAGACGGGATCTTAACAAAGTATTCTTGAATTCTTCCCAACTTTCTGCTCCACTAAATCCTTGTATGGCATGGTGCATTTTCCACCACATTGGAGCACTTTGGGTAAAGTACTGAAGAGCGTGTTCCACTTCATACTTCCTTGAGATCAAGTTGCTCCCGAAGTGGTTCTCCATGTTTTGAATCCATATCTCAACTTCTAGTTGGGTCATTGGTCCAGAGACTACAAGTCCAACTTCATACTCCATCTGGTAGGGTTGAGGTTTTGGGGATGAGACGGGTAAGAGAGGGAGGGAGATACACACAATACAAACAATATTTTTGAGAATAGGTTTTCGTTGTGGCCGTCGGAAAACACACACCAATGACAGCTCACAAATCATCGTAACTAACGTGGGTATATAATTGGGGTTTGGACTTCTAATGGTCATATAAATATTCGAACGCTTCAGGGTCTTCGAGTTCTTCGGATCTTGAGAGTCTTCAATTTGTGTAGCTTCAATTGCATGATGAAATCCTCTTTACTTTGAAGTAGAACTTCGTTGATTCTTCATGAGGTCAAAGGGGTAAGGGGATTGTATAACTATTTGTGGTGAGAGAGAACATTTGATGAAATCAGAAGAGATGAGAAGTGACAGGTGTTCTCGAAAATAAGATTTTTGAGAGATCCTATCCTAGGAAATTTCCAGTTTCTAGGGGTCACGTCCTACAGTCAACATGTGCTCTGATACCATTTCTGTAGCGACCCGACTCAAGACGAGTCAAGCCTCTGTGTTTCTGTGCCATCCCTGGATCAGTATGCTGGCACACACAGTACATCAATGTATATATCAAAGTGCAATCACATGTAAAATAGCGTAAAACTGATATATACCTTAAATATCTCAGCGGAAGCGGTCAAGGGAGTGGAGTCCCAATAAACACCAACGACAAGTTGAGTGTAGACCATAACCCTGAATCGTACTCTTACTCGTCGAAGAAAAATATCTGCAACATAAGACGTTGCAGCCGTGTAGGTCAGCATATTGAATATGCCGGCAAGTCACATAAGAGAGGGGTTAAAAGTAATCATCTATACTACATGCATATATGGCACATGGTGTTGTAAGTTTTAGCGTAAAGCAAATTTTCTCCTACAACAAGAGGGGGCTAAAAGCAAAATGTTGCTACATTGTTGGTTGTTAACGAGATGGTTCCGCCAACCAGTTCTCGTACCCGAGTTGTCAATAATTACCCTCATCAAATATATTTAATGGTGTTGAGAAATCCAGATAACTTCAGTTCCTTTGGCTCAAGTTGTCCATGACCGTGGACACGGCTAATCGATTAGGTTTGAGTACTCTGCAGAGTTTTGCACACGTTCCCCACAAGATTTGATCGCCTCCGTGTATGTCCTCGCACTTCAGGGTGTTTGAAGACCGGATGATCAAAACATGGTCTTTCTACGGGTCCCTCTGAATCCCTGTCGGTGCCCATCCATTCCTACCGTTCGTCTACATCTGCTAGCACCGCCTGTCCAGAGTCGCCGCGTTGTCCAACCAAGCCAGAGCCCATAATGACTTGTGGCTGTGCAGGTAAGCCTTGGGTCTTGAAAATATCCGTCCGTCTCTTTGAGCCTGGGTGAAGCTTTCCGCAGGATGACATGGCCTCTCCAGCATCCCGGGCATCCACTGGGTTCTCCAGGGAGCCGATCAACCGTCCTTCACCCAGAGTTGCATTGCGTCCGAGGTCTTGAAAATCTTGTCTTAGCCGGTCTTGATTATTATATCAACCTCGCATCACTCGTGATATACACTCAACCGATAACCCGTCTACTCAAGCATAGCATTAATTAATTGTCGTCCCGGGGCCAAGTATAGGGGTTGTTAGGTGCCTACCACATGATACTACAATCTATACTAAAATTTCCCAGTACCTAAGCAGCATGCAATTGGGCATAGGATGGTAGAACTACAATGCATAAAACATAGGTGATAGTATGATCAAAGTGACTTGCCTGTGATGTTGACAAAGAAGAATTTCTCGAGAAAATAACTTGATAGACTACTCGTCACTCTCCGATGAAATCTATATAGCAAACATATCATTCACATAAGCACTCATACTAGCAATCATTCTAACAATCAAAACAAAAGAGAGAGCGAATAGGAATCCGAAAGAAACTTCAAATAAGACTAGGGAGTCTTCTACTACGTCAAACACTAAATAGTTTTGTCTAACAGAAAATAATAACAAGGAACTAAGATATAAGTTTAACTAAGATAAAATAAAGTATTTTTCACAAAACCTTTTGAAAGTATTCCCAAACGGGATTTGAAAGAGTGATGAAAACAATTGCACGTTACTACGGGACTAGAATTGATTTCGTGAAAACAAATAAAAATAAAATAAAAACTTGTTGCAAAACTACTGTTAACTAACATAAACAAAACAATAATAATCTTTCTGAAATAATAAAGAAAATATTTTAAAACAAAAATAGAAAATGAATTAGCCGAAATCCTAAAAGCGGTGAAACAGAAATTGTTTCACAAGAAACAGTGAGCTAAAATACTCAAACAAATCTGAAATTTTTACCACTTATAAATAAGATCACTAGTGATCAGTACTAAAATGGATCAAATTAAAATCTATTTTTAAACTCCTGGAATAGGCAAAACAAGGTTTAAACTAAATCTGATCTAACTTATATTTACAAATTTCAAACATAGACAAATTATATGTTTTTAAAAACTACAGGAAATTTTTGAGCTACTGGAAAAAGAATCAAAGTCATTGGACTTCGGGATCAAAAGTTGTGGCCAAAACAAAATTGAAACTTTCTGTTTTTTGCAACCAGGCAGAAAAAACAGAAGGTAACTATCTACAAATAGGGGGGGTACACGTGGCATGATGCTATAGGCTGCGGGGGACGTTTGTTGGAAACTTAGGAGCAAACGGCCGAGGCTAAGCAAAACCTGCTGGCTAATACATAAGTGAAATAAAACCGCTGGTTTTCTAAACTAAACCGAAAGGTTATTCTAAGGATCTAATCTAACCATCTAAATAGGATCTAAGGGCTACCAAACAAAAGAAAAAAAACAGAGAAGAGGAGGGAGTTACCTTCGGCTGGGAGAGCTCCCGTGGCTGGCTGCTGGCCGAGGTGGAGGGGGGCTCCGGTGGGGTGGGGAGGGGCCGGCGGGGGGGGGGGGGGGGTGGAGGGGGGGCGAAGGTGAGGGTGCTCTTGGGAGGGGAGGGAGGCCGAAGTGGAGGGTGGCTGTAGGGGGCGGGGCGAGGTGAAAACTGCTGGTTTTTCTGCTGCTCGTGGCAATGGCGATGGGGAGGTGGAGAAGGGGCAGCAGGGGGCGGTGGAGGGGGTGGAGTGGTGAGGCCGAAGTGGTGGGGGAGGTGGCCGAAGGGTGGAGGGGTGCAGGGGTGGCGAGGTGGAGTTCCTGGCAGCTCTCTGGTGAGTTTTTCGGTGACGATTCCGGCGAGGGGTGCACGAGCTAGGGGCGAAGAGAGGCGGCGGTTTCAACGGGAATGGAACGAGGAGGACGTGGGGCTTCTTATAGAGGCGACGGGAGGCGCCGGGAAGGTATGTGCGTCGCGAATCCCGGAGGTGGGGATCTCCTCTCCATGGAAGGAAAGTTTCTCTATCACGTGAAAGGAGGAGGAGGAAGAAGATGATCTTCTTGGGCCAAGTTTGGAAAGTGCTTAATGGGCTAGCTCCTATTTCCTAATAAAAGTGATTCTATTCCTATTTTCAAAACTAGGAAACTAAAACGTTAAAAAGGAAATGAAATCAATTCGGAATAAAGAGTTTTTATATACGAAAATTATCAGAAAAAATAAAATATAAATGATGGGCATTTTTCCACGGCAAAAATAAAAACTTCAGAAAAAATGTTTTTCCAAAAATTGCCAAAAGCATTATTTCTTTTTGCAAAAAAAATTTCAAATGATCCTCCAAGTTTGAGGGTTCAAATGACTTCAAAATGCCCGGGTATTTGAGGGTCATGTTCCTCCGCTCTTTAGAATGTATTTCCCGGCATTTTGTTGCACGAAGAAAAACGGATGGAAATGCAAGGAAATTCAAATGCAAACATCTCCGTTCAAATTCTTTATAGTTGAAGAAGTCATGTCATCTTCTCTCGTTGCTTTTAAAAGATTGAATTTGAATTCACCGGAGAAGGGGAAAGTCATTTTATTCCCTCTCATTCAAAAGTTTCGAAAAGTTTCAAATTTCACACAAGTTTCAATCACTCAAGCAAACAAACAAACAATCAAATAATAATTATATTAACATTCCAAAATTTATAGTTTTGGGATGTTACACTTCGCCTATAAATTCCCTAAAATCCCTACAAAAATCAGGAGATCCACGAAAATACTTTTCCACCGTCGCAAGCTTCTGTCTCCGCAAGATCCCATCCGGGGCACGTTCTGGTGCCCATCCAGAGGGGAGATTCGGATACGGAGGGCTTCTTCATCAACACCATGACCTCTCCGATGATGCGTGCGTAGTTAACCATAGACCTACAGGTCTATAGCTAGTAGCTAGATGGCTTCTTCTCTCTCTTGGATCTTCAATACAAAGTTCTCCATGATCTTCATGGAGATCTATCCAATGTAATCTTCTTTGCGGTGTGTTTGTCGAGATCCGATGAATTGTGGATTTATGATCAGATTATCTATGAATCTTATTTGAGTTTCTTCTGATCTCTTTTATGCATGATTTCATATCCTTGTAATTCTCTTCGAGTTGGGGGGTTTGTTTGGCCAACTTGATCTATGATTCCTGCAATGGGATAAGTGCTTGGTTTTGGGTTCATACCGTGCGGTGTCCTCACCCAGTGATAGAAGGGGTAGCGACGCACGCATCGTGTTGTTGCCATCAAGGTTAAAAGATGGGGTTTTCATCATTGGTTTGAGTTTATCCCTCTACATCATGTCATCTTGCTTAAGGCATTACTCTGTTTGTCATGAACTCAATACACTAGATGCATGCTGGATAGCGGTCGATGTGTGGATTAATAGTAGTAGATGCAGAAAGTATCGGTCTACTTGTCTCGGACGTGATGCCTATATGTATGATCATTGCCTTAGATATCGTCATGACTTTGCGCGGTTCTATCAATTGCTCGATAGTAATTTGTTCACCCACCGTAATATTTGCTATTTTGAGAGAAACCTCTAGTGAACACTATGGCCCCCGGGTCTACTTCACACCATATTTTCAGCCTTACTCTTTTACTTCGTTGCACTTTCCGCCTTCAGATCTCACTTTGCAATCAATCTTGAAGGGATTGACAACCCCTTTATAGCGTTGGGTGCAAGCTCTTTTGTGTTTGCGCACGTACTCTGGACTTGACGAGATTCTCCTACTGGATTGATACCTTGGTTCTCAAACTGAGGGAAATACTTACTGCTCCTTTGCTGCATCACCCTTTCCTCTTCCAGGGAAAAACCAACGCAAGCCAAGTCTCCGTCAACGTGCCAATTTCTGGCGCTGTTGTTTGAGAAGTAGTAGAAGGATTTCTGGCGCCATTGCCGGGGAGGATCAAGTCAAGAACTCATCCAAGTAAGTGTCGCAAACTCATCTCTTGCATTTACTTTTTTTTGCCTCTCGTTTTCCTCTCCCCCACTTCTGAAAAACAAAAATTTACAAAAATATTTGCCTTTTTCGTTTGCCTTTTTCGTTCACCCTTTCTTTCGCTTGCTTTCTGTTTGCTTGTGTTGCCATGTGCCTTCAATATGCTTGCATCTTCTCTTGCTGAAAATCTATTGATATGGATCCTCATCCACTTACTAATCTCTTTAAGAGATCCAATTATGTTGATCCAATTGCTAGTGAGTTGAGTGCACTTGACTTTCTCTATGGAGTTTTGCTTGAGATGCGTGAATCTGAAAATCGTGATGAAGAAATTTATGAAGTGATTCACGAGGGCCCCTTGAATGAAAAGCATGATTGCAATGGTTTCACTATAAATCCTATTAGTGTCAATCATGCTAAAAATATGCAAAACCCTAAGCTTGGGGACGCTAGTTTTGCTATGTCCACTACTTGTTGCAATGATCATGATTGGGGTATTGATTTTTCTTATGATCTTGAAAATTTGTTTAAGCCTCATGATGATTATGATATTTGCAATAATATTGAAAATGGGTTTGGAGAAGTCATGACTTTAGTTGATGATAATCCCACTATTTTTGAAGAGCGTCAACTTTGCATGCATGTGGATCATGGAAAGAATATCCTATGTGATAGCTATATTGTTGAATTTGATTATGATCCCACATGTAATTGCTATGAGAGAGGAAAATATTGTGGTAGAAACTTTCATGTTACCAAATTACCTCTCGTTATGTTGAGATTGCTATTGTCTCTTTCCTCTTCCTTGCATTTGGTAACTATTGGTTGTCTTGCCAATTTGTTTTCCTATAAAATGCCTATGCATAGGAAGTATGTTAGACTTAGATGTGTTTTTCACATGCTTTATGATGCTCTCGTTGTGCTTCAATTCTTGTCTTTTGTGTGAGCATCATTGAAATCCTTATGCCTAGCTAAGGGAGTTAAACAGTAGCGCTTGTTGCGAGGCAACCCAATGAATTTATCTTTTTCTTTATGTTTTGTTGGTTCCACACCATCATAATTCTGTTATGGCTGTGTCTTTTGTGTTTCTTTTTGTGTTTGAGCCAAGCAAAACCTTTATGACTAGTCTTGGTGATGGTTGTTTGATCCTGCTGGAAAAAATAGAAACTTTTCACTCACGAGATTATTTTTCATTTTTATTCAGAAAGAGCTTTTGAGTTGATTCTTTTTGATGCTGGTTGATACGCCTTTTTCCCAAGCAGTCTCAATTGTTCAGAATTTTCGAGGTACCAGAAGTATACGAAGTATACAGATTGCTACAGACTGGTCTGTTTTTGACACATTCTGTTTTTGTTGAGTTGGTTGCTTGTTTTGATGAAACTATGGATAGTATCGGGGGGTACTAGCCATGGAAAAGTGAGAATACAGTAATCTAACACCAATATAAATAGAAATCAAGTTTGCTACAGTACCTAAAGATGTGGTAGTTTGTTTTCTTGTGCTAATGATATCACGAGTTTCTGTTTAAGTTTTGTGTTGTGAAGTTTTCAAGTTTTGGGTGATGTTTCCATGGAAAAGGGATAAAGAGTGGAAAGAGCTCAAGCTTGGGGATGCCCAAGGCACCCAAGCCAAATTCAAGGACACCAAAAAGCTTAAGCTTGGGGATGCCCCGGGAAGGCATCCCCTCTTTCGTCTTCAATCCATCGGTAACATTACTTGGAGCTATATTTTTATTCACCACATGATATGTGTTTTGCTTGGAGCGTCTTGTATCCTAGGAGTCTTTTCTTTTTGTTGTGTCACAATCATCCTTGCTGCACACCTTTTGAGAGAGACATGCACTCATCGTGAATTTGCTAGAATGCTCATTGTGCTTCACTTATATCTTTTGAGCCTAGATAATTTTTCTCTATATGCTTCACTTAGATCTTTTAGAGCACGGTGGTGCGTGACTTGGTAGTTGGTTTGTGCTATGAAAGTAGTACCAAAGGTGATAGGTACCCAAAGAGGATACAAAAACTTCCATTCTTCGTGTGCATTGAGTAGAAAGAGAAGTTTGATTCCTCTCAATTAGTTTTGAGACGCGGATTTGGTAATATTAAAGAGTTATGTTAGTAGGGTGTTGTGAATCTAGAAATACTTGTGTTGAAGTTAGTGATTCCCGTAACATGCACGTATGGTGAACCGCTATGTTAGGAAGTCGGAGCATAGTTATCTATTGATTGTCATCCTTTGTGTTGCGGTCGGGATCGCGCGATAGTTTACACCTACCAACCCTTCCCCTAGGAATATGCGTTTAGCACTTTGTTTCGATTACTAATAAAAACTTTCACAATAAGTATGTGAGTTCTTCATGACTAATGTGAGTCCATGGTATAGATGGACTTTCACCTTCCACCATTGCTAGCCTATCTAGTGCCGTGCAACTTTCGCCGGTGCACAAACCCACCATATGCCTTCCTCAAAACAGCCACCATACCTACCTACTATGGCATTTTCATAGCCATTTCGAGATATATTGCCATGCAACTCCCACCGGTCCGTCTCATGACTTGTGCCGTCACTCTCATATTGCCATTGCATGATCGTAAGATAGCTAGCAAGATGTTTCAACGTCATACGCCAAGCTAGATCGTTGCACATCCCGGTACACTGCCGGAGGCATTTCCTATAGAGTCATCATCGTTCTGAGCTTTGAGCTGTGCGTAAATAAAAGTGTGATGATCATCATTATTAGAGCATTTTCCCATGTGAGGAAATAAAAAAAAAGAGGCCAAAGAGCCCAAATAAAAAAAAGAGAAGAGAGAAAAAAAGAGGCCAAAGAGCCCAAATAAAAAAAAGAGAGAAAAAGAGAGAAGGGACAATGCTACTATCTTTTTCCACACTTGTGCTTCATAATAGCACCATGTTCTTCATGATTCAGAGCTTCTTGCTTTGTCACCACCATATACTAGTGGGAATATTTATTATATAACTTGGCTTGTATATTCCAAGGATGGGCTTCCTCAAATTGCCCTAGGTCTTCGTGAGCAAGCAAGTTGGATGTACACCCACTAGTTCTCCTTTTGAGCTTTCACATACTTATAGCTCTCGTGCATCCTTTGTATGGCAATCCCTACTCATTCACATTGATATCTATTAATGGGCATCTCCATAACCCTTTGATACGACGAGTCAATGTGACCATCTCCTCCTTTTTTGTCTCACAACCACCACCACACTATATTCCAGCTATAGTGCTATATCCATGGTTCACGCTCATGTATTGCGTGATAGTTGAAAAAGGTTGAGAAAGTAAGAGTGCGAAAACAATTACTTGGCCAATACCGGGGTTGTGCATGATTTACATTAGTTGTGTGAGGATGATCGAGCATAGGCAGACTATATGATTTTGTAGGGATAACTTTCTTTGGCCTTGTTATTTCGAAAGTTCATGATTACCTTGCTAGTTTGCTTGAAGTATTATTGTTCTCATGTTAATAGCAAACTATTGTTTCGAATCTTACGGATCTGAACATTCATGTCACATGAAAAAGGTTACAAAGGACAACTATGCTAGGTAGCATTCCACATCAAAAATTCAGTCTTTATCACTTCCCTACTTGAGGACGAGTAGGAGTTAAGCTTGCGGATGCTTGATACGTCTCCAACGTATCTATAATTTTTGATGGTTGCATGCTATTATCTTGTCAAACTTTGGATGTTTTGTATGCCTTTTATATCTTTTTTGGGACTAACTTATTGACTCAGTGCCAAGTGCCAGTTCCTGTATTTTTCGTGTTTTTGACCCTGTTTAGAGGAGAATTTTAAACGGAGTCCAAACGGAATAAAACTTCCGAAAAGTTCTTTTCCGGAACAGAAGATACGCAGAAATCTTGGGAACCAAGGTAGGGATTCCCGGGGGAGGCCCCAAGCCCCCATGGCGTGTCCAGGGGGGCGCCTCCCAGGCTTGTGGGTTCCCTGGGCCTCCCCGCCCTAGCACCTTCGCCTAAAAATTCCCTAAAATCCCGAAAAAAATCAGGAGATCCACGAAAATACTTTTCCGCCACCGCAAGCTTCTGGCTCCACAAGATCCCATCTGGGGCACGTTCTGGTGCCCTGCCGGAGGGGAGATTTGGATACGGAGGGCTTCTTCATCAACACCATGACCTCTCCGATGATGCGTGAGTAGTTCACCATAGACCTACGGGTCCATAGCTAGTAGCTAGATGGCTTCTTCTCTCTCTTGGATCTTCAATACAAAGTTCTCCATGATCTTCAAGGAGATCTATCCGATGTAATCTTCTTTGCGGTGTGTTTGTCGAGATCCGATGAATTGTGTATTTATGATCATATTATCTATGAATCTTATTTGAGTTTCTTCTGATCTCTCTTATGCATGATTTCAAATCCTTGTAATTCTCTTCCAGTTGTGGGTTTTGTTTGGCCAACTTGATCTATGATTCTTGCAATGGGAGAAGTGCTTGGTTTTGGGTTCATACCGTATGGTGACCTCACCCAGAGACAGAAGGGGTGGCGAGGCACGCATCGTGTTGTTGCCATCAAGGGTAAAAAGATGGGGTTTTCATCATTGGTTTGAGTTTATCCCTCTACATCATGTCATCTTGCTTAAGGCGTTACTCTATTCGTCATGAACTCAATACACTAGATGCATGCTGGATAGCGGTCAATGTGTGGAGTAATAGTAGTAGATGCAGAAAGTATCGGTCTACTTGTCTCGGACGTGATGCCTATATGTATGACCATTGACTTAGATATCGTCATGACTTTGCGCGGTTCTATCAATTGCTCGACAGTAATTTGTTCACCCACCGTAATATTTGCTATTTTGAGAGAAGCCTCTAGTGAAGACTATGGCCCCCAGGTCTCCTTCACACCATATTTTCAGCCTTACTCTTTTACTTTGTTGCACTTTCCGCCTTCAGATCTCACTTTGCAATCAATCTTGAAGGGATTGACAACCCCTTTATAGCGTTGGGTGCAAGCTCTTTTGTGTTTGCGCAGGTACTTTGGACTTGACGAGATTCTCCTACTGGATTGATACCTTGGTTCTCAAACTGAGGGAAATACTTACTGCTCCTGTGCTGCATCGCCCTTTCCTCTTCAAGGGAAAAACCAACGCAAGCCAAGCCTCCGTCAATGTGCCAATTTCTGGCGCTGTTGTTTGAGAAGTAGTAGAAGGATTTCTGGCGCCATTGCCGGGGAGACTCTCGTTGCAAGTACTCCTCTGAAAAGGGTCAAAAACATGGAAAAAACAGGAACTGGCACTTGGAGACGTATCAGTGCACAACATCCAAAGTTATAAAAGGCATACAAAACATCCAAAGTTTGACAAGATAATAACATGAAACCATAAAAAATTATAGATACGTTGGAGACGTATTAGTGCACAACATATTCCCCGACGCGCTCGATAACACTCTGGCCGGACATACTTTTCTGGGTCATGCCCGACCTCGGAATATCGACACGTCGCAGCCCCACCTAAGACTCAACAGAGAGGCCAGCCCGCCGGTCTAACTCCTAAGCATAAAGGGTTCATGGGCCCACTTGCCCTCCGTGCTCCTGCACGAAGCGTGGGCGGCCGAGGTCAGTCCTAGCATCCCTTAATCACAAGAGCGATGCATCTCGGGACCACTCGGGCGCGCGCCGCTCCATTGCCGACATCTGAAAAGCTTCGGCTGATACCGCGACGTCGAGTACCCATAATTCTTCCCACGCACACGGTTAGTGCATAATAAGGCCTTCCGACCAACCCATATCAAATACCCAAATCCATTATCATTTTAATTAAGCCATCAACACAAACACGCGGGAATCCACCCTCCTAACAACTAATCATCAATGATCCGAGTAACATGGTCGAGTAACGTGTGGTTGTAACATCGGGGGGAATCCGAGGTATCACCCTCGTTGGATCCCAAACGATGTAACCGTCAAGGTGGACTTAGAGGAATCACCCTCGAGGGTCCCACACTTGAGGGGTTGCACGGTAGAGGCATAGTCGGGAATGGTGAAAGAGGAACCACCCTCGATAACCACGACTGACTAGCTGTACTATAGAGATATCATCAGGAGTACTTAGCAAGGTGTCACCCTCGGTACCCGATATTATCTCTGTATCGTCGCACAACTAAGGGGGTGTAAGTGTTGTGCCGGGTCTGGCTCGTCGATCAAGGATCGAGATTTGAAAGCAAAGCGGAGCAACTGGACTACGGGGTCAGGGGGGAAGACTGCTCCACCTATACTAAACAGTTTAAAGGTACAATACTGAAAGTAGTAGTTTAACAAAAACATGCTATGCATCAGATATGGGAACTAACTACAACAGTAGAAAAAATACTAATGCAAGCATGAGGAAGAAGGAATAGGCGATATAGGAATGATCAAGGGGGTTTGCTTGCCTTGTTGCTCTGCGTCAAAGGGCTCGTTGTCAGGAGGGTAGGTGTACCCGGCAGCAGCGTCAGTCTCGGGGTCTACCGGTAAGAAGAGGGGGGAGAAACAATAAATAATAGCAACAGGTGCGACACTAAGCATGACATGGCAATATGCAGGCTAGGCATGAGCTAACGCAGCAACGTCCATCATAGACGGGTCGGGAAAATATCAGATGATATTTCCCGGGTCTCTCGGTACTACGGGTCAGACTGAAAATGATGAAAAAATTCCACGTTTGCTATGCTAGGGACACGTGACACACGAATGGACCGTGTATCCGGGTTCGTCTCGTTCTGCTGATCAACTTTTATGTTGAAAATATTTTGATTTGACTTATAGATTATTTTATATTAATTTCTAAAGTTTTATTCAATATTTAGGAATTGAAAACATATTTAATTAATTTGACTAAATGCAATTATGACATCAACATGATGTGATGCTGACATCATCAGTTGACTGGTTAACTGACCAGTGGGTCCCGTGTGTCATAGACTCAGTTTTTAATTAGGTTTAATATTAATTAATCAGATTAATTTAGTGGGGGACCCACGTGTCATACTCTAATAGGGTAATTTAATTATTCTAGTTAACAGATTATCTAAATAATCTATTTAATGAATTAAATAATATATCTAATTAATTAATTATTTATTCATTTAATAAAAACATATATTTTATTTTTATATTTTAACAGTGCGTGTGGGGCCTCCTTGTCACAGACAGTGGGGGTGTAGGCCCCACAAGTAAGTGGCATTAGCCACATACACACAAAACACACATACACATATTCACACACAAACATAACGTATTTTCTTTCTTCTACATACACGCATACATACCTAATACATACATACATCATACAAAATACATACATACATTTAATACATTCATTTTTTTCTTTCATCTCTAACCTCTGTGCTAGCTAACACGGAACTCTCAACACACAGAGAGAGAGAGGAGGTAATCTCCACCTCCCCTACTGGAGTCTAACGGCGTCGGAACGCGGCGGCGATCACCGGAATGGAACCGGGAGAGTGAGAGGGGCGTTCTCACCCACGTTGTAGGGGGACAGGTTCGACGAGGCTCGGTGGAGCCATCGGGGACGAGGTGAGGAGGTCGGCGACGTCGACGGGGCGCTGCAGTCCGACGAGGTGCGAGGGTGAGCTCGATGGAGGAGTGACGAGGGCCCGGTCTCGGTGGTTGTGGCCAGCCAGGGGAGGACCTGGCGCAGCAAGCCGACCGCGGGGCTCGGGCCGGAGGCATGCAACCGAATGGGGGGGGGGGGCGGAGGGGGGCCGCGGTGCAGGGGGGCGCGCGAGGGGGCGGTCGCTGGGACCTGACGAGGAAAGGGAGGGAGCCGATGAGGCAGGGCGGTGGCCGAGCGGGATCAGGGGGAAGCGACGGGATCAGTGGGGTGCGCTCGTGGAGGAACTGATGGGAGGGGTGGGTGTCGGTCGCTAGGGGAGAGCGGGCGACGAGGTGGGGGGGGGGGTAGGTGGACAAGGGTGGCGCGGTAGGTTGGACGAGCGACGAGGGGTGCGTTCCCCTTGTCTGGTGGCGGCGGCAGGAGGCGAGTGGGAGGCGCTCGGTGGTAGGGTTTGCCCTGGGGGCTTTATACCCGGAGGGTGGGTCGGCGGTTGGTGGCTAGCTGGGCCACTAGGCCGAGTTGGGCCAGTTTTTTTGTTTGTTTATTATTATTATTATTTTCTATCTTTATATTCTTTTACTATTTATTATTTTATTTTAATACTTTTTTTTATAGTTTTTCTTTTAAATATATAGGGTTTATAAAAAAGTTCAAAAATGCCCGATTCTCAAATATAATTTATTAGGGAATTTTTATAATTCATCCAACTGTAATGTTTTTGCATTCGAAACTTTTATCACTTGACTCAGTTTTAAATTCTGAATTTGACTCGGTTTTGACTAACGCGAGATCAACGATAGAATCACGGTGACGTGGCATCATTAGTGTGTGATTACTGTAGCTTAATTACAATCAACACTGTAGCAAAAGCTGAGGATGTCACAGGCTTGTTCTGAGTGCTCTCTCCGAGAATGAGAGGGAGGTGGAGGGGTATATATAGGATTCTCCAAAAATCCAACCATTACAACATTATTGCCCAACTCGATGAAACCAAAGCAAAAACTAGGCTGCACCGACTAGTGCAAAATATGTCAACTTTTGGTGTTTTGGTGAGACCGATATATAAATCTTGGTGAGTCTAATTTTGGCTGGCCTAGGCAGTTACACAAACTCGATGGGACCAATTTGCAAAAAAACATAAATTCTGATTTTTATAAAATGGACACAAGTGAGTTGGCTAGTGTTTTCGGTTGCACCAAAATAGGAATTGGTGGCACCGGGAGTTAGGGTTTGCTCTGGATTCCTTCTAGAGTAAAACTCGGTAGGGCTGAATATGGAAACCTAGCGACACCGAATTTATACTTTGGGGTTTGGACTGGATATTTATGTGGGATAATTCATGTGGGTTCTTGGTGGCTAACTCTAAGCACTTGAGCAACGAGATCATCATACATACCTCATCCCATTATAATAGTATTGGTTTTCCTATGGACTCAAAATGTGATTTCTCACAAAATGCAAAATGTAGAGTCTTGAATCTTGATGTTTAGCCAATCCTATTCTTCTCCTTCCATGGGGCTTATCCTCACACTTCCACCATGTCTCTGTGTGGACTTTATCTAAAATAAACTAGGTAGAACTATTAGTCCAAGAGGCAATGCATGTTGTAATGAATTATCAAAATCACAAAGGGAGCATATGTGCTTTCAATATCCCCCTTTTTGGTAATTGGTGCCAACATACAATCAAAGACTCAAATTAAGATATGTAGAAATATATGAAGGCTTTGAGATACACATGCCTAAGAAAAGAGCCCCCTAAATGTGTGCAATGCTTTTTAGAGGATAGTCGCTTTGGAATGTGATGCTTGTGATCTGCATTGGATTTTCCGTGAAGAGGAACGAGTTATCGCGGCATGATGCGAGTAAGTATTTCCCTCGATTAAGAAACCAAGGTTTATCAAACCAATAGGAATATAATCCTCAACCCTCTTCAATGGCTGCACATAAAAGAGCAAACAACTTGCACCCAACGCGGGAAAGAGGGTTGTCAATCCCCTTGATCTCGTTATTTGCAAGAAAATGAGATGTGTAGATAATTGAAGATAGTTGACTTGCAAAATAAAATAAAAGACAAATAATAACAGCGAGGAATTATATGTTTTTTGAATATATAAGTGAATAGACGTAGGGGCCATTGTGTTCTCTAGTGGAATCTCTCGTGAAAGCAACATATGGTGGGTAACCAAATTAATGTTGGACAATTGATAGAACAACGGATAGTTATGAGATTTTCACGACAATTATCATGTGTATATAGTCATCACGTCCATAAGAAAATAGGCCGACTCCTTCCTGCACATATTACTATTACTCCACCTATCGACCGCTATCTAGCATGCATCTAGAGTATTAAGTAAAACAGAGTAATGCTTGGGGAACGATGACATGATGTAAACAAAGTAAACTTAATTAATATGAATAAACCAAATTGTTTTATCCTTAGTGTCACCAACACAAAGATGCATCTTGTACCCTTCTGTTAGTGGGATATAGAAATTCGCCAGGTTGAACCCACTACAATGCACATCTACCACTAAAGAAAGATGAAACTACTTGGCCAAAGCAATTCAATAGATCGGATACATATATGAAGCTATGATGATCATGCAAATAAGAGTCATATTAATTCAGAGAAGGCTCAAATACTTTTCATGAATCATCTGAACATAAACCCACAATTCATCGTATCCCAACAAACGCACCATACAAAAGAATTACATTGGATAGATCAAAGGGAAGATGTGATGATCATTGTATTGAAGATCAAGATCAAGAGCGAGGGAGAGAGATAGATAGATAGATAGATAGATAGAGAGAGATCCATCTAGATACTAACTATCGACTCATAGGTCTTTGGTGAACTACTCACACATCATCACAAGGGCATCAAGGTTGATGAAGAGGCCATTTTTGATCGATCCCCCCTCTGGCACAGCGCTGGAACGGAGCTCCAGATGAGATTGCCGTGGAACACACACTTGCGGCATCATAAAAAGGGTTCCGTTGATATATTTAGGGTTTCTGGAATATTTGGGAATTTAGAGGCTAGAGAACGAGCCAAGAGGAGACACACGGAGGCGACAAGGCATCAGGGCACGCCCAACCCCGTGGCTGCACCCTGTTGCTTTGTGGGATCGATGTGTGGGTTCAGGTCTCCTCCCAAAGGGTCTAGGTGTTCTTTTGGTCCATGAAAAATCATTAAATTTTTTTGTGGCAATTGGACTTCGTTCGGTACCGAAAACCTGAAAAAGAAAAACACGTAATAGCAGCAACTGACACTGGGCACTGGATTAATAGGTTAGTGCTCAAAAATAATATAAATTGGTGCATTATTACCCAAAAAGTATATTAAGATGATAATATCACAACATGGAACAATGAAAAATTATAGATACATTGGAGACGTATCACAATGCATGAACACACACATAATAGAGAGGACCTCATGAGTCATGTGTACCTTGGCTATATGCATCAAACATGTGAGAATGAGGTGTCTCCTTGTTCAAGACTCTCTCTTGCAAACAATCTGTGGAATAAATAAGATATCATCTTGACCAAGGATATGATGCATATACTTACCTTGAAGTTCTTGAGCATTTTAACTAAAGAAACACACTTGAGAAAACAATGTTAGATAACATAAGAATATTTCTTTCCATACAAATTCAAAAGAATTCAAATTTACCAAGATATGGAAGACATATGGGAAATAGTATTTCTTAAGATTGACATGTCTCCAAGATCATTTGGAACTTTCTCCCTGAATATGTATATTAGTTTCTCGTGTCCCCCTGAATCTTAGTATGTAGATACTAGGAGTAGGTATGCCGAGACAAGTCTAGCAAATGAAACATATGGCAAGTGTATAAATGTAAACAACTTAATATTTTATTTCTCTCCATTTGACATAATGAATTCAATAGACCCCCCTTAATAATTAGCTTTGATCTTTTAATGATTCACCCCCTCAAGCCTTTAATTTAAGCTTTGATCTTTCTCCCCCTTTGGCGTCAGATTCCAAGAAGAGTTAGAGGGTAAGGGATCCTTGAGAGTAAGGGTCATAGAGAGTTCTGACTAAAGATGTCAAGAAGATGGAAAAGTACACGAGTAGTAACTAAAATCGGAGATTGTGAGGTATAATTGATCGGTGGAATGGATAATGATCCTTAAGGTTCACGGTGAAATCGGTGTAGTCGGGTGCTCCATGTTGGTAGTACCGAAAAGGCTGAGAGCAGTTTATCTGCTATATTGGTGTAACCAATTTCCCCTCACTACTGAAATTCAAAAATTTGCCGTTTGCCAAGGCGGACGGCAAAGGGGGCTACCACGGACGGCAAAGGCTTTGCCGTCGGTCAGCAGACGACAAAGTAGACGGTAAAAAAAAATCCGGTGAAGAGGCTCTTTGCCGTCTGCTTTCACAAAGCGGACGGCAAAGAATCTTTGCCATGAGGGGGCAGACGGCAAAATAAGTGGGACAGCATATATTGCAACGTCCCCGTTAAGTGTTAACGGCAGGCCTCCCCCCTTTGCCGTCTGCCTCCCCCCCTTTGCCATGTGGTGGCAGACGGCAAAGAGGGGAGAGAGGGGGGGGGCAGATTCCCCCCTTTGCCGTCTGCCTCCACCCCTTTGCCATGCGGGGGCAGACGGCAAAGAGGGGAGAGAGGGGGGCAGATTCCCCCCTTTGCCGTCTGCCTCCCCCCCTTTGCCATGTGGGGGCAGACGGCAAAGAGGGGGGAGAGGGGGGGCAGATTCCCCCCTTTGCCGTCTGCCTCCCCCCTTTGCCATGCGGGGGCAGACGACAAAGAGGGGGGAGAGGGGGGCAGATTCCCCCCTTTGCCGTCTGCCTCCCCCCCTTTGCCATGTGGGGGCAGACGGCAAAGAGGGGAACCAGCCCCTTTTTTATTTGTTTTTTGTTATATCCAGCATTTTTAACAATAATCAGGATATATATATATTTGACATAAATAAATATCTTTCCGTACTCATAACCATATTAAAATAACTCTCATCCATAGTGCATACATATTATGGAAGTTACATCCGTACCAAACCATATATTACACTAGTTTCATCCACGTGCATACAAAGTTTCATATATTCATATACTACAATAGTTTCAATACAACACATGGTACAAGAAATCATCTTCAAGCATTCCATCAACCAAGCTTCCCGTGAAGTGAAGGTAATCTGCAAAATGACAAATAAGAAAGTTAGAAAAATAATACTAGATGAAGTAGTGTATATATAGGTTATTTCGGAGAGAAATTAGCTAAGTATAGACCATTTAGGAGCTAACTAAGCTAATTATGTCATTTAGGTGGAACCCTAGCTAACTATAGGAGAAGAGAAAGAGAAGAAGAAGTAAAAGAAGGAGGAGGAGGAGGAGAAGGAGGAGAAGGAGAAGGAAGAGGAGAAGGAGAAGGAAGAGGAGAAGAAGAAGAAAAAGGAGGAGGAGGAGGAGGAGGAGGAGGAGGAGAAGGAGAAGGAAGAGGAGAAGGAGAAGAAGGAGAAGGAGAAGGAAGAGGAGAAGGAGAAGAAGGAGAAGAAGAAGGAGAAGGAGCGGGAGCTCCTTCTCCTTCTTCTTCTCCTTCTTCTCCTTCTCCTCTTCCTTCTTCTTATCCTTTTGTCCCCTTCTTCTCCTCCTCCTCCCTCTCCTCCTTATTCTACTTTTTCCTCTTCCTTGCTTTCATTTTCCTCTTTTTCTCTTCTTGTCCCCTTCTTCGGGCTAAATTGGCTAAGAATGCCTTTTTGGAGCTAATTATGTCATTTCGAGGATAATTAGCTAAGTATAGGTCATTTTTTATTAAACAGGCCATTTTGGAGCTAACTAAGCTAATTATGTCATTTAGGTGGAACCCTAGCTAACTATAGGAGAAGAGAAAGAGAAGAAGAAGTAATAGAAGGAGGAGGAGAAGGAAGAAGAGAAGAAGAAGAAAAAGGAGGAGGAGGAGGAGGAGAAGGAGAAGGAAGAGGAGAAGGAGAAGAAGGAGAAGAAGAAGGAGAAGGAGCGGGAGCTCCTTCTCCTTCTTCTTCTCCTTCTTCTCCTTCTTCTTCTCCTTCTTCTTCTCCTTCTTCTTCTTATCCTTTTGTCCCCTTCTTCTTCTCCTCCTTCTTCTCCTCCTTCTTCTCCTTTTTCCTCTTCTTTGCTTTCATTTTCCTCTTTTTCTCTTCTTGTCCCCTTCTTCGGGCTAAATTGGTAAGAATGCCTTTTTGGAGCTAATTATGTCATTTCGAGGATAATTAGCTAAGTATAGGTCATTTTTTATTAAATAGGCCATTTTGGAGCTAACTAAGCTAATTATGTCATTTAGGTGGAACCCTAGCTAACTATAGGAGAAGAGAAAGAGAAGAAGAAGTAAAAGAAGGAGGAGGAGGAGGAGAAGGAGAAGGAAGAGGAGAAGAAGAAGAAAAAGGAGGAGGAGGAGGAGGAGGAGAAGGAGAAGGAAGAGGAGAAGGAGAAGAAGGAGAAGAAGGAGAAGAAGAAGGAGAAGGAGCGGGAGCTCCTTCTCCTTCTTCTTCTCTTTCTTCTCCTCCTTCTTCTCCTTCTTCTTCTTATCCTTTTGTCCCCTTCTTCTTCTCCTCCTTCTTCTCCTTTTTCCTCTTCCTTGCTTTCATTTTCCTCTTTTTCTCTTCTTGTCCCCTTCTTCGGGCTAAATTGGCTAAGAATGCCTTTTTGGAGCTAATTATGTCATTTCGAGGATAATTAGCTAAGTATAGGTCATTTTTTATTAAATAGGCCATTTTGGAGCTAACTAAGCTAATTATGTCATTTAGGTGGAACCCTAGCTAACTATAGGAGAAGAGAAAGAGAAGAATAAGTAAAAGAAGGAGGAGGAGAAGGAAGAGGAGAAGAAGAAGAAAAAGGAGGAGGAGGAGGAGGAGGAGAAGGAGAAGGAAGAGGAGAAGGAGAAGAAGGAGAAGAAGGAGAAGAAGAAGGAGAAGGAGCGGGAGCTCCTTCTCCTTCTTCTTCTCCTTCTTCTCCTTCTTCTTCTTATCCTTTTGTCCCCTTCTTCTTCTCCTCCTTCTTCTCCTTTTTCCTCTTCCTTGCTTTCATTTTCCTCTTTTTCTCTTCTTGTCCCCTTCTGCGGGCTAAATTGGCTAAGAATGCCTTTTTGGAGCTAATTATGTCATTTCGAGGATAATTAGCTACGTATAGGTCATTTTTTATTAAATAGGCCATTTTGGAGCTAACTAAGCTAATTATGTCATTTAGGTGGAACCCTAGCTAACTATAGGAGAAGAGAAAGAGAAGAAGAAGTAAAAGAAGGAGGAGGAGGAGGAGAAGGAGAAGGAAGAGGAGAAGAAGAAGAAAAAGGAGGAGGAGGAGCAGGAGGAGAAGGAGAAGGAAGAGGAGAAGGAGAAGAAGGAGAAGAAGGAGAAGAAGAAGGAGAAGAAGAAGGAGAAGGAGCTCCTTCTCCTTCTTCTTCTCCTTCTTCTTATCCTTCTTCTTCTTATCCTTTTGTCCCCTTCTTCTTCTCCTCCTCCCTCTCCTCCTTCTTCTTCTCCTTTTTCCTCTTCCTTGCTTTCATTTTCCTCTTTTTCTATTCTTGTCCCCTTCTTCGGGCTAAATTGGCTAAGAATGCCTTTTTGGAGCTAATTATGTCATTTCGAGGATAATTAGCTAAGTATAGGTCATTTTTTATTAAATAGGCCATTTTGGAGCTAACTAAGCTAATTATGTCATTTAGGTGGAACCCTAGCTAACTATAGGAGAAGAGAAAGAGAAGAAGAAGTAAAAGAAGGAGGAGGAGAAGGAAGACGAGAAGAAGAAGAAAAAGGAGGAGGAGGAGGAGGAGGAGAAGGAAGAGGAGAAGGAGAGAAGGAGAAGAAGAAGGAGAAGGAGCGGGAGCTCCTTCTCCTTCTTCTTCTCCTTCTTCTTCTCCTTCTTCTCCTTCTTCTTCTTATCCTTTTGTCCCCTTCTTCTTCTCCTCCTTCCTCTCCTCCTTCTTCTTCTCCTTTTTCCTCTTCCTTGCTTTCATTTTCCTCTTTTTCTATTCTTGTCCCCTTCTTCGGGCTAAATTGGCTAAGAATGCCTTTTTGGAGCTAATTATGTCATTTCGAGGATAATTAGCTAAGTATAGGTCATTTTTTATTAAATAGGCCATTTTGGAGCTAACTAAGCTAATTATGTCATTTAGGTGGAACCCTAGCTAACTATAGGAGAAGAGAAAGAGAAGAAGAAGTAAAAGAAGGAGGAGGAGGAGGAAGAGGAGAAGAAGAAGAAAAAGGAGGAGGAGGAGGAGGAGGAGAAGGAGAAGGAAGAGGAGAAGGAGAAGAAGGAGAAGAAGGATAAGAAGAAGGAGAAGAAGAAGGAGAAGGAGCTCTTCTCCTTCTTCTCCTTCTTCTTCTTATCCTTTTGTCCCCTTCTTCTTCTCCTCCTCCCTCTCCTCCTTCTTCGTCTCCTTTTTCCTCTTCCTTGCTTTCATTTTCCTCTTTTTCTATTCTTGTCCCCTTCTTCGGGCTAAATTGGCTAAGAATGCCTTTTTGGAGCTAATTATGTCATTTCAAGGATAATTAGCTAAGTATAGGTCATTTTTTATTAAATAGGCCATTTTGGAGCTAACTAAGCTAATTATGTCATTTAGGTGGAACCCTAGCTAACTATAGGAGAAGAGAAAGAGAAGAAGAAGTAAAAGAAGGAGGAGGAGGAGGAGAAGGAGAAGGAAGAGGAGAAGAAGAAGAAAAAGGAGGAGGAGGAGGAGGAGGAGAAGGAGAAGGAAGAGGAGAAGAAGAAGAAGGAGAAGAAGAAGGAGAAAAAGAGGAAGTCCCCTTCTTCTCCTTCTTCTTCTTATCCTTTTGTCCCCTTCTTCTTCTCCTCCTCCCTCTCCTCCTTCTTCTTGGAGCTAACTAAGCTAATTATGTCATTAGATGGAAGTCTAGCTATTTTGCAGCTAACTAAGCTAATTATGTCATTAGATGGAAGTCTAGCTATTTTTTATTAAAACACTAGAAATAACATACCTAAGTTAGGGTGAAGCACGGTGGCTCTGGCTTGTTTCACCTGGAGAAGGCCGCCCTGGAGAAGGCTCGGCTGTAGAAGGGTTGTGCGATGCGTTTCGGGACATATTCTGCACCAAACATCGTTTGCAATGTGTAGTTAGCATGAGGACACTCTTAAGATCACTCCACTGAAATGAAACTCACCGTCCCCGCCACGTTAATGACTGGCATCGGCGGAGGGACTTGGCCGTTCTTCTCGCACATAGACTGTACATTTGGTTTCGACAAGTCAAACTTTTTATTTATTAATGAAACGGACATTCAAATGCAAGATTTGAAATAACATGAAGAAGAAACTTACCACGAAGAGCTCGTATATGGCCCTGGTAGACGCTTCATTCCGTGCCCTCTCCGCCTCCACCAATGCAGTCGTCCTCTCCTCCAGCTCCCTAATTTCCTTATCCTTCTCCACCATAGCCGCCTGGATTGCCACTCTCTCTTTCTGAATAGCAGCCTGCAACACAACTCATTGTTAGCAATGTAATCATATTGGTTCCAACGCACAACATAATGCGGAAAGATAGTTGAGTCCATTAAACTAACCTCGATGGCGAGCTCGACTGGCCGTGGACGACGTGTTATCTCCGGACAAGAGCTCGTTTGGCGTGCCTTTATCTGCCGGAGAGTGCTAGGACAACGTATAAGGCCGTCTCCAATGGCGAGCGAGCCATGGGGCCTCCCGTTGCCAGCTATCATCACCAGCTCTGGATCAATAGGCCCCTCGCTCGGGTTAAAGTCCTCCCCTTTCCTCGCCTTCCCGTGATCTCTGTACTTCACGAGCTTGTCGTGGGAGGAGATGTTGGTGAAGTTTTCTGGATGCTCGAGGTCAGACTGAGAGAATGCCTTGACCTTCTTGTACGAGGCAGTATGGGCCATCGCATACAGGTCGTACATCTGTGGCGCCTCCGTCTTATTGTGACGCGCCTAAAAGAGAGAGAGCAGAAAATTGTATTGGTAAAGGGCTCAAGATAGCATTAAGAATGAATTGCATGAGGCATGAAGCAAACCACATACCCAGTTCTCGCCAAATTGGATTAAGTTGACGCTCCCTTGATGGTGTGGCACGCCAACCATTTTTCCACGCCTCTCCTTGGCGTTGTTGTGGCTGGTTCCCACGTTTCGGAGCACCACTGGTCCACCAAGGCCTCCCAACAATCCATCTTATCCACACACCATCTCGGGGGCACCTAAGTTAATAAAGAGAAAATTGAGTGCGTAAGAACCAAATCAAGGAAACTAACTACAAAGCCTTAATAATATGTAATTACCTTCATGTAATGCTCCTTCTACATCTTAGCATCACGGCACTTCGCCTTATCAATCCTAATACGCCGCGTGGCATAGTAGTCTCGAACAGCCTGCACCCGAGCCTCGTGCCGAAAGTTTTGAAGTAGGCGGCGACATTCGGTTTCGATAACCTTTGCCGCGTCGTCCTCGTATCCCTCCTCACACCTGTAGAAGGTCTGCAAACGAGACAACACCGATTAGTACAATAAATAGCTATGGTTAATTTATAATTGTGTGAAAGAGAAATTACCCAAAACTTTCGGATCACCATGTCCGCCCTCGTGTCACACAAAACACCGTCGATCTCCACCTCCGGCGGGGCCGGGGCACCCAAGTAGTGCTCCCAGGTCATCCCTACCTCTCGCTCCCGACCGGGCAACGTAACAAACCCTGGGAAGTTTTGACGGCAAAGAACACCGAGGACGCTGTTGGGCTTGCGGACACCCTTGGCAACAATCCAACCCCTACAGTATGACAAATTGAAGCCAAAACATTAGATATTTGAGAAAACGCGAAGGCAAAAGGTTAAATAAGAGTAAATTAACTTACTTGTCCCCATTTGGCCTAATCGACCACCTCTGGTCGGGGGTCGCTGGCACGAGCGGGAGCCCCGAACTACCACGCTGGTAGACGGTATCCCACTGGGTATCCCCCTCACCCAGCTCCTCGTCGCTACCAGCATGGCCAGTTGGCTCAGGCCAGGTATCCCACTGGGTCTCTTGGGACGTACCCTCATCCCTGCTGTGCTCCGCAGTCGTGTGGAAGGAAGCCTCTGGGACACGAGTCTCGTGGGTCAAAGGCTCGTCGACCTGAGGCTCGTCGACCCGAGGCTCGTGAACCGGAGACCGTGTAGCCTCCACCTCAGACGAATCCACCCTAGAAGTCCTCCTGTGCTCAGGTGAATCAGCTTGGGGTGGTGGCGGAGACCGTGTAGCCCTACCTCTCCCGCGGCCACGTGTACCTTTAGTACAACATAAATACCAACATGAGTAATAAAATACCAATATGCATACAACATGAGTACAACATAAATACCAACATGAATACAACGTGTACCTTTAGTGCCTCTCAGCTTCGCGGGTGGTCGACCTCCTCTCACGGGGGCCGCTCCTTGCATAGTAGAGAGCAACACTCTCCGAAGAGGCAAGGCAGGAATGGAAGTACCCATCCCATCACCCGCCGACGAAGAAGCAGCCGCGGCATGCTTTCGACCCTTTCCCACCATCTTTCAACACCTGTCATGACAAAGAGTAAATGAAATTAGTACAACATAAATACCAACATGACTAATAAAAATTGAATACCTAACATGAACTCAAAATTTATATATAGTATAATAGTTGAATACCTGACATGAACTAATAACAATCGTCCTCGTCTATATATGCTTCGGGGTCAATAAATGCATCATGATCATCACTATCATCAATAAATGCATCATCATCATCACTATCTAGAAGAACATGTGGAAGGCCACCATTATGTAATCGGTCAAGAAGTGACAGGTCATCCGCAGCAGTAACCTCTTCTTCTTCCAGCTCTTCCTGTTCGGGCTCAGGGGTTAAGACGGATTCACTGTCGCTGTCTACTTCAATGTTCTGGGGTGAAGTAGAGCGGTTCTTGAAACGTTTCTTGGACATACGTGTTTCTTGGAAGAATTCTCCTTCATATGTGTCTGGGTTAATGTGAGGTTCGTAATCCTCTTCATTGAGGGTAGGTGGTCTAAAATGTGGTGGCACTTCATAAACGACATCCCAACCTTTGAGATTTGGATCAGTTTGGCAGGCCCACGGTAGATAGAAAACTTGTGTCGCCTGTTGAGCCGTAATATAGACATCGGGAACATCTAAGTGGGTGTTTTGGTTGATTTCGACTAGTCCTATATGTTCATGAGTCCTTCTAGTCTCCCTCGGCTCAAACCAATAACATTTGAAGACTACGACGGTCGGTGGGTTTTCACAATAGAATAGAAGTTCATAAATTGCTTCAACCCTTCCATAATACTCGGTGTCTCCTTCGCCGATAGCAGAGACAGAACAATTTGTAGTCTTTAGGTTGGGCATAGATAGCTCTTTGCCAAAGGTACGAAAGTGATACCCGTTGATGTTGTATTTGTCAAATGAACGGACCTTATAGTCAAAACCATTAGCGACTGTCTCAACTCGGCGTCCATAGACTCTGCATCAGCCTACAAGTTTAATACGAAAGAATGGATGCATTAGCCGCAAATTAGACCAATAAGTCAAATGGGCCCTTAATGGTAATTAATTACCCTTTGTTTGAACCAAGAGATGAAACCAGGATAGTCGCCTCCATGCTTTGCGAGAAGCTCATACTCTTCGACGGAATCCTTTTCGATGACCGCTCCATCCGAGAATTCGGCGACGTATCGACTATATCAAATATCCGGGAATAAGAGTGGTTCAAAGCAATTAGAAGTTGCGGAACAATAAATTACCGAGAACTTACTCGATGTACGGCCGCGCTTCTGTTAGGTTGGTGAAGATATACAATGAAATGGTCCGCCATTCTTCGACATCCAACGATTTCCCTTTCGAAGCACCGGATGGTGCGAGCTTACCTTTGAATAGGCTGAGGTTGGATCGAACTTTTTCTCGATCGCCATCATTGTACCGAGGCTTCGGGTTATGCAAATGATAATTTTTGGCTTCGTAGTGTGCTGTCATGAAGTTTGCCGCCTCCTCAGTAATGAATGCCTCGGCCATCGATGCTTCAATTCTACGTTTATTTTTACACTTAGCTCGAAGCGTATTCTGCATCCTCTCAGTTGAGTAGCACCATCGATTTTGAACGGGCCCCCCCATTCTTGCCTCGGTCGGGAGATGCAAAATCAAATGTTGCATTGGATTAAAGAAGCCCGGTGGAAAGATCTTTTCTAATTTGCAGACCAACTCCGGCACCAACTCTTCCATTTCATCTAGCACGCCAGGCGATAGTTCTTTCACACAAAGAGAACGGAAGAAATAGCTCAGCTCTGCCAGTACTAGCCATTCATCCTCAGGGATAAAGCCACGCAACATCACCGGCATTACCCGCTCAATCCATATGTGCCAATCATGACTCTTGAGCCCAAATATTTTCAATTTCTCAAGACTCGCTCCCCTCTTTAGATTCGCAGCATGCCCATCGGGGAACATCAACCGCATTTTCACCCACAATAGCATTTCCCTCATAGCTGGCCTTTCAAGATTGAACCATGCCTTTGGCTTCGCTATGCTTTGCTTTCCTTTCCGTTGTCGCAAGTTTTGCAACGGTCTATCACATAGAGCCTCCAGGTCGATTCTAGCCTTAGGATTATCTTTTGACTTCCCCTCTATGCCGAACAATGTACCAAAAATGGCCTCCGCAATATTCTTTTCAGTGTGCATCACGTCAATGTTGTGTGGGCAAAGGAGGTCTTTGAAGTAAGGGAGATCCCATAAGCATGACTTGTGAGTCCAGGCGTGTTCCGTATTATACCCTTTGAAGTATCCTGGACGCAAAGGATCGGGCTCGAGAGCGTTTAACTGATCAAGGGTCTGTTGGCCTGTCAACGCAGCTGGTGCAGTGTTTTTGACAACTCTACCTTTGATGAAATTCTTCTTGTCTTTTCTGAACTTATGGTCAGGATCCAGGAATTGTCTATGCATGTCGAAGCAAGAATACTTGTGACCAGCCTGCAGCAAACGGAACTGAAGAGCTGCCTTGCATGTGGTGCACGGGAACCTTCCATGCACACACCAGCCAGCGAATAGCGCAAACGCCGGATAATCATGCGTCGAGTACATGTACCACACATGCATTTTGAAATTTGTTTTGGTAGCCGCGTCGTAGGTCTTGATCCCATTATCCCAGGCTTCTTGCAACTCATCCTTAAGCGGCTGCATGTACACATTCATATTCTTCCCCGGATAGTTGGGCCCTGGAATTATCAACGTCAGGAAAATGTTCTTTCTTTTCATAATCTCTCCGGGTGGCAAATTTAGTGGAATGACAAATACAGGCCAACAACTGTATTGTGCTGCCGTCATACCATACACATTGAACCCATCCGTGCTGATGGCAACTCTAGGCTGCCTTGGATCTTCCGATTTATCCTTATGTAATGCATCGAAGTGCCTCCACGCAAAACCATCTGAAGTGTGTACCAGCATCTTGTTCCCATCCGCATCTAGTTCGGTTCTTTTGCCCAATTTGTGCCATGTCATCTGTCTGGCCGTCTCTTCGACCATGAAAAGACGTTGAAGTCTTGGTACGATTGGTAGATATCGAAGAACACTAATGGGGATTTTGGTCTGATTCTTCTCACCCATGCCGTTGTCTACCACAATATACCTGGAAGAATTGCAAATGGGGCAATAGTTCAAGGCCGCATACTCAAGCCTAAATAAGGCACATCCATTCTCACAGGCATGTATCTTCTCATAGGGCATCTTTAGTACACGGAGGATTTTCTCTGACTGGTACAGGTTTGCACGCAGTACATGGCCTTTGGGTAGAAAGCGTCCAAATATCGTCATCATCGCGTCGTAGCATTCTCTGCCTAGGTTGAATTGAGCCTTCAGAGCCATTACTTGCGCGATGGCATCCAGCTGACAAAGCTCAGTCTGCTCGTGGAGAGGACGTTTTGAAGACTCCAGCATTTCATAGAAGGCCTTTGCAGATTCCTCCATCTCATCGTCCGAATCCCGAGCATCATCAAAGTCTTGCACCATGTCTTCAATCCCGGTACCATGCTCGTCGGTGCGACGACGAATCACCTCAGCTCTGGCACGTTGGTCAGACTCACCATGAAAAGTCCACACCGTATAATTAGGCGTAAAACCCCACTTCTGCAAGTGTTTACCCATTTCAAACTCTGTCTGCTTTTTCCAGTTGTCGCAGTTGGGACAGGGGCACCATGTTTTTTGCTGGCCATTTGCAAATGCGGCTCTCACAAACCCCCTGGTTTTTGTTAACCATTCATGGGTCATGTCTTTCTGACTAGGGTGACAAGTGTACATCCAAGCACGATCACTCATGTTGCCAAGCTACCTATGGGGGCACAAGAAATAAATACATAATTCATCATCTATATTCATACGCTAATCAAGTTTGTCAGTTTTATTACGTCCATGCAACGTACACGCTAATTGGTAAAGATAGGTCCTAATCCCACCCGAGTATGTGTAGACTGGGTTCGTTTTCCCATGCTCTGCTCCAGATGCGACGCACAATTTCGGCAGCACCTCCCCGCTGTTCTCCTGATACACGTCTCGGCAATAAGCAGAGAGGATGTGTACCCGGAGAACAACAGGGGAGGCACTGATGAAATTCCGCATCGGATCCGGAGCACAGCATACGGGAAAACAAACCGAATCTACACATACTCGGGCTGTCCATGGATAATGTTGGACAATTCGAAAGGATGGCGGTTATAAATATGCAAAGAAATGCATATTTATAGATGTCTCCCTTTCGAACGGG
Organism: Hordeum vulgare subsp. vulgare; assembly: GCF_904849725.1. NCBI lineage: Eukaryota > Viridiplantae > Streptophyta > Magnoliopsida > Poales > Poaceae > Hordeum > Hordeum vulgare. The sequence goes on from NC_058518.1 coordinate 307,524,199, forward strand.
AGACGCATACTGGTCACGCATACTCATGATTGAAGAAACCTATAGCTAGCAAGTTTCATCGGCACGAAGACCGGGACAGAGCAAATTAAGGGGGTAGGAGGAGAAGTCATTTGTGCTCACCAACAAACGCAAGGGCGGAGCTCGTCCAACGCACGTGGAGGTCGTCGAACAACTGCACATTGAAATTCACCCGATCAACACAAATACGATGTTTTTATAATTAACATGATCGGAAAATATGTGACCTAACTCATAATTTTCAAAACTATGACCCCGTGGGCCTCTGGAAGGCCGAAAAGCACCTTCTCGTTCAAAAGAAGGCAGAAGAGGTGTCAGGGGTCGGGGCTTAGTGGCGTCGGGAGTCAGTGCCGTCGAGGGTCGGTGGCATCGGGGGTCGGGGGGTTAGTGGCGTCGGTTGTGGGGGGTCAGTGGCGTCGGGGGTCCAGGGTCAGTGGCGTCGGGGGTCCAGGGTCAGTGACGTCGGGTGTCAGTGGCGTCGGGGGTCGGGGGTTGGTGGCGTCGAGCGTCGGGGGTCGGGAGTCGTGGGCCGAGGGGCTGGGTCGGGGGCAGTGGCGTCGGGGGTCGAGGGTTAGTGGCGTCGGGGGTCAGTGGCGTCGGGGGTCGGGGGTCAGTGGCGTCGGAGGTCGATGGTCGGGGGTCAGTGGCATCGGGCGTCAGGGGTCGGGGGTCGAGGGTCAGTTTCGGGGTGCCGGGGTTCCCTTTTCCTCTTCTTTCTTCTTCTCCTCTCTCCTCCTTTTCTTCTTCTTCTTCTTCTTCTTCTTCTTCTTCTTCTTCTTTTTTCTCCTCCTACTCCCCCTCCTCTTTTTCTCCTTCTATTCTTTTTCTTCTTCTTCTTCTTCTTCTTCTTCTTTCTCCTCCTCTTTCTCCTCCTCCTCTTCTTCTTCTTCTTCTTCTTCTTCTTCTTCTTCTTCTTCTTTTTTCTCCTCCTCCTCCTCCTCTTCTTCTTCTTCTTCTTCTCCTGCTTTTTTTCCTTCTGATTTTTTTCTTCTAACCTAACTAACTAACCTAATTAGCCTAATAATCTAACCAAATAAACTAACTAAATTACCCTATATATAATAAAAAAACCAACCTAATAAACTAACTAAAGTAATTAACTTTTTTAAAAAGAAAAACAAAAAAAACTCACCGGCAGGGGGCGGCGGCGGCACGGGGGCGCGCGGCTGGGGGCTCGCCGCAGGGGGCGTCGGCGGCAGGGGGCGGCGGCAGGGGGCGGCGCGCGGCAGGGGGCGGCGGCAGGGGGCGGCGGCGGCAGGGGGCAGGGGGTGGGTCGCCGCGGGGAGGGGGTCGCCGGGGGGGGTGGGGGGTGGGCTCGCCGGGGGGGTAGGCTCGCCGTGGGGAGGGGATCTCGCCGGCAGGGCGTCGCCGCCGTGGAGAGAGAGAGTGGTCGGGGTGAGAGAGAGAGAGAGACAGTGAGCGAGGTGGGGGGTAACGACCGTTATAGGGAGGCCCCTTTGCCGTCCGTCCCCCCACGGCAAAGGGACGTAAGGCAGACGGCAAAGGGCCGTATGGCAGACGGCAAAGGCCCGCGGACGGCAAAGGCCCCCGGATTTCGGACACGGCAGGCATGGGGCCCACGCGTCCCCTTTGCCGTCTGCCCTGGGGCTCTTTGCCGTCTGCTGGCAGACGGCAAAGGACCCACACATGGCTAATAGTATTTTTGCCATGTGTCAGTTCTTTGCCGTCTGTATTGTGTCAACTGATGGCAAAGAGGTTCTTTGCCGTCAGCCAGCAGACGGTAAAGAACTGGCTGACGGAAAATTTCTGGATTCCAGTAGTGCCTCTTTGGAGAGTCGGAGTTGCAATCTGAATTTTGGCAAAAACAGTCTTGGACACTTTGTCAATGAAAACTTCCACAAAGATTTTCCCAATGTTCTCGGAAAATTTTCCAACAGATTTGCTAGGAATTTTCAGAAGATATGCAAGAAATTTTCAAATGATTTACAAGGAATTTTCATCTAGGTTAGCGTTGAATGGAAATGTCAAGGTAGGCAACAAAAGGAAATTCCCCATTCAATTCTTATATCTAGATGTTGGGTGGTGACAAGGTCACCTATATTAGAGTATATTGACTTAAGGAGCCAATCAAGAAGGCTTGCTCATAGGTCATACTCGACGTTAAGCTCAAAATAGTGTTACCATTTTTTGTTTAAGGATTTTGATGTTTTCATATCTCTTTGACTTGCTTTGACTCATGTCTTGGAGTAAAGCTACTTTAAGGATATGAGTACATACCTTTGAATGATGTAGATGACATGGCGTGTAGGTGGAATTGTTGTGGATTCTCAAGGTTGATGAAGATCATCTTGAGTTTGGGGAAATCCTTTATTGTTTTGGTTCCCTTCTCACCTACATGGGTTAGTCATGCAAGGGAGAACATGATATATCCAAATGACAAGAGTGAAATTGTTCAACAAATAATTATCAAGGATATGGTTTGTGTTGTCTTCTTCCTCTATCTCAAAGTAGGGTCTTTATACTTGGTCAAGGCAAGATTGCTCTTGATTGTAGTTGTTGGCAATCTTGTGGAATGTAGTTCCTCCAAGTACCTACAAAGGATTACATGCAATACAAAGGAGCATATATTTCCAAGGTATAAGATAGAGTCATACCAATGGTATCATGGAATAGTCAAGTAAGCTCATGCCCTTGCATGCATCCAAGTGAGTCTAGCTCAAGTTTGAAGCACCAATGATGTTCATGTCACTCCTCAAGTGACAAAACACGTTCTCATCAAGTGGCATAGTAAAGATGTCAGCCAATTGTTTGTTAGTATGAACATGATTGAGATTATTATATCCTTTGGCAACATGATCACGAATGAAGTGATGATAAACTTGAATATGTTTAGTTCAAGACTATTGCACGAGATTATGAGCAATATTAATAGCAATATCATTTTCACATAATAAAGGAACATGTTTCACATGTATACCATAAACATTAAGAGTTTCAGTCATCCATATCAATTGCACACAACATGATCCGACATCAATGTATTCCGCTTCAGCGGTGGATAGAGATACAGAGTTTTGTATTCTGGATGACCAAGATACAAGAGATCTCCCAAGAAATTGAGAAGTACCCTAGGTGGATTTTCTATCAACCTTATCTCTAACATAGTCCAGGTTGGAATAGACAACAAGGTTAAAATAAGATCCCTTGGGATACCAAATGCCAAAGTTTGGTGTATGTATCAAGTATCACACAATTATTTTCACGACCTTAAGATGACACTGTTCTGGTGCAGCTTGATATCGAGCGCACATGCAAACACCAAGCTTGTTATAGGGACGAGAGGCACATAGATATAGCAATGGACAGATCATTGATCAATAAACCTTTTGATCAACCGGTTTGTCCTCCTTGGTGAGGTCAACATGTCCACTAGTAGGCATGGGAGTTGTCATACCTTTACACTCTTGCATGTTGAACTTCTTGATCAAGTCCTTGGTATACTTGGTTTGAGAGAAGAACGTACCTTCTCTCATTTTCTTGATTTGCAAACCAAGGAAAATTTTCAGCTCACACATCATAGACATTTCATATTTATCTGACATCAACCTTCCAAATTTCTCACTAAAATGTGGGTTAGAAGATCCAAAAAAAATACCATCCATATAAATCTGGCACACAAATAATTCACCTTAACTCTTTTTGTGAACAAATTTGCATCAATTTTACCAATTTGAAAACCCTTTTTAGTAAGAAACTTCGTTAAGCATTTGTACCAAGGTCGTGAGGCTTGTTTAAGACCATAAAGAGATTTACGGAGTTTATAAACATGACTAGGTTTCTTAGGGTTCACAAAGCCGGGAGGTTGCTTGAAGTAAACTTCCTCCTCAATTTCACCATTTAGAAAAGCACTATTGATATCCATTTGATACAGAGTAATATCATGGTGATTGGCATTAGCAAGAAGTATACGAATGACTTCAAGTCTAGCAACGGGGGCATAATTCTCATCGTAGTCCATAGGTTCGACTTGAGTGTAACCTTGAGCTATGAGACGTGCCCTGTTGCATACAACTTGACCATATTCATCTTGCTTGTTTCGAAACACCCATTTTGTTCCAATGATGTTGGGCTCATCCGTGGGTTTCTCCACTAATGTCCACACTTCAGTCCTCTCGACATTGTGTAGCTATTCGTGCATGGCATTCACCCAATCCAGGTCTTCAAGTGCTCCCTCTACCTTCATAGGCTCAATACTAGAGATGAATGATTAATGCTCACAAAAGTTAGCTAAAGGAGTTTTAGAGAGAGATTCTCCCGGTTTTTACGTCACCAAGAATATGTTCAATGGGATGACTCTTGTTCACTATTGCTTGAAATCGTGGTAGCTTTTGCTTGCTTTATGGTGGAGCTTACTCATCATCATCTTCCTCTTCATTGTGGTTGAACGTATCATTTCTTCATGGGGGGGGGGGGGGGTGAAGCAGGTTGAGGTGGACCATCTTGGTGGACTTCTTCTTCCTCTTCATCTTGACGTGTACCGCCTATGGAGGCCTCCATGTCATTTTGTGGTTCGCCTTGATGCAAAGTAGGAGCTTCCACTTGTGTTGATGAAGTACTTTCCTTCACCTCCATGGGACAAATATTGCCGATGGACAAGTCTTGAATGGTTTCCAAAGGTTCCTTATCTCCTACATCACTTGGCAATTGTTCGACTTGTGAACCATTAGATTCATCGAACTTCACAGCTACCATCTCTTCAACTTTTCGAATGAAGTTGTTGTAGACACAGTAAGTGTGAGAGTTTGATCCATAACCAAGTAGGAAACCTTCATGATATTTAGGAGAAAAATTAAAATGATGATGCTTGTCAAGAATGTAGCACTTTGAGCCGAATACTTGAAAGTATCCAACTTGGGGTTTGTTACCGGTGAGTAGCTCGTATGCCATTTTGCCGAGAAGCTTGTGTAGATAGAGTCGGTTTGTTGCATGACAAGTTGTTTCCATGGCTTCCGTCCAAAAGTGTCTTCGCGTCTTGTATTCATAGAGCATCGTTCTAGCCATCTCTATGAGAGTCCGGTTCTTCCTCTCAACAACTCCATTTTGTTAAGGTGTGTACATAGTCGAGAACTCATGTGAGATGTCTTCTTCGCCAAGAAAGGTATCCACATTAGTGTTCTTGAACTCGAATCCGTTGTCTCTCTGAACTTTCTCGATCTTCACTTCAAATTGATTTTGGGATTTGCGAGCAAAGTTTTTGAAGGTCTTTTGAACCTGTGACTTGTCATCAAGAAAGAATACCCATGTAAATCTGGAAAAATCATCAATTATAACAAGACCAAAGGAGTTTCCACCGAGTCTCTTGTAAGCATTGGGACCAAAGAGATCCATTTGAAAAAACTCGAGTGGTATCCTAGTAGTCACGATGTTCTTTATGGGATGACTTCCACCCACTTGTTTTCTTGCTTGACAAGCACTACAATGTCTATATTTCTCAAAGATAACATTTTTAACACGAATTATATGATCACCTTTGATGAGGTTGTTTAGATTACGCATACCAATAAGTCCTAGCCTTCTAAGCCATAACCAACCTTTAGAAGATTTTGCAATAAGACAAGTATGAGGTTGGGCTCTCTTAGTGAAATCAACAATGCATATATCACCTCTGTGGATACCGGTAAAGACCATGTTATGATTATCTTTATGAAACACTTGGCAATCTACTGTAGTGAATAGCACACTGAAAGCAAAATCGGCTAGTCTAGATACGCAAAGAAGATCGTAGCCAAGGGATTCAATTAGCATGACATTTTGAATGAAACTATCATGAGATATGGCCACCTTACCAAGACCTAGTACCTTACCATTTGTGGCACCCCGGCTCAGAGAGGTCGGAACACCCCATATTCCAACCTAGAGATCAAGTATTCTGGAATACGACACTGTTTCGCATAGAACAAATCAACTCTTTATTAAAAAATACTCGGGGATACAAGAGTTCTGGTATCACAACGAATTACATCGGCACAGAGACACTATGCCTGCTCAGGTAGCTCTATACTAGCAGCAAAACAAATTGAAGCAACGCAATAACTTCTAGTAGCGGAACAACGACGATAGTGATGAACTCCACTCCGCAGAGACTCTAGCTGGAATGCTTATCCTAGCTCGCAAACTCGATCAGTAATCAATCATGGAATGACTTGCAAACTGTCATGACACGCCAGGTGTGTACTTTGAATGTACTTGCAAGCTCACGACAATCATGACAAACAATAGCATGGCATTTACAAGTTACAGATCGATGATGAACATGACATCGCTAGAACAATACGAGATGAGCATGGCATGAACATATGAACATGATGATACTAGCATGCAACATGTTTAAACTATCATATTTCAACTTACTCTGATCGGGGTTATCTCGTAACCACCACATGTATCCAAAATATTAACCAACTCCAGTATCAATGATACCACTTTGATCCGATCATCATCACATAAAGATTAATTGACTTCTTTTCTCATCGAACCAGGGTTGTTTATTAAGCGGGTTATTATTATTGTTGACTCATAGTGTGACCTACTACGAACCGGGCCCATATCCATGGGCGCGGCTATCGATAGATTATACACACTCTATAGAGGTTAGTACATTATACCCACACTACGTAACCCAAGGCCTCGTTCTCCCATTCGGGTGGACCTATGGCGTTCCGATAAAATCAATCTATTGCATGACACTCTCCCGCCCACTCTGACAAACTCCCCTTTGGGCCAAGTCATGGGTGGCCCCGATGCCACTCTGGACATCCACCAGCCATCGTCATGGCAAAACAAATAAGGTCCCAAACAAGGACATGAGCTCAATACAAACACTGGCACACAAGGCTTATGGCTGCCTACCTGATCAGGGCAATGCACGCACATAACGTTACTTGGTTGGAGAAACCAACGAGAGGCATGACAATAGACTGCATTAAGGCCTTCCCATACACGCAAGTGTGGCCGTACTGTTCAGCTCGACTCGATGGGACTATGACTCAGCCAACACGTGTTCAAGTTCGATTAATGTCTAGATAAACTTGAAAAAGTAATGAGCTGAGTCATAATAAATATAACAGGATGAAATGATAATGAATATGAGCATGATATCAACATGAGCATGGATGGAAAGTACAACCATTTAACATGTGAAGCATTAGCATCAACAATAATAAAGCACTTAGTCTACTGGATGCAGATGAACATGGCATAGCGACGATCATGCATAGCACATGTACTTTTCATAACTGACGATAATCATGCATCATATGAACACTACTGTTACCAGCATGTAATAATAACAAGCATAATATATGATAATAATACTAGCAAGTAATAACATAACTAAAAGGGTGCATAAGAGCATAGCATGATGATAAGCATGGATCCACAAGCAGAGCCGAAACAGAAATAATAGTAGTAATCGAGCAAACAATTATTAAACATTCAAGTGGAAACCATGGCTACTACAAGTCCATCATGCAAGTGGTTGTTGTTGCTTGCTTGGGGATGAAGGAATCATCGGGGAGAAGTGTGAGAAGCTCGCGGAAACAATCATTGGAAACACTTCTCTCTCGAAAGTGTCTAAACAAGGGCAACATAGTGAAAATGGAACCAAAATAACAGGATCGATGAGACGAGGGCTTTGGAATCACCTGAAACGGAGCTAGAGGCGCGAAGATATGGCCTTCATCAGTTGGGCAGAAAAACAAATGAAAAATGAGCTTTTTTGTTGCTAATGGACGAACGTCCACAAACTAGAGGTTTCGGCGGCTGGGCTGAAAAACAGAAAGCGCACTATGAGAAATGCGTTTTCATAGAACTGAAAGCGTATTCTGGGACGTACTTTACTAAGTACGCTTCCACTTACCGGTCAACGACCGGTCCGGTTAGCGCACGTGTAACTCACACACGAGGCCCACCGCATGGTTGTCTCTCTCCTCCTGGTCTTCTTTTTCCTCGTGACCGGAGGCATAGGAGGCCTCGAGCGCCGGCGCAACCATCACCTCACTGTACCCATGGGTCGGCCGGCGAGCGCAGGCATGGGCGTTCGGTAGAAACCGAAATTTCGGTTTCTGCTGTTCGGTTTATTTGTGAATTCGGTTTTCAAAAGTGAAAACCGAATTTAGAGTCAAAGTGTAACTAACCGAAAATTTCGGTTAACTGAAATGTGTGTTCAGTTTTTGGTTTTCACCGAAGTATGGTTCAGGTCCAGAAAATGCACTTACATACTAATATGCACGCTTTCACCGAAAAATTTGAGAGCATAACGACGCAAAATTATAAAAATGCAAAATATAGAACATATTCACAGCAAAAATATAATCCAACAATAAGTGATAATCCAACAATAATAACACCAAAAATATAATCCAACAATAAGTGATAATCCAGCAATAATAATCCAACAATAGTCTCAGGCCGAAGCACAACACATAGTCCAACAATACAATAATAGTCTCACGCCGAAGCACAACACATAGTCCAACAATATAATAATAGTCTTAGCCTCTCAGCCTCTCGGCACAACATATAGTCCAACAATAATAACTTGAAATGTTCATATTATTACACTTTAAGACAGACACAACACATGAACAGGAGCATCTTGACATGTCCGGAGAATCATGACCATCCCAAGTTTCCAACTCCCAAGTTCCAGCCAAGTGATGTGCAAATCTGTGATGTTCTGTATAGTGTACATGAATCAATTGAAAGAACATATATGTAAAACAAAAAACTATGAAGCAAATCTGGCTATGTTGTGCATCTTTCATTCTTTTGAATAATACCTAACGAAAAAACTATGAAGGAAATCTGGCTATGTTGTGCATCTTTCATTCTTTTGAATCATACCTAACGAAAAGACTATGAAGCAAATCTGGTTGTGTTGTGCATCTTCCATTCTTTTGAACAAGAGCAAAATGAAAAGACTACGAAGCAAATTTGGTTGTGTTGTGCATCTTTCATTCTTTTGAACAAGAGCAAAACAATTACTTGCAACTCACTTAGCAATGTTAAGTAGAGGATGGAGGTGGACAAGATGGCTTTCCAATAGTTTCACTTTCCAAACTTGAGGAGACCACCAACTAGTACCTCAGAAAAATGATCCCACATCGGTGATCTTTTTTTCATCTGCCTTCTTTCAGGTCGTTCATCCATCTCTTTCTTTTTCTTTTCAAACTCCTCATTCTTCCGTTCGTCCTCCTCATAAATTTGCATCTCCTCTTCTGTCATCTCAATATCACCAAGCCCACCAGGTTCAACCATCTAAAAATAATAGACAAAAATTAAACAAGGACCTAATCTACTGAACCTAGTGTAGGACCTAATCTACCGATCTCACCAATGAAACAAAAAATGTAGACAAAGGATGTGATATTGGGCTTCTTAGTTCTTACATTGACTGAATGTTCAGTTTCTCCCGTGGAAGACGTCGTGACGAATTGGATAAGACACCGGTGAGCTCCTGTAGATGCGACTGATGAGATCCTGCAGATGCGGGTGGTGAGATCCTGCGGATGCTCTTGATCTAGTAGGGGTCGAGCCAAGAGTAGTAGGGGCCGAGTGTATTACCTGTGGGTCTGCTGCGAGTCTGCTGACGTGCTGTGAGCAGGGGTGGCGGTGGCTTCTTCTTCCTTGGTGAGGGACTAGGGGAGTAGCCGAGTAGGGGCGGCGACGGCAGCTCAGTAGCCAAGGCGGTGGCGGGCCGGCGGCGACTGACCTGGGCGGCGATGATGCCAAACCACGATCTAGGTCTGCGCCTCTGCGCTGCGGGGTGCGGGTGTGCGGGAGTGCGGGGTGCGGGACTGCGGGGTGCGTTGCGGCTGCGGGGTGAGGGAGTGGCCGAGTGGGGGTGCAGGACTACGGCTGTTAGGTTTTGCTAGGTGGGCTGCGTGGTGAAAGGCTGAAAGATTGGGCCGGGGGCGGGGAATGGGCTGCTTTTTGGTTTTTACTTCGGTTAACCAATTTAAAAACCGAACCGACCGAATTAGGTTCGGTTTTTAGCATAGCTAACCGAATTTTCCTCCCCATACTAAATAAACCAAAAATTCGATTATTTCGGTTGCGGTTTCGGTTCAGTTTTCGGTTTGCCGGTTTTTATGCCCGGGCCGAGGCGAGCGCCAGGGCTCGGTCACGCCACACCATGCTTGAGAGAGGCCAAGGGAGCGCTCGGGGCAGTTTGCAGCATCGCCGCCACGACTCGGGCGCCATGGCCGGAGGTCTTCGGGGGGAGGGGCTCCAGGCGCCAGCAGGACCTCTCCGGTCGAACGGAGGGTGGAGGCGGCTTCACGAGCTTCTAGGGGACGCTGCCCACTTAGTGGAATGAAGGGGGGGGGGCTTCGGGGACTGATGGGGCTACTGGGATCAACGACGGCTAGTTCGGGCATTCGGCAATGGGGATCTCCACAGGGCTTGGGGAGGGTCTTGGGGGGTTGTTGAGGAGCGGAGGAGCTTGGGGAAGCTACTTATAGCGACGGGGAGGGCTTTAGAGACTTGGGCAACAATCCATGGCAGAAGAGGTCACGGGCACGCTCTGTTCCTCGATGGGGACAAATCGAAGAGGAAGAATCCGGAGGGGGAGAGGGTTCCAGAGCGAGGGCAACAACGAGGGGATGCTCCTAGACATGGCTAGGTGGCACGAACTTGTGAGCACACACGAAACAGAGAGATCCATCTGCGAGAGCGCGGGCATGGGCATGCCAGCCGCATGGTCACCACATGAACTCGACGATGACACGCACTCTGGTCGGCCAGACCTTGTCTACGTGAAGGGTCATTCACCAGAGAGGACCAAGGGGCAAAGGAACAAGCACACGGACACAAGATGTGACCACATCTTGCCAGAAGACAACACAACAACAAGGTGTTTGTTGCTTCCTGAGGAAGATTGGTCCGGGGAGAGACTCTGATATTTGTCTGAGAGTGATCAATCACTAACATGATCATCTATGTAAATTTTCAGCTCAAAAGGATGAAACTAGGGGCGTGTTCGGAAGCCCTCCCGCTTCTTAAATCCTCAACTTTATCTTGGTATGCAACTGAAAGGTACAAGTCCCAGCTATGGGCGAGAGAAGCTGGCGAAACTTGCAGTGTGTTGTTTGAGGAGTGGCGGAGCTGGGAAAGTCGAGCTCCTCCAAAACAGTGAAGTCGGAGTTGCCGAGAATTACAAGTGTGTGGCACCGCTAAGTGAGTTTGCATTGCGTACCGATTCGTTCGTCCTTAGAAAATATTACAAGCCCATGCCACCGCCAAGATAACTTCTTCTCCTAAGAAGGCTTCCCATGGCTAGATGGGCTGTCACAGCTAGTTGGGCTCTCCCAAGAAGTTATTTCTCGTTGCTAGGTGGGTTGGTGGCCTGTTTCAACGACCAAAGTAGAAGCTGCGCTACCGAACGGATTCTCCAGAATTTTTCTCAAGAAGCTGGTTGTTGTGAGGCGGCGACGGAGTTGAGGATTTTGTGGTTGGGGAGGGCTCCCGAAGACGCACTAGATAGCACTTGCTATACAATGTACCCCTACTGGACATAAATGAAAAATATGAAGTAGCACTCACTGTCTTGCTTGGGTTAAGCTACAATTTGGGGGAGATGAGCTATTTGGTCATATGGATGCAATGTAAAAATTTCACACCAACTAGATACACCAAAATGGTACTTCCTCCACAATGCATCTCTTTGGACAGAAACTAAGAAACATTCTAGAGAAAGGTTGGGTCAATGAAATGATCCCAAATTTTGTGGAGAGAAGAGATATGGGTAGTACAAGGTCCTCATAAATGTTCAACAATTATGAAGCAACATAAAATATAGTTCATTCACAAACTAAAAATCTGACCACAAACTAAGATTTGATGCTGGGCTCACATGTATGATGGAGTGATGCTCAAATTTGGAGGAGAGCTATTATTTGAGCATACGAAGGTCATGTCAAAATTCCAAATCATTTGGATATGCCTAGCTAGTACCCCCCCTTCAAAAAGTTCCTTTTTGGACAAAAACTTTGGAAATTAGTTGAGGAAATTTTACTAGGAAAATGATGTTTAATTTTGGCATGATGCCCTAATATGGATAGGAAAGAGTTCAAAAAAATTGTGAAGGCAAACAAGAATATAGAAATGACACTTCCTTCACAAAGTGCCATTCAGGGCAGAATAGGAAAAATGAATATCCTTGAACTATTTTAGAACTAGAAGGAAAGATTTATACATATTTGAGGAATATATGACCCAAAGAATTTATGAGAATTATTTTGGAATTTTGGGAGAGACAGAAATATAGGTTGCTTCACAACCTATGGAAAACAAGGTTATTCCATTAATAGAAAAGGGAATATTCCCACCAAAAAGAATTTGGCAAAGGGATAATATGGAAATGGCTTGGTCTTGGGAAGTACTCCCTCCGTTCCTAAATATATGTCTTTTTAGAGATTGTACTAGTGGACTACATACGAAGCAAAATGACTGAATCTACATTCTAAAATATGTCTATATACATTTGTATGTAGTCTTCTAGTGAAATATCTAAAACTACTTATATTTAGGAACGGATGGAGTATTTGAGGATGAAAAGCCACTTTGGAGACTAGGAAGAGATGATCTTCCCAAGATTCCATACCACGGAGCCACTGAAAAGCAATTTCAAATAAAATCTTAAATAAATTCAAAAGAAAAAGAAAGGGCCAAAATCCAGGGTGTCACACCCTTGGAGTTGTCTCCAAAAGTCACATGCCTCTGTGGTCCATGGTTTGGTGTGATCTCATGAAACATGTATTTATCTCCAGCCATGTGATCGATGCATCCACTATAGAGAATCCTCTCTTTCCCTCCGAAGATGTAGTCTTTTAAGTTTTCCATGAGACTTAGATTCTTCATAGTCTTCTCATATTCAATGTCAAACTTCTCATCTTCATCATAGTAGCCATTTTACATATCATCATCATCAAATGGAATGCCCTCATCACAAAAATCAAGAGATTCGTTAGAATTGTGACCATGACAATGTTCAAGTTTATGAATGTGAATGGCTTCAATAATGATGTAGTCTTTAAAATTTTCCTATGCGTACAACAACCAAGAACATTCTACACAAGCGGATCACAGATTATTACCACTAGACTTTGAGTGCCATCCAGCGGAAGTAGAGTTGGGGCAGCGCGTTCGCGTGGTCCGTCTCCTGCTCGCCCGATTTCCCTCGAACAGACGGTCGCCAGATCTCACATATAGGTTCACCAGAGCGGCGCAACTGGACCACCTCTAACGGCATGCGCGCATGCGGGAGGAACACCATGCGGTGAACTACTAGGTCCGATCACAGAGTGGGTGACGGAGTGGAGGTGGCTGGTTGCAACACATGCACATCCCTAATGATGGCATCAAAGCGATCAACTGAATAAGAGTGCCACATCTCCACTATATATAGGCATCCAGCGGGGGCTCAACTCTTGGGCCTCGCATGGACCCTAAATCCCATGTGTTCCTTCCCTTAAGCGCGCGACCCCTTAGGTTCTCGTTCACTTGGTCACGAGTCAGATCATATTCGGCTTGACTAGTCGGTAGCAGCCTCTAGCAAAGCATGCTGAGTCCAAGTGTTCGATGAAGCTGGTTCGGCGAACTTGTACTTCACACTTCTGTTCCCTTTTCCACACGTTATACGTTATTGTGCTCAAGTCAACATGGTCATCCTTGTTGCTGCATGACCTCTTTCTTGTTCGGGTAAATTAGACTGACACTTCGGATTATCTCACAATCCTCATTGCATGGCCATGCTTATCCACGTCACATCACCCGAGGGGCCAAGAGTATATCTCTCCTCATTGAAGGGGCATATCCCATCTTGCTCGATCATGTCTTGCAGCATGGGTCTCGACAAGCCCGAAACTTATCTTTGCAACTACCCAGTCACAAAGTAGCGTTTTGTCGGTCCAAAGTAGGTCTGTCACCATCTCGAGTACATGCGCCAACTCAGGTCTTAGGACATAGAACTTATGTTGTACTAGAGAGTCACAGATGACCTACCGCTGCGTCTCATAGTTAGGTCTGTCCAACTAACACCTTATCTTGACTCAGATCCGAATACGTCGAATTGGACCAGCACTACTAAGGAAAACCCTAGCAGTAGTGCGGGTCAAAATTCTATCAGTAGCGCGGGTAGCCGCACTACTACTACGGTGCTACAACTAACTTTTAGGAGTAGCACCGGCTACCCCGCGATTATAGCTAACTGGGTTAGCAGTAACGCGCTTTGGCAACAAGCGCTACTACTATCATGCAATAGCAGCAACGAGCACTTAGAAGCCATGCCACTACTAAACGGGCGTATTTATTTTTTATATTTGTATTGTATTCACACACGGTTATACTAAATAATAATTCTGCAAAAAGCAACATTTAGATTAAAGTGGATGGGTGGAAGTCATCAAGTTGGGTTAGAGGGACAATATGATGTTGTGAATCGCAACATCATATTTTCCTCTAATTCAACTTGATCGCTTGCGTCCATCCACTTTAATATAATATTTGTCATATAGCTTATCATCCTCTTAATAATCTAAAAACTCATCATCCTCTTAATCATCTAAGAGCTCATCATCCTTTCAACCATCTAACAACTTATCATCATCATGTTGATTATCATCTTAATCATCTAACAATTTATCATCATCTTGATCATCTAATCATTAGTACATAATGTCATAAATTAAAATAGGTCATCTCTCTTGGCTAGCACATATTATTCTGTCCTAGGTAGAACCTAGTACTCTCTACTGGGTAAAATAGCATAAAAACGTAAGCTCCACTCTCTCCATTCTGAAGAATAGAGATCCACCTATCTCCGACATGTGGAATGCGCAAATGCTTCGCATCTCTGCCAAGTAGTTTTCGGTGGCTTTTCATTAAATTGTCAAATCCTTAAAGTTTATGGCTTCCACCCCTTCTAGAAAGTGAGTATGCATTGAGGAAACATATAGGCCATTGTGGCCGTAAGTTGATAACATTCAAATGACGACCTTCTATAGTCATCAGTTTAGGTACAACCTCTAGCGGGAATTTCTGTTGAAGAACATAATAATAACATAGTTAGCAATCTAGTTTTTCTTAAAAAATATGTATGAAAAAGATGGACTATTTAATGACACAATAGTAAAAAATAATCTTACCACACTATGGACTTGGAAATTATTAGGGTTCAACTCGTGCCCTAGTGGCATGTATTTAGAATAACTTTCGCCAATATTCAAAATTGTTCTTATAATCATCAACATCATCAATAAATGAGATCACATGGTTTTTCTCCAACCAAGTTAGATCAGAGCCAGGACTGTAGTAGGTCCTGTCTATTGTCTTTTGAGTTTTTTCAAGAAGAAGAGAAATAAGTTGTCAATTAACAAGTTAAGTAGGGATGAATACCAACTATTTTTAAATAAACAATGCAAATCACTTAACAAATATGGTTTTCAAACTCACATTGAGGTAAAACTGGAAGCATATCGACATCCACCCAAATGTCGATATTACCTTCAATATCATCTTCAAGACGAATATCGAATGTTATTTCCATATCCTCCTAAAATCCATATGCCTTTCCTAGAGCTTCCCAAGTTGAGAAACCAAAATGTGAGTGATTAATTGCATTGTATAGTGTAACCAGAAATGTGAAACCATGTTTAGTACTTAGTTGAGCTCTGTGATAGCCTGGCTTATTACGGATGATAGACTACGAATATCAATAAAGAATTCCTTCTTTTCCGGGAGCCCATTCGAATAGAACTCCCAGGTTAAGCGTGCTTGGCTGGGAGTAGTTCTAGGATGGGTGACCGACCGGGAAGTTGATCCCGGGTGCGCATGAGTGAGGACAAAGTGCGCAGAAAAGACTAGTATTGATATGTGGGGCCAGTCTAGATCCCACCAGGAGTAACGACCGCCGGCCGGTGTGTCCGGGGCATGTGATATCCTGGCTTATTACGATGATAGACTACTCATATCAATAAGGAATTCCTTATTTTTTGGGAGCCCAGATATGTGGGGCCAGTCTAGATCCCGCCAGGAGTAACAGCGCGCATGAGTGAGGACAAAGTGCGCAGTAAAGACTAGTATTGATATGTGGGGCCAGTCTAGATCCCGCCAGGAGTAACGACCGCCGGCGGGTGTGTCCTGGGCGTTACAAGTTTTTGATATCAGAGCCGACCCTCGCGGTTACACGGATGTTTGCGGACAGGTGTGCGGTCATGTTGTTCATGACGTTTGTGACCCGTCGTGGTACACGGCATGGTGCATGTACTGGACTGGATGCACAGATGTTTGTACCAAGAGGGGACGCTCCTGTGGCCCGACGAGGATGTTGGTTCCTCTGAGTGGTGGTGTATGTGATAGCCTGGCTTATTACGGATGATAGACTACTCATATCAATAAGGAATTCCTTCTTTTCCGGGAGCCCATTCGAACAGAACTCCCAGGTTAAGCGTGCTTGGCTTGGAGTAGTTCTAGGATGGTGACCGACCGAGAAGTTGATCCCGGGTGCGCATGAGTGAGGACAAAGTGCGTAAAAAAGACTAGTATTGATATGTGGGGCCTGTCTAGATCCCGCCAGGAGTAACGACCGCCGGCGGGTGTGTCCGGGGCGTTACAAGCTCTCCTCGTCTCCAATTCTCCATTTCTTAGAAATCGAGCTTCTCCAAGACACACCATCTTGCATGACACAAGATGCACTAGTAAAATTGTGAAAAACTAAAATTACACGTTGATTGAAGCAAATAAACACAAAGCAAAGAAGCAAAAATAGTAGCCATCGTTGCGTACCGTAAAAACATCAAAGGTCTCCTCAAGATTGAATGTGAAAAACCTCCCGTTTTGTAGGTGAGGCTTGTCGCACAAATCCCGATCTTCGCCACAAAAATCACACTCAGGGATCCCCTGGTCCTTAGATGACATTTCTTGTGTTCATGCTTCAAAGATTAAAATCTACCACAACTATTGGTGTATATGAAAAATCAACATGGGTTGAGTTTCGGTATGTCGAGGCTTCCTTTAAAAACTCTCACATTTCATGGTGTATATGGTGCACACTCCCTCACACTACTATTTCGATCGTCGGTGATGACCTCTCCTCCCTTCATTCCCCATGAATTACCAAAATATCTAGCACATGGGAACAAAGGAGGAAGCGGCCCCCACGACAACAGTCGGAATTCTTCCTGTGATATTTCAACCATCGGTGTTGGTCCTTTCCTCCTATTATTCTCTCCCTCACACTAATATTTCGACAGTCGGTGATAGTCACACCTCTTCTTCTCTCGTTGTGCATTATACTAAGGTATATATCGCAAGAATAAAAGAAGAGGAAGCGACCCCCATGGCAACAGTCGGTATTCCTCCACCAAGAACATATTAAAAGTCACACAAGGAGCTCCGACAGACAGAAAATCAACCATTTAAGCATTAGTCATCCGACTGGAAAATTATAATGAAAATGTGAAAATGTTCGTGAAAATGTGAAAATGAAAATGAAAATGAAACCTCTGAGTGGCCTATGTTTTGTCGGAATGACATCTAATTCCTATTCTTACAAAATTTCAGCATAACCTTTTCTAAAAAGAGAACATGTCGAGCACGTGAAATTTGCCAGAACGGAAATGAATCAACATTCCCGCAAAATATAGGCCACTCGAAGGTTTCAATTTCATTTTAATTTTCATTTTCACATTTTCATTTCTTTACATGTTCAAACCATAATGAATGACAACCTGAACCATCATCGTTTAAATTACATTCTTTTCTACTAGTAGTTAAATCAAAGTGTCGAATACATTTTTCTACCAACTAAATTTTTAACTAATTGAGTAAATTAGGAATTATGAACTAATTGGATAAAGTATAAACTATAAACAATAGACTGGACACCAGAAAGTACTACTACATCTACATCTGATACTACATATACTATACTAAAAACTAGAAACTAGAAACTAAAAATTCCTATACCTAAAACATTGCTTAATTAGGAGAGAGGAGGTGGGAGGATTGGGGAGTGAAGAGGAAGAGGAGGAGGGCAGAAGAGAGGATGGCAACGGGAGGAGAGAAGAGAGAAGAAGAGGAGGGAGTAGGATGGTCGAAGTAGCAAGGAGGAGGCTGGTCAGAGGAGGAGGGGAGGAGGGCTATGTGAGGAAGGAGGAGGTAAGAGAGAGGAGGGAGGTGAGAGGAGGACGGAGGGATACACCTTGGGAGTGACGGTGGTGGCGGTGGGAGGGTGTCGACGGTGGGCGAGGGCGACAAGAGCAACGGTGGGGTGTGAAAGCACAATTGCTCCCTAAGGTGGTTTTGATAATTGATCACAACATATGCATCATTGGACTAATATGCTTCTCCAAGTATATTTAAGAAAAGTTCAAAAGATGCATTGGCTAAAGGCTTATGTGGAGATGCCCCTTGATGCAAGAAAGGAATAAGATTAGCCCAAGCTTCAAGATAGAAGACTCTTCATTTTGTATTTGTGAGAAATCACTTTTGAGTCCATAGGAAAGCCAATACTATTAAAAGGGGGTGAGGTATTAAAATGAAATGGTTGCTCAAGTGCTGAGAGATAGCCACCAAAAATACTCAGTCATGTTCCCACATAACCATTATGTCCAAAGCCACATACACAAAATCGGTGCCACCAACTTTCTCAATTCGGCCCTACCGATTTTCATCCCAGACAGAACCCTAGCCTAATCTACCAAATCGGTGCAACCAAAACTGTGTTGGTGCTACCGATTTTAGGTGACCAAATTTGTGTTGCCTCGGTACACAAATCAGAATTTCCGAGTTTGGGTATCGGTGTCACCGAGTTGTGTCATCTGACCGTTAGCCAACTTTTCGGTGTCACCGAGTTGGTCACTTTAGGTGTAATGGTTGGATTTTGGGGACTGTCTATATATATCCCTCCACCCATCTCTCATTTGTGGGAGAAGCACTGAGAAGACACACTTCATTGTGAGATCCATTTTTCTGAGAGAGAGAGCCACCTACTCATGTTTTGAGATCAAGATATTCCAATCCAATCATTTGAAACTTGATCTCTAGCATCCCCAAGTTGCTTTCCACCAAATCAACCTCTCCTACCCATGCCTATTCTATGAGAGAGTGATTGAGTGTTGATGAGACTATATTTAGAAGCACAAGAGCAATGAGTTGATCGTTCTACCACATCTATTACCATTTGGAGGGTGGTGCCTCCTAGATTGGTTAGGTGTCGCTTGGGAGCCTCGTACGTCGTGTTGTGGAGTTGAACCAAGATGTTTGTGAGGGCAAGGATATCACCTACTTCGTGAAGATCTACCATGAGTGAGGCTAGTCCTTCGTGGACAGAAGCCGTGGTGGAATAGACAAGGCCACTTCTACGTGGACCCCTTGTGGGTGGAGCCCTCCGTGGACTCTCGCCGCTGTTACCCTCTGTGGGTTGAAGTCGCCACTAACATGTACGTATGATAGCGCCACCTATCGGAACCATGCCAAAAATCGTCGTGTCAACCTCATGTGTTTGATCTCCCAACCTTACTCCTTTACTTTACACTTGCATGTTTTACATTCCGCTACTATACTCTTATAATTGCATGTGTAGAGTACACTTGACTTGCCATAATTGCTATAAATGGTCCACAACTAAAACTGGGAAAAGGCTAAGTTTTTATCTTGTCAAGTAGTCTAATCACCCCCTAGACATACTTTCGATCCCACAGGGTGTGGTAAGAGTGTGAGAGGGGGTAAGAGAAACGGGTGTGCGGGGGCGAGGAGAAGGTGACACTAGTAGTAGCGCGGGTTCTCAAACGGCGCTACTACTAAGCACTATAGCAGTAGCACATGTTGTCAAACGATGCTACCGCTAAGCACTATAGCAGTAGCACATGTTGTCAAACGATGCTACCGCTAAGCACTATAGCAGTAGCGCGTAGCTGCGGCCCAACGCTACCACTAGGGGAAACCCCGGCGGGTGACGATGTGACCCCTTAGTAGTAGGGCCGGTCGATGGACCCGTGCTACTAGTACTAATTACCTGTAGCTCCTCTTATTACACAACGCTACTACTAAGTAGCAGTAGCGCCCTAAGAAAAAGCGCGCTACTCATAAGCCTCCGCGTATAAGGTTTTCCCTAGTAGTGGAGATCTTTCATAGTCCATATTATCTGGCTAGCATCCAATGCTAGATGGCCAGTGAGACCGAACCATCCACCATGTCATATGCTAGTCTAATTGGATGCGCGTCCACACCACCCTTTCGACTAGGGACCATTTAGGAAATATCATCATACATGATTACCTCTACGGCATATCTCCAACAGTCTCCCACTTCCACAAGAGTCAATCAAATGGACATCAAATGCACATAGCTCTAGCATGCCCCTCATGCTTGGGTTCTAGAAGCGGCTTAGTCAATGGATCTGCAACATTTGCATTCGTGTCAATCTTGCATAAATTAGTATCACCATTATGTACGAGCTTTCATATCAGGTAATATTTTTGGTCTATGTGCCTAGTCTTGTGGTGTTGTCTTGGCTCCTTTGTATATGCGATGGCACCTGAATTATCACAATAAAGGTCCAACGATTTTGACCAGCCAAGGAACACACAAATATCCTCCAAGAACTTCCAAATCCAAACACCTTCCTTTGCTGCTTCACAAGACGCAATGTATTTTGCCTCTATTGTGGAGTCGGCCACCGTATCTTGCTCGGAACTTGTCGAGCTCACTACTCCTCCATTCATGACATACACGAATCTAGTTTGCGATCAACAATCCCTGACAGTTTGGAAACTAGCATCAACGTAACACTTCATGCTGAGCTCCTCCTCACCTCCATAAACTAGGAACATCTCTTAGTCCTTTTCAGGTACTCCAAGATAGTTTTCACTGCTGCCCAGTGACTCTCACCTAGGTCATCATGGTATCTTCTTGTTAAGCTTATTGCATAGGCAACATCAGGCCATGTACATAGCATGGAATACATGATGGATCCTATTGTCAAGGCATACATAATCCTACTCATCCAATTTCGCTCATCAGAAGTCATAGGACTCTGAGTCTTGCTTAGACTTATACCATGTGAGATGGGCAAGAACTATTTCTTGGCCTCACTCATGTTGAACCGCTTCAACAGTTTATCTTGTGCATGCTCTGGCTTAAGCCAAGCAGCCTCCTTGATCTATCTCTATAGATCTTGATGCCTAAAATGTACACTTCCTCTCTAAGGTCTTTCATTGAAAACTTGCCATTCAATGATTCCTTGAGTCAGTTCAACATCAAAACATCATTTCCGATCAGTAGTATGTCATCCACATATAGGATAAAAAATACTGTCGATCTCCCACTAGACTTCTTGTATCAATAATACTCCGCTTCATTCTTGATGAAACCAATGTTGCATATCAAAACGAATATTCCAACTCCGAGCTACTTGCCTCAACCCATAAATGTATCTCTTGAGCTTGCATATTTTACTAGCATTAGTTGGATCGACAACACCTTCGGGTTGTATCATGTATACATCCTCTTTTAAATTTCCATGAAGGAAAGTTGTTTTGACATCCATCTGCCATATCTCATAATCAAAATATGCAGCTACAGTTAGTATGATCCTTACCCACTTCAGCATTGCTACTGGTGAGTAGGTCTCAGCGTAGTCAATTCCTTGAAGTTGTCCATCAACTTTAGAGACAAACCAAGCTTTGTGGATTTGAACATTTCCATCCAAATCGATTTTCTTCTTAAAGACCCATTTGCAACCAGCGGCTATTATGCGAGGCGGCGGATCAACCAAGTCCCAGACGTGATTGTCATCCATGGACTTTAACTCGGATCTCATGGCCTTCAGCCATGCCTCGAAATCTCGGCTCACCATCGCTTTTGCATACTTGGTCGGCTCGTCACTTTCTAGCAAGAACACATCACACACTTTGTGCAATCTTTACAACCTCTGTGGTTCCTATGCCGACTCCACTACGGGTTCCCTGACTAACTCTGGTACAATCTCATCACCAACTGAGTCGTCCCTAAGTGGCTCACGAATTCTTTTGAGTAACACCGTTCTCCCACTAGCTTCCCGACTAGAAAACTCTTTCTCTAGGAAAACCCCGTTCCGAGCAACAACCACCTTGTTCTCTTCTCGGTTGTAGAAGTTGTATGCCAAGGTTTCTCTCGGATATCCCACGGATATGCATTTATCTGACTTGGGTGTAAGCTTGTGCGACATGAGTTGCTTGAAAAATGCTTCACAACCCCAAATCTTTAGAGAAGACAAACTAGGACTCTTCCCAGTCGACATCTCATGTGGTGTCTTGTCTGCGGATTTTGATGGTGCCTTGTTAAGTGTGAGAGCTTCAGTTTCTAGAGCGTATCCCTAGAATGACAAGGGCAAATCCGATTTGTTCATCATCGGTCGGACCATGTCCAACAAGGTTCGATTTCTACATTCTCACACGTCGTTTCTCTCGGTGTACCCAAAGGTGTGAGCTGAGGTACTATACCTTGACTCTTCAGATGATCATCAAACTCATGAATCATGTACTCACCTCCATGATCTGATCGCAGAACCTTTACATCTTGTCGAGCTGATTCTCAACACCTCGTTCTAAAAACCTTTGAACTTTTCTTGACTTGTGCCTCATCAAATAGATATATATATATCTAATAAACTCATCGATAAAAGTCACCAAGTACTGATAGCCACCTCTGGCCATTGTGCTCATTGGGCCACACACATCACCGTGTATAAGCTCCAACAGCTCGGCGCCCTTTCACAACTCTTTGAAAAAGAAGACTTAGTCATCTTGCCTAGCAAGCATGATTTGCATGTCTTGAATGACCCGAAGACGAGCGAAGTTAGGAGTCCATCATCATGGAGCTTCTTCATGTGTTTCAAACTAACATGTCCAAGTTGGCAATGCCAGAAGTATGTTGGATTTATCTCATTAGGCTTATGCCTCTTGACATTCATGTTATAGACCAGTTCCATTTCCGGATTCAAAATAAATAGCCCATTTACAATGGGTGCATAGCCGTGGAACATTCCATTCAAATAAAATGAACAACCATTGTCATTTAAACTGAATTCATAACCTTGACTCATCAAGCATGAGACAGAAATAATGTTCCGACTAAGTGTTGAAATGTAATAACGTGACGGGGGGATAACCCCGGGGTAGGCTCATCAAGCCTACTGCCTTCTACCTTGATGGAACAACATGAATCATTCTACGAAGCCCATGCCCCCCTGGCCGGCTAGGAAGCACCTACCGGTTGGGGGCGAGACGGCCAAATCTCTCTGGCCGGCCAGGAAGCTCGTGCCGGCTAGAGGCGAGACGGCTACCTCCCTCTGGCCGTCTAGGCCACCTCGGCCAGCTAGAGGCGAGACGGTCATGCCCGAGCCGGCTAGTTAAGCGACTAGCTGGCTAGGGATCCCAAGACACATCAGGCCGTAGGTCATGACGAGACCCTACGGTTAAAGGTGGCTACGTGTCAGCCAAGGTACTGCATTGGAGCGCACGGAAGGTACAGCGTCGGCGGCCATGCCGCTGACCTACTCCGGCTCCAATCCATCATCCTGCACAGTGTCGGCCCGTCAAACTCCCACTCCATTACTACACTCGGTGTGGGAACAGTGGAGACGGACGTACTGGCATCCCATCTCGCATGAAGACGCCGGACATACTACACGTGTCCTGTGTCAGCCTTATGCGAGAGCCTTACTCGCTAGCCGGCAGGCCCCATAGCGAGATGGGACCTCGCAGCCGGTGGGCCCCTCCAGCGACAAGACAAGACCCCCGTGGGCCCCCTGGCCAGCCGGCGAGGCTACCAGCCGGGTTCCACTCCTGTACTTTTATCCTTATTGTAGGTCACTCGGTTCGTCTATAAAACCCCCGACCTCCCTCCATGCAGAGGGTTGGTCAATCCTTCATACACACACCACACAGGAGAGATAGACACGAGCCGGCTGCTCCTTCTTCCTCCTCCACAGAACAGCTCCAGGAGCACATTGTAGCCTCATCGATACATTATACACTTCGGTAGGATTAGGGGTGTTATATCTACGGAGAGCCGTGAACCTGGGTACATCGTGCGTTCCATGCTTGTACCAACCTCGTCCCCAGCGCCCATCAGTGTCACTTCGGTTCCCATCGTCTTTAGCCTACCCGTGGCTTATGTTTTGAGTAAACACCGACATTTGGCGCCCACCATGGGGCCGTCCACGGCATCAGCTGGATTTACGTGCTGGGCGGGGCCCTTCGCCTACACCGCCGGATGCATCGCATCCGGACCGATCAGCATGCCCAATGTTGAGGAGGCTTCTCCGATGTTGATCGACGTCCCAGTCCGTCTCACGAATTCTGATGGGAAGTATGACGACGAGTCACTCCCCAGCATCGTCGTCGCTGCTGTTGCGAACCTTAGCGTTCTGTTCATCAACTTGCGCCTTGACGATGGCCCTCGCTACCCTGGTGAGGACATCGACGTCGACGCGTTGTGCGCCAACTTCAGTAGGCTCTCCCTCGCGGAGACGTGTGCACTTGACGAGTACCCCAACAACGTGCTCATCTTCGATGGTCCACTGTCATCTGCGGGTTGCCTTGCCCCGCATCACGTCACCGTCGTCTCCAACGTCATGGAGGTGATGGTCATTGGTGCCGGCACTAGCAAGGCTCTCGGCAAGGCGTCAGCCGAAACTGCTGATCCCGCTGCGTTATCAGCCCACACGCTTCATGCTGCCCTTGCCGGCTTGAAGAGGCCCATTGCCACCTCCACAAACCCCATCGACGCGCGGGCCTCGCTGGAGGAGGCTCGCAGGAAGATCCTGGAGGAGGGCATTGCCATCGCCGCGGCTAAGCGCCGGATGGAGGCCGCGCAGCGCGAGTATAACTCCGCTTACAGCTTCACTCCGGTTGCTAAAGGTCCTAGCTGGCTCGGCACGGTACGTGGCCACGGCCTGGTCATTGCGAAAATCCTAGGCGGCAAGCAGTCCATCTATGAGACCCCTGCGGCCAACTTGCGGGTTGCTCAGGCGGCCATGGCAGAAATGCCTGGTTTGGAGGGCGAGGAGCGCGTCCTTCAGGAGAAGCGGGTCAAGGATCTCCTTGATGCCGCAAATGAGCAGCAGACACTGCTCAGCCGGCAAGGCGTCAGCCGACACTGCCGATCCCGGAGCACGCCGTAACCCCAGCGGTCGTCATCAAGCCGAGGGATCTTCCTCGCATCGCACTTCTGACCTGAAGGGCGAGGGCAGCCAAGATAGGCGTTCTCAACGCCAGAGCGAGCCAACTTCAAGCCAATGTCGTAGAGATGGTGGCGACGAGGGGGATTCGGTGCATGAGGTTCCACCTCCTCCGAGGTATCGGGAGGGGACCAACGCCACGACCTACCAAGACACCCTTTCGATCACGGCCCGGATCGACCCTCACGTCCCACACAGCAACCACGATGCTCGCAGACGCCTCAACACCCTGGCGCAGTCGGCTCTCCTAGAAGAGGACGGCCCCATCAGTCCGGCGTTCTTCGGCCCCCGGATCCGAGGGGAGCCATTTCGCCGAGGCTTCACTCTCCCTCGGGACACCCCCAAGTACAACGACACAACCAAGCCAGAAGATTGGCTGATCGACTACACCACCGCCGTTGGCATTGCTCAGGGAAACAAGTGTGTAGCCGTCCGCTACGTGCCTCTCATGCTGGCCGGCTCGGATAGAACATGGCTTAACAGCCTTCCAGCCGACAGCGTCAACTCCTGGGTTGACTTCAAGGAGGCGTTCGTTCGCAACTTCACTAGCACCTACCAGCGCCTTGGCTGGCCTCGCGAGCTGGCCATGTGCGTCCAGAGGCCCGACGAACCCCTTCGCAACTACGTCACGCGTTAGACCGAGCTGTGCAACTCCTGCGAGGGAGTGCATGAGGTAGTGGGCATTCAGTACTTCATTGACAGCCCCCGAGACGTCACTCTCCTCAAGCACAAGCTCATGTGCTCCGAGCCCAACTCTCTGGCGGTGCTCATGGCCAAGGCGGACAAGTACGCCACAGACGACTCCGTGATGTGGGTCAAGGTGACCGCCTTGGACAAGATTGTCCCCACACCAAATACTCCCAAGCCAGCAGGCGACAATCGACGCGGCGAGAACAACAAGCGCAAGGCGGATCAACTTGATTCGCGCTCCAATAACAAGCTGGTGGCTAACGTGGAGGGAGACGCGCCGGCTACTCAAGCCGGCTCTCAACGGCAGCGGACCGGCAAGAACGACTGGCAACCCAAGCTCACCTTCGAGAAAATGCTCGACGCGCCATGTGATAACCCACAAGTATAGGGGATGGCAACCGTTTTCGAGGGTAGAGTATTCAACCCAAATTTATTGATTCGACACAAGGGGAAGCCAAAGAATATTCTCAAGTATTAGCAGTTGAGTTGTCAATTCAACCACACCTGAAAAACGGAGTATCTGCAGCAAAGTATCAGTAGCAAGGTAGTATGATAGCAACAGTTGCAACAGTAACTAGTAGGCAGCAAAGTGACAGCAGTAGTGACAGAGTAACAACAGCAGAAGTGACAGCGGTAGCAGCAAAGTAACGTAGCAAGGACCAGTAGGAAAAACTCGTAGGCATTGGATCGGTGATGCATGATTATGCTGGATGGTATTCATCATGCAACAGTTATAACACGGAGAGATATGTAACTAGCTCCAGTTCCTCAATGTAATGTAGGCATGTATTCCGTATGTAGTCATGCGTGCTTAGGGAAAGGAACTTCCATGACATATATTGTCCATCCCTCCCGTGGCAGCGGGGTCCTAATGGAAACTACGGGATATTAAGGTTCTCCTTTTAATAAAGAAACGGAACAACACATTAACACTTGGTGAATACATGAACTCCTCATACTATGGTCATCTCCGGGAGTGGTTCCGGCTATTGTCACTCCGGGGTTGCCGGGTCATAACACATAGTAGGTGACTACAACTTACAAGATAGGATCAAGAACACACATATATTGGCGAAAACATAATAGGTTCAGATCTGAAATCATGGCACTCGGGCCCTAGTGACAAGCATTAAGCATGGCAAAGTAGTAGCAACATCAATATCAGAACATAGTGGATACTAGGGATCAATCCCCGTCAAAACTAACTCGATTACATGATAGATCTCATCCAACCTATCACCGTCCAGCAAGCCTACGATGAGATTACTCACGAACGGTGAAGAGCATCATGGAATTGGTGATGAAGGAAGGTTGGTGATGACGATGGCGACGATCTCCCCTCTCTGGAGCCCAGAATGGACTCCAGATCTACCCTCCAGAGGAAGAACTGGAGGTGGCGGCGCCGCCATATCGTAAAACACGATGAACTCTTCTCCTTGATTTTTTTCTGGACGAAAGGGACTAAATAGAGCTGACATTGGAGGCGGTGGAGCTCCTTGGGCCCCACAAGCCCGTCAGGCGCGACTTGGGGGGCCCGTGCCTGGTGGGCTTGTGGGCTCACAGCTCCACACCTCCGGTTGATTCTTGCGCTAGTATTTTTAATATATTCCACAAAAATTCCCCGTAAATTTCCAGGTCATTCCAAGAACTTTTATTTTTGCGCAAAAACAACACCATGGCAATTCTGCTGAGAACAACGTTAGTTCGGGTTAGTTCCATTCAAATCATGCAAATTATAGTCCAAAACAAGGGCAAAAGAGTTTGGAAAAGTAGATACGATGGAGACGTATCAACTCCCCCAAGCTTAAAACCTTGCTTGTCCTCAAGCAATTCAGTTGACAAATTGAAAGAGACAAAAGAAAAACTTTTACGAACACTGTTTGATCTTGTTGTTGCAACTATGTGTAACTCATATCCAGAATTTCAGCAAGATCACAAGCTAACCACATAAGCAAATGACATCTAGGTCTCACGGTAAACTCATATAATGGCATAATCAACTAGCGAGCAAATAATAATAAGTCTCAAACGTCAACACTTCAATCAAAACAATCATGAAGTAGTACGAACAGATGGTATCTCGCTAGCTCTTTCTGAGACCGCAAAACATAAATGCAGGGCACCTTCAAAGACCAAGGGCTGACTAAACATTGTAATTCATGGCAAAGAAGATCTAGTCACAGTCATACTCAATCACAGTTAGAAGCAAAGCATAAAAATGACAGAGGTGCTCTCTAATTGGTGCTTTTATAAGAAGAGGATGACTCAACAGAAACATAAATAGACAGGCCCTTCGCAGAGGGAAGCATTGATTTGCAGAGGTGCCAGAGCTCAAGCTTTTGAAAATAGAGATAATAATTTTGGGTGGCATGCTTTCATTGGCAATGCAATGACCAAGAGTTCTCACCATCTTCCACGCTACACATGCTATAGGCGGTTCCCAAACAGAAAAGTAAAGTTTTGACTCCCCCACCACCGATCAATCACACTCCACGACTAGCCGAATACTTGGGTGCCGTCCAAACCAACATAAATCTAGGGGGAGTTTTGTTTGCAATTATCTTTTCTATTTGAGGATGGAACTGGGCATTCCAATTACCGGCCCCTTTCTCGTGAGTGATAGTGAATAAACACATATCGAGGATAACACGCCTAGCATGGAAGATACTGATAGCCCCCTGTCACCACATGAGCGGTTCGGGCATGCAAAACAGATTATTTTTTGAAGGTTTAGAGAGTGGCACATGCAATTTTACTTGGAACGACAGGTAGATACCGCATATAGGTAGGTATGGTGGACTCATATGGAACAAATTTGGGTTTATGGAAGTGGATGCACAAGCTATATTCCCGCTTAGTACAAGTGAACGCTAGCAAAAGACTGGGAAGCGACCAACTTGAAAGCGACAACAGTCATCAAAATGCACTGAGATTAACCAACATTGAGTGCAAGCATGAGTAGGACATAAATCACCATGAACATGAATATCATAGAGGCTATGTTGATTTTGTTTCAACTACATGCATGAACATGCGCCAAGTCAAGCCACTTGAATCATTCAAAGGAGGATACCATCCTATCATACTACATCATGGTCATCTCAAAATTCATGTTGGCATCCAAGACAAACCATTATAAGCTCCTAGCTAATTAAGCATGGCATCAGAAACTATGATCTCTAAGTTGTTATTGCAAACATGTTTCTCTCACAAAAAAGCTGAATCAGGAACGATGAGCTAGTTATATTTACAAAAACAAAATTGATCGAGTTCATACCAGCTTTTCCAGGCTCAGTCACTTCATCATATATCATCATTATTGCCTTTCACTTGCACGACCGAATGATGTGAACAATAATAAGAGTGCTCGTGCATTGGAGTAAGATGGAATCTGCATGCAAACACAAAGGAGAAGACAAAGTAATATGGCTCTTTGACAGATAAACAGATATGCATGCGAGAGCCACTAAACATTGTAACCATGGTCTTCTACCTTGACCCAAAGAAAAAGAAAACTATTTACACGGGAAAGCTCCCAACAAGCAAAAGAAGAACAAGAAAATCTTTTTGGGTTTTCTCAAACTAGACAAACTCACGAAAAGAAAATGAGAGAAAGAAATAAACTAGCATGGATGATAAAGTGGCAAAGTGTAAACACCGACTAACAAAGTGAAAGTGTAAGCAAGAATATAAAGTCGGTGAGAAACACGTACTCCCCCAAGCTTAGGCTTTTGGCCTAAGTTGGTCTACTCCCAAGGAGGGAAATAACCAGCTCCAGGGTACTCCGGAGTGTACTGAGGGTGCCACTGCTGTGTCAGCTCCTCTGGCTCCCACTGATAAACTAGCGTCTGGTACTCGAGTGGTGGCTCGGGCACGGGCACCTGTGGTTGGGCTATGCCCCAATATGCGTAGATGTCCGAGGGCATAATAATGTACCTGCCTGTATGAAGATTGAACAAAGAAGGAGCAGGCAAAGTAATAGTCTCACGAGTACCCTGACTAAATACTAGGTTAGAAATCATCCTTCTATTTATATCTCTATCAAGAAAGTCATGGCGAACCATGCTATCATAATCTAGATATCTCTCAGGAAGAAGAATCTCTTCTTCCTCGTCCAGTCTAATACGTATCTCAAAATGTCTGGCAAGACGGGTAGCATAGATACCTCCATAGAAAACGCCTTTAGAACGGTTTGTGTTCAACCGTTGAGCTACTATAGCGCCCAAGCTATAAGTTTTATCATTATAAAGGGCTTCGCGCAAGACCGCAAGATCTGGGGAGCTAAGGGACCCAGCTTTCCCATGGCCAATCAAACATTTTCCCACGAACAGTGAGAAGTACTGAAGCACGGGAAAATGTATGCTAGCAGCTCTAGCGCAAGACACTCCTCTCTCCTCTCCTACAACAATAGTATCTATGAAAGCCCCCAAGTCCCGTGGACGAGGTTCATGAATATCCCCAATAAAAGGCAATTTGCAAACATTGCAAAAATCCTGGAGTCACATGCGCTGGGGGATATCATATAACTTGAACTCAACCATAGGAGGATTCTTCCTTGGATAGAAGTTAAAGCTTTGCACGAAAATATTAGTGAGGAGGAGGTATTTCGGACACTTATCTTCAACGAAGGCGGTAAGGCCTGCGTTCTCCACCAAGTAGTAAAAGTCCTCATAAAGTCCGGCGGCGCGTAAGAACACATCGCTTGGCCACTCGCACGCTCGAACTTCTGCAACTCAGGGGACCAGATACTTGGGTTTCTTCTTCTCACTTTCATCATCCTTGGGGTCACGGCTTGAAGAGCCTCTTAAGAACCTCCTCATATTTTCCTTTTTCTATCTCTGAAATTTTCTGAAATTTTTAGTGATTCTAAGGAAAAGTGAACAAGGCTCAACGAAACTCATAGCAACTACTCCGAAAAGTGCCTAGAGGCCATATCACGCATCAAAACTACTTGGGACCAGCTAAAATTAGCATGCAAAGCTCAAGAACAGGATCACCAAGGCAGCAAAAATACGCGACGTATAAGGCACTAGAGCAAAAACTAATTGGACCAATGGAGGAGTCACTTACCAAGGAGCAATTTACCCAAAACAGTTTGGTAAATGGGGCTTTGCACAAGGAGATCGAAAATCACAGCAAGAAGAGCAAGACCACGGTTTTGAGCTACGAAACGATATTTTCTGGAGGTAGGAGAAGCAGATGGGAGCTAGAATAAGTGGAGGGGCTACACATGGGCCCCACAAGCCTGGTAGGCGCGACCAGGGGGGTGCCCGCGCCTCCAGGGCTTGTGGCCCACTGGTGCAGCCCCCTGACTAGCTCTTCGTCTCAGTATTTTGCAAAAATTCCAGAAAAAATCATACTTGGTTTTCAGGACATACGGAGAACTTTTATTTTCGGGGTACTTTTCTTCAGGACGCAAAAACAGAAAACAAGGACAACTAAACTAAATCTATCATTTTTCTTCTAAGCAACCAAAAGTGAAAGCTTGGAACAGAGGTTTGTGACTCCTCGATTCATCCATCTCATGGTCATCGAAAGAAATCTGTCAATGAGGTTGATCAAGTCTCCTTGACAAAAAAATTCGAATTGCAAAAGAAGACGGAAATTTTTTGAATAGTCACTAGGTTACCTCAATGGGGATGTGGATATCCCCAACAAGCAAATCATACTTCATCTTGACAGGAGGAATAGGGCATTCAAAGCTCCCAATAAGAATCGATGAAGTTTTTTCGATAGCATTGATGCAATGTACTCGATATTGTTTCTTTGGAAAGTGCACTGTATGCTCATTACCGTTGACATGGAAAGTGACATTGCCTTTGTTGCAATCTATAACAGCCTCGACAGTGTTTAGAAAGGGTCTTCCAAGGATGGCCGCCATGGCATCATCCTCGGGAATATCCAGAATAACAAAGTTTGTTAAGATAGTGACGTTGGCAACCACAACACGCACATCCTCGCAAATGCCTATATGGAAAGCAGTTGATTTGTCGGCCATTTGCAGAGAGATTTCAGTGGGTGTCAACTTATCCAGTTCAAGCCTACGATAAAGAGAGAGAGGCATAACACTAACACTGGCTCCAAGGTCGCATAAAGCACTTCTAACGTAGTTGCCTTAATGGAGTAAGGTATAGTGGGCACTCCGGGATCACCTAGTTTCTTAGGAGTTCCACCCTTGAAGGTATAATTAGCAAGCATGGTGGAAATCTCAACCTTAGCTATCCTCCTCTTATTAGTCACAATATCCTTCAGGTACTTAGCGTAAAGAGACATTTTGAGCATATCTGTCAAACGCATTTGCAGAAAGACAGGTCTAATCATTTCAACAAATCGCTCAAAATCCTCATCATCCTTTTTCTTGGATGGTTTGGGAGGAAAGGGCATAGGTTTCTGAACCCATGGTCCCCTTTCTTTACCATGCTTCCTAGCAGCGAATTCGTTCTTATCGTATGTTCTATTCTCAGGCTGTGGGTTATCAAGATCAACAGGTTCAATCTCCACATCCTTATCATTGCTAGGTTGAGCATCATCGTGAACATCACTATCGATATTATCGTTAGGCTCATGTTCATCACCAGATTGTGTTTCGGCATCAGAGACAAAGACATCGTTTGGACTCTCAGGTGTAACAGCAACATGGTTGCTAGCGTGCAAATTCCAATCATCTTTCTTCTTCTTTCTAGGATGACTAGGTGCATCAATGCTAACTCCTTGAGAATCTTGTTCAATTCTCTTAGGATGACTCTGATGATACAAAGGTTCCTGGGTCATTCTTCCGCCTCTAGTGATGACTCTGACAGAATTGTCATTCAACTCATTGAGCAAGTCATTTTGAGCCTTAAGTACTTGTTCTACCTGAGTAGTAATCATAGAGGCGTGTTTACTCAAGAGCTTAAGATCATTGACGTTTCTGTCCACACAAGCACTTAAATGACTAAGCATACGAGCATTCTGTTCCAATCGTCTGCTAACATAATCATTGAAACTTTGTTGTTTGGCAACAAAGTTATCAAATTCATCCAGGCATAAGCTAGCAGGTTTATCAAAGGGAATATCACTCTCATTGAATCTATAGAGAGAATTTACTTCTACTACCAATATCGGGTTATCAAGACCATGGATCTCTTCGATAGGTGGTATATTTTTGACATCTACAGATTTAATGCCTTTCTCTTTCATAGATTTCTTAGCTTCTTGCATATCTTCAGGACTGAGGAATATAATACCTCTTTTCTTAGGAGTTGGCTTCGGAGGTGGTTCGGGAATAGTCCAAGCATTCTCATTGCACAAGATATTATTCGGTAGGATCTCAGCTTGTTCTACAGTCCGTTCCCTAAAAACACAACCAACACAACTATCTAGGTGGTCTTTAGAAGCATCGATAAGTCCGTTATAGAAGATATAAAGTATTTCATTCTTCTCAAGAGGGTGATCAGGCAAAGCATTCAGTAGCTGGACGAGCCTCCCCCAAGCTTGTGGGAGACTCTCTTCTTCAACTTGCGAAAAGTTGTATATTTCCTTCAAGGCAGCTTGCTTCTTATGGGCAGGGAAATATTTTTCACAGAAGTAGTAGATCATATCCTGGGGGCTACGCACACAACCAGGAGCAAGAGATGTGAACCAAGTCTTAGCATCATCCTTTAGCGAGAAAGGAAACAGCTTAATGATATAGTAGTGGGAGATCTTTTCCTCACTCGTGAATAGGGTGGCTATATCGTGCAGTTTGGTAAGATGGGTACAACCGTTTCAGACTCATAACCGTGAAAAGGATCAGATTCGACCAGAGTGATTAACTCACGGTCAACAGAGAATACATAATCCTTATTGGTCACAAAGATAGGCAAAGTGGCAAACTTCGGGTCATATTTCATCCTAGCGTTCAAAGATTTTTCTTTCCACTTGCGCAGTAAATTCTCAGCATCATAGCTATCCTTACAATCAAGAAAGTCCTCAGCTATCTCTCCCTCCATAACATAACACTCAGGAATATCAGGCAATTCATACCTAGGAGAGCTAGTTCTAACAGGCAAAATAGCAGGTTCTACTTCAATAGTCTTAGCAGTTTCAGAAGTATCATCACATCTAGCAGCAACTCTAGCAATTTGTGCATCGAGCAATGCACCTAGTGGAAAAGCATTATCAAGCATAGCATCATCATAAGCATCATTGACAACAGAAGTAGCATCATCAAGCACATGCGACATATCAAGATTTCTAGCAGGAGGTGGTGTCATAAACTTACTCATAACTGAAGGTGAATCAAGTGCGGAGCTAGATGGCAGTTCCTTACCTCTCCTCGTAGTTGAGGGCAAGACTTTAGTTCTTAGATCTTTTGGATTCCTCATAGTGACCAGCAGACATAAATCCCAAGTGACTCAGAGAATATTGCTAAGCTTCCCCGTCAACGGCGCGAGAAAATAGTCTTGATAACCCACAAGTATAGGGGATCGCAACAGTTTTCGAGGGAAGAGTATTCAACCCAAATTTATTGATTCGACACAAGGGGAAGCCAAAGAATATTCTCAAGTATTAGCAGTTGAGTTGTCAATTCAACCACACCTGAAAGACTTAGTATCTGCAGCAAAGTATCAGTAGTAAGGTAGTATGATAGCAACAGTAGCAACAGTAACCTGTAGCAGCAAAGTGATAGCAGTAGTGACAGAGTAACAACAGCAGCAGTGACAGCGGTAGCAGCAATGTAACGTAGCAAGGACCAGTAGGAAAAACTCTTAGGCATTGGATCGGTGATGGATGATTATGCCGGATGGTATTGATCATGCAAGAGTTATAACACAGAGAGATATGTAACTAGCTCCAGTTCGTCAATGTAATGTAGCCATGTATTACGTGCTTAGGGAAAAGAACTTGCATGACATCTATTGTCCATACCTCCCGTGGCATCGGGGTCCTAATGGAAACTATGGGATATGAAGTTTCTCCTTTTAATAAAGAACCGGACCAACGCATTAACACTTGGTGAATACATGAACTCCTCATACTATGGTCATCTCCGGGAGTGGTTCCGGCTATTGTCACTCCGCGGTTGCCGGGTCATAACACATAGTAGGTGACTACAACTTGCAAGATAGGATAAAGAACACACATATATTGGCGACAACATAATAGGTTCAGATATGAAATCATGGCACTCGGGCCCTAGTGACAAGCATTAATCATGGAAAAGTAGTAGCAACATCAATCTCAGAACATAGTGGATACTAGGGATCAATCCCCGTCAAAACTAACTCGGTTACATGATAGATCTAATCCAACCCATCACTGTCCAGCAAACCTACGATGAGATTACTCACGAACGGTGAAGAGCATCATGGAATTGGCGATGAAGGAAGGATGGTGATGACGATGTCGACGATCTCCCCTCTCTGAAGCCCAGAACGGACTCCAGATCTGCCCTCGAGAGGAAGAACAGGAGGTGGCGGCGCCTCCGTATCGTAAAACGCGATGAACTCTTCTCCTTGATTTTTTTCGGACGAAAGGGACTAAATAGAGCTGAGATTGGAGGCGGTGAAGCTTCGTGGGCCCCACAAGCCTACCAGGCGCGACCAGAGGGGGGGCGCGCCTGGTGGGCTTGTGGGCTCACAGCTCCACCCCTCCGGTTGATTCTTGCGCCAGTATTTTTAATATATTCTACAAAAATTCCTCGTAAATTTCCAGGTCATTCCCAGAACTTCTATTTCTGCGCAAAAACAACACCATGGCAATTCTATTGAAAACAACGTTAGTCCGGGTAAGTTCCATTCAAATAATGCAAATTAGAGTCCAAAACAAGGGCAAAAGAGTTTGGAAAAGTAGATACGATGGAGATGTATCACCATGCGAGATGCACACTGGGCGAAGCCCGCTACCCATACCCTCCGACAGTGCAGCTTTGCGCAGCGACTGTCGCGAGGAGAGGG
This sequence comes from Hordeum vulgare subsp. vulgare, assembly GCF_904849725.1. Classification (NCBI taxonomy): domain Eukaryota; kingdom Viridiplantae; phylum Streptophyta; class Magnoliopsida; order Poales; family Poaceae; genus Hordeum; species Hordeum vulgare. The sequence goes on from NC_058518.1 coordinate 307,560,070, forward strand.
CCTGCCGGCTCCCCCAGGTGCAGCTGTTGCGCCTCGTGCTCCGGCTCCTAGGGCGGCTCCGGCTCCACCACCGCCACCTCCCATCGACGGCCTCCTGCACGACGATTCATAGCTATCTCCCACTACGCCTACCTCTAGATGAAGATGCCGGGTCCAAAGGGCATCATCACCATCGCTGGCGACTACAAGAAGTCGCTCGAGTGCGCACAAGACAGCAGCCGTTTGGCCGACGCCATGGTGATTTCTAAGGAGAGTTCATATCGACCGGCTCGTGGCTCAGGCTACCGAGCAGCCGACGATCCCTACTCCACCATCCCAGTAAGCTGTCGAAGGCTCACTCAAGCCGGCCAAAGAAACCAAGCAGGTGCCACTCGATCCTGCAAACCCCAAGCACTGTGTCACCATTGGGGCTAACCGATACGTCTCCAACGTATCTATAATTTTTGATGGTTCCATGCTATTATCTTGTCAAATTTGGATGTTTTGTATGCATGAATATGGTATTTTATATCTTTTTTGGGACTAACCTATTAACTCAGTGCCAAGTGCCAGTTTATGTTCTTTCCGTGTTTTTTACCCTTTTCAAAGAAGAATATTAAATGGAGTCCAAACAGAATAAAATCTGCGGAATGATTTTTTCTGTAACAGAAGATACACACGGAACTTGAGAACCAAGGCAAAGGACCCCAGGGGAGGTCACAAGCCCCCTAGCCGCGGCCTGGGGGGCACCTACCAGGCTTGTGGGCCCCACGTGGCTCCTTTGCCCTACTTCTTTTGCCTATAAATTCCGTAAAAATCCAAAACCACTAGAGAGAGCCACGAAAATACTTTTTCACCACCGCAAGCTTCTGTCTCCGCAAGATCCCATCTGGGACCGTTCTGGTGCCCTGTCGGAGGGGGATTCGGACACGGAGGGCTTCTTCATCAACACCATTGCCTCTCCGATGATGCGTGAGTAGTTCACCACACACCTTCGGGTCCATAGCTAGTAGCTAGATGGCTTCCTCTCTTTCTTGGATCTTCAATACAAAGTTCTCCATGATCTTCATGGAGATCTATCGGATGTAACCTTCTTTTGCGGTGTGTTTGTCGAGATCCGATGAATTGTGGATTTATGATCAGATTATCTATGAATGTTATTTGAGTCTCCTCCAATCTCGTATATGCATGATTTCGTATCCTTGTAATTCTCTTCGAGTTGTGGGTTTTGTTTGGCCAACTAGATCTATAATTCTTGCAATGGGAGAAGTGCTTGGTTTTTGGTTTATACCGTGTGCTGTCCTCATGTAGTGACAGAAGGGATAGCGAGGCACGCATTATGTTGTTGCCATCAAGGCTAAAAAGATGTGGTTTATATCTATTGCATGAATCTATCCCTCTACATCATGTCATCTTGCTTAAGGCGTTACTCTGTTTGTTATGAACTCCATACACTAGATGCATGTTGGATAGCGGTCGATGTGTGGAGTAATAGTAGTAGATGCAGAAAGTATCGGTCTACTTGTCTCGAACGTGATGCCTATATGTATGATCATTGCCTTAGATATCATCATGACTTTGCGCGATTCTACCAATTGTTCGATAGTAATTCGTTCACCCACCGTAATACTTGCTATCATGAGAGAAGCCTCTTGTGAGCACTATGGCCCCCGGGTCTACTTCACATTCTATTTTCAGTTCCACAAAATTAATTTTTTGCACTTTTCACCTTCAGACCTCACCTTCCAAATAACCGTGAAGGGATTGACAACCCCTTTATAGCGTTGGGTGCAAGTTTGTTTGTTTTTGCGCAGGTACATTGGTGCATCATCTTGATACTCCTACTGGATTGATACCTTGGTTCTCAAACTGAGGGAAATACTTACTGCTGCTGTGCTGCATCACCCTTTCCTCTTCAAGGGAAAAACCAACGCAAGCTCAAGAGGTAGCAAGAAGAATTTCTGGCGCCGTTGCCGGGGAGGATCAAGTCAAGAATAGTCTCCCGTCAACGTGCCAATTTCTGGCACCGTTGTCGGGGAGTATTCAAAGTGAAGCTTATCCAAGTAACTATCGCAAACTCATCTCTTGCATTTACATTATTTGCCTTTTGCCTCTCGTTTTCCTCTCCCTCACTTCTGAAAAAACAAAATTTACAAAAATATTTGCCTTATTCGTTTGCCTTTCCTTTGCTTGTATGCTATGTGCCTTCAATATGCTTGCATCTTCGCTTGCTGAAAATCTATTGATATGGATCCTCATCCACTTGCTAATCTCTTTAAGAGATCCAATTATGTTGAACCAATTGCTAGTGAGTTGAGTGCACTTGACTATCTTTATGAAGTTTTGCTTGAGATACGTGAATCTGAAAATTGTGATGAAGAAATTTATGAAGTGATTCACGAGGGCTCCTTGAATGAAAAGCATGATTGCAATGGTTTCACTATGAATTCTATTAATGTCAATCATGCTAAAAATATTCAAAACCCTAAGCTTGGGGATGCTAGTTTTGCTATGTCCACTACTTGTTGCAATGATCATGATTGGGGTAATGATTTTTCTTATGATCTTGAAAATTTGTTTAAGCCTCATGATGAATATGATATTTGCAATAATATTGAAAGTGGGTTTGGAGAAGTCATGACTTTAGTTGATGATAATCCCACTATTTTTGAAGAGTGTCAACTTTGCAAGCATGTGGATCATGAAACAAATATCCTACTTGATAGCTATATTGTTGAATTTGAATATGATCCCACATGTAGTTGCTATGAAAGAGGAAAATATTGTGGTAGAAACTTTCATATCACTAAATCACCTCTCGTTATGTTGAGATTGCTATTGTCTGTTTCTTCTTCCTTGCATATGGTCATTATTACTTGTCTTGATAATTTGTGTTCCTATAAAATGCCTATGCATAGGAAGTATGTTAGACTTAGATGTTATTTTCACATGCTTTATGATGCTCTCGTTGTGCTTCAATTCTTGTTTTTTTATGTGAGCATCACTGAATTATCAATGCCTAGCTAAGGGCGTTAAACAATAGCGCTTGTTGGGAGGCAACCCAATGAATTTATCTTTGCTTTTTGATTTCTGTTTTGTTGTGTCCACACCATCATAATTCTATTATGATTGTGTTTTTTTATGTTTATTTTTGTGTTTGTGCCAAGTAGAACCTTTATGATCAGTTTTGGTGATGGTCGTTTGATCGTGCTGAAAAAGACAGAAACTTTGCGCTCATGAAATTATTTTTCATTCCTATCAAGAAAGAGATTTTGAGTTGATTATTTTTTATGCTGGTTGATATACAAATTTCCCTAATTGTCATAATTTTTCAGAATTTTTGGGATACCATAAGTATACGAAGTATACAGATTTCTACAGACTGGTCTGTTTTTGACAGATTCTGTTTTTGTTGTGTTGATTGCTTATTTTGATGAAACTATGGATAGTATCGGGGGATACTAGCCATGGAAAAGTGAGAATACAGTAATATAACACCAATCTAAATAGGAATCAATATTACTACAGTACCTAAAGAGTGTTGGTTTGTTTTGTGGTGCTAATGATATCACGAGTTTCTGTTTAAGTTTTGTGTTGTGAAGTTTTCAAGTTTTGGGTGATGTTCTCGTGGACAATGGGATAAAGAGTGGAAAGAGCTTAGGCTTGGGGATTCCCAAGGCATCCCAAGTAAAATTCAAGGACACCAAAAAGCCTAAGCTTGGGGATGCCCCGGGAAGGCATCCCCTCTTTCGTCTTCAATCCATCGGTAACGTTACTTGGAGCTATATTTTTATTCACCACATGATATGTGTTCTGCTTAGAGCATCGTGTATTATAGGAGTCTTTTCTTTTTGTTTTGTCATAATCATCCTTGCTGTACACCTGTTGAGAGGGACATGCACTCATCATGAATTTGCTAGAATACTCATTGAGCTTCACTTATATCTTTTGAGCTAGATAACTTTGCTCTAGTGCTTCACTTAGATCTTTTTAGAGCACGGCGGGGTCATATTTTGGAGAAATAAGAACTCTCGATCTTCACTTATATATTTTTGAGAGTGCTCTCTCTAAGTAACTTGGTAATTGGCGTGTGGTATGGAAGTAGTCCTAAAGATGATAGGCATCCAAAGAGGATATAATAAAAACTTCCATATTCTTGTGCATTGATTAGTAAAGAGAAGTTTGATTCCTCTCAATTAGTTTTGAGATATGGATATGGTAGTATTAGAGTTATGTTAGTAGGGTGTTGTGAATCTAGAAATACTTGTGTTGAAGTTAGTGATTCCCGTAGCATGCATGTATGGTGAACCGCTATGTTAGGAAGTCGGAGCATAATTGATTTATTGATTGTCATCCTTTGTGTGGCGGTCGAGATCGCGCGATGGTTAACACCTACCAACCCTTCCCCTAGGAGTACGCGTTTTGCACTTTGTTTCGATTGCTAATAAAACTTTCGCAATAAGTATATGAGTTCTTCATGACTAATGTGAGTCCATGGTATAGATGCACTTTCACCTTCCACCATTGATAGCCTCTCTAGTGTCGCACAACTTTCGCCGGTGCACAAACCCACCATATACGTCCCTCGAAACAGCCACCATACCTACCTACTATGGCATTTTCATAGCCATTCCGAGATATATTACCATGCAACTCCCATCGTTCCGTCTCATGACTTGTGCTGTTACTTTCATATTGCCATTGCATGATCGTAAGATAGCTTGCGCGATGTTTCAACATCATATGCTAAGCTAGATCGTTGCACATCCCGGTACACTGCCAGAGGCATTTCCAAAAGAGTCATCATTTGCTCTAAGAGTTGAGTTGTAAGTAAATAAAAGTGTGATGATCATCATTATTAGATCATTGTCCCATGTGAGGAAATAAAAAAAAGAGGCCAAAGATGCCCACCAAAAAAAATGAAAAAAAGAGGCCAAAGAGCCCAAACAAAAAAAATGAGAGAAAAAGAGAGAAGGGACAATGCTACTATCTTTTTCCACACTTGTGCTTCAAAACAGCACCATGTTCTTCATGATAGAGAGCCTCTCGTTTTGTCACCTCCATATGCTAGTGGGAATTTTCATTATATAACTTGGCTTGTATATTCCAGTGATGGGCTTCCTCAAAATTGCCCTAGGTCTTTGTGAGCAAGCAAGTTGGGAGCAGACCCACTAGTTTTCCTCTTGAGCTTTCACACACTTATAGCTCTAGTGCATCCATTGCATGGTTCTCCCTACTCATTCACATTGATATCTACTGATGGGCATCTCCATAGCTCGTTGATATGCCGAGTCAATGTGAGCATCTCCTCCTTTTTGCCTCACAACCTCGACCACACTCTATACCACCTATAGTGCTATATCCATGGCTCATGCTCATGTATTGCGTGAGAGTTGAAAAAGTTTGAGAAAGTAAGAGTGCGAAAACAATTACTTGGCCAATACCGGGGTTGTGCATGATTTAAATTCGTTGTGTGGGGATGATGGAGCATAGCGAGACTATATGATTTTGTAGGGATAACTTTCTTTGGCCTTGTTATTTCAAAAGTTCATGATCACTTTGCTAGTATGCTTGAAGTACTATTGTTTTCATGTCAATAGTAAACTATTGTTTTGAATCTTACGGATCTGAACATTCATGCCACAAGAAAGAAATTATGAAGGACAAATATGTTAGGTAAAATTCCACATCAAAAATTCAGTCTTTATAACTTCCCTACTCGAGGATGAGCAGGAGTTAAGCTTGGGGATGCTTGATACGTCTCCAACGTATCTATAATTTTTGATGGTTCCATGCTATTATCTTGTCAACTTTGGATGTTTTGTATACATGAATTTTCTATTTTATATCTTTTTTGGGACTAACCTATTAACTCAGTGCCAAGTGCCAATTTCTGTTTGTTCCGTGTTTTTGATCCTTTTCAGAGAATAATATTAAACGGAGTCCAAACGGAATAAAATCTGCGGAATGATTTTTTCTATAACAGAAGATACACAGGGAACTTGAGAACCAAGGCAAAGGACCCCAGGGGAGGTCACAAGCCCCCTAGCCGCGACCTGGGGGGCGCCTACCAGGCTTGTGGGCCCCATTTGGATACTTTTCCCTACTTCTTTCGCCTATAAGTTTCGTAAAAATCTAGAACCACCAGAGAGAGCCATGAAAATACTTTTCCGCTGCCGCAAGCTTCTGTCTCCGCAAGACCCCATCTGGGGACCGTTCTGGTGCCCCGCCAGAGGGGGATTCGTACATGGAGGGCTTCTTCATCAACACCATTGCCTCTCCGATGATGCATGAGTAGTTATCCACAGACCTTCGGGTTCATAGCTAGTATCTAGATGGCTTCTTCTCTCTCTTGGATCTTCAATACAAAGTTCTCCATGATCTTCATGGAGATCTATCCGATGTAACCTTGTTTTGCGGTGTCTTTGTCGAGATCCGATGAATTGTGGATTTATGATCAGATTATCTACGAATGTTATTTGAGTCTCCTCTGATCTCTTATATGCATGCTTTCATATCCTTGTAATTCTCTTCGAGTTGTGGGTTTCGTTTGGCCAACTTGATCTATAATTGTTGCAATGCGAGAAGTGCTTGGTTTTGGGTTCATACCATGCGGTGTCCTCACCCAGTGACAAAAGGGGTAGCGAGGCACGCATTGTGTTGTTGCCATCAAGGGTAAAAAGATGGGGTTTATATCTATTGCATGAATCTATCCCTCTACATCATGTCATCTTGCTTAAGGCGTTACTCTGTTTGTTATGAACTCAATACACTAGATGCATGCTGGATAGCGGTCGATGTGTGGAGTAATAATAGTAGATGCAGAAAGTATCGGTCTACTTGTCTCGGACGTGATGCCTATATGTATGATCATTGCCTTAGATATCATCATGACTTTGCTCGACAGTAATTCGTTCACCCACTGTAATACTTGCTATCATGAGAGAAGCCTCTAGTGAACACTATGGCCCTCGGGTCTACTTCACATCCTATTTTCAGTTCCATAAAATTACTTTGTTGCACTTTTCAACTTAAGATCTCACCTTGCAAATAATCGTGAAGGGATTGATAACCCCTTTATAGCGTTGGGTGCAAGTTTGTTTGTTTTTGCACAGGTACATTGGTGCATCATCTTGATACTCCTACTGGATTGATACCTTGGTTCTCAAACTGAGGGAAATACTTAATACTGTTGTGCTGCATCACCCTTTCCTCTTCAAGGGAAAAACCAACTCAAGCTCAATAGGTAGCTGACTCACAGTCTCTCGCAATGGCTAGACGACTGCTATTCTTGATTGCTCAACAATTAGAAATTGTCTTGCAATTACCCACCAGCGCGTGGGATCGAGGCAGTTTTCGAGGGTAGAGTATTCAACCCAAATTTGTTGGTTCGCCAAGGAAGTGAGAGGATACTCCCAAGTATTAGCAGCTGAACATGTCAGATTCAACCACACCTGAAAGATTAATATCTGCAAGCAAAGTATCAACATCAAAGTAGTATGATAACAACGGTGTCACAAACGATCTGTTGACACAGCAGACTATTTCTGACGATCGTATCAATGGTGCCAGCCGTTGCCCGTTGACGGAAATTGTCTTTTCCCGTCAAAAACGAGCAAATCAGAATTGTAGCAGGTAGCAGCAGTGTAACGAGTAGCAGCGGTGGCAAGGAACATCAGTAGTGACAGTAGTAGCAAGTAACAACAGTAGAAAGTAGCAACAGTAGCAATTAACAACAGCAGCAACAGTAGTAACAGCAGGAGTGGAACAAACTCGTAGGCAATGGGTCGGTGATTTGTTTGGATGATATTCATCATGCAATAGTTACAACACGGAGAGATATGTGGCTAGCTCTCGTTTGTCAATGTGATGTAGGCATGCATTCCGTGTGTCGTCATACGTGCTTAGGGAAAAGAACTTGCATGACATCTATTGTCCATCCCTCCCGTGGCAGCAGGGTCCAAAAGGAAACTACGGGATATTAAGGTTCTCCTTTTAATAAAGAACCGGACCAACGCATTAGCACTTGGTGAACACATGAACTCCTCAAACTATGGTCATCACCGGGAGTGGTTCCGGTTATTGTCACTCCAGGGTTGCCGGATCATAACACATAGTAGGTAACTACAACTTGCAAGATCGGATCTAAAACACACATATATTGGTGACAACATAATAATTTCAGGTCTGAAATCATGGCACTCGGGCCCTAGTGACAAGCATTAAGCATGGCAAAGTAGTAGCAACATCAATCTCAGAACATAGTGGATACTAGGGATCAATCCCCGTCAAAACTAACTCGATTACATGATAGATCTCATCCTACTCATCACCGCCCAGCGAGCCTACGAATAGATTACTCACGAACGATGAAGAGCTTCATGGAATTGGAGAGGGAAGAAGGTTGATGATGACGATGGCGACGATTTCCCCTCTCCGGAGCCCAAAACGGACTCCAGATCTGCCCTCGAGATGAAGATCAGGATGTGGCGGCGCCTCCGTATCGCAAACGCGACGAAATCTTCTCTCTTGATTTTTTCTGGGACGAAAGTGAATTTATAGAGCTGAGATTGGGGGCAGCAGAGCCACGTGGGCCCCACAAGCTTGCTAGCCGCCACCAGTGGGGTGGCGGCTATATGGCTTGTGGCCCACTGGCCCATCCCCTCTGGTGGATCTTTGCGTAGGTATATTTCATATTTGCCAGAAATATTCTCCGTAAATTTTCAGGACGTTCTGAGAACTTTCATTTCTGCACAAAAACAACACCAAGGCAATTCTGTTGAAAACAACGTCAGTCCAGGTTAGTTCCATTCAAATCATGCAAATTAGTGTCCAAAACAAGGGCAAAAGAGTTTGGAAAAGTAGATACGATGGAGACGTATCAACTCCCCCAACCTTAAAACCTTGCTTGTCCTCAAGCAACTCAGTTGACAAACTGAGAGAGAAAGAAAAACTTTGACAAACACTATTTGATCTTGTTGTTGCAACTATGTCTAACTCATAACCAGAATTTCAGCAAGATCACAAGTTAACCACATAAGCAAGTGACACAAAGGTCTCACGGTAAACTAATATCAATGGCATAATCAGCTAACGAGCAAATAATAATGAGTTTCAAATACCAACACTTCAATCAAAACAAGCATGAGGCAATATGAATAGGTGGTATCTCGCTAGTTCTTTTTGAGACCGCAAAACATAAATGCAGAGCACTTTCAAAGATCAAGGGCTGACTAAACATTGTAATTCATATCAACGAAGATCCAGTCATAGTCATACTCAATATCAATAAAAAGCAAAGCATAAAAATGACAGAGGTGCTCTCTAATTGGTGCTTATAAAAGAAGAGGATGACTCAACAGGAAAATAAATAGTGAGGCCCTTCGCAGAGGGAAGCATTGATTTGCAGAGGTGCCAGAGCTCAAGCTTTGAAAATAGAGATAATAATTTTGGGTGGCATGCTTTCATTGTCAACGCAATGACCAAGAGTTCTCAATATCTTCCATGTTACTCATGCTATAGGCGGTTCCCAAACAGAAAAGTAAAGTTTTAACTCCCCCACCACCAATCAATCACACTCCACGGCTAGCCGAATCCTCGGGAACCGTCCATACTAACATCAATCCGGGGGGAGTCTTGTTTTATAGTTATGTTTTTGATTTAAGCGTGGAACTGGACATTCCAATTACCGGCCCCTTTCCCGTGAATGACAGTGAATAAACACATGTCGAGGATAACACTCCTAGCATGGAAGATACCAATAGCCCCCTGTCACCACATGAGCGGTTCGGGCATGCAAAACAGATTATTTCTTGAAGGTTTAGAGAGTAGCACATGCAAATTTACTTGGAACGGCAGGTAGATACCGCAAATAGGTAGGTATGGTGGACTCTCATGGAAATTTTTTTGGGTTTATGGAAGTGGATGCACAAGCAGTATTCCGCTTAGTACAAGTGAAGGCTAGCAAAAGACTAGGAAGCGACCAACTAGAGAGCGACAACAGTCATCAAGATGCAATGAGTTTGACTAATATTGAATGCAAGCATGAACAAGATATAAATCACCATGAACACGAACATCATAGAGGCTATGTTGATTTTGTTTCAACTAGATGCATGAACATGCGCCAAGTCAAGCCACTTGAATCATTCAAAGGAGAATACCATCCTATCATACTACATCATAGTCATCTCAAAATCAATGTTGGCATTCAAGACAAACCATTATAAGCTTTCAGCTAGTTAAGCATGGCATCAGAAACTATGATCTCTAAGTTGTCATTGCAAACATGGTTCTCTCACAACAAAGCTGAATCTGGGATGACAAGCTAGTCATATTTATAAAAACAAAATAGATAGAGTTCATACCAGCTTTTCCAGTCTCAGTCACTTCATCATATATCATCATTATTGCCTTTCATTTGCACGGTTGAACGATGTGAAGAATAATAAGTGTGCTCGTGCAATGGACTAAGCTGAAATCTGCAGGCAAACACAAAGGAGAAGACAAAGTAATATGGCTCTTTGAAAGCTAAACACGTATGCATGCAAGAACCACTAAACATTGTAACCAATATCTTCTACCTTGACCCAAAGAAAAACAAAACTATTTACACGGGTAAGCTCCCAACAAGAAAAAAGAAGAAAGGAAAATCTTTTGGGTTTTCTCAAAAGGACACAAAACAAGAAAACGAAAATAGACTAGCATGGATAATACAGTGGCAAAGTGTAAACACCGGCTAACAAAGTGAAAGCATAAGCATGAATGTAAGGTCGGTGAGAACACGTACTCCCCCAAGCTTAGGCTTTTGGCCTAGCTTGGTCTACTCCCAAGGTGGGAAATAACCAGATCCAGGATACTCCGGAGCAGACTGTGGATGCCACTGCTGTGTGAGCTCCTCTGGCTCCCACTGATAAACTGTCGTCTGGTACTCGACTGGCGGCTCGGGCACGAGAACATGTGGTTGGGCCAAGCCCCAATATGCGTAGATGTCCCAGGGCATAATAGTGTACCTACCTGCATGAGGATCAAACAAAGAAGGAGCAGGCAAAGTAATAGTCTCTCGAGTACCCTGACTAAATACCAGGTTATAAATCATCCGTCTACTAGCATCTCTATCCGGAAAATGATGGCGAACCATGCTGTCATAATCCAGATATTTCTCAGGGAGAAGCATCTCTCCTTCCTCTCCCAGTCTAATGGGTATCTCAAAGTGTCTGGCAAGACGGGTAGCATAGATACCTCCATAGACGACACCCTTGGAACGGTTGGTGTTCAACTACTGGGCTACTATCGCACCTAGGCTATAAGTCTTATCGTTATAAAGGCCTTCGCGCAAAATCGCAAGGTCTCGAGAACTAAGTGATCCAGCCTCCCCACGGCCAATCAAACATTTTACCAAAAATAATGAGAAGTACCGAAGCACAGGAAAATGTATGCTAGCAATCCTAGCGCGAGACACTCCTCTCTCCTCTCCAACAGCAATAGTACCAATGAAATCCTCCAAGTCCCGTGGACGAGGGTCACGGATATCCCCAACATAAGGTAATTTGCATACATTGCTAAAATCCTGTAGCGTCATGCACTGGGGGACATCGTATATCATGAACTCAACCATGGGAGGATTCTTCCTCGGATAAAAGTTGAAGCTTTGAACAAAAATATTGGTGAGGAGGAGGTATTGCGAGCACTTATCTTCAACGAACGAAGTAAGACCTGCGTTCTCCACTAAGTAATAAAAGTCTTCATAAAGCCCAGCGGCGCGCAAAAATTCATCACTTGGCCATTCGCACGCTCGAACTTTTGTGACTCGAGGGACTACATACTTGGGGTGGTTCTTCTCATCCTCCTTGGGGTTACGGCTTGAAGAGCCTCTCAAGAACCTCCTCATCTTTTCCTTTTTCTAGCTTTGAAAAATTCTAAAAGTTTTAGAGACTTCTAAAGAAAAGTGAGTAGAGATTAACCCAACTCATAGCAACTACTCCTACTAGTGCCTAGAGACCGTATCACGCGCTAATACTACTTGGGACCAGCTAAATCAGCATTTCTAGCTCAAGAACAGGGTCACCAAGGTAGCAAGAATACGCGAAGGATAAAGCACTAGAGCAAAAACTAATTGGACTAATAGAGGAGTCACTTACCAAGCAGTAATTTCCCCAAAACGGTTCGGAGAATGGTGCTTTGAGCAAGGAGATCGAAAATCATAGCCAAATGAGCAAGAACACGGGTTTGAGCTGCGAAACATTTTTTTCTGGAGGTGGAAGAAGAGGATGGGAGCTGGAATGAGTGGAGGGGTCCCTGTGGGCCCCACAAGCTTGCTAGCCGCCACCAGGGGGGTGGCGGCTGCAGGGCTTGTGGCCCACTGGTCTGGCCCCCAGGCCAGCTCTCAGGCCCAGTATTTTTCAAATATTCCAGAAAAAATCATACTAAATTTTCAGGACCATCGGAAAACTTTTATTTTCGGGTATTTTTCTCCGGGACGCTAAAACAGAAAACAGGAAAAACTAAACTAAATCTATCATTTTTCTTCTAAGCAACAGAAAATGAAAGCTCAAAACAAGGGTATGTGACTCTTTGATTCATCCATTTCATGGTCATTGAAATAAATCCGTCAATGGGGTTGATCAAATCCTCATGACAAAACCTTCTCGAATCGCAAGAGAGAACGAAGAATTTTCGAATAGCCACTAAGTCACCTCAATGGGGATATGTATCTCCCCAACAAGAAAATCATACTTCATCTTGACACAAGGAATAGGGCATTCAAAGCTCCCAATAAGAATCGATGAAGTCTTTTCGATAGCATTGATGCAATGTACTTGATATCGTTTATTCAGAAAGTGCACTGTGTGCTCATTACCGTTGACATGGAAAGTGACATTGCCTTTGTTGCAATCTGTAACAGCCCCTGCAGTGTTTAAAAAGGGTCTTCCGAGGATGACAACCATGGCATCATCCTCGGGAATATCCAAGATAACAAAGTCTGTTAAGATAGTGGTGTTAGCAACCACAACAGGCACATCCTCGCAAATGCCGATAGGGAAAGCAGTTGATTTGTCGGCCATTTGCAGAGAAATTTCAGTGGATGTCAACTTATCCAATTCAAGTCTACGATAGAGAGAGAGCGTCATAACACTAACACCGGCTCCAAGGTCACATAAGGCAGTTCTTACGTAGTTTCCTTTAATGGAACAAGGTACAGTGGGCACTCCGGGATCACCAAGTTTCTTAGGAGTTCCACCTTTGAAAGTCTAATTGGCAAGCATGGTGGAGATCTCAAGATCTGGTATCTTCCGTTTATTGGTCACGATATATTTCATGTACTTGGCATATGGAGACATTTTGAGCATATCAGTTAATCGCATCTGTAGAAAGATGGGTCTTATCATCTCAACGAAGCGCTCAAAATCCTCATCATCCTTTTTCTTGGATGGCTTAGGAGGAAAGGGCATAGATCTCTGAACCCATGGCTCCCTTTCTTTACCATGCTTCCTAGCAGTGAAGTCATTCTTATCGTATCTCTTAGGTTGTGGGTTATCAGGATTAACCGTAGGTTCAATCTCCACATCCTCATCATTGCTAGGTTGAGCATTATTATGAACATCACTGTCCATATTGTCACCAAGTTCATGTTCATCACCAGATTGTGTTTCTGCATCAGACGCAGAATTATCATTAGGTTCTTCAGGTGTGACAATATTTGGTGAACTGGCATGTAGGATCTATCATCCTTCTTCTTCTCCTTAGGATGACTGGGTGTATCAGCAGTAATTCCTTGAGAATCTTGATCAATTCTCTTAGGATGACCTTCAGGATACAAAGGTTCCTGAGTCATTTTGCCTCCTCTAGTAATGACTCTGACAGAGTTGTCATTTAATTCATTGAGCAAGTCATTCTGAGCTTTAAGTACTTGTTCTACCTGAGTAGTACTCAGAAGCTTCAGATCATTGACATTTCTGTCTACACAAGCACTTAAATGTCTAAGCATACGAGTACTTTGTTCCAAATGTCTGCTAACATAATCATTGAAACTCTGTTGTTTGGCAACAAAGTTGTCAAATTCATCAAAGCATAGGCTAGCAGGTTTGTCAAACGGAATAACACTCTCATCAAACCTATGCAGAGAATTCACTTCTACTACTTGTATCGGGTTATCGAGACCATGGATCTCTTCGATAGGTGGTAGATTTTTGACATCTTCTGATCTAATGCCTTTCTCTTGCATAGATTTCTTGGCTTCTTGCATATCTTCGGGACCGAGGAATAGAATACCTATTTTCTTCGAAGTTGGCTTAGGAGGTGGTTCGGGATTAGTCCAAGCATTATCGTTGATCAAGATGTTATTCAGTAGGATCTCAGCTTGTTCTATAGTTCGTTCCCTAAAAACACAACCGACAAAACTATCTAGGTGATCTCTAGAGGCATCAGTAAGTCCGTTATAGAAGATATCAAGTATCTCGTTCTTCTTAAGAGGATGATCAGGCAAAGCATTATGTAGCTGGACGAGCCTCCCCCAAGCTTGTGGGAGACTCTCTCCTTGGAGTTGAGCAAAGTTGTATATTTCCTGCAAGGCAGCTTGCTTCTTATGGGCAGGGAAATATTTCTCATAGAAGTAATAGACCATATCCTGGGGACTACTCGCACATCCAGGAGCAAGACAGGTGAACCAGGCTTTAGCGTCATCCTTTAGAGAGAAAGGAAACATCTTAAGGATGTAGTAGTGGCAGATCTTCTCCTCACTAGTGAAAAGGGTGGCTATATCGTGTAGTTTGGTAAGATGGGCTACGACCGTCTCAGACTCATAACCATGGAAAGGATCAGATTCGACTAGAGAGATTATCTCAGGATCGACAGAGAATTCATAATCCTTATGGGTGATAAAGATAGGTGAAGTGTTAAACTTCGGGTCGTATTTCATCCTAACTTTCAGAGATTTTTCCTTCCACTTGAGAAGTAATTTCTCAGCGTCATAGGCATCCTTACACGCAAGAAAATCCTTAGATATCTCTCCCTCCATAACGTAACCCTCAAGTATATCAGGCAATTCATATCTAGGAGAGCTAGATCTAGCAGGAGCAAAAGCAGGTTCTATCTCAATAGTATCGGCAATTTCAGAAGCATCACGAGCATTGGCAGTAACTCTAGCAATATGAGCATCAAGGAACACCCCTAGTGGAACATCAGGCAAAGTAGTATCTCTAGCAGTATCAAGCATAGCATCATCAGGCATAGCATCTCTAGTAGTATCAGACATAGCATCTCTAGAAGTATCAGGCAAAGCATCATAAGCATCATCAAGCATAGCATCTGTAGCAGTATCAAGCATAGCAGTATCAGACATAGCATCATAAGCATCATCAAGCATAGCATCTCTAGCAGTATCAGGCATAGCATCTCTAGCAGTATCAGGCATAGCAGCATCGTAAGCATCATCAAGCACATCATCTCTAGAATCATCTAGCATAGGTGACATATCAACATTTCTAGCAGGAGATGATGTCGCAAAGTTACTTATAACTGAAGGTGAATCAAGTGCAGAGCTAGATGGCAGTTCCTTACCTCCCCTCGTAGTTGAGGGCAAGACTTTGGTTTTTGGATCCTTCATAGTGATTCGAAGATATAAATCCCAAGTGACTCGGAGAATATAGCAATACCTCCCCGGCAACGGCGCCAGAAAAATGTTGACTGGCAGTCTCTCGCAATGGCTAGACGACTGCTATTCTCGATTGCTCAACAGTTAGAAATTGTCTTGCAATTACCCACGAGCACGTGGGATCGAGGCAGTTTTCGAGGGTAGAGTATTCAAGCCAAATTTGTTGGTTCACCAAGGAAGTGAGAGGATACTCCCAAGTATTAACAGCTGAATATGTCAGATTCAACCACACTTGAAAGATTAATATCTGCAAGCAAAGTATCAACAACAAAGTAGTATGATAACAACGGTGTCAGAAACGATCTGTTGACACGAAAAACTATTTCTAATGGTCGTATCAATGGCGCCAGCCGTTG
Source organism: Hordeum vulgare subsp. vulgare (assembly GCF_904849725.1). Taxonomy (NCBI): domain Eukaryota; kingdom Viridiplantae; phylum Streptophyta; class Magnoliopsida; order Poales; family Poaceae; genus Hordeum; species Hordeum vulgare. The sequence continues at coordinate 307,576,057 of NC_058518.1, forward strand.
CCCGTTGACGGAAATTGTCTTTTCCCGTCAACGACGAGCAAATCAGAATTGTAGCAGGTAGCAGCAGTGTAAAGAGTAGCAGCAGTGGCAAGGAACAATAGTAGTGACAGTAGTAGCAAGTAGCAACAGTAGCAAGTAACAGCAGTAGCAAGTAGCAACAGTAGCAAGTAACAACAACAACAGTAGTAACAGCAGCAGTGGGACAAACTCGTAGGCAATTGTTCGGTGATTTGTTTGGATGATATTCATCATGTAACAGTTATAACACGGAGAGATATGTGGCTAGCTCCCGTTCGTCAATGTGATGTAGGCATGCATTTCGTGTGTCGTCATACGTGCTTAGGGAAAAGAACTTGCATGACATCTATTGTACATCCCTCCCGTGGCAGCGGGGTCCAAAAGGAAACTAGGAGATATTAACGTTCTCCTTTTAATAAAGAATCGGACCAACGCATTAGCACTTGGTGAACACATGAACTCCTCAAACTATGGTCATCACCGGGAGTGGTTCTGGTTATTGTCACTCCGGGGTTGCCGGATCATAACACATAGTAGGTAACTACAACTTGCAAGATCGGATCTAAAACACACATATATTGGTGACAACATAATAATTTCAGATCTGAAATCATGGCACTCGGGCCCTAGTGACAAGCATTAAGCATGGCAAAGTAGTAGCAACATCAATCTCAGAACATAGTGGATACTAGGGATCAATCCCCGTCAAAACTAACTCGATTACATGATAGATCTCATCCTACTCATCACCGCCCAGCGAGCCTATGAATAGATTACTCACGAACAGTGAAGAGCTTCATGGAATTGGAGAGGGAAGAAGGTTGCTGATGACAATGGCGACGATTTCCCCTCTCCAGAGCCAAAAACGGACTCCAGATCTTCTCTCTTGATTTTTTCTCGGACGAAAGTGAATTGATAGAGCTGAGATTGGGGGCGGTAGAGCCACGTGGGCTCCACAAGCTTGCTAGCCGCCACCAGGGGGTGGCGGCTACAGGGCTTGTGGCCCATTGGCCCATCCCCTCCGGTGGATCTTTGCGCAGGTATTTTTCAATTTTTCTAGAAATATTCTCCGTATATTTTCAGGACGTTCTGAGAACTTCCATTTCTGCACAAAAACAACACCAAGGCAATTCTGCTGATAACAGCGTTAGTCCAGGTTAGTTCCATTCAAATCATGCAAATTAGAGTCCAAAACAAGGGCAAAAGAGTTTGGGAAAGTAGATACGATGGAGACGTATCAGTAGCAAGAAGAATTTCTGGCGCCGTTGCCGGGGAGGATCCAGTCAAGAATAGTCTCCCGTCAACGTGCCAATTTCTGGTGCCGTTGTCGGGGAGTATTCAAAGTGAAGCTTATCCAAGTAACTATCGCAAACTCATCTCTTGCATTTACATTATTTGCCTTTTGCCTCTCATTTTCCTCTCCCCCACTTCTGAAAAAACAAATTTACAAAGACATTTGCCTTTTTCGTTTGCCTTTCCTTTGCCTGTGTGCTATGTGCCTTCAATATGCTTGCATCTTCGCTTGCTGAAAATCTATTGATATGGATCCTCATCCTCTTGCGAATCTCTTTAAGAGATCCAATTATGTTGAACCAATTGCTAGTGAGTTGAGTGCACTTGACTTTCTTTACGAAGTTTTGCTTGAGATGCGTGAATCTGAAAATTGTGAAGAAGAAATTTATGAAGTGATTCACGAGGGCTCCTTGAATGAAACTCATGATTGCAATGGTTTCACTATGAATTCTATTAATGTCAATCATGCTAAAAATATGCAAAACCCTAAGCTTGGGGATGCTAGTTTCACATCCTATTTTCAGTTCCACAAAATTACTTCGTTGCACTTTTCACCTTCAGATCTCACCTTGCAAATAATCGTGAAGGGATTGACAACCCCTTTATAGCGTTGGGTGCAAGTTTGTTTGTTTTTGCATTGGTGCATCCGGCCGCACATTGGTGCATCATCTTGATACTCCTACTGGATTGATACCTTGGCTCTCAAACAGAGGGAAATACCAACTGTTGTTGTGCTGCATCACCCTTTCCTCTTCAAGTGAAAAACCAACGCAAGCTCAAGAGGTAGCACTAACCTCAGCCCCAAATAGGAAGGCGAGCTCGTCGACTTCCTCCGTGAGAATCGGGACATCTTTAAATGGTCTCCAAAAGACAAGCCAGGGGTTCTGAGGAAGTACGCCGAGCACAAGCTTCATGTGCGGCCGGATGCAAAGTCGGTGAAACAACATTTGCGCCGCTTCGCCGAGGGGAAGCAGTGCACAATTGGAGAAGAGATCGCCCGGCTGCTCGTAGCCGGCTTCATCATGGAGGTTTTCCACCCGGACTCGTTTGCCAATCCAGTCCTGGTGCTGAAGAAGAAAAATACATGGCGAATGTGTATCGACTACACGAGCTTGAATAAGGCATGCACAAAAGACCCTTTCGCCTTGCCCAGGATAGATCAAGTGATCGACTCCACAGCCGGCTGCGAATTGCTGTCATTTCTCGAAGCTTATTCAGGCTACGATCAAATCAAGCTGGATCGAGCTGATCGCCTGAAGACCTCCTTCATCACGCCCTTCGGGGCCTACTGCTACACCACCATGACATTCGGTCTGAAGAACGCTGGTGCTACATTTCAACGCTGCATGCAGCAGTGCCTCCTGGCACAGATTGGCAGAAACATCCACGTCTATGTGGATGACATCGCCGTCAAGACCAAACAGCACGTCAGTCTCCTTGACGACTTGCGGGAGACGTTCGCCAATCTACGCGAGTACAAGATCCGGCTCAACCCGGAGAAATGCGTCTTCGGGGTTCCAACCGGCAAGCTCTTGGGGTTCTTCGTGTATGCTCGTTGCATCGAAGCAAACCCTGAGAAGATCTGAACCATCGAGCAGATGGTGAAGCTGGCTTGAATCCTTGACATCCAGAAGTTCGCCGGCTGCCTGGCGTCCCTCAACCGGTTCGTCAGCCAGCTCGGCGAGAAGGCGCTTCCACTCTACCAGCTCGCGAAGAAAACAACCAAGTTCGAGTGGAGCGACCAGGCGGACGAAGCCTTCAGCGACCTCAAGCGCGTCATCTCAAGCCTGCCAATCTTGGCGGCGCCGGCTGAAAGGGAACCCATTCTCATATACATTGCAGCGACCACTCGCGTGGTTAGTGTGGTTTTCTTAGTAGAACGCAAGGAGGAGGGCAAGGTACTGTTAGTGCAGCGCCCTATCTATTACCTCGTCGAGGTCTTGTCCGCCTCCAAGCAAAACTACCCCCACTATCAAAAAATGTGTAATGGTGTTTACCTTGCTGCAGAGAAGTTGAAGCAATACTTCCAAGAGCATGCCATCGCTGTGGTGAGCACTGTTCCACTTTCAGAAGTCATGGGAAACCATGATGCTACGGGCTGGATTGCCAAATGGTCTATCCCCATGGCTGACCACGACATCCACTACGAGCCGCGCACTGCCGTCAAAACTCAGGTGGTGGCCGACTTCCTTATCGATTGGGCCGAGACCCAATCCGAGCCGCCACCTCCAGACTCCACTCATTAGCGGATACACTTCGGTGGCTCAAAGATGTGAACTGGTCTGGGAGCCAGCATCGTCTTGACATCTCTGAAAGGAGACCAACTCAAGTATGCTCTCCAGATACACTTCGCCGCCTCCAACAACGTCTCCGAGTACGAAGCGCTCGCTATGGCCTTCGGCTTGCCACAGAGATTGGCATCCGGCAGATCCTTTGCTTCGGCGACTCGGACCTTGTGGTGCAGCAAGTCTCTAGCGAATGGGACGCCAGGGACGCTAACATGGCGAGCTATCGCTTCCTCATCCAACAGCTCAGTGGACCTTTCGAGGGTTGTGAGTTTCATCATGTCCGCAGGGCGACCAACGAGGCGGCTGATACATTAGCCAAGATCGGCTCTACAAGGCAAGCAATTCTAGCTGGCATCTCCCTCGTACAATTGCACAAGCTCTCCATCAAGCTGTCTCCAGAGTCGGTGTCAATATTTGTGCCGGTAGATCGCTCAGTACCAACGCCATCAGCTACGCCAGCTGTGCCAGCTGTAGCTCTTATACCGGCTACACTGGCTCTGCCGACTCCAACTGTTGTGCTGGCTACAACTACTTCGCCGGCTACGACTGCTTCGCAGGCTACAACAACAAATCCGGCTACGCCAAGCCTTGAATCTTGTTGGCTCGACAACCAGTGGGTGGATGTCATGGAGGTAGACGGCGTGCTGGCTGCCACAACGGCATCAGAAACAGAAAGTCTCGAGCCTGCGACTACTTCATCAAGCACGGGGGCTGCAGAAGCCCCTGATACTCAGGTCGAGACGGAGCCAGCCCTTGTGTCGGCTCCGTCGTGGGCTCAACCCATCTTGGCCTTCCTTCTTCGCGGCGAACTTCCTCAAGATGAGGTGGAGGCAAGGCAGATTCAGCATCGATCAGCAGCCTACTCCATCATCAATCGCGAGCTGGTTCAGTGTAGCGTGACTGGCGTGTTCCAGCGCTGCGTCGAATATGAAAAGGGGCAGGAGATCCTCAGAGACATACACCCGGGCGAGTGTGGGCATCATGCCGCCTCCAGAATCTTGGTGGCCAAGGCGTTCCGCCACGAATTCTACTGGCCAACGACCCTCGAGGAGGCCGTGGACATGGTCAACAAATGTGAAGGCTGCCAACGCTTCAGCGCGCAAAGCCACATGCCGACTTCAGCCCTCAAAACCATCCCCTTGTCATGGTTGTTTGCCATCTCGGGGTTGGATATGGTGGGGCCATTCAAGACCGCTCGAGGTGGCATGACGCACCTCTTGGTGGCTATCGACAAATTTACCAAATGGATTGAGGCTAGGCCCATAAAGAAGCTTCACGGCCCCACATCAGTCAGGTTTATAAAGGACATTGTTGTCCGCTACGGTGTCCCCCAGAGCATCATCACCGACAATGGCACCAACTTCGCCAAGGGTGCTTTGGTACTCTACTGCTCCAAGGAAGGCATCCGGCTCGACTTGGCTTCGGTGGTGCACCAGCAATCCAATGGCCAGGTGGAGAGGGCCAACGGCCTGATCCTAGCCGGCATACAGCCAAGGCTGGTGGCGCCACTTGTCAGGTCAGCCAGCTGCTGGATCACAGAGCTGCCGGCTGTGTTGTGGAGCCTCCGCACCACGCCAAACTGGTCAACTGGCCGCACACCATTCTTTCTGGTATACGGGTCCGAGACAATCATCCCCACGGATGTCGAGTTCGACTTGCCTCGGGTCACCTTATACCCAGAGACAGAAGCGAAGGAGGCAAGAGAAGACGACATCGATCTGCTCGAGGAGGCACGGGATCTAGCCTTGAAACGGACGACTATATATCAACAGAAGCTGAGGTACTACCACAGCAAGAAGATCAAGCCTCTCTCCTTCACGGAGGGGGACTTGGTGCTCAGAAGAATCCAGCGAACAACCCACCAGCACAAGTTCTCGTCCCCATGGGAGGGACCTTTCATCATCATCCGGGCACTGCATAACAATGCATACTACCTGATCGATGCCCAAAAGCCAAGGAAGCGCAAGAGAGACGACTCCGGCCAGGAGATGGAGCGTCCATGGAACGCGGCATTACTTCACCCGTTCTATTGCTAGAATGCAAGAAAGAAAAATGAAAAGAGAATGTACGTATGTATCTTCCTCCCTTTTCGAGATTTCCAATTAATGCAATTGGTGTTTCGAGCCGATGCTTGGGACACACCTCTTTTGGATTCATGGCAAGAGTTTTCACTCATTTGTGAGTCCCTTAGTCCAGCTCCACGGGCTCGGGGGCTCGCTAGCCGGCCCGAACGATTTCCTTAATTGTAGATGAGCATATAGTGTACACCGGGTCGAACCCTTGCCATCTCGCAACAACTACAGACCGGCTCCCGGCTATTCGGCTAACAAGGCGGTAGCAGGGAAGGCTGGTTGCATGAAAAGTTCAACTACAAAAAGGGTTGTCGGCTCGGGTGGGTTTGATCATCTTTCGATCTTATTATTCTAGCCGACCTCTGCTGGCTTGTTTTTTAATCTTAAATTCTTGATGTCTTCGAAAAATCAAAGTCCAATATTCTCAAAGGCAAAAACCTCGTCCCAGTCACAGACCGGCTCCCGGCTGTCGGGCTGGTGGGGCGGATGTTAGAGAGAATAAAGGAGTTGGAGAAAAAGGAGTCAAACAGGAATCAAAAGATGAAAATACAAGGCAGCAAGCATGGTGTTTACGAATTCAATGCAGAATATATTACATTCGAAAGCATTCAAAGGACCACGGTCGAAGTTCATTACAATAAAGACCCCTAGTGGGTGGAACTGTTGGACTGACGATACAATGCAGACAACAAAAAAACAAAAACTGGACCAGCTAAGGGGCGGCGGCTCCATCTGTTGCCCCGGCTGCAGCTCCTGAAGTGGTGGCTTCACCGTTCTCTCTCGAGTCACGCGGTAGAGATCGTCTCGGAGGGCCTCGGCCGCCTCCATCGCCTTAGCCAGTTGCGCCTGCCTCTGGATCAGGGCATCCTCCTTCTCCTTCAAGGCAGCGTCCTTGAGCTTCATCTTCTCGAGATGAGCCGTCTTAAGGCGCTCTGTGTCGGCAGCGTAGGAGGTGTCCTTCTCCTAAAGGGTGGTGCGCAGCTGCCCCAGTTCGGCCTGAAGGGCCGCCTCGCGATACTTCTTCTTCATCTGGAGTAGACTCAACAGCTGCTGGAGCTACTTGTCCACCTCGTGGAAGGCGTCTTGCTCTGAGATGGCAGCGTCCAACCGACCCTGAAGATCACCAACTTGGCCATCAGCCGCTTGGTTCTCGGGCCGCAGCAAGTTGTACGCCTGCACTTGGGCGTCATGAAGCTCCTATGAGCAAATCAAGGAAAGCAAGAAGTAAGATTCGGCCCAGCTAACTCATACCGGCCCGATTCTCGGGGGCTACACCCAGTGGGTGCGCTAGCGCGCCCTCACTAAAAAGCAAAGACGAACATAGCACAAGGAAATTCGGCCCGGCCAATGCTTGGCCGGCCCGATTCTCGGGGGCTACACCGAGTGGGTGCGCTGGCGCGCCCCCACTGATTCAAGGGCAGAAAAAGAAAAAAGCCAAACCAAGGCAGAGAAGATGCGGAAGACAGAAGACTCGCCATGGTTCGTTCTTCAAGACGTTCCAGGTTGCACTGGGCCACCCTCGCCGCCTGCTGCACCTTGTCGCGACTGCTGGAGAACAGCACCACCAGCTCTGGGACACCGCTAAGCTCGATGCCTAGGGACAATGCTGCATGATCAGCATTGGCCACACGCCAAGTCCTCATGGGCCGGCTCCCGGCAATGGGGCCGGCTCCTGGGGCGGATGGGTGGCGGCTGGCCACGATGATGGTGTCGTCTCCAGGTGGTGGGTTGGTGGCCGGCTCCTTCGATGTTCCGACCAGCGCCATCTCTGTAGCCGGGGATGGATCGACCGCCTCCGCGCATCCATGGTCACCTCCACGCCTCCATGGTCATCTCCGGCGCGCCGTCTACATCAGCTTCCGGCGTGTCGGGGATCACCTCGAGGTCCACTGGCGTGGAGGCAGCCAACTTGGAGGCCTTGGCAGCCTCGGCCACTTGGGCGTGCTTCAGAGCTGCATCGCTAGCTGGCTCCTCCACGAGCGCTCGCTTGGCGGGGTCGTGCTTGTCCTTCGATCGTTTATCCTTGGGCTTCTCGGCCCGGTTGGGCTTGGATTGCCCGTGGTCGTCTTGTTCGCCGCCGTCTCCCACCGAAGGGCGGACTCGTCCTCCAACGCCTTCTTGGAAGCATCAGCGGCTGCCCAGCTGGCTCGCTCGAAGGCGGAGGCGGTTTCTTCCTCCACGTCTTCTGCCTCCCTGCCAAGTACTATTTGAGGATCCTATCCTTATGCAACAAATCAAAAAGAGATAACAAAGGACTCTTACCCCACCACGACGGGCACCCGCTTCCTGCCGGCGCCGGTGCGGTGCTTCTTGGCGCCGCCTCCGCATCCTCCGGCTGGGGGTCCCGTTGCAGCACGCTTGGGGGCCAGCTTGGATGTGGATGCCCCCTTGCCCTTGTTCCTGTGTGTCTCGCCAGGCGCTGCCGTCTCACCAGCCTTGCGGCGACCCCGCGTCAATGGAGGGTTGGTGACCTCCTCCTGGTCCTCTAGATCCTCCCCGAAGGCTGCATCAAGCGAAGTAGGTGGCGTCGCGTCATCATCCGTCCAGTCAAGAACGGAGGCCTTTAGGTGCTCACCAGGTGGCTCGGAGCCCTCCGACTCGAACGCTTCCTCAGAACCTTCGGAGGCGGCGGCTCGCGGATCTATCTCCCCCTCATTCTCGATTTAAGACGGGTCCGACGTCTCCACGTCGGTGGCTGGCGGGTCGAGCGCTTGCAGACTCTCGAATAGCTAAGCAATGGATTTGGCAGCCGGCTCAAAAAAGAGAGCAACAAGTTCAAAAGATAAACAAAACAAGATTTGGGAAGATACTTACCACTGGAGTTGGATGGGCTCGGTTGTAAGGGGTCATTCCCCATTCCCAACGTCCGCCTTCGTCCATGTTGGCAGAGGAGATCAAGTTCACATTCCGGGCCATCGCGCCGGCTTGGAAGTTCTTGGTGGAGAGCCGACAAGGATCATGCCGGCCGCCCATGTGATAGATCAAATGCGGCCGCCTTTGTAGAGGCAGGACCCGGCGGGTCATCATGGTGGTGAGCAAGTCGCGACCCAGGAGGTTGCGGGTCTTCATGGTCTCGAGGTACGCGCATATCTACGCCACCTCCTTGATCGGCTTCGGATACTAAGCCTTCCAGTTCCTCCTTGCCGTGGGAGGAGCGAGGATGAAGGGCGGCAGGTTGAGGCCGTCGTGGGAGGGGTCGACGTTCTTCACATAGAAGAATCCCCTCTGCCACAATTTGATGGAGTCCTGGAGCGGCATCTGGGGGAAGCCGCACGTTGTTCGATGATGCAACAGTGCGGTGCCACACGGGGTCATTGGGCGGGGGGCCGTGAGCTTCTCCGCCTCGGCTTTGTCCATCTTTATGGACTGCTGCTTGAAGAAGAACATCTTTTGCCGGAGGTCGAGGCGGGGCTCAATGCCCAGAAAGCCCTAGCACAGGACGACGTACGCAACAAGTTGAAGATTGGCATTAGGCGCCAGATGGTGCGGCTGCAATTCAAGAAGATGAGGAAGTTGGAGAAGAAGTTGCTCGCCGGGAGCCCGAAGCCGCGGTAGAAGTGTTCATCGAACACGACTACCTCTCACTCCCTCGGCGTCGGAGAGTTTTCGGCTCCGAGCACCCGCGCCGCCATAACAGACGTGGGAGGCGGCAGGTGGCGATGGCGGAGTGATAACCCACAAGTATAGAGGATCAATTGTAGCCTTTCTCGATAAGTAAGTGTGTCGAACCCAACGACGAGCTAAAGGTGGGACAAATATTCCCTCAAGTTCTATCAACCACCGATACAACTCTACGCACACTTTACGTTCGCTTTACCTAGAACAAGTATGAAACTAGAAGTACTTTGTAGGAGTGATAGGATAGGCTTGCAAGAAAGTAAAGAACACATAAATAAAACTAGGGGTTGGTTAGATAAAGAAACAACTACGAGTGTCTAACGAGTGTGGAAAAGTGGTGGTAGGAGTTGCGGAATTGTCCCTAAGCAATTGACTACGTTCAATCCCATATGCATCAATTTATATGCTAGGTTTGAAGCTTCTGTCACTCTAGCCTGCCAATACGTAGTCCTATCAACATACAACTAACCCTATGGTGTGATCCACGCGCGCGATCATATGATGGGCACCAAAGGACAGCAACATAACCACAAGCAAATTAAACCAATCATAGCAATTCATCAATCACCGATAGGACAACGATAATCTACTCAGACATCATAGGATAGCAACACATCATTGGATAATAATATGTAGCATAAAGCACCATGTTCAAGTAGAGGGTACAGCGGGTTGCGGGAGAGTGAACCGTTGAATATAGATGGGGGAAGGTGATGGAGATGTTGGTGAAGATGACGGAGGTGTTTGTGTAGATCACCGTCACACGATGATGTCCCGGGAGGTGTTCCGGCGTCGCCGGGAGAGAGGGTGAGAGATCCCCCTCCTTCTTCTTCTTCCTTGAGCACCTCCCTAGATGGGAGAACGGTTTCCCGTCTGGGCCATGGTCTCCATGGCGGCGGAGGGGCGAGAAACCCTCCTAGATTGGATCTCTCTCCCTGTGTCCTTGTGTTTCTGCGCTCCCAGATACTGCGTTTCACCGTTTCTTAAATTCCCGGAGATCCATAACTCCGATTGGGCTGAAATTTTAACAGATTTTCTTCCGGATATTATCTTTCTTGCGGCGAAAGAAGGTCACCAACCGCCTTAAGGAGTGGCCACAAGCCTGCCAGCCGCGGGCCCACCGCCTGGCCGCGGCTGGTGGGCTTGTGGGCACTCCGTGCACCATCTCGCGTTGATTCTTCTTCCCAAAAATCTTAAATATTCCAAAAAAATCCCCGTAAAATTTTATTGCGTTTGGAGTTCGTTTGGTATGGATATTCTGTGAAGCAATAAACATGCAACAAACAGGAACTTGCACTGGGCATTGGATCAATATGTTAGTCCCAAAAATAGTATAAAAAGTTGCCAAAAGTATATGAAAGTTGTAGAATATTGGCATGAAACAATAAAAAATTATAGATACGACGAAGATGTATCAGCATCCCCAAGCTTAGTTCCTGCTTGTCCTCGAGTAGGTAAATGATAAAAAAGATAATTTTTGATGTGGAATGCTACCTAGCTTAATCTTGATCATATAATCTAATCATGGCATGAATACTAAAACACGAGTGATTCGAAGCAATAGTCTATCATTTGACAAAAAGACAATAATATTTCAAGCATACTAACAAAGCAATCATGTCTTCTCAAAATATCATGGCCAAAGAAAGTTATGCCTACAAAATCATATAGTCTGAATATGCTCCATCTTCCCCACACAACGTATTTAAATGATGCACAATCCCGGTTTTAGCCAAGCAATTGTTTCATACTTTAGTGTTCTCAAACCTTTTCAACTTTCACGCAATACATGAGCGTGAGCCATGGCCATAGCACTATAGGTCGAATAGAATATGGTGGTCGTGGAGAAGACAAAAAAGGAGGAGATAGTCTCACATCAACTAGGCGTATCAACGGGCTATCGAGATGCCCATCAATAGATATCAATGTGAGTGAGTGTGGATTGCCATGCAACAGATGCACTAGAGCTTATAAGTGTATGAAAGCTCACAAAAGAAACTTGTGGGTGTGCACCCAACTTGCTTGCTCACGAAGACCTAGGGCAATTTTGAGGAAGCCCATCATTGGAATATACAAGCCAAGCTATATAATGAAAATTTCCCACTAGTATATGGAAGTGACAACATAGGAGACTCTCTGTCATGAAGATCATAGTTCTATTTGAAGCACAAGTGTGGAAAGAGGATAGTAGCAATTGTCCCTTCTCTCTTTTCTCTCATTTTTTGTGGGCTCTTTGGCCTCTTTTTTTTATTTTTTTATTTTTTTATTTTGGTGGGCATCTTTGGCCTCTTTTTTTAAATGGACTTCGCTGGCCTCTTTAATTTCCTCACATGGGACAATGCTCTATTAATAATGATCATCACACTTACAACTCAATACTTAGAGCAATGATGACTCTATATGAAATGCCTTCGGTAGTGTACCGTGACAATGATCTAGCATAGCAATGCTAGCTATCTTACGATCATGCAATGGCAATATGGAAGTGGTTACACATGTCATGAGACGGAACGGTGGTAGTTGCATGGCAATATATCTCGGAATGGCTATGAAAATGCCATAATAGGTAGGTGTCGCGGTTTTTTCATGGCAGATGTCCTCGTGAAAGGACTTGATACTGGAGCCATCGCACCTTGGTGGCGACTCAAAGGGGTTAAGTGGGAGAGAGACGACGGTTTACCCAGGTTCGGCCCCTCGAGAGGAGGTAATAGCCTACGTCCTGCTTTTGTGTGTATTGATATGGATTCGATTACAAGGAAGGCGTAACTCTCCTAAACCTAGCACTCGATGATTTCTAACCTGTCCCCTGTCCCCCGGGACCTCGCCTTTATATATAGGTCGATTCCCTAGGGTTTACAAGGATTCCTTCCTTTCTACAACTCGTGACCAATGTGGTCTCTGAATCGCCATCTTCCAAAGCTGGGAGACCCGCCGAAAGCCATACTCGTCGTACAACTTTGGTTCGGCCAAAACGAGGCCCAACTAAACATTTAGATGAATCGCCCAATGGATAACCCGGCCCAACTAGGGCGGGTCATCCACAGGTTACATCCCCAACATTAGGCCCCAAATTGACTTGAACCTTTCTTCTTCACGCCAATACCTTTGCTCCATTGAAGGCGATTCATTCCCTATTTTTCTTCATCTGTCAAAAAATTGCACACCCGCCATCACCTTTGGGCACTGACAATCCCTTAAGTCGCCAGATCATTACTAACTGGCCCTTTCTTACTCCTCTTTTTTCGGGAAGATCACCACAACTCCAACGGATCTTTAGCGCATTGTTATCCCGAAATTTTCGGCGCACATTTATAGCGAATCTTTTATCCCCCGGCGGTTCCCGCTCATGGTGCCTCGATTCCAGCACCTACCTTGATAAATAGGCCCGGGGGGGGGGGGAACAGAACTGACGCTTCCCACCTACCAGTCCTGTCACCTTCCTCCCCACCGGCGCAGCGAGAAAACCGCATCGCCCTGAGGAATCTGTCGCCGACCGTGCCTTCGACCTTCACGCGAGGAGCTTCGGTGCCGCCTGTGGGCTTTCGCCGTTGTCCATTCTCGCGCCGGAACCAACACATCCGCCATCGTCATCATCGACTGCATCGTCGTCGGTCACCTCGCCATTCACCACGAACTTCGCCGCCGCCGGAAACCTCTTCGCTCGACAGGACGCCCATGCTTCTCCAGCAAACCCCATCACCGTCGGCTCTTCTCACCCGACAGCATCAGGTTAGGCTTCCATCTATCTTTAAGAGTAGATTTACTCTGCGCTTGAACTTCCGCCATTGCCGTATTCTTGAAGCTCCTCGCACATAGACGCTATCTGCTTGGAATCGATTAGCACGAGTGTTGGTAGGATAGCTAATGTTCCGAATACTTTTACTTATCCGCTGTACTCGTGAATCTTTGAAAATAGTGTTTTCCCCAAGCGATGGGCATTATCTGATAATAAACTATCGCGCCCAGTCATTTTCTCTAGGTTTTCTCGTGTGTCTGGTAGAGCCACTCCTTATTTACTGTTTTGCAAAAAGTTGTTTATAGTCTTCATCTCCTGGTACTTCAAATGAAATGCTTTTACCGTCTTCAGAACGTAGCCCTTGGGAATAACCACACTCCCGTAAGTCGCCATAGTGACCCAACTCGTCCCTTTGATCTGGCGGGTCAAACCTTTCTTTAATCAAAGTACTCGGCGGGTTAAATGAACTGATTTCATCCCATACATTAGGTGTCCAAGGCATGTAATATCATACTTTACTTATTTTTAGCATGGGTGCCGTCTTCAAGAGTGACTGGCTTCCTACCAAGGTTGATGACTCCATATTAGCCAATTACGTGAAAACTGGCAGTTTGGATCCTCAGGATGTTATTGGCTGGCGCACCGGGTTAGGAGAAAATCTCCCTAACCCCAAAGAAGGGGAAATAATCGTTTTTGTTGAACACCTGGAGCGAGGTTTTAAGCCGCCCGGATCAAAGTTTCTTAGGGACGCCTTGACTTTTGTGAACGTCCGTCTCCAGGATTTGGGACCCAATTCCATAAGTAATTTGTGCCAATTCCAAGTTCTCTGTGAGGCTTATCTGCGGATCGAGCCTTCTGTCCCCTTATTCTGGTATTTTTTCCATCTGAATCGCCAAACGGAATTCCATAACGGACTCAGCTTGGAACTTGGTGGCGTCAATGTCCAGCGCTGCAGGGATAGCCCATTCCCCTCACTCATCATGCCTAGCCATCCCAAAGGTTGGGGCGAGTCTTGGTTTTACTGTCAAGAGACGTCTCCTGCTGGCGAGAACAAGCTTCTGGGTTACAGGCCAACTCGCCTTCCGACAAACTTCAAGCTTCCAGACAAGCTTACCGAGGAGGAGGAATCGGAATTCATCCCAATACTATCTGAATTAAGATCTTTGATGAACAACGACCTTACCGGGGTCGACCTAATCCGCTGCTGGGTTGAATGGCATATCCTCCCTCTGACCCGCTGGGATGGTCTGATGTGTGAATTTGATGGCACCCTGGATCATCCTCAATGCTATTTTCGCACAGCTTTAACGGAAAAGGATATTGTTACCTTTATAAAAAAACTGACTGGCGAGCCTGCGGGAAAATGCGGCCAAATCGGCCTTAAGCCTTTCTGCAAAATTAACCCGGCGCCCAAGGTAAACAAACCTAACCCGCATTTGGTCTTTATTCTTTATGCTTCATTTGTATTGTGGTTTCGTAATATATGCCATTTCAGAAAGGCGATAAGTTCTGGTCCAGGAGGCCCAAAAAGCAAGCCATGAAAAATGTCAAGCCGCCCTCAAAGAAAACCAAGGGTAAAGGCAAATCTGCTGCAGCTGAACCATCCGAAGTTGACGAATCTCAAGTCGACGATGCACCTTCAGAGGTAAAAATTCGTCCTCTTTTCACTCGCCACCTGTTACTGTTAACCTTTATATTTATATCTCTCCCTTTCCTTGGAATAGAATGAAGATAACCAAAGCCAGGAGGACTCTGTTGAGGTAATTTCTGTTTCCTCCGATTCATCTCCTTCTCCACCTAAGCCGGCCACGCAAATTTGTGGGAAAGTTCCCTTCTCACATCCAAATGCTTATCTGGACCCAAATTTCCTACTGAAGAAAGCACAGCATGCCTCAAACCGGAAAACACGAAGTCACTCCGGCGACCTGGTATCTGGTTTACCAACAACAAATAAAAGAAAACCAAGCAAGGTACTCTTATGAGTAGCCATTCTTCATGTCTCTTTGGATCACGCTCGTAACCCGCCTGTATTATTGACGTATAGTTCTTTTGCTGAACTCTCCTCCCACTTCCGGCGACTCAGTGATGTCAACACTTCCACCAATGATTTGAGTTCCGGGGTAAGTCTTTTGATAACCTTGCCTTGACTTTTGAGAATAACGAGCTTTTCAATTCCTCAACGTGCTTATTCCCTTTTTTCAGGGCACAAGCCAAGAAGAGGAAAACCAGTGGATCAACTCCCGACGCAACTTCAGAACCCACGAAAGAATCAACTCCGACTCAAGACAATCCGGATCAGACTGAGCCTACGACTCAAGTGGATCTTCCTGAGTTGCCAAAGGAAACAATGGATGCCCCTAAGCCGCCGAGCCCATTGACAACAACAGAAGACCTAGATGCTGTGGTTATTACTGGTTCTGGCTTTTCCAAGCCGGGGGCGACAGTTTTATCCAAACATGTAGCATCCTCCTCTCAAGCCATTCCCGAGTCTGGGCTCTCTAAGGCGAAACTTTCCGAATATGCAAATTTGGAGTTTAAGGAACTCTGCTCTGGCTTTGCAAGTCGCCTGGAAGCGAGCTATGAGATGGAGAAAAACCTGCTGCAGATGTTAAACAAAAAACATGAGGTAATTCTTGTTTATACTACATTATTCCCATTAACCCCCAAGGGCCGGTCATTAGTAAAAAGATGAGCCGGGTCTTAAAAATTTAGAAAAATCTTCGCGACCAGTAACCCCCAAGGGCCGGGTCATCAGTAAAAAGATGAGCCGTGTCTTGAAAAATTTAGAAAAATCTTCGCGACTAGTAACCCCCAAGGGCCGGGTCATTCGTAAGAAGATGAGCTGGGTCTTGATTTTTGCATAATTTCATCTGAAAAAATTATACATTAGCCCCCAAGTGTCAGGGATATTGCTTTGCAGTAGTTCTGAGACTTGCCCTTATTTTAAACCTTCAATAGGAAAACCTTGCTCAGACCGAATCGGCGCTGGGAGATTTAAGGAAAAATTTAGCTGGACAACAAGAACTGGTAAAATAAGTCGGAGGAAAAATGTCAGTTGGCCTTGACCGAACTGGTAAAACTCAAGGCTGAGTTGAAAAAAACTCAGGCTGACCAAAATGCCGCCTTGAAGAGAGCAGAGAAGGCTGAAGCTAGGCTGGCGACTGTTCAACAGGAATTGTCCGGCCTAAAACGTCATATCTCCAACATGACGCAAGCCGTGTTTGGTAAGCTTTAATTAAACTTTTGATCTCCTCCTCTCTTTTTTTAAATAACACTTATGCTAAGTCGCTAACCATCATGATTCAGGTCCGAGAGCCGCCAACCTTCAAGAAGACTGTGTGTTGATGCTGAAGGCGATTTACACGCTCACAGAGCAATTGTACACAGGCAGCATCTTGACTGTTAAAGCAGTGATGGGTGCCAGAGAACCTATCACTTCCATCAAGAAGGTGCTTGGCTGCTTGTCCACACTTCCCCCTCAGATTGGCGAGTTAACTCGGTCAGCCGCCCGGAAAGGTGTTCTGACTGCCCTGAGTCGCTGTTTGGCGTATGCTCCAGAAATCAACTTAGAAGAAGTAGCCGCAGGCTTTCCTCAGCTCAAGGACGATGGGTCAGAATTTGTTGAAGAGGACTATCAGCGAGTCGTCAAGGACTCTCGGCTGGCTCCAACTCAACTTGCCGCAAGCCTTGATTTAACAAAATACCAGGCGGCTTATGATAGCAGAAACAAGAAAGTCAGCCCGCCAACCTTCGTGACGAGCAGCCTAACTCCTCGGCGACCCAAGAATCCTTTCGACTTGGAAGCAGACTTGGAAACAATTTTGACTGATGAAGATGACTTTGCTGCTTTGGCCAAGTGCAATTGGGTATTGGGCGACTTGCAAATCGAAGTCCGCCAGAGCTCACATCAGGAAGATCCCGAGGCGCCAGCAAAGTAAACTTTATTGATTTTGGCCTGAGAGCCATGTAATAGGTCCTTTTTCCATAAGTCAGTACTGCTTTTGATGATACCTTCGGCAAGAACCTTTATATCGCCCTTAAGGCGATTTGAAATATTCAACCCGCCTTTATAAGAGTCTTCTATAACGCTTAATTTGCCATGGATGAAACAATTCTCATCACCCTCCTGTCTTAAGCTTTGAGAATAGCATATGTGAAAACAAACAAACTATAGATATTTTCAACAAGCATCAGAAAGAAAAGGCTTAAAACCTTCAGGGTTATGCCACAACGAAAAATCGCAACAGTAATTTCGTCGGCTCATAAGGTCGCGACAGGGGGAGGCGAGTCAGAAAGTTCGTGCACCCACCCTAAATGCAGGTTTCGTCGGCTCATAAGGTCGCGACAGGGGGAGGCGAGTCAGAAAGCTCGTGCACCCACCCTAAATGCAGGTTTCGTCGGCTCATAAGGTTGCGACAGGGGGAGGCGAGTCAGAAAGCTCGTGCACCCACCCTAATTGCAGGTTTCGTCGGCTCATAAGGTCGCGACAGGGGGAGGCGAGTCAGAAAGCTCGTGCACCCACCCTAAATGCACGTTTCGTCGGCTCATAAGGTCGCGACAGCGGGAGGCGAGTCAGAAAGTTCGTGCACCCACCCTAAATGCAGGTTTCGTCAGCTCATAAGGTCGCGACAGGTGGAGGCGAGTCAGAAAGCTCGTGCACCCACCCTAAATGCAGGTTTCGTCGGCTCATAAGGTCGCGACAGGGGGAGGCGAGTCAGAAAGCTCTTGCACCCACCCTAAATGCAGGTTTCGTCGGCTCATAAGGTCGCGACAGGGGGAGGCGAGTCAGAAAGCTCGTGCACCCACCCTAAATGCAGGTTTCGTCGGCTCATAAGGTCGCGCCAGGGGGAGGCGAGTCAGAAAGCTCGTGCACCAACCCTAAATGCAGGTTTCGTCGGCTCATAAGGTCGCGAGAGGGGGAGGCGAGTCAGAAGGCTCGTGCACCCACCCTAAATGCAGATTCTGTCGGCTCATACGGTCGCAACAGGATGACACAATTTTCTTTTTAATGAAGAAACCCCCAAGTCGGGGAGTATTTTATTACTTCATAATGAAACTGAAAAACTTACAAAATGTAGAGCTTAAGAGCTCAAGTGTAGTAAGGCCGCAAATGGGCAATATTCCAGGGGCGAGTTGACTCAGCCTCCGTGGTCGATCGATTAGGCCGAAGATCCACCAAATAATAAGAGCCATTGCGGAGGTTCTTGCTGACGACGAACGGCCCTTCCCAAGGGGGTGACAACTTGTGCATGCCTGCTCGATCTTGTATTAGACGAAGCACTAAGTCGCCTTCCTGAAAGGTCCGACTCTTAACCCGACGACTATGATAACGCCGCAGATCTTGCTGATAGATAGCCGAACGGGTCGCAACCAGGTCACACACCTCCTCCAAGGCATCTAAAGAATCTTGACGCGCCAGCTCATTATCTTGCTCCACATATGCGGCGACTCTAAGAGAGTCATGCCTTATGTCAGTAGGGAGAACAGCCTCTGCTCCATAGACCAAAAAGAAAGGGGTGAATCCCGTGGACCGGTTCGGGGTGGTCCGAATACTCCACAACACCGAAGGTAACTCTTCAACCCAACACCCTGGGGTCCTTTCCAGGGGAACCATGAGTCGGGGCTTGATCCCTCGCAAGACCTCCTGATTCGCCCGCTCTGCTTGCCCGTTGGATTGCGGGTGAGCGACTGCAGAAATATCAAGTCGGATATGTTCTCGATGACAAAAATCCTGCATCGCCCCTTGGGACAAGTTAGTACCATTATCAGTGATAATACTGTGTGGATATCCAAACCGGAAAATCAGCTTCTTCAAAAATTTGACCGATGTCTCCGCATCGCAAGCTCCAACAGGTTCCGCCTCAACCCACTTGGTGAATTTATCAACTGCCACCAATAGGTGGGTCTTCTTGTTGGAGGACATTTTAAAGGGACCAACCATGTCCAGCCCCCAGACTGCAAAAGGCCAAGTAATGGGAATCATTCTCAATTCTTGAGCCGGCACAAGAGCCTGCCTCCCATAACGTTGGCACCCCTCGCATCGACGAACTATGTCTTCTGCATGAGCCGTCAGCCAAAAGAAACCATGATGAAAAGCCTTTGATACCAAAGAATGTGACCCGACGTGATGTCCACAGTCTCCGGAATGAATGTCATTTAGGATCGCGCATCCTTCTTCGGGGGAAACACATCGCTGAAAAACCCCAGAAGCGCTTCGTTTATATAACTCGCCATTAATGATGACCATGGATTTGCTGCGCCGAACGATCTGGCGAGCCAAAACTTCATCGGTAGGTAACTCGCCGCGAGTGAGATAAGCCAGATAAGGGAGAACCCAATCCGAAGTGACACGGAGAGCCGCCACGAGATGAGACTCGGGATCTGGTATCGCCAATTCCTCCTCTGAGGGTAAAACCACGGATGGTTTATGCAAGACATCCAGAAAAACATTAGGGGGAACCGGTTTTCTCTGAGAGCCGAGTTGCGAGAGGGCATCAGCTGCCTCGTTGAGGCACCGGTCAATATGGTCCACCTGATACAGCTCGTCTGTAAGCTACCATCATGGGATCCCGAGAGTCCCAGGTACCCGAAACTTGTTGCGCCACCAAATCGGAATCACCAAAACACATGACTCGTGTTAGGTTCATCTCTTTTGCGATTCGCAAGCCGTGAAGCAAAGCTTCATATTCCGCCGCATTATTAGTGCAAGGAAACATGAGTCGGAGAACGTAACAGAACTTATCTCCTTGAGGGGATACTAACACCACACCAGCCCCTGAGCCTTCCAACTGCCTGGATCCATCAAAGTAAATAGTCCAGTAGGTAAGGTCAGGCCGGTCTTCCGGAGCCTATAGCTCTGTCCAGTCGTTAACAAAATCAACTAGTGCCTGGGACTTGATAGCTGTGCGGGGAGTATATTGTATGTGATGAGATCCAAGCTCTATCGCCCATTTGGCGATTCGCCCTGTTGCCTCCCGACTCTGGATGACGTCACCAAGGGGAGCAGAACTGACCACTGTGATCGGGTGCTCCTGGAAATAATGCTTAAGCTTTTGACTCGCCATAAACACCCCATAGACCAGTTTTTGCCAATGCGGGTATCGCTGTTTAGAAAGAGTTAACACCTCGCTGATAAAATATACTAGGCGTTGCACTGGGTATTCCTTCCCTTCTTCCTTTCTTTGAACGACCACAGCTACACTTACTGACTTGGAATTTGCCGCGATATACAGAAGCATAGGCTCCTTTTCAGTCGGGGCCGCCAGGACCGGCGGGTTAACCAATTGGCTTTTCAGGGCCTCGAGCGCCTCGTCTGCCTCATCTGTCCACACTAATCGATCGGACTTCCTCAATAATTGATAAAGAGGAATCGCCTTTTCCCCTAGGCGACTCACAAAACGACTTAAAGCCGCAATGCGACCCGCCAGCCGTTGAACTTGATTAACATTCGCCGGTTTTCCGAGAGAGGTAACTGCTTCAATCTTGTCCGGGTTAGCCTCGATGCCGCGCTCCGATACCAAGAAACCCAGCAATTTTCCTACAGGTACACCAAAAACGCACTTGGTAGGATTTAGCTTCATCTGATATACCCGTAAATTATCAAAAGTCTCCTTAAGGTCTTCCAATAATGTCTCCCCCTGGCGGGTCTTGATCACAATATCGTCGACATAAGCATGGACGTTGCGACCAATTTGGTTACGAAGACAATTCTGGATGCAGCGTTGATAAGTCGCCCCCGCGCTCTTGAGCCCGAAAGGCATGGACACATAGCAAAAGGCCCCGAAGGGGGTTATGAAGGCCGTCTTCTCCCGATCCTCTACGGCCATCTTGATCTGGTGATAACCTGAATTGGCGTCCAGAAAACACAATCGTTCGCATCCCGCCACCGAGTCAATGATTTGATCGATGCGGGGAAGAGCGAAGGGATCTTTGGGACAAGCTCTGTTGAGATCTGTATAGTCAATACACATACGGAAAGTGCCATTCTTCTTGAGTACCAACAACGGGTTAGCCAGCCATTTGGGGTGAAAAACTTCCACGATGAACCCAACGGCTAAAAGACGGGCGACTTCTTCTCCAATCGCCTTGCGTCGTTCCTCGTTAAATCTGCGAAGGTACTGTTGGACAGGTTTGCATTTTGGGTCAACGTTAAGATGGTGCTCAGTGAATTCTCTCGATACACCAGGCATGTCAGAAGGTTTCCATGCGAAGATGTCCCGATTCTCACGGATGAATTCGATGAGCGCGCTTTCCTATTTGGGGTCCAGACCCGTCCCAATGGTAAACTGCTTGGATGAATCACCAGGCACGAAATCGATTGTCTTAGTGTCATCCGTTGGCTTGAACTTGAGGGGCGACTCAGAATCTGTGGTTGGCTTCTTGAGTGGCGACATGTCCGCCGGGTCAACATTGGCCCGATGGTGTTTGAGCTCTTCCGCCGCACAGGCGACTTCCGCATAAGCCACGTCCCCTTCTTCACACTCCTTTGCGATCCTTCTATCTCCCTCAACTGTGATGGGTCCTTTAGGACCAGGCATTTTGAGCTTGAGGTAGACATAGCATGGGCGGGCCATGAAACGGGCGTAAGCCGGTCGCCCGAACAGCGCATGGTAGGGGCTTTTCAGTTTGACCACCTCAAATATTAGAGACTCCGACCTGTAATTCTGCGCAGTTTCGAATGCCACTGTGAGCCTGACCCGGCCTATGGGATAAGCCGACTTGCACGGGACAATTCCATGGAAAACCGTGGTTGAAGGCATCAAGTCTTTCTCCAATAGATTCACCCTCTGGAAGGTGTCGAAGTATAGGATATTGATGCTGCTGCCACCATCCATTAATACTTTTGACAGGGTGTAACCCCCCACTTGGGGGGCCACGACCAACGCCAGATCGCCCGGATTATCTACTCTTGGTGGGTGATCCTCCCTGCTCCATGTTATGCTCTGCTCAGACCAATGGAGATATCTGGGGATCGCCGGCTCAGAGACGCTGTACGCCCGGTGATTTACCTTCTTATCACGCCTGCAAGCATTAGTAGTGAAAACGTGGTACTGCCCATTACTTAGCTGTTTGGGGTTGCTGCGGAAGCCCCCATTATCATCCTGGTCATGCAGAGCCCCCTGTGGAGGCGGCTGCTCGAAAGCTCCCGGCGGGTTGTACCGCCGCTGGTGGTGCACCGGGTACTGGCCACCGCCTGGCTGCGGACCTCCCTGAGCCCCCTGTTCGGGAAAGCCGCCAAAGGGGTTCTGTCTTTGGTTGGACGCGGCGAGTTGGTCCTGGCGCCGGTCTGGATCTTCGTTTTGACTCTTCTTGATCGTCTCCGCCCGAAACTCTCGCATCACGAAGCAGTTCTCCCAAGAATGACTCGCCGGCCGTCAGCCGTGGCATGATGCGGGCAAGGGCCCTTGAGTAACTCTTCATAGTTACGCGGCCTTTTCCCACTGAACCTCGATTCTTCTTTTTGCCGTCATTAGTATTGGTGTTGGCAACCAAGTCCGAGGGCTCCTCCTGCGGTCTATGCTTGCCATTGGTCCCCTGATTGTGACGGTTGCGCCCCTGGAAACGGGTATGATTTTTGGACGACTCGCCCTTTTTGGGCGAGTTAACCTTACCATCCTCGCCGGGATCCTTAGTATCATCGGCCTCGGCATATCTAGTGAGGGTGTCCATCAGTTCGCCCATGTCTTGGACCTTCCGTTTGAGTCGCCCCAACTTTTGCACTAAGGGCTCGTAATGACAATTTTGCTCAAGGATAAGCACAGCTTGAGGTGTCGTAATACCATCTGACGAATGAATAATTTCTGCAACCCGCCGTGACCAATGGTGGGCCGACTCATCCGGGCGCTGAACACAATGTTGTAGATCGACAATCGTCATCGGACGTTTGCAGGTTCCCCGGAAGTTTTTGATGAAATGCTCTTTTAACTCGGCCTAGGACTGGATGGAATTGGGAGGCAAGTTTTTCAACCAAGTGCGTGCCGACCCCTCAAGCATCATCGTGAAGTATCTGGCGCAAACCGCCTCGTTTACGTCGAGCATGTCCATGGCGATCTCATAACGCTCGATCCATGACGTTGGTTCGAGATCTGGTGTATAATTAGGCACTTTCCTTGGTCCCTTAAAATCCTTGGGCATCCTTTCGTTCCGAAGGGCTGGGGACAAGCATGGTACCCCAACTCGCCCTCCGCCCCCTACGAGGGGGGCCGGGGCGTCTTGGATGTTCGGGAGATCTCTACCCGGCGGGTTCCGCTCGGGCGGGATGTCCTGCGGGAAGTGTCGCGGCCCACTGTTTACGGCAGGTTGGTCCTCCGGCCTGCTCCTGGTATAACTTGCCTGAGGGGTGGAGTGCAACCTCTCGAGGCTATGCGAGAACTGGGCGTTTTGAACCACCGCCGTCTTCAACATCTCGATGGCATTCCTTGCTTCTATCTCAGCTGGGGTGTTGTCGTGAATCGGAAGAGACTCCAGGTGGCGAGTTGCGGCAAGCACGTTATCCACCGGGGTGGAGAAGTGGCCTTGAGGCGTCCGGAAACGAGGAATTTGACCCTCGATCGAATGATCCGGCGGGTTAGGTGGGCGGCCCGGTCCTCCTGCCGGGGCGGCTCCCATCCTGGGGGTTCGTGGAGTGTCGAACAGACGGGTCGGATTGAGGTCATGGGGCAGGCGACCCTGGTGTCTCCGCTGATGGACGGCGTCGGACGCGCGCTGCTGTCTCTCGAGCCGCCAGTTGTCAGTGTTTAAGCGCATCCTTTCGGCCGCAATTTGGGCTTGTCGAGTCTCGATCCTGGCGGACTCCATCTCAGCATCCTGGTGGGCCTTAGCCACCGCCTCTCTAAGCTTTGCTAACTCTGCATTTATCTCCTCTTGGTTCTCCGGCGTGAGGGGAGTCGCCATTAGTCTCGTGATCTCCGCCGCTAAATCCACCAGGACTGCGGCTGGACTTCTGGACATCTCGCCGGTCCCAGCACCTCCAGTAAGATTTTGTGTGGGTTGAGTCGCCCCAGCCATGTAGATGGCGATCTAGCGGCGGGTTCGGTCAAGGACTTCCGGATCCATGGCCAGCGACAAGCCCCCAAGACCATCCCCATGAAGAGACCGGATGGAATCTGAGTCGCCCATGGATGATTCATCGTCCGAGTTGACCGGGGTAGTTTCCTGAGTCGCCAAGTACTTTGGCTCCTCCGATCCCTGCGTGAACCCCACAAAGACAGGGCGAGTTAAATTTTGTGTTATGACTGGGCGGACGTACCTGGCCGGCTCGACGATGTCAGTGGAGATGTCCGGCTCAGGAACGGATGATCCGATCATGCCGATGAAGATGTTGATCTTGCCGAAGAGGACCCTGTAGCCAGATCCAATCGAAATCGCTTGAGGTCCCCATTGCTGGTTGTCGATGTAGGTTATCCCGCGGAGGCTCCGAGACATGAGCGCCGTCGCGTAACTCCCAAACCCTGGTAGGGATCCCTTTGAGAACTCAACTCCACCGTGCGTAGGCCCCACGGTGGGCGCCAACTGTCGTGGTTTTTTCACGGCAGATGTCCTCGTGAAAGGACTTGATACTGGAGCCATCGCACCTTGGTGGCGACTCAAAGGGGTTAAGCGGGAGAGACACGGCGTTTTACCCAGGTTCGGCCCCTCGAGAGGAGGTAATAGCCTACGTCCTCCTTTTGTGTGTATTGATATGGATTCGATTACAAGGAAGGCGTAACTTGCCTAAACCTAGCACTCGATGATTTCTAACCTGTCCCCTGTCCCCCGGGACCTCGCCTTTATATATAGGTCGATTCCCTAGGGTTTACAAGGATTCCTTCCTTTCTACAACTCGTGACCAATGTGGTCTCTGAATCGCCATCTTCCAAAGCTGGGAGACCCGCCGAAAGCCATACTCGTCGTACAACTTTGGTTCGGCCAAAACGAGGCCCAACTAAACATTTAGATGAATCGCCCAATGGATAACCCGGCCCAACTAGGGCGGGTCATCCACAGGTTACATCCCCAACAGTAGGTATGTTGGCTGTTTTGAGGGAGGCTATATGGTGGGTGTAATGCACCGGCGAAAGGTGCGCGGTACTAGAGAGGCTAGCAATGGTGGAAGGGTGAGAGTGCGTATAATCCATGAACTCAACATTAGTCATAAAGAACTCACATACTTATTGCAAAAGTCTATTAGTCATCGAAACAAGGTACTACACGCATGCTCCTAGGGGAATTGTTGGTAGGACTTAACCATCGCGCGATCCCGACCTCCACACAAAGGATGACAATCAATAAATAAATCATGCTGCGACTTCATCACATAACGGTTCACCATACGTGCATGCTACGGGAATCACAAACCTTAACACAAGTATTTCTAAAAATACACAATTACTCACTAGCATGACTCTAATATCACATATTCATGTCGCAAAACTGTTGCAAGGAATCAAACATATCATATTCAGTGATCTACAAGTTTTATGTAGGATTTTATGACTAACCATGTGAATGACCAACTCTTGTTAACTCTCTAAATAGGTATAAGTGAAGCATGAGAGTTTAATTCTTTCTACAAAAGATATGCCCCGCTCTAACAAATATAAGTGAAGCAAAAGAGCATTCTACAAATGGCGGTTTTCTATGTGTAGGGAAACAGGCAATCCAAACTTCAAAAGATATAAGTGAAGCACAAGAAGCATTCTATAAAGCCAACCAAGGACTATCTCATACCAGCATGGTGCATAAAATAAAAAGGGAAAAATAAACACAAAAGACGCTCCAAGCATTTGCACATATCATGTGACGAATTAAAATATAGCTCCGAGTAAAATTACCGATAGATTGTAGACGAAAGAGGGGATGCCTTCCGGGGCATCCCCAAGCTTAGACGCTTGAGTCTTCCTTGAATATTACCTTGGGGTGCCTCGGGCATTCCCAAGCTTAGGCTCTTGCATCTCCTTTTTTCCTTCATCCATCGTGCTCTCACCCAAAACTTGAAAACTTCAATCACACAAAACTCAACAAAACTTCGTGAGATCCGTTAGTATAATAAAATAAATCACCACTTCAAGTACTGTTGTGAACTCATTCTAAATTCATATAAGCATTATATCTACTGTAATCCAACTTCACCATGGTTCATACCCCCCGATACTACCCATAGATTCATCAGAATAAGAGAACAATGCATAGAAAACAGAATCTGTCAAAACAGAACAGTCTGTAGCAATCTGTATATTCTATATACCTCTGATATCTCAAGAAATCTGAACAATTACGAACGTCTAGAAAATTTGCATATCAATCATAAGAAAAAAGGATTAACTCAAAATCTCTTCCAGAATAAAAAGAAAATTAATTTCGTGAGCAGAAAGTTTCTGTCTTTTCTCAGCGTGATCAAACAACTATCACCCAAACTAATCGTAAAGGCTTTACTTGGCACATTATTTTTTTTAAAAACAAAGGAATTGTACAAGGGGATAATTATTTTTTTGAGAAACTTCCATGAAAAATTCTACATTGTTTCCATGAGCATGAACACAAGTGTTCAAGGTCGACCCTCACTTCCGTAATCCATCACCTTTCAATCGCTTCTCTTTTTGAAAAAGTTTTAAGTTCCCCTCTATATTTTTTTTTGTTTTAAAACTAAATAAAAGCACTCAACAGAAATAAATGACTCTCTAAAACTTCTGGGTTGTCTCCCAGGCAGCGCTTTCTTTAAAGCCATTAAGCTAGGCATAAAGTGCTCAAGTAATGGATCCACCCGGATCCCAAGGTATATCAAAGCCAATTTTAATTAGCAATGATTTGAAATTTAGTACTGAGCACAAGGTAACATATATCATGCAATGACGAAGTCTAACTCTCTTCCTATGCATTGTCATGTCATAAAAGAACAATTCATGCACATCAAGTAAAGGCCAATACATAGCATAAGCAGTTTCTTGCAATTTTATCGTATTCGAAACATAGAGAGGTGGAGATGTGGTTCCTCTCTCATAATAATTGCAAGTAGGAGCAGCAAGCACATGCATATTATATTCATCAAAATCATCATGTGTAACATAAGGAACTATAGCTAGCTCATCTTCATAAGCATCATTAATATTGGCATCATGGCCACAAGCATAGCAAGCATCAAGTTCATCAAAAAGGGATATTTCAAACGAATCCAAGGGATCATAGCAATCATCCTTCGGTAAGAACGAGGGGAAATTAAATAATGTATGAGTAGAAGAGTTACTCTCATTAGAAGGTGGACACGGGTAGCTAGTCCGTTCTTCCTCCTTTTGTTCTTCGCCCTCCTCGTCATCTTTTTCATCTAATGAGCTCACAATTTCAGCATTTTCTTCTTCCATAGTTACCTGCAAAATAATAGTCTCTTCTTGGGCAGCATAGAATTTCTCCTTAAATCGTTCAATATGGGCATTATATTCATAATTAGTATAACAATAACAAAGCATAGCCAATTTTTCAGATCGGTAAGGAGCATCATCATTATCATCACACCCTTTAAACACACCCTCAATTTCATAAGCACCCATAAAAGCGACAAACTCTTCTATTTGATCCACATCATAGTAATCATATATACCATTAGCATAAGAAGCCAAGTTTCTATGATCATTAAACTCACAAGAAAAGGGAAGGTGTGGAGCCTTCATCCTAGAGCAACAAGTAACACCATGTCTCTTGCATAGTTCCCAAGCATACCATTTCAACAAATGGATTTGATCCCATAAAAGTTTCCCTTTTTGAGTCAAGCGATAATTCCTAAAGTATTCACGTTGATCCAACGTGTATCCCATTATATAATTGAATGGGGCTTTCTCAGGATTATTAAAGAAGTGCATAATATTTTTCACACAACGAGCCTCGAGGGTTTTAGGAGGTTCCCCATCTCCATGAGTAGCAAGTACACCTAATTTTTTTGGTATTTCTTGTTCCATATGCATAACTAAAGATAAAGAACAACTTAGAACAGCAAATAAATCTACTTAGTGATAAAGAAAACAAGAACACACGAGGATATTCACCCCACGCTATTGCTCCCCGGCAACGGTGCCAGAAAAAGGTCTTGATAACCCACAAGTATAGGGGATCAATTGTAGCCTTTCTCGATAAGTAAGAGTGTCGAAACCAACGAGGAGCTAAAGGTAGGACAAATATTCCCTCAAGTTCTATCGACCACCGATACAACTCTACGCACACTTTACGTTCACTTTACCTAGAACAAGTATGAAACTAGAAGTACTTTGTAGGAGTGATAGGATAGGCTTGCAAGAAAGTAAAGAACACGTAAATAAAACTAGGGGCTGGTTAGATAAAGAAACAACTATGAGTGTCTAACTAGTGTGGAAAAGTGGTGGTAGGATTTGCGAAATTGTCCCTAAGCAATTGACTACGTTACTAGATCGATAGCAAGTATCATGTGGTTGAGGCCTCTGCTAGCATGTCATCCCTTACTTGGAATTCTATGCACTTATGATTGGAACTATTAGCAAGCGTTCGCAACTACTAACGTTCATTAAGGTAAAACCCAACCATAGCAATAAGATATATTGGTCCCCCTTCAATCCAATATGCATCAATTTCTATGCTAGGTTTGAAGCTTCTGTCACTCTAGCATGCCAATACATAGTCCTATCAACATACAACTAACCCTATGGTGTGATCCACGCGCGCGATCATATGATGGGCACCAAAGGACAGCAACATAACCACAAGCAAATTAAACCAATCATAGCAATTCATCAATCACCGATAGGACAACGATAATCTACTCAGACATCATAGGATAGCAGCACATCATTGGATAATAATATGTAGCATAAAGCACCATGTTCAAGTAGAGGGTACAGCGGGTTGCAGGAGAGTGAACCGCTGAATATAGATGGGGGAAGGTGATGGAGATGTTGGTGAAAATGACGGAGGTGTTGGTGTAGATCGTCGTCACACGATGATGTCCCGGGCGGCGTTCCGACGCCGCCGGGAGAGAGGGGGAGAGAGCCCCCTCCTTCTTCTTATTCCTTGACCTCCTCCCTAGATGGGAGAAGGGTTTCCCCTCTGGTCCATGGTCTCCATGGCGGCAGAGGGGCGAAAGCCCCTCCTAGATTGGATCTCTCTCTCTGTGTCCTTCTGTTTCTGCGCTCCCAGATTCTGCGTTTCACCGTTTCTTAAATTCCCGGAGATCCGTAACTCTGATTGGGCTGAAATTTTAACACGATTATCTTCCGGATATTATCTTTCTTGCGGCGAAAGAAGGGCACCAACCGCCTTAATGATTTGCCACAAGCCTGCCAGCTGCGGGCCCACCCCCTGGCCGCGGCTGGTGGGCTTGTGGGCACTCCGTGCACCGTCTCGCGTTGATTCTTCTTCCCAAAAATCATAAATATTGCAAAAAATCCCCATAAATTTTTATTGCGTTTGGACTTCGTTTGGTATGGATATTTTGCGAAACAGAAAACATGCAACAAACAGGAACTGGCACTCGGCACTGGATCAATATGTTAGTCCCAAAAATAGTATAAAAAGTTGCCAAAAGTATATGTAAGTTGTAGAATATTGGCATGAAACAATCAAAAATTATAGATACGACAGAGACGTATCATGGAGCGCCTCAATGTGGCCGTCGCAGATGTCGCTACCGAGCCAAGCACCATTGTGTTGTCCCTTCTTGGGGGCGCTGCTCGACATGGCTGCTGACGGCGAAAGCTTGAGGTGGTTGGCGGCGATGGCCTATGCGGCGACGAAGACGAAGCGAGGTTCTTCTTTCTCTGGGCTCAGGCAAGGAAGGGCCGCAAGTGCGGGGCGAGAAAGGGGGCAAATGGACTCCTCGGTACCCCCGCACCCCATTTAAACCCCACGATGAATCATGAGGAGGGGATCCGGTGCGCACAGGGCCCACCTCCCCCGATTATTACGGGCTCATTAACGATTCTCGAAACCCAACCGTCGCGGAGTAAATCCGCAAAGGATCCTCTAAGCAAGGGTCGAGGGGGCATCATGGTGGGACCCAGGGCTCAGGCCCAGTCCCGTCATCTGAACAAACCATCATCACGTCAGGCCAGGGCCTGGCACGTGGCGCAATCTACGCGACTTACGATGAAGCCGAGGCGTCTCTTGGAAGCCAGCCGGCTTTCGAGTCGGCGTCTCTTACCGCAGGCAGCGGAAGGAGATCAATAGCAAATAACTCAAGCCGGCGAGGCCATCCGCTCCAAGGTGGCGGGCCTCCCCTACTTCGGGGACTACTGACGGGGGGATAACCCTAGGGTAGGCTCATCGAGCCTACTCCTTTGCCTTCTACCTTGAAGGAACAACATGAATCATTCTACGAAGCCCAAGTCCCCCTGGCCGGCTAGGAAGCACCCGCCGGCTGGGGGCGAGACGGCCAAATCTCTCTGGCTGACCAGGAAGCTCCTGCCGGCTAGAGGCGAGATGGCAATCTCCCTGTGGCTGTCTAGGCCACCCCGGCCGGCTAGAGGCGAGACGGCCGTGCCCGGACTGGCTAGTTAAGCGACTAGCCGACTAGGAAGCCCAAGTCACATCAGGTCGTAGGTCATGACAGGACCCTATGGTTAAAGGTGGCTACGCGTCAGCCAAGGTACTAGATTGGAGTGAACGACAGGTACAACATCGGTGGCCATGCCGCCGACCTACTCCGGCTCGGATCCATCATCCTGCACAGTGTCGGCCCGTCAAACTCCCACTCCATTACTACACTCGGCATGGGAACAGTGGAGACGGCCGTACTGGCATCCCATGACGAATCTCGCATGACGACGTCGGACGTACTACACGTGTCCTGCGTCGGCCTTACGCGAGAGCCTTACTGGCTAGCCGGCGGGCCCCATAGCCAAATGGGACCTTGCAGCTGGCGGGCCCCTCCAGCGACAAGACAAGACCCCGTGGGCCCCCTGGCCAGCCGGGTCCCACTCCTGTACTTTTATACTTATTGTAGGTCGGTGGGTTCGTCTATAAAACCCCCCGACCTCCCTCCATGTAGAGGGTCGGTCAATCCTTCATACACACACCACACAGGAGAGGTAGACATGAGTCGGCTGCTCCTTCTTCCTCCTCCGTAGAACAGCTCCAGGAGCACATTGTAGCCTCATCGTTACATTATACACTTCGGCAGGATTAGGGGTGTTATCTCTACGAAGAGCCCCTAACTTGGGTACATCGTGTGTTCCATGCTTGTACCAACCTCATCCCGAGCACCCACCGGTGTCACTTCGGTTCCCACCATCTTTAGCCTATCCATGGCTTATGTTGTGAGTAAACACCGACATAATGATTATTCAATTCCAAAATAAATCCAGAAGGAAGATCGAGCTGCATCATGCTCACCTCCAATGCAACAACTCTTGCTTTGTTGCCGACCCTAATGTCAATCACCCCTTGTGCCACACGCCTAGTTCTTACTAGCCCCTGGATCGAGTTGCAAATATGAACAATTCATCCGGTATCAAATACCCAAGAGCTACCAGGTATGTCAGTAAGGTAAATGTATACAACATATGTAACAAGTGTACCTTTGCGTGAAGAAGCATTTATGTCCTTCTTGCCATGCTCAACAAGCCACTTGCTACAGTTCCTCTTCCAGTGACCAGTTTCCTTGTAATGAAAGCAAATGTTCTCTGAGTTCGGTCCTCACTTTGGCTCAGTGGTGGAGGCAACCTTCTTCGCTCACTTTGCCTTCGACTTTTTCTTGTACCAACTCTTCTCTTAGTCGAGTTCTGCACTATCAACACTTCACACATGACTTTCTTAATATCCTGCTCTACCACCTTGAGCATCCGATTCAATTCAATGTACTTCTTATCCATGTCGTGCATATGATTGTTCGAGATGAACAACCCATAGCTAGCTGGAAGAGAACCCAGAAGTGCATCAATATCGAGCTCATCCGAGAGAGGGAAACCCAAATGATCCAAAGCTTGCATGTATCCGATCATCTTGATCACATACGAGCTTAGTGGACCACCTTCCTTTAGCTTACAATCCATCAAGGATTGCGAGACGTTGAATCTTTCGGTCCTAGCCTACACATGAAACTTGCTCTAGAGACTCTCGGTCATATCTAAAGCCGCAATATCTTTGAACTGCTATTGCAAATCGGGCTCGATACAAGCTAGCATGAGGCATCTGATCTCGTTCGATTCATCAACGAGTTTCTGGTAGGCATTCTTGGTTGCGGCATTAGCATTATTGGTAGGTACCTCTGGAACTGGATCCTCTAGAACATGTTCCATTTTATCATGCTTGAGAACAATTCCCAAATTTCAACACGAGGTGGTAAAGTGTGTTCCATTTAGCTTATCCTTTTCTAGAATGGAATTCAATGAAAAGTTTTGAGCAGCTGGTGCCATTGATCTACAACAGAAAATATGCAGTCACTAAGCAATGTGTTTATGTAGAGTAATCCAAGCCTTAAATTGAAATACTCCCATTGAATTCAACATCCCTTCGCAAACTCTTAGTGATTCAGGATCCGTCTGGAGCAAACAACTAGTGAGATTTAGCATCATTGCTGCCAACTTGCCTATTCTATAAGCAATTCCTTGTTAATCGTATCTCTATATGATCCTTGTCAATCGGGTAGGTATCTTATACCCCGACTCCTAACCTTCTTTCCCACAAGGCCCAAAACCATTTTGATAGCCTTGTCAAGTTAACCTGATGCACTCCATGTCCGTGTCCGACACGAACCCTCCAGTGCATGGACACCTAGTAGCAACGCAATTTTACGAGCCCACTACCAGACGTACTTGACGTGCGAAGGTGCAACATCCAGAATGGCAAGATGTTTGATATTAATAAGGGATCTTTCTACCATTATAACATGCATAGAAACAAGAAGCAATATCAATCACATATAAACATACATATGTGAAATGGCATGGCTCCTTCATGGACGTCCTCCCAGGCTGGCTCCAACTCCAATGACCAGGGCGGAACTCCCGATTGTTCATCATGCCGAGGCACCAAAGTCACGAACTTGATCTTTGTCCTTCAACAACTACAACTAGTAATGAATTTACACAGAATCACAAGTCGACACGTAGGTCGTTATATAATATAATGACATCACTTTGGCTCCTGCCGGCTAACAATCATGACATGCATGTCATGTTAAATTACACACATGCATCACATACACATGAGCCATACTATTCACATCAAACTTGCAAAGCAAAGTCATGCATAGAATCACATTCTACTCGTTTGTGTAATTGTGTACGAAATATACGACACTATGCACATGGTGGTCCCGACGTTTCACAAACCATAGATTCAACTTGTAATCCAAACACGCCGAGTTTTCCGATCTGACCGATCTCATCAATCATTGCAAATCTCGGATTTATGTTTCACTATTAACCCCGATGGCGGAAACCGACCGGTAGGAGTAGGTTGTGTCACGACCTCATGGATTCCGATTGATAGAAAACTAGCCTCAACAATCCCAATGTGCAGTTGATCTCATAAACTGTGCACATAGTCGATCTCGTGAACGACGACAGATCTCGTCTGCCGCCTCCACATATCAAATATGCATCCGATCTGAAACCAAATCCTATAGCAGAGGCTCTAATGCCACTTTTGGGTTCTATTGTAGGTGCATCACATGCAATTAAATTTTTCCTAACCACAGAACAACCAAGAACATGCTATAGAGATGTATCACAGATTTTTACCACTAGACACGCAGTGCCGTGCAACGGAAGTAGAGTTGGGGCATCGCGTCTACATGGTCCGTCTCCTCCTTGCCAAATTTCCCCACGAATAGCCCATCGCCGGATCCCGCGCATAGGTTCACCGAAGCGGCACAAGTGCATCGCCTCTAAAAGTATCCACGCGTGCAATAGGAACATCGTGCGACTACTAGGTCCGATCACACAGTCGGCGGAGGAGTGGAGGTGACTGGTTGCAGCTCATGCAAAGCCCTAATGATAGCGATGAAGCGATCAACTGAATAAGTGTGCCACACCTCCACTATATATAGGCATCTGGCGTGGGCTCAACTCTTGGGCCTAGCATGGATCCTAAAGCCCATGTGTTCCTTCCCATAAGGGTGTGACCCCTTAGGTTCTCGTTCACTTTGTCGCTGGTCAGATCATATCCAACTCGACTAGTCGGTAGAGGCCTCTAGCAAATCATGCCGATTCCAAGTGTTTGATGAAGCTCGTTAGAGGAACCTATACTTCACACTTCTGTTCCTTTTGCCACATGATATACATTATTGTGCTCAAGGTGACATGGTCATCCTTGTTGCCGCACGACCTCTTTCTCATTTCGATCAATCTAACCAATGCTTCGAATTATCTCATAATCCTCACCGCATTGCCATGCTTATCCAGGTTAGATCACCCGAGGGGCCCACTGTATATCTCTCCTTATCGGAGGGGCAAATCCCATCTTTCTCGACCATGTCTCGCATCATGGGTCTCGACAAGCCCGAAACCTACCTTTGTAACTACACAGTCACGGAGTAGCGTTTGGTCGGCCCAAAGAAGGTCTGTAAGCATCCCGAGTACATGCACCAGCCCACCCCTTAGGTCATAGAGCGTATGTTGTACTAGAGAATCATAGATGACCTATCGTTGCACTTCATAGTTGGGTTTGTCCAACTCAGACCTTATCTCAACTCAGATCCAACTACGTCGAATTCGAGCAAATCTTTCTGAGTCCATATTATCCGTCTAGCATCCAATATTACATGGTTACTCAGACCGAACCATCCACCAGGTCATATGCTAGTCTGATCGGATG
The DNA here is from genome assembly GCF_904849725.1 of Hordeum vulgare subsp. vulgare. NCBI lineage: Eukaryota > Viridiplantae > Streptophyta > Magnoliopsida > Poales > Poaceae > Hordeum > Hordeum vulgare. Next base: position 307,610,835 of record NC_058518.1, read on the forward strand.
TGCGTCCATGCAGCCCTTTTGACTAGGGACCATTTAAGATATTCATCATGCAATGCATATGTTGGAAATATGCCTTAGAGGCAATAATAAAATGGTTATTATCATATTTCCTTGTTCATGATAATCGTCTATTGTTCAGGCTATAATTGTATTAATAGGAAACAGTAATACATATGTGCATAAATATATCACAATGTGTCCCTAGCAAGCCTCTAGTTGACTAGCTCGATGATCAATAGATGATCATGGTTTCCTGATCATGGACATTGGATGTCATTGATAACGGGATCACATCATTAGGAAAATGATGTGATGGACAAGACCCAATCCTAAGCATAGCACTAGATCATGTTGTTCGTATGCTAAAGCTTTTATAATGTCAAGTGTCTTTTCCTTCAATCGTGAGATTGTGCAACTCCCGAATACCGTAGGAGTGCTTTGGGTGTATCAAACGTCACAATGTAACTGGGTGACTATAAAGGTGCACTACGGGTATCCCCGAAAGTATCTGTTGGGTTGGTACGAATCGAGATCGGGATTTGTCACTCCATGTGACGGAGAGGTATCTCCGGGCCCACTCGGTAGAACATCATCATGAGCTCAATGTGACTAAGCAGCTAGTCACAGGATGACGTGCTACAGAATAAGTAAAGAGACTTACCGGTAACGAGATTGAATAAGGTATAGGTATACCGACGATCAAATCTCGGGCAACTTCAATACCGACAGACAAACGGAATTGTATACGGGATTGATTGAATCCTTGACATCGTGGTTCATCTGATGAGATCATCGTGGAACATGTGGGAGCCACCATGGGTATCCAGACCCCATTGATGGTTATTGGCCGGAGAGAAGTCTCGGTCATGTCTGCATGCCTCCCAAACCCGTAGGGTCTACACACTTAAGGTTCGACGACGCTAGGGTTATAGGGAATTGTTATACGAGGTTACTGAAGGTTGTTCGGAGTGTCGGATGAGATCCCGGATGTCACGAGGAGCTACGGAATGGTTCGGAGGTAAAGATTGATATATAGGTTGGATGGGTTTGGACACCGGAAATGTTTCGGGCGTCACTGGTAGCGTACCGAGACCACCGGGACCACCGGAAAGGGTTCCGGAGGTACACCGGGAGGGGCCACCAGCCCAAAAGGTGACATGGGCCAAAAGGTGGAAGAGAACCAGCCCAGAGTGGGCTGGTGTGCCTCCCACCAGGGGCCCAAGGCGCAGGGGAGAGGGAAGGTGGCAAACCCTAAGCCAGGTGGGCCTAAGGCCCACCAGGGGTGCGCCACACCCCTCCTCCCTTCCTGGCCGCCACCCCTCCTCCCATCTAGGGCTGCCGCCCCCACCCCCTCAAGGGGGAAAACGTAAAGGGGGCTCCACCCTCCCTTCCCCCTATATATAGCGGGGGGTTTGGCCATTGGAGACACGGTTTTCCATCTCTCTCTCGGCGCAGCCCTGCTCTTCTTCTTCCTCCTCTCCCACGGTGCTTGGCGGAGCCCTGCCATGAGACCTCGTCTCTCTATGGACATCACGCCGTCGTGATGCCGGAGATCTTCCCCAACCTCTCCCTCCTCCTTGCTGGTTCAACGTGCGGGAGAGGTCACCGGGCTGCACGTGTGTTGAACGCGGAGGTGCTGTGGTTCGGCACTAGATCAGAATCACACCGTGATCTGAATCGCCGCGAGTACGACTCCATCAACCGCGTTCTAGCAACGCTTCCGCTTAGCGATCTTCAAAGGTATGAAGATGCTCTACAACCTCTCTCGTTGCTGGTCTCTCCATAGATAGATCCTTGTATGGCGTAGGAAAATTTTGAATTTACTACTTTCCCGACAGTGGTATCAGAGCCAATGTTCTATGTGTAGATTCTATGCACGAGTAGAACACAAAAGTTGTGGGCGCTGATTTTGTCAATTGCTTGCTGTTACTAGTATTATCTTGATTTGGCGGCATCATGGGATGAAGCGGCCTGGACCGACTTTACACGTATTCTTAGGTGAGAATGGTTCCACCGACAAACAAGCACCAGTTGCATAAGGTGGCTAGCGGGTGTCTGTCTCTCCCACTTTAGTCAGATCGTATTCGATGAAGAGGGTTCTTATGAAGGGTAAATAGCATTGGCATATCAACGTTGTGGCTGTCACGTAGGTAAGAAACGTTCTTGCTAGAAACCCAAATCAGCCACGTAAAACTTGCAACAACAATTAGAGGACGTCTAACTTGTTTTTGCAGGGTATGCTATGTGATGTGATATGGCCAAAAGAATGTGATGTTGCATATGTGATGTATGAGATTGATCATGTTCTTGTAATAGGATTCACGACTTGCATGTTGATGAGTATGACAAGCGGCAGAAGTTCAAGGAGTTGTCTTAATTTATTGTATGAGATGCAATGCCATGTGTTTACTACTTTTACTTCATTGCTAACAGTTAGCTATAATAGTAGTAGTAGTAGTACTAGTACTAGTTGGCGTGATGACTTCACGAAGACACGATGATGGAGATCATGGTGTCACGCTGGTGACAATGATGATCATGCGATGCCCGAAGATGGAGATCGAAGGAGCAAAGATGATAATGGCCATATCATGTCACTATATGATTGCATGTGATGTTTATCATGTTTTTCATCTTATTGCTTAGAACGACGGTAGCATAATAAGATGATCCCTCATAAAATTTCGAGAACGTATTCCCCTGAGTATGCACCGTTGCGAAGGATCGTTGTCTCGAAGCACCACATGATGATCGGGTGTGATAGATTCTAACGTTCGCATACAACGGGTGTAAGCCAGATTTACACACGCCAAACACTTAGGTTGACTCGACGAGCTTTGCATATACAGACATGACCTCGAATACAAGATACCGAAAGTTCGAACATGAGTCGTATGGTTGAATACGATCAGCATGGAGATGCTCACCATTGATGACAAGTCCGTCTCACGTGATGTTCGGACATGGGCTAGTCGACGTGGATCGTGTAACACTTGGATGACTAGAGGGATGTCGATCTAAGTGGGAGTTCATCAGATGAACTTAATTATCATGAACATAGTCACATAGGTCTTTGCAAATTATGTTGTAACTTACACTATAGCTCTATGGTATTTGATACGTTCCTAGAGAAAATATGGTTGAAAGATAGAAGTAGCAATTATGCGGAATCGGTCCGTTAACTGAGGATTGTCCTCATTATTAAACAAAAGGCTTATGTCCTTAACACACCGCTCGGTGTGCTGAACCCCAAGCGTGATCTATGGATGTTGCGAACATTCGACATACACGTTTTTGATAACTACATGATAGTTCAGTGCATATTGCTTGAACGACTTAGAATTAAGGCGTTAAAGACGTTTCGAACGTCGCAGGACATACGTGATGATCCAAGAGATGAAATTGGGATTTCATGCTCGTGCCCTTGTTGAGAGGTATGAGACCTCTGACAAGATTCTTTGTCTAGAAAAGTAAAGGAGAAGATCTCAATCATTGAGCATGTGCTCAGATTGTTTGAGTACTACAATTGCTTGAATCGAGTGGGAGTTGATCTTCCAGATGAGACAGTGATAGTTCTCCAAAGCCATTGACACCAAGCTACTAGAGCTACGAGATGAACTATAACATATCAAGGATGGATATGTTGATCCTTGAGCTATTCGCGATGTTTGACACCGCGAAAGTAGAAATCGAAAAGGAGCATCAATTGTTGATGGTTTGTGAAACCGCTAGTTTCAAGAAGAGAAAGGGCATGAAGGGATACTTCATTAAATGTGAACCAGTTGCTGGTTAGTGAAGATACCCAAGGTTGAACCCAAACCCGAGACTAAGTGCTTCTGTAATGAGGGGAACAGACACTGAAGAGGAACTACCCTAGACACTTGGTAGATAAGGAGGATGGCAAAGTCAACAGAAAAATATTGGATATACATGATATCGGTGTGTACTTTACTAGTACTCCTAGTAGCACCAGGGTATTGGATACCGGTTCGATTGCTAAGTGTTAGTAACTCGAAATGAAAGCTACGGATTAAACGGAGACTAGCTAAAGGCGAGGTGACGATGTGTGTTGGAAGTGTTTCCAAGGTTGATATGATCAAACATCGCACGCTCCCTCTACCATCGAGATTAGTGTTAACCTAAATAATTGTTATTTGGTGTTTGCGTTGAGCATAGACATGATTGGATTATGTTAATGGCAAATATGATTATTCATCTAAAGAGAATAATGGTTATTCTGTTTACTTGAATGATACCTTAAATAGGTCTTGCACCTAGAATGAATGGTTTATTGAATCTCGATCGTGGTGATACACATGTACATAATATTGTTGCCAAAAGATACAAAATAGTAATGATAGTACCACTTTCTTGTGGCACTACTGCTTGAGTCATATTGGTATAAAATGCATGAAGAAGCCCCATGCTGATGGATCTTTGTACTCACTCTTATTTGAAACATTTGAGACATGCAAACCATGCATGTTGGTATAAACACATGAAGAAACTCCCTGCAGATGGATCGTTAGACTCACTTGATTTCTGAATCACTTGAGACATGCAAATCTTACCACATGGGCAAGATGACTGAAGACCTCTTTTTCCAGTGAGATGGAACAAGAATGTAACTTGTTGGAAGTAATACATTTTGATGTGTGTAGTCTGATGAGTACTAAGGCACGCAGTGGATATCATTATGTTCATACTTCAGAAATGATTTGAGTAGATACTAGTGTATTTACTTGATGAAACACAGGTCTGAATTATTGAAAAGGGTTCAAGTAATTTCAAAGTGAAGTTGAAGATCATCGTGACAAGAGGATAATATGTCTATGATGTGATCATGGAGGTAAACATATATACCTGAGTTACGAGTTTGGCAAACGTTTAAGACAAGGTGAAAATTGTTTCATGTGAAACATGTTTCACAACTCATGCCACCTAGAACACCATAGTCTGATGGTGTGTCCGTATGTCATAATCGTGCACTATTAGACATAGTGCATAATATGATATTACTTATCAAATTACCACTATCGTTTATCAGTTAGGCATTAGAGACAACCGCATTCACTTTAAATAGGACACCATGTAATTCCGTTAAGATGACACCGTATGAACTATGGTTCAGAGAAACCTAAGCTGTCATTTCATAAGAGCTTGGGGCTGCGATGCTTATGTGAAAGAGTTTCAGCCGGATAAGGTCGAACCCAAAGCGGATAAATGCATCTCCATAGCAGACCCAAAACAGTTGGGTATACCTCCTATCTCAGATCCGGAAGCAAATGTGTTTGTTTCTAGAAATGGGTCCTTTCTCGAGGAAATGTTTCTCTCGAAAGAATTGAGTGGGAGTTTTTGGTGGAAACTTGATGAGGTTATGTAAACCATCACTTCAACCAATGTGTGTGTAGCAGGGCGTAGGAAGTTGTTCATGTGGCGCCTACACCAATTGAAGTGGAAGCTAATGATAGTGATCATGAGACTTCAGATCAAGTTACTAGAAACCCTATAGGTCGACAAGGTCATGTACTGCTGCTACAGAGTGGTGCAGTAACCCTGTCTTGAAAGTCATGTTGTTGGACAACAATGAACCTACGAGCTATGGAGAAGCGATGGTGGGCCCGGATTCCAACAAATGGTTGGAGGCCATGAAATCCGAGAGAGGATCCATGTATGAAAACAAAGTATAAACTTTGGAAGAACCACTTGATGGTCATAAGACTATTAACTGTGAATGGATCTTTAAAGGAAGACAGATGATGATGGTGAAAAGTCAACATTAAGAAAGCTCGACTTGTCACAAAGGTGTTTTCGACAAAGTTCAAGGAGTTGACTATGATGAGACTTTCACACTCGTAGCGATGGTGAAAGTCTGTTGAAATTATGTTAGCAGTTGCTGCATCATTTATGAAATATTGCAGATAGGATGTCAGAATATTGCTTCCTCAACGGTTTCCTTGAGGAAAGGTTGTATATGATACAACCAGAAGATTTTATCGATCCTAAAAGGTGCTAACAGGTATGCAAAGCTCCAACGATCCTTCTATGGACGGGATCAAGCATCTCGGAGTTGGAATATACACTTTGATGAGATGATCAAAGTTTTTGGTTCTATACAAAGTTTGTGAGAAACTTGTATTTCCAAAAGGTGAGTGGGAGCACTATAGAACTTCTGATGAATATATGTGGTTCACATACTGTTGATCATAAATAATGTAGAATTTCTGCAAAGCATCAAGGGTTATTTGAAAGGAGTTTTCAAAGGAAAACCTAGATGTAGCTACTTGAGAGTTGAGCATCAAGATCAATAAAGATAAATCGAAGTGCTTAATGGAACTTTCAACGAAATGCATGCCTTGACAAGTTTTTGAAGGAGTTCAAAATAGACCAGCAAAGAAGGATTTCTTGGCTATGTTGTAAGGTGTAAATTTGAGTACTACTCAAAGCCTGACCACGGCAGTAGAAAGAGAAAGGACGAATGTCGTCCCCTATGCATCAGTCGTAGGCTCTACAAGTATGCTATGATGTGTACCACACCTAAAGCATGCATTGCCATGAGACAGTCGTGGGGTACAAGATTGATCCGGGAATGGATCATTGGACAGCGGTCCAAGTTATCCTTAGTAACTAATGGACTAAAGAATTTTTCTCAATTATGGAGGTGATTAAAGAGTTCGTCGTAAAGGAGTTACGTAGATGCAAGCTTTGTCACTAATCCGGAGGACTATGAGTAGTAAACCGGATTCGTATAGTGGAGCAATCATTTGTAATGGTTCCAGATGGGGCGTAGTAGCATCTATAGGGTGACATAGAAATTTGTAAAGCACACACGGATCTGAAAGGTTCAGACCCGTTGACTATAATCCTCTCTCACAAGCAAAACATGATGGAACCCCAGAACTGTATGGGTGTTGAATTCATTGCAATCACATAGTGATGCGAACTAGATTATTCACTCTAGTGCAAGTGGGAGACTGTTGGAAATATGCCCTAGAGGCAATAATAAAATTGTTATTATCATATTTCCTTGTTCATGATAATCGTCTATTGTTCATGCTATAATTGTATTAACAGGAAACAATAATACATGTGTGGATAAATAGATCACAATGTGTCCCTAGCAAGCCTCTAGTTGGCTAGCTCGTTGATCAATAGATGATCATGGTTTCCTGATCATGGACATTGGATGTCATTGATAACGGGATCTCATCATTAGGAGAATGATGTGATGGACAAGACCCAATCCTAAGCATAGCACTAGATCGTGTTGTTCGTAAGCTAAAGCTTTTCTAATGTCAAGTATCTTTTCCTTCGACCGTGAGATTGTGCAACTCCTGGATACCGTAGGAGTGCTTTGGGTGTCTCAAACGTCACAACGTAACTGGGTGTCTATAAAGGTGCACTACGGGTATCTTTGAAAGTATCTGTTGGGTTGGTACGAATCGAGATCCGGATTTGTCACTCCGTGTGACGAAGATGTATCTCTAGGCCCACTCGGTAGAACATCATCATGAGCTCAAGGTGACTAAGGAGTTAGTCACAGGATGACGTTCTACGGAACGAGTAAAGAGACTTACCGGTAACGAGATTGAACAAGGTATAGGTATACCGACGATCGAATCTCGGGCAAGTTCAGTACCGACAGACAAAGGGAATTGTATACGGGATTGATTGAATCCTTGACATCATGGTTCATTCGATAATATCATCGTGGAACATGTAGGAGCCACCATGGGTATCCAGACCCCGCTGATGGTTATTGGCCGGAGAGAAGTCTCGGTCATGTCTGCATGCCTCCCGAACCCATAGGGTCTACACACTTAAGGTTCGATGACGCTAGGGTTATAGGGAATTGTTATACGAGGTTACCGAAGGTTGTTCGGAGTCCCGGATGAGATCTCGGACGTCAAGAGGAGCTCCGGAACGGTCCGGAGGTAATATTTGATATATAGGTTGGATGGGTTTGGATTCCGGAAATGTTTCGCGCGTCACCGGTAGCGTACCGGGACCACCGGAAAGGGTTCCGGAGGTTCACCGGGAGGGGCCACCAGCCCCAAAAGGTGACATGGGCCAAAAGGTGGAAGAGAACCAGCCCAGAGTGGGCTAGTGCGCCTCCCACCAGGGGCCCAAGGCACAGGGGAGAGGGAAGGGGGGCAAACCCTACGCCAGGTGGGCCTAAGGCCCACCAGGGGTGCGTCACACGCCTCCTCCCTTCCTGGCCGCCACCCCTCCCCCCATCTAGGGCTGCCGCCCCCCGCCCCCCCCCTCAAGGGGGAAACCCTAAAGGGGGCGCCACCCTCCCTTCCCCCTATATATAGCAGGGGTTTTGGCCATTGGAGACACGGTTTTCCATCTCTCTCTCGGTGCAGCCCATCTCTTCTTCTTCCTCCTCTCCCACGGTGCTTGGCGAAGCCCTGCCGAGAGACCTCGTCTCTTCATCGACACTACGCCGTCGTGATGCCGTAGATCTTCCCCAAGCTCTCCCTCCTCCTTGCTGGTTCAAGGTGCAGGAGACGTCACCGGGCTGCTCGTGTGTTGAACGCGGAGGTGCCGTGGTTCGGCACTAGATCGGAATCACACCGCGATCTGAATCTCCGCGAGTACGACTTCATCAACCACGTTCTACTAAGGCTCCCGCTTAGCAATCTTAACAGGTATGAACATGCTCTACATCCTCTCTCGTTGCTGGTCTCTCCATAGATAGATCCTTGTATTGCATAGGAAAATTTTGAATTTACTAGAGAATCACAGATGACCTATCGTTGCATTTCATAGATGGGTCTGTCTAACTCAGACCTTATCTCAACTCAGATCCAACTACGTCGAATTTGACAAAACCTTTCTGAGTCCATATCATCCGTCTAGCATCCAATATTACATGGTTAGTGAGACCGAACCATCCACCATGTCATATGCTAGTCTGATCGGATGTGCGTCCATGCAACCCTTTTGACTAGGGACCATTTAAGACATTCATCATGCAATGCATAGTCCCACAACAAGTCACGTACTTGTTATTACACATCATTGATAATGTCCAAGGACAATCTTTATTCATAAACACATAGGAAATATCATCATACATGATTGCCTTTAGGACATATCTCCAACACACACATCACCATGGGAGCAACAAGGTTGATGTAGAATCCCTCAGTAATCGATCCCCCTCCGTTAGGGCACCAGAACAGGTCTCTAGATGGGCACACGGTGGAATAGAAGCTTGCGGTAGCGGAAAAATTATTTCGCGAGGCTCTCTAGGGTTTCCCCCCGAATATGTGAATTTATAGTAGAGAGATGAGGGGAGAGGAGCTGGGAGGTGGCCCTAAGCCATCAGGGCACAACCAGCCCCCTGGGCACGTCTTGTTGGCTTGGGGGCACCTCATGTGCCCTTCTGTCTCCCTCCGAAGATTCCACCTCTTATTTTTTTCCAAAAAATCATCAAAAAGTTTTGGGGTATTTGGACTTCGTTTGGTACCGTATTCCTGAAAGGCCAAAAACATGCAAAAAATAGCAATTGGCACTTGGCATTGGGTTAATAGGTTAATGCTGAAAAATAATATAAAATAACAAGTAAATGCCTAAAAAGTATCCTAGAGTGATAATATAAAAGCATGGAACAATCAAAAAATATATATGTGTTGGAGACGTATCAGTACGCACCTGGTTGAAGCGCTAAATGTACTTGAAGAGGGTCTCGTCGGGCTGCTGGCGCACGACACACAGGTCGTTGAGGGTGAGGGGCACTCGTACATATCATTGAAGTTGGAGACATACTATGTGCAGAGCTCGGACCACGATGATATGGAGCCCTCAGGAAGGTTCATCACCCACGAGTGTGCTATGTCCTTGAGGGCCATGGGAAACCAGTTCGCCGTGACCTTGTCATCACCGCCCATGGCTTAGATGTCGATGGTGTAATGCTGCAGGAACTCCATGGGGCTGGGGGCTGCCATCATCGTGAGGAGTCATCTTTGGCATGAACGACGTGGTCCACACCACGTGGCGTAGCTGTATGATCTAAAGTACGTCTAGAGGGGAGGTGATTAGACTACTTGACACGATATAAACTTCACCTTTTACCAATTTTAAGTGTGGGCTAGTTTTAGCAATTATGACTAGTCAAGTACACCCTACACATGTACATTTAAGAGTATAGTAGCGGAAAGTAAACATGAAATTGTAAAGTAGAGGGTAAGGTAGGGAGATCAAACGCAAATGTTGACACGACGATTTTTGGCATGGTTTTGATAGGTCGCCCTATCGTACGTCCATGTTAATGGAGACTTCAACCCATGGAGGGTAACTGCTGTGAGAGTCAACGGAGGGCTCCACCCACAAGGGGTCCACGAAGAAGAGGCCTTGTCTATTCCACCACGGCTTCCATCCACACAAGACTAGCCTCACTCACGGTAGATCTTCACAAAGTAGGCGATCTCCTTGCCCTTACAAACATCTTGGTTCAACTCCACAACACGAAGTAAGAGGCTCCCAAGTGACACCTAACAAATCTAGGAGGCACGACCATCCAAAAGGTAATAGATGTGGTAGAACTATGAAATCCTTGCTCTTGTGCTTCTAAAGATAGTCTCCTCAACACTCAATCACTCTCTCTCAGATTTGGCAGGGGTAGGAGAGATTGATCTTGTGGAAAGCAACTTGGGGGGGCTAGAAATCAAGGTTCAAGTGGTTGGAATGGAATCTCTTGATCTCAACACATGAGTAGGTGGCTCTCTCTCAGAAAAATGGATCTCGCAAGTGTGTCTGTGTTCTGAGTGCTTCCTCTACGAGTGAGAGGTAGGTGGAGGGGTATATAAAGGCATCCCCCAAAATCCAACCGTTACAACATTATTTCCCAACTTGATGACACTGAAATGAATCTCGGTGGTACCGAGTTGCACTCAATGTGGCAAATTTTGAATTCTTGGTGAGACTGATATAGAATCTTGGTAGTATCGATATGATGACCTAGACCAGTTTCCAAAACTCGGTGAGACCGATTTCAAACTCGGAAATTCTGATTCTTTAAATCTTCTCAACACAAAGTTGGCCACTGAATCTCGGTGTCACCGATAGGAATGTTGGTGGTACCGAGATGGCAGGGTGTGGCATAGGTTCTGTCAGGTGTAGCATCGGTATGGCCGAATGGGAATTGTTGGTGACATCGATTTTGTTGGTTTGGGTTTGGACAGAGATATTTTGTGGGAAAGTGTCTCATATTTTTGGTGACTACCTCTAAGCACTTGAGCAACCAATTCATCATAATACCTCATCCCCTTTTAATAGTATTGGCTTTCATATGGACTCAAGGTGATTTCTCACAAAGTATAAAATGAAGAGTCTTCTTGCTTGAAGCTTGAGCCAATCATATTCCTTCCTTTATCAAGGGGCATCTCCTCACAATCCTATAGCCAAAGCATCTTTGACCTTTTCTGAAATATACTTTGATAAACTCATTAGTCCAATGATGCATATGTTGTGATTAATTACCAAAACCACCACGAGGAGCAATTGTGCTTTCAACCTCCCCCTTTTTGGTTATTGATGACAACATATAGATCAAAGCTTCAAAAAAAATATAATAAATGATTAGCATCGACACTTTGAGAAGTATGTGAAAAGCAAGAGCTCCCCCTAAATTTGTGTATTATTTTAAATTTGCGTTTGAATGCAAACGCACAATTGATTAGGATCATGGGTTAGTCTTCCATGTCACATACAACTTGGTGGTGCGCATAAATGATATGAATGAATAGTAATGCACATAACACCAAACAAGCAAGTGAATGATCATCATGTAGATAGCTCAATGGTAATAATGTGGTAGCATCAAACAATCAAAGCATATGATCAAACAAACCTCTAAACAGATAAAGTCGTCCAAAAGACCAAAAGTTTTGAAAACCCAAAGAAGAGCAAATAAAATGCAAAGATGTCCCTCTCGAAGACCTATTTGATCTATACAATTCTCCCCCTTTGGAAACAAGTTACCAAAAAGTTCAAAGGTCTAGAACTAAGCGTCTCTCTGGGCACGATATCCTCTGGTAGATGAAGATGGATTGTACAAGAGAGCATTGACGAAGGCTTCTGTAGATGTCATTTGAGCTGGAGGTGAAGACACTGGAGGTGCGGGAGAAGGAGCTGAAGCTTGAGCTGTTGAAGATGGTCTTGCTTCCAGTACTAGCACAGTTGTTGACCTATCCTGGATCCTGAATTGAGTGATAGTAGGAAGAGGCGAATCGTCATCATCATTATCACTACTGGAGCATGGAATCTTCACTGAGTCAACTTCATGCTAAAGTTGCTGAACTGTGGTGGTCAACTCTGTCACCTTGACATCCAGGTCATGGAATTTTGTCTCCATGATCCTCTCTAGGCTCTTCTGGTTCAGCAATATCTCAGAAACTTTCTTCTCCATCCCTTGGATGGTGTTGACCAAGAAGTACATGTGCTCATCTCTAGTTTTGAGCTGTGGGGGTTGAGATGGAGCATTCCTAGCAGCCTCTACACCTGCTGCATTTGCTCCCTCTCTAACAGTAGGTGAGCTGAGATGTGTATCATCCATCACAACTACATCGTCCTCAAAATCAGGCAAGAGTGGCAGGTGGGGACGATCAAGTTGATATGCATGCTTGCTAATCTTGGAAATGATGAGCATCTGAATGTATGGAGCATATCCACAAGATCTCTTCTAATCAGCAGCAGTCCTCTTGACAGTCTCAACTATCAATTCCATCACTCGGAATTGGGTGTGGGTGTCTAGATGGTGTAACATGTTGATGGAATAACCTCTAATCATCTTGTCATCACTTGACTTGGGAATCAGGGTGTGTCTCATGATAGTGTTTGTAGTGGGTATTCCTGCTTGCAAGAAATAGATGGAGCCAAGTTTGTGAGACGGCAGATAAACATCGGGCAAATGCTTGTACATGTTGGCCATGGAGTTGTGATTCATTTTGAGGTGTGAATACACATCCAAGTCCTCTTCTCGTGCTTTAGGAGCACCAATGATAGTCGCCCATTCATCAACTGTTGACTCATACCGGTGACCCCCACTCATCCAAACAATTCTTCCATCTAGATAGAAATGAGCGGTTGAATAGAATTGCATGAACATATCATTATTCCATGCAGCCATCTCTTTGCCAACAAAATCTTCAATGTTAACCATCCTGAAATTTTCTCTCACATGAGGAAAGTAGTCTTCATTGGCTTTGATGTATTCCCAATCGACATATCTCATGTTGCTGACTACAAGATTCTTGTCGAGCAACATTGTCTCATAGAAATCTTTTTGTTCCCTTGTGTGAAAGCGAGGATCAACATCAGTTCTCCTTATTACATCATATGGGTCAATAGATCTCCACTTCCCCAGTCCTGCATCTTTCCTCTTCTTCATGTCCTCACCAACGAGGTGAGATACATCATGACTAGGCACATGAGATCTCAACTTCATAAGCACAAGGGCATCGTCATATTCCCGAGTAGCAAAATCTCTGGACACGGAGCCTTTGTTTTCTCAGCTATAGGAATATCTTTGATAGTCCTCTTGGGAGCTACAGGCTTCTTAGGAGTGATACGTCTCCAACGTATCTATAATTTTTGATTGTTCCATGCTGATATATTATCATTCGAGGATACTTTTTGGGCATATACATTCCAATTTATAATATTTTTGAGCACTAACCTATTGAACCAGTGCCCAGTGTCAGTTCTTGTTTTCTGCGTGTGTTTGCTTTGTAGGTTTACCCTACCAAACGAAGACCAAATGTCACTAAAATTTAATATGATTTTTTCTGGACTATATGAAGACTTGCAAGCATTGAAAGTGGACGAGAGGCCGCACGATTGAGGCACAAGCCAACAGGGTGTGGTTGCGCCCTGATGGCTTGTGCCCCCCTGGATGACTCCCGATGTCCCTCTCTGGCCTATAAATTCACAAATAATACGAAAACCCTAGGAGCACTCCTGAAACACTTTTTCCGCCACCACAAGTCTCTATTCCGATGGGAGGCCATCTAAACCTCCGTTCCGACAATCTGGCAGAGGGGATATCAATCATGGAGGGCCTCTACATCAACCTTGGTTCCCTCACCATGATGTGTGAGCAGTTCACCACAAACCTACGGGTCCGTAGGTAGTACCTAGATCTCTCTCTTATGATCTTCAGTACCATGTTCATCACATCTTCGCTTTGATCTATCGAATGTAATCACTATGTATGGTGAGTTTGTTGGGATCCGATGAATTGTGGGTTTATGTTCATATTATTCATGAAAAGTATTTGAGTCACCTCTGATTATTATGATTCTTAATTGCATGATCATAATAGCTTCGTAATGCTCTCTCATCTTTTGAGATAGTTTGGCCAACTAGATTAATATTTCTTCAGTGGGAGTGGTGCGTTGCAGTAGGTTCAACCTAGCGAATTTCTATATCCCAGGGATAGAAGGGGACAAGATGCGCCTTTGTGTTGCTTCTACTAAGGATAAAACCATGGGGTTTATTCATATTAATTGAGTTTAGTTTGTCTACATCATGTCATTGTTCTCCAAGCATTACTCTGTTTTTACTTAATACGTAGAGAGGCAAGCATAGAAGCGCTCTTGAAGTGGAGTAATAGTAATAGGTGCAGGCAGGAGACGGCCTATTTTCTTATGGACGTGATGCCTTTATACACATGATCATTGCCATGGAAATCACATAATTATTCGATGTTCTATCAATTGCCCAACAGTAATTTGTTTACCCACCATATGCCTTTAACATGAGAGATGCCACTAGGAAACACTATAGCCCTCGGGTGTATTCACTTATATATTTACAAATGCTACTATTACCTTGCTGCCATTATTTGTGTTTATTTTATTTTGCAATTTACAATTATCAACAATTATCTACACACCTCATTTGCTTGCAAATAACGAGATCAAGGGGATTGACAACCCTCTTTCTCGCGTTGGGTGCAAGTTGTTTGTTTCTTTGTGTACATTCGCTAAATAAGGTTGAGCTATTCCTATTGGTTTGATAAAATTTGGTTTCATAACTGAGGTAAATACTTATCGCATTGTGCTGCGATAACCCGTTCCTCTTCACGTAAAACCCAACGTAGATCACAGTCATCAGGAAGGATTTTTGGCGCCATTGCCGGGGAATACCATCACCAACTATCAAGTAGCTTCTCCAAAATTCTGATTCACTTATTCTTCTTTTTGTTTGTTGTTATATTTAGTTTGTCACATAAAAATTAAAAATACAAAAATATTTACCTTTGCTTGTTACTAGTACTCTTGTTTGAAGTCATGGCTAGTTCTTCTTTTGTTCGTGTTACTCCTGATAATGATGTTATAAATTTTAAACAAAGGGGAGGATAAAGTTTGAAAGATGCATGGTATAGTATTTGCAATGCTTTGTGTGGTCTTGGTGCTAGTGTTTTAACCATACCAAAAACTTTATGTGATGTGCTTAGTCTCACCAATATTGTAGCATGTTCCCTAAACTTGCATCTTGCGGATTCTACTATCAAGAAATATTTAGGTAGAATTAATGATGTGCTTATTATTGGAAATAAAAATTATGTGCCTATTGATTTCCTTGTTCTTGATATTGATTGCAATCCTTCTTGTCCTATAATACTTGGAAGGCCATTCTTACGAACTATAGGTGCAATTATTGACATGAAGGAGGAAAACATAAGGTTCGAATTCCCATTAAAGAAAGGGATGGAACACTTTCTTAGAAATAGAATTAATCCACCTTATGAATCGGCCATGAGAGCCAATTATGGGTTCAGTTTCAAAGATGACAACACTTGAACTGTGCATTATGCCTAGCTAGGGGCATAAAACAATAGCGTTTGTTGGGAGGCAATCCAATAGTTATCTTAATTTTTGCTTTTTAGTTTCTGTTATTTTGTGTTGACATGATTATTTCCTCTGTAATGATTACGTTTTTATGTTTTAATTAGTGTTTGTGCCAAGTAAAGCCTTTGGGATAACTTATTTGATGAGTATGATTGATGTTGTGCAAAAACAGAAACTTTCATCTTTAGTGAAGAACTTTTAATTCTCTGCTGGAGAGTGATACATTCTTGAAATTTTTACACAGTATTTCTGTATAAATTCTGCATGTTTTCCTAATTTTTCTGAATTTTTAGAGTTACATAAGTATGGAATCTTTATAAATTGCTACAAACTGTTCTGTTTTGAACAGATTATGTTTTGCCTGCATAGTTTGCTTGTTTTGATGATGCTATGGACTATATGGAGGCGTATAAGTCATGGATAAGTTATAATACAGTAACTATTATGCAATTATAAATTAATAATCAATTTATAACAGTACCTAAAGTATGAAATATGTTTCTTATACTAACGGATCTCACAAAGTTTTGTTGAGTTTTGTGTGATTGAAGTTTTCAAGTTTTGAGTGTGATCGCGATGGACCATGGAATAAGGAGTAGCAAGAGCATAATCTTGGGCATGCCCAAGGCACCCAAGTATTATTATAAGGAAGACTCAAGCGTTTAAGCTTGGGGATGCCTTCCGGGGCATCCCCTTTTTCGTCTCAAACCATTGGTATGTCACTTGGAGCTACATTTTTATTTATCACATGATATGTGTTTTGCTTGCAGCGTCATTTGCTTTTACTTTAAGTTTGTCACAATCATCATTTGCTGGACACACCTATTAGAGAGAGACTCGCCTTCATTATGATTTGCTAGAATACACTATGTGCTTCACTTATATCTTTTGAGCTTGGCAGTTTCTCTAGTACTTCACTTATATCTTTTCGAGCACGGTGCCATGTAGATTTTATAGAAATAATTTTCTCTCTTTCTTCACTTATTTTTGTTTGACTGCTGAATAAATAGTGACGGTAATTTGCATGGTTCATAAGACTAGTCCAAAAATAATATGCATTCAATGAATGATAGTCAAAACCATCATTTAGCACACATAGAGAAATTGTGAGTTAATAACATTGATATGGTTATATGAAAAAGGTGTAAGTCCATAACTGTTGATTCATATAAGTGTCGGGATTAAAGGGGAGTTATCTTTCTGTTCATCTAAATATTTAAGAGGCATGGTGATGATATGTGAGCATTCTTGTTCCTCGTTAAAATACTAGTGTTGTCTTGAGTCGGGCGCGCGTGGCTCTTAACTCCTACCAACCACCTCTCTCGGGGCATGCGAGTAGTGCTTTGATGTGTGATAAAACTAATAAAACTTCACAATAAGTATGTAAGTTCTTTATAACTTTTGTGACACCTTGGACATACGCATCTTTACCCTCTCATATTTGCTAGCCTCTTCGGTACCGTGCATAGCCCAATCCCACCTCGAGGAATGGTGCAACTTTCGCCGAAGCATCCACACCCAACGGCATGATACACTCGGTTGCACATAAGCCTCATTATATCTTCCTCAAAACAGCCACCATACCTACCTATTATGGCATTTCCATAGCCATTCCGAGATATATTGCCATGCAAATTCCATCATCACTTCACATAACTAGTTCGTTCATCGTCATATTGCTTTGCATGATCATATAGAAGTGACATAGTATTTGTGGCAAAGCCACCTTCCATCATGTTTTTGATACATGTCACGCTAGATCATTGCACATCCTGGTACACTGCCGGAGGCATTCTCAGAGAGTCATATCTTCCTATAAGTTCACGATATAGATTTGTAAGTAAATAAAAGTGTGATGATCATCCTTGTTAGAGCATTGTCCCAGTGAGGAAAGGATGATGGAGACCATGATTCCCCCACAAGTCGGGATGAGACTCCGGAGGAAAAATAAATAAAATGGGGGAGGCCAAATGAGCCCACAATATATATATATATATATATATATATAATATGGGGGGAAAAAGAAAAAAAAGAAAATCCCACCATATATAAAAAATGAGAGAAAAATAGAGAAGGGACAATGTTACTATCCTTTACCACACTTGTGCCTTAAAGTCGCACCATGATCTTCATAGCAAGAGTCTCCTATGCTATCAACTCCATATGCTAGTGGGAATTATCTTATCATAACAAACTTGGCTTATATATTCCAGTGACGGGCTTCCTCAAACGCCCTAGGTCTTCATGAGCAAGCAAGTTGGATGCACACTGCACTTAGCTTATGTTGAGCTTTCATACACTTGTAGCTCTAGTGCATCATTTGCATGGCAATACCTACTCCTCACATTGACATCTATCGATGGGCATCTCCATAGCTCGTTGGTATAACTAGTTGAGGCGAGATTATCTTCTCCACTATTTACCCCTTTGATATCTGCCGCCATATTCTATTCCACCTATATGCTATGTCCAATGGTTCACGCTCATGTATTGCGTGAAGAATAAAAAGTTGATGCATATTGAGAAATTACGATCCAATTGCGTGCCTTGAACACTGTGGTGCTTAACATTTGTATTTACATGGTGAAGATGGAGTTATGCCTTGCTAATACAATCAAGATGAATAGGGGGTAAACATTCTTTTATGAATAATTGTGTTGCTTATACTTAATAATTGTTATTATGTTGTTGTTTGTTAATTCATCATTTCTCAATGATCATACATACAAGAGAGTACATTATGGATAGCATGTCACATCAAAAATTCTGTTTTTATCATTTACCTACTCGAGGACGAGTAGGAGTTAAGCTTGGGGATGCTGATACGTCTCCAACGTATCTATAATTTTTGATTGTTCCATGCTAATATATTATCATTCTAGGATACTTTTTGGGCATTTATATACCAATTTATATTTTTTTTAGAACTAACCTATTGACCTAGTGCTAGTTCCTGTTTTCTGCAAGTTTTTTGCTTTGCACGTTTACCCTACCAAACGAAGTCTAAATGCCATGAAACTTTAATATGTTTTTTCTGGACTATATGAAGACCTGCAAGCATCGGAAGTGGACGAGAGGCCGCACGAGGGAGGCACAAGAGAATAGGGTGCGGCCCAGGGCTTGGTCGCGCCCAGATGGCTTGTGGCCCCCCATGATGCCTCCCGACGTCCATATCTGGCCTACAAATTCACAAATATTCCGAAAACCCTAAGAACACTCCCAAAACACTTTTTCCACTTCCGCAAGTCTCTATTCCGATGAGAGGCCATCTAAACCTCCATTCCAGTAATCTGCCGGAGAGGAGATCAATCACGGAGGGCCTCTCCATTAATCTTGCTGCCCTCACCATGATGTGTGAGTAGTTCACCACAGACATACGGGTCCGTAGGCAGCACCTAGATGGCAATCTATCTCTCTTATGATCTTCAGGACAACGTTTATCGATCTTCGCTTTGATCTATCCGATGTAATCACTATGTAAGTGCTCTTGAACTGGAGTAATAGTAATAGGTGCACGCAGGAGTCGACCTATTTGCTTATGGACATGATGCATATATACACATGATCATTGCCGTGAAAATCACATAATTTTTCGCTCTATTATCAATTGCCCAACATTAATTTGTTTACCCACCATATGCATTTGCCATGAGAGATGCCACTAGGGAACACTACGGCCCCCAGGTCTATTCACTTATATATTTAAAAACACTACTATTACCTTGCTGCCATTATTTGTGTTTTATTTTATTTTGCAATTTACAATTATCAACAATTATCTACACGCCTCATTTGCTTGCAAATAACGAGATCAAGGGCATTGAGAACCCTCTTGCCCGCGTTGGGTGCAAGTTGTTTCTTTCTTTGTGTGCAGTCGCTGAAGACGGTTGAGGATTGGTATTCCTATTGGTTCGATAAACTTTGGTTTCATAGCTGAGGGAAATACTTACCCACATTGTGCTGCGATAACCCATTTCTTTTCGCGGAAAACCCAATGCAGATCACAGTCATCAAGGAGCAAAAGACTTCTTGGGAGCAGAAGGATTCTTTGGCATAGAATCAACCATCAACTTTGACTTCTTTGGAGGAGGGACCTCAACTGGAATTTCTTCCTCATCATCAGCTTCAGCAGTTTCTGCTGGATCTTCATACATTGGGGATTGCCTTCCAAAAACATGGACAATCCTCTTCATGGCTCTCTTCACACCAGGTTTCTTTTAAAGCCTAGCCTCTGGAGCTCTAGTGTGTGAAGGGTTAGCATACTCCTTCCTCACAGTCTTCTTGACTGTGGTCTTGTCCTTTTGCTTCTGGGGAGCAGATTCCTCACGGATGAAATCAACATCTTCTTCATCAAAATTGAGCTTCCTCCTGGACCTGGTAGCTGCCTTGGGCATGCCATGGGAGATGGGAGTACTTGGGTCAGAAGGGATCCTCTCAGGACTAGTGCCTCAGTCATTTCCAGCATGGGGCTCCCTGAAGTTTTTTTGACTATCCTCTAAACTTGACATCTTGCAAGACCAAGAAGACAAGCTGACAAGAAGACCCTGTGAAATGATATAGAAGAGCTTGAAAAGATAAGCATCACAAAATTGTAGAAGTTTTGCCAAATTTGAACTCTATAAAATTTAATTTTAACTTTCAGCAAAATAGAATTTTGGGTCCGTCGAGTCAGAAATCTTGGAGCCTTTGAGACACATGTTCTCATTAACAGAAACTTGGCACCCTTTTCGGTTTCACCGAAAAGGAGAACTCGGTTCCATCGAGAACTTTCTCAGTAACCCTAAAACCAAAATAGGTAAGACCGATTTTTGCAACTCGCTGACACCGAGATTCAATCTTGCACACAACTAACCCTAAAATTTTCTTTGCTCTCTAATCTAAAGAATTTTTCTGCAGGATAGAACTTGCGACAATCGTGGGAGGATAATGGTAGTGCCTAATTGTGCAGAGAATCGGATTTTGGACCGCAAAAGGAGATCGAATCCATACCCTAACTTGGGGTGGATTCGCTACGGCGGTGACGATAGTGAAGAACCAGTCGGTGGCGAGAACTCCTGGTAAAGGCGCACGGGAGAATAAAGTGGACGTCGGGATACTAGGGCAAGGAAGCAAAGGGGTGCGACTGGTGCGAAGTTTGAAGAAATTTTCAACTGTTAGGTTCCGCTGGGTATTTATATCCCTTCATTGTCGGTGACACCGAGTTGAGAATTTTGATTTCACCGAGTTCCACAACTTTTGTGACATCCTCAGCTTTTGCTATAGTGTTGGATGTAATTAACCTATAGTAAATCTATGCAATGAATGCCACGTCATCATAAATTGTATCGTTGATCTCGTGTTAGTCGAAACCGAGTCAAATTCAGAATTTAAAACTAAGTCAACTGATAAAAATTTCGAATGCAAAAACAATACGGTTGGATGAATTATAAAAATTCCCTAATAAATTATATTTGAGAATCGGGCATTTTTGAAATTGTTTATAAACCCTATATATTTAAAAGAGAAACTATACAAAAATGAATAAATAAACAAAAGAAAGTAATTAAAATAATAATATAAAATAATAATAATAATAATAATAATAATAAAGCAAACAAAACAAAAAGGACACCTGTCGGTGAATACTCACAACCTAAGCCATGGGTAGGCTAAAGATGGTAGGAACCGAAGTGACACTGGAGGGCGCTGGGGGCGAGGTTGGTACAAGCATGGAACGCACGATGTACCCAGGTTCGGGGCTCTCCGTAGAGATAATACCCCTAGCCCTGCCTGAGTGTATGATGTATATGGATGGGATTACAAGTTGCTCCTGGAGCTGTATCGGGGAAGAGGAAGAAGGAGCAGCCGGTTCGACTTTGCCTCTTCTATGTGGTTGGATTGTCTGATAAGTTTACCGACCCTCTGCATGGAGGGGGCCGGGGGGTTTTATAGACGAACCCACCATCCTACAATATGGATAAAGGGGTACAAGAGTGGGACCGGGCTGGAAGCCTCACCGGCTAGTCAGGGGGGCACGGGGGTCTTGTCTTGTCGCTTGAGGGCCCCGCCGGCTGCGAGGTCCCGTCTGGCTGTGGGACCCACCGGCTAGCCAATGAGGCTCTCGCGTAAGGTTGATGCAGGACGCGTATGGTACGTCTGGCGTCGTCCAGCGAGATTCGTCATGGGCAGGCAGTACGGCCGCCTCCACTGCTCCCACACCGAGTGGAGTAATGGAGTGGGAGTTTGACGAGCCGACACTGTGCACGGTGATGGATTACAGCCGGGGGAGGTCAGCAGCGTCGCCACCGATGCTGGTACCCTCTGTGCGATCCGATCCAGTACCGTTACTGACGCGTAGCCACCTTTAATCGTAGGGTCTCGTCATGACTTACGGTCTGATGTGACTTGAGATCCCCATCCGGCTAGCCTGCTCGACTAGCCGGTCTGGGCACGGCCGCCTTGCCCCTAGCCGGCTGGCTTGGCCTAGGCGGCCAGGGGGAGGTAGTTGTCTTGCCTCTAGCCGGCACGTGCTACATGGCCGCTAGAGAATTGGCCGTCTCGCCCCCCAGCCGGCAGGTGCATCCTAGCCGGCCAGGAGACTTGGACCTTGTAGAATTGTTTTGGTCATTCCTTCTGGGCTGAAGATAAAGGAGCAGGCTCGTTGAGCCTACCTCGGGGTTATCCCCTCGACAGTAGTTCCCGAAGCTGGAGAGGCCCACCGCTAGGTTGCGGGTGGCCGCACCGGCTTGATTGTATGTCGTTGTATTCCTGCCGCCTCCTGCGAGAGGGGACGCCGGCTCGAAAAACGGCTAGCTTCGAAGCGACGCCTCGCCTTCGTCGATTGCTGCGCAAATCGTGCCACGTGCCAGGACCGGCCTGATGTGCTGATGGTTTACGCAGGTGACGGGACTGGGCCTGGGCCCTGGGTCCCGCCACGACGCCCCATCGGCCGCCGTGCGGAGGATCCTCTGCGGATTTACTCCATGACGGCTGGGTCTAGGGAAACGTTACCGCCAGTAATACACGGGATTAGTGGGGCTCTGCGCGCACCGAATCCCCTCCCCACAATCCTTCGTGGGGTTTAAATGGGGTGCGGGGGTATCGAGGAGGCCATTCGCCCCCTTCTCGCCCCGCATCGACGCCCTCTTCCTCCCTGAGCCCAAAGAGAAAGAGTTCGTCCGTCTTCGTCTTCATCCTCTCCGCCGCCATCGTGCCACCCGTCGCCACCAGTCTTCCCAAGCATCCGTCGCCCGTGGTCATGGCGAGCGGCTCGTCTTCCAAGATGTGCTCGTCCCATGGAGCCTGCCTTGACAGCGAGATTTGCGATAGCCACATCGAGGTGCTCCGCGTCCACGAGATGTTGCCTCCGGCATCTTCCGTGACGGTGCGGATCCCCGACGCCGTGACCGCCCCGACGCTGCGGGACGGAGAGATCGTCGTGTTCGACGAGCACTTCTACAGGGGCTTCGGGCTTCCGGCGAGCACATTCTTCTCCAACTGGCTCGTCTTTTTCGACCTGCAGCCGCACCACCTGGCGCCAAACGCCATTCTCCAGCTGTCTTCCTTCGTCGTCCTGTGCGAGGGCTTTCTGGGGATCGAGCCTCGCCTCAACCTATGGCTGAGCTTATTCTTCCTCAAGCAGTAGTCCAAGAAGATGGACAAGGCCGAGCAGGAGAAACTCGATGGCCCTCTCCCGATGACGCCGTTCGGAGCCGCACTGGGGCACCACCGCTCGAAGTCTGGCTTCCCCCAGATGCCACTACAAGAGTCCATCAAGCAGTGGTAGAAAGGCTTCTTCTATGTGAAGAACGCCAGCCCCGCACACGACGCCCTCAACATGCCTCCATTCGACATCGAGCCTCCGATGGCGAAATTGAACTGGCAGGCGAAGTATCCGAAGCCGATTCCCGAGGTAGCGCAGATCGGCGCCTACCTCGATAGCTTGAAGGGTCGCGGCCTCGTGGGCCGTGACCTGCTTACCACCATGGTTTCCAGCAGGATCTTGCCTCTACAGAGGTGGCCCCATCTGGTTTGCCATATGAGTGGCCGGTATGAGCCCTGCCGGACCTCTACCAAGAACTTCACGGCCAGCGCGGTGGCGTGGGGTGTGAACCAGATTTCCACCGCCCGCATGGACGATGGTGGGAACTGGGAGTGGCGGCTGGTCCTTACGACAGGTCCCGTCCGCCTTCGATGGTAAGCACTCTCATTGAGGCTGCTCTTGTTATTTGTCTTGTGGTCGATCATCTTTTTGCGTCGGCCATCGACTCCATTGCGCAGATGCTCGAGAAGCTGGAGGCACTCAACCCGCTTGTCCCCGACGTGGTGACGTCTGACGCCTCGGAGATCGAGGACGAGGGCATGATCGAGTCTCGCTCTGCCGCCTCCGAAGGTTCGGAGGATGCACAGGAGTCAGAGGGCATGGAGCCGTTTGGTGAGCATCTGAAGACCTCCAGTGTTGATTGGACGGATGATGATGAGACACCTCCCTCCTTATCTGATGCAGCCTTCGAGGAAGACTCCGATGAGGTGGAGGAGGTCACCAGCCCACCCCTGACGCGCGGTCGCCGCCATGCGGTTGAGACGGCCGGTCTTGGCAAGGCGGCCCGGAGGAAAGGCAAGGGTGCCACAGCTTCCAGGCCGGCTCCCAAGCGGGCAGCGACAAGTCCTCTAGCCGGAGCACGAGCAGGCGGTGCTAAGAAGCGTCGTGCTGGTGCCGGCAGGAGGCAGGTGCCCATCATCGCGGGGTAAGGGTTCCCTTTCATTCTTTTTGCTTTGTCTTATGTGAAGACATGTTCCTCAAAAAAATACTTGGCTGGGAGGCGGAGGACGTAGACAAAGATACTGCATCCGCCGCTGAGCGAGCCGGCTGGGCAGCGGCTGACGCTGCCCAGAAGGAAATTGAAGAACATTCGACCCGCTGCACGGAGGTGTCGGCGGAGAAGATGGACGAAGGCCAATCTTGGCCCAGCCGGGCCGAGAAGCCTGCGGAGAGGCATACGAAGGCTAGACATAACCCCTCCACGCGTGCTCGCGTGGAGGAGCCAGCTAGCGAGGCAGCCCCGAGGCGTACCCGGAGGGCCGAGGCGGCCAAGCCTTCTGATCCGAACGCCTCTGCACCAGTGGACCCCGACGAGATCCCTTAGTCGCCGAAGGCCGGGACGGCGGCCGATGCGTCGGAGCTGAACCTGGATGCGCCGGAGGCGGCTATGGGTGTGCCAGAGGTGGTCATGGAAACGCAGGACGCAGCCAATCCGCCTCCTGCTGTCGAGACGGCACCGGCTTGGACGTCGGCGAAGCCGGCCACCACACCGATGCATGGAGACGGCACCATCCTCGTCTCCAATCATGGCCCGGCTGCTCCAGGAGCCGGTCCGAGAGCCGGGAGCCGGCCCATGAAGGCTTCGCGAGCGGCTAACCTTGAGCGCCAGACGCTGCCCTCGGGCACCATACTCCAAGGCATCCCAGAGCTGGTATCGCTGTTAGCCAGCAGCAGGTACAAGGTGGAGCAGGCTGCCTGCGTGGCGGGCAGCGATCTGGAGCGTTTGGAGGAGCGCACCAGGGTAAGTGCTTCGTCTTTTGCCTCCTCTTTGTCTTGGTTTTTGATTTTTTTTCTTCTTCTTCTTGAATCACTGGGGGCGTGCGAGCGCACCCACTGGGTGTAGCCCCCGAGAATCGGGCCGGCCAAGCATTGGCCAGGCCGAAATTTTTCGAGCTTATCTCTTGTTTTGCGTTTTTAGTGGGGACGCGCTAGCGCACCCACTGGGTGTAGCTCCCGAGTATCGGGCTGGTTATGAATTAACCAGGCCGAATATTACTTTGCTTTGCTTGTAGGATCTTTATGATGCCCAGGTGCATGCATATAACATGCTGCGAGCTCAGAGCCAGGTGGTTGATGGCCAAGTCACCGAACATCAGGCCCGACTGGGTGAGGTTGTTGCGGAGGGGGACGCCCTACGCGAGGCGGACGGCCGGCTCCAGCAGAAGTTGACTCTTCTCCAGACGGAGAAGAAGGAGCTCGAGGCGGCCCGCCAGGCTGAGCAGGAGCAGTTGGGCGCCTCCCTGCAGGAGAAGGACAACTCCCATGCTGCCGATATGGAGCGTCTTGAGACGGTTCATCTCGAGGAGATCAAGCGCAAGGACGCTACCTTGAAGGAGAAGGAGGAAGCCCTGATCCAGAGGCAGGCGCAGCTGGCCAAGGCGCTGGACACAGCCGCGGCCCTCCAGGAAGAAGTCTCCCGCATCACCCAAGCGAGCAAGGTGCGGGAGCTCGAGGCCCTAGAGAGTGCTCACGAGACTGACGGCCACTTCTACCGTGAGTCCTCTTTGTTTTGTCTTGAATTTTCTTCTTTGCCTCCTCCTCTTCTTACTCTTCTTTGCGCCCCTTCCCCTATCTCAGGTCTCTTCCCTGAGACACAGGACACGGCCAAGACGGTTGTCGAGGTGAGCCGCGAGGAGCGTCGCGTGGCCGGGCAGGAGGTAGACGTCGCTTCCGGTTGGAGCGTGGAGGAGATCGGCGTGGGCCTCAGAGCCCGCCTGCGTGCACTGGGCAATTCCATGGCGCTACTCCAAGTCACAGGCTCGTCGATGGTAAAGGCTCTGTGGCCTGATGCCGTGGAGTGATACGTCTCAAACGTATCTATAATTTTTGATGGTTTCACGATGTTATCTTGTCTTCTTTGGTTGTTTTATGTACCTTTTATATCTTTTTTGGGACTAACTTATTAATTCAGTGCCAAGTGCCAGATCCTGTTTTTTCCGTGTTTTTGACTTTTTCAGATTTGATTTTGGAGCGGAGTCCAAACGGAAGAAAAACCCCGAAATGATTTTTTCCCGAACGGAAGAAGATCAGGGAGCCTTTGGGCCAAGCTAGGTGGGCTCCAGGGAGCCCACAAGCCCCCACTCCGCCACCAGGGGGAGGCAGCGGTGGGCAGGCTTGTGGCCTCCCTGGCCGACCCGTGACCTAGATCTTTGGCCTATAAATTCCCAAATATTCCCCAAACAATCAGGAGAGCCTCGAAAATACTTTTCCGCCGCCCCAAGCTTTCGTTTCCGCGAGATCTCATCTGGAGGCCCTTCCCGGCACCCTGCCGGAGGGGACTTTGGATTTGGAGGGCTTCATCATCATCATCATCGCCCCTCCAATGGCTCGTGAGTAGTTCACTTCAGACCTACGGGTCCTTAGTTAGTAGCTAGATGGCATATTCTCTCTCTTGGATCTTCAATACAAAGTTCTCCATGATCTTCATGGAGATCTATCCGATGTAATCTTCTTTGGTGGTGTGTTTGTCGAGATCCGATAAATTGTGGATTTGTGATCAGATTATCTATGATATATATTTGAGTTTTTGCTGATTTCTTATATGCATGATTTGATATCCTTGTAAGTCTCTCCTAGTCTTGGGTTTTGTTTGGCCAACTAGATCTATGATTCTTGCAATGGGATAAGTGCTTGGTTTTGGGTTTTGCCATGTGGTGACCTTTCCCAGTGAAAGTAGGGGCAGCAAGGCACACATCAAGTAGTTGCCATCAAGGGTAAAAAGATGGGGTTTTTATCATTGGTTTGAGATTATCCCTCTACATCATGTCATCTTGCTTAAGGCGTTACTCTGTTCTTATGGACTTAATACACTAGATGCATGCTGGATAGTGGTCGACGTGTGGAGTAATAGTAGTAGATGCAGACAGTATCGGTCTACTTGTTTTGGACGTGATGCCTATAGTTATAATCATTGCATAGATATCGTCACGACTTTGCGCGGTTCTATCAATTGCTCGACAGTAATTTGTTCACCCACCGTCTACTTGCTTTCATGAGAGAAGTCACTAGTAAACACTACAGCCCCCGGGTCCATTCACATCCATCGTTTACATCTCCGCTTTTACTTTGCTTTGTTACTTTGTTGCTTTCAGTTCTCACTTGGCAAACAATCTATAAGGGATTGACAACCCCTTCATAGCATTGGGAGCAAGTTTTTGTGTTTGTGCGGGATCTTGAGATACTCCTCCACTAGATTGATACCTTGGTTCTCAAACTGTGGGAAATACTTACCACCGCTGTGCTACATCACCCTTTCCGCTTTGAGGGAACACCAATGCATGGCTCCAAGGCCACGGGGGAAATCCTTTGCATACTTGCCTAGGAAGTCCCTTAAGGCGTAGCCGCACCTGAAGGATTCCTGGTGCCATCGACACGACAATTTCTGGCGCCGTTGCCACGGATCTTTTTGAGGTAGCAGAAGTATTTCTGGTGCCTTTGCAAGGGAAGCGCAATTGACATCAGAAGTATTTCTGGCGCCGTTGCCGGGGAGGAGAAATCAAGATCTATCCAAGTAGGTCTCACAAACTCATCTCTTGCATTTACTTTTGTTGCCAGTTGCATCTCGTTTTCCTCTCCCCCACTTCACATTTGCCGTTTTCATTTGCCTTTCTCCTTTGCCTTTTTCTGTTCGCCCTTCTTCCGCTCGCTTTCTGTTTGCTTGTGTTACCATGTGCCTTATTTTAGCTTGCATCTTTGCTTGCTAAAAATCCATTGATATGGATCCTCATCCACTAGCTAGTCTCTTTAAGAGACCCACTATTGTGGAATGAATTGCTAGTGAGTTGAGGGCAATTGATTATTTTTAAGGAGTTTTGCTTGAGATGCGTGAATCTGAAAATCGTGATGAAGAAATTCATGAAATGATTCACGAGGGATCCATGGATGAAAAGCATGATTGCAATGATTTCACTATAAATCCTATTAGTGAAAATCATGCTAAAAATATGCAAAACCCTAAGCTTGGGGATGCTAGTTTTGCTATGTCCCCTAGTTGTTGCAATAATCATGATTGGAGTGATGATCCTTCTTATGATCTTGAGAATTTGTTCAAACCTCATGATGAATATGATATTTGCAACAATACTGAAAGTGGGATTGGAGAAGTCATGACTTTAGTTGATGATAATCCCACTATTTTTGAAGAGCGTCAACTTTGCATGCATGTGGATTGTGAAAAGGATATCCTATGGGATATCTATATTGTTGAATTTGAATATGATCCCACTTGTAATTGCTATGAGAGAGGAAAATATTTTGGTAGAAACTTTCATGCTACCAAATTACCTCTCGTTATGTGGAGATTGCTATTGTCTCTTTCTTCTTCCTTGCATATGGAAACTATTGGTTGTCTTGACAATCTGTTTTCCTATAAAATGCCTATGCATAGGAAGTATGTTAGACTTAGATGTGATTTTTACATGCTTTATGACGCTCTCGTTGTGCTTCAACTCTTGTCTTTTGTGTGAGCATCATTGAATGCCTAGCTAAGGGCGTTAAACAATAGCGCTTGTTGGGAGGCAACCCAACGAATTTATCCTTTTTCTTTATGTTTTGTGTTTTCCACACTTTCATAATTCTGTTATGATTGTGTTTTTGTGTTTCTTTTTGTGTTTGTGCCAAGCAAAACCATTATGATTAGTCTTGGGGATGATCGTTTGGTCATGCTGGAAAAGACAGAAACTTTCTGCTCACGAAACAAATTTTCATTTTTGTTCTGTAAGAGCCTTTGAGTCGATTCTTTTTTCTGCTGATTGCTACGCAAATTCTTCATACTGTCGTAAAGTTTCACAATTTTTGAAGTAGAAGAGGTATGCGAAACATACAGATTGCTACAGACTGGTCTGCTGTTAACAGATTCTGTTTTTGTTGTGTTGGTTGCTTATTTTGATGAAACTATGGATAGTATCGGGGGTTATTAGCCATGGAAGATTGAAAATACAGTAACCCAACATCAGGACAAGTAGAATTTAAGTTTGCTACAGTACCTAAGGAATAGGTGGTTTGCTTTCTTGTACTAATGTTATCATGAGTTTCTCTTTAAGTTTCGTGTTGTGAAGTTTTCAAGTTTCGGGTGAAGTTCTTATGGACAAAGAGATAAAGAGTGGCAAGAGCTCAAGCTTGGGGATGCCCAAGGCACCCTAATAGATTCAAGGATGCCGTAAAAGCCTAAGCTTGGGGATGCCCTGGGAAGGCATCCCCTCTCTCGTCTTCAATCCATCGGTAACGTTACTTGGGGCTATATTTTTATTCACCACATGTTATGTGTTTTTGCTTGGAGCGTCTTGTATCGTAGGAGCCTTTTATTTTTTTTGTGTCACAATCATCCTTGCTGCACACCTAGAGAGAGAGACATGCACACACCATGATTTTGTCGAGCTTCACTTATATCTTTCGGTAGACAATTCAGCTCACATGTGCTTCACTTATATCATTTGAGCTAGATACTTTTGCTCTATGTGCTTCACTTATATCTTTTAGAGCACAGCGGTGCGTGGCTTGGTAGTTGATCTATGCTTTGAAAGTAGTCTCAAAAGGGGTAGTTATCCAAAGGGATACGAAAACTTCCACCTTCATGTGCATTGAATAGTTAGAGAAGTTTGATTCATCTCAATTAGTTTTGAGTTGTGGTTATGGTAATATTAAAGTCATGCTAATAAGGTGTTGTGGATCTAGAAATACTTGTGTTGAAGTTAGTGATTCCCGTACCATGCACGTATGGTGAACCGCTATGTGATGAAATCTGAGCATGATTAGTCTATTGATTGTCATCCTTTGCGTGGCGGTCGGGATCGCGCGATGGTTTATACCTACCAACCCTTCCCCTAGGAGTATGCGTTGAATGCTTTGTTTCGATTACTAATAAAACTTTTGCAACAAGTATATGAGTTCTTCATGACTAATGTTGAGTCCATGCTTTAGATGCACTTTCACCTTCCACCATCACTATCTTCGTAGTGCCGTGCAACTTTCACCGGTGCACAAAACGCACCATTAGCCTCCCTCAAAACAGCCACCATACCTACCTACTATGGCTTTTTCAAAGTCATTCTAAGATATATTTCCATGCAACTACCACCATGACATGTGCCACCACGTCTACATTGCCATTGCATGATCGTAAGATAGCTAGCATGATGTTTCCATTGATGTCTATGCCATGCTAGATCATTGCCACGGTACACTACCGAAGGCATTCCATATAGAGTCATCGTTACTCTAAGTTTTGAGTTGAAAGTGTGATGATCATCATTCACGTTGTTATTTTGTCTTCTTTGGTTTTTTATGTACCTTCTATAACTTTTTTGGGACTAACTTATTAATTCAGTACCAAGTGCCAGTTCCTATTTTTCCGTGTTTTTGACTCTTTTCACATCTGATTTTGGAACGGAGTCCAAACAGAAGAAAAAACCCGAAATTATTTTTTCCCGAAAGGAAGAAGATCAGCGGGCCTTTGGGCCAAGCCAGGTGGGCTCCAGGGAGCCCACAAGCCCCCACTCCGCCACCAGGGGGGAGGCGGCGGTGGGCAGGCTTGTGGCCTCCCTGGCCGCTCCCTGACCTAGATCTTTGGCCTATAAATTCCCAAATATTCCGCAAAAATCAGGGGAGCCTCGAAAATACTTTTCCGCCGCCGCAAGCTTCCGTTTCCGCGATATCTCATCTGGAGACCCTTCCTGGCACCCTCCCGGAGAGGACTTTGGAGTTGGAGGGCTTCTTCATCATCATCATCGTCCCTCCAATGACTCGTGAGTAGTTCACTTTAGACCTATGGGTCCGTAATTAGTAGCTAGATGGCTTCTTCTCTCTCTTGGATCTTCAATACAAAGTTCTCCATGATCTTCATGGAGATCTATACCATGTAATCTTGTTTGGCGGTGTGTTTGTCGAGATCCGATGAATTGTGGATCTGTGATCAGATTATCTATGATATATATTTGAGTCTTTGTTGATTTCTTATATGCATGATTTGATATCCTTGTAAGTCTCTCCGAGTCTTGGGTTTTGTTTGGCCAACTAGATCTACGATTCTTGCAATGGGAGAAATGGTTGGTGGGTTCTGCCATGTGGTGACCTTTCCCAGTGACAGTAGGGGCAGTAAGGCACACATCAAGTAGTTGCCATCAAGGGTAAAAAGATGGGGTTTTTATCATTGGTTTGAGATTATCCCTCTACATCATGTCATATTGCTTAAGGTGTTACTCTGTTCTTATGGACTTAATACACTAAATGCATGCTGGATAGCGGTCGACGTGTGGAGTAATAGTAGTAGATGAAGACAGTATCGGTCTACTCGTTTTGGACGTGATGCCTATCGAAATAATCATTGCATAGATATCGTCACGACTTTGTGCTGTTCTATCAATTGCTCGACAGTAATTTGTTCACCCACCGTCTACTTGCTTTCATGAGAGAAGCCACTAGTAAACACTACGGCCCCCGGGTCTATTCACATCCATCGTTTACATCTCCGCTTTTACTTTGCTTCGTTACTTTGTTGCTTTCAGTTCTCAGTTTGCAAACAATCTATAAGGGATTGACAACCCCTTCATAGCGTTGGGAGCAAGTTTTTGTGTTTGTGCAGGATCTTGAGATACTCCTCCACTGGATTGATACCTTGGTTCTCAAACTGAGGGAAATACTTACCACCGCTGTGCTACATCACCCTTTCCGCTTCGAGGGAACACCAACGCAAGGCTCCAAGGCCACGGGGGAAATCCTTTGCATACTTTCCTAGGAAGTCCCTTAAGGCGTAGCCGCAGCTGAAGGATTCATGGTGCTGTCGACACAACAATTTCTGGCATTGTTGCCAGGGATCTTTTTGAGGTAGCAGAAGTATTTCTGGTGCCTTTGCAAGGGAAGCACAGCTGACATCATGGAGCCGGTTCGATGAGCCGGCTCTCCTACTGGCTTGCGGCTGGCGATGATCGCCTTGACGCCTGGCGTCCTTCCGCCACGCGTGCTGGAGCCTACATGGCCGTGCGCTTAGCCAAGTCCTGGTACCGAAACCTCGACTTGGGAAAGCTCGTCGCTCAGCGCGACGGCTCGGAGGGGGAGCTGCAGGCCATGGAGGAGCAGCTGCGCGTGAGGGCCAGCGACATCGCCTCGTATGCCGCCTAGGATGAGCTCAACTTGGAGCGGGGTGAAGACGACAACGTGATCCCTGAGGATCTGCATGGCCTTCAGCCCTATGATGCTGAAGGCAGCTTCGACGAGGCGGCCCGTGAGGTGGAAGACGCCGCCTCCAGCGACGAGGTTGTTGGAATTATACCCTAGAGGCAATAATAAATATAGTTATTATTATAATTCCTGTATCAAGATAATCGTTTATTATCCATGCTATAATTGTATTGAATGAAGACTCATTTACATGTGTGGATACATAGACAAAACACCGTCCCTAGAAAGCCTCTAGTTGGCTAGCCAGTTGATCAAAGATAGTCAGTGTCTTCTGATTATGAACAAAGTGTTGTCGCTTGATAACTGGATCACGTCATTAGGAGAATCACGTGATGGACTAGACCCAAACTAATAGACGTAGCATGTTGATCGTGTCATTTTGTTGCTACTGTTTTTTTGCGTGTCAAGTATTTGTTCCTATGACCGTGAGATCGTATAACTCACTGACACCGGAGGAATGCTTTGTGTGTATCAAACGTCGCAACGTAACTGGGTGACTATAAAGATGCTCTACAGGTATCTCCGAAGGTGTTAGTTGAGTTAGTATGGATCAAGACTGGGATTTGTCACTCCGTGTGACGGAGAGGTATCTCGGGGCCCACTCGGTAATACAACATCACACACAAGCCTTGCAAGCAATGTGACTTAGTGAAAGTTGCGGGATCTTGTATTACGGGACGAGTAAAGAGACTTGCCGGTGAACGAGATTGAAATAGGTATGCGGATACTGACGATTGAATCTCGGGCAAGTAACATACCGAAGGACAAAGGGAATGACATACGGGATTATATGAATCCTTGATACTGAGGTTCAAACGATAAGATCTTCATAGAATATGTAGGATCCAATATGGGCATCCAGGTCCCGCTATTGGATATTGACCGAGGAGTCTCTCGGGTCATGTCTACATAGTTCTCGAACCCGCAGGGTCTGCACACTTAAGGTTCGACGTTGTTTTATGCGTATTTGAGTTATATGGTTGGTTACCGAATGTTGTTCGGAGTCCCGGATGAGATCACGGACGTCACGAGAGTTTCCGGAATGGTCCGGAAACGAAGATTGATATATAGGATGACCTCATTTGATTACCGAAAGGTTTTCGGAGTTACCGGGAATGTACCGGGAATGACGAATGGGTTCCGGGAGTTCACCGGGGGGGGCAACCCACCCCGGGGAAGCCCATAGGCCTTGAGGGTGGCACACCAGCCCTTAGTGGGCTGGTGGGACAGCCCAAAAGGGCCCTATGCGCCTAGGAAAGAAAATCAAACAGAAAAAAAAGGAGGTGGGAAGGGAAGGAAGGACTCCCACCCACCAAACCAAGTCCAACTCGGTTTGGGGGGGAGCCTTCCCCCTTGGACTCGGCCGACCCCCCAAGGCAAGGTCCCCTCCCTCCCACCTATATATACGGAGGTTTTAGGGCTGATTTGAGATGATTTTTCCACGGCAGCCCGACCACATACCTCCACGGTTTTTCCTCTAGATCGCGTTTCTGCGGAGCTCGGGCGGAGCCCTGCTGAGACAAGGTCATCACCAACCTCCGGAGCGCCATCACGCTGCCGTAGAAATATTTTACCTCTCCGTCTCTCTTGCTGGATCAAGAAGGCCGAGATCATCGTCGAGTTGTACGTGTGCTGAACGCGGAGGTGCCGTCCGTTCGGTACTAGATCGTGGGACTCATCGCGGGATTGTTCGCGGGGCGGATCGAGGGACGTGAGGACGTTCCACTACATCAACCGCATTCACTAATGCTTCTGATGTACGATCTACAAGGGTACGTAGATCACTCATCCCCTCTCGTAGATGGACATCACCATGATAGGTCTTCGTGCGCGTAGGAAATTTTTTGTTTCCCATGCGACGTTCCCCATCAGTGGCATCATGAGCTAGGTTCATGCGTAGATGTCTTCTCGAGTAGAACTCAAAAGTTTTTGTGGGCGGTTATGTGCGTTTTGCTGCCCCCTTAGTCTTTTCTTGATTCCGCGGTATTGTTGGATTGAAGCGGCTTGGACCGACATTACTCGTACGCTTACGAGAGACTGGTTTCATCGCTACGAGTAACCCCGTTTCTCAAAGATGACTGGCAAGTGTCGGTTTCTCCAACTTTAGTTGAATCGGATTTGACCAAGGAGGTCCTTGGATGAGGTTAAATAGCAACTCATATATCTCCGTTGTGGTGTTTGCGTAAGTAAGATGCGATCGAACTAGATACCCATGGTCACCACGTAAAACATGCAACAACAAAATTAGAGGACGTCTAACTTGTTTTTGCAGGGTATGCTTGTGATGTGATATGGCCAACGATGTGATGTGATATATTGGATGTATGAGATGATCATGTTGTAATAGTAAATATCGACTTGCACATCGATGGTACGGCAACCGGCAGGAGCCATAGGGTTGTCTTTATAACTAACGTTTGTGCTTGCAGATGCGTTTACTATTTTGCTAGGACATAGCTTTAGTAGTAATAGCATGAGTAGCACGACAACCCCGATGGCAACACGTTGATGGAGATCATGGTGTGGCGCCGGTGACAAGAAGATCGTGCCGGTGCTTTGGTGATGGAGATCAAGAAGCACGTGATGATGGCCATATCATGTCACTTATGAATTGCATGTGATGTTAATCCTTTTATGCACCTTTTTTTGCTTAGAACGACGGTAGCATTATGAGGTGATCTCTCACTAAAATTTCAAGACGAAATTGTGTTCTCCCCGACTGTGCACCATTGCTACAGTTCGTCATTTCGAGACACCACGTGATGATCGGGTGCGATAGACTCAACGTTCACATACAACGGGTGCAAAACAGTTGCGCACGCGGAACACTCGGGTTAAGCTTGATGAGCCTAGCATGTGTAGACATGGCCTCGGAACACATGAGACCGAAAGGTCGATCATGAATCATATAGATGATATGATTAGCATAGGGATGCTTACCACTGAAACTATACTCAACTCACGTGATGATCGGACTTGAGCTAGTGTAAGTGGATCATGAACCACTCAAATGACTAGAGAGATGTACTTTTTGAGTGGGAGTTCTTAAGTAATATGATTAATTGAACTAATTGTCATGAATATAGTCTAATGGTCTTTGCGAATTACGATGTAGCTTGCGCTATAGCTCTACTATTTTTTATATGTTCCTAGAGAAAATTTAGTTGAAAGTTGATAGTAGCAAACTTTGAAGAGGATTGTCCTCGTTGCTGCGCAGAAGGCTTATGTCCTTAATGCACCACTCGGTGTGCTGCACCTCGAGCGTCGTCTGTGGATGCTATGAACATCCGACATACACGTTTCTGATGACTACACGATAGTTCAGGGCAAAATACTTAATGGCTTAGAAGCAAGGCGCCGAAAACGTTGTAAAACGTCACGGAACATAAGTGATGTTCAAAAGAGATGAAATTGTGATTTCATGTTTCTGCCCTTGTTAAGAGGTACGAGACCTCCAACAAGATTCTTTGTCCACGAAGTAAAGGAGAAAAGCTCAATCATTGAGCGTGTGCTCAGATTGTCTGAGTACGACAATCACTTGAATCAAGTGGGAGTTAATCTTCCAGATGAGATAGTGATGGTTCTCCAAAGTCACTGCCACCAAGCTATGAGAGCTTCTTGATGAACTATAACATATCAAGGATAGATACAATGATCCTTGAGCGATTCGCGATGTTTGACACTGCGAAAGTAGAAATCAAGAAGGAGCATCAATAGTTGATGGTTTGTAAAGCCACTAAGTTTCAAGAAAGGCAAGGGCTAGAAGGGATACTTCGCGAAACGGCAAAACAGTTGCTGCACTAATGAAGAGACCCAAGATTAAACCCAAACCCGAGACTAAGTGCTTATGTAATGAGGGGAACAGTCACCGAGGCGGAGCAACTCTAGATACTTGGTAGATAAGAAAGCTGGCAAAAGTCGAAAGAAGTATATTCTATATACATGATGTTGATGTGTACTTTACTAGTACTCCTAGTAGCATGAGGGTATTGGATACCGGTTCGGTTGCTAAGTGATTAGTAACACGAAATGAAAGCTACGGCATAAACGGAGACTAGCTAAAGGCGAGGTGACGATACGTGTTGGAAGTGTTTCCAAGGTTGATATGATCAAACGTCGCACGCTCCCTCTACCATCGGGATTGGTGTTAAACCTAACTAATTGTTATTTGGTGCTTGCGTTAAGCATGAACATGATTGGATCGTGTTTATTGCAATACGATTATTCATTTAAAGAGAATAATGGTTACTCTATTTTCTTGAATATTCACCTTCAATGGTTTATTGAATCTCGATCGTAGTGTTACACATGTTCATGATATTGGTGCCAAAAGATACGAGTTAATGATGATAGTACCACTTACTTGTGGCACTGCCGCTTGAGTCATGTTAGTATAAATTGCATGAAGAGGCTCCATGCTGATGGATCTTTGTACTCACCTGATTTCGAATCACTAGTGACATGCAAATCATACCACATGAGCAAGGCCTTGTTTTCATTGAGATGAAATAAAATAGTAACTTGTTGGAAGTGATACATTTTGATGTATGCAGTCCAACGGGTGCTGAGGCACGCAATGGATATCATTATGTTCTTACTTCACTGACGATTTGAGTAGATACAAGAGTATTTACTTAATGAATCACAAGTCTGAAATGTTGAAAAGTTCAATTCCGTTTCAGAGTGAAGTTCGTCGTAACAAGAGGATAAACTATCTACGATATGATCATGGAAATGAATATCTGAGATACGAGTTTTGGTACGCAGTTAAGACAATGTGGAAATTGTTTCGCAGTTCATGCCACCTGGAACATCATAGTGTGATGATGTGTGTGAACGTCATAGCCGCGCACTATTTGGTATGGTGCATACTATGATGTCTCTTATCGAATTACCACTATCGTTTATGGGTTATGCATGAGAGACAACCGCACTCACTTTAAATGGGGCACCGCATATTTCCGTTGAGATGACACAGTATAGACTGAGGTTTAGAGAAATCTAAACTGTCATTTCTTGAAAGTTTGGGGCTTCGACACTTATGTGAAAAAGTTTCAGTCTGATAAGCTCGAACCCAAAGCGGATAAATGCATCTTCATAGGATATCCAAAACAGTTGGGTACATCTCCTATCTCAGATCCGAAAGCAAAGTGTTTGTTTCTAGAAACGGGTCCTTTCTCGAGGAAAGGTTTCTCTCGAAAGAATTGAGTGGGAGAGTAGTAGAACTTGATGAGGTTATTGAACCATCACTTCAACCAGTGTGTAGCAGGGCGTAGGAAGTTGTTCCTATGGCGCCTACACCAATTGAAGTGGAAGCTGATGATGGTGATCATTGAGCTTCGAATCAAGTTACTACAAACCTCGTAGGTCGACAAGGTCGCGTACTGCTGCAGAGTAGTACGGTAACCCTGTCTTGGAGGTCATGTTGTTGAGCAACAGTGAACCTGTGAGTTATGGAGAAAGCGATGGTGGGCTCAGATTCCGACAAATGGCTGGAAGCCATGAAATCCGAGAGAGGATCCATGTGTGAAAACAAAGTGTAGACTTTGGTAGAACTACTTGATGGTCATAGGAATATTGAGTAAAATGGATCTTTAAAAGAAGACAGACGATGATGGTGATAAATCACTATTAAGAAAAGCTCGACTTGTCGCAAAGATGTTTTCGACAAGATCAAACAGTTGACTATGATGAGACTTTCTCACTCGTAGCGATGCTAAAGGTCTGTTAGAATTATGTTAGTTGTTGATGCATTGTTTATGAAATATTGCACGTAGGATGTCAAAACATTGTTTTCTCGACGGTTTCCTTGAGCAAACATTGTATGTGATACAACCAGAAGGTTTTGTCGATCCTAAAGATACTAGCAAGTATTCAAGCTCCAGTGATCCTTCAATGGACTGGTGCAAGCATCTCGGAGTTGGAATATACACTTTGATGAGATGATCAAAGATTTTGGGTTTGTACAAGGTTTATGAGAAACTTGTATTTCCAAAGAAGTGAGTGGGAGCACTATAGAATTTCTGATAAGTATATGTGGGTGACATATTGTGGATCAGAAGTGATGTAGAATTTCTGTAAAGCATACAAGGTTGTTTGAAAGGAGTTTTCAAAGGAATACCTGGATTGCGCTACTGGAACGTTGAGCATCAAAGATCTATGGAGATAGATCAAAAGCGCTTAATGAAAGTTTCAATAAGATGCAGGCCTTGACAAGTTTTTGAAGGAGTTCAAAATAGATCAGCAAAGAAGGAGTTCTTGGTTCCGTTGTAAGGTGTGAATTTGAGTAAGACTCAAAACCCGACCACGGCAGAACAAAGAGAATAGACGAAGGTCATCTTCTATGCCTTAGCCATAGAATCTAAAGTATGCCATGCTGTGTACCGCACCTGATGTGTGGCTTGACTCAAAGTATGTTGAGAGGTATAGAGAGTGATCCATGATTGAATCACTAGCAGCGGTCAAAATTTATCCTTAGTAACTAATGGACTAAGGAATTTTTCTCGATTATGGAGGTGGTTAAAGAGTTCGCCGTAAAGGGTTACGTTGATGCAAGCTTTGACACTAATCCGAATAACTATGAGTAGTGAAACGGATTCGTATAGTAGAGTAGATATTTGGAGCATTTCCGAATAGCACGTAGTAGCAGCATCTATAAGATGACATAAAGATTTGTAAAGAACGCATGGATCTGAAAGTTTCAGAACCGTTGACTAAAACCTCTCTCACGAGCAAGACGTGATCAGACCCCATAACTATATGGGTGTTGGATTCGGTGGAATCACATGGTGATGTGAACTAGATTATTGACTCTAGTGCAAGTGGGAGACTGTTGGAAATATGCCCTAGAGGCAATAATAAATTAGTTATTATTATATTTCTTAGTTCATGATAATCGTTTATTATCCATGCTATAATTGTATTGATTGGAAACACAATACTTGTGTGGATACATAGACAAAACACTGTCCCTAGTAAGCCTCTAGTTGACTAGCTCGTTGATCAAAGATGGTCAAGGTTTCCTGGCCATAGGCAAGTGTTGTCACTTGATAACGGGATCACATCATTAGGAGAATCATGTGATGGACTAGACCCAAACTAATAGACGTAGCATGTTGATCGTGTCATTTTGTTGCTACTCTTTTCTGCGTGTCAAGTATTTGTTCCTATGACCATGAGATCATATAACTCACGGACACCGGAGGAATGCTTTGTGTGTATCAAACGTTGCAACGTAACTGGGTGACTATAAAGATGCTCTACAGGTATCTCCAAAGGTGTTCGTTGAGTTAGTATGGATCAAGACTGGGATTTGTCACTCCGTGTGAACGGAGAGGTATCTCGGGGCCCACTCGGTAATACAACATCACACACAAGCCTTGCAAGCAATGTAACTTAGTGTAAGTTGCGGGATCTTGTATTACGGAACGAGTAAAGAGACTTGCCGGTAAACGAGATTGAAATAGGTATACGGATACTGACGATCGAATCTCGGGCAAGTAACATACCGAAGGACAAAGGGAATGACATACGGGATTATATGAATCCTTGGCACTGAGGTTCAAACGATAAGATCTTCGTAGAATATGTAGGATCCAATATGGGCATCCAGGTCCCGCTATTGGATATTGACCGAGGAGTCTCTCGGGTCATGTCTACATAGTTCTCGAACCCGCAGGGTCTGCACACTTACGGTTCGACGTTGTTTTATGCGTATTTGAGTTATATGGTTGGTTACCGAATGTTGTTCTGAGTCCCGGATGAGATCACGGACGTCACGAGGGTTTACGGAATGGTCCGGAAACGAAGATTGATATATAGGATGACCTCATTTGGTTACTGGAAGGTTTTCGTGCATTACCGGAAAAGTTTCGGGCTCATCGGTAGTGTATCGGGAGTGCCGGGAGGGGTGCCGGGGACCATCGGGAGGGGTGTCACGCCCCAAGGGGTCTCATGGGCTATGGGAAGAGATAAACCAGCCCCTAGTGGGCTGGAATAAGTTCCCACTAAGGCCCATAAGGTTTGAGAAGGAAAAAACACAAGGTGGAAAGAGTTTCCAAGTGGGAAGGTGGAATCCTACTCCAAGTAGGATTGGAGTAGGAGTCCTCCACCTCCAATTTCGGCCAAACCTTTAGGTTTTGAGGCTGCCTCCTCCCCTCCCTCCCACCTATATATACGGAGGTTTTAGGGCTGATTTGAGACGACTTTTCCACGGCAGCCCGACCACATACCTCCACGGTTTTTCCTCTAGATCGCGTTTCTGCGGAGCTCGGGCGGAGCCCTACTGAGACAAGG
This sequence comes from Hordeum vulgare subsp. vulgare, assembly GCF_904849725.1. Taxonomy (NCBI): domain Eukaryota; kingdom Viridiplantae; phylum Streptophyta; class Magnoliopsida; order Poales; family Poaceae; genus Hordeum; species Hordeum vulgare. Next base: position 307,651,968 of record NC_058518.1, read on the forward strand.
TCATCACCAACCTCCGGAGCGCCGTCACGCTGCCAGAGAACTCTTCTACCTCTCCGTCTCTCTTGCTGGATCAAGAAGGCCGAGATCATCGTCGAGCTGTACGTGTGCTGAACGCGGAGGTGCCGTCCGTTCGGTACTAGATCGTGGGACTGATCGCGGGATTGTTCGCGGGGCGGATCGAGGGACGTGAGGATGCTCCACTACATCAACCGCGTTCTCTAATGCTTCTGCTGTACGGTCTACAAGGGTACGTAGATCACTCATCCCCTCTCGTAGATGGACATCACCATGATAGGTCTTCGTGCGCGTAGGAAAATTTTTGTTTCCCATGCGACGTTCCCCAACAGTCTTTTCCTCTAGTGGTGTTATGTGAACGTCGACTACATAACACTTCACCATATTTGGGCCTAGAGGAAGGCATTGGGGAGTAGTAAGTAGATGATGGGTTGCTGGAGTGACAGAAGCTTAAACCCCAGTCTATGTGTTGCTTCCTAAGGGGCTGATTTGGATCCACAAGTTTAATGCTATGGTTAGACATTGTCTTAATTCTTCTTTCATAGTTGCGGATGCTTGCGAGAGGGGTTAATCATAAGTGGGATGCTTGTCCAAGTAAGGGCAGTACCCAAGCGCCGGTCCACGCACATATAAAACTATCAAAGTAACGAACGTGAATCATATGAACATGATGAAACTAGCATGACAGAAATTCCCGTGTGTCCTCGGGAGCGCTTTTCCTGTTATAAGACTTTGTTCAGGCTTGTCCCTTGCTACAAAAGGGATTGGGCCACTTTCTGCACCGTTGCTACTACTTGTTACTTGTTACTTTTCGCTTGGTACGTTTCACCTCACTACACCATCACTTTTTACCGCTACTTTCAGTGCTTGCAGTTATCACCTTGCTGAAAACCTTTTATCAGAGCCTTCTCCTCCTCGTTGGGTTCGACACTCTTACTTACCGAAAGGACTACGATTGATCCCCTATACTTGTGGGTCATCAAGACTCTTTTCTGGCGCCGTTGCCGGGGAGGAAGCGCCTTTGCTAAGTGGAATTTGGTAAGGAAACATTTATATACTATGCTGAAATTCATTGTCACTTGTCACTATGGAAACTGTTCCTTTGAGGACTTTGTTCGGGGTATCTTCACCATGAACGGAAGCATGAGGAGTTGTTCCTCAACCTGAGGTACCTACTAAAAATATCTCTTATGAAATCCCTTCGGGTATGCTTGAGAAACTGCTGGCTAATCCTTTTACACGAGATGGATCTTCACATCCAGACTTGCATCTAATCTATGTAGATGAAGTTTATGGTTTATTTAAGCTTGCAGGTTTGCTCGAGGATGAGGTAAAAAGAATGTCTTTCCTTTATCTTTGAAGGATAAGGCGTTGACATGGTATAGGCTATGTGATGATACTCGATCATGGGACTACAATCGGTTGAAATTGGAATTTCATCAAAAAAAATTATCCTATGCATTTAGTACATCGTGATGAGAATTATATTTATAACTTTTGGCCTCGTGACAGGGAAAGCATAGCTCAAGCTTGGGGGAGGCTTAAATCAATATTATATTCATGCCCCAATCATGAGCCCTCGAGAGAAATTATCACTCAAAACTTTTATGCTCTGCTTTCTCATGAAGATCGTACCATGCTTGACACTTCTTGTACCGGTTCTTTTATGAAGAAGGATATTGATCACAAGTGGAATTTATTGGAAAGAATCAAACGTAACTCTCAAGATTGGGAGCTGGAAGAAGGTAAGGAGTCAGGTATGATATTCCAGTTTGATTGCGTTAAATCTTTTGTTGAGACAAACACTTCTAGAGATTTTAGCGCTAAGTATGGACTTGACTCTGAGATAGTAGCTTCTCTATGTGAATCTTTTGCTGCTCATGTTAATATTTCCAAAGAGAAGTGGTTTAAATATCATCCTCCTGTAGAAAGCAACATAGTCAAAACCAATCTAGTTGAGGAGAAAGTCATTGCTTTTAGTGATCCTGTTGTTCCTTGTGCCTACATTGAGAAACCACCTTACCCTCCTAGGATAAAGGATTATTCTAAAGCTCCAACTGTGATACGTAGGGGTTACATTAGACCACTTGCACCCCCTAAGGAAATTAGAGTTGAACCTAGTATTGCTATTATCAAAGATCTCTTAGCCAAAGACATAGACGAGCATGTTATCAAATTCTGTGAGGACTCCGCTAGAATTGCTAAACCTCACGCGAAAGACAAATACAGACCTGTAGTTGGCATGCCCGTTGTTTCTGTCAAGATAGGAGACCACTGTTACCATGGTTTATGTGATATGGGTGCTAGTGTTAGTGCAATACCCCATTCCCTATATGATGAAATCAAAGATGACATTGCACCTGCTGAGTTAGAACCCATTAATGTCACTATTACGCTAGCTAATAGAGACACTATTTGCCCTCTGGGAATTGTGAGAGACGTAGAAGTCGTGTGTGGTAAGACGAAGTATCCTACTGATTTTCTCGTCCTTGGTACTGCACAAGATAGCTTTTGTCCCATCATATTTGGTAGACCCTTTCTCAACACTGTCAATGCTCACATTGATTGCATTAAGCAGACTGTCAAGGTTAGTTTCGAGGGTGTGTCTCATGAATTTAACTTCTCCAAGTTTGGAAGACAACCCCATGAAAAAGAGTCATCTGCTAGGGATGAAATCATTGCTCTTGCCTCTATTGCCGTACCTCCTACGGATCCTTTAGAGCAATATCTGCTTGAGCATGAGAATGATATGCATATGGAGGAAAGAGGTGAGATAGATAAAATTGTCTTAGAACAATATCCTATTCTCAAGAATAATCTGCCTATTGAACTGCTTGAGGATCCTCCCCCACCAAAAGGTGATCCTGTGTTCGAGCTAAAACAGTTACCAGATACTCTTAAGTATGCTTATCTTGATGAGAAGGAGATATATCCTGCCATTATTAGTACTCGCCTCTCGAATCACGAAGAGAAGAAGTTATTAAAAACTTTGAGGAAACACCATGAGGCTATTGGATATACTCTTGATGATCTTAAGGATATTAGTCCCACTCTATGTCAGCACAAGATTAAAACCGATCCTGATTCTAAGCCAGTTGCTGATCATCAAAGGAGATTAAATCCTAGGATGAAAGAGGTAGTGAGAAAAGAAATATTAAAGCTTCTGGAAGCAGGAATCATTTATCCTGTTGCTCATAGTGATTGGGCAAGTCCCGTACATTGCGTACCTTAGAAGGGAGGTATCACAGTCGTTCCTAATGATAAGAATGAATTAATCCCACAAAGGATTATTACAGGCTATAGGATGGTGATAGACTTCCGGAAACTGAACAAGGCAACTAGGAAAGACCATTATCCTTTGTCGTTTATTGACCAGATGCTAGAAAGGCTATCTAAACACACACACTTCTGCTTTCTAGACGGTTATTCAGGTTTCTCGCAAATACCTGTTGCACAATCTGATCAAGAGAAAACCACCTTCACATGCCCCTTCGGTACCTTCGCTTATAGACGTATGCCTTTTGGCTTGTGCAATGCACCTGCCACCTTTCAAAGATGTATGATGGCTATATTCTCTGACTTTTGTGAAAAGATTGTTGAGGTTTTCATGGATGATTTCTCCGTCTACGGTTCTTCCTTTGACGATTGCCTCAGCAACCTTGATCGAGTCTTACAGAGATGCAAAGATACCAACCTTGTCTTGAACTGGGAGAAGTGCCACTTCATGCTGGTTGATAAGGCTAAGGTTGATGCAGTGAAGGCATCGTCTTAGGACACAAACTCTCTGAGAGAGGCATTGAAGTTGATAAGGCTAAGGTTGATGCAATTGAGAAAATGCCTTGCCCCACAAATATCAGACGTATACGGAGTTTCCTAGGTCATGCTGGTTTCTATAGAAGGTTCATTAAAGACTTCTCTAAGATTTCTAGGCCTCTTACCAACCTCTTGTAGAAGGATGTTCCTTTTGTTTTTGATGAGGATTGTGAGGAAGCTTTCGAAATACTTAAGAAGGCCTTGATAACCGCACCTATTGTTCAACTACCAGACTGGAACTTGCCCTTTGAAATCATGTGCGATGCTAGTGATTATGCTGTTGGTGATGTTCTAGGACAAAGAGTTGACAAGAAGTTGAATGTCATTCACTACGCTAGTAAAACTCTAGACAGTGCCCAAAGAAACTACGCCACCACGGAGAAGGAGTTTTTAGCAGTCGTGTTTGCAAGTGAAAAGTTAAGATCTTATATAGTTGACTCCAAAGTCACTATTCACTCTGATCATGCTGCTATTAAGTACCTCATGGAGAAGAAGGATGCTAAGCCTAGGCTAATCAGATGGGTTCTCCTGCTACAGGAATTTGATTTGCATGTTGTTGACCGAAAGGGTGCTGATAACCCTGTAGCAGATAACTTGTCAAGGCTAGAGAATGTTGTTGATGACCCATGACCTATTGATGACAGCTTTCTTGATGAGCAATTGAATGTCATGCGCACTTCACATAATGCACCATGGTATGTTGATTACGCAAACTATATCATAGCCAAATACATACCACCCAGTTTCACCTACCAGAAAAGAATAAATTCTTCTTTGATTTGAGACACTACTTTTGGGATGATCCTCACCTCTATAAGGAAGGAGTAGATGGTGTTATTAGACGTTGTGTGCCTGAACATGAACAGGGACAGATCCTGCAGAAGTGTCATTCTGAGGATTACGGAGGACACCATGCTGGAGACAGAACTGCTCATAAGGTATTGCAATCAGGTTTCTATTGGCCCACGCTCTTCAAGGATGCCCGTAAGTTTGTCCTGTCTTGTGACGAATGCCAAAGAATAGGGAACAACAGTAAGCGTCAGGAAATGCCTATGAACTATTCACTGGTCATTGAACCATTTGATGTTTGGGGCTTTGATTATATGGGACCTTTCCCGAGTTCCAATGGGTACACTCACATCTTAGTTGTTGTGGATTATGTCACTAAGTGGGTAGAGGCTATCCCCACTAAGAATGTTGATCACCACACCTCTATTAAGATGCTTAAAGAAGTCATTTTCCCAAGATTTGGAGTCCCTAGATATCAGATGATTGATGGCGGTTCACACTTCATTCATGGTGTTTTCCGCAAGATGCTCGCTAAGTATGATGTCAACCATAGAGTTGCATCTCCTTATCATCCTCAGTCTAGTGGTCAAGTGAAGTTGAGTAATAGGGAGATCAAATTGGTCTTACAAAAGACCGTCAATAGATCTCGGAAGAATTGGTCTAGCAAACTTGACGATGCGCTATGGGCTTATAGGACTGCTTATAAGAATCCCATGGGCATGTCGCCGTATAAAATGGTTTACGGTAAGGCCTGTCATTTACCTCTTGAGCTGGAACACAAAGCTTATTGGGCAATCAAAGAGCTCAACTTTGATTTCAAACTTGCCGGTGAGAAGCGGTTGTTTGATATCAGCTCATTAGATGAATGGAGGGCCGATGCATATGAGAATGCCAAGTTGTTCAAGGAAAAGGTTAAGAGATGGCACGATAAAAGAATACAAAAACGAGAGTTCAATGTAGGTGATTATGTCCTGCTATACAACTCTCGTTTAAGATTCTTCGCAGGCAAGCTTCTCTCTAAATGGGAAGGTCCCTATGTTCTCGAGGAAGTATATCGTTCTGGTGCCATCAAAATCAATAACACGGAAGGCAATTTTTCTAGAGTGGTAAACACGCAAAGAATCAAGCATTATATCTCTGGTACTCCCATAAATGTTGAGACCAATATCATCAATATCATTACTCCATAGGAGTACATTAGGGATGTTTATCAGCCTGTTTTAGACCCTGAAAACCAAGAGGTATCTGTTTCGGTAAGTAATTGGACTCCGAAACTTTTCCAATAGGAAATTTTCTCCGTTTTGGAATTTATGGAAAATTAGAAAAATAAAAAGCAGTCCAAAGAGTGCACGAGGCAGCCACAAGCTTGGTTGCCGCTGCCTCCCCCCTGGCCGCGACAACACGGCTTGTGGGCAGCTCTTGTGCCTCCCGGACTCCTTTTCTTGCGGAGCACTCCTTCTGGTCCAGAAAAAATCATTATATATACGCCCGAAGGTTTTGATCTCCGTATCACGCAGTTTTCCTGTGTTTTCCTTTCGGGCCTGTTGTCTGATGCAAATTTAGAGCAAAGATGTCTCAGGAATCTATTGGGGAGAATAATCTCCCTCAAGTTCATGAAAAAGAAGATGTTGATCTGAAAAGAGTAGAAGTCACGGAAGCCAGGGACAAAACTAAGGAGAAAACCCAAGCTAGGGAGGAAGCTCAACCTAGGTTCAACATTGAAGAAGTTGAAGGAGTAGATTTTCTCCAGCCCTTCCTCCACGTGTTGTCTGCTTCCTTGATTGAACTATTGAGGTTTTGTGAAAGAACTCGTGCTCGCAATATTTTCCTTTCTCGTGAAGTTGTTTTTCTGGAAAACCATGTCGCAGATCTCAAAGGTACAAATCAAAGATTGATAGCTCTCTTGGAATCAAAGGCAAAGACTACTTCAACAACACCACCACCGTCACCACCAAAGGAAGACAACTAAGCATTGGTATGGGCAATCCCCTTGGCTTTTGCCAAGCTTGGGGGAGTTGCCCTGGTATCGTATCACCTTCATATCTTTCGCTTTTACCTTTGTTTTAGTTCTTTCCTTTTCAGTTTTTATTTCTTCTCTTAGTGGAATAAGTCTTTAGTGTTTAGTTTTGAGTCTTTTGCCTTGTGTCTCCCCCGATGTATTCAATCTTGCGAGCTATATAATAAAGAGTATTTTAGTCAAGGGCTTTGTTTTGTGCCATGATCAAAAGTATGAAAGGAACGATAGCATGAAAGATCATGAGATGATCTTATGGAAAGTGATAGCTTCACATATAACAAGTATCATGATTGAAACTTGTTGAGAGTAGACCAACATAGACCTCAATCATTGTTGCAATTAATAAGAAATAATAAGGAAAGAGAGGTTCACATATAAATATATCATCTTAGACACTTCCTATAATTGTGAGCACTCACCAAACTATTACATGCTTAGAAGTAGATGTTGGACAAGGAAGACAACATAATGAATTGTGTTTGCTTCGTTCCAAACAATGTTATATGATTAGAGATCCCTTAGCAGGTGACGATTGCTTCCACCTCATATTAGCCAAAACTCCTGCACCAAGTAGAGATACTACTTGTGCATCCATAAACCTTCAACCCAGTTTTGCCATGAGTGTCCACCATACCTACCTATGGATTGAATAAGATCCCTCAAGTAAGTTGTCATCGGTGCAAGCAATAAAAATTGCTCTCTAATATGTATGATCTATTAGTGTGTGGAAAATAAGATTTGTACGAACCTGTGATGAGGAAGACATAAAGGCGACAGACTGCATAATAAAGTTCTTTATCACAGGGGGCAATATAAAGTGACGTTCCTCCGCACTAAGAGGACACACATCCAAACTCAAAAGCGCATGACAACCTCGGCTTCCCTCTACGAACGGCCTATCTTGTATCTTTACTTTTTTCCCTTGTAAGAGTCATGGTGATCTTCACCAATTCCTTATTTAGCCCTTTTTCTTGGTGAACGTCATATGCTTGGGAAAGATCTATATTTATTTATCAACTTGGAGCTGAGTACTTATGTTTTATTATTGTTGACTTTACCCTTGAGGTAAATGGTTGGGAGGCAAAATTATAAGCCCCTATCTTTCTCTGTGTCCAACTGAAACTTTGATATCATGAGTACCACGTGAGTTGTAACAATTGTGGAAAACAAAAGAGATGATTGAGTATGTGGATTTGCTTTACACGCTCTTATTTGACTCTTCCTGATATTATGATAAATTGCAATTGCTTCAATGACTTTGGGACGATTGTTGGCCACTTCTCGGCAAGGTTTTTGTTTCATACTTTGCTTTGTGAAGGCATTGTTACTTTCCCATAAGAATATCTATGATGTATTGATGTTCTATGTGTGATCATGATGCCCTCATGTCCGTATTTTGTTTTTTCGACACCTTCATCCCTAAACATGTGGACAAGTTTTGGATCTTGGTTTTCTCTTGAGGACAAGCGAGGTCTAAGCATGGGGGAGTTGATACGTCCATTTTGCATCATGCTTTCATGTTGATATTTATTGCTTTATGGACTGTTATTATACTTTGTGGAACCTTACTTATGCCTTTTCTCTCTTATTTTGCAAGGTTTATTTGAAGAGGGAGAATACCGAAAGCTGGAATTCTGTACTGGAAAAGGAGCAAGTCTGACTGCTCTATTCTGCGCAACTCCAAATGTCCTGAAAATCAACGTGGATTTTTTTGGATTTTATAAAAAATACTAGGTGAAAGAAGTGTCAGAGGGGAGCAACCAGGGGCCCACAAGCCTGGTTGCCGCGGCCTACCCCCCTGGCCGCGGCAACAGGGCTTGTGGGCACCCTGGTGGCCCACTGGCCCCCCTCTTTTGCTATATGAAGGATTTCGTTCCAGAAAAATCATTCGGGAGCTTTTTCGTGGTTTCGCCGTCGCCACGAGGCGGAACTTGAGCAGATCAAATCTAGAGCTCCGGCAGGACGATCCTACCGGGGAAACTTCCCTCCCGGAGGGGGAAATCGTCGTCTAACACTCCTCTCGTCAAAGGGGAGGCATCTTCATCAACATCTTGATCAGCACCATCTCCTCTCCAATCCCTAGTTCATCTCTTGTAACCAATCTCCGTCTCGCGACACCGATTGGTACGTGTAAGGTTGCTAGTAGTGTTGATTACTCTTTGTAGTTGATGCTAGTTGGATTACTTGGTGGAAGAGTTTATTCTCAGACCCTTGATGCTATTCATTACACCTTTGATCATGATTATGATTATGCTTTGTGAGTAGTTACTTTTGTTCCTGAGGACATGGGATAAGTCATGCTAATAATAGTCATGTGAGTTTAGTATTTGTTCGGTATTTTGATATGTTGTATGTTGTCTTTTCCTCTAGAGGTGTTATGTGAACGTCGACTACATAACACTTCACTTTGGGCCTAGAGGAAGGCATTGGGGAGTAGTAAGTAGATGATGGGTTGTTCGAGTGACAGAAGCTTAAACCCCAGTCTATGCGTTGCTTCGTAAGGGGCTGATTTGGATCCACTAGTTTAATGCTATGGTTAGACGTTGTCTTAATTCTTCTTTCGTAGTTGCGGATGCTTGCGAGAGGGGTTAATCATAAGTGGGATGCTTGTCAAAGTAAGGGCAGTACCCAAGCTCCGGTCCACCCACATATCAAACTATCAAAGTAACGAACGCGAATCATATGAACATGATGAAACTAGCATGACAGAAATTCCCGTGTGTCCTCGGGAGCGCTTTTCCTCTTATAAGACTTTGTTCAGGCTTGTCCCTTGCTACAAAAGGGATTGGGCCACTTGCTGCACCGTTGCTACTACTTGTTACTTGTTACTTTTCGCTTGATACGTTTCACCTCACTACACCATCACTTGTTACCGCTACTTTCAGTGCTTGCAGTTATTACCTTGCTGAAAACCTTTTATCAGAGCCTTCTCCTCCTCGTTGGGTTCGACACTCTTACTTATCGAAACGACTACGATGGATCCCCTATACTTGTGGGTCATTAGCGCGTATGAGCCCGGGTTGGGCATCACCGCAGGATGGTCGACCCGGCTCCATGTGATGGGCTTTTTAGACCAGTGCATGTATTGGGGAACCGGGGGGACCGTGGCATTCACCTCACGCCGTCGCTGGCACAGGCTATGCTTGTTGTCACCTTCACTGGTGAAGACGACGAATGGTCCGTCTTGATGGGGGTAGTCGTCGTGGAGACGGCCGTCGTCGCGAGGCGGCGGTGGTGGAGCCGGAGGAGGACCGGGAACCGGAGCTTGAGGCGCAGCCTGTGCACCTGGGGCAGCCGGCAGGCCCTCCCCTTGCGACAATCATCGTGCAAAGCTGCACTGTCGAAGGGTGCGTCAAGCATCTTCTCAAAGGTCTGCTTGGGCTGCCAGTTGCCCTTGTTGGGCCGCCTTCGTTGGGAGCCGGCCTGAGTAGTCGGCGCCTCACCCTCCATGTTGGCTACCAACTTGTTGTTGGAGCGCAAATCTAGCTGATCCGCCTTGCGCTTATTGTTGTTCTGGCCGCCTCGATTGTCTCCAGTCCGCTTAGGAGTAGCCGGCGTGGGGACAACCTTGTCTGAGGCGGTCACCTTGACTCACATCGCAGAGTCGATCGTGGCGTACTTGTCCGCCTTGGCCATGAGCACCGCCACAGAGGTGGGATCGGAGCACATGAGTTTGTGCTTGAGGAGAGTGCCGTCTCGGCAACCGTCGATGAAGTACTGGAAGGCATGTACCTCATGCACTCCCTCGCAGGTGTTGCGAAGCTCCGTCCAGTGCGTGACGTAGTCGCGAAGGGGTTCGTTGGGCCTCAGGACGCACATGGCCAGCTCGCGAGGCCGGCCAGTACGCTTGTAGGTGCCAGTGAAGTTGCGGACGAACGCCTCCTCGAAGTCAACCCATGAGTTGACGCTGCTGGCTGGAAGGCTGTTAAGCCATGTCCGAGCCGAGCGGGCCAACATGAGTGGCACATAGCGGACTGCTACATGCTTGTTGCCCCTGGCTATGCCAACGACGATGGTGTAGTCGATCAGCCAGTCCTCTGGCTTGGCGGTGCCATTATATTTGGGAGTAACCCGAGGCAGGGTGAAGCCTCGGGGAAATGGCTCCCCTCGGATCCGGGGGCCGAAGCAGGCCGGACCGATGGGACCGTCCTCCTCCAGAAGAGCTGACTGTGCGAGCGCGTTGAGACGCCTGCGGGCGTCGTGGTCTCCCTGAGGGACGCGGGTGCCGATCCAAGCTGCGATCCGGAGGGCACCTTTGTGAACCGGTGGCATGGGTCCTCCCCGGACGAGGAACCTCATACACCGAGCCGCTCTCGTCATCTCCACGATGCTAGCTCGAAGTATGCTCGCTCTGGTGCTGGGAGCGCTTGTCGTGGCTGCCCTCACCCTTCCGGCTGGAAGTGCAATGCGAGGAAGATCCTTCGGCGCGCTGTTGTCCGCTGGGGTTGCGGCACGCTCCGGTGTTGGGTCCTAGAGACTCTGATGGGGCTTGACCGGGGTCAAGCCATGTCTGTTGCTCGTTGGCGACGTCAAGGAGATCCTTGACCCGCTTCTCTTGGAAGGCACGCTTCTCGCCCTCCAAAGTGGGCATTTCGGCCATGGCCGCCTGGGCTGCCCGCAAGTTGGCTGCAGGAGTCTCGTAGATGGGCTGCTTGCCGCCTAGAATCTCAGAGATGACCCGGCCGCGGACCGAGCCAAACCGGCTAGGGGCCTCAAAAACCGGAGTGAGGCCGTATGCGGAGTTATACTTGTGCTACGTGACCTCCATCCGGCGTTTAGCCGAAGCAATGGTGATACCTTCCTCCAGGATCTGCCTGCGAGCCTCCTCCAGCGAGGCCCACGCGTCGTTAGGGTTTGTAGAGGCAGCGATGGGCGTATTTAGGCCGGTAAGCGCAGCCTGAAGAGTGTCAGCGGTGACAGCCGCACGCTCACCAGCGTCTGCTGACACCTTGCCATGAGCCGTGCTGGTGCCAGCGCCGATGACCATCCCTCCACGACGTTGGAGACGGTGGCAACATGGTACAGGGTGAAGAACACCACAGACGACGGAGGACCATCGTAGACGAGTACGTTGCTGGGGTACACATCGTGTGTAGGCGTCTTAGTGATAGAGAGCCTACTGAAGCTGGCGCATAACGCCTCGACATCGAAGTCCTTGCCAAAATAGCGAGGACCATCGTTGAGGCGTAGGTCGCTAGAGAGAATGCTGAGGTTCTCCATAGCAGTGACGACAACGCTGGGAGGCACCTCGTCATCAGGCTCCCCGTCCGAATCCGCATGGCGGACAGGGACGTCGATCATCATCGGCGTTGCCTCATCGAAGGTAGGCTCCACGGGCATGCAGATCATTCCGGATGCGATGCATCCGGTGGTGTAGGTGCGGGGGCCCGCCCGGCGTGTAAAGCCAGCCGATGTTGCGATCGGCCCCATGGTGGGCGCCAAATGTCAATGAATACTCACAACATAAGCCATGGGTAGGCTAAAGATGGTAGGAACCGAGGTGACACCGGAGGGCGCTGGGGGTGAGGTTGGTACAAGCATGGAACACATGATGTACCCAGGTTCGGGGCTCTCTGTAGAGATAATACCCCTAGTCCTCCCGGAGTGTATGACGTATATGGATGGGATTACAATTTGCTCCTGGAGCTGTATCGGGGAAGAGGAAGAAGGAGCAGTCGGCTAGAATTTGCCTCTTCTATGTGGTTGGTGTGTCTGATAAGTTGACCGACCCTCTGCATGGAGGGGGGCCGGGGGTTTTATAGACGAACCCACCGGCCTACGATATGGATAAAGGGTACAATCGTGGGACCCGGCTAGCAGCCTCGTCGTCTGGTCAAGGGGCCCACGGGGGTCTTGTCTTGTCGCCTGAGGGGCCCGCCGGCTGCGAGGTCCCATGTGGGTGTGGGACCCGTCGGCTAGCCAATGAAGCTCTCGCGTAAGGTTGACCCAGGACGTGTATGGTACGTCCGGCGTCGTCCAGCGAGATTCGTGATGGACAGGCAGTACGGCCGCCTCCACTGCTCGCACGCCGAGTGCAGTAATGGAGTGGGAGTTTGACAGGCCGACACTATGCACGGTGATGGATCAGAGCTGGGGGAGGTCAGCGGCATGGCCGCCGATGCTGGTACCCGTCGTGCACTCCGATCCAATACCTTTGCTGATGCGTAGCCACCTTTAATCGTAAGTCTCGTCATGACCTACGATCTGATGTGACTTGAGTGCCCCATCCAGCTAGCCTGCTCGACTTGCCGGTCTGGGCACGGCCGCCTCGCCCCTAGCCGGCTGGCTTGGACTAGGCGGCCAGGGGGAGGTAGTCGTCTCGCCTCTAGCCGGCTGGTGCTACCTAGCCGGCTAGAGAATTGGTCGTCTCGCCCCCCAGCCGGCAGGTGCTTCCTAGCCGGCCAGGAGACTTGGACCTTGTAGAATAGTTTTGGTCATTCCTTCGGGGCTGAAGATAAAGGAGCAGGCTCGTTGAGCCTACCCCGGGGTTATCCCCCCGAAAACACCCCTAGTCGAACTGGGCCAAGTGGCCCAGTCGGCCACCTACCGGCCCAACTCGCCAGGGGGTATAAAGCCCCCTGGGCAAACCCTAGGGCGCACCCCCCACGCCTCCCACTATCTCCCTACACGCCGCCGCTAGGACAAGGGGAAACCCCCCTCGTTAGATCCCACCTACCACGCCCCCTCGTCACACCCCCAACCAACCACTCGAGCGTCCCCCACCTACTACTCCCGTCGCTCGACCCCCTTTCCACCCCGTCGCTCCTCTCCCTCCCTAGCGCTCGCCCCGGCGCCTCCCATCCCGTCGCCCCCACCTCACCTCCCGCCGGCACCACCCCACCGACCCCTCCTCTCTCGGCGGTCTCCCTCTCCACAATGTCGCCGCCCCGTGCCTTCCCTTCCCGGCGCCCCTCCGGCGGCCCCATCCGGGCGCCGCATCTCCGGGCCGGATCTGGCCGGCCCCGGCCTTCACCTCGGCCGGGACTCCTCCTCCAACGTCGCCACCACCACCGGGAACTCCTCCTCGCTGGAACAACGTCGACTCCCCGTGCACTTCGGCTACTTCGGGCCTTCCCGTCAACGCCGGTGAGCACCAGGCCCCGGCCATCCTCTCCTCCTCCCCATCCCGGTTCCGTTCCGGCGATCACCGCCGCGTTCCAACGTCGTTAGGTTCCGGTAAGAGGAGGTGGAGGTTACCTCCTCTCTCTCTCTCCGTTGAGCGAAGGTGAGAGAGAGAGAGAGAGATGAGCAGAGAAGGATGTTAGAGAAGAGAGTTAGAAAGAAAATAAAAAAATGAAATATGTATTATGAATGTATTATACATATGTATGTATCATGTATGTATGTGTGTATGTATTCGGTATATATGCATGTATGTAAAAAGAATACATTATGTGTATGTGGTTTTGTGTGTATGTGGCCAATGCCACTTACCGGTGGGGCCAACACCCCCACTCCCACTGATAGGGAGGCCCCACACGCACTGTTAAAATATAAAAATAAAATATATGTTTTTATTAAATAAATAGATATGTTATTTAATTAATTAGTTAATTAATTAAATAGATTATTTAGATAATCCGTTAATTAGGATAATTAAATTCTCCTATTAGAGTATGACACGTGGGTCCCCCACTAAATTAATCTCATTAACTAATATTAAACCTAATTGAAAAGTGAGTCTATGACGCACGGATCCACTGGTCAGTTGACCAGTCAACTGTTGATGTCAGCGTGACATCATGCTGATGTCATAATTACATTTAATCAAATTAATTAAATCTGTTTTTAATTCCTAAATATTGAATAAAACTTTAAAATTTAATATAAAATAATTCGTAAGTGAGATCAAAATATTTTCAACATGAAACTTGATCAGCAGAACGAGACGAACCCGAATACACGGTCCATTCGTTTATCACGCGTCCCTAGCATAGCAAACATGGAACTTTTCCATCATTTTCACCCTCACCGGTAGTAGCCCGAGACCTGGAAAATATTATCAAATATTCTTCCGGCCCGTCTATGACGGATGTTACTGCGTTAGCTCATACCGAGCCTGCATATTGCCATCTCATGCTTAGTGTTGCACCTGTTGCTGTTATTTGTTGTTTCTCCCACCTCTTCTTACCGGTAGACCCCGAAATTGACGCTGCTGCCGGGCACACCTACGCTCCCGACGACCAGCCCTTTGCCGCACAGCAACAAGGCAAGCAAACCCCCCCTTGATCATCCCTATATCGCCTATTCTTTCTTCCTCATGCTTGCATTAGAATTTTGCTACTGTTGTAGTTAGCTCCTATATTTGATGCATAGCGTAATTTTGATGAACTGCTACTTATAGTACTGCACTTTAAACTGTTTAGTATAGGTGGCGCAGTCATTCCCTCTGACCCCCTTAGTCCAGTTGCCCCGCTTAATTGTCGAGTCTCGATCCCTGATCGATGAGCCAGACCCGACACAGCACTACACCCCCCTCCCGTTAGTTGTACGACGCTATAGAGATACTATCGGGTACCGAGGGTGACACCTCGCTAAGTACTCCTGATGATATCTCTATAGTACAACTAGTCGGTCGTGGTTATCGAGGGTGATTCCTTGATGGGGTTATAGTCCCAGGGTAGGGTCATAGGCCTGCCCTATAGGTCCTACCCAAGGACTACCCTTCATAGAGGACAAGGCCCTTAGACAGTTCTGACTGAACTAAGGACTCCCCCATCATCCAGTCGGTGACGAGCATTCGGAGCGTATTTAACGTACCGACTGAATTCCACTCTGTACATCGTAACCTCCCAGGAGGGCAACGGTCATATGTTTTCATACACCATTATTAGCATTTAAGGCATACGTTACCTGTAACGTAGGCATTTATTCGCCACTACTCCACCCCTGTCCACCGGGCCGTTGTGGAGGGCAGCGCACTCTATATAAGCCGCCCTTCCCCACTGGTGCAGGGGTTGGCATTTACTGTAATCCTATATTCCACTCGACACTAAGCTCCCAACAGCACTGAGACATAGGGATTTTACCTCCACCGTAGAGGGGCCTGAACTCATACAACCTCGCCGTAGCTAAGGCTCTGCCCATCCTTTCGTACCCTACACATCTACTATCAGACTTATACCCATGACAGTTGGCGCCCACCGTGGGGCAGGCGTCTAAGCGACTTTCGGCGAGTTTGCAACTCCATCTTTTTCATCATGTCGTCCGGCGGAGATTTGTGCATGGGTCATGAGATCCTCTTCGGCGCACTCTCCTTCATCGTCGATGATTCGACATGGCTTCGGGATGCGCCTCTCGACGTCGAGGTGCTCCCCAGTCGTGGGGCTACGCACTTCCGCGCCGGTGCCTGCGGCGTCATTCTTCTCCAGCAATCTTCGCCCCCGGTGTCGATCTTTGCCCCCGTCACGCGCCTCAACAAGCGGTCCCGCCGTCCGCGGCTCCAGTGTTGGGTGCGACACGCCCAGGCGCGACAGAAGGCGTCCTCTCAAGTGGCGGTCCTCGGATCGGTTGTGGTCGCGCCGCTGTCCCAGTGCTTGGACTCAATTCCGACTGAGTTGCCTTCCGAGTACTTGGGTCGCGGGCCTACAACCGAAGTTCTCATGGCTAATTCCCATGAAAGTCCCCACCGGACTGGTCGGAACAAGCACGAGGTCGGCGAATCATCCGGCGCTCGCCGTCAACACCACCGTTCTGCCAGTCGACGCACTCGTCAGAGCAACGTCGAGGTGTTCCGCACACCCGTCCTCAACCTGGCTACCGCTGCCAAGATAGCCGATTCCCTCCAACCGACTGATTCAGAGGCTGGTAGAGGGATCGAGCAGATCTGTGCCCTATTGCACACAGCGCAGCAGCAGAATTCGGCGGTCTCCCAGTCGCACAACAGGATCCACAACAGTTCTGTTCACGCGAACACGCATCGGTCGGTTTTCAGCCCCGATTCTCATCACCGACGCACAGGGGACAGCCGTTCCATGAATCTCGAAGATCGTCGCCGTTCACGCACCCCTCCGCGGGGTGGGCCTTACGGGCCCCGACATCACGAAGATCGGCGTTCAGTCGGTGACACGTATGATCCAATGCCCGACGCAAGAGGGTACATCGCCCAGAGGAAGGTCGACAGGAGTCGAGCCCACCGTGATGGTCACGATAGAGACCATTCGAGTGGAAGCAGGACAATCGTCTCTGGCCCCGAGTGCTTTAGTCCGGCCATCCGTTCAGCTGACATCCCTCCCAACTTCCGATTGGCGACGGGGATCAGCAAGTTCACAAGAGAGTCCAAGCCAGAAACGTGGCTGGATGACTACCGAGTGGCAGTCCAGATCGGTGGCGGAGATGACCAGGTCGCCTTGAAACATCTCCCCCTGATGCTCGACGACTCGGCACGAGCGTGGCTGAACCAGTTGGCTCCATCAAGCATCTACAGTTGGGCAGATCTGTCTCGAGTCTTCATCAGGACCTTCGAGGGCACATGCAAACGCCCTGCTGGTCTCGTGGAGCTCCAGCACTGTGTCCAGAAGCAGAATGACCCCCTGTGCGATTTCATCCAGCGCTGGATGACCCTCTACCACACGGTGGAGAATGTCATAGAGCACCAAGCAGTCTGCGCCTTCAAGGCAGGCATGCGGTACAGAGATATGTACGTGAAGTTCGGTTGGATAGGCGACATCTCCATGAGCAAGATGATGGAGATAGCCGCACACTATGCAAATGGCGAAGAAGAGGACCGCATACGTAGAGGCAAGCATAAGGCAGTCGCCGACGGAGATGGGAATAGGAATCGGAAGCAAAAGCAGAAAGCTCTATCCACTCCGCAGGCAGAGGCAGCAGCCGTTACCAATGCCAAGTTCAAGGGCAAGGGGGAGGCTCAGTATACCCCCGAGAAGAAATAGTTCGGGAATTCATCCTGGATCAGCCATGTCCAATCCACACGAAGATGGGCGAAGAAGGCAACGCCATATTCCAGAAGCACACCACTCGGCAATGTCGCCTCCTGATCCAAGGGTTCGGCGAAGGGCAGCCAAGTGAAAAGGACAACGAGCAGGATGATGAGGACAAGGACGATCCATTCCCCCAAGTCCATGCAACATTGATGATTTTTGCTGACGTAGAAAGCAAGAGTCGATTGAAGCTGGTGAACAGGGAGGTGAACATGGCAACCCCAACCAACCCCACGTTCCTCAAATGGTCTCAGACTGCGATCACCTTTGATCAGTCGGATCATCCAGCACACGTGCCCACCCCAGGGAGGCAAGCTCTGGTCGTCAACCCGGTGGTGGAAGGAGTCCGACTGCGCAAAGTCCTCATGGACGGCGGCAGCGGCTTGAACATCATGTACGCCGACACTCTCAAGGGGATGGGCATTCCGATGTCCAAACTTAGCGAGAGCAGCATGCAGTTCCACGGAGTCGACCCAGGACGAAAGGCCAAGTCACTCGGCCAGATCGCGTTGGACGTCGTTTTCGGTTCCGACAAGAACTTCCGCAAGGAAAAGCTGACATTCGAGGTGGTGGACTTCCAGAGTGCATACCATGCAATTCTGGGTCGTCCGGCGTATGCATGTTTCATGGCCCGTCCAAGTTACGTGTATTTGAAGCTGAAGATGTCGGGTCCCAAAGGTGTGATCACGGTCACGGGCAATCGGCAGCGGGCCGAGGAGTGTCTGCAGCAGGGGTCAAGGATTGTCGATCAGCAGATGGCTATCCTCGAGCTGGATGAGTACAAGAAGACAGCCGACCCCGCTGACTTGATGCGTTCGAAGAAGCCAGCTTCGGAGTCCGCATTCCAATCGGCGGGCGACACGAAGAAAGTCAACATCCACCCGACGGACGACACCGCCGCCCTGACGAACATCTCCACCACCCTTGATCCAAAATAGGAAGCCGAGCTCATCCAATTCCTCCGTGAGAACTGGGCATTTTCGCATGGAAGCCCGCTGACATGCCAGGTGTACCCAGGGAGTTGGCTGAGCACCGACTGCATGTGGATCCTGCTGCTCGGCCCGTCCGAGAACGCCTGCGTCGGTCCGCCGCGCACAAAAGGAAGGAAATCGGAGAGGAGGTGGCTAAACTTTTGGCAGCCAACTTCATTCGCGAGGTCCACCACTCCGAGTGGCTCGCCAATGTTGTCATGGTGCCCAAGAAGGACAAGTCTCTCCGTATGTGCATCGACTTCAAGCATCTCAATAAGGTCTGCCGGAAAGATCATTTCCCGCTCCCCCGCATCGATCAAATTGTTGATTCGACTGCGGGCTGCGAGCATTTCTCCTTCCTTGATGCCTATTCGGGCTATCATCAGATCCGTCTGTATGGTCTGGATGAATTAAAAACAGCCTTCATCACCCCATTTGGGTGTTTCTGCTACATCACTATGCCATTCGGTTTGAAGAATGCAGGAGCAACTTTTATGCATATGATCCAAAAATGCCTCCTTGACCAGATCGGTCGAAATGTGGAGGCATATATGGATGATATCGTAGTCAAGTCACGCAAAGGTTCCGACCTGCTGACTGACTTGGCAGTAACATTCGCCAACCTTCGTAGGTACGATATCAATCTCAACCCTGCCAAGTGTTCATTCGGTGTTCCCAGCGGAAAGTTACTCGGTTTCTTCGTTTCTGAACGAGGGATCGATGTCAACCCCGAAAAGATCGGGACCATCGTACAAATGGAGCGGCCGGTCAGAATACATGATGTTCAAAGGCTCACATGTTGCCTAGCGGCTTTGAGCAGGTTTATCGCTCGACTCGGCGAGAAGGCGTTACCTCTGTACCGACTCATGAAGAAATCAGATACTTTCGAGTGGACAGACGAAGCCCAAATTGCATTCGACGACCTCAGAGCCCTGCTTTCCACCTAGCCGGTTCTTACTGCCCCGCTCAGTAAAGAACCCCTTCTTCTGTACATCGCGGCTACAAATCAAGTCGTCAGCACTGTTCTCACAGTCGAACGCGAAGAAGAAGGCAAAGCATACAAGGTTCAGCGGCCAGTATATTATGTCTCCGAAGTCCTGACTCCTTCCAAGCAGAGGTATCCCCATTATCAAAAGCTTATTTATGGGATCTACATGACTGCAAAGAAGGTGGCTCATTATTTCCAAGACCACTCGGTGTCTGTCATTTCTGATGCTCCTTGTCGGAAATCCTCCACAATCGAGACGCACCAAGCCGAGTAGTGAAGTGGGCTATGGAGATGTTATACCGCGACATCAAGTTCGAAGCCAAGAAGGCTATAAAGTCTCAAGCTCTGGCTGACTTCATAGCAGAATGGGTAGAACAACAGCAACCGACTCACATCTACTCGGCTCATTGGACTATGTTCTTCGATGGATCCAAGATGTTGAATGGCTCCGGCGCTGGCGTAGTGATCATATCGCCAAAAGGTGATAAACTTAAGTATGTGTTGCAGATACATTTCGATTCTTCCAACAATGAGGCAGAGTATGAAGATCTCTTATATGGATTGCGCATGGCCATCACACTCGGCGTCCGTCGCCTGATGGTCTATGGCGATTCAGATTTGGTGGTTACTCAAGTGATGAAGGAGTGGGAAGTCAGGAACCCCACCATGACTACATACTGCAGCGCAGTAAGGAAGCTCGAGAAGAAGTTTGAAGGTCTGGAACTCCACCATGCTCCGCGACTGAAAAACCAAGCAGCTGATGAATTGGCGAAACTTGGATCCACTCGGAGACCGGTCCCTAGTGATGTCTGCCTCGAGCACCTACACCTTCCTTCAGTAAAAGAAGATCCTTTCACAGAGGAACCAGTACAACCGAAGAGCTCAACAGATCCGACTGAAGTCGAGGTCCCCGCTGTGGTTGATTTGATCATGGAGATTCTTGCTCTCATCCCCGATTGGACTGTGCCGTTCATTGCATACATCCTGAGGCAAGAATTACCAGAAGACGAAGTCCAAGCGAGGTAGATTGTCCACAGGTCGAAGTCCTTCACCGTCATTGATGGCCAGTTGTACAAGGAAAGTGTTTCAGGCGTCCTTCAGCGATGCATCTCCCTTGAGGAGGGACAGTTAATCCTGGAAGAAATTCACTCGGGAACCTGCGGCCATCATGCCTCCTCAAGAGCAATTGTCGCCAAAGCATTCAGAGCTGGTTTCTTCTGGTTGCAGGCGAATGAAATGGAAAAAGATATGGTCGACCAATGCGAAGGTTGTCAGTTCTATTCGAACAAGTCCCACAAGCCAACATCTGCGCTGAAGACAATCCCTCTTGTTTGGTCGTTCGCCGTGTGGGGATTAGATACAGTTGGACCATTCAGAACAGGCCAAGGGGGATTCACTCATCTGTTGGTAGCAGTCGACAAGTTCACCAAGTGGATTGAAGCCAAGCCCATCAAGAAGCTCGACGCCCTTACGGCCATCAAATTTGTGAGAGACATCATCGCCAGATTCGGAGTCCCGCACAGCATAATCACTGACAATGGCACAAACTTTGACTCGGACAGATTCAAAGGTTTTTGCACAGGCCAAGGTATCCGAGTGGATTTTGCATCTGTGGCGCACCCCCAAACAAACGGGCAAGCAGAGCGGGTGAATGGACTTATTCTTCAAGGATTGAAGCCTCGACTCCTGCGAGAAGTTGGACATGCCGCCGGCGCATGGGTCACCGAGCTGCCTTCGGTGTTGTGGGGCCTCCGCACAACTCCAAATAGATCTACAGGGCGATCCCGTTCTTCCTCGTTTATGGAACAGAGGCGGTCCTTCCGAGTGACTTGCTTCACAACTCTCCACGAGTCGAACTCTTCTCCGAAGCCGAAGCAGAGCGAGCCAGGCAAGACGGAGTGGATCTACTAGAAGAAGAGCGCGAGATGGCACTGACTCGCTCAACAATTTATCAACAAGATCTGCGGCGATTTCACACGCGGCACGTCAGGAGTCGCACATTCCAAGCAGGCGACCTGGTGCTCCGAGTGGACCAGCAGAGGCCTCACAAGTTGGCTCTCGCCTGGGAAGGACCCTTCATCATCTCTAAGGTGCTGAACAACGGAGCATATCGACTCTACAACCTCGACAGGGAAATGGACGAGCCGCGAGCATGGAACGGAGATCTCCTGAAGCGCTTCTACATGTGCCGGCCGACAGAGGCAATGTAAAGAACAAGTATCATTGAAGTAATACAAAGCAGACTTATTTCTTGCAGGTCCAAAATTCTTCCACATTTGTAGGCTCCGGTCTAAAAAAACTCTCTCCGAGTGTGCACTAAAAGTCGCACTCGGGGACTTAGCTGCGACCCAGAGTCGCCTAAGTAAAAACTCTCTCCGAGTGTGCACTAAAAGTCGCACTCGGGGACTTAGCTGCGACCCAGAGTCGCCTAAGTAAAAAACTCTCTCCGAGTGTGCACTAAAAGTTGCACTCGGGGACTTAGCTGCGACCCAGAGTCGCCTAAGTAAAAAACTCTCTCCGAGTGTGCACTAAAAGTCGCACTCGGGGACTTAGCTGCGACCCAGAGTCGCCTAAGTAAAAAACTCTCTCCGAGTGTGCACTAAAAGCCGCACTCGGGGACTTAGCTGCGACCCAGAATCGCCTAAGTACAAACTCTCTCCGAGTGTGCACTAAAAGTCGCACTCGGGGACTTAGCTGCGACCCAGAGTCGCCTAAGTAAAAAAACTCGCTCCGAGTGCGCACTAAAAGCCGCACTCGAGGACTTAGCTGCGACCCAGAGTCGCCTAAGTAAAAAAATCGCTCCGAGTGCGCACTAAATCCGCACTCAGGACTTACCTGCGACTCAGAATCGCCTAAGTACAAACTCGCTCCGAGTGCGCGCCAAAAGCCGCACTCGGGGACTTAGCTGCGACCCAGAATCGCCTAAGTACAAACTCGCTCCGAGTGCGCACCAAAAGCCACACTCGGAGACTTAGCTGTGACCCATAATCGCCTAAGTAAAAAAATCGCTCCGAGTGCGCACTAAAAGTCGCATCGGTGACTTAGCTGCGACCCAGAATCGCCTAAGTACAAACTCGCTCCGAGTGCGCACTAAAAGTCGCACTCGGTGACTTAGCTGTGACCCAGAATCGCCTAAGTACAAGCTCGCTCCGAGTGCGCACTAAAAGTTGCACTCGGGGACTTAGCTGCGACTCAGAATCGCCTAAGTACAAACTCGCTCCGAGTGCGCACGAAAATCCGCACTCGGAGACTTAGCTGCGATCCAGAATCGCCTAAGTAAAAAAGCTTCCTTCGAGTGTATCCTCGAGATCCACTCGGAGGCTTAGCAGACCCTCATTGAGGCTCATGTGGATGAGAAGACAACTCACAACTACATGAGTATCAACTCACTCCGAGTGTGCACGAGATGCCGCACTCGGGGACTTAGCTGCGATCCAGAATTGTCTAAGTGAAAAAGCTTCCTTCGAGTGTATCCTCGAGATCCACTTAGAGGCTTAGCAGACCCTCATTGAGGCTCATGTGGATGTGAAGACAACTGACAACTACATGAGTATCAACTCACTCCGAGTGCGCACGAGATGCCACACTCGGGGACTTAGCTGCGATCCAGAATCGCCTAAGTAAAAAGCTTCCTTCGAGTGTATCCTCGAGATCCACTCGGAGACTTAGTAGACCCTCATTGAGGCTCATGTGGATGTGAAGACAACTGACAATTAAATGCTCCGCATGTTTGCCATTGGCTTCACCAAGAAACGCCAAACAAAAACCACGAGCCAAAATCGTGTAAAAAAAAACTTGGCGAAAGAAGAGCAAAATATTCGATTCATATTCAAAGTTGGATCTACGATCAGTTGGCTCGGTGTGGATCAAGCTTATCCACACCGAACCACGAATGTGACGGCCAACAGCAGTGGCCAAAGTTTGATACAGATAACACTCGGCATTCCGAGGCAAAAGTGCGTTCACCATAAAGTTTTTCAAGTGTCACCACGACTAGCAGGCTCCACAAAGGTGTCAAGGTCGATCCTGTCTGCGATGCGAGTGGCTGTGTTGATGAAGGTCTCCATGAAATCTTCGAATTGAAGCTTCTTGGTGTTGGCAACCTCCAACGCCTTCAGCTTTTCTTCGCGAGCTTCTTTGCAGTGCACTCAAACCAGAGATAGCGCCACGTCCGCACCACAACGAGCGGCAGACTTCTTCCATGCCTGCACTCGGTTCGGGACATCCTCGAGCCGAGTCATCAACCCTTCTATTTCTTGCCGAGAATCGTCTTCGGGCCATAGCTCCTTGTCGATCCGGCCGATGACTTCTCTCAGGCGGCCAATGAAAGGTCCCACTCTGCCAAGGCAAATATGCTCTCGGAGCATGTCCCGGTTGGCTTCGTCGCCGAGTGGAACGTTCGGAACAACCGACCGTTCAATGTCGGCTGCTTCAGCCTCGGCGTCCAGACAAAAATCTGCCAAGAAAAGACAAGCAGAAAGTAAGCGCAGAATAAACTCCAAAGACAAGAAGCACTCGGCAAAAAGCTTATCACCAAGCAGTGCAATCATCTTCCCTACCCAGTCGCTGACGTACTTCTCCTGCGACATGCACCGATTGTTCATCAACTTCATTTGACCCATCAGTTCAGTTCTTTGCCTGCCCATTTTCTCAATTTCGGTCACCAATGCCTTGTTGGTCTCCCGGGACTCCTCCAAAGACTTCTCTCGGTCAGGAAGAGCCCCCTTCACACCAGCCAAGTCATTCACAGCCGCCTCCAATTCCGTAGCAAGCTGAATCTTTTCAGCCTTCAGAGCATTGTACGTAGATCCCATTTCACAAGTCTTCTGCCAAATCAGCGCAAAGGGAAGATCAGACACGTTCAACAACGAAAACAAACAAAGCTCAAAGTTCTTCAGACCCCTGCCGATGCAAGCAATCGACAGCGGTCTCGGGGACTACACCCAGTGGGTTCACTAAGAGTGACCCCAATAGCATGAAGCTCGAACAGGCCGGCCCTATTGAGCTACATGACAAACATACAAGCCTATGAGACTACTATTACCCGACCTGAGTAACACTACTCTCGGGGACTACACCCAGTGGGTGCACTCGGAGTGCCCCCACTGGTACCATTCGGGTAGATCAGCTCTGATCTGATCAGGTCACGGAAAATGCATATAAAGACAACTGCCGGTGCAAGCACTCAACAGAAGTCTCGGGGACTACACCCACTGGGTTCACTCGGAGTGAACCCACTGCAAACTAATCCTACCGTATCCGAGTATATCACTTAAACCCCCAGTGGGTAACAAGAGGAAAGTAAACACTTACTAGCGCAGTTACTCGGATATCGTCCCGGAGTTCCAAGCTTCTGTTGTACAAAGACGTGATGGAGTCATACGCTCCCTTGGCGTCAGCCACCATCAGCTCCACCTGCACCATGGCCTCCTTGGCGGCCCCCACTTGGTCTTCCGGGAGGTGTCGGGCGTCGTACTGGACGGTCGACGGACCCGGCACGACAGAAGACTCCTTGGGCATCCCAAGTTCCGCTCCAGTCGGTTCCGCCGCGAGGGGCACCGTCTCAGTCGCCGGCATCGTCTCAGTCGGCGGCACGTCCATGGTGGGAGCAGCAGCAGATGGGACAACCTCAAGGACAAGCGCCAAAGCTGGCCCTGACCCCCTTCGGTCGTTGTCCTCCAGGTGAATCACCTCCGAAGGAACACCGACCGAACAACATGAAATTACAGAAAAAGGGCGAGATTAAAGACAGCGCTCGCGAAGCAATAATACAAACTCTCGGAGTCATGACAACGAACCTTGCTGGGATGTGGCAGCGTTATCCGTGTCCATGGGATCATCGCCTTGGCGAGGCAGAGAGGTGGCGGAGGTAGCAGCTCTGTCGAGTAAAATCCACTCGACGGATAAGCATGAGTTCAACTAGATACTGAAGCAAGATGGGAGAACTACAGACTTACGCTCAGGCGACTGGAACATCGATACTCATCCGAGGCAAAGCTTTCCGAGGCTTGGGCCCGCTAGGTTTTGCCACCTTGGATGGCTGATCCGTGGGCTCGGCAGCAGCGTCTCTAGTCCTCTTCACGCTCCGAGCACTCGGAGCCATGGGAGAGGCCGGCGGAGCACTCGGGGCCGCTGGAGGAGCCGGCGGAGCCGCAGGTTCGTGACGGCGCTTAGTTCGAGGCTCTGATGGTGGAGGTGGCGAGCTCTGCTCCCCAACCTCTCCCTCCTCCTCTTCAGTCTCCTCCTCCATCTCCCCACCGTCCGAGACGTACTCGGCGCTATCCACGCTGCCTTCCTGGCTGCCCTCCTCTTCCTCAGCTGGATTCCCGTTCGAGATGGGAGAATACCAGTTGGTCCACTCCTGCACAAAACACAGTCGGCAACGTCGGACGTCAGGCGGCGGTACAAGAAAAGCGATAAATCTAAGAAGATTGAAAGCACTCGACAAGAGGTGCTCACCTCATTCGGAGGAGGATTATCGGCGCGGAAAGGCTTCACCCGTCGGGCTCCTGTGGGGTTGTCGCATGCGCCTGTGATGCCGCGGACCCACGCTGTCACAACCTCCCCGATCACGCATTTTGGATGAGTCCGAGTGGAATCCTCAGGCCCCGTGTAGTGCCACATGGCGTGGTGTCGGGCTTGCAGCGGCTGGATGCGCCGACCCAGAAAAGTCTCCAGCAAATATGTGTCGGTGACTCCCTTGCGGACGACAGCTATCAGCGCGTCGACCAGAGGTTAGATCTGGATCTTTTCCACCTTTGAGAGCGCAAGCTGCCTGGGAGGGGCCGGACGGTCTAGGCTAAAGGGTGGCAACCCAGTCGCGGCATTCATACAAGCGATGTCCTGGCAATAGAACCAGGTCGACTGCCAGTTCCTAACTGACTCAGACAACTTGAGAGGGGGGTAGCTACTCTTCGTTTTCTTTTGGAAGCCTAAGCCCCCGCAGAGCTGGAGGAGATGGGTTTTATCGTCCGGCTGGCTAAGCTTTTTGACAGTCTGGGACCTAGCGGAGAAGATGTACTTAAAGAGCCCCCAATGGGGGACATCCAATAAAGCACTCGCAAAGGGTGACGAATGCGGCAAGATGGGCTATCGCGTTTGGAGGAAAATGATGGAGCTGGGCCCTGAAGTGATTCATAATACCTCTAAAGAAGGGGTGGGGAGGCAAGGAGAAGCCCCTGAACACGTGGCTGAGCAGCAGGACGCGCTCCCCCTCCTGCGACGCCAGCTCCGTCTCGCCCTCCGCCGGTAGCCTCCACAACTTGTTGGCGATCATGTCGTGCTCCACTAGCTCCAGCAAGTCGTCCGCCGTCACCGTGGAGGGGTGGAAATCCCCCTGGATCCAACCCGCCGGCAGTGCCCGCTGTCGCCGCTGAGCAGGGGCCGCCCCCTTCTTCTTCTTCTTCTGCGACTCGAGTTTGCTGGTCTGCCCTTCGTCATGGTGAAGGCAACAGAACCGCGAGGAGGATAGGAAGGAGGAGGCTTGGAGCGCGCAGGGAGCTATGGGAGGAGCGAGGTGAATGCGAGTAACAAGGGCAGCGCAACAAGAAATCCCCGCCGGAGAGACTTAAACAAGCTTCCGACTGAGTCACTAACAGGTGGCCCTGAAATCTTATCCCCCGACCAGCTGCTGCGATGTTAGTGGAGAAGATAACGGCACGGTAATCGAGGCGGCAGAAACTACTCGATGGCGATGTTGTCATCCCCGCTGAGCGCGCGGCAACCGAAATTTGAGGATCCCGGAAAATCCGCCGCTGTCAGTTGGACCGGTCACATCGAAAGATTCCGCAGAAGCACTCGGTCCCTGACGGTTCGTTTCACTGGTATATTCACTCGAATCACCGGTCGAAAGGATAAAATGGATCGAGGCAAACAACGCCAAAGTCACATCCATACCAGTTGGATCCGTACTCCAGGCATCACTTCGTCGTTCCAACCCCGATCCATTCAGGGAGTAATGATGGGGTTATAGTCCCAGGGTAGGGTCATAGGCCTGCCCTATAGGTCCTACCCAAGGACTACCCTTCATAGAGGACAGGGCCCTTAGACAGTTCCGACTGAACTAAGGACTCCCCCATCATCCAGTCGGTGACGAACATTCGGAGCGTATTTAACGTACCGACTGAATTCCACTCTGTACATCGTAACCTCCCAGGAGGGCAACGGTCATACGTTTTCATACACCATTATTAGCATTTAAGGCATACGTTACCTATAACGTAGGCATTTATTCGCCACTATTCCACCCCTGTCCACCGGGCCGTTGTGGAGGGCAGCGCACTCTATATAAGCCGCCCTTCCCCACTGGTGCAGGGGTTGGCATTTACTATAATACTATATTCCACTCGACACTAAGCTCCCAAGAGCACTGAGACGTAGGGCTTTTACCTCCACCATAGAGGGGCCTGAACTCATACAACCTCGCCGTAGCTAAGGCTCTGCCCATTCTTTCGTACCCTACACATCTACTGTCAGACTTATACCCACGACATTCCTCTTTCACCATTCCCAACGATGCCTCTGTCGTGCAACCCCTCAAGTGTGGGACCCTCGAGGGAGATTCCTCTAGGTCCACCTTGACGGTTACATCGTTCGGAATCCAACGAGGGTGATACCTCGGATTCCCCTTGATGTTTCGACCACACAGTTACTTGACCATGTTAAGTTACTTGACCGTGTTACTAGGATCATTGATGAATAGATGTTAGGCGGGTGGATTCCCGCGTGTTTGTGTTGATGGCTTAATTAAAATGATAATGGATTTGGGTATTTGATCCGGGTTGGTTGGAGACCTTTTCGCACTAACCGGCTACGCGGGAACAATTATGGGTACTCAACATCGTGGTATCAGCCGAAGCTCTTCACATGTCAGCAATGGAGTGCGAAGGGCAAAACTGGTACGAAAATTAACTATTCGGATAGCCGTGTCCATGGTTACAGGATGACTTGGAGTTGTGCCCTGATCTTATACAACTACAACTATTACTTAACTGGATTTAGTTGCCCCGGGATTGCTTCCTTGCACGGAGTCGAGGGAGGATCTCTCGGCGTGCCCTCATATTAATAATGTTACAACAATATGACTATTAATTGTGTTACCTTGCTCTACTCTCGTGTGTTGCTGCAAGACCCCCTGAAGATGCTAGTATTCAATAGGACTAGGCTTTCTCTCTTTATTCTCGCATTGTTGCAGTCACTCCACATATACCCCCCCTTCTTTGATACTAATGCATACTTAGCATAGTTCTGATATAACTCTTGCGGGTACTTTGGATTAGTACTCACCGTTGCTTTTCTCCCCCTTTGTCCCCTTGATCCGTTGCTGCGACCAGATGATGGAGCCCAGGAGATGGAGTTTCCCGCCGACGCCTTCCACCCCGTTGGTGATTTCTTCATGGAGGTAGCTGAAGATCAGGAGTAGTTAGGAGGTTCCCCGGCGGGAGGCATCGCCTCATTCGATCGTGTTTCTTTTGTGCTAGCCTTCTCTAAGGCACCACATGTTTTATGTGTGTACTCAGATATTGTTGCTTCCACTGACTCGTGTGTTTAACAAGCTTCTCTATTCTAGCCCTCGAGGCCCCTGGCTTGTAATATGAAGCTTGTATTGTTTTATTTGTGTCTAGAGTTGTGTTGTGATATCTTCCCGTGAGTCCTTGACTTTGATCGTACGCATTTGCGTGTATGATTAGTGTCCGATTAAAGTAAGGGCGTCACAAGTGTCAACTCACAGTGAAACTCGGTGAGGCCGAAAAGCTAAACTCGGTTGCACCAAGATGATAAAACCTGATCAACCCTAGGCTTTGGTGGGACCGAGATTTTGAGGTTGGTCACACCGAGATGCACTTTGGGAGATTTTGGAATTCATCCCTTGTCGAGACGGATCTCCAAGTGCTCCTCACACAGAGTGTCCCTAAAGTGCTTGCTCAAATTTTTTGATGAAGCATGAATAGAATTTTCGACGAGAAATCATAGATAGCTAGAGAAGGGTACTTAGGCATTCTTGTATATCCAATTGTCCAAAAGAAATAGAAAGCCAAATAACAACAATTGGACATCCTTGAATGAGCAAAACATGCATACCAACATGCTCACACAATAAGATGTCAAATAAAACATGGTGAACATGCACAATCATTCTAGCATTTATCAAGCACTTTGGCGATGACGAAGTCATCTATATATGAGTTTATTGACTTAGGAGCCAAGTAAGATTACTTGATCATAGGTCATACTCATCAATTAAGCACAAGTGGGGTTATCACTTTTACATAAAGCATTAATGTATTCACATCATTTAGGAGACGCTTATAATCATGTCTTAGAGTAAAGCTCCCCTAGATGTGACATCCCCCCTAAGAGGGATAAACTAACCTTGGGTTTTGTCGTAGAAGACTTCAAGTAGGTCTAGTAGTGGTGGACGCTCATTGTTGATGAATATCATCTTGAGTTGGGAGCAATCTTTGTTGTTTCTTACTCTTCTCACCTACATGGGTTAGTCCCAAAGCAAAAGGAACAAATGCAAGGGTATCTATGGACATGGAGTGATATACATGGGAGGTGATGTCCAAAGATGCATTAATTACCCTGTCCCTTTCTCACCTTTGAGGGAATGTGTGACTCCTTGAAATAATGCATATGGTTGGAGTTGATCGCATATAGTTCTTCCCAAAATGAATAAGAGTGAATTTCATAGGCGGAGTCACCCCTCAAGAACTTTCTAGTTCTTCCTCTTGCGGACCCACATCACCTTAATGGGGATCCTTGGAGTTGTTGTAGCACTGGATGAAACAGTACTAAAAGTGTCCTTGGGAACCCAATCGACCTTGGCTTGGGGTTCTTCCTCAAATGAGTCAATCTCCTCTTGAAACTTTCCCTTGCCCTTGCGGTATTGTGGTAGAAGGCCACCTTAAGAGCTTGTTCCCTTGGTAGGAGTGGGATCATACTTCTCCTCTTGAGGAACAAACTTGGGAATGGGATATGGACCTTGTTCCCAAACATCTCCATTGATGTTGAAGCAGCCAACACCTTGCTTCTTCCGATGTCCTCCATGCTTGCGCACAATTTCTTTGAATTGCTTACTTCTGACAACACTCTTGAAGACACCTCTCTCTATCATCCCTTTCAATAAATCATTTTCTTGCTCAAGTGTAACTTGGCTAAGAGAATCATTAGTGGAATCAATAGAGCTACTAACAACAACATCATTTGATCTAGCTATAGCATTGTTGTTACTAGATAAAGAAACTTTCTTGCCTTTGTTACTTGTGTTCTTAGGTTTAACTTGTGGAACAAAGTTAGACAAGAGTAATCGTTTGGCTAGATAAGAAGAACTCTTCTTTCGAAGATCATCATTGATTGCTTTTAGAAACTCATGTTGTTGCTCTAAATTTAGCTTCTCAAAGCATAGCTTCTCATGAGTTTTTGCAAGGTCTCTATGATCTTCTAGAGTAGTTTCATGAGCTAACTTAAGAGTGTTTAATTCTTTAGTTAGTCGTTCAATCTCTTTCTTATCATCATCATTCGATTTGTCTTCAATAGCATGAATGTTTTCAAGTTCATTCTCAATGTTATCACTAGTCTTATCAAAGAGAAAGTCATCTTCTCCTAACAAGTCATCCTCATCACTATCAAAGTCAAAGTACTCGGGGTGGGATACCTTGGGTCCTTTCGCCATGAAGCAGTTTCCAATCCCTTCATTTGGTGAATCAAATAAGTCATAGAAGTTGGAGGAAATGAGTGCAATGTCGGCAACACTTTCATCTTGACTGTAGTCGGAGTTGGAGTGATGGCTTCTCTCAGATTGGTTGTCAAACTCGGATCCGAAAACCCATTCACCAATGTGAGCTTGATGTCTTTTTCTTGAACTGCTCTTGGTTTACTTGTCCTTCTTCTCTGATTCTTTGCCTCTCCGGGAGTTTCTTCGTTCATAATGATCTTTTCTACTCCTTCTCTCTCTACAAGGTGACTCATCTCTTGAGCTTCGTCTTCTAGGTGACTCTTCTGTTCGTTTGTGTGGAGCCAAGCACTCATTGGAAAATTGTACGGGCTTTCCATAGTTGTAGTAGTTTCGCTCACGACAAGACAAACGCTTCTCATCATATTTTGAACTTGAGTTTCTTTCTTTGCCTCCACTCTTGTAGAACTTGTTGAGTTTTCTAACCATGAGGCCAAACTCTTCATTGGTAACAAGGTTGCACTTGAAGTAGCGGGAGCATCGATTAAAGCTTTGTAAGCGCCGCTTGACTTGTTGTGCAGCTCATCTTTGTCCTTGAGAGACATTTCATGAGCGACAATCCTTCCAATGACTTCAGTTTTCTTGAGATCCTTGTAGTTTGGAATCATTTGGATTAATTCGCACACGGTGTCGCATCTTACATCCAAGGCTCTAAGTATCTTCTTGATGATGAATTATTCGGTCATCTCTTGACTTCTTAAGCCAGCAATCGCATTTGCGATGAGAGCTAGCCTAGAGTACATCTGAGCGACTCCCTCACCATCCTTCATCTTGAACTTCTCAAGCTGACTTTGAAGCACATCCAACTTAGATTCCTTGACTACTTCCTTCATGCATATAAATCAAAGTTTCCCAAATTTCCTTTGCATTCTCAAGGCGACTGATTTTCTTAAATTCTTCAGGACACAAGTAGTTGAACAGAATATCACAGGCTTGAGCATTGAATTACATCATCTTCAGTTCTTCAGCTGTTGCATCACGGTCCGGTTCTTTTCCTTATCCGAAAAATCACCTTGCACACCAACATGAACAACATCCCAAACGGCAGGTTTATGACCAAGAATATGCATTTTCATCTTCCAACTAGTGAAATTAGTTCCATTGAAATATGGACCTCTACGGTGATAATTTCCCTCACTAGACGCTATACTCTCCTAGGTTGTGAAACCAATGCAATGGAGATCAAAGCTATGATACCACTTGTAGGATCAAAAGTATGTCTAGAGGGGAGGTGATTAGACTACTTGAGAGGATACCACTTTTAAGTGTGGGCCAGTTTTAGCAATTATGACTAGTCAAGTACACCCTACACATGCACATCTAAGAGTATAGCAGCGGAAAGTAAAGCATGCAAGTGTAAAGTAGAGGGTAAGGTAGGGAGATGAAACGCAAAGGTTGACACATCGATTTTTGGCATGGTTCTGATAGGTGGCGCTACCGTACGTCCATGTTAGTGGAGACTTCAACCCACGAAGGGTAACAGTTGCGAGAGTCCACGGAGGGCTCCACCCACAAGGGGTCCATGAAGAAGCAGCCTTGCCTATTCGACCATGGCTTCCATCCACACAAGACTAGCCTCACTCATGGTAGATCTTCACAAAGTAAGCGATGTCCTTGTCCTTACAAACATCTTGGTTTAACTCCACAACACGAAGTAGGAGGCTCCCAAGCGACACCTAACCAATCTAGGAGGCACCACCCTCCAAAAGGTAATGGATGTGGTAGAACGATGAACTCCTTGCTATTGTGCTTCTAAAGATAGTCTCCTCAACACTCAATCACTCTCTCTCAGATTTGGTAGGGGTAGGAGAGATTGATCTTGTGGAAAGAAACTCGGGGAGGCTAGAAATCATGGTTCATATGGTTGGAATGGAATCTCTTGATCTCAACACATGAGTATGTGGATCTCTCTCAGAAAAATGGATCTCGCAAGTGTGTGTCTGTTCTGAGTGCTTCCTCTGCGAGTGAGAGGTAGGTGGAGGGGTATATATAGGCATCCCCCAAAATCCAACCGTTACAACATTATTTCCCAACTCGGTGACACTGAAATGAATCTCGGTGGTATCGAGTTGCACTAAATGTGGCAACTTTCAAATTCTTGGTGAGACTGATATAGGAGTCCCGATGGTACCGACACGATGACCTAGACCAGTTTCCAAAACTCGGTGAGAATGATTTCAAACTCAGAAATTCCGATTCTTGAAATCTTCTCAACAAAAATTTGGCCGCTAAATCTCGGTGGCACCGATAGGAATGTTGGAGGTCCCGAGATAGTAGGGTTTTGCATAGGTTTTGTCTAGTGTAAGATCGATAGGGCGGAATGGAAATTGTTGGTGGCACCGATTTTTCTGGTTTGGGTTTGGACAGAGATATTTTGTAGGATAGTGGGTGAGTATTTTTGTGGTAACCTCCAAGAACTTGAGCAACAAATTCATCATGATACCTCATCCCCTTTTAATAATATTGGCTTTCCTATGGACTCAAAGTGATTTCTCAGAAAGTATAAAATGAAGAGTCTTCTTGCTTAAAGCTTGAGCCAATCCTATTCTTTCCTTCATCAAGGGTCATCTCCTCACAATCCTATAGCAAACACATCTTTTTTGAAATATACTTGAATAAACTCATTAGTCCAATGATGCATATGTTGTGATTAATTACCAAAGCCACCTTAGGGAGCAATTGTGCTTTCAGTAGCTCACAAGTGAAGGCGCGCCTGCCGCCACTGAAGGGAGGGGCACCAACGGAGAGAGTGATGCGGTTGTGAAGCCTAGCCGCCACAACGTCTTGGCGAGTGTGGTTCTGGTGCTCGTGTTGCCTCTCAAGGAGCACACATGCGTCATGTTCCACATGCTGGATGATATGGCAGTTGTGATCTACGTGGGTTGGAGAAGACACGCTGTGAGATGGTGGCATCGGTGCACGCGCACCATGGCACCGCCCATCGTCCTCGCTAGGTGAAGGAGGTGAAGGAGGCGCTCCATACACTGCGCTCTCGTCGTGCGATGCAGGCGTAGGTACGGAGTGAGTGATAGTCGGGGCGTCTCCGACAATGTTGATCAGCTCGGTGATGCACGCAAGCCACACATCATAGCTAGTCGCGGTGAGAAGATAGCACAGTGGGTCGCGCATCATCAGGAGCACGACCTTCGAAGCCTGCTGGTCGCGGCGACCATGTGAAGCTTCAATGGTGGTGTGCACAGGCGAAGGGTTTGTTTGCGTGGACGGGTGGGAGGAGGAGGCGTGTGCCTCCCCAGAAGTGGGCTCGGTGGCGGCGGGAGTGCGCCTACGGTGGTTGTTGTTTATGACGGGCTCTGTGAAGGCCATCTAAGCCATGCACGTGTACCTCTTGCGGCACACCTGAGCCAAGTCGACATCGAGCAAGGTCGAAGACGAAGATGCGCAAGCAGCACCCCTACCTAGCGCGCCAAATGTCGGAGATTGGTTTTGAGCCTAAGGGAAACCCTCCAAGAACCCTGGTTCGAACACTGGGGAGCTCTTCGAAATATACACCTCGACCACCAGCATGTCGAGGCTACATGCACAGAGCACAAGAAGGACACACAGATTTACCCAGGTTTGGGCCATCGTGTGGTGTAAAACCCTACTCACAGTTGTGGCTTCCAGGGAGAGAAAGGGTTGAATGATTGATGGGATTATTCATCTCTCTCTCTCTCTCTATGATGGCACCTTTGTGCCTCTTATCCTTGCCTTGGTCCTCCTTCCTCGAAACTATTCATGGGAAAAGGGCAGTCACAGGGCAAAAATTCAAAGGGGGACAAGCTCCCAGTCCATGCTGACAAAAGGTGGTCTTCACCATGAAAGACGTCGTCCGTGACGCGCTCGTGGGCTTGCCCGTGACGCCCACCCTGATGTGCTACGTCCCATTGTCCTCCATGCACCAAAAGGAAAATCTTGGGCTCGCCTTGGAGGAGGACAACAATTTGCTGCCCTTTTGTCACCAAACAACAAAGATACCCTACTCGCGCCCGCTCGCATGGTCCTTGCCACCTTTGCCAGCGCATGACGTCACCCACGTGGTAGGCATGTGACTACACGACCAGCACCATGCGCCCCTCTAGGCGGAGGGCTTCATGGGAGTGTGCCTCCCGAGGAGGACCTCGCGAGATCACCTGCAACTTGGGGAGGAGTGTCTTGTAGTGCTCCCTCTCGGAGAGAGGGGAGCCTCACGGGCTCAGTGTCCCGCGAGACGACCACAACCCGTGGAGCCCAAAGATGGGATGGCTCTGGAATTGGGCTCTCCATGTGTAGTTGTCTACGCCGACAGTAGATGGGTCATAGTACCCTGTTATCCACTCGATCGACATGGACACTATAAGGTTCTGCATGCATATCAAGGACGAGGAAGACATCGCCATGCTCACCATCCCGAATGCCTTCATGCTGGTGATGAAGAAATGGCTCGTCGTTAGCCTGTTTGGGAACAAATGGTGTGAGTTCTCGGTCGAGGTGTAGGTCTTCAAGGGTCACATGGTGCTCGGGTGTAGCTGGCAGTACTTCCACCGATGACAAATGATCGTCCCCGGTGATCTGGTCACCCTACGGTTCTCTGGGTTGTGCCCGAGCATGTGCATTTGGCATGATCGAGTAACATTGATCATTGGTAGCACCGATCATTGGCATTTGCACTTGTGGAATGCTATGATCAGATTATGGCACGACTCAAATGCTATTGCCACTAATCATCAACAATTGCAAAATGATCACCGCGAATGATCGTCACTACTTCGCTAATTGTTGTCCACTTTCTGACAAGATGATGAAGATGAAGTGGGACACAACAGACGGAGGAGCGTAGGTCATCGTCGGCACCGAGGTCGTCGAGGACCTCATCCGCACAAACCACTTGCTCAAGAGGGCGGTGTTTCTAGGAGAGTGGGGGCCATGAGTGTGCCTCTCGGCACTCGCACGAGGCCTATGCTAGGCAACGACGAGTGAGCATGGGACCCTATAAGGTTTTATGTGCAGATCAAGGATGAGGAACACATCACCGTGCTCGCTATAACAGATGCCTTCATACCGGTGATGAATCAATAGCTCATCGTAAACTCGCCTCGAGTCTTCGGCTTGTTTGCGAACAAATGGTGCAGGTTCTGAGTCGAGGTGCAGATCTTCAAGGGACACATGGTGCTCGGGTGGAGCTGGCAATACTTCTACCGACGACACATGATCATCCCTGGGGGCCTGGTCGTCCTATGGCTCTTCGGGTTGTGCCTCATGGTGCATATCTATAACACCAACACCTCCAACATTTGCAGGGTCCGATGCTCCAAGCATAGATCCGTCCGTGACATCCACCACACCCCCTAAGTTGTTTGTCTCTAAATCGTAGGAACTATGAACTATGAACTAGTTAGGTCTAAAATTAAGCTTGATCATCCCTTTTACTGCTAAACTTGTCCTAATTTTTCCCAGGATCAACATGCTAGGGTCTAGCAGGGGTATGAGATGCCCAACTGTTTCAAAACTTAATTGTACTACTAAGTATGATTTATTTGTATGTTGTTGTGACGTTCTTGCCTTTTCTGTTATGAAGTTTACTGTGTGATGTGATGTGATCGTGTGTAGTATGTTGCAAAAGGAGTGATAAGATCATCACTTTTGAATGAGATGAGTAAAATAATTATGTGGACGCAGCCAAACAACCATGCTTTACATGTGATCACCCCTAAAACACAAACAAATAAAAATAAACATATCACTTTCTAGGCCTTCATGTAATAAAAATAACCAATAAATATACAATTTTTTTATTGCATATGCTTAATCAGTCTCAGATAAATCAAGTACGCATGTAAAACGAAAAAACATTGCACTTAGAGCATCTTCAACCATGACTTGAAAATTCAGGTCCTTAAACGCCCGCGCACGTGTCCGGTCAGTGACCAGGTGAAAGGACGTGGATATTGCCTAGAGGGGGGTGAATAGGCGCTTCAAAATAATTATGGTTTAGGCTTGAACAAATGCAGAATAAAACTAACATTTAATTTGCCAATCACAAAACCTACAACAAATAGGCTCACCTATGTGCACCAAAAACTTATGCTAAGCAAGATAAACAACTAAGTGATAGCAAGGTATATGACAATAAACAATATGGCTATCACAAAGTAAAGTGCATAAGTAAAGGGTTCGGGTAAGAGATAACCGAGGCACGCGGAGACGATGATGTATCCCGAAGTTCACACCCTTGCGGATGCTAATATCCGTTGGAGCGGTGTGGAGGCACAATGCTCCCCAAGATGCCACTAAGGCCACCGTAATCTCCTCACGCCCTCGCACAATGCAAGATGTCGTGATTCCACTAAGGGACCCTTGAGGGAGGTCACCGAACCCGTACAAATGGCAACCCTTGGGGGCGATTACCGCTACCCGTACAAATTACTCCGGGGAATCTCCACAACTTAATTGGAGACCCCGATGCTTTCCCGGAGCTTTACACCTAAATGATTGAGCTCCAAGACACCACCAAGCTTCTAGGACGCCAAAGAATCCATGAAGAACAATCTCTAGGGTACTAAGTACCAAAAGGTAATATGGCTTCTCAAACTTCACTTCCACGTATCACCGTGGAGAACTCAAACCGATGCAACTCATGCAATGGCAAGAACACACGAAGTGGACAAGTCCCTCACACTCAAATCCATCCACAACAACAAAAGCTATGGAGAAATATAAGAGGAAGAACAAGGAGCTCACAAAGAACTCCAAGATCTAGATCCAATGGGTTCCCCTCACATAGAGGAGAAAGTGATTGGTGGAGATGTGGATCTAGATCTCCTCTCTATTTTCCCTCAAGAACAAGCAATAAGCATTGGAGGGATTGTGATTTAGCAAGCTCTAAGAAGGTCAACATTGGAGGTAGAACATGAGCATAACGAATAGATAAGACCAAGGGGGTGAAGACCCCCTTTATATAGTTGGGGAAGGAATCAGACCGTTACTCCCACTTACAGCCCGAGCCCACCGGTATACCGCTGGCTGTAGCGGTACTACCGCTAACCTTCCTACAGTACTACTGTTGGCTGCAGCCGTACTGCCGTTGAGCCCATGGTAGCGCAAAGATACTATCGGGCCAACCACCGCCAAGAAAGTCTTCGCAAAAAGTCTGACGTAGTACAGCCGCAAGGATGACGGTACTAAAGTCCTGGAGCGGTACTACCGCTGACCAGGGGCGGTACTACCACTGGGAGAAAGGTACTACCGCCAGCTCTAGCGGTACTACCACTAGGGCCAGCGGTACTACCACTAGGTCCAGCGGTACGTTAGGACTGGAGGGGTACTACCGCTCGCCACTGAAACAACCATAACTTTCGCTTACGAGCTTCGAATCTAGCAAACCCAAGCTTGTTGGATTCAGGACGACAAGAGCTATCCAATGATATAGAGATGTGAGTCGTCTATGAATGAAGAACCAGCAAAAACTCCAACATTGTAAACATCATAGTAGATGCATATGGACTCCGTTTTCGATGAACTCGAGCTTGTCATGAAGATGACCATAAGCTCTAAAACTCACAAATAGAAACACCAAATAAAAACCAAGAAGTATGATGCAAGGATGGAAATGGTTTGAGCTCTCAACAAATGATACGATCGAGCTACTCACTTGATAGCCCCCCTTGACAGAACGGCAATCTATCCTAAAACAGAAAACCTATCAAGGGCAAACATATACCTTGCACCTCATCCTCTTGAGCTAGATGACGATGATCTTGGTTCCTCAAGATGGACCACCTTCTTGATTCCGTTGTCTTGATGAAGACTAGTTGATTCCTCCCCCATACACAACATGGGTGAGCCGCTCTTCAGTATATCGTCACAAGTCCATTGGCACCACAATGGACGACAGGCTTCAAGGATGATATCTTCGTGCTGATCCACTTGAACTTGCACACCGCATTCTTGATGAAGATCACCACTGGATGTCATCCTTCATGGGTTGTATGAGATCTTCCTCTAGACCCAAGCCCATGGACACACCTCACCCCACATAGAACTCTCACGAAGACCATGGGTTAGTACACAAACACGTAATGAACAATGCTTACCATACCATGGGGTCACTTGATCCCTCTCGGTACATCTTGTACGCTTTGTGAGTTGATCATCTTGATTTACTCTTTGTCTGAAATCTTGATCAACCTTGTGTCTCTATGACCATTCTTTGGATAATACCTTGAATACCTCCTTGGTAATCATATAAACTCCTTGAACCCAACAGATGGATTTCAAGAAGTGCCTATGGAAAAATCCTATCAATAAAACTTAAGGCAAGCATTAGTCCATAGGAATTGTCATCAATTACCAAAACCACATATGGAGAGATATGCTCTAACACCAGGCGTGGCCCCTATTTGTCCGCATAGTCATACTTCTTATTTTGTTCCTCATATGCCCGGTCACTTGCACGTGATTGGTGCAGAGAAAGAGAGAGAAGGAAAAGAATGAATAACCAAAAGAAAAAAGTGGTCCACCATGGGGTCGCGTCCTATGTGGTGACTGACCGGGCGCGTCCGCGAGTCCTCATATCCTCCCCATATTTAAGATGGATATGAGGGTTCGTGTGTTGGGGAACGTCGCATGGGAAACAAAAAAATTCCTACGCACACGCAATACCTATCCATGGTGATGATCATCTACGAGAGGGGAGAGTGAATCTACATACCCTTGTAGATCGCTAAGCGGAAGCGTATATAGCGCAGTTGATGTAGTGGAACATCTTCGTGATCTAAATCGCAGCCCGTCCCGCGATCTCATCAAGATCCGTCTCGCGATCCCATCACGATCCATCCCAATCTAGTGCCGAATGAACAGCACCTCCGCGTTCAGCACACGTATAGATCGTTGACAATCCACGCCTTCTTGATCCAGCAAGAGGGGCGAAGAGGTAGATGAGTACTCCAATACGGCGGCATGGTGGTGGTGGTGGTGGAGCTATTCTAGCAGGGCTTCGCCTAAGCACCGCTGAAACTAGACTAGAGGAGAAACAGATCTAGAGAGAGAGGGCAACATGTGGCTGTTTTCTGTGTCTCAAAAACCCTCAATACCTCTAGTATATATAGGAGGGAGGGAGGGCAGGAGACTGCCTCAAACCCTAAGGTTTGGCCAAAATTGGAGGTGGAGGAGTCCTACTCCAATCCTACTAGGAGTAGGATTCCTCCTTTCCACTTGGAAACCCTTTCCACCTTTTCCACCTTTGGGTTTTTTTGCCTCTCAAACCTCATGGGCCTTAGTGGGAGCTTATGTCGGCCCACTAGGGGCTGGTTTGTATCCTCCCACAGCCCATAAGGCCCCTCGGGGTGTGACACCCCTCCCGATGGTCCCCGGTACCCTCCCCACACTCTCGGTACACTTCCGATGAGCCCGAAAGTTTTCTGGTGACCAAAAGAGGACTTCATATATATCAATCTTTATCTCCTCGTGACGTCCGGGATCTCATCCTGGACTCCGAACAACTTTCGGTTACAAACACCTATAACTCAACTATACCGAAACATCACTGAACCTTAAGTGTGTAGACCCTACAGGTTTGAGAACTATGCAGACATGACCTGAGACACTCCCCAGTCAATAATCAATAGCGGGACCTGGATGCCCATATTGTCTCCTACATATTCTACGAAGATCTCTATTGGTTGAACCTCTATGTCAAGGATTCAATTAATCTTGTATGTTGTTCCCTTCATCCTTCGGTATGTTACTTGCCCGAGATTCGATCATCGGTATCTCTATACCTAGTTCAATCTCGTTATCGGCAAGTCTCTTTACTCATTCTATAATACAAGACTCCGTGAATAACTCCTTAGTTACATTGCTTGCAAGGCTTATTGTGATGTTGTATTACCGAGTGGGCCTCGAGATACCTCTCTGTCACACGGAGTGACAAATCCCAGTCTTGGTCCATGCCAACCCAACAAACACCTTTGGAGATACCTCTAGAGCACCTTTATGGTCACCCAGTTATGTTGCAACATTTGATAACACACAAGGTATTC
This sequence comes from Hordeum vulgare subsp. vulgare, assembly GCF_904849725.1. Taxonomy (NCBI): domain Eukaryota; kingdom Viridiplantae; phylum Streptophyta; class Magnoliopsida; order Poales; family Poaceae; genus Hordeum; species Hordeum vulgare. The sequence continues at coordinate 307,693,251 of NC_058518.1, forward strand.
CTCCGATGTCTGGGAGTTGCATGATTTCATGGTCATAGGAACAAATACATTAACATGCAGAAAAGAGTAGCAATAAACTGACACGATCATATGCTACGTTCATAGTTTGGGTCTTGTCCATCACGTCATTCTCCTAATGATGTGATCGCGTTATCAAGTGAAAACACTTGTCTATGGCCAGGAAACCTTGACCATATTTGATCAACGAGCTAGTCAACTAGAGGCTCACTACGGACAATGTGTTGTCTATGTATCCACACATGTATTTTAGTTTCCAATCAATACAATTCTAGCATGGATAATAAACGATTATTATGAACAAGGAAATATGATAATAACCAATTTATTATTGCCTCTAGGGCATATTTCCAACAGTCTCCCACTTGCACTGGAGTCAATAATCTAGTTCACATCACTATGTGATTGCAATCAACCTAACACCCATACAGTTATGGGGTTTGATCATATCTTGCTCGTGAGAGAGGTTTTTATTCAATGGGTCTGAACCTTTTAGATCCGTGTGTGAATTACAAATCTCTATTTCATCCTATAGATGCTGCTACTACACGCCATTTGGAACTATTGCAAATGGCTGCTCCACTATACGAATCCGGTTTACTACTCAAAGTCATCTGAATTAGTGTTAAAGCTTGCATCGACGTAACCTTTTACCACGAACTCCTTAATCACCTCCATAATCGAGCAAAATTCCTTAGTCCACTAGTTACTAAGGATAAGTTTTGACCGTTGTTCAGTGACTCAATCATGGATCACTCTTTGTACCCCTTGACAAACTCATGGCAAGGCACACATCAGTTGTGGTACACAGCATGGCATACTTCAGAGCCTACGGCTAAGGCATAGGGGACGACCTTTGTCCTTTCTCTTTCTTCTACCGTGGTCAGGTTTTGAGTCTTACTCAAATTTGCGCCTTACAACACAACCAAGAACCCCTTCTTTGCCGATCTATTTTGAACTCCTTCAAAAACTTGACAAGGCATGCATTTCATTGAAAGTTTTCATCAAGCGTCTTATCTATCTCTATAGATCATGATGCTCAATGTTCAAGTAGCTTCATCAAGGTTTTCCTTTGAAAAACACTTTTCAAACAACCCTATATCCTTTCCGAAAATTCTACATCATTTCCGATCAACAATATGTCAACCACATATACTCATCAGAAATTCTGTAGTGCTCCCACTCACTTTCTTGGAAATACAAGTTTCTCATAAAATTTGTATAAAACCAAAATCATTCATCACTCATCAAAGTACTTATTCCAACTCCGAGATGCTTTCTCTAGTCCATAGAAGGATCGCTCGAGCTTTTATACTTGTTAGCATCCTTTGGATCGACAAAACCTTCCGGTTGTATCACATACACCCTTTCCTCAAGGAAACCGTTGAGAAAACAATGTTTTGACATCCTATGTGCAATATTTCATAAATAATGCAGCAACCAAAGTTGTCAAAATCGTGACTCGAGTCTTAGAATCTTAAGATCTTACGATCCAAACTAGCACCTCCGATTCTATGACTTTGCTCATAGAATCTAAGTTTCTACGATCCTGATAGTTGTGATTCTACGATTCACGATCCTAGCAACGGAGTTCCGATCCGATTCAGAATCGCGATTCTGACAACTTTGGCAACAACTGCTAACGTAATTCCAACAGACTTTTAGCATCTCTACGAGTGAGAAAGTCTCATCATAGTTAACTCTTTGAACTTGTCGGAAACATCTTTGCGACAATTCGAGCTTTTCTTAATGGTGACTTTTCACCATCATCGTCTATCTTCCTTTCAAAGATCCATCTATACTGAATAGTCTTACAACCATCAAATAGTTCTTCCAAAGTCTACACTTTGTTTTCATACATGGATCCTCTCTCGGATTTCATGGCCTCCAGCCATTTGCCGGAATCCGGGCCAACCATCGCTTCTCCATAGCTCGTAGGTTCATTGTTGTCCAACAACATGACCTCCAAGACAGGGTTACCGTACCACTCTATAGCTGTACGTGACCTTGTCGACCTACGAGGTTTGTAGTAACTTGATCTGAAGTTTCATGATCATTATCATTAGCTTCCACTTCAATTGGTGTAGGCGCCACACGAACAACTTCATGCGCCCTGCGACACTCTTGGTTGAAGTGACGGTTCAACAAATTCATCAAGTTTCCACCATCCTCCCACTCAATTCTTTTGAGAGAAACCTTTCCTCGATAAAGGACCCATTTATAGAAACAGACACTTTGCTTCTGGATCTGAGATAGGAGATATACCCAACTGCTTTGGGTGTCCTATGAAGATGAATTTATCCGCTTTGGGTTCGAGCTTATCATGCTGAAACTTTTTCACATAAGCGTCCCAGCCCCACACTTTTAAGAAATGACAGCTCAGGTTTCTCCAAACCATAGTTCATACGGTGTCATCTCAATGGAATTACGTTGTACCCTATTTAAAGTGAATGTGATTGACTCTAATGCATAACCCATAAACGATAGTGGTAATTCGATAAGAGACATCATAATATGCATCATATCTAATAGGGTGCGGCTACGACGTTCAGACATACCATCACACTATGGTGTTCCAGGTGGCATTAGGTGTGAAACAATTTTCACATTATCTTAAATGTATACCAAACACGCAACTCGGATATTTACCTCCACGATCACATCGTTGACATATTATCCACTTGTCACGACGAGCTTCAAATTCACTCTGAATTTGCTTGAACCTTTCAATAATTCCTACTTGTGATTCATCAAGTAAATACTCCTGTATCTACTCAAATGGTCAGTGAAGTAAGAACATAATGATATCCATTTCGTGCCTCAGCACTCATTGGACTTCACACATCAAAAAATGTATTACTTCCAACAAGTTACTTTCTTGTTCCATCTCACTCGAAAAACGAGGCCTTCCGTCATCTTGCCCATGTGGTATGATTTGCATGCCTCAAGTGATTCAAAATCAAGTGAGTCCAAACGATCCATCTGCATGAAGTTTCTTCATGTGTTTATACCAATAGGCATGGTTTGCATGTCTCAAACGTTTCAAAAATGAGTGAGTACCAAGATCCATCAGCATGGAGCTTCTTCATGCATTTTATACTAACATGACTCAAGCGGCAGTGCCACAAGTAAGTGGTACTATCTTTACTACTTTTGTATATTTTGGCATCAATATTATGAACATGTGTATTACTTCGATCGAGACTCAATAAACCATTGAAGGTATTTATTCAAGCAAATAGAGTATCCATTATTCTCTTTAAATGAATAAACGTATTGCAATAAACACGATCTAATCATGTTCATGCTCAACGCAAACACCAAATTACAATTATTTAGGTTTAACACTAATCCTGATGGTAGAGCGAGCGTGCGATGTTTGATCACATCAACCTTGGAAACACTTCCAACACATATAGTCACCTCGCCTTTAGCTAGTCTCCGTTTATTCCATAGCTTTTATTTCGAGTTACTAACACTTAGCAACCGAACCGGTATCTAATACCCTCGTGCTACTAGGAGTACTAGTAAAGTACACATCAATATCATGTATATCCAATATACTTATGTAGACTTTGCCAGCCTTCTCATCTACCAAGTATCTAAGGTAGTTGCTCTTCAGTGACTGTTCCCCTCATTACAGAAGCACTTAGTCTCGGGTTTGGGTTCAACCTTGGGTCTCTTCACTAGAGCAGCAACTGGTTTGCCATTTCATGAAGTATCCCTTCATGCCCTTGCCCTTCTTGAAACTAGTGGTTTTACTAACCATCAACAATTGATGCTCCCTTTTGATTTCTACTTTCGCGGTGTCAAACATCGCGAATAGCTAAAGGATCATCATATCTATCCCTGATATGTTATAGTTCATCACGAAGCTCTAGTATCTTGGTGGTAGTGACTTTGGAGAACCATCACTATCTCATCTGGAACATTAACTCCCACTCGATTCAAGCGATTGTAGCACTCACACAATCTGAGCACATGCTCAACGATTGAGTTTTTCTCCCTTCCTTTGTAGACAAAGAATTTTGTCGGAACCACATGATACATCTCCATCGTATCTAGTTTTCCAAACTCTTTTGCCCTTGTTTTGGACTCTAATTTGCATGATTTGAATGGAACTAACCTGGACTGACGCTGTTTTTAGCAGAATTGCCTTGGTGTTATTTTTGTGCAGAAATCAAAGTTCTCCAAACGTCCTGAAAATTTACGGGGAGAAATGTTGGAAAATATGAAAAATATCTGCGCCAAGTTCCACCTGAGGGGGTGGGCCAGTGGGCCACAAGCCCTGGCTCTGCCACCACCCCCTGGTGGCGGTGGGCAGGCTTGTGGGGCCCACACAGCTCCGCCGCCCCAACCTCAGGTCTATAAGTTCACTTTCGTCCCAGAAAAAATAAAAAAAAGCAGTTTTCGTCGCGTTTGCGGTACGGAGGCGTCGCCACCACCTGTTCTTCATCTGGAAGGAAGATCTGGAGTCCGCCTTGGGCTCCGGAGAGGGGAAATCGTCGCCATCGTCATCATCAACCTTCTTCCCTCTCCAATTCCATGAAGCTCTTCGTCGTTCATGAGTAATCTATTTGTAGGCTCGCTGAGCGATGCTGAGTAGGATGAGATCTATCATGTAATTGAGTTAGTTTTGATGGGGATTGATCCCTAGTATCCACTATGTTCTGAGATTGATGTTGCTACTACTTAGCAATGCTTAATGCTTGTCACTAGGGCCTGAGTGCCATGATTTCAGATCTGAAATTATTATGTTGTCACCAATATATGTGTGTTTTAGATCCGATCTTGCAAGTTGTAGTTACCTACTATTGTTATGATCTGGCAACCCCGGAGTGACAATAACCGGAACCACTCCTGGTGATGACCATAGTTTATGGAGTTCATGTGTTCACCAAGTGTTAATGTGTTGGTCCGGTTCTTTACTAAAAGGAGAACCTCAATATCCCGTAGTTTCCTTTTGGACCCCGCTGCCACGGGAGGGATGGACAATAGATGTCATGCAAGTTCTTTTCCCTAAGCACGTAGGACGACACACGGAATGCATGCCTACATCACATTGATGAACGGGAGCTAGCCACATATCTCTCCGTATTATAACTGTTGCATGATGAATATCATCCAAACAAATCACCGACCCATTGCCTACGAGTTTGTCCTACTGCTGTTGTTACTTGTCTTTCTCTGCTGCTACTGTTGCTACTGCTGTTACTTGTCCTGCTCTGCTGTTGCTGTTGCTACTACTGTTGCTTGCTACTGTTGCTACTTGCTACTGATGTCACTATTGTTGTTCCTTGCCGCTGCTATTGCTGGTTACACTGCTGCTACCTGCTACAATCTTGATTCGATGGTCATTGATAGGAACTGACAATTTCCGTTAACGAGGCAACTTGGCACCATTGATACGACAGTTAGGAATAGTCTGCCGTCAACGGATCGTTTCTGACACCGTTGTTATCATACTACTTTGCTGTTACTACTTTGCTTGCAGATACTAATCTTTCAGGTATGGTTGAATCTGACAAATTCAGCTGCTAATACTCGAGAGTATTCTCTCACCTCCTTTTTTGGTGATCAACAAATTTGGGTCGAATACTCTACCCTCGAAAACTGCTACGATCCCACGCGCTGGTGGGCCGTCAACAACATTCTTCTAGTTTTGATTGCCGGAGAGTGCTAAGCAGCATTCTTCTGGTGCCGTTGCAGGGGGAAGAACAGTTGACATCACCTCATACCTCTCAACAAGGGCACGAGCATGAAATCCCAATTTCATCTCTTGGAACATCTCATATGTTCAGTGACGTTCAAAACGCCTTCGGCGCCTCAATTCTAAGTCCTTAAGCATTACGCACTGAACTATCACGTAGTCATCAAAAACGTGTATGCCAGATGTTCGCAACATCCACACACGATGCTCGAGGTTCAGCACACCGAGCGGTGTGTTAAGGACATAAACCTTCTGCGCAGCAATGAGGAAAATCCTCTGTTTAGGACCCAGTCCGCATAATTGTTACTATCATCTTTCAACTAAATTTTCTCTAGGAACATATCTAAACAGTAGAGCTACAGCGCAAGCCACAACATAATTTGCAAAGACCTTTTGACTATGTTCATGATAATGAGTTCAATTAATCATATTACTTAACAACTCCCACTCAAATAGACATCTCTCTAGTCATTCGAGTGGGGCATGATCCAAATCCACTAACTCAAGTCCGATCATCACATGAGTTGAGTTTAGCATCAATGGTGAACATCTCCATGTTGATCATATCAACTATATGATTCATGATCGACCTTTCGGTCTCTTGTGTTTCGAGGCCATGTCTGTACATGCTAGGCTCGTCAAGTTTAACCCGAGTGTTCCGCGTGTGCAACTATTTTGCACCCGTTATATGTGAACGTTGAATCTATCACACCCAATCATCACGTGGTGTCTCGAAATGATGAACTGTCGCAACAGTGCATAGTCGGGGAGAACACAATTTTATCTTGAAATTTAAGTGAGGGATCACCTTATAATGCTACCGTCGTCCTAAGGAAAACAAGGTGCATACAAGTATTAACATCACATACAAATCATAAGTGACATGATATGGCCATGAACTTGTGCTTCTTGATCTCCATCACCAAAGCACCGGCATGATATCTATCGTCACCCACGCTGCACCATGATCTCCATCATCGAGCTACCATTGAGGTTGTCGCGCTATTTATGCTATTACTACTAAAGCTACGACCTAGCAACATAGTAAAAGCATCTGCAAGCACAAACGTTAGTTTAAAGACAACCCTATGGCTCCTGCCAGTTGTTGTAGCATCGACGCTCAAGTCGATATTTAACTATTACAACATGATCATCTCATACATCCAATATATCATATCATGTCTTTGGCCATATCACATCACATGCATACCCTGCAAAAACAAGTTAGACGTCCTCTAATTTGTTGTTGCATGTTTTACGTGGGTGTTATGGGTATCTAGTACGATCGCATCTTACTTATGCTAAGCCACAACGGTGATATGCAAATTGACATTTAACCTTATCCAAGTACCTCCTCTGTCAAATCCGATTCAACTAAAGTTGAAGAAACAGACACCCGCCAGTCATCTTTAAGCAACAAGTTGCATGTCAGTCGATGAAACCGGTCTCTCGTAAGCGTACGAGTAAAGTTGGTCCGGGCCGCTTCAATCCAACAATACCGTCGAATCAAGAAAAGACTAAGGAGGGCAGCAAATTGAACATCAACACCCACAAACTCTTTTATGTACTACTCAGGATATCATCTACGCATGAACCTAGCTCATGATGCAACTGTTGGGGAACGTCACATGGGAAACAAAAAAATCCTACGCACATGCAATACTATCCATGGTGATGATCATCTATGAGAGGGGAGAGTGAATCTACATACCCTTGTAGATCGCTAAGCGGAAGCGTATATAACACGGTTGATGTAGTGGAACATCTTCGCGATCCAAATCGTAGCCCGCCCTCGATCTCATCATGATCCGTCCCACGATCCCATCACGATCCATCCCGATCTAGTGCCGAACGGAGGCACCTCTGCGTTCAGCACACGTACAGCTCATTGACGATCCCCTCCTTGATCCAGCAAGAGGGGCGAAGAGGTAGATGAGTTCTCCAAAACGGCGGCATGGTGGTGGTGGTAGTGGAGCTATTCAAGCAGGGCTTCACCTAAGCACCGCTGAAACTAGACTAGAGGAGAACAAATCTAGAGAGAGAGGGCAGCACGTGGCTGTTTTCTGTGTCTAAAAAACCCTCAATACCTCTAGTATTTATAGGAGGGAGGGAGGGGAGGAGGCAGCCTCAAACCATCAAGGTTTGGCCGAAATTGGAGGTGGAGGAGTCCTACTCCAATCCTACTAGGAGTAGGATTCCTCCTTTCCACCTTTTCCACCTTTGGGTTTTTTGCCTCTCAAACCTCAAGGGCCTTAGTGGGAGATTATGTCGGCCCACTAGGGGCTGGTTTGTATCCTCCCACAGCCCATAAGGCCCCTCGGGGCGTGACACCCCTCCCGATAGTCCTCGGTACCCTCCCGGCACTCCTCGTACACTATCGATGAGCCCGAAACTTTTCCGGTGACCAAAACAGGACTTCCTATACATCAATCTTTACCTCCGGACAATTATGGAGCTCCTCGTGACGTCCGGGATCTCATCTGGGACTCCGAACAACTTTCGGTTACCAACACCGATAACTCAACTATACCGAAACGTCACCAAACCTTAAGTGTGCAGACCTTGCGGGTTCGAGAACTATGCACACATGAACTGAGACACTCCCCGGTCAATAACCAATTGCGGGACCTGGATGTCCATATTGGCTCCTACATATTCTATGGTGATCTCTATCGGTTGAACCTCTATGTCAAGGATTCAATTAATCTCATACGTTGTTCCCTTCATCCTTCGGTATGTTACTTGCCCGAGATTCGATCGTTGGTATCTCTGTACCTAGTTCAATCTGGTTACCGGCAAGTATCTTTACTCGTTCCGTAATACAAGATCCCATGACTAACTCCTTAGTTACATTGCATGCAAGGCTTATTGTGATGTCGTGTTACCGAGTGGGCCCCAAGATACCTCTCCGTCACACGGAGTGATAAATCCCAGTCTTGATCCATGCCAACCCAACAAACACCTTTGGAGATACATGTAGAGCACCTTTATAGTCACCCAGTTACGCTACGACGTTTGATAACACACAAGGTATTCCTCTGGTGTCCGGGAGTTGCATGATCTCATGGTCATAGGAACAGATACATTGACATGCAGAAAACAGTAGCAATAAACTGACACGATCATATGCTTCATTCATAGTTTGGATCTTGTCCGTCACATCATTCTCCTAATGATGTGATCATGTTATGAAGTGACAACACTTGTCTATGGCCAGGAAACCTTGACCATATTTGATCAACGAGCTAGTCAACTAGAGGCTCACTAGGGACAGTCTGTTGTCTATGTATCCACACACGTATTTCAGCTTCCAATCAATACAGTTCTAGCATGGATAATAAACGATTATTATGAACAAGGAAATATAATAATAACCAATTTATTATATCCTCTAGGGCATATTTCCAACATCGTGGACAGCCCGAGCATATAGAGACGATATAAAATGTCCGCTGGGATATTTTTTTATTTTCTCTTCTATTTGATCACTAACCGGGTGCGTTCGTGAACATATGGGGGGGTCTTTTCAAGCAAAATCGAAAAATTTGACCTCTGGGCGCAAAAAATTCACAAAGTGGATTGCGTTAGAAATTTTTTCGCTCAGCTGGCCCTTCTGTGTGCCGCCCGACACTTAGGTTCCACACTACAATTAGTGATGCATTAACCATAGGCGCCACACCCCCGACCACGCTAGCGTCCGACCCCACCCCACCCCCGGCAGTGTGGCATCTTACCCGCAGGCGTTGCACTTACTTTTGTGTGGCGCCGAGCCCTTAGGCGCCACACTGCCATTTATCCAACCACGGGCCGACCCTCCCCCCACCCGCCTCCTCATTCACCTCCATCACCAAAACATATCCCTCGAGTTCCCCTCCCCCTTTCCACAAATTCCTCTCCAAATCAAGAAGATCTGAAGGTTTGGTCTGGTCATTTCGTCCCCAATCCCTCCATTAAGGTAATCTACCCGATCCCCGCCCTCTCATCCAAAATAAAAATCTCATTTGCTCACTTTCTTGCAAATATGAGCAAACCCTAGTTCTTCATGGAATTTGGGATGTGTATGATATTGTTGCACTTTGTTTGTATGTTAGGATAAGGGGTATGGATTCAGTTAGGATTAGGGTTGTTTGGATGTTAGGATCATGGTTGTGTTGGGGTTAGTGGTATGATGGGTTTAGGATTAGGGTTGTTTGGATGTTAGGATTAGGTTTCTTTTGATTTTGCAGATTTCGTAGTATTTGGATGATTTCATATAAAAATATTGTATGTTGTGTTGTTTAGGGATGGGAAGAACATTGTTTATGTTCATCACATGGATAAGGATGCCTTTTTAAAAAGCAATATTGATCCGGACCCGGATGAGTTTGACATGGTGTTTGATTGTTGTCCTAGCTATGTCGAGTTCTAGGAACAAGTCCGAAAGGATTTGAATTGGATGGACCCAAGTGGTGTTGTTGAGTTTGATGGTAGGCATAATGTGAGTTTGATGGTCAACTCCGAGCAACGTTGGCTTGCATACAGAGATACGATGGCCGAATCACTAGACAAGGCTCTAGAGTTATTTTCCATAAAAAATGATACTAACTTGCACTTATATTTGAACTGGGTTGCCTCTCTGATTATTGATGCTAGTCCTCCATAGATCAACGAAGAGGCCAACATTTAACCACTTTTGATCCAACAATCGAGGACAACATTGACCCAGAATTCGAAGATCCAACATGAACCATTGCTAGAGGTGAATAATGAGCATGATGATGATGAGAATGATGATCTTGTTCTCCATGACAACAGCCTTGGTGATTTGGACAAATATAATTTGCAAGAGACAATGGACCATTCAATTCCATACTCACGTGGCTATGCATCGAAGTCGGACGATGACGGTCCCGATGAAGAAGTTGATTAGGAAGGGTTCACGGCAAAGGAGGCTGAAGCTTTCAGGAAAGTATTTGTCGGATTTCGGAATCTGCAGTACCCTAAAGATTCGAACTCAGGGGCATGTACGAAGATCTCTCGCGGGCTCGCCTCACTTAACTCGCTACTCGGTGGGGATGGCAGAGAACTCAATCGATGGTGAGGAAGACACAGAACACGGTAGTTTACCTAGGTTCGGGATGCTGAACAGCATAATACCCTACTCCTGCTTTGGTGGATTGCCTCTCGTGGAGGTTGGTGGATGAACTAGTACACTGTTCGAGGGCCTCCGGAGGCTGGGTGGCCTTTTTTTGGTGCCAGTGGGCGAATGATTGGATCTCGTGCCCTATGAAGTAACCTACTCTCTCTATATATAGTGGCGGCCCCGGTCCTCTTCCCTTATCGTTTCAACGGGAAGGGATCCCACAACAGCCAATTTTAAAGGGGAACAGGGGAACATGCTCCCCTGCCCAAAGGTAGTCTTCGCCTGCAAAGTGGCTGCCAGCGCTGCAGGGACGGGTCCAGGGATGACGTCTGTCTTGCTGGCGGGCGGTGATGGCCTTGTTGCACCAGAAAGGAAACCTTTGGAAGATGCCTTGGGAACCCCGGTTCATCTTGCCCCCTTTGCACTAAAGGGGAAATTGCTCTGTCCTGCTGTCTGCTGCTCGCATGTCCTTCCTGTGCATCATCCTTGACTCCTGAGGCCGGGTCTCACCTCGGAATATCCGCCGCTCTGGAGGGGTCCTGATGAGGCCCCCTGCGGGTCTTGATGTCGTTCCTCCTCGCGAAGCTTGGCCCCTCGCGAAGACCTTGCCTTGAGTGGTGTCACGCCCGATTGTGCTTCCTTGATGAAGTGGGCCAGCCCTGGGCCACAGGCAGGCAGGTCTGAGTACCCCCATTCCCAGAACACCGACAGTAGCCCCCGGGCCCACGGCATGCTCGGGTTGGCTTCTAGGCGAAGCCTTGGGGCGGCCTGAGGCTCCGCGGGCCCTAAATGCCTGTGGGCTAGGCCGGTGCACGTCACGCGGCAGATGTTGGGTCTCCCTTGTCTTCTGTCTCTACCCGAGCTATTAGGAAGCTGCCTCGTTGCGTCGGTCCATTATTGCTTTCCTTTCTCCCGCACTCGGTCTCCAACTCCAACCGGCGCCTCCTAGATCCAACACCGCGTCGTTCCATTGTCGGTTCAACGATGGCGCCCGCCGGCAAGGAGAAGCTAGAGACGCAAGGTCCTGCCCTGGCTCCTCCTCTCCTGGAGTGCACCCTCTCCAAGGATGTGGTTCTTACCCCCGTCCTCCCATGGACTGCGGCCGAGTGCAACGAGCATGGGCGGACCCTGATCTGGCCTGGCGCCACAACAAAGCGGCCCACGTCGAAGGCGGTATACCCCTTCTTCCTCCATAGCGTCCTCGTCGGGCTAGTGTCGCCTTTCTCCTCGTTCTTCATCGCCATCTTGAATCACTGATACGTCCATTTTGCATCATGCTTTCATGTTGATATTTATTGATTTTGGGGCTATTATATTACTTGTGGTACCATATTTATGCCTTTTCTCTCTTATTTTACAAGGTTTATTTGAAGAGGGAGAATTCAGGCAGCTGGAATTCTGGACTGGAAGAGGAGCAAATCTTAGTCCACTATTCTGCACAACTCCAAATGCTCTGAAAAGTTACATGGATTTTTTTGGGATTATATAAAAAATACTGGGCGAAAGAAGTATCGGAGGGGGGCTGCCAGGGCGCCACAAGCCGTGCCACTGCCACTCCCTGGTGGCGGAGTGGGGGCTTGTGGGCTCCCTGACAGCCCACTAGCCCCCCTCTTTTGCTATATGAAGGGTTTTGGTCCATAAAAAATGATAAGGGAGCTTTTTCTTGGTTTCGCCGCCGCCACGAGGCGGAACTTGAGCAGATCCAATCTAGAGCTCTGGCAGGACGATCCTGCCAGGGAAACTTCACTCCCGAAGGGGGAGATCGTCGCCGTCGTCATCACCAACACTCCTCTCGTCGGAGGGGAGGCATCTTCATCAACATATTCATCAGCACCATCTCCTCTCCAATCCCTAGTTCATATCTTGTAACCAATCTTCGTCTTGCAACTCCGATTGGTACTTGTAAGGTTGCTAGTAGTGTTGATTACTCTTTGTAGTTGATGCTAGTTGGATTACTTGGTGGAGGAGTTTATGTTCAAATCCTTGATGATATTCATTACACCTCTGATCATGATTATGATTATGTTTTTTGAGTAGTTACTTTTGTTCCTGACGACATGGGATAAGTCATGTTAATAATAGTCATGTGAATTTGATATTCGTTCGGTATTTTGATATGTTGTATGTTGTTTTTCCTCTAGTGGTGTTATTTGAACGTCGACTACATAACACTTCACCATGTTTGGGCCTAGAGGAAGGCATTGGGGAGTAGTAAGTAGATGATGGGTTGCTGGAGTGACAGAAGCTTAAACCCCAGTCTATGCGTTGCTTCGTGAGGGGCTGATTGGGATCCACTAGTTTAATGCTATGGTTAGACTTTGTCTTAATTCTTCTTTTGTAGTTGCGGATGCTTGCGAGAGAGGTTAATCATAAGTGGGATGCTTGTCCAAGTAAGGGCAGTACCCAAGCGCCGGTCCACCCACATATCAAACTAGCAAAGTAACGAACGCGAATCATATGAACATGATGAAACTAGCATGACAGAAATTCCCGTGTGTCCTCGGGAGCGTTTTTCCTCCTATAAGACTTTGTTCAGGCTTGTCCCTTGCTACAAAAGGGATTGGGCCACTTGCTGCACCGCTGCTACTACTTGTTACTTGTTACTTTTTGCTTGCTACGTTTCACCTTGCTACACAATCTCTTGTTACCGCTACTTTCAGTGCTTGCAGTTATTACCTTGTTGAAATCCGTTTATCTGAGCCTTCTGCTCCTCGTTGGGTTCGACACTCTTACTTATCGAAAGGAGTACGATTGATCCCCTATACTTGTGGGTCATCAATCACTATGGGATCCAGGCCCTTCACCTCCAGCCCAACTCCATCTTGCTCATGTCCGTCTTTGCTTTCTACTACGAGGCCTTCGTAGGCGTGCGGCCTTCAGTAGCCCTCTTCTGCCATTTCTTTAGCCTGCGCCTGCACGACGGCGCCCATTCGTCGGCATGCGTCTCCTTCGTAGCGGCCCAGGGCGGCAATTTGCTCTTGAAGGCCGGGAAGAAGGTGAAAAACTTCAGGCACCATTGGGTTTTCCAAAAGCCTCAAGGACAACAACCCTCGGCTGGAGGTGCCGAAGAGGCTGTCGGAGAAGACTTCTGCATGGAGATCAGCGAAGCTCTCCGACTCTCAGGCCGTGCCCATCCTAGAGCGCTTCTCCCGCGACATCAGCGCCAAGAGGCTGACCGATGGGATGATAGTGAAGGAATTCTTGGCGCAGCGCCTCGCGCCCCTTCAGGCCCATTCTAGGCCCCCATGGGACTACCAGCTCGGTGACGACAAGCTCAGGCTCCGGTCCCAGGACCTTCCTACTAAGGAGTTGACAGGGTTGTGGTGTCCCTGCTGGGCAGTGACCCTGGTAACCTGCCCGAGGCTTTGGGTCCGTTGTACCGTCTCGACAACGGGGCCGACCTGATCGCCGAGCGGCCTGTACTTGATGAGCGGGGGCTCTTTCCGGTCGAGGGCTCCGGTCTGCTATAGGTGTCATCGGACGACACCTCCGGTGGGGAGGACTCGGACAAGACGATCGACGACTGCCCAACGAGCGCACCTCTCCCGTCACAGGTCGTCCTTCTATGCAAGCTTGATGAAGATGATGCCACCGGCGAAGTCTCCGCGGTGATCTCCTCGCGCCTGACCAGGATCTCAAGGGGACCCGCGTCGGCCCCGCACGCCACGCGGTCCGCGTGCGTGCTCGCCCCTTGGAAGCACTGGGTTGAGTCGCCCTTGGCGCATCCTGCCTCCACCGGTGGGAAGTCTGAGGCGTCGGGCTCGCCCCCTCCGTGAGGGGCCCTGTCGCCCCTGCCATCGCTGGGGCGGAGAGGAAGAGGAGATGGGTGGATGTCAAAGAGTAACTGACTCATCTTGGCACGCCCCATGTGTCCATCATCCGCGCATGGCTCATTCCCTTTTTTCCTGATGTCCAGGGGCGCTGCCTCGCTGGGGGCGAAGAAAAAGAAGGCGGGCGTCAAGCCGAAGGCGACTCGTGACGCACCACCGGCCCTCCCTAACGCGTCGCCGCCTGCCAATGAAGAAGGGGAGGCACGCGTGGCGACCTTCTCAGGCCTTGATCACCGAGCTCCCCGAGCCCCCGAAGCGTCCTAAGGCGGTCGTGGCGGTGCCGTTGCCCGAGGGGCAGGCTCTTGAGGGCCCTTAGTCCACTGATGCGCCAATGCTCGCAATCTCCGAGCAACCTTCGGAGCCCCTGTCCCTCGTGATGCTACCTCCCTAATGACACCGCCCAGGATAGCACTAGAGGCTCCTCAGGGGGAGATCCAGAGGACTCCGGTATATGTCTAGGGCGTCCTGAACATGGCCTTCGCTGCCCTGGGCAAGTTCGCGGTCGTGATGGCACAGGGTGAGAAGGAGGCCAAGGCCGCTCGCGCTCCGCGCGAGTAAGTGCTCGAGGAAGCCGAATCCACTCACGTCGCGCGTGAGGGGGCGATGAAGGAAGCCGAATCCGCTCGCGTCGCGCGCGAGGAGGTGATGAAAGGAGCCACGACGGCTGCCAAACAGTGCAAAGAGGCGGAGGCTCACCTGAAAGCCTTCCAAGAAGAACAAGCCTAGCTAGCCGAGCAGTTTGCCTGCGGGAGGAAGAACTCGAGGCCCGCAAGACCAAGCTCGCCGCTCGGAAAGAAGAGCTATCCCGGGAGGAAACTCACGTGGGTGCGAAGCAGGCGCGCTTGGATGAGCAGGAGAAGGAGATCACCTCGAAGAAGACCGTTCTTGATGCCAAGGGAGAAGCCCTCGCCCGGCCGAGAAGAAGAAGGCCGCGGAGCTGGTAGGCTTCCATGACGTCTACACCCTCTACCAGGACGGGTTCAACGAGCCTCTGGCCACCCCAGAGGGCGGCTTTGCCGTGGCGTTGGAGGACGTTGTCATCCAGGTGGACAAGATCTTGGACAGTGAGTGTCGCGACCTCTTTTCTAAGGCCGCGACATGTGTCTTCAGTCACCTTCATATTCATGAGGCAGGGTTTGACTTCGGCTCCGTGATCCTGCCGGTCCCTATTGAGGCCCGCGACAGTGTTGTAGAGGCGGCGAAGGGCCCTGTGGAGGCGTTGGTGAAGAGGTTCTCCCGTGTCGCGGTTCCCCCATCTCCGGATGTCGATGAAGCCGACAGTGGGGAAGACGACGCCACTTATGCTGACGACAAGCCCCCTGAAGATGGAGCGACCAGCGGCGGCGGTTCCTCCTGATTTATTCCCCCTGTTTTTTCCATGCAATGCACATCGTGCCTCGTGGAGGCGTCAAACTCATTTGCGTTTTCAAGAACTTGTTAAGGCTTGTAATAACTGGATGACTGCTTGAATGTTTTCTTCACCTCGTTTCTTTCATGTGTTGTTGTGATACTCTATGTCGACAGGGCCCGGCCCACGCATACCTCAGCCGCCATTGAACCAACCGGATTCCAGGACGGCCCAAGAGGTGAGAGGCTACGGGTCGAGTTAGGCTCCTGAGTCGCGATGCTCGGGAGTACCCCTTGACATGTGAGCAACCCTCATGTGGGGAACGCGGCAGGGATTTTTAAACTTTAGAACACCTTAAACACTCTACATCGGCAAGGCCCGCCCCGCGCGTACCTCCATCGCCATTGGACCAAACGGATACCAGGACAGCCCAAGGGGAAGGGGCTACAAGCACAGTTAGGTCCCTGAGTCGCGATGCTCAGGAGTCCCCCTTGACGTACGAGCGACTCCAATATCCCTCCTAAGAAACTGATGGTTTGAGACACCGAACTCCTTCACCACTCTGTGTCGGCAGGGCCCGCCCCGCGCGTACCTCTGCCATTATTGGACCGCCTGGGCGGCCCAAGAGGGAAGGGGCTACACGCGCAGTTCAAGCTCCTGAGTCGCGATGCTCAGGAGTCCCCCTTGACGTACGAGTGACTCCAGCGTTCTCCCTAAGAGATTTTGAGTGGCTTGTTGAGCACACTTGGCTCTACGTTGGTAGGGCCCGCCCCGCGCGTACCTCCACCGCCGTTGAACCGACCGGATTCTAGGACGACCCAAGAGGGAAGGGGCTACGGGCGCAGTTAGGCCCCTGAGTCGCGATGCTCAGGGATCCCCCTTGACGTACGAGCGGCTCCGTACCTCCAGTTGTTTGTCCCCCGCACTGGGCCTGGGCGTAGTCATAGGTTGACTGGGTTGACTTCCTGGCCAGCTGTGGGCATAGTCATTAGTGGACTGTGTTGATTTCCTTGCGAGCTGCTGCCATAGTCATTGGTGACTGTGTTGGTTTCCTTGCCAGCTGCGGCCATAGTCATTGGCGGACTGGGTTGATTTCCTTGCCAGCTGCGGCATAGTCATTGGCAGACTAGTTTGATTGCCTCCGTATTCTCCCCAGCGCAGAGCGTAGGGCTGCCACTAGGCGTGGGAGGGACCCCTCCGCGTCCTCCCCCCCCCGGGCGTATACAACCACAGCTCATTATTACGTGAGAGTGTCACGGGGCGGCTATCTGGGAGGTCGCGAGGATGCTTTGGCCTCACGAGTGTCCCTACCCCCGAGGCATAGGCGCGTGATTCCTTTTGGGTCACAGTCTTCTCCCCAACGCGGAGCATAGGGCTGCCACTAGGCGTGGGAGGGACCCCTTCGCGTCCTCAGGGGGCCCGGACGTATACAGCTGTAGCTCGTTATTATGTGAGAGTGACACGGGGGTTGTATATGGGAGGTCGCGAGGACGCTTTAGCCTCGCAAGTGTCCCTACCCCTGAGGCATAGGCGCCTGATTCCTTTTGGGTCATTTGTAAACCCTGCTGACTTCTTCTTCTTCGGGAGTGAGGCAGGGTGTCTGCTGCCTCAGGAGGCCTGCAAGGATAAGCTTCGGCCGGAGCACCCAAGCGGGGGGGGGGGGGGGGGGGCGACCGCCCAAAGATGCAAGCAAGGTAGAACATTAGGATTCGATGTGGGTGCGACAGAAACAACTGAAGGATGCGTACATGAAAGTGGCGGCTGGGGAGTGCCCTGAACTCCTTGGGGCCACATGGCCCTGTGGACGCCCTTGGACAGAGTGAGCCAAAAAGTTACCTGGCACCAGCCAACAAAAAGTCACCTGGCGGCCATGCCGCTGAAGGGCCGAGGGCGATGTCGTCGCCCGATCTCCTCCTTCCACGATCGCGACCCTCACGGGTCCACCATCTCCCGAGGCTCGGGACCTTCGCTTGGCCCGAGCATCTCCTCCTCTTCCTCACCACGCCCCAACATGCAAGGCATGAACATGGCCTGCTGGAGCCGCCGGTAGGTAGCAGCCGCATTCCCCAGCCGAAGTACATGAGGGTTGATACGTCTCCATCGTATCTACTTTTCCAAACTCTTTTGCCCTTGTTTTGGACTCTAATTTGCATGATTTGAATGGAACCAACCTGGACTGACGTTGTTTTCAGCAGAATTGCCATGGTGTTGTTTTTGCATAGAAATAAAAGTTCTCAGAATGACCTGGAAATTTACGGGGATTTTTTTTAGAATATATAAAAAATACTGGCGCAAGAATTACCTGGAGACACGGAGCCAGGAGCCCACAAGCCCAGGAGGCGCCCCCCCCCTAGGTCGCGCCTGGCAGACTTGTGAGGCCCTCGTGGCTCCGCAACCTCCAACTCCAGCTCTATATATTCTCTCGCCCAGAAAAAATTAAGAGAGAAGAGTTCATCGTGTTTCACGACACGGAGCCACTGCCACCACCTGTTCTTCCTCTGGAGGGTAGATCTGGAGTCCGTTCTGGGCTCCGGAGAGGGGAAATCGACGCCGTCGTCATCACCAACCATCCTTCATCGCCAATTCCATGATGCTCTTCATCGTTCGTGAGTAATCTCATCGTAGGCTTGCTGGACGGTGATGGGTTGGATGAGATCTATCATGTAATCGAGTTAGTTTTGATGCGGTTTGATCCCTAGTATCCACTATGTTCTAAGATTGATGTTGCTACTACTTTGCTATGCTTAACGCTTGTCACTAGGGCCCGAGTGCCATGATCTCAGATATGAACCTATAATGTTTTCATCAATATATGTGTGTTCTTGATCCTATCTTGCAAGTTGTAGTCACCTACTATGTGTTATGACCCGGCAACCCCGGAGTGACAATGGCCGGAACCACTCCCGGAGATGACCATAGTATGAGGAGTTCATCTATGCACTATGTGCTAATGCTTTGTCCCGGTTCTCTATTAAAAGGAGACCTTAAAATTCCTTAGTTTCCATTAGCACCCTGCTGCCACGGGAGGGATGGACAATAGATGTCATGCAAGTTCTTTTCCATAAGCACGGATGACTAAATACGGAATACATGCCTACATTACATTGACGAACTGGAGCTAGTTACATATCACCCTATATTATAACTGTTACATGATGAATATCATCCGACATAATTATCCATCGCCGATCCAATGCCTACGAGTTTTTCCTACTGGTCCTTGCTAAGTTACTTTACCGCTATTGCTGTCACAATTGCTATACAAGTCACTACCGCTACTGTTACCGCTGATACCGTTACTATCACACTACTTTGCTACTAAAACTTTGCTGCAGATACTAAGTCTTTCACGTGTGGTTGAATTGACAACTCAACTGCTAATACTCGAGAATATTCTTTGGCTTCCCCTTGTGTCGAATCAACAAATTTGGGTTGAATACTCTACCCTGGAAAACTGTTGTGATCCCCTATACTTGTGGGTTATCATGACCTTTTTCTGGCGCCGTTGCCGGGGAAGCATAGCTCTATTCTCTGAGTCACTTGGGATTTACGTCTGTTGATCACTATGAGGAATCTGAGAGATAGAAAAACTAAAGTCTTGCCCTCAACTACGAGGACAGGTAAGGAACTGCCATCTAGCTCTACAGTTGATTCACCTTTAGTTATGAGTAAATTTGCGACACCACCACCTACTAGAAATTCTGTTATGTCGCTTGTGCTTGATGATGCTGCTTCTGCTATCCATGATTCTTATGATGATGCTTTGCTTGATAATGATTTGCCACTCGGTGCATTTCTTGATGCACAAATTGCTAGAGTTACTATTGAATGTGATGATACTTCTGAAACTGATGAAATTATTGAAGTAGAACCTGTTGTTTCACCTGTTAGACCTAGCTCTCCTAGATATGAATTGCCTAATATACCTAAGGGTTATGTTATGGAGGGTGATGTAGCTGAAGATTTTCTTTCTTGTAAGGATAGCTATGATCTTGAGAATTTATTACGCAAGTGGAAAGAAAAATCTCTGAATGCTAGGATGAAATACGATCCTAAGTTTGCTACTTCACCCATCTTTGTTACCGATAAGGATTATGAATTCTTTGTCGATCCTGAGTTAATCACTTTGGTTGAATCTGATCCTTTTCATGGTTATGATTCTGAAACGGTTGTAGCACATCTTACTAAACTGAATGATATAGCCACCCTATTCACGAATGAGGAAAAGATTCGCCATTACTATATCCTTAAGTTGTTTCCTTTCTCACTAAAGGGTGATGCTAAGACTTGGTTTACTTCTCTTGCTCCTGGTTATGTGCGTAGTCCCCAGGATATGATTTACCACTTCTCAGAGAAATATTTTCCTGCCCATAAGAAACAAGTTGCCTTGCAGGATATATATAACTTTGTGAAAGTTGAAGAAGAGAGTCTCCCACAAGCTTGGGGAGGCTTGTCCAGTTACTTAATGCTTTGCCTGATCACCCTCTTGAGAAGAATGAAATACTTGATATCTTTTATAATGGACTAACCGATGCTTCTAGGGACCACCTAGATAGTTGTGCTGGTTCTGTTTTCAGGTAAAGAACCGTGGAACAAGCTGAAATTATATTGAATAATATCTTGAGCAATGATAATGCTTGGACTGTTCCGGAACCACCTCCGAAGCCAACTCCAAAGAAAAGAGGTATTCTATTCCTCAGTCCTGAAGATATGCAAGAAGCCAAGAAATCTATGCAAGAGAAAGGTATTAAATCTGAAGATGTTAAGAATCTACCACCTATTGAAGAAATACATGGTCTTGATAACCCGACACACGTAGTAGAGGTAAATTCTCTTTGTAGATTCAATGAGAGTGATATTCCTTATGATAAACCTGCTAGCTTATGCTTAGATGAATTTGATAACTTCGTTGCCAAACAACAAAGTTTCAATGATTATGTTAGCAGACAATTGAGAAAAAAATTCTCATATGATTAATCATATAAGTGCTTGTGTGGATAGAAATGTCAATGATCTTAAGCATTTGAGTAAACATGCCTCTATGGTCACTACTCAAGTAGAACAAGTACTTAAGGCTCAAAATGACTTGCTCAATGAGTTGAATGACAATTCTGTTAGAGTTGTCACTAGAGGTGGTAGAATGACTCAGGAACCTTTGTATCCTGAGGGCCATCCTAAGAGAATTGAACAAGATTCTCAAGGAGTTAACACTGATGCACCTAGTCATCCTGGTATTAGGAAGAAAAAGAAAGATGATAGGAACTTGCATGCTAGCGAACATGCTACTGTTACACCAGAGAATCCAAATGATGTCTCTGTTTCTGATGCCGAAACACAATCTGGTGATGAACATGAGCCTAGTGATAATATTGATAGTGGTGTTCATGTTGATGCTCAACCTAGTAATGATAAGGATGTGGAGATTGAACCTGTTGATCTAGATAACCCACAACCTGAGAACAGGAGATATGATAAGAATGACTTTATTGCTAGGAAGCATGGTAAAGAAAGGGAACCATGGGTTCAGAAACCCATGCCCTTTCCTCCCAAACCATCCAAGAAAAAGGATGACGAGGATTTTGAGCGCTTTGTTGAAATGATTGGACATGTCTTTCTGCAAATGTGTTTGACAGATATGCTCAAAATGTCTCCTTATGCTAAGTACATGAAAGATATTGTTACTAATAAAAGGAAGATACCTAAGGTTGATATTTCCACCATGCTTGCTAATTAGACTTTCAAGGGTGGGACTCCTAAGAAACTAGGTGATCCTGGAGTGCCCACTATACCTTGCTCCATTAAAGGAAATTATGTTAGAACTGCTTTATGCGATCTTGGAGCTGGTGTTAGTGTTATGCCTCTCTCTTTATATCATAGACTTGAATTGGATAAGTTCACACCCACTGAAATGTCTTTGCAAATGGCCGACAAATCAACTGCTTTTCCTATCGGCATTTGCGAGGACGTGCCTGTTGTGGTTGCTAACGTTACTATCTTAACGGACTTTGTTATTCTGGATATTCCCGAGGATGATGCCATGGAGGTCATCCTTGGAAGACCCTTTTTAAACACTGCAGGGGCTGTTATTGATTGCAACAAAGGCAATGTCACTTTCCATGTTAATGGTAATGAGCATACGGTGCACTCTCCAAAGAAACAATATCGAGTTCATTGCATCAATGTTATTGAAAAATCTTCATCAGTTCTTATTGGAAGCTTTGAATGCCCTATACCTACTATCAAGATGAAGTATGATTTACTTGTTGAAGATATGCACATCCCCGTTGAGGTAACCTAGTGATTATTCGAAAATTCTCCGGTTTGATGTGAATCGAAAAAAGTTTGTCAAGGAGACTTGATCAACCTCATTGACAGATTTCTTTTGATGACCATGAGATGGATGAATCTAGAAGTCACAACCTTCTGCTCCCAACTTTTACTTTCTGTTGTTTAGAAGAAAAATGATAAATTTAGCATTATTTTTCCTGTTTTATGTTTTTCCGTCCCTTAGAAAAGTGTCCCGAAAATAAAAGTTCTCCAAATGCCCTGAAATTCAATTATGATGTTTTCTGGAATATTTGAAAATTTCTGAGATAGGAAGTTAGTCAGGGGGATGCACGAGTGGGCCACAAGACCAGGAGGCGCGGGCACCACCCCTGGTCGCGCTTGGCAGGCTTGTGGGTCCCATGTGGCCCCCCTCCACTTATTCCATCTCCCGTCTCCTTCTTCCACCTCTAGAAAAATCATTCCACAGCTCAAACCCGTGTTCTTGCTCTTCTTGCTGCATTTTTGATCTCCTTGTGCAAAGCCCCATTCACCAAACTGTTTTGGGGAATTGTTCCTTGGTATGTGACTCCTCCATTGGTCCAATTAGTTTTTGCTCTAGTGCTTTATTCGTTGCGTATTTTTGTTGTCTTGGTGACCCTGTTTTTGAGCTTTGCATGTTAATTTTAGTTGGTCCCAAGTAGTTTTGATGCATGATATGGCCTCTAGGCACTTGTAGGAGTAGTTGCTATGAGTTTTGTTGAGTCTTGTTCACTTTTCTTTCGAGTCACTAAAAATTTCAGAAATTTTCAAAGACACCCAAAACTTCTGTTGCTTCTGAACCACCTGAGTCGAGGAAGAGCTGGAATCTCTGAAGCGCTTCTTAGAATTCTCCACCCTGAGCAAGGCTGCCTCTGCTCTGAGAGCTAGGTTGTAGAACTTGTCGAACTCTTCAGGATCGTGCAAGGCAAGAACTAACTGCAAATCTTCTTTCAAGCCACCTCTGAACTGATAAATCTTGCTTTTCTGATCCGGGATATCCTGCAGCGCGTATCGGGCCAGCTCGTGGAACTCAACGTTGTACTTGTACACGGAATTGCCACCCTGCTTCAAACGCCTCAACTTCTCACACATCTCCTCCACAAAGCTAGAAGGGATGTAGTGGGACCTGAAGTCACGACAGAACTCATCCCAAGAAATCACCCTAGCGCCTCTGGAGTCCTTCGGCTGCTGCCACCATATAGAAGCTGCCCCTTCAACTGGAATGTTGCAAACTTGACATAATCCTCCAGACGCACATTGCTACACTCGAAATGCTTGTTCATATCATGGATCCAATCTTCTGCATCAAATGGCTGGTCGCAAGAACTGAAAGTCTTTGGTTGATTCGACAGGAACTGGCTCAGATTCGCAAACTAATTGCCACCATGCTGGAAATTGCCTTGCTGCTGATTGTCTCTCTCTTGCAACAACTGTAGCAGCATATGGGTGTTTGCATTAGTAGCAGCCATCACCGCTTGCCAGGCCTCTGCAGGAGGAGGCGGCGGCAGAGGATTCTCCGGAGGAGGAGGTGGGGGTGGCATATCCTCACGCCCTGGGTTCTGACGAGTTGGTGGAGCCATCCTGAAGACGGACAGCATATTAGCCCACAGAATAACTTAAAGATATTGCTGAATCAAAAGACAGGAATATCTGAACAGGAATAAGCAATTGCACTCGAACAAAATAGTAAGAATGCTTCCTCAAAGTGACGGACGACAAAATTCCGATTAAGACCACTGCAAACAAGTATGAGCTAGAACTTCTCGGAACAAACATATGATCGAGATTTCCCCAACCTCAATCATGCATTTGTAGGAAGTTAGTCCTATAAGATACTACTTGATATCCCACCAATGAATTCCCGAAATAACTGGTCATGTAATCTGGTACACGGATACAAGGAGTATATCACACAACTCCTAAACTAACCCGTCACCAGTATGACATCCTTCAACACACAACCAGCATCTCGAACCTTCATCTACAACAAACCCTCGTGATCACAACGATACTAAGTATGGCAGTACTCCCGAACAATCTGCACCAGTACTGGGGACATCGGGGTTATCTCGCCACTACGAGTATTGAAGCAATTACGAACATCCTTCGTTCTTAGATACTCAGAAATCTGAATGATGGCAATGTGCGCAAGAATCCCCTGGAGCTCAACTCCCCGGAAGAAAATCAAATCAGACAGGAGGCACCAAGACAGGACTCCGTCACACCGAAATCATATAGATTTCACAAATACCGCGTGATCCTAAAAAAAATTGAGCAAGAAGAGGAGTAGAATTAAAGATTTCCTAAGACGGGAACCTCACCAGAGCATGGAAGAGGAGAAGAAATAATCCTACTCTCCGATATAACTAAGACTCAAAACATTTTACTAGACCCGACTCGGCCAAGTACGATCACACATAGGCTCCTATGGTCGTAAGGCTCTGATTACCAACTTGTAACGACTAAGATGTGGTCCTTTCCGATCTGGGGATCGAGGCCCCGAATTGGAAAGAAGCGCATCTAAGCGTCTCGCAAACAAGGTATCACAGCACATACATAATAATACAGATAGACAATCAGGGGTTCAATTGCCTTCTCATAAATATATCAGAGTACATCATGCATACAATCAAAGTACTTCCGCTACGGACTACAAACAAGGGAAATGGCTATGCTACCCTGCCTGCTGGCCCACGATCACGATCACGCCTCAATCTTCTGGATAGTTCACGTACAGGCGGTTGGACTCCTCGTCGTACTGCCACGCCAGCTGCGAGCCGTCGGGATTACCTGTCTCTGGGGTACCTGAACCTGTTGGTATTGTGGAGGAATCCGTGAGCCACGGAGACTCAGCAATCTAAGACCTTGGTGCCAGAACTAGTCAAGTTATTAGGTTGGGCGGGTGGAGTATTTAAGGTTGCAACATCCTAAGCTTGATATGATGGCTAACTTACGTAGAACATTTATGAAGGTGGACTATACTAGCGGTCGAGAATACTTGATCACTAAGTGATCCTAAACACCTACCTACGTCCATCATAACTCCACCGTGTTCCCGATCGAAGAGAGATCTTCGAGGGGACAGTCACGGTTACGCACACATTTGGCAATTTTATTAGCTTATGTTTAAGTTATCTATTACCGGATGTTAACAAAATATTCCAAGTTGACACATAACCGCGGGCACGGCTTTCCGAAAGATTAAACCCTGCAGGGGTGCTCCAACTAGTCCATCACAAACGTACACAGACCGCAAAGTAATCCTCTTTCACGAATCTTGTGATCTCGTCGGATTCCTTACAGGAAAACCTCAACTCTGGGGGAACCAAAGCTTCACTGGGATTCCTATACGCAAGATATATCGCTAAGGTAAGGCAAGTCTAGGAGGACCTCCCGACGTGTCGACGACCCTGATAAGAGCCGCGTATCTCAGTCTCAGGACACGCCGAATAAGCAAAGCGTACAGTGGCCAGAGAAATCTCCCGAGTTGCCCCGGGATGGCCCCGCACGGTGCTCTAGTTTGGACCAACACTCATGAGGAGCACTGGCCCGGGTTGTTGATTAAAATTCCTCGGGTAGGCCATTCCCTATGCAGTTTATTATTAAGTGATTAGCAAATTAACACCAAAGTTGGGTCCTGCCGGACAAGTCTTAACACTACGCGATTTATCGAGGAGGTCCCCATAACAACCCCGAACGTGTTAGGAGCGAACAATATGGAATCAAACACCGGTAGCCGGTAACTATGGCGGCAATAACGGAACAAAGCACCCGCCAAAAGGCTAGGCCTTCTGTTATTTACCAAGCATATAGGTACATTAATGAAATAACAAAATTTAAGATAATGATATCAAGATCATGTTATCACATGAGTCAAAGAACCTGCATCTAGCAACGCTAACATTAGTAGCTGAGCAAAGCCTACTTAGCCATTCAAGTTTGCTAGGAAGGGATCAGTGTTTGGGTTCATGGCATATCAAGAGGCAAATATTTCAGTGGTAGGCAGCGAGCATATGACAAAGGAAACGTAATCTAGCGTAACAAGACTAGAGATGGAATCAAGGTCATATCATCTTGCCTGTGATATCCTCAGCTTGGAATGGTTCTTGTTCGTCCTGCACGTACTCTCCTGAACCCACGTATTCGTTCTCCGATCCCGGTGCTACCCAACATAAGAATAACATCCAATGAACAACAGCACCTCAAGATGCAACAAGCACATGATGCATGAGATGAATATGAGCATGCATCACTATTTCTATCACTAGCACTAGCAAGAGAAGCAAATACATGTTCCTGGACAGAACTGCATCCTAAGCTATTTGGACATGCATGAGAATGAAATGATCAGATGCGTCTCGTGAAAAACGATACAAAACCATATAAAGAACATTACAATCGGAGCTACGGATCAACGGGAATCAAGAAACAAGATATGAAGCCCTACGTGTCAAAATCATCACCACACACTCAAATGGCACAACTCTGGTATTTCCAGGTTGCCAAGACATAAAACAAACCATCATGGATGGGGTGGAGCAAAGAAGAACACCACAACATCAACTAAGCACTCACCAACATCAAAATGACAAAACTACACAATCTGCCATAAACTGCATCATAGCACTTTGTGAGCTACATGCAAAGCACCTACAGCCACCCAAATATGACAAATAATATATGTGGTTGTAGCTATCCAAGAATACTACAAGCACAAGCAAGAATCACACAAAAAGGAATTAAACACAGAAAGTTACACAGAAACACACAAAAAGGAATCAACTCCTACATGCTTAAGCTCATATGCACAATGACAATAGCAACATGAGGGTTTGGACCCCATGTAAGTGTCATGCACATCAACACCACAACCACAACTACCACTTAGATCACACACACACACATCATGCCCTCTTTCATATGAACATGAGGAGAAGCACAAGTGTTGCAAAGTGGGGCTGTTTTCACCACACACACATATCACCACAACACCCACATCACAAGATCTTAATCCATCACCTACATGTAGGGGATCTACTAAGGAAGAAATCATGGAAGCATCACATACATACACTCCTACTAGGTACCACCTCTTGTGTGCACTACTTACACACATTACCTCTACACACATATGTGCATGACCCACAACTTCACATATGCACACATCTAGTTGCAACCACACCACCTACACATACTAGCAAAACCAATGATACTCACACAAGCATATATCACAACATACACACATACCACACATACACATCACTCCTACAAGTGTGTGCACAACACACACACAACCATACATCCTGCCACTAACTATCTAGCGGGAAAAAGGAATTAAAATGCCACTTTAATACATATTGGTGAGGTACAAATGTGGTAGGACAAGCAAAGAGAACAAAAAAAAAAAGAAGGGAAACATACAACAGGGGCACCTGGGATTCGAACCCAGAACCCACTGTGTGGCAGCAACAGAGCCATGCCACTCTGCCACAGGCATCCTATCGACAGGGAAGAGGGCATGTACAGGGTAACTAGTCCCTGTTGGCTACTGTACCGAATAAATCGAAAAACAAAAGAGTGCCGAGGGGGGATCGAACCCGCGCCCTCTCAACAGGCAACAACACACTATTACCAATAGGCTACGATTTGGTTACTGATAGATATAGGGGTTCTATCAGGATAAGCTAACACAAACGACTGATCCTGTGCTCTGCATGCTGGCGACAGGGAGGCGGCCGGAGCAGAACGGCTGTTGCTGCTACGCTACGGGGAGAGACCCACTATCACGACGATGCAACACGAAGGGATAGATCCCCTGCTACCCCTACACACTACTCATGAGCCGCACCTGACAGAGACACACACAACGAAGCAATTGATGCTACTGCTCTGCTTCGACAGAGGAGCACGACGACAGGGAGATCGCCGGCATCCTCCTGTTACTGCATGCTACCAAAGGGATCCACGCATCTAACCGACGCACTACGAGGGGGGGAACCCCTGCTGCTCAACCACACACGAACGCATCCTCCTCTGCACCAAACCTACACCTGCTCCTGCTCTGCTGTCGAACTGCAACAGACAGGATGCATGGCGAGCACTACCAAGATCCGGACCGATCTAAGGAGGAAGAAGAATAGGGTAGATGTTCCTCACCTTGGGGAAGGAAGGAGAGGACCGAACGGAGGAAGAGGCGATGGAGAGGAAGCAGACCGGCGATGTAGACCTCCTGGAAGCAGAACGAAGCAGAACGAGGGGGGCTTCGGGTCCACGGGGAAGACGTCGTCCCTGCCGTCGGTGAGGAGGCTCCTCGACCTCACCGAGGGAAAAAATGGGGCGCGGGCACCAACCTCGAGCCCCTGGACATGGCCGCCGACGAGGAACGACGACGAGCGCGACGATCGGCAGAGACTTCCCTAGACTAACTACAGAGCTTACCAGAGGAGAAGGAAGAAGAAGAGATGGAGATGGGGAGAGGTGGCGGCGGCAGCTGAGGAAGAAGGGAACCCTAGGAGAGGGAGGAGGGCACGGACGCCCACTTATATGAGGGGGGACCTCGACGGTTGTGCCCTCACGGCGGCAGCTCGTGCTCTCTCCGTGGAACAGACGGAAAGCATAGAGGCATGGAGACGGCGTTAGGGAGGAGGAAGGCACGCGCGTGGGCTGCCGCTGCGCTACACACGAGAGATGGGCCTCTCTGGTGGGAGGAAGCCCACCAGAGCATTACAAAGGCCACTCCCTGGAAATTCCTATTAAAATAAAATCACAGAGAAAAGGAAAAGGCCACAGAGAAACCAAAGAAGATAAAATAAAAGCAAAAATGTTCGTGGGCCTGAAAAATAGTAAGCTAATTAAATAAAATACTAAAGGGATTTTTGGGGCATATAAATAAATACAAAACAACATATTAGTGGTTGTTTTGTGTTTATTCATGCACCTTTAGCACCCAAAACAATTCACCAATATAGCACACTATTATGCCCACAATATTTCCTAAACCCTGAACATTTTAAATCCAGGTTAGGAACAAGTTGAAATTTCACTTGTGGAATAAAAGAGAGAAGGGATTTGAAACTAACAAGGGGGTTTGAAGATAATGCCAAGCACCACACTCCACTACTTCACACCACATCATCACATGTGCATCAACACATGAAATCACAAGTCTCCACACCAAGACATGGCAAGGTATAGATGCAAGCAAAACAAGGCATGGTAAGAATGGTATGACATGGATGCATGCATGCAAAAGAAGAAATACAAGGTGACACATGAATTCATACATGCATAGATAGCTCTCATGACAATGTCAAGGTGGCCCCACATGTAAGGTTACAAAAAGGGAAAGCTTTACACTTGGGGCACTACATTACCGCGTTTTTCGAAGATAAGTGTCCACAATACCTCCTCCTCACTAATATTTTCGTGCAAAGCTTTAATTTCTATCTAAGGAAGAGTTCTCCTATGGTTGAGTTCAAGTTATATGATATCCCCGAGCGCATGTCACTTCAGGATTTCTGCAATGTTTGCAATTTACCTTATGTTGGGAATATTCATGAACCTCGTCCACGGGACTTGGAGGCTTTCATTGATAGTATTGTTGTAGGAGAGGAGAGAGGAGTGTCTTGCGCTAGAGTTACTAGCGTACATTTTCCCGTGCTTCGGTATCTCTCATTATTCGTGGGAAAATGTTTGATTGGCGTGGAAAAGCTGGGGCTCTTAGCTCCCCAGATCTTGCGGTTTTGCACGAAGCTCTTTATAATGATAAAACTTATAGCTTGGGTGCTATAGTGGCTCAACGGTTGAACACGAACCGTACTAAAGGGGTTTTTTATGGAGGTATCTATGCTACCCGTCTTGCTAAACATTTTGAGATACCTATTAGACTCTACGAGGAAGAAGAGATGCTTCTTCCTGAGAGATATTTAGATTATGATAGCATGGTTCGCCATGACTTTCTTGATAAAGATATAAATAAGAGGATGATTTATAACTTGGTATTTAGCCAGGGTACTCGTGAGACTATTACTTTGCCTGCTCCTTCTTTGTTCAATCTTCATCTAGGCAGGTACATTATTATGCCCTCGGACATCTACACATATTGGGGCATAGCGCCACCACAGGCGCCCGTGCCCGAGCTACCAGTCGAGTACCAGACGCCAATCTATCAGTGGGAACCAGAGGAGCTCACCCAGCAGTGGCACCCTCACTACAATCCAGAGTACCCCGGAGACGGTTACTTCCCTCCTTGGGAGTAGACCAACTTAGGCCAAAAACCTAAGCTTGGGGGAGTACGTGTTCCTCATCGACTTTATATTCATGCTCACACATTCACTTTGATAGTCGGTGTTCACACCTTGCCATTGTATCATCCATGCTAGTTTATTTATTTTTCTCGCTTTCTTCTCGTGTGTTTGTCTAAATTGAGAAAAACAAAAAAAATTAGTTGTAAGTTTACTTTCCAGCTTGCTTAGTGGTAATTTAAAAATAAAACCCAAAAAGATTTCCCGTTCTTCTTTTGCCTGTTGGGAGCTTTCCCGTGTAAATAGTTTTCTTTTTCTTTGGTTCAAGGTAGAAGACCATGATTAAAATGTTTAGTGGCTCTCATATGCATTATTGTATCCGTCGAAAAGCCATATTACTTTGTCTTCTCCTCTGAGTTTGCTTGCAGATTCCAGCTTAGTCCAATGCACGAACACTCTCAGTATTATTCACATCATTCGGTCGTGTAAGTGAAAGGCAATAATGACGATATATGATGAAGTGACTGAGCCTGGAAAAGCTGGTATGAACTCAACCTGTTTTGTTTTTGTAAATATGACTAGCTCATCGTTCCTAATTCAGCTTTGTTATGAGAGAAACATGTTTGCAATGACAACTTAGACATCATAGTTTCTGATGCCATGCTTAATTAGCTAGGAGCTTATAATGGTTTGTCTTGGATGCCAACATGAATTTCAAGATGATTATGATGTAGTATCATAGGATGGTATCCTCCTTTGAATGACTCAAGTGGCTTGACTTGGCACATGTTCACGCATGTAATTGAAACAAAATCAACATAGCCTCTATGATATTCACGTTTATGGTTATTTATATCCTACTCATGCTTGCACTCAATGTTGGTTAATTTCAATGCATATTGATGACTGTTGTCGCTCTCTAGTTGGTCGCTTCCCAGTCTTTTGCTAGCCTTCACTTGTACTAAGCAGGAATACTGCTTGTGCATCCACTTCCATAAACCCAAAGTTGTTCCATAGGAGTCCACCGTACCTACCTATATGCGGTATCTACCTGCCGTTCCAAGTAAATTTGCACGTGCCACTCTCTAAATCTTCAAGTAATAATCTGTTTTGTATGCCCGAATCGCTCATGTGGCGACAAGGGGCGGTCAGTATCTTCCATGCTAGGCGTGTTATCCTCGATACATGTTTATTCACTATCACTCACGAGAAAGGGGCCGGTAATCGGAATGCCCAGTTCCATGCTCAAATCAAAAATATAATTGCAAACAAAACTCCCCCTAGATTGTTGTTGGTATGGACGGCACCCGAGGATTTGGCTAGTCGTGGAGTGTGATTGATCGGTGGTGGGGGAGTCAAAACTTTACTTTTCTGTTTGGGAACCGCCTATAATATGTGTAGCATGGAAGATGGTGAAAACTCTATGTTTTAAAAGCTTGAGCTCTGGCACCTCTGCAAATTAATGCTTCCCTCTACGAAGGGTCTATCTATTTACGTTTCTGTTGAGTCATCCTCTTCTCATCAAAAGGCACCAATTAGCGAGTACCTCTGTCATTTTTGTGCTTTGCTATTAATTGATATTGAGTATGACTGCGACTGGATCTACTTTGCCATGAATTACAATGCTCAGTCAGCCCTTGGTCTTTGAAGGTGCTCTGCATTTATGTTTTGTGGTCTCAGAAAGGGCTAGCGAGATACCATCTGTTCATATTGTTTTATGATTCTTTTGATTGAAGTGTTGACGTTTGAAACTTATTATTATTGCTCGCTAGTTGATTATGCCATTGATATGAGTATACCATGAGACCTAAATGTCATTGCTTATGTGGTTAGCTTATGATCTTGCTGAAAATCTGAATATGAGTTAAACATAATTACAACAACAAGGTCAAACAGAGTTCGTAAAAGTTTTTCTTTTGTCCCTTTCAGTTTGTCAACTGAATTGCTTGAGGACAAGCAAGGCTTTAAGCTTGGGGGAGTTTATACTTCTCCATCGTATCTACTTTTCCAAACTCTTTTGCCCTTGTTTTGGACTCTAATTTCCATGATTTGAATGGAACTACCCCGGACTGACGCTGTTTTCAGCAGAATTGCCATGGTGTTGTTTTTGCGCAGAAATAAAAGTTCTCAGAATGACCTACAAATTTACGGGGATTTTTTGTGGAATATATAAAAAATACTGGCACAAGAATTACCTAGAGACACGGAGCGAGGATCCCACAAGCCCAGGAGGCACCCCCCCTAGGTCGCGCCTGGCACGCTTGTGAGGCCCTCGTGGCTCCACAGCCTACAACTCCAGCTCTATATATTCTCTCTCACCCAGAAAAATTTAAGAGAGAAGAGTTCATCGCATTTCACGACACGGAGCCGCCGCCACCACCTATTCTTCCTTTGGAGGGCAGATCTCGAGTCCGTTCTGGGCTCCGGAGAGGGGAAATCGACGCCGTCGTCATCACCAACCATCCTTCATCGCCAATTTCATGATGCTCTTCATCGTTCGTGAGTAATCTCATCATAGGCTTGTTGGACGGTGATGGGTTGGATGAGATCTATCATGTAATATTGTTAGTTTCGATGGGGTTTGATCCCTAGTATCCACTATGTTCTAAGATTGATGTTGCTACTACTTTGCTATGCTTAATGCTTGTCACTAGGGCCCGAGTGCCATGATCTCAGATCTGGACCTATTATGTTTTCATCAATATATGTGTGTTCTTGATCCTATCTTCCAAGTTGTAGTCACCTACTATGTGTTATGACCCGGCAACCCCGGAGTGACAATAGCCGGAACCACTCCCGAACATGACCATAGTATGAGGAGTTCATGTATTCACTATGTGCTAATGCTTTGTTCTGGTTCTCTATTAAAAGGAGACCTTAATATCCCTTAGTTTCCATTAGGACCTCGCTGCCACAGGAGGGATGGACAATAGATGTCATGCAAGTTCTTTTCCATAAGCACGTATGACTAAATACGAAATACATGCCTACATTACATTGACGAACTGGAGCTAGTTACATATCACCCTATGTTATAACTGTTACATGATGAATGTCATCCGACATAATTATCCATCACCGATCCAATGCCTACGAGTTTTTCCTAATAGTCCTTGCTAAGTTACTTTACCACTACTGCTGTCACAATTACTATACAAGTCAGTACTGCTACTGTTACCGCTGCTACCGTTACTATCAGACTACTTTGCTACTGAAACTTTGCTGCAGATACTAAGTATTTCAGGTGTGGTTGAATTGATAACTCAACTGCTAATACTCGAGAATATTCTTTGGCTTCCCCTTGTGTCGAATCAACAAATTTGGGTTGAATACCCTACCCTCGAAAACTATTGCGATCCCCTGTACTTGTGGGTTATCAAGGGTGCCGGTGCCTGGGCACACCCACCGATGGTCAGTTCGCGCGGGCCAGAAGGGGCCTCGGGTCGCGGCTCTGTCGATTGCGAGCGTGTTGATACAGATGCGCGGTCGATCGACCGTGCCGACGACGGTGACCACGATAGGTGATGCAGGGCAATCCCCACCTCTCACGGCCTGGGCCTCTCGAAGTTCTTGGATTTTTTTTATGACGGACTCGCGGGAGCTGGGTGGACGCCCGCCAGAGTGCGCCCACGGGTTGTGCTCGAGTGCTACCCTCGCCTCCCTTGTCAGGTCGGGAACCTCTCCGGTGAGAGCCCCCAGGCCTGACCCAAGGGGGGCGCCGAGTGCGCCTTCCTATGCGATGTGAGGCATGACCCTGTCCCTGGGCACGGAGCTCGAAGTCCCAGGCCGCTCGGTGGGGAGGAGCTGCTTCTTCTTATTGTGTGGGTCCTCGCGAGGTGGCTCGTCTTCTTCATCGTCCGAGCGTTCCGCCGCCGCGGCGCGATAGGCGCGCTCGAGTGTACAAATGACATCCTTCTCGTCGTAGGCGATGGTGATGATGATGCCGCTCCCTGGCATCGTGAGGACGTTGTAGCCATGGTGGGTCACTGCCATGAACTTGGTGAGAACCGGGTACCCAAGGATCACGTTGTACGGCAGGTGGATGTGCGCGATGTCGAAGACGATGATCTCAGTGTGGTAGTTCTTGCACTCGCTGAAGGTGACTGGCATACGCACCTGCCCGATGGGCACGGTGGACCCTGCCGTGACTCTTGAGAAGGGCTTGGTCAGCATGAGTTGTTCGTACGGCAGCTAGAGTGTCTCGAAGGTCTCAACCGAGAGGACGTTCAGCCCCACTCCACTTTCAATAAGGGTCTTGGTGACAAGGATGTTGCTGATGGTCGGGGTGCACGTCATGGGGAGCTTGTCGGCCATGAAGAGCACCTGAGCTGATCACTTGGGTCGAAGATGATGGTGGTATGGGACCAGTTGAGGGGGTGCATCGCTTCAGGCTTCAGGAGAGCGGCATTCACCTCCTGGGCGAACTTCTTGAAGGCGCGGTTTGAGGCGGGGGTTTGGGCAGCGCCAGGATGGAGGCCACCGCCCTGACCTCCTGGAAGCCCCCAGCCCCATCATTTTGTCTGTCTTCATTCCTTCTTCTAGTTGGCGGATGCAGCCCAGTCTCACGAGGGAGAGCCTCACGAGGCTGACCGCGTTGTTTCCCCTCCTGAAGGTCGTCGCACCAGCGGTCGTCCCGAGCCTGGTTGCGCCAGCGGTCCTCCTGATGCTGGCCGCGCCAACGGTCTTCATGAGGCTACTCATGCCACCCCTGGCGTGGCTCCGGGTCATCCCAGCGGCCTCAACTGCGACCACCTTCGTGCGTAGGGCCTCTGTCTCCTTGTACGGGCGCCTGCTGAAGTGCTCGGCACAGACCAGTCGGAGCTCATGGCACTCGGAAGTATCATGGCATCTGGTGTCGTGGAAGATGCACGTTGGCCCCCCTCCTGACAGATGCTCCCCCTCGGTCGTGCTTCGCCTCAAGCTCGTCTGTGATCACCGCGGAAGCCTTGCACTTCGTCTCCTTGTCCTTGGTCATCTTCTCTTCTGGTTCCGCCGCCTAGGGCCCGACGAGCGACAGGCGACCTTCTTCAGCCCTGGCACACTTGTTTGCCAGGTTGAACATCTCCAGTGCAGTTCTCATTTCATCACTCATGGCGAGCTCCTCTTTCATCTTGAGTTCGGTGACTCCGTCGGAGAAGGCCGGGATGACGGCCTCGTCCGACGCCTTGGGGATCTTGAGGCGCATGGCCGTGTAGCGTTGTATGGACTTGTGCAGGATCTCCCCCTCCTGCTGCTTGATGCGCCGCAGGTCGTTCACAGTGTGAGCGCGGTCGCGGGTGCCCTAGAAGTTGGCGATGAAGCGTTCACGTAGATCATCCCAGGTGGTGATGGACGCCCTTGGGAGGTTAAGGAGCCAAGAGAGCGCGCCGCCCTTGAGCGCCATGGGGAACCAGCATGCCATGACCTTGTCGCCCCTTCCTGCCTCCCTAATACTTAGCGTGTAGAGTTGCAGAAACTCGGCCAGGTCCAGGGTGCCGTCGTAGCGTGGGGGTAGGTCGGGCTTGAACTTGCAGGGCCACGCAGTTGGGTAGAGCTCAGGGGCGATGGAGAGGCACCCCACCGGCCCAACAGGTGCAGCGCACGCGGGGGCGACCTGGTCATGTTGCTCCAATGGGTCTGCTTCGAGCAGGGCACGCTCGCAGCACGAGATTTGCAGCGCCGGGAGCACACGTGCGTCGGCACGCAGCCGAGGAACCACCTGACAGCTTGCTTCATCTCCTAGCCTCTGGTCGCGGGGACGCGCTTCCTGCCTGGGCTCGAGGCTTGCGTCATGCGTGGAGGTGGGGGTGGCGCGTACTGATCCTCGTCGTTCGCCAGGGACGGTTGGGGTCAAAACGAGCAGGAGAGTGCCACAGAATCACCGGCAGCAGCGACGAGCTCCTCGATGCGCTGGAGCCAGTCGTTGTGGCGGTTAGGGGCGGACCGGGAGCGGAGCAGCTCGGTGGCCATGGAATGCACGCGCCGGCCATGTGGCATCTCTGGGCGGGCGCGTGAGGCCGACCCAGAAAGCCCAGACGAGCGACGAAGTGGCGGTGCGGCCGTCGGGCTGGTCATTAGCCGGCTGGGAGGAGCCTTGCTATTCTTGAGCGTCGGGGCCCATGGCGGCGTTCACCATGGGCGATGGTGACCGGCGTGCGCTGGCGGGGCCCACGGGCACCGTCAGGGCAACGCGGGTGGCGCGGCACTCCGCGTGAGCCCGGCGAGCATCAGCCATCGGAGCGGCAAAGCTTAGTGAAGGCGGAGCTTGGAGGAAACCTTGACACGCCCCCTACTTGGCACGCCAAATGTCGGATTTCGGGCTCCGCAAAACCCTAAAGATTCGAACTTAGGGGTGTGTACGGATATCTCTCACGGGCTCGCCTCACCTAACTCGCTACTCGCTCGGGATGGCAGAGAACACACTCGATGGTGAGGAAGACACAGAACACGGCAGTTTACCCGGGTTCGGGCTGCTAAGAAGCGTAATACCCTACTCCTACTTTGGTGGATTGCCTCTCGTGGAGGTTGGTGGATGAACTAGTACATTGTTCGAGGGCCTCCGGAGGCTGGGTGG
Organism: Hordeum vulgare subsp. vulgare; assembly: GCF_904849725.1. Lineage (NCBI taxonomy): Eukaryota > Viridiplantae > Streptophyta > Magnoliopsida > Poales > Poaceae > Hordeum > Hordeum vulgare. Next base: position 307,730,381 of record NC_058518.1, read on the forward strand.
CCTTTGTTTGGTGCCGGTGGGCGAATGAATGGACCTCGTGCCCTATGAAGTAACCTACTCTCTCTATATATAGTGGCGGCCCCGGTCCTCTTCCCTTATCGTTTCGCCGGGAAGGGATCCCACAATGGCCAATTTTGAAGGGGAACAGGGGAACATGCTCCCCTGCCCAAAGGTAGTCTTCGCCTGCAAAGTGGCTGCCAACGCTGCAGGGATGGGTCCAGGGATGACGTTTGTCCTGCTCGCGGGCGGTGTTGGCCTTGTTGCACCAGAAAGGAAACCTTTGGAAGATTCCTTAGGAACCCCGGTTCTTCCTTGCCCCTTTGCACTAAAGGGGAAACTCCTCCGTCCTGCTGTCTGCTGCTTGCTTGTCCGTCCTCCGCGTCATCCTTGACTCATGAGGCCGGGTCTCACCTCGGAATATCCGCCGCTCTGGAAGGGTCCTGATGAGGCCCCGTGCGGGTCTTGATGTTGTTCCTCCTCGCGAGGCTTGGCCCCTTGTGAGGACCTTGCCTTGAGTGGTGTCGTTCCCGATTGTGCTTGCTTGATGAAGTGGGCCAGCCCTCGGCCACAGGAATGCAGATCTACGTACCCCCATTCCCAAAACACCGACAGTATTAGAGCGGGATCACCGAACACCATTCCTCGAGGATCTTAGTCTTGCAGATGAATCTGTGGTTAACGGAGGCAAAGTCATATTGTTTGGAGTTAGGCCAACTTCTCACCTGGACGGACATGGGAAGAATATTATTTTTCCGGGGTCAAAGTTCAAACATTCCTAGAACTGAAGATGTGGTTGGATGAATATTCGGTTATGCATTATAATCTACACAAAGTTGTTCATTAAAACATGAAGCTGCGTTACACGGTTGCATGTGAGGATTCACGATGTCCATGGATTGTCCGTGCAAGACCATGGAAAGGAGGGCTTGGATGGAACATTGTGAGTTGTATGCCTCATCTGTACCAAGGCAAGAGGGTTGATGGCAAGCTTTTGTCCCAAAACCATAGACAACTCACCTCCGAGGCCATCGCTTATAGGCTTCCGAACTCCATCTCCTCTCTTCCTACAGTGAGAATAAAAACCGTACAAGACCTTGTGAAAGCCATCTTTCACTACAAGTTGAAATACGGGAAGGCATGGAAAGTGAAGCAATCCGCATTCAAGATGTTGTATGGTGATTGGGAGCAATCATACAATCGACTACCTAGGTTGTTGGGAGCTATTGCCGCTACTAACCCGGATTGGCATCTTATAGTTAGGTGTTGCACTAGCCAACATGTGTGGCGCCCTTCTCATAGGCGTCACACATGCCAAATGGCGCAACAACAAAGAGTTCCACCTTTATCTGCCGCCTTCCAGTTAGGCGTTTGATATGGAGCATCCTTCGATCATCCCCATGGATACATGCTACTTCCCAAACAACGGCGCTAGAAATTGACACGTTGACGGAGACTGGGCTTGCGTTGGTTTTTTCCCTTGAAGAGGAAAGGGTGATGCGGCACAGGAGCAGTAAGTATTTCCCTCAGTTTGAGAACCAAGGTATCGATCCAGAAGGAGGGTCTCGTCAAGTCCAGAGCACCTGCGCAAACACAAACAAGCTTGCACCCAACGCTTCAAAGGGGTTATCAATCCCTTCAAGATTGTTTGCAAAAGTGAGATCTAAAGGCGGAAAGTGCAACGAAGTAAAAAATGTATGGCTGAAAATATGATTGTTCACTAGAGGCCTCTCAAAATAGCAAGTAATATGGTGGGTGAACAAATTACTGTCGAGCAATTGATATAACCGCGCAAAGTCATGACGATATGTAAGGTAATGATCATACATATAGGCATCACGTCCGAGACAAGTAGACCGATACTTTCTGCATTTACTACTATTACTCCACACATCAACCGCTATCCAGCATGCATCTAGTGTATTGAGTTCATGACGAACAGAGTAACGCCTTAAGCAAGATGACATGATGTAGAGGGATAATCTCAAACCAATGATGAAAACCCCATCTTTTTACCCTTGATGGCAACAACACGATACGTGCCTCGCTACCCCTTCTGTCACAGGGTGAGGTCATAGCACGGTATGAACCCAAAACCAAGCACTTATCCCATTGCAATAATCATAGATCTAGTTGGCCAGACAAAACCCACAACTCGAAGAGAATTACAAGGATATGAAATCATGCATAAGAGAGATCAGAAGAAACTCAAATAAGATTCATAGATAATCTGATCATAAATCCACAATTCATCAGATCTCGACAAACACACCGCAAAAGAATATTACATCCGATAGATCTCCATGAAGATCATGGAGAACTTTCTATTGAAGATCCAAGAGAGAGAAGAAGCCATCTAGTTACTAGCTATGGACCCGTAGGTCTATGGTGAACTACTCACGCATCATCGAAGAGGTCATGGTGTTGATGAAGAAGCCCTCCGTATCTGAATCCCCCCTCCGGTAGGGCACCAGAACGTGCACCAGATAGGATCTTGCGGAGACAGAAGCTTGCGGCGGCGGAAAAGTACTTTCGATGATCTCCTGGTTTTTTTCGGATTTTTAGGGAATATATAGGCGCAACCCCTAGGGAAGAGGGTGCCGCGCCCCCCCCCCCTGGTCGCAGGGTGGGGGCTTGTGGGGCCCCTGAGGCCCCCTGCCTTGGCTCTCAAGCTTCCCGATCTTCTTCCGTTATGGAAAAAATATTTTTGGGGATTTTCTTCCGTTTGGACTCTGCTTCAAAATCTCCTCTGGAAGGGGTCAAAAACATGGAAAAAAATAGGAACTGGCACTTGGCACTGAGTTAATAAGTTAGTTCCAAAAAATATATAAAAGGCATGCAAAACATCCAAAGTTTGACAAGATAATAGCATGAAACCATCAAAAATTATAGATACTTTGGAGACGTATTGATACGTCTCCGTTGTATCTATAATTTTTGATTGTTTCATGCCAATATTCTACAACTTTCATATACTTTTGGCAACTTTTTATACTATTTTGGGGACTAACATATTGATCCAGTGCCCAGTGCCAGTTCCTGTTTGTTGCACGTTTTTTGTTTCGCAGAATATCCATACCAAAAGAAGTCCAAACGTAATAAAAACATACGAGCATTTTTTTGGAATATTAATGATTTTTGGGAAGAACAGTCAACGCGAGGCGATGCACGGAGGGCCCACAAGCCCTGTAGCCGCCACCAGGAGGTACGGCGGCAGCTGGCAGGCTTGTGGCCACTCCTTAAGACGGTTGAATCCCTTCTTTCGCCACAAGAAATATAATATCCAAAAGAAAATCGTGTTAAAGTTTCAGCCCAATCGGAGTTACGGATCTCCGGGAATTTAAGAAACGGTGAAACGCAGAATCTGGGAGCGCAGAAACAGAAGGACACAGACAGAGATCCAATGTAGGAGGGGCTCTCGCCCCTCCGCCGCCATGGAGACCATGGACCAGAGGGTAAACCCTTCTCCCATTTAGGGAGGAGGTCAAGAAAGAATAAGAAGGAGGGGGGCTCTCTCCCCCTCTCTCCCGGCGGTGCCGGAACGCCGCCCGGGACATCATCGTGTGACGGCGATCTACACCAACACCTCCGTCATCTTCACCAACATCTCCATCATCTTCCCCCATCTATATTCAGCGGTTCACTCTCCCGCAACCCGTTGTACCCTCTACTTGAACATGGTGCTTTATGCTACATATTATTATCCAATGATGTGTTGCTATCCTATGATGTCTGAGTAGATTATCGTTGTCCTATCAGTGATTGATGAATTGCTATGATTGGTTTAATTTGCTTGTGGTTATATTGTTGTCCTTTGGTGCCCATCATATGATCGCGTGCATGGATCACACCATAGGGTTAGTTGTATGTTGATAGGACTATGTATTGGCAGGCTAGAGTGACAGAAGCTCCAAACCTAGCATAGAAATTGATGCATATGGGATTGAAGGGGGACCAATATATCTTATTGCTATGGTTGGGTTTTACCTTAATGAACGTTAGTAGTTGCGGACGCTTGCTAATAGTTCCAATCATAAGTGCATAGAATTCCAAGTAAGGTATAACATTCTAGCATAGGCCTCTCCCACATGATACTTGCTATCGATCTAGTAACGTAGTCAATTGCTTAGGGACAATTCCGCAATTCCTACCACCACTTTTCCACACTCGTTAGACACTCGTATTTGTTTCTTTTTCTAACCAGCCCCTAGTTTTATTTACGTGTTCTTTACTTTCTTGCAAGCCTATCCTTTCACTCCTACAAAGTACTTCTAGTTTCGTACTTGTTCTAGGTAAAGCGAACGTAAAGTGTGGATAGAGTTGTATCGGTGGTCGATAGAACTTGAGGGAATATTTGTCCTACCTTTAGCTCCTCGTTGGGTTCGACACTCTTACTTATCGAGAAAGGCTACAATTGATCCCCTATACTTGTGGGTTATCAAGACCTTTTTCTGGCGCCGTTGTCGGGGATTAATAGCGTAGGGTGAATATTCTCGTGTGTGCTTGTTTGCTTTATCACTAAGTAGATTTATTTGTTGTTCTAAGTTGTTCTCTATCTTTAGTTATGGATATGGAACACGAAATACCAAAAACATTAGGTGTACTTGCTACTCATGGAGATGGGGAACCTCCTAAAACCATCGATGCTCGTTATGTGGAAAATATTATGTACTTCTTTAATAATCATGAGAAAGCCCCATTCAATTATATAATGGGATACACGTTGGATCAACGTGAATACTTTAGGGATTATCGCTTGACTCAAAAGGGGAAACTTTTATGGGATCAAATCCATTTGTTGAAATGGTATGCTTGGGAACTATGCAAGAGACATGGTGTTACTTGTTGCTCTAGGATGAAGGCTCCACACCTTCCCTTTTCTTGTGAGTTTAATGATCATATAACCTTGGCTTCTTATGCTAATGGTATATATGATTACTATGATGTGGATCAAATAGAAGAGTTTGTTGCTTTTATGGGTGCTTATGAAATTGAGGCTATGTTTAAAAGGTATGATGATAATGATGATGCTCCTAACCGATCTGAAAATTTGGCTATGCTTCGTTATTGTTATACTAATTATGAATATAATTCCCATATTGAATGATTTAAGGAGAAATCCTATGCTGCCCAAGAAGAGACTATTATTTTGCAGGAAACTATGGAAGAAGAAAATGCTGAAATTGTGAGATCATTAGATGAAAAAGATGACGAGGAGAGCGAAGAACAAAAGGAGGAAGAACGGACTAGCTACCCGTATCCACCTTCTAATGAGAGTAACTCTTCTACTCATACATTATTTAATTTCCCTTCGTTCTTACCGAAAGATGAATGCTATGATCCCTTGGATTCGTTTGAAATATCCCTTTTTGATGAACTTGATGCTTGCTACGCTTGTGGCCATGATGCCAATATGAATGATGCTTATGAAGATGAGCTAGCTATAGTTCCTTATGTTACACATGATGATTTTGATGAATATAATATGCATGTGCTTGTTGCTCCTACTTGCAGTTATTATGAGAGAGGAACTACATCTCCACCTCTCTATGTTTCCAATACAATAAAATTGCAAGAAACTGCTTATGCTATGTATTGGCCTTTACTTGGTGTGCATGAATTGTTCTTTTATGACATGCCAATGCATAGGAAGAGAGTTAGACTTCGTCATTGCTTGATATATGTTACCTTGTGCAAACTACTAAATTTCAAATCATTGCTAATTAAGATTGGCTTTGATATACCTTGGGATCCGGGTGGATCCATTACTTGAGCACTTTATGCCTAGCTTAATGGCTTTGAAGAAAGAGCTGCCTGGGAGACAACCCGGAAGTTTTAGAGAGTCATTTATTTCTATTGAGTGCTTTTATTTAGTTTAAAAACAAAAAAAAATATACAGGGGAACTTAAAACTTTTTAAAAAAAGAGAAGCGATTGAAAGGTGATGCATTGCGGAAGTGAGGGTCGACCTTGAACACTTGTGTTCATGCTCATGGAAACAATGTAGAATTTTTCATGGAAGTTTCTCACAAAAATAATTATCCCCTTGTACAATTACTTTGTGTTTTTAAAAATAATGTGCCAAGTAAAGCCTTTACGATTAGTTTGGGTGATAGTTGTTTGATCACGCTGAGAAAAGACAGAAACTTTCTGCTCACGAAATTAATTTTCATTTTTATTGTGTAAGAGGTTTTGAGTTGATTCTTCTTGTTTCTGATTGATATAAAAAAATTCCAGACGTTCGTAATTTTTCATATTTTTTGAGATATCAGAAGTATACGGAATATACAGATTGCTACAGACTGTTCTGTTTTGACAGATTCTGTTTTCTATGCATTGTTCTCTTATTTTGATGAATCTATGGGTAGTATCGGGGGGGTATGAACCATGGTGAAGTTTCATTACAGTACATATAATGCTAATATGAATTTCGAATGAGTTCACAACAGTATTTGAAGTGGTGATTTATTTTATTATACTAACGGATCTCACGAAGTTTGGTTGAGTTCTGTGTGATTGAAGTTTCCAAGTTTTGGGTGAGAGCACGATGGATGAAGGAATAAGCAGAGGTAAGAGCCTAAGCTTGGGGATGCCCGAGGCACCCCAAGGTAATATTCAAGGAATACTCAAGCGTCTAAGCTTGGGGATGCCCCAGAAGGCATCCCCTCTTACGTCTACAATCTATCGGTAATTTTACTCGGAGCTATATTTTAATTCGTCACATGATATGTGCAAATGCTTGGAGCGTCTTTTGTGCTTATTTTTCCTTTTTATTTTATGCACCATGCTGGTATGAGATAGTCCTTGGTTGGCTTTATAGAATGCTTCATGTGCTTCACTTATATCATTTGAAGTTTGGATTGCCTGTTTCCCTACACATAGAAAACCGCCATTTGTAGAATGCTCTTTTGCTTCACTTATATTTGTTAGAGCGGGGCATATCTTTTGTAGAAAGAAATAAACTCTCATGATTCACTTATACCTATTTAGAGAGTTAACAGGAGTTGGTCATTCACATGGTTAGTCACAAAATCCTACATAAAACTTGTAGATCACTGAATATGATATGTTTGATTCCTTGCAATAGTTTTGCGACATGAATATGTGATATTAGAGTCATGCTAGTGAGTAATTGTGTATTCGTAGAAATACTTGTGTTAAGGTTTGTGATTCCCGTTGCATGCACGTATGGTGAACCGTTATGTGACGAAGTTGGAGCATGATTTATTTATTGATTGTCATCCTTTGTGTGGAGGTCGGGATCGCGCGATGGTTAACTCCTACCAACCTTTCCCCTAGGAGCATGCGTGTAGTACCTTGTTTCGATGACTAATAGACTTTTGCAATAAGTATGTGAGTTCTTTATGACTAATTTTGAGTCCATGGATTATACACACTCTCACCCTTCCACCATTGCTAGCCTCTCAAGTACCGCGCAAATTTCGCCGGTGCATTACACCCACCATATAGCCTTCCTCAAAACAGCCACCACACCTACCTATTATGGCATTTTCATAGCCATTCCAAGATATATTGCCATGCAACTACCACCGTTCTGTCTCATGACATGTGCCACCACTTCCATATTGCCATTGCATGATCGTAAGATAGCTAGCATGATGTTTCCATGGCTTGTCCGTTTTTTTATGTCATTGCTATGCTAGATCATTGTCACGGTACACTACCGAAGGCATTTCATATAGAGTCATCATTGCTCTAAGTATTGAGTTGTAAGTGTGATGATCATCATTAATAGGGAATTGTCCCATGTGAGGAAATAAAAGACGCCAGCAAAGCCCATTTATAAAAAAGAGGCCAAAGATGCCCACCAAAAAAAAGAGGCCAAAGAGCCCACAAAAAATGAGAGAAAAGAGAGAAGAGACAATTGCTACTATCCTCTTTCCACACTTGTGCTTCAAATAACACTATGATCTTCATGACAAAGAGTCTCCTATGTTGTCACTTCCATATACTAGTGGGAAATTTTCATTATATAACTTGACTTGTATATTCCAATGATGGGCTTCCTCAAAATTGCCCTAGGTCTTCGTGAGCAAGCAAGTTGGGTGCACACCCACTTGTTTCTTTTGTGAGCTTTCATACACTTATAATCTCTAGTGCATCCGTTGCGTGGCAATCCCTACTCACTCACATTGATATCTATTGATGGGCATCTCCATAGCCTGTTGATATGCCTAGTTGATGTGAGACTATCTCCTCCTTTTTTGTCTTCTCCACAACAACCATATTCTATTCCACCTATAGTGCTATGTCCATGGCTCACGCTCATGTATTGCGTGAAAGTTGAAAAAGTTTGAGAACACTAAAGTATGAAACAATTGCTTGGCTAAAACCGGGGTTGTGCATGATTTAAATATGTTGTGCGGGGAAGATGGAGCATAACCAGACTATATGATTTTGTAGGGATAACTTTCTTTGGCCATGATATTTTGAGAAGACATGATTGCTTTGTTAGTATGCTTGAAATAGTATTGTCTTTATGTCAAATGATAGATTATTGCTTCGAATCACTCATGTTTTAGTATTCATGCCATGATTAGATTATATGATCAAGATTATGCTAGGTAGCATTCTACATCAAAAATTATCTTTTTTATCATTTACCTACTCGAGGACGAGCAAGAATTAAGCTTGGTGATGATGATACATCTCCATCGTATCTATAATTTTTGATTGTTTCATGCCAATATTCTACAACTTTCGTATACTTTTGGCAACTTTTTATACTATTTTTGGGACTAACATATTGATCCAGTGCCAGTTCCTGTTTGTTGCATGTTTTTTGCTTCGCAGAATATCCATACCAAACGAAGTCCAAACGTAATAAAAACTTACGGGGATTTTTTTTGGAATATTTATGATTTTTGGGAAGAAGAATCAACGTGAGGCGATGCACAGAGGGCCCACAAGCCCTGTAGCCGCCACCAGGAGGTACGGCGGCGGCTGGCAGGCTTGTGGCCACTCCTTAAGGTGGTTGGAGCCCTTTATTCGCCGCGAGAAATATAATATCCGGAAGAAAATCGTGTTAAAATTTCAGCCCAATCGAAGTTACGGATCTCCGGGAATTTAAGAAACGGTGAAACGCAGAATCTGGGAGCGCAGAAACAGAAGGACACAGAGAGAGAGAGAGAGAGATCCAATCTAGGAGGGGCTCTCGCCCCTCCGCCGCCATGGAGACCATGGACCAGAGGGGAAACCCTTCTCCCATCTAGGGAGGAGGTCAAGGAAGAAGAATAAGGAGGGGCGCTCTCTCCCCCTCTCACCCGGCGGCGCCGGAACGCCGCCCGGGACATCATCGTGTGACGGCGATCTACACCAACACCTCCGTCATCTTCACCAACATCTCCATCATCTTCCCCCATCTATATTCAGTGGTTCACTCTCCCGCAACCCGTTGTACCCTCTACTTGAACATGATGCTTTATGCTACATATTATTATCCAATGATGTGTTTCTATCCTATGATGTTTGAGTAGATTATCCTTGTCCTATCAGTGATTGATGAATTGCTATGATTGGTTTAATTTGCTTGTGGTTATGTTGCTGTCTTTTGGTGCCCATCATATGATCGTGCGCGTGGATCACACCATAGGGTTAGTTGTATGTTGATAGGACTATGTATTGGCAGGCTAGAGTGACAGAAGCTTCAAACCTAGCATAGAAATTGATGCATATGGGATTGAAGGGTTTCCAATATATCTTATTGCTATGGTTGGGTTTTACCTTAATGAACGTTAGTAGTTGCGGACGCTTGCTAATAGTTCCAATCATAAGTGCATAGAATTCCAAGTAAGGGATAACATTCTAGCAGAGGCCTCTCCCACATGATACTTGCTATCGATCTAGTAACGTAGTCAATTTCTTAGGGACAATTCCGCAACTCCTACCACCACTTTTCCGCACTCGTTAGACACTCGTATTTGTTTCTTTTTGTAACCAGCCCCTAGTTTTATTTATGTGTTCTTTACTTTCTTTCAAGCCTATCCTTTCACTCCTACAAAGTACTTCTAGTTTCGTACTTGTTCTAGGTAAAGCGAACGTAAAGTGTGCATAGAGTTGTATCGGTGGTCGATAGAACTTGAGGGAATATTTGTCCTACCTTAAGCTCCTCGTTGGGTTCGACACTCTTACTTATCGATAAAGGCTACAATTGATCCCCTATACTTGTGGGTTATCAAGACGTATCAAGGATCCCCAAGCTTAACTCCTGCTCGTCCTCGAGTAGGGAAGTGATAAAGAATGAATTTTTGATGTGGAATGCTACCTAGCATAGTTGTCCTTTGCAACTTATTTCACGTGACATGAATGTTCAGATCCGTAAGATTCGAAACAATAGTTTTCTATTGACATGAAAACAATAATACTTCAAGGAAACTAGCAAGGTAATCATGAACTTTCAAAATAACAAGGCCAATGAAAGTTATCCCTACAAAATATATAGTCTGGCTATGCTCCATCATCCTCACACAACTAATGTAAATCATGCACAACCCCGGTATTGGCCAAGTAATTGTTTTCGCACTCTTGCTTTCTCAAACTTTTTATAACTATCACGCAATACATGAGCGTTAGCCATGGATATAGCACTATAGGTGGAATAGAGTGTGGTGGTGGTTGTGAGACAAAAAGGGAGGAGATGGTCACATTGAGTCGGCGTATCAAAGGGTTATGGAGATGCCCATTAATATATATCAATGTGAATGAGTAGGGATTGCCATACAAGAGATGCACTAGAGCTATAAGTATGTGAAAGCTCAAAAGGAAAACTAGTGGGTGTGCATCCAACTTGCTTGCTCACGAAGACCTAGGGCAATTTTGAGGAAGCCCATCACTGGAATATACAAGCCAAGTTATATAATGAAGAATCCCACTAGCATATGGTAGTGATAAAGCAAGAAGCTCTCAATCATGAAGAACATGGTGCTATTATGAAGCACAAGTGTGGAAAAAGATAGTAGCATTGTCCCTTCTCTCTTTTTCTCTCTCTCTTTTTTTCTCTCTCTTTTTTTTGTTTTTCGGCTCTTTGGCCTCTCTTTTTTTCCTCACATGGGACAATGCTCTAATAATGATGATCATCACAATTTTGTTTACGCACAACTCACAGCTCACAATGAAGACTCCATAGGAAATGCCTCCAGCGGTGTACCGGGATGTGCAACGATCTAGCATGGCGTATGACGTTTAAACATCCCGCTAGCTATCTTACGATCATGCAATGGCAATATGAGAGTGACGGCACAAGTCATGAGACGGAACGGTGGGAGTTGCATGGCAATATATCTCGGAATGGCTATGAGAATGCCATAGTAGGTAGGTATGGTGGCTGTTTTGAGGAAGGCATGTGGTGGGTTTGTGGACCGGCGAGAATTGCGTGGCACTAGAGAGGCTAGCAATGGTGGAAGGTGAAAGTGCGTCTATACCATGGACTCACATTAGTCATGAAGAACTCACATACTTGTTGCGAAAGTTTTTATTAGTAATCGAAACAAAGTGCTAAACGCATACTCCTAGGGGAAGGGTTGGTAGGTGTTAACCATCGCGCGATCCCGACCTCAACACAAAGGATGACAATCAATAGATCAATATGCTCCGACTTACTAACATAGCGGTTCACCATGCGTGCATGCTACGGGAATCACTAACTTTAACACAACTATTTCTAGATTCACAACACCCTACTAACATAGCTCTTAATATTACCAAAACCACGTCTCAAAACTATTTGAGAGGAATCAAAACTTCTCTTTCTATTCAATGCACATGAAGATGGAGGTTTTTGCATCCTCTTTGGGTATCTATCACATTTGGGACTACTTTCATAGCATAAGCCAACTACCAAATCACGCACCGCCGTGCTCTAAAAGATATAAGTGAAGCACACAGAGCAAAAGTATCTAGCTCAAAAGATATAAGTGAAGCACTATGAGCATTCTAGCAAAATCACGATGAGTGCATGTCTATCTCTCTCAAAAAGGTGTGCAACAAGGATGATTGTGACACAACAAAAAGAAAAGACTCCTAAGATACAAGACGCTCCAACCAAAACACATATCATGTGGTGAATAAAAATATAGCTCCAAGTAATGTTACCGATGGATTGAAGACGAAAGAGGGGATGCCTTCCCGGGGCATCCCCAAGCTTAGGCTTTTTGGTGCCCTTGAATTTGGCTTGGGATGCCTTGGGCATCCCCAAGATTGAGCTCTTTCCACTCCTTATCTCTTTGTCCATGAGAACGTCACCCAAAACTTGAAAACTTCACAACATAAAACTTAAACAGAAACTCGTGATAACATTAGCACAAGAAAACAAACTACCACTTCTTTTGGTACTGTAGAAAATTTGAATTCTATCTATATTGATGTTGGGCTACTATATTCTCAATTTTCCATGGCTAGTACCCCCCGATACTAACCATAGTTTCATCAAAACAAGCAACCAACTCAAAAAAAACAGAATCTGTCAAAAACACACCAGTCTGTAGCAATCTGTATACTTCGTATACTTATGGTACCTCAAAAAATCTGAAAACTTACGACGGCCTGGGAAAAAAGCATATCAACTAGCAGCAAAAATAATCAACTCAAAATCTCTTTCTCAATAAAAATGAAAAATCATCTCGTGAGCAAAAAAATTCTGTCTTTCTCAGCAGGATCAAACAACCATTACCAAGACTAGTCATAGAGGTTTTGCTTGGCTCAAACACAAAAAGAAACACAAAAAACACAATAACAACAGAATTGTGATGGTGTGGATGCAACAAAACAGAAAGAAAAATATAAATTCATTAGGTTGCCTCCCAACAAGCGCTATTGTTTAACGCCCTTAGCTAGGCATAGAAGCGATAGAATCACGTATCGTCGTCTTTGGTGCTCAAACCATAAGTGGCCCTCATCATGGATTCATAAGGCAATCTTATTTTCTTTCTAGGGAAGTGTTCCATGCCCTTCCTTAAAGGAAATTGAAATTTAATATTCCCTTCCTTCATATTGATGATAGCACCGATAGTCCTTAGGAAAGGTCTACCAAGAATAATAGGGCATGTAGGATTGCAATCAATGTCAAGTACAATGAAATCCACGGGTACATAGTTCCTATTTGCAATAATAAGAACATCATTAATCCTTCCCATGGGTTTCTTGACAGTAGAATCAGCAAGATGCAAATTAAGAGAACACTCGTCAATCTCATTAAAACCTAGAACATCACATAAAGACTTTGGAATCGCTTTCATGTTTAGCACAAATTTGGGCAGTTCTTTCTTGGCTCTCAATCATGGAAACACGCATAGCTTTCAAAGTTTCATCCATGTTGATTTTGGAAGGAGAACATCTAACTTTCAAAGCATCAACATCACTAAACATTCTATCAACGCTCTTAGCCAAATCGTCAATTTTGAGTAGCTTTTCCTCTATGGACGCATTGAAAATCTTTTGAGAGTTGATGAACTCTTTGATATTACACTCTAGATCAGAGGGTAATCTATTGTAATTTCCATGAGTATTGTTGTAGGAGTTGCCAAAATTATTAGAGGAGTTACTAGGAAAAGGCCTAGGAACATAATTTCCTCTAAAAGCATTGTTGTTGCCAAAGTTATTCGTACCAACAAAATTAACGTCCAAGCTAGCGTTGCTACTCTCAATCAAAGAAGACAAGGGCATATCATTAGGATCCAAAGGAGCACTTCTACTAGCAACCAAATTCATTAACTCGTCCATCTTAGCACTCAACGAGTTAATTTCTTCTATAGCGTGTACCTTCTTACTAGTAGGTGACCTTTTAGTGTGCCACTGAGAGTAGTTCGTCATGATGTTGTCTAAGAGCTTTGTGGCTTCCCCTAACGTGATTTCCATGAACGTTCCACCTGAGGCGGAGTCCAAGATATTTCTAGAAGCGAAATTCAAGCCAGCGTAAAATATTTGAATAATCATCCAAAGACTCAAGCCATGAGTGGGACAATTTCTAATCATTAATTTCATTCTCTCCCAAGATTGTGCAACATGTTCATTATCAACTTGCTTGAAATTCATGATATCATTACGGAGAGAGATGATCTTAGCCGACGGAAAATACTTGGATATATAAGCATCTTTGCACTTATCCCAAGGATCGATACTATTTTTGGGCAAAGAAGAAAACCAAGTTTTTGCGTGATCTCGCAACGAGAAAGGAAAAAACTTCAATTTAATCACGTCATTATCCACATCTCTCTTCTTTTGCATATCACAAAGCTCAATGAAGGTATTGAGATGGTATGCGACATCTTCACTAGGAAGGCCAGAGAATTTCTCTTTCATAACAAGATTCAGCAAAGCGACCTTGATTTCGTATGACTCCGAACTAGTGGCGGGAGTAATCGGAGTACTAATAAAATCATTATTATTAGTATTCGAGAAGTCACAAAGTTTGGTGTTTTAATTCATGGTGACTTCCGCAAGCAAGCAAGCACACAAGCAAACAAGGAGCAGGCGAGAAAAGGGGCGAACGAAAAAAGCAAACGAAAAAGGAAAATTGGTGAAGTGGGGGAGGGGAAAACGAGAGGCAACTGGCAAACAAAGTAAATGCAAGAGATGAGTTTGCGACACCTACTTGGATGAGTTCTTGACTTGATCTCCCCCCCCCCCCCCCGGCAATGGCGCCAGAAATCCTTCTGCTACTTCTCAAACAACAGCGCCAGAAATTGACACGTTGACGGAGACTGGGCTTGCGTTGGTTTTTTCCCTTGAAGAGGAAAGGGTGATGCAGCACAGGAGCAGTAAGTATTTCCCTCAGTTTGAGAACCAAGGTATCGATCCAGAAGGAGGGTCTCATCAAGTCCAGAGTACATGCCCAAACACAAACAAGCTTGCACCCAACGCTTCAAAGGGGTTGTCAATCCCTTCAGGATGGTTTGCAAAAGTGGGATCTGAAGGAGGAAAGTGCAACGAAGTAAAAAGAGTAAGGCTGAAAATATGGTGTGGAGTAGACCCTCGGGGCCATAGTGTTCACTAGAGGCTTCTCTCAAAATAGCAAGTAATACGATGGGTGAACAAATTACTGTCAAGCAATTGATAGAACCGCGCAAAGTCATGACAATATCTAAGGCAGTGATCATACATATAGGCATCACGTCCGAGACAAGTAGACCGATACTTTCTACATCTAGTACTATTACTCCACACATCGACCGCTATCCAGCATGCATCTAGTGTATTGAGTTCATGATGAATAGAGTAACGCCTTAAGCAAGATGACATGATGTACAGGGATAATCTCAAACCAATGATGAAAACCCCAACTTTTTACCCTTGATGGCAACAACACGATACGTGCCTCGCTACCCCTTCTGCCACTGGGTGAGGTCACCGCACGGTATGAACCCAAAACCAAGCACTTCTCACATTGCAAGAATCATAGATCTAGTTGGCCAGACAAAATCCACAACTCGAAGAGAATTACAAGGATATGAAATCATGCATAAGAGAGATCAGAAGAAACGCAAATAAGATTCATAGATAATCTGATCATAAATCCACAATTCATCAGATCTCAACAAACACACCGCAAAAGAAGATTACATCGGATAGATCTCCATGAAGATCATGGAGAACTTTGTATTGAAGATTCAAGAGAGAGAAGAAGCCATCTAGTTACTAGCTATGGACCCGTAGGTCTATGGTGAACTACTCACGCATCATCGGAGAGGTCATGGTGTTGATGAAGAAGCCCTCCGTATCCGAATCCCCCCTCCGGCAGGGCACGAGAACGTGCCCCAGATGGGATCTTGCGGAGACAAAAACTTGTGGCGGCGGAAAAGTACTTTCGATGATCTCCTGGTTTTTTTGGGATTTTTAGGGAATATATAGGCGCAACCCCTAGGGCAGAGGGCGCCCAGGGGGCCCGCAAGCATGTGGGCCACGGCTTGCCCCCTGGTCGTGGGGTGGGGGCTTGTGTGGCCCCTGAGGCCCTGATACGTCTCCATCGTATCTACTTTTCCAAACTCTTTTGCCCTTGTTTTGGACTCTATTTTGCATGATTTGAATGGAACTAACCTGGACTAACGCTGTTTTCAGCAGAATTGCCTTGGTGTTATTTTTGTGCAAAAATCAAAGTTCTCCAAACGTCGTGAAAATTTACGGGGAGCAGTTTTGGAAAATAAGAAAAATATGTGCGCCAAGTTCCACCTCAGGGGTTGGGCCAGTGGGCCACAAGCCCTGGCTCCGCCACCACCCCCTGGTGGCGGTGGGCAGGCTTGTGGGGCCCACACGGCTCTACCGCCCCAAACTCTAGCTCTATAAGATCCCTTTCGTCCCACAAAAAATAAAAAGAGAAGTTTTTGTCGCGTTTTCGATACGGAGGCGCCACCACCACCTGTTCTTCATCTGGAGGGCAGATCTGGAGTCCGTCTTGGGCTCCGGAGAGGGCAACGTCGCCATCATCATCATCAACCTTCTTCCCTCTCCAATTCCATGAAGCTCTTCGTCGTTCGTGAGTAATCTATTTGTAGGCTCGCTGGGCGGTGATGAGTAGGATGAGATATATCATGTAATCGAGTTAGTTTTGATGGGGATTGATCCCTAGTATCCATTATGTTCTGAGATTAATTTTGCTACTACTTTGCCATGCTTGATGCTTGTCACTAGGGCCCGAGTGCCATGTTTTCAGATCTGAAATTATTATGTTGTCACCAATATATGTGTGTTTTAGATCCGATCTTGCAAGTTGTAGTTACCTACTATGTGTTATGATCCGGCAACCCCGGAGTGACAATAACCGGAACCACTCCCGGTGATGACCATAGTTTGAGGTGTTCATGTGTTCACCAAGTGCTAATGTGTTGGTCCGGTTCTTTATTAAAAGGAGAACCTTAATATCCCGTAGTTTCCTTTTGGACCCCGCTGCCACGAGAGGGATGGATAATAGATGTCATGCAAGTTCTTTTCCCTAAGCACGTATGACGACACACGGAATGCATGCCTACATTACATCGACGAATGAGAGCTAGCCACATATCTCTCCATGTTATAGCTGTTGCATGATGAATATCATCCAAACAAATCACCGACCCATTGCCTACGATTTGTCCTGCTGCTGCTACTACTGTTGCTACTGTTGTTACTTGTCTTGCTCTGCTGCTGCTACTACTGTTGCTACTGCTCTTACTTGTCTTGCTCTGCTGCTGCTGCTACTGTTGCTACTGTTGTTATTTGTCTTGCTCTGCTGCTGCTACTACTGTTGCTACTGTTGTTACTTGTCTTGCTCTGCTGCTACTGTTGCTACTACTGTCGCTTTCCACTGTTGCTACTTGCTACTGCTGTCACTACTGCTTTTCCTTGCCGCTGCTACTGCTCGTTACACTGCCGTTACTCGCTACTTTGCTGTTACTACTTTGCTTGCAGATACTAATCTTTCAGGTGTGGTTGAATCTAACAAATTCAGCTGCTAATACTTGAGAGTATTCTCTCACCTCCTGTCGTGCGAACCAACAAATTTGGGTTGAATACTCTACCCTCGAAAACTGCTGCAAACCCACGCGCTGGTGGGCCATCAACAACATTCTTCTAGTTTCGTTGCTGGGGAGTGCTAGCAGCATTCTTTTGGTGCCGTTGCAGCGGAAGGTTTGTTGTCATCAGCATTCATCTAGCCATCGCCAGAGATTGCAATCAGCATTTTTCTGGCGCCGTTGCCGGGGAGTTATTGCTATATTCTCTGAGTTACTTGGGATTTATATCAGTTGATCACTATGAAGAATCTGAAGGATCCGAAGACCAAAGCCTTGCCCTCAACTATGAGGGGAGGTAAGGAATTGCCATCTAGCTCTGCACTTGATTCACCTTCAGTTATGAGTAAGTTTGCGACATCACCTCCTGCTAGAAATCTTGATATGTCGCATGTGCTTGATGATGCTTGTGATACTACTGCTAGAGATGCTATGCTTGATACTATGCCTGATGATACTATGCTTGATACTATGATTGATACTCCTAGAGATGCTATGCTTGATACTATGACTGATACTGCTAGAGATGCTATGCTTGATACTGCTTTGCCTGATGATGCTAGAGATGCTATTTTGCCTGATGACGCCATGCTTGATACTGCTAGAGATACTCCTTTGCCTAATGTTCCACTAGTAGTGTTCCTTGATGCTCATATTGCTAGAGTTACTGCCAATGCTCGTGATGCTTCTGAAACTGCCGATACTATTGAGATAGAACCTGCTTTTGCTCCTGCTAGATCTAGCTCTCCTAGATATGAATTTCCTGATATACCTGAGGCTTACGTTATGGAGGGAGAGATAGCTGAGGATTTTCTTGCGTGTAAGGATGCCTATGACGCTGAGAAATTACTTCTCAAGTGGAAGGAAAAATCTCGGGAAGCTAGGATGAAAATTGACCCGAAGTTTGCCACTTCGCCTATCTTTGTCACCGATAAGGATTATGAATTCTCTGTCGACCCTGAGATAATCTCTCTAGTTGAATCTGATCCTTTTCACGGTTATGAGTCTGAGACGTTCATAGCCCATCTTGCCAAACTATCCGACATAGCCAACCTTTTCACTAATGAGGAGAAGATCTGCCACTACTATATCCTTAAGTTGTTTACTTTCTCTCTAAAGGATGATGCTAAAGGCTGGTTCACCTCTCTTGCTCCTGGATGTGTGAGTAGTCCCCAGGAGATGGTCTATTACTTCTGGGAGAAATATTTCCCTGCCCATAAGAAGCAAGCTGCCTTGCAGGAAATATACAACTTTGCTCAACTCCAAGAAGAGAGTCTTCCACAAGCTTGGGGGAGGCTCGTCCAGCTACAGAACGTTTTGCCTGATCACCCTCTTAAGAAGAACGAGATACTTGATATCCTCTATAACGGACTTACCGATGCCTCTAGAGACCACCTAGATAGTTGTGTCGGTTGTGTTTTTAGGGAACAAACTGTAGAACAAGCTGAGACTCTACTGAATAACCTCTTGATCAACGATAATGCTTGGACTATTCCCGAACCACCTCCTAAGCCAACTCCTAAGAAAATAGTTATTCTATTCCTCAGTCCCGAAGATATGCAAGAAGCCAAGAAATCTATGCAAGAGAAAGGCATTAGATCTGAAGATGTCAAAAATCTATCACCTATCGAAGAGATCCATGGTCTCGATAACCCGATACAGGTAGTGGAAGTGAATTCTCTGCGTAGGTTTGATGAGAGTGATATTCCTTTTGATAAACCTGCTAGCCTATGCTTTGATTAATTTGACAACTTTGTTTCCAAACAACAGAGTTTCAATGATTATGTTAGCAGACATTTGGAACAAAGTACTCGTATGCTTAGCCATTTAAGTGCTTGTGTAGACAAAAATGTCAACGATCTGAAGCTTCTGAGTAAACATGCCTCTATGATTACTACTCAGGTAGAACAAGTACTTAAAGCTCAGAATGACTTGCTCAATGAATTAAATGACAACTCTGTCAGAGTCATTACTAGAGGAGGCAAAATGACTCAGGAACCTTTGTATCCTGAAGGTCATCCTAAGAGAATTGATCAAGATTCTCAAGGAATCAATGCTAATACACCTAGTCATCCTAAGGAGAAGAAGAAGGATGATAGAAACCCACACGCCAGTTCACCAAATACTGTCACACCTGAAGAACCTAATGATATTTCTGCGTCTAATGCAACAACACAATCAGGTGATGAACATGAACCTGGTGACAATATGGATAGTGATGTTCATAATAATGCTCAACCTAGCAATGATGAGGATGTGGAGATTGACCCTACGGTTAATCCTGATAATCCACAACCTAAGAGATACGACAAGAATGATTTCACTGCTAGGAAGCATGGTAAAGAAAGAGAGCCATGGGTTCAGAGACCTATGCCCTTCCCTCCTAAGCCACCCAAGAAAAAGGATGATGAGGATTTTGAGCGCTTCGTTGAGATGATAAGACCCGTCTTTCTGCAGATGCGGTTAACTGATATGCTCAAGATGTCTCTGTATGCCAAGTACATGAAAGATATCATGACTAATAAACGGAAGATACTAGATCTTGAGATCTCCACCATGCTTGCCAATTACACTTTTAAAGGTGGAACTCCTAAGAAACTTGGTGATCCCGGAGTTCCCACTATACCTTGCTCCATTAAAGGAAACTACGTAAGAACTGCCTTATGTGACCTTGGAGCCGGTGTTAGTGTTATGCCGCTCTCTCTTTATCGTAGACTTGAGTTGGATAAGTTGACACCCACTGAAATTTCTCTGCAAATGGCCGAAAAATCAACTGCTTTCCCTATCGGCATTTGCGAGGATGTGCCTGTTGTGGTTCTTAACACCACTATCTTAACAGACTTTGTTATCTTGGATATTCCTGAGGACGATGCCATGGTTGTCATCCTCGGAAGACCCTTTTTAAAGACGGCAGGGGCTGTTATAGATTGCAACAAAGGCAATGTCACTTTCCATGTCAACGGTAATGAGCACACCGTGCACTTTCCGAAGAAACGATATCCATTACATTGCATCAATGCTATCGAAAAGACTTCATCGATTCTCATTGGGAGCTTTGAATGCCCTACTCCTCGTGTCAAGATGAAGTATGATTTTCTTGTTGGGGAGATACATATCCCCATTGAGGTGACTTAGTGGCTATTCGAAAATTCTCCGTTCTCTCTTGCGATTCGAGAAGGTTTTGTCATAAGGACTTGATCAATCCCATTGACGGATTTATTTCGATGACTGTGAAACAGATGAATCAAGGAGTCACATACCTCCGTTTTAAGTTTTCCTTATGTTTTGCTTAGAAGAAAAATGATAGAATTAGTTTAGTTTTTCCTATTTTCTGTTTTAGCGTCCCGGAGAAAAATACCTCGAAAATAAAAGTTCTCCGATGGTCCTGAAAATTTAATATGATTTTTTCTGGAATTTTTGAAAATTACTAGGCCTGAGAGCTGGCCTGGGGGCCAGACCAGTGGACCACAAACCCTGCCACCACCACCCCCTGGTGGCGGAGGGCATGCTTGTGGGGCCCACAGGCACCCTTTCCAGTCATTCCAGCTCCCAACCTCTTCTTCCACCTCCAGAAAAAATTGTTTCGCAGCTCAAACCCGTGTTCTTACTCATTTGGCTATGATTTTCGATCTCCTTGCTCAAAGCACCATTCTTCGGACCATTTTGGGGAAATTACTCCTTGGTAAGTGACTACTCCATTGGTCCAATTAGTTTTTGCTCTAGTGTTTTATCCTTCGCGTATTCTTGCTACCTTGGTGACCCTGTTCTTGGGCTAGAAATGTTGATTTTAGCTGGTTCCAAGTAGTTTTAGCACGTGATACGGTCTCTAGGCACTAGTAGGAGTAGTTGCTACAAGGTGTGGTGGGTCTTTATTCACTTTTTCTCTTGAACTTCAAAAATTTCAGCATAAGAAAATTATGTTCAGGAGGAAGTTTCATGGTGGTTCCTCAAGTAAGAAGGGTCCTCGTCTCTCCTTTCGGGAGCCTGAACCTTTTCAACTAAGGGACGCACCGGTACAACCATGTGAATGGCCTTCCGATGAGTTCATGATTGAAGCAGGTTTCAAGGATGAGTTTGATGCACTTGTCCGCAATGCCGGGTTAGAAGAATTCCTCTCAGATAAATGTGAACAATATAATATGCTCACTGCCTCTTTCGTGCATATATTTAAATTTTAGCTGGCCGTGAGTCCTCCATACTGTTTGATCTGTATGATAAATCCTATATCATGGATCTGGAGGATTTCAATAGGATTTGCAAGATACCCGATTGGGGTAGTGTTAATGATCCTCCTAAGTCTTTGTTCAGAGACTTTGTCTCCAGTATAACTGTTGGAGAAACCAGAGATATCACGCAAGCCACCATAGGAAGCATCCATTTCCCTGCCTTGCACTACCTTGCCCTCTTCATAGGTAGGTGCATTAACGACAAGGATGCACATTGTCACCTATGCGCTTCCGACCTTAGTATCCTTAAGAGCGCAGTAACAGGTGACAGGAGCTTCAATATGGGAGCTATAATAGCAAGGAGGCTAAATAAAAATGCGAGTGAGGGGGATTTCTTTGGTGGAGTTTATGCTACACGCTTAGCAAATTTTCTTCGAGTATCCGTCCGTCCAGAAGACCCTCCTCTCCGTACACCCTACCTTGATCGTGTCGCTCTAACACGCTACCAGTTCCTTGAGAGAGATCATGGATCCCTCCTATACCGCTTGATATTTAACCGGCAGCGTGTTTTCCATATTACCCTTCCTGCTCCTGCTTTCTTTGACTTTTAGGTCAAACGAAGATACTACATAACCATAGGAGAGACAGAGGAGTATGAGAGGGAGGCGACGGCTGCTCGACTTCGTGAGGCAGCTATTCAGGCAGTGGCTGCAGCACTCCCGTATAACACCCATTATGACTTTGGGTTTCGCCAGGATCATCCATGGGAGCAGACCAAGCTAGGCCAAAAGCCTAAGCTTGGGGGAGTATGTGTTCTCACCGACTTTACATTCATGCTTGTGCTTTCACTCTGTTAGCCGGTGTTTACACTTTGCCACTGTATTATCCATGCTAGTTTCTTTTTGTTTTCTTGTTTTCTTGTTTTGTGTCCTTTTGAGAAAACCCAAAAAGATTTTTCTTTCTTCTTTTGCTTGTTGGGAGCTTTCCCGTGTAAATAGATTTATTTTTCTTCGTGTCAAGGTAGAAGATATTGGTTACAATGTTTATTGGTTCTTGCATGCTTACCTGTTTAGCTTTCAAAGAGCCATATTACTTTGTCTTTTCCTTTGTGTTTGCTTGTAGATTCAGCTTAGTCCAATGCGCTTATTATCGTTTTCATCGTTCGATCGTGCAAATGAAAGGCAACAATGATGATATATGATGAAGTGACTGAGACTGAAAAGCTGGTATGAACTATATCTATTTTGTTTTTGTAAATATAACTAGCTTCTCGACCCAGATTTAGCTTTGTTGTGAGAGAACCATGTTTGCAATGACAACTTAGAGATCATAGTTTCTGATGCCATGCTTATTTAGCTGAGAGCTTTGTAACATCCCAAATTTTGGAATGTTAATAAAATTATTAGATTGATTGGTTTTTTGTTTGAGTGATTGAAACTTGAGTGAAATTTGAAACTTTTCACGCGTAGGAAATTTTACGGTGAGGATGAAGACAAGACCTCTCTCTCTGCAGGATAACCACAAATGGTAGACCACCATGATAATCATCGATAGGTTATTTAGAATTGACTGCGAGACTGTCAGTTACGAAGACCCAGTAACAGAAGAAGCTTATATCAACAGAGGAACCCTCGATTTTGATGGAAACGTTATGAATATAACGGAAGAGCATCACCAGAGGAGTTAGTGTGAAGACTGTGAGAAGTCAGTTGCCAAAACCCCATAGGATCGTTAAAACATTTTGAGGGACCACTAATCTTTATTTTAAGTGTGGTAGCATCCCAATTTGCCGGAGATTGGATTTGTTAAAGGACCCCCAAACCCTAACCTTTCTTTCCAGCCTCTTTGAATCTCGAGGACGAGATTCTTTTTAAGTGTGGTAGGTTTGTAACATCCCAAATTTTGGAATGTTAATGAAATTATTAGATTGATTGTTTGTTTGTTTGAGTGATTGAAACTTGAGTGAAATTTGAAACTTTTCAAAAACTTTTGAATGAGAGGGAATAAAATGACTTTCCCCTTTTTCCGGTGAATTCAAATTCATCCGTTTAAAATCAATGAGAGGAGATAGCATGACTTCTTCAACTATAAAGAATTTGAATGAAGGTGGCATTTGAATTTCTTTCGATTTTTGTTTTGCAATTCTATTTTTTCTCCACTCAAGAAATGCCAGGAATAAATTCTTGCCAAGCAAGAAAGAGAGGAGGAACATGACCCTCCAAAAACCAGGGGCATTCATTGAAATATTTTGAGCCAAGAAAAAAAACAAAATTTAATTTGAGAAAATAATTGCAAAAAGAAATAATGCTTTTAGGGATTTTCTGGAAAAACATTTTTTTTAAGTTTTTATTTTGGCCGTCGAAAAATGTCTATCATTTAGATTTTATTTTTGTGATAATTAGTATATAGAAACTATTTATTCCGAATTTATTGCGTTTCCTTTTTAATCGTTTACTTTCCGGTTTTTGAAGATAGGAAAGAAATCTCATTTATTTGGAAACTTTGCTCTGGCCCATTAAGACCTTTCCAAAAGTTGGCTCGACAACTTCTTCTCCTTCCTCACGTAACCTTGCGAGGACCTTCCATCCATGGCCATGGTGACACAGAGAATAATTTCCCTTCCGATCTCCCTCGTCCTTCCATCCCGGCGCCTCCCGAGCCCCTATAAATACTCCCCTCAACCTCCTCTCCCCATTTTTCCCGTAGCCCAGCCCCTCCCCTCGTCGGAACACAGCCCCCACCTCGCTGGAGTTCGCCTCCAACAGGAACTCGCCGGAGCTCTTGCTGCTCCCTCCCGTCGCCCCCACGCCCCACCGACGCCACCAACCTTCGGCCCGAGCCCTCCTCCATCGCGTGGACCCCTCCACCACCTCGGCTGGCCACCGGAGCAACCTTCCTGCCGTCTTCTCCAACTCCGGCGACTAACTCCACTCACATTCACGAAATCCCGTATTGCAGTTTTTTCAGAAAATTGCAATCTTAGAAAATTCATATCTATTAGTCTATAACTCCGAATTAGGTGATTCTTTTTGCCTTGGATCAAAAAATTTATGTAGTTTCTGTAGATATATAACTTTCCTATGTTTGAAATTTTAAAATTTGAATTAGATCAGATTTAGTTTAAACCTTGTTTTGCTTATACCGGGAGTTTAAAATAGATTTTAAATTAATTCTTTTTGCTCCTATTTCCTATTGGTCATATATTTCACTAGTTTAAGTTTCAATTTTTTTTAAATATTTTTACTTGGGTTTTTTACCAAAACAGATTATGTTTTAGTTCTTTTAGGACTATGGTTATTTCTTTTTCTATAATTGTTTTTAAATTATTTTATTTTATATTTCAGAAAGTTTATATTTTGTTTCTGTTAGTTAACAGTAGGTTTTCAACAATTTTTTATTTTTATTTCTATTTGTTATCATGAAATCAATTCTAGTTCTCTAATAACTTGCAATTGATTTCTCTACTGTTTCAACTCCCATTTGAAAATACTTTCAAAATAGTTTTATGTAAAATAATTTATTTTATCTTGGTTAAATTTATATCTTAGTTCTTTGTTATTTAATGTTTTATTTTCAGTTAGAAAAAAAACTATTTAGTGTTTGATGTAGTAGAAGACTCCTAGTTTTAGTTGAAGTTTCTTTCGGATTCTAATTCGCTCTCTCTTTTGTTTTGATTGCTAGAATGATTGCTAGTATGAGTGCTTACGTGAATGTTATGGTTGTTATATAGATTTCTTCTGAGAGTGACGAGTAGTCTATCAAGTTATTCCTCGAGAACGAAAATTCTTCTTCATCAACATCACCAGGCAAGTAATTTGATCATGTATCACCTATGTTTTATGCATCGTAGTTCTACCATCCTATGCCCAATTGCATGCTGAGTAGGTACTTGGAAATTATGGTTACATATTGTAGTATCATGTGGTAGGCACCCAACAACCCCGTTACTTGGCTCGGGACGACAAATTTCATATTGCTATGCTTGAGTAGACGGGATTCAGGTTGAGAGTTTATCACGAGTGATGCGAGAATAATTTAATAACCAAGACCGGTTAAGTCAAGACTTTTCAAGACCTCGTGATGCAATGCAACTCTGGGTGAAGGACAGTTCATCGGCTCCTTGGAGAAACCAGTGGATGACCCGGGATGCTGGAGACGTGCCATGACATCTTGCGGAAAGCTTCACCCAGGCTCAAAGAGACGGGCGGATATTTTAAACACCCAAGGTTTACCTGCACAGCCACAAGTCATTATGGGCTCTGGCTTGGTTGGACAACGCGGTGACTCTGGACAGGCGGTGCCAGCAGATGTAGAAAAACGGTAGGATTTGGATGGGCACCGACAGGGATTCAGAGGGACCCGTCGAAAGACCATGTTTTGATCATCCGGTCTTCAAACACCCTGAAGTGCGAGGACATACACGGAGGCGATCAAATCTTGTGGGGAACGTGTGCAAAACTTTGCATAGTACTGAAACCTAATCGATTAGCCGTGTCCACGGTCATAGACAACTTGAGCCAAAGGAACTGAAGTTATCTGAAATTCTCAACACAAATAATAATATGGATGTGGGTATTGTTGACAACATGGGTACGAGAATTGGTTGGTGGAACCATCTCGTTAACAACCAACAATATAGTAACATTTTGCTTTTAGCCCTCTCTTGATGTAGGAGAAAACCTTGCTTTTCGCTAAAAACTTACAGCCCCACCTGCCACATATGCATATAGAATAGATGATTACTTTTTCACCTCTCTCTTATGTGACTTGCCGGCATATTCAATATGCTGACCTACACAGCTGCAACGTCTTATGTTGCAGATATTTTTCCTCGACGAGTAAGAGTACGATTCACGGTTACGGTCCGCACTCAATTTGCTGTTGGTGTTTATTGGGACTCCACTCCCTTGACTGTTTCCGCTGAGATATTTAAGGTATATATCAGTTTTACGCTATTTACATGTGATTGCACTTTGATATATACATTGATGTACTGTGTGTGCCAGCATACTGATCCAGGGATGGCACAGATACACAGAGGCTTGACTCGTTTTGAGTCAGGTCGCTACAAGCTTATAATGGTTTGTCTTGATTGCCAACATAGATTTTTGAGATGACTATGATATAGTATGATAGGATGGTATTCTCCTTTGAATGTTTCAAGTGGCTTGACTTGGCGCATGTTCATGCATGTAGTTGAAACAAAATCAACATAGCCTCTATGATGTTCGTGTTCATGGTGATTTATATCCTGTTCATGCTTGCATTCAATGTTAGTCAAACTCATTGCATCTTGATGACTGTTGTCGCTCTCTAGTTGGTCGATTCCCAGTCTTTTGCTAGCATTCACTTGTACTAACCGGAATACTGCTTGTGCATCCACCTCCATAAACCCAAAAGTTTTTCCATGAGAGTCCACCATACCTACCTATTTGCGGTTTCTACCTGCCGTTCCAAGTAAATTTGCATGTGCCATTCTCTAAACCTTCAATAAATAATTTGTTTTGCATGCCCGAACCGCTCATGTGGTGAAAGAGGGCTATTGGTATCTTCCATGCTAGGAGTGTTATCCTCGACATGTGTTTATTCACAGTCATTCACGAGAAAGGGGCCGGTAATTGGAATGCCCAGTTCCACGCTTAAATGGAAAACATAACTGTAAAACAAGACTCCCCCCGGATTGATGTTAGTATGGACGGTACCCGAGGATTCGGCTAGCCGTGGAGTGTGATTGATTGGTGGTGGGGGAGTTAAAACTTTACTTTTCTGTTTGGGAACCGCCTATAGCATGAGTAGCATGGAAGATATTGAGAACTCTTGGTCATTGTGTTGACAATGAAAGCATGCCAACCAAAATTATTATCTCTGTTTTCAAAGCTTGAGCTCTGGCACCTCTGCAAATCAATGCTTCCCTCTGCGAAGGGCCTGTCTATTTATTTTCCTGTTGAGTCATCCTCTTATTTTATAAGCACCAATTAGAGAGCACCTCTGTCATTTTTATGCTTTGCTTTTTATTGATATTGAGTATGACTATGACTGGATCTTCGTTGCTATGAATTACAATGTTTAGTCAGCCCATGATCTTTGAAAGTGCTCTGCATTTATGTTTTGCGGTCTCAGAAAGAGCTAGCGAGATACCACCTATTCATATTGCTTCATGCTTGTTTTGATTGAAGTGTTGGTATTTGAAACTCATTATTATTTGCTCGTTAGCTGATTATGCCATTGATATTAGTTTACCGTGAGACCTTTGTGTCACTTGCTTATGTGGTTAACTTGTGATATTGCTGAAATTCTGGTTATGAGTTAGACATAGTTGCAACAACAAGATCAAACAGAGTTTGTCAAAGTTTTTTCTTTCTCTCTCAGTTTATCAACAGAGTTGCTTGAGGACAAGCAAGGTTTTAAGCTTGGGGGAGTTGATACGTCTCCATCGTATCTACTTTTCCAAACTCTTCTGCCCTTGTTTTGGACTCTGATTTGCATGATTTGAATGGAACTAACCTGGAGTGACGTTGTTTTCAGCAGAATTGCCTTGGTGTTATTTTTCTGCAGAAATCAAAGTTCTCCAAACGTCTTGAAAATTTACGGGGAGCAGTTTTGGAAAATAAGAAAAATATCTGCGCCAAGTTCCACCACAGGGGGTGGGCCAGTGGGCCACAAGCCCTGGCTCCGCCACCACCCCCCTGGTGGTGGTGGGCAGGCTTGTGGGGCCCACACGGCTCTGCCGCCCCCAACTCCAGCTCTATAAGATCCCTTTCGTCCCAGAAAAAATAAAAAGAGAAGTTTTCGTCGCGTTTTCGATACGGAGGTGCCGCCACCACCTGTTCTTCATCTGGAGGGAAGATCTGGAGTCCGTCTTGGGCTCCGGAGAGGGGAAATCGTCGCCATCATCATCATCAACCTTCTTCCCTCTCCAATTCCATGAAGCTCTTTGTCGTTTGTGAGTAATCTATTCGTAGGCTCGCTGGGCGGTGATGAGTAGGATGAGATCTATCATGTAATCGAGTTAGTTTTGATGGGGATTGATCCCTAGTATCCACTATGTTCTGAGATTGATGTTGCTACTACTTTGCCATGCTTAATGCTTGTCACTAGGGACCGAGTGCCATGATTTCAGATCTGAAATTATTATTTTGTCACCAATATATGTGTGTTTTAGATCCGATCTTGCAAGTTGTAGTTACCTACTATGTGTTATGATCCGGCAACCCCGGAGTGACAATAACCGGAACCACTCCCGGTGATGACCATAGTTTGAGGAGTTCATGTGTTCACCAAGTGCTAATGCGTTGGTTCGGTTCTTTATTAAAAGGAGAACCTTAATATCCCGTAGTTTCCTTTTGGACCCCGCTGCCACGGGAGGGATGGACAATAGATGTCATGCAAGTTCTTTTCCCTAAGCACGTATGACGACACACGGAATGCATGCCTACATCGCATTGACGAACGGGAGCTAGCCACATATCTCTCCGTGTTATAGCTGTTGCATGATGAATATCATCCAAACAAATCACCGACCCATTGCCTACGAGTTTGTCCTGCTGCTGCTACTACTGTTGCTACCACTGTTGCTACTGTTGTTACTTGTCTTGCTCTGCTGCTGCTACTACTGTTGCTACTGTTGTTACTTGTCTTGCTCTGCTACTGTTGCTACTGATGTTACTTGTCTTGCTCTGCTGCTACTGTTTCTACTACTGTCGCTTGCTACTGTTGCTACTTGCTACTGCTGTCACTACTGCTTTTCCTTGCCGCTGATACTGCTCGTTACACTGTCGTTACTCGCTACTTTGCTGTTACTACTTTGCTTGCAGATACTAATCTTTCAGGTGTGGTTGAATTTGACAAATTCAGCTGCTAATACTTGAGAGTATTCTCTCACCTCCCGTCGTGCGAACCAACAAATTTGGGTTGAATACTCTACCCTTGAAAACTGCTGCGAAGCCACGCGCTGGTGGGCCATCAACAACATTCTTCTAGTTTCGTTGCCGGGGAGTGCTAGCAGCATTCTTCTGGTGCCGTTGCAGGGGAAGGTTTGTTGTCATCAACATTCGTCTAGCCATCGCCAGAGATTGCAATCAGGCCCCCCTGCCTTGGCTCTCAAGCTTCCCGATCTTCTCCCGTTACGGAAAAAATCTTTTCGGGGATTTTCTTCCGTTTGGAGTGTGTTTCAAAATCTCCTCTGAAAGGGGTCAAAAACATGGAAAAAACAGGAACTGGCACTTGGCACTGAGTTAATAAGTTAGTCCCAAAAAATATATAAAAGGCATGCAAAACATCCAAAGTTTGACAAGATAATAGCATGAAACCATAAAAATTATAGATACGTTGGAGACGTATCAATACACCTCAAGATACAAGTGGTCCCATGACAAGAGCCCGCACACGTGCCATGGAAACCCAGGTGACATCTCTTCTTAACGAATATCCCTTGGATACAAATGGAACGTGTGTGCTACCTAAAGGAGAGACTCTGTGCATACTCATTAATCAATTTCAAGGCCTTGAAGGCACCATAGGACTGGATGCAAGGACGAACAGCGAAGATGACTCGGGGAAGGAGAATCCCCTAGGTGCCCGGAACCTCCGGACTGCCTGGAACTTCTTGTGCCCGGAAATTCTGGCCCAAGCTCAGCCACCGCAGACGCCCCCGTGACAACCTTTGGTTCAGCTCGGAACCTGCCCGGACATAGCCCCGAAGTTTCGCCCCCTGTATATCTTCGGCGCCTCGACCTGCGCCAACACTCTGTCCGCCCCAGAAACTGCCCGGGAGTCGCCCGGAACTTCCGGCCTGCGTGCGTGCAGAAACTCGGGCCCAACAGCCCATTTACCCCTTCGGCCCTCTTTTCCGACCTAGACTATAAATACCCTCCCCCTAGATTCATTCTAGGGTTAGCTAATGTTTAGACAACTCGTTGTTGAGCTTAGCTCCATCACTATCCCTCCCTCCCCTTGGAGACGCCCTCCGTGTGAAGAAGATCCATAGTGATGCCAAGGCCCCTACTCTAGGGAAGATCCCATCGTGGATGCAAGGCCCCTCTCGTAGGGAAGACTATGGTTACATGTATCCTTCCTTTGACTTTGGATCTTGTATCCCCATGTGTTTATGTGGACCTAATGGATGTGTGATTTGAGGATTGTTCTTGAGTTCTTGTGTTTCTCTTAATTTTTGCCTCTCTTTCCCCATCCAAGTGTGAAAAGATCGACCATCGCGGGTGTGCCCTGTATCATAATGGTATCATGAGCCACATTGATTCACATCCTCGAGCCTCATCTCCCACTTTCTAGCCAATTTTTATTTGATTTGACCTAATTTCGAAAGTTTCCCCACAAAAATAGCCATACCAAAATTTCTTGAATTCGTTCAATTTGAAGAGATTTTGTTGATTTGAATCCGTGGATTTTGTTGTAAACGAATGGATCTAGCTTTCCTTCTAGACTCCTCCATCAATTTTTATTTTTATTCCACGGGATTTGGGTTTCTCTCCACGTTTTTACGCCCCAAACCCAGATCTGGAATCTACGGTTCATCCCGCCACCTGGAACTTCCGTACCCCGGAACCTTCGATGTCCCCGAAACTTCCAGCCTAAGCAGATTATTTATGCTTTGTTAAACTGCACCTTTTCCATTCCGCTTTCTTTTCGCCATTTTTATTCCGCAACCCTTTTGCATTTGAGATTTTGAGTCGCGAGAACCGCCACTTCCTATGGTGTCTCGGCTACTTAGGAGTGGTACTACACCGACACCGCCGCTCATCATCGCCCCGAATTGTCGTCACTGACTCTTCATTGGCACCTCACTGTAAGCACAGACGGTAACCGTGACGACACATTCTATATATACGCTTGCCATTACATTGTTACCCTGGGCCTACTTGTGTAACTTGCCTATCGAGACATAATATCATCAACAAAAGAAAGAGAAGCAAAGCTTTTAAGCAAGTGCAAAGAGCAATAGCATCGCCATCTTGCATATCAAATTTAATCATCTTGGATCACTTGAGCGAGAGACATTGTGCCTCATACATATAGAAAAAGTCGGGAATAGGAAGACAACGTGTTTTGTTAGGTTGTGCACAAGTTCGTATCACGCCCATTTGAGCAATTGTGCTAGCGTCTCTCTCGTGTTGTGCAAGGCGAGCGTTTTCGTGGAAAACCACATTTTCTACTCATATTTTGGTTGCACGACCCCACTTTTTCTATCCCTGTGTGTGTTTCCGTGTATACTCTTTGCTATTGATCTACCTTGTCTTACTTGTGAATTTGCGAATCTATTTCAACATTATTGCTTCTCACCGTCGAATTTCTTGAATTTTGTGACACCAACCTAACCAAGCTCCTCCAAAAGCTTTATTTGTGTAGGTGTGAGAAGGACAATCCTCGGTACCAATTCTACTATTTCCATAATTGCACATTGGGTGATCTTGATCCATTTTCAACTTTTGGATCACTAATTGATATTGTCCTCCCACTATTCCACTTATATGTGCCTTGAGTGCTATGGATAGGTCCATCTTGTCAAACCCGACCTTTGAGGAGCAAGACGACGACGAGAACAACTACGTGACCAAACTACACTTCTTCGCTGCCCAAAAGGGACTTCACCAAATTCATAATGCCATGAACGACCGCATCGAGCAACTCACAACCGACATGCGTGAATCCGAGATGCGCGCGAGGGACTACATCGACGACAAGCTTTCAAGCCAAATACAGAAGATCCATGCATTGATGGTGAACCGCACATCCTCTACCTCTACTTCATCAAGGCGGCACCACTCAAGTCGCCACTCCGTCGAGTACTCTTCCGGCACAAGTTCTCCACGAGCTCGACATCATCAACATGATAACTGTCATCACAACCAAGCTTCGGACAATCCATTCCATGACAATAGATCTCAATATTGACTTCGTGAGCGTGATCGACATCACGAACAAGAACAAGAAGCTTTGGAGCAAGCACATCTTCAACAAAGCTATGAAGATGACCGGTCACACGAAGAACAAGCGCTCGAAGCTCAACGTGCTCTACGCGAAGCCACACGCACTATACAAGAACGCAACCGCCAAGAGCATGAAGCACATTACGCACTACGGCATGCCCGTCAAGAAGAAGACGTGCACCAAGAGGAGCACCAAGAGCTATGACATCCTGTAAGAAGACCTCGACAACAACCGCAAGCACGTCAAGATGAGAAAGTGGTTGAACAAGCTCCAAGGCACGCCCAACAACACCAAGTCGATAATAACTTCGAAGACCATCCGCCAATACAAGGGTAGCGCCAAAACAACAACCAAGATGAGCATCGCATCGGCAATCTCAAATTCACCATGCCTAAGTTCTCCGGAAGCAATGACCCCGAAGACTATCTTTCATGGGCACTCAAAGTTGACAAGATATTCCGTCTCCACAACTTTGATGAAGAGAATAAGACTGCCATGGCTTCTCTTGAGTTCCAAGATTATGTTCTCATTTGGTGGGAGCAAGTAACAAAAATAAGAAGAGAAAAGGGTGATCCTCCTATCACCACTTGAAACCAAATGAAGGACCTCATGTGAGCCCGCTTTGTGCCTACTCACTATAGCCATGACCTCTTCAAGAAGCTTCAAATACTCAAGCAAGGCACCAAGTCAGTAGAAGAATACTATCAAGAGATGGAAAATGGCCATGATACAAGCAAATGTCAAGGAAGACGAGGCGCAAACAATGGCGTGTTTCTTGAATGGTCTCAACTACCAAGTCAAGAAAATCGCGGATTTCCAACCCTACACCTCCTTACTCGAGCTGGTACATCAAGCATCAAAGGCGGAATGTCAACTGCAAGATGATTACAAGTACTCCAAATTCTCTTACAAGACTTCCGGTTCAAATGCCCAAGTTTCTACGACTACGAAACCTTCCACAACAACCGATGACATGTCCAGTTTCAAAGACAAGATGCCTTCGTCAAGCAGGACTTCTACAACAAGCAACTACAAGCAACGAGCTTCATCCTCTACTACGACACTGGATGCCAACGTTAAGACAAGATCCATTAAGTGCTTCACGTGTCAGGGCCGAGGCCACAAGACCTATGAGTGCCCTACAAAATGCACCATGATTCTCCTAGATGACGGCTCCTCTGACTCTAGGAGTGATGGCGAGATGGAAGCTTTGGATAATGTGGCCATACACCGACAAGTGAATGAAGATGAAGATGAAAAAATATATTGTGACAATGATTCGAGCCCCACTCTCGTTATCTCACGAGTGCTGACTCTTCAACAACATCATGACGAAGACCAACGTTGCCACATCTTCCACACCAAGGCGGACGTTCAAGGAAAATCCGTCAAGGTCATCATAGACAGTGGGAGCTACCACAGTTTGGCGAGTGAGGAACTTTGCTCCAAGATGCAATAGGTCAAGCATAAACATCCACGAACCTACAAAGTACAATGGTTTAGTTACTCCGTCACACTCCAAGTTGACCACACCATGCAAGTATCTTTCAAGGTTGGAGCATATGAAGATACATCGGAGTGTGATGTGGTTCCCATGTCCGTATGCCATCTTCTAACTAGAAGACCTTGGCAATTCGGTTGTGGTGCCATCCACAATGGACCGGCCAACCACTATAGCTTCAAGATGAAAGGCAAGGAATATGTGCTCCGACCAATGACAACAATCCAAGTCATCGCCGACAAACAAAACACAAAACATCATGCAGATGAAAGTGAGAGAGCGATCCACCTAAAAGAGAGTGAGAGCCATAAGCCAAAATTGAGAGGCTCCATGATGAGAGACAAGAGAGATCTAGTTCTTCTAGCCACCAAAAGAGACTTGAGGGATGTGAGTGAGAGCCCATCAACCGTTCTTCACTTTGTACTTGTGTGCAAAGATGAGGTCGTAAGGACTAATGCTTCACAACATCTACCTCTTGTGTTGTCTCGTCTTTTGCAGGAATTCCAAGACGTGTTTCCTGACGAGTTACCTCCGGGACTACCTCCAAAGCGAGGGACGGGACATCGCATCGATCTCATACCCGGAGCACTTATTCCTAACAAGAAACCTTACTGCGTCAACCCCGAAGAAACTATGGAGATACAAAGACAAGTCCAAAAACTCCTAGATAATGGGCATGTTCGTGAAAGCCTAAGCCCTTGTGCGGTTCTGGTAATTCTCGTTCCTAAGAAAGATGTAAGTATGCGCATGTGTTCGGATTGCCGCCCTATAAATGCTATCACTGTTCATTATAGACATCCTATACCTCGCCTTGATGATATGCTTGATGAACTTAGTGGTGACACTATATTCTCTAAAATAGATTTGAAGAGTGGCTACTACCAAATATGCATAGAAGAAGGTGATGAGTGGAAAACTGCATTTAAAACTAAATTTGGCTTATATGAATGGCTAGTGATGCCTATGGGCTTATCCGAAGCACCAAGTACTTTCATGTGTGTTATGCACTATGTCTTACGTCATCTCGTTGGTGATTGTGTTGTGGTCTACTTTGATGACATTCTTGTTTTTAGCAATAATCTAGAGGAGCATGCTTAACATGTTCGGGAAGTATTACAAGTCCTAAGAAATGAACAACTTTATGCGAACATGGACAAATGCACCTTTGGTGTTGAAAAAATTGTTTTTCTTGGGTTTGTAGTTTCTTCTAAGGGTGTGCACATTGATAACGCTAAAATTGATGCTATTAAAACTTGGCCCACACCCACAAATTTGCAACAAGTGCGTAGTTTCCTTGGCCTAGCCGTTTTTACCGTAGAATTGTTAAGAATTTTAGCACCATTATGTCTCCTCTCCATGCTTTGAGCAAGAAAGATGCACCATTTCTCTGGGGACCATCGTAAGACACCGCTTTTAATGAGCTTAAAAACATGCTTACTCACGCACCATTGCTTGCCTTACCCAACTTTGACAAAACGTTTGAAGTGCATTGTGACGCTAGTGGTAACGTCATAGGCGGTTTGCTCATGCAAGATAAACGCCCAATTGCTTATTTTAGTGAAAAATCCTGGGGCGCTCAACTTAATTATCCCATCTATGACAAAGAATTGTATGCTTTAGTGAGAGTCTTGCATGTTTGGGAGCACTATTTAAGACCTCATGAATTTGTCATTCATACCGATCACGTAACATTGAAATACCTTAAGGGTCAAACTAAGTTGAACAGGCGACATGCTAAATGTAGTGAATTCATTGAGTCTTTTCCTTATGTTATTAAATACATTAAGGGTAAAGAGAATATAGTAGCCGATGCGCTTTCACGCAAATGCATGCTTGCTACGCAACTTGAATTGAACGTGATTGGTTTTGAGCATATCAAAGATTTATATGAGCATGATACATTCTTTGTGTCCCATATGCTAAATGTCATACTAAACCTTGTTGGGAAAATATTACATGAAAGATGGCTATCTTATGCATGCTAACAAATTGTTTATTCCCGAGTCTTCTCTTCATTTGTTACTTTTGCAAGAAGCTCACGGTGGAGGACTAATGGGTCACTTTGGAAGCGACAAGACATATGCCACAATATCCAACAAGTAATTTTGGCCAAAGATGTTTCGTGATGTTGCACACTTCACCAACCGTTGCTCGACATGCCGCAAATCTAAGTCCAAAGCTCAATCTCATGGTCTTTACATGCCTCTTCCTACCCCTTTCCAACCATGGGAAGATATAAGCATGGACTTTGTGCTCAGTTTGCCTAGATCTAAAAATGGTCATGATTCTATGTTTGTCTTTCTGGACCGTTTTTCCAAGATGGCTCATTTCATTCCATGTCACAAGATAGACGATGCTTCACATGTTGCAAATCCATTTTGTAGGGACATCTTGAGACTACATGGCATCCCCAAGACCATTGTGTCGGGCCGCGACGTCAAGTTCCTTAGCTACTTTTGGAAGACTTTATGTGCCAAGCTCAGAACCAAGCTCCTATTCTCCTCGGCCTATCATCCACAAACCGATGGGAAAACGGAGGTGACAAATCGGACGTTATCAACTCTCCTACACATGTTGATCAAGAAGAACCTCAAGGCATGGGAAGATTGCATCCCCATCACCAAGTACACCTACAACCGTGCACGACACTTCACCACCGACAAGTATCCTTTTGAAGTGGTCTACGATTTTAACCCATTGTCCCCATTGACATACTTCCGCTACCACTTCAAGAGCGAGTGAACATGGACGCAAGTGCACATGCTAGCTATATCAAGAAGCTGCATGAAGAAACAAGGCACACGATTAAACATCACGTGGAATGCATCACCAACAAGTGCAACATCAACAAACACCCCATGGTGTCCAACCCGGTGAATGGCTACACCTTCGCAAGGAATGCTTCCCCAATGAATGCAAGTCCAAGCTGCTACATCAAGCGGATGGCCCTTGCAAGGTGTTGGCACGCTACAACAACAATGCCTACAAGATCGACATTCCACACGACAAGTACAATGTGAGTGACACATTCAACGTCAAGGATCAAGCTCCATTCCATGGTGATGAGGAACTTGATCCGAGGACGGATCTTCCCCAAGGGGTGGACATGATGCGGAGCATCCTTCGATCATCGCCATTGATTCACCTCAAGCTACAAGTGGTCCCATAACAAGATCCCATCGACGTGCCTTGGAAACCCAGGTGACATCTCTCCTTAACGAATATCCCTTCGATACAAATGGAATGTGTGTGCTACCTAAAGCAGAGACTCTGTGCATACTCAGGCATCAGGTTAAAGACCTTGAAGGCACTGCAGGACTGGACGCGAGGACGAATGGGCAAGATGACTCGAGGAAGGAGAAGCCCCCAGGAGCCCGGAACTTCCGGCGCCCGGAACTTCCGGCCGAAGATCAGCCACCACAGACACCCCGCGACAACCTTCAACCCGGAATCTGCCCCGGACACAACCCAGAAGTTCTAGCACCGAGAAGCTTCGGCCTGCTCGGAAGTTCCGGCCCCTGCTCATCTTCGGCGCCTCGACCTGCGCCAACACTATGTCCGCCCCGGAACCTGCTCGGAAGTCGCCCGAAACTTCTGGCCTGCCTTGGCACAGACACTGAGGCCCAACAGCCCATGTACCCCTTCGGCCCTCTTTTCAACCTAGACTATAAATACCCTACCCCTACCTTCATTCTAGGGTTAGCTAATGTTTAGACAACTCGTTGTTGAGCTTAGCTCCATCACTATCCCTGCCTCCCCATGGAGATGCCCTCCATGTGAATAAGATCCATAGTGATGCCAAGGCCCCTACTCTAGGGAAGATCCCATGGTGGATGCAAGGCCCCTCTCATAGGGAAGACTATCGTTACGTATATCCTTCCATTGACTTTGGATCTTGTATTCCCATGTGTTTATGTGGATCTATTGGACGTGTGATTTGAGGATTGTTCTTGAGTTCTTGTGTTTCTCTTGATTTTTGCCTCTCTTTCCCCCTCCAAGTGTGAAAAGATCGACCATCGCGGGTGTGCCCCGTATCAGCGCTGCACTAGCCAACATGTGTGGCACCCTCCACATAGGCATCACACAAGCCAAATATCATAGCAAAAAAGAGTGGCACTTATATGTGGCGCCTTCCTGTTAGGTGTCACACATGACAAATGGTGTTGCGCCATTCACATAGGTGTCACACAAGCCAGATTTCACAGGAAGAGAGATTGGAACTTGAGATAAACATATAACATTTTGACAAAAATTTCCATTTGAACCAGAGAGTGACAACAAATAACAAGCTTAATAAAATTTCCATTAGAACCAAAAGCTTGATTTCATAGTAATACATGTTCATGAATGAGTTAAACCAAAGACAAACATTGCTACTAGTTCAACAACTTAAAACACACACAACACTACTACTCCGTTCATCACGTCTTGCTGCCTCATCCCCTCTTAGAAGGTAGCTTCATTCTCACAACCGGTTGCGGGTCCTCCAACTCATCGTCATCGTCATCGTTATTGTCAATACCTCTCATCCATGTCACATCTTCTGTCATACGCGAGCCCTCGGAGACCGGCTTCTTTCCTTTGTTCATATAGTCCCCTGGTGTGAACCTCTTAAATCCCCTCCTAGGCTTCGACATGTAAGCAGAGCGTTCGAAAGCCTCCAACGTCATGTCATCCTGAACCTTCAATATAAAAACTTCAATATGAAAATGGTATTGTCCTCATTTAGCATGGTATGAAGAGTTGAAAGTGCAGATTCTATGATGGGTATGGCATACCTCTCGAGAGAACACATCATCCTCTAAATGAGCTGTTGAGGTAATGTCACCATCGTCCATACGAGCTCCCGATGTATTTGAATCGTCTAGAGTATTCCTATGGGATGAACAGGATCTCGACGGTTCTCAATATTCGGGGTCATGATAACCTAAAATGTTGCATAAGTGAGGCAACTTCTGGCCATGTTTCTGTAAGATTGAAAGATGAATGAGATATACTCCCTCCGTCCTAAAATAAGTGACTCAAAAATGACTCAGTTTTGTACTAATTTTAGTACAAAGTAGAGTCATTTTTGAGTCACTTTTTTCGGGACGGAGGGAGTAGAATGTACCAAATGTTGCATTGATCGGCAAATTGTGAATTATGACACAACACCTTGATGAAAAGTCAAGTGCAGATTCTCCCTTTTTTCCTCTATGTATTCTGTCTAGAATAGCCTCGGTTTTATCAGCTTGTTTCTTGATCTCTTTGAGCTATGGTCACACGAAAATGACATGTAAGACAAGCAAAGATGTGTAGTAATGTTCATAGATAACATAGGGGAGCACACTTACCACAAAGTTGAGCACTGGAGCAAAAGGCGTTTGGTACCCTTTGCGAATTAGCTTGTTGTATTCGCCATGGGTAAGTTCATGGAATGAAGTGCGATCTTCCAATATGTCCTCGTGAAAAGCCGGCGGCCAAATATCCACTCGAGTATTCTCCTGAAACCATCTGACGTAGTTGTTGAATGCAAGTGGACAATGCTCGCAGACCTGGGTTCCTGGCATACTCCTAGCTTCCTCCACACTTTGCTCGAACATGGTGACATACTTCTTACGATGCTTATTCCAATCCTTGATATTTCGCTGCCTCCTCCTATCCAACCTACTTATTTACATACCTCATTATTAGTCGCTCCACACTTAGCTCAAACATAGTTCTTTATTGTGCATGCTTTGTTACCTGTGAAGTTGTGCGTCAGTGTCCACCCACTCCGGCGGGTGACCCTGAAACAACCCAAATTGATCCAACACACTATGCGGGAGATGAAACTCAACTGCCCAATTGCATATCAGTGGGCATCACATTAGCCAGAGATGTTTTTCCTGCAAGCATATTGGATTGAGCTGGAACGTATGTGCATCACCAAAGCTTGCCCCAACACCATATGGCTGCCATTCCACCTACAACATAACAAAATAAGGCACCATTCATTTTTTTCCTTTCATTAAGGGAGTCATGTGAGTGATGTTTACCTGCTCGGCGGTAGGCGAATCCATCTCGTTGGTGTATTGCTTGTACAAGATATTCACATCGCTCTTCACCTCCGATACCACCTCCCACTTGTAAGCCCAGGTGGGAAGCCATACATGGTTGTCGTGGTCATCCGAGTCCTTGAACGTTACCTCTCTAGGGCGTCCAACAAGAAGGCGTTCCCAGCTCCATACCGAAAGTAGGAGCATACAACCGCCAATTCCGCCATCTCTTGTGGACCTACGACAAGCTTCATCCAACTACAAGTAAAGACAAACATGGATCAGTTAAGGGCAAAAGTATAATCCAAACAAAAGCTTACTATGAACAATTTATTACCTGACGGTACAAGCAGGCCAATGCGGCCGACTCCTAGCTGAACTTGTGGTCGAAAACTGTCAATGCCTTCAGCCACACCCATTGAGCATTCTTGCCACATCCGCCAGCGAAGATAGTCCTAGAGATAACATACCACATGTACAAGCGAGAATAAGTCTAGATCACAACATCATTGACGTCCTCATGACAATGAGGAAAGTTGGTTGCAATCAAAGTGAAAGGAGCGCCAGACGGGACTCTATCTTTCTTCCATCCATCTTCTGCCTCCGCCTCTGGAGGTGACATACCAATAAGGGCCTCCATTTGTTGCCGCCAGCCCTCAGAAT
Organism: Hordeum vulgare subsp. vulgare; assembly: GCF_904849725.1. Lineage (NCBI taxonomy): Eukaryota > Viridiplantae > Streptophyta > Magnoliopsida > Poales > Poaceae > Hordeum > Hordeum vulgare. Next base: position 307,771,166 of record NC_058518.1, read on the forward strand.
CAGTGCTCATACAAAGAGGCTCCCCCTCGACTCGAAGTGCGGTGATCATGGAAACATCTTGAAGAGTCACGGTCATCTCTCCGGTCCGGAGGTGAAAACTATGGGTCTCCGGCCTCCACCGATCAATAAGTGGAGTGATTGACGCAATGTTCAGGTTGGGCGTTGGTTGGCTCACAAGCTGAATGAATGGAAGGAGTCATGTCATCTCGATGTATGGTGTGTATCACTCCTCATAAGACATGACAGTCGATGCCTCGTGAGACCGAATCTTCAAGGACATAAGCTTCTGCAAACATAGAAGTGATATGATTACGGTTTGATATTTCTAAATAAATACAATATATTTGAAGATAATAGTATGTTGTAGTTACCATCCCCTTCTCCGACATCAAGTAGGCCCGGTGTTCAACGTCATAGGCATCATTCAAAAGCCACGCCATCCTACATATTACCAAAAAATAAGCATCTAATATATATTCATCTAAACAATCATACAAGAATACTCATTTAAATAATCATCTACTCATATAGAAATACTCATCTAGCAAGTGTGGATCAAGGCCTTCTCAAGCAATCCCTAGAAAATCAACAAGGTTGATTGGCTAGGGAGAGAGATCGGGCTAAAATGAGCTTCTGGAGCAACAATGGAGCTTAGAGAGGTCAAGGGTGAGCTCAAGGAAGAAGGAGATGCATTTATATAGTAGGTGGGGCAGATCCAACCATTACCCACCTACCACATAAATGCACGAGTGGTACTACCGCTCAGCTCCTCACCAACCACGGTAGTGCCCGGGGGTACTACCGCGCCACCCCCTCCGTGGGAAAGTATGCGAGAAAAGGTCCGTCAGTGCGGTAGTACCGCCCTTGGAGCGGTAGTAAAAAACTACTACCGGTCTTGGGGCGGTAGTACCGCACCTGGAGCGGTAGTAAAAATTTACTACCGCTCTGAGAGCGGTACTACCGCTGTGCCAGCGGTACTACCGCTTACCCTTTTTCACATAGGCAAGGAAAATACAATGGTGCTCCATTGAGGCTAAAATATGGGTGGGTGCATGAGGTGTGTGTGTGAAGATTCCACCCAAACCTTTCCGACGCGGACCCCCTCTTGGTACGAAGACTTTCCTATGACTCAAACTAGGAAGAGAAATGCAGAACAAAATCCGTCTTCGAGATCCTCCGAGGGGCGTCGAGTCATCTTGTGCCTAAAGGAGAATATTCTGAAATGCTCAGGTCACAACATTAGTCCGCACAACAATTGTCATCAATCACTAAAACCACTTAGGAGAAATATGCCCTAACAATCTCCCCCTTTTTGGTGGATTGATGACAATGTTGGATTTGCACAAAGATATAGAGATAGGCATATGCAAACTTCAAAGATATCACAAGGGGGCTAGTTTCCTCTGGGTATGTGCATACCAACAACTAACCACAGAGAGAACACTCCCCCTAGATTATATAGACTAAGCCATCCTTACTACATACGTACGAGAGATGAAGAATATTGAAGCATGGCAAAGCATGTGAGCAAAGGAATACTGGCACAAGATACTATGTCTCACAGGTTAAAAATAAAATGATAAAACTAATAATACTGAGACAGAAGATAAGCAAGATAAAACATATATCTCACAATAAGATAGGATCTGACGACTTAGTCTCAACCATAAAGAAAAAGTAGCGAACGAAAGCAACAAAGTTTTCTCAAACCAACACACCAGAAAAACTAGAGAACGAGCAAATCCTACGCTCTCGCCCCCTTTGGCATCGAAACACCAAAAAGGCACAGAGGATCCCTAACACCCAGGTGGTAGAAACATCAGTCGGTGTCCTCCTCATCACGATACTCCTCATCGGAGCCATCGTAGGTGTCCTCTTCCTCCTCAGATGCAGCCCACTGAAGATGATGCTTCTCCATCCATACCGCCTCGGGGGTGATCCCAGTCTCAGAACCGCTGGAGAAGGGTATGTCAAGCTTCCTCATGATCAACTTGTCGCGCTGGCGACTCTCCTTCTGAGCAATATGTGTGTTGTACTGGCCCTTGGCCTGCATACAGAACAGGGTCTTCATCCTTTCAGTGAGCCGTGTGGCCCAAGACGGTGCCGCAGCTGTGTGGGAACCCTCACCCTGTCTAGGAGCCTCTGGAGGGGCCTCATCCTCAGCGCCTGGCGGATCGTCATCAGAATCCCTGGGGGCAGCCTGACGAGAGGAGGTGTTGGCCCATTTGTCTTTCTGACGCAGCTTGATGGGCTCATGGTGGACCCAATCAGGAGCAACAAACTCAGCCCCAGGGAAGAGCTTTGGTCCAAGTAGCCTTGATAAAATAGAAGAGGTAGGGACTGTAGATTGGGACCTTACGGTTAATGACTGCAGAGTAGAGTTCGGTCCACATGACATGAGAAACATCAAGGGGCTGACACTGATGATTCTTCGCTTTCTGACACAAGAGGAGCATGTCTACCAGGTAGGAGTGCACCTGGTCCTTGTTGCCAACCCTGGGAAACAGTGTGTTGCAAAAGATCCGGTGCATCACATCCAAGAAGGGGTTCATCACATAGGATACCTCGCCAGTGGGGGTGTGCTTCACAAAGAGGTACAGGAGCAGCTTCTCCTTGGGAGCGGCTTGGGCCTTGGCATGGGGGCGCAAGCCAACAGCAGTAGTGAGGCCCTCATCCCTGACCTGAAGAAGATCCATGAAGTCTTTCCAGGTAGCAGTCAACTGCATTCCATTTGTCATCCAAGTCATAGTGCGGGCGTCATCATGGTGAAAGTACACTGTAGCAAAGAAGTGAGCTACAATGGAAATATCAAAATCCTGGTGCAACGAGATGAGGTCTGCAATCTGAAGTTGCTCCACCATAGCAATGGCCTCCCCAAAATAAGTCATGTCCTTCCTCAAATGTTCAAGATCTATCCACTGCACCAGGACATAGAGGTTCTTCTTTGATCTGAGCACGTCTTCATAAATTAAGAATTGATCGCGAGTCCAAAACTGTTCACCGCGAGGGAACTCCTCCCTATTGCTGGCATATGGGTTGAGCTTGCGACGGTGTTGGAACTCGACAAGCGGCATAGTGTTCCAGTTGACTGAGGGCTTCTTTGGAGCAGGCTTCTTGAACGAGCGCTTGGGGGCATTGGAGCCTTCAGACGGATCAGAGGAAGGTCGCTTGGAGCTGGCAGTGCAAGACGGGTTGGAACGACGGGAACCACCACCTGGGATACGCAAAACAACACACAACACACAAAACACAAAAGAAGGGAGAAACAAGTCAAGGCAATGAACAAGAACGACCCAAAACCTCATAAAACAAAATAGATTAGTGGGTGTGCACAAAGGGGAGCGGTAGTACCGCAGGTGGAGCGGTAGTAAAATTTTACTACCGCTCGACAAGCGATAGTACCGCTCCTCGAGCGGTAGTACTGCTCCTCGAGCGGTAGTACCGCGCCACGAGGGGCGGTAGTACCGCACGGGACGGCCTAATCTCAGATCTAATCAATTTTGACAGGGAAAAACTTATGAAGTAGACATTGAAAACCATATCTCTGGATCCTAAGCAGGCCTAGGCACACACACCACCTATCTTACCCAAAAAGCTACCAAGAACCCCCAATCACGATGCCATGAGACCATATGCCCTATCCCTAGAAGGAATCAACGAACAAAGCATAAGATTGCGGATGAGGGGCAGTACCGGTGTCCATGGCGCGTGGGGAAGAGTCCCACCGGTCGGAATTGGAGGACGATGGCCGGATAGGGAGATCTGGCGATGCCCTAGGGCAGTTTTTGAGGAGAGGAGAGAGAGAGACAGGGAAGAACTCGGGGCAGATGGGGAAAAAGAAAGGCCTTCCGGGCCTTTCAATAGTCCCCTGGGCGAGGCGGCGCGGTATTACCGCAGTCATCGCGGTAGTACCGCTCTACGTGCGGTAGTACCGCGCCCAGAGCGGTAGTAAAAAATTAGTACCGTGCTCGGGGCGGTAGTACCGCATGGTGAGCGGTAGTACCGCTCCCCCAACGCTAGTAAAATTTTACTACCATGCTGGGGGCGGTAGTACCGTGCATGAAGTCACAAAAATGGCCAAAAAGAGCTCTCTACTCCTTAGGTGGTGAAAAAACTTGATCAAGCCAAGAGAAAACAAAAAACGAAAACAAGAAAGACACACTGAAGAGAGAGAAACAACACAGAGACTCCAGGGGAGAGGGAGGTGGCCTAGGCCACCAATGTTTGAGGCAAATGGTATGACACCGCGAAGAATTATCCTTGGGTTCATGACCATATCTCGTCTTTGAAGCACAAGTGCCATTTGGTGATGGCCAAAGTGAAAGACTTGATCGATTTATGCATAATGGGGGGAGGGAAAGTTCATTGAGAGAACAACACTCCCCCTATGTCCATGCCTACATCTAGAGCAAGATGTAATGTAGAGTGAGGTACAAAGTGCCTAGTTTCAATCCACATTACTCGAATCAATGATATTTAGCTCATGCCTTAACTCCCGGAACCTTGCTTCATCTAGGGGCTTAGTGAAAATATCTGCAAGTTGCTCTTCGGTGTTGATGAAGTGAATCTCAATATCACCTAGCTTGATATGTTCACGAATGAAGTGATGGCGAATATCAATGTGCTTGGTATTGCTGTGTTGAACGGATTGAGAGAAATCTTGATAGCACTTTGATTGTCACATAGGAGAGGCACTTTGTCATAGGTGACACCGTAGTCCTTTAAAGTTTGCCTCATCCATAGCAACTGGGCACAACAACTTGCAGCTGCTACATACTCAGCTTCGGTGGAGGATAGTGATACACAGTTCTGCTTCTTGGAAGACCAACTTACCAATGAACGACCAAGGAATTGGCATCCTCAAGAGGTTGACTTCCTCTCCACACAGTCGCCTGCCCAATCTGAGTCAGAATAGCCTACTAGGTTAAAGTTTGCTCCTTTGGGATACCATAGACCAAAGTTTGGGGTATGAGCCAAATATCGAAAGATTCGTTTAACAGCCATGTAATGACTTTCCTTTGGTGCAGATTGAAACCGTGCACAAATCACTACACGCAACATGATATCAGGTCTAGATGCACAAAGATAAAGGAGGGATCCAATCATGGAGCGTTATACCTTTTGATCCACTGCTTTACCATTGGGATCACTGTCAAGCTTGCATCGTGTTGGCATGGGAAACTTGACCGGCTTGACATCCTCTAGCTCAAACCTCTTGAGCATGTCTTGAGTGTACTTGGCTTGTTTAATGAAAGCCCCTTCTAAGCCTTGTTTGATCTCGAACCCGAGGAAGAACTTCAACTCACCCATCATAGACATCTCAAATTTCTCGATCATCATTGCAGCAAATTCTTCATTGAAAGATTCGTTAGGAGAACCAAAAATGATGTCATCAACATATAGTTGGCATATGAACAAATCCCCTTTGACCCTCTTAGTAAAAAGAGTGGGATCAATCTTCCCAATTTCAAACCAACGATCTTGTAATAACTCAGTAAGATACTCATACCACGCACGTGGGGTTTGTTTAAGGCCATAGAGTGCCTTATTAAGTTTGTACACATGATTGGGGAGCTTGGGATGTTCGAACCCCGGGGGTTGTTTGACATATACCAACTCATTTAAAGGACCATTAAGAAAGGCACTTTTCACATCCATTTGTTGTAATTTGAAATTATGATCAGAAGCAAATGCAAGCATCATGCGAATAGATTCTAAACGAGCAACAGGGGCAAAGGTTTCACCGTAGTCGATACCCTCGACTTGGGAGTAGCCTTGAGCCACCAATCTTGCCTTGTTTCGAATCACAATCCCATTGGCATCTTGCTTGTTTTTGAAGATCCATTTGGTCCCGATGACATTATGTTCCTCCTTTGGCCTTGGCACTAAATCCCAGACTTGATTGCGCTCGAAATTGTTGAGTTCTTCATGCATGGCCATAAGCCAATCTTCATCATCGAGCGCTTCCTGTACCTGTTGAGGTTCACAATACGAAACAAACGCGTGATGCTCACAATAATTCCAAATTTGTTGACGAGTGGATACTCCCTTTTTCAAACTGCCAAGTACATTCTTCATAAGATGTGACTTGACTCTCGGCTTGTTCGCAATCTTGGCTGCGCGACGCTCCAAGAGTTCTTCATTGGATAACTGGGGAACATCGACTTGATTGCTTTGTGTGCCCTTGCGTTTTGATCTTCCCTTGGCACCAGTACCCCGTTTAGGCGCCGCAGAAGGGAATTCAGGGACAGCATCCTGATCAACTTGATCTTCGTCTTGAGCGGGTTCACTAGTTTGTCCTTGTTCTTGTAGTTGCTCTTGATCTTGATCTTGTGCTTCTATTTGGTCTGGATCATGTAGTTGCACTTGATCTTGATCTTGAGCCGGTTAGGAACCTTGGGTGAGTGCTTGTACTTCATGGGGCACATCACCATCTTTAGGCACTTGGTCTTGATCTTGAGTTTGTTCAACTTGTTGAGGGTCTTCTCTTTGTTCATCGGAAGCGTGTGGGACTTGTGGGATGATGGCTCCACTTGAGTAGAGCATTGTCCTTCTCCTTCGGCCACAAGGGGTTCCTCAATGGGGAGTATTTGACCAATCCCCATTCTTCTTATAGCTTGGGGAGGAATTTCATCACCTACATCACATAGACCACTTTGCTCCACTTGGGAGCCATTATTTTCATCAAACTCCACGTTACACGTCTCCTCAATGAGTCCGGTGGACTTGTTGAGGACACGGTAAGCATGAGAGTTTGTAGCATAACCAACGAAGATGCCCTCATGTGCTCTAGAATCAAATTTAGCTAAACGTGCACCTTTCTTGAGAATGAAACACTTACACCCGAATACCCGGAAGTACTTGAGATTGGGTTTGTTTCCGGTGAGAATCTCATATGGGGTCTTGTTCAAGCCTTTGCGGATATAGAGCCGATTTGACACATGACATGCTGTGTTGATGGCTTCGGCCCAAAAGTTATATGGAGATTTGTATTCCGCCATCATAGTTCTTGCAGCGTCTATCAGTGTCCGGTTCTTCCTTTCCACCACACCATTTTGTTGAGGGGTATGTGGTGCCAAATATTGATGTTTTATTCCCTCATCACCTAGAAACTCATCCAAGGTGTAGTTCTTGAACTCGGTGTCGTTGTCACTTTTGATCATCAAAATCTTTGCTTCATGTTGACGTTGAGCTTCATTAGCAAAGTTGATAACAGTCTGTTGAGTCTCACTCATCCTCTTGAAGAAATATACCCAAGTGTATCTTGATTAATCATCAACAATCACCAAGCAGTACTTTCTGCCCCCAAGACTATCAAATGATGGAGGACCGAAGAGATCCATATGAAGGAGCTCCAACGGTCTCTTAGTGTAAATGAGAGTCGTTGGACGATGAGCAGTCTCATGGATTTTTCCTTCAATGCAGGCACTGCAAGCACGATCTTTGGCAAAACTCACATTTGTTAGTCCACGAATATGGTCCCCTTTAAGGAGACTTTGCAAAGATCTCATATTGACATGGGCTAGTCGGCGATGCCAAAGCCAGCCCACATCAACTTTAGCCATTTGACATGTCGCAGTCTTAGTGGGTCGCTTTGAAAAGTTCACCACATAGAGACCATTTTCGACATGTCCAACATAGGCTACTTTAAGAGTCTTGCTCCACAAAAGGACCACAGTATCAAGATTAAAGAATGTGGAGAAGCCCATGATTGCAAGTTGACGAACCAAAAGTAAATTATAAGCAAGGGACTCAACAAGCATGACCTTCTCAATAGATAACTCTTGAGAGATGACCACCTTACCAAATCCCAATACCTTTGACAATGATGCATCGGTGAATTGGACATGGGTGGGCATAGATGGGGAAGGATGCACATCCACCACTAAGTCCTTGCTTCCGGTCATATGATTTGTTGCTCCACTATCGAGCAATAATGACACCCCTCCGGAAGTAAACTCCTGCAATAGATCAAGGCTTGGTTTTAGGTACCCATTTTTGAATGGGTCCTTTAACGTTAGAGACAAGGGTCTTAGGAACCCAAATAGCACATTCAATGTACTCATAGTAAGAACCAATAAATCTGGCATAAACATGCCCATCACCAGCACGACATAAAACATAGGAAGGATTTAGTTTGCCGACCGTGTTGGTAGGAATGGTTTTGCCCTTCTTGATGCTCCCATTTTCCACCTTGTTCCTGTTCACCTCTGAGTCCCTTCGCCCTCTTTGACAAAGATGTCCATGAGGGTGGGGGATCTGTTGTTCCTGTTCTTTCTTTTTCTCTTAGACTTAGATGTAAGTCCAAGCCCCTCCTTTCCTACCACACCCTTTTGATTGCTCAAAAGGTCGTTCAGGCTCTTATTGCCTTGGATGCATGACACAAGGCCCTTCTCAAGTTTAGCCTTCAACTTGGCATTTTCCTCCACAAGATGTACATGCTCACAACAAGGGTTAGTTGTACAAGCATTATCAATTAAAACAAAAGGAGGACAAGTAGATATTTTCTTGGTAAGATTTGCTTGAAGTTGATCATGAGACTCTTTCAAGGAGAAATGACTACCTTTCAAGGCCTTGTGAGCCTTGTCAACTGTGTCAAACTCCATTTTGAGTCTGTCATGGTCAACCCCAAGAGCATCCTTTTCAGACTTAAGCATACGAGTAAGAACAGTAGCATGATCTAGTTTCTTTTGCAATTTAGCGCAATCATCGTTGTATGACTCCTCAGGAGCCAAACGAAGAGTGCGCTCTGTTTCTAGAGCAATAGAAGGTTCAGCAATCTCATCGGCATAGTCACGACTATGACCTTGCATCTCGGAGATGGTCTCCTCATGAGAGTCGATGAGGTCATTAGGCTCACCCAATTGTTCCAAAAGGGCAACAAAGTGCCTCTTGGTTTCTCCTTTGATAGTACGCAGAAATTTGTCAAGATCATGCCCATTAAGTTCCACAACATCACTATCATCAACACAGTTCAACAATGAGGGAGCACTAGTGATGTTGGTCTTAATGTTGGGTGTTACTTGAGTGATACCTTTAGCCATGAGGCACTTGGCGATGTGATTATCGTTGGGGGCGTTGAAGAGGGACACCTTCTTGGAAGAAGGAGTGGCAATGGCGACAGTCGCAGTTGCCACCATATCATCATCATCATCATCATCATCGGAGGGGTACTCTTCAAGTGCCACCATACCCTTTGGATGGGGTTTCTTGACAAAGTTGTTCTTTCTTGGGAATGACTTTGTTTTGTCCTTGCGAATGAGCTTGCCTCCGTTGTCTTCCCTCTTCTCATAAGGACATTCCGCCACGAAATGGCTCACATTACCACAATTATAGCATGTCCTCACTCGTTGCTTGGGTTTGAACCCACTTGAGTTGTTCTTGGCGAAGTTGGGTCTTGAGTTCCTCTTGTTGCCCGAGAATTGCCTTGATGCAAGAGCTATGTGCTCGTGATAAGCATACTTAGTGTCTTCAGGGCAGCTCTCCTCTTCTTCATCCTCCTCTTCTTCTTTAGAAGCAGCCTTTGCCTTCAAAGCAAGGTTAGGTGAAGCTGTCTTTGACCGAACTCGAGCAAGTGCATTGTCAGCGGTCTCGTTCATGATTGACATTGCAATGAATTCATCCAACACCTCACTAGAAGACAACGAGTGGAAATCTGGTCGTTGGCTAATGACTGATGACATGGCTTTGTTGAAAGGCATGATGGCCTTAAGAATCTTGTGCTTGGCCCATGTGTCATCCACATCCTTGCTCCCATGATCCTTGAGAGCAACAGCAATAGCACTCACCCTCCGATAGAGATCACGAGGGTCCTCATCTTCCTTCATTACAAACTCATCAGCCTGATCAAGTATCACTTCATAGTTTGACCGTTGAATGCTAGAGCTTCCCTTGTATAGCACCATAATGTGCTCCCAACAGTCCTTGGCCAGAGAGAAGGGGCGCAAGTGAGGAAGATCTTCAGGCAGTACTGCGGACTGTAAAATGAACAATGCGGAGTGATTATATTGATTGTCCGCTTCTTCTCTTGGAGTGAGGTTGCTTGGGTCATGAGGATAGTAGCCTTGCTCGATGATTCTCCATAAGTTTATTGAGTTGTGATTCAAATGAGACTTAATAGAAAACACCCAGTTAGCAAAATCACCCTTAACAAGCTTAGGAGGAGGACCAACAGGATTAAGACGCGGTGTGGGAACAGGTCCTCCATAGACCATGGGAGGTGGAACTGAGGCATAGGTTCCAGTCCCATCCTTTTCGTGAGATGAGGAAGGTCGCATACCTTTAGCCGCTTCCTTAGAGGAATTGGCCTCCGAATCGGTGATGGTGGGTTTAACCACTAACGCCGGTTCGGGTGGACTTTTAAATCCCTCAATTAATTCTTTAAGCATGGTCTTGACTTCGTTCGTCAAGGACGTCTTGAGGGCGGCCATGGCCGTATTCAAGTCGTCCCTTATGACCGAAGTCAAGTCCATGGCCTCGGGTTGCCCATGGGGAACTCCCTCTTCGCCTTCCATACTCTTCGGGTGGTGAAACCCTTAATAAAGAGACGTGGCTCTGATACCAATTGAAAGGATCGATATGGTTGACTAGAGGTGGGGTGAATAGACAACTACCAATTTTTAGCTTTTCTAAATAAATATGGAGTAGCAATCATAAAGGTTCACTAACATGGCACTAGGAGGACAACCTATATGATGCTACTTAGTAACGAGTAACGAAGCACATAGGAGATACTCTACAACACCAACATATACAAAGTAAAGGTAAGAGATAACCACAAGTGGAACCGATGAAGACGAGGATGTGTTACCGAAGTTCCTTCCCTTTGACAGGAAGTACGTCTCCGTTGGAGCTGTGTGGAGGCACAATGCTCCCCAATAAGCCACTAGGGCCACCGTATTCTCCTCACGCCCTCGCACAATGCAAGGTACCATGATTCCACTATAGGTGCTCTTGAAGGCGGCGACCGAACCTTTACAAACAAGGTTGGGGTAATCTCCACACAAAGCTTGGAGGTTCCCACCAAGACCACGGAGCTTCACCACAATGGAATGTGGCTCCAAGGTGACCTCAACCGTCTAGGGTGCTCAACCACCCAAGAGTAACAAGATCAGCAAGGGATTAGTAGGGGGAATAAAATATCCTTTGGTGGAAGTGTGGATCAAGGCCTTCTCAAGCAATCCCTAGAAAATCAACAAGGTTGATTGGCTAGGGAGAGAGATCGGGCTAAAATGAGCTTGTGGAGCAACAATGGAGCTTAGAGAGGTCAAAGGTGAGCTCAAGGAAGAAGGAGATGCATTTATATAGTAGGTGGGATAGATTCAACCGTTACCCACCTACCACATAAATGCACGAGCGGTACTACCGCTCCTCGAGCTGTACTACCGCTGTCGTGGGTATAAGTCTGACAGTAGAAGTACAGGGTACGAAAGTATATGGGCAGAGCCTTAGACACGACGAGCATGTATGAGTTCGGACCCCTCTACGGTGGAGGTAAAAGCCGTACGTCTCAGTGCTCTCGGGAGCTTTGTGTCGAGTGTATAAGGGGATTACAGCAAGTGCCAACCCCCATACCAGTGGTGAAGGGCGGCTTATATAGAGTGCGCCGCTCTTCATAATGGCCCGATGGACAGGGGTGGAATAGTCGCGAGTAAACGTCGGTGTTACAGGTAACGTAAGCTTTAAATGCTAATTATGGTGTATGAAAACGTATGACCGTTGCCCTCCTGGGAGGTTACGATGTACAGAGTGGATTCCAGTCGGTACGTTAGATATGCTTCGAGTTAGTTTTTTAGACCGGTGTCTGCCAACGCGGAAGAATTTTGAATCGGCAAGAAATTAATCCGCTTTGTATTACTTCGATGATACTTGTTCTTTACATTGTCTTTGTCGGCGGTTACGTGTAGAAGCGCTTCAGTAGATCTCCATTCCATGCTCGCGGCTCGTCCGTTTCCCTGTCGAGGTTGTAGAGTCGATATGCTCCGTTGTTCAGCACCTTAGAAATGATGAACGGTCCTTCCCAGGCGGGAGCCAACTTGTGTGGTCTCTGTTGATCCACTCGGAGCACCAGGTCGCCTGCTTGGAACGTGCGGCTCCTGACGTGTCGTGCATGAAATCGCCGCAGATCTTGTTGATAAATTGTTGAATGGATCAGTGCCATCTCGCGCTCCTCTTCTAAAAGGCCCACTCCGTCTTGCCTGGCTTGCTCTGCTTCGGCTTCGGAGAAGAGTTTGACTCGTGGAGAGTTGTGAAGCAAGTCACTCAGAAGGACTGCCTCTGCTCCATAAACGAGGAAAAACAGGGATCGCCCTGTTGATCTATTCTGAGTTGTTCGGAGGCCCCACAACACCGAAGGCAGCTCGGTGACCCATGCGCCGGCGGCATGTCCAACTTCCCGCAGGAGTCGAGGCTTCAACCCTTGAAGAATGAGTCCATTCGCCCGCTCCGCTTGCCCGTTTGTTTGGGGGTGCGCAACGGATGCAAAATCCACTCGGATACCTTGGCCTGCGCAAAAACCTTTGAACCTGTCCGAGTCAAAGTGTGTGCCATTGTCGGTGATTATGCTGTGTGGAACCCCGTATCTGGCGATGATGTCTCTGATAAATTTGATGACCGTAAGAGCATCAAGCTTCTTGATTGGCTTGGCTTCAATCCACTTGGTAAATTTGCCGACTGCTACCAGCAGATGGGTGAATCCTCCTTGGCCTGTTCTGAATGGTCCGACTGTATCTAATCCCCACACGGTGAATGGCCAAGAAAGGGGAATTGTCTTCAGCGCGGACGTTGGCTTGTGGGACTTGTTTGAATAGAACTGACAACCCTCGCAACAGTCGACTATATCTTTTGCCATTTCATTCGCCTGCAACCAGAAGAAACCAGCTCTGAATGCTTTTGCGATGATCACCCTTGAGGAGGCATGATGACCGCAGGTTCCTGAATGGATTTCCTCCAAAATTAAATGTCCTTCCTCAGGAGAGATACAGCGCTGAAGGATGCCTGGAACACTTTCTCTATATAACTGGTCATCAATGACGGTGAAGGACTTCGACCTGCGAACGATCTGCCTAGCTTGGACCTCGTCTTCCGGCAACTCTTGCCTCAGGATGTACACAATGAAAGGCATAGTCCATTCAGGAATGACAGCTAGAATCTCCATGACCAGGTCAACCACAGCGGGAACCTCGACTTCAGTCTGGTCTGTTGAGCTCTTCGGTTGCACAAGTTCTTATGTAAATGGATCTTCTTTTACCGAGGGGGGGTGTAGGTGCTCGAGGCAAACATCACTCGGGACAGGTCTCCGTGTGGATCCAAGTTTCGCCAATTCATCTGCTGCTTGGTTTTTCAGTCGGGGAACATGCTGAAGTTCCAGACCTTTGAACTTCTTTTCGAGCTTCCTTATTGCATTGCAGTATGCAGTCATAGTGGGGTTCCTTACATCCCACTCCTTCATTACTTGATTAACCACTAGATCTGAGTCGCCATAGACCATCATGCGACGGACGCCGAGTGTGATGGCCATGCGCAGCCCGTAAAGGAGAGCTTCATACTCTGCTTCGTTGTTGGAAGAATCAAAATGGATCTACAACACATACTTGAGTTTATCACCTTTCAGGGATACGAGCACTACGCCAGCGCCGAAGCCATTCAACATCTTGGACCCATCAAAGAACATGGTCCAATGAGCCGAGTAGATGTGAGTCGGTTGCTGTTGTTCTACCCATTCTGCTATGACGTCAGCAAGAGCTTGAGACTTTATAGCTTTCTTGGCTTCGAACTTGATGTCGCAGTATAGCATCTCCATTGCCCACTTTGCCACTCGGCCTGATGCGTCCCGATTGTGGAGAATTTCCGACAACGGAGCATCAGATATGACAGATACCGAGTGGTCTTGGAAATAATGAGACACCTTCTTTGCAGTCATGTAGATCCCATAAATAAGCTTCTGATAATGGGGATACCTCTGCTTGGAAGGAGTCAGGACTTCGGAAACATAATATACTGGTCGCTGAACCTTGTACGCTTTGCCTTCTTCTTCGCGTTCGACTGTCAGAACGGTGCTGACGACTTGATTTGTAGTCGCGATGTACAAAAGAAGGGGTTCTTTACTGAGTGGGGCAGTAAGAACCGGCTGGGTGGAAAGCAGGGCTTTGAGGTCGTCGAATGCGGTTTGGGCTTCATCTGTCCACTCGAAGGTATCTGACTTCTTCATGAGTCGGTACAGAGGTAACGCCTTCTCACCAAGTCGAGCGATAAACCTGCTCAAAGCCGCTAGGCAACCTGTGAGCTTTTGTACGTCATGTACTCTTACCGGTCGCTCCATTCGAACAATGGTCCCGATCTTTTCGGGGTTGACATCAATCCCTCGTTCGTAAACGAAGAAACCGAGTAACTTCCCGCTGGGAACGCCGAATGAACACTTGGCTGGGTTGAGCTTGATATAGTACCTTCGTAGGTTGGCGAATGTTTCTGCCAAGTCAGTCAACAGGTCGGAACCTTTACGTGACTTGACTACGATATCGTCCAAATATGCCTCCACATTTCGACCAATCTGGACTAGGAGGCATTTTTGGATCATTCACATAAAAGTTGCTCCTGCATTCTTCAAACCGAATGGCATAGTGATGTAACAAAAGCACCCGAATGGGGTGATGAAAGATGTCTTTAATTCATCTGGACCATACAGACGGATCTGATGATAGCCCGAATAGGCATCAAGGAAGGATAAGCGCTCGCAACCCGCAATCGAATCAATGATTTGATCAATGCGGGGGAGCGGGAAGTGGTCTTTCGGACAGACCTTATTAAGGTGCTTGAAATCGATGCACATACGGAGAGACTTGTCCTTCTTGGGCACCATGACCACATTAGCGAGCCACTCGGAGTGGTGTACCTCGCGAATGAAGTTGGCTGCCAGAAGTTTAGCTACCTCCTCTCCGATTGCTTTTCTCTTGTGCGCGGCGGACCGACGCAGGCGTTCTCGGACAGGCCGAGCGGCAGGATCCACGTGCAGTCGGTGCTCAGCCAACTCCCTAGGTACACCTGGCATGTCAGCAGGCTTCCATGCAAAAATGTCCCAGTTCTCACGGAGGAATTGGATGAGCTCGGCTTCCTATTTTGGATCAAGGGTGGTGGAGATGTTTGTTGGGGCGGCGGTGGCATCCGTCGGGTGGACGCTTACTTTCTTCGTGTCTCCCGCCGACTGGAATGCAGACTCAGAAGCTGGCTTCTTTAAACGCATCAGGTCAGCGGGGGCGGTAAACTTCTTGTACTCATCCAACTCGAGTACGACCATCTGTTGGTCTGCAATTCTCGACCCCTGCTGCAGACACTCCTCGGCCCGCTGCCGATTGCCTGTGACAGTAATCACGCCTTTGGGACCAGGCATCTTCAGCTTCAAATATACGTAACATGGACGGGCCATGAAACGTACGTATGCCAGACGGCCCAGAATGGCATGGTATGCACTCTGGAAATCTACCACCTCGAATGTTAACTTCTCTTTGCGGAAGTTCTTGTCAAAGCCGAAAACGACATCCAACGCAATCTGGCCGAGTGATTTGGCCTTTCTTCCTGGGACGACTCAATGGAACTGCATACTGCTCTCGCTAAGCCTAGACATCGGAATGCCCATCCCCTTGAGAGTATCGGCGTACATGATATTCAAGCCGCTGCCGCCGTCCATGAGGACTTTGCGTAGCCTAACTCCTTCCACCACCGGATCGACGACCAGAGCTTGCCTCCGTGGGGTGGGTACGTGTGCTGGGTGGTCTGACTGATCAAAGGTGATCGCAGTCTGTGACCACTTGAGGAATGTGGGAGTGGATGGGGTTGCCATGTTTACCTCCCTGTTGACCAGCTTCAGTCGACTTTTGCTTTCTACGTCAGCAAAAATCATTAACGTTGCATGGACTTGAGGGAACGGATCCTCCTTGTCCTCATCATCTTGCTCGGTGTCTTTCCCACTCGGTTGTCCTTCATCGAATCCTTGGATCAGGAGGCGACACTGCCGAGTGGTATGTTTCGGCAATATGACATTGCCTTCTTCATCCGTCTTCGTGTGGATTGGACACGGTTGATCTAGGATAGAATTTCCTGACTGTTTCTTCTTGGGGGTGTACTTTGTTTCCCCTTGCCTTTGAACTTAGCGCTTGTAACGACTGTCGCCTCTGCTTGCGGAGTGGATTGGGCTTTCTGTTTCTGCTTCCGAGTGTTGCTCCCATCTCCGTCGGCGACTGACTTATGCTTGCCGCTACGTATGCGGTCCTCCTCTTCGCCATTTGCATAGCGCGCGGCTATCTCCATCATCTTGCTCATGGAGATGTCGCCTGTTCGACCAAACTTCAGGTATAGATCTCTGTACCGAACGCCTGCCTTGAAGGCGCGGACTGCTTGGTGTTCTGTAACGTTCTCCACCGTGTGGTAGAGGGTTGTCCAGCGCTGGATGAAATCGTGCAGGGGCTCGTTTTGCTGCTGAACACAGTGCTGAAGCTCTGTGAGACCAGCAGGGCATTTGCACGTACCCTCGAAGGTCCTGATGAAGACTCGGGACAGATCTGCCCAACTGTAAATGCTTGATGGAGCTAACTGGTTCAGCCAAGCTCGGGTCGAACCGTCGAGCATCAGTGGGAGATGTTTCATGGCGACATGGTCATCTCCGCCGCCGATCTGGACTGCCACTCTGTAGTTGTCTAACCAAGTTTCTGGTTTGGACTCTCCTGTGAATTTGCTGATTCCCGTCGCCAATCCGAAGTTGGGAGGGATGTCAGCTGAGCGAATGGCCCGACTGAAACACTCGGGACCAGAAACGACAGTCTTGCTTCCACTCGGACGGTCTCTATCGTGACCATCACGGTGGGCTCGACTTCTATCAACCTTCTTCTGAGTGATATACCCTCTTGCATCAGGCCTTTGATCACGCGCGCCACCACCCGAACGATGATCATCGTAATGCCGGGGTCCGTAAGGCCCGCTCCACGGAGGAGTACGCGAACGGCGACGATCTTCGAGATGAGACCGAATGGAAAGCGAATTCCGACTCGGGTCCCTGGAACGGCTGCCCCCTCTCTGTCGCTGGTGAGAGCCGGGACTGAAAACCGACCGATGTGTGTTCGCTTGAACGGAACTGTTGTGGATCTTGTTGTGCGACTGGGAGACCGCCGAGTTTTGCTACTGCGCCGTATGTAACAAGGCACGGATCTGCTCGATTCCTCTACCAGCCTCCGAATCAGTCGGCTGGAGAGAATCAGCGATCCTGGCGGCTGCAGCCAAGTTGAGGATGGGTGTACGGAACACCTCGACATTGCTCTGGCGAGTGCATCGACTGGAAGAACGAAGGTGCTGACGACGAGCGCCGGATGATTCTCCGAACTCACGCTCGTTCCGACCAGTCCCGGGGGACTTTCGTGGGAATCGGCCATAAGTACTTCGGCTGTAGGCCCGTGACCCTGATACTCAGAAGGTAGTTCAATCAGAACTGACTCCAAGCACTGGGATGACGGCGGGACCACAACCGATTCGAGCACCGCCACTTGAGAGGACATGTTCTGTCGCGCTAGGGCGTGTCGCACCCAACGTTGGAGCCGCGAGCGACCGGATCGCTTGTTGCGGCGCGTGACGGGGACGAAGATCGACACCGGGGTCAATGGCTGGAGAAGAAGAGCGTAGCTCCGCGATTCGGAAGCATCTCGATGTCGAGGGGCGCATCCTGAAGCCATGCCGAATCGTCGGTGATGAAGGAGAGTGCACCGAAGAGGATCTCATGACCCATGCGTAGATCTCCGTCGGATGACATGAAGAAAAGATGAAATCGGAAACTCACCGAAAGTCGCTTAGACGCCTACCCCACGGTGGGCGCCAACTGTCGTGGGTATAAGTCTGACAGTAGAAGTACGGGGTATGAAAGTATATGGGAAGAGCCTTAGCTACGGCGAGGATGTATGAGTTCGGGCCCCTCTACGGTGGAGGTAAAAGCCCTACGTCTCAGTGCTCTGGGGAGCTTTGTGTCGAGTGTATAAGGGGATTACAGCAAGTGCCAACCCCCGTACCAGTGGTGAAGGGCGGCTTATATAGAGTGCGCTACTCTTCATAATGGCCCGGTGGACAGGGATGGAATAGTGGCGAGTAAACGCCGGCGTTACAGGTAACGTAAGCTTTAAATGCTAATTATGGTGTATGAAAACGTATGACCATTGCCCTCCTGGGAGGTTACGATGTACAGAGTGGATTCCAGTCGGTACGTTAGATATGCTCCGAGTGGATCGCCGCCGACTGGATAATGGGGCGTCCTTAGTTCAGTCGGAACTGTCTAAGGGCCTTGCCCTCTATGAAGGGTAGTCCTTGGGTAGGACCTATAGGGCAGACCTATGACCCTACCCTGGGACTATATCCCCATCAACCGCTTCCCAGAGCGGTACTACCGCTCCTGGGAGCGGTACTACCGCTCAGCTCCTCACCAACCACGGTAGTACCGGGGGTACTACCGCGCCACCCCCTCCGTGGGAAAGTATGCGAGAAAAGGTCCGTCGGTGCGGTAGTAAAATAATACTACCGCACTGAGGGCGGTAGTACCGCCCTTGGAGCGGTAGTAAAAAACTACTACCGTTCTTCGGGCGGTAGTACCGCTCCTGGAGCGATAGTAAAAGTTTACTACCGCACCTGGGACGGTAGTACCGCTCCTGGAGCGGTAGTAAAAATTTACTACCGCTCTGAGAGCGGTACTACCGTTGTGCCAGCGGTACTACCGCTTACCCTTTTTCACATAGGCAAGGAAAATACAATGGTGCTCCATTGAGGCTAAAATATGGGTGGGTGCATGAGGTGTGTGCGTGAAGATTCCACCCAAACCTTTCCGACGCGGACCCCCTCTTGGTACGAAGACTTTCCTATGACTCAAACTAGGAAGAGAAATGCAGAACAAAATCCGTCTTCGAGATCCTCCGAGGGGCGTCGAGTCATCTTGTGCCTAAAGGAGAATATTCTGAAATGCTCAGGACACAAGATTAGTCCGCACAACAATTGTCATCAATCACTAAAACCACTTAGGAGAAATATGCCCTAACAAACTTATACAAATCTGAAAAATTTACAATATTATTTGGATAGAAATATAGAAAACGAAGGAGATTACCTTCTAGACTGATTTAGGGATTATTCACGGAAGAAATCCACAGATCTGGAGGATTTGGAAGAGAGGTTTGTGAGGAGGAGATGAGGCAGCCGCTGCCGGCCTCTCGGGAGAAGAAAATGAGTGGGGTGAGGGTGAGGGTGGGAGAGGGCCCGCCCGCAGTTGCATAAGTGACAGTGTGGCGCCTAAGCACTCGTCGCCACACATATGCAACGTGTGCGGCTAAGGCGTAACATTGCTAGGGGTGGGGTGGGGTCGGACGCCAGCGTGACCGGATGTGTGGCGTCTACGGCTAAGGTGTCACATAGTACAGTGTGGCGCCTAAATATCGGACGCTATATAAAAGGAACAGTTAAACAATTTTTTTCAAACACAGATCAATTTATGATTTTTTTGCGTCTTGATATCATATTTATCGATTTTGCCGTCATTTGAGGGATGCTGGTGCTCTCAACCAACGTTTGCTTTAGAGCAAGTACAATAGAGCTGAGTTAGCTGGATATAAGGAATAAACTAATATATTTTTGTTTAGTTAGAGGAAAGAGAAGAGGAGAGAGGAGGTAAGCGGGCTCTTAGCTAAGAGCCAGCTCTAGCACGTGCTTCTAGTCATTTTGTAAGTATGAAAGATGGACCATATAATAAAGAAATAGTATATTTTTGCAATGAACTATTGTACATATTGGCTATAACTTAAGTCATAGATGATATAATAATGACTTATCAACAGCTGGTTATACTATTATACTTGTTCTTACCGGCGAGGAACGAAAGGAAGACCGGAGAGAGGGATCACACGCGTACCTACCTAGACCAATCTACGATCTACACTTCCTTTGTTTATGCCTAGGCCGGCTAGTCCAACGGGCGAGACACCGTATCTCTCTGCCGGATCTTCTCCCCCCCTTGTGCCCGAAGCCAAAGCCCGGGACGCGACAGGACGGCACAGGCGTTATTCTGAAATTTCGGACCAAAATACTCGGCGAGCCTGTGGCTCCAGCGAGCCACAGCCGACCCCGCCATGGCCGGCTCCACCGCGGTGCTGGCCGCTATCCTGCTCGTCGACCTCGTCGCCTTCGGGCTCGCCATCGGCGCCGAGCAGAGCCGCCCCTCGGTACGCCCCGATCTGCGCTTCCTCTCTTTCTTCTTTTGGAGCTCTCCGCCCCAAGTGCCTAACGCCGCAGTGCTGCTGCTGTGTACCGTGCGTGGCGCAGGCGAGCCTGGAGACGGACGCGAGGAAGGAGTGGACCTACTGCGTGTACCGCCCGGACGCGGCCACCGGGATGGCCGGCGCCGCGCTCGCCCTGCTGCTCGTCGGCCAGGCGGTGGCCGCCGCCGCCAGCCGCTGCTTCTGCTGCGGCGCCGCGCTCCGCCCCGGCGGCGCCCGCGGCTGCGCCCTCATGCTCTTCCTCTCCTCCTGGTTTGTGCCCAAATCGATCCCCTCCCCCACTTCTCTCCTCTCCTTCCTTCCCTGCTCGAAGCCCCTCCTTGACCTCCACGTGAGACTGACGTACGGGCCCCGTGAGTCAGGTCCTTCCTCTTTTATTTTTGTTACCTACTACCCCCTGTCGAGGCCGGCCACCGGAAGCGAAAAGTCAGACAGTCGTGCGCAGGAAAGCGTGTCGGATCAACGATGGCTACACGAAACTTCCCACCACCTTGTTGTTGCGGAAACTTCCCCATTGATTAGACATGGCCACACGAAATTCTCATGGGACTAATGTGATTCATGCGGATGTTCTAACTAATCTAGTACTCCAGGCACGTAGAACAGTCTTTGGGCCTTCTCAAGAAAGAGGGACGTTTCCTTTGGCGCATTGTAGAAGCAGTTTGGAGTATCTGCGTGGTGCTCTTCAAGAAGAACTTGTGTGTACACAGTGTTTTTCACGTGTACATCATGCTTGATAGAGTATTTGTTTTCGAAAAAAAAATGCTTGATATTTGTCGAAGTTGCTACTCAGATCAGGTGGTTGTTTTGGTGGAAGACCGTTTCAGCTACACCTACATTTTTTATGTACTTTTACTGAGACCATGAGACACTAGATCACCAATAAGCTTTCTATGTGACCTATGTTATATCAAATCATTTTTTCATCAGCTTTTAGGGTTCACTTACTGCTTTGAAAAAATATTTGGAAAGCTCAGAGATATTTGCGGCCTTAACTGAAGGATAACACCGAAAAGCAGGCACCACTCCTTCAGCAATATGTTCATATTGGTAGTTGGAAATGGTCTTGCATTTCGGACACCTACCCCTGGTGCTTATTTTGAATTGGTCGTACACAACAGGAGTCCATTGCAGATTAAGTCATTAGCAAGAAAGCCGATCAATAGGTTTGTGTTGCCGACTTACTGGTCAAATAACTTAAGGATACACTCAGTCAGTTACTCAAGGAGCATCCTTTGGTTAATACTACTTCATGTCATAGTTTAAAAAACCGAACCCGTGATTGAACCGGCGAGGCCGCTGGTTCAGGTTTTACCGGTCGGACTGCCGGTTCACCGGTTCGATGTCTGGTTTTTTATACCATATAAGTAATACATTTTGTATACTAGTGCCGTACTAAATAGATGTAAAATACAATCATTTACTTAAATTTGACAAGAAAGTTGGCTAGCCAAGATGGTTATTGGTCCAAAGGTGCAACTAACATACATATATCAAGCATCCTGGATTTGAATTCCCTTTGACGCAGGTTATTTTTCTATTTTTGTGGGTGGCATTGGTTGAACCGCCGATTTTATACCTCCGGTTCATGCAAAAACCGGCTGGTTTACATGATTTTTTTCGGACCAATTGCAGGTCGGTCTTTTTAGCTTAAAAATCCGAGAAGGGCGCCGGTTCTGGTTTTTCCGGTCTGACCACTGGTCCGGTCCGGTTTTTTAAACTATGCTTCATGTTCTCATTTCTTATGTTTAGGGCTACCCTGTTGAGATTATTTTTATAGATCAACAAGCATTGCCCCGTGGTTCATCTCATTGTCTGAACAAAACCAATAGTACCCTGCGGGGTGTCAATCCAGCAAAAAGTAGCCAGGGTAACGTTTCTGAAGGCTAGATAATTTGTTGAATTTTGAGTAGGTGTCGCCAGGTTTTCGCCCCATAGCGAGTGTTTCGACGACGGGCACTCGCAGTGGGTTTCCTGGCGATGCTTTGAACTCGCTTTCCCCTATCTTGTCGTTTTTAAACTGTGTAGGACGGTTGTGTTTCCGTTATGGAAGTAATGGAAGGGGGTTATGCCCGGTTAAAAAAAGGATAATTTGTTGAATCAAGAAAGCTTACATGATGATTACAACAAGCCACTTAATCATGACTGCCCGGCTGCCACATTCAGCAGCTGCATTTAGCCCTCCACTCCCCAGTTATCTCCAGGTTGTCTTGAACAACTCCTAGGTGCCCAGCATTGGTCTAGAAGAGGCCAAATTGAGTTCTTGCAGATGAGAAGGCTTCTTCGTAGTGTCACAACTGATCCTTGGTCACTGCATCTTGGAATTTATCGAGACCATTCCTTGAAACAGAAGGAGTGTGAACCTTTATCCTTAGTTTCCACCACACCACCCGGCCGTAGATTCAATCCCTGGCCAATGTGAACCCAAAAAAGGCAGAGCTAAAGTCCCAGTAGTGTTTTACCATAATACAATCGATGAACCTATGTTGTATGATTTTCTGCTCATTGACAAGCAAATTTTCTTCTGCCTTTTCTCTTGGGATTATTCTTAGTCAGATATAATAATGTGACCATTTTATTGTAACTACTTGAACAGGAAGCCTTCTAATAACAGAAAATAAAATCTCAAAATGTCATAGC
Source organism: Hordeum vulgare subsp. vulgare (assembly GCF_904849725.1). Classification (NCBI taxonomy): domain Eukaryota; kingdom Viridiplantae; phylum Streptophyta; class Magnoliopsida; order Poales; family Poaceae; genus Hordeum; species Hordeum vulgare. Next base: position 307,794,094 of record NC_058518.1, read on the forward strand.
TTCACCTCCACGAGCTCACAACTACACCTGTCTCAAGGTTGTAGCAACTTTTTTCATCTTCAGATTAGATCAGTGCTTGCTTAATTAGAGCAAGTATTGACCATCAGTGAAATGCATAGTGCTTTATTAAAGTGTTTTTAGTGGACTTTTCTCACCCCCGTGTGGAAAAACCATACAATTCATGCAGGATAAGGAGTGGACACTGAACTTTTCGCTTGTTTTACTACACAGGCTGACATTCCTCATTGCCGAGGCGTGCTTGCTGGCTGGGCTGGTGCAGTCCGCCTACCACACCGGCTACCGCACGGTGATATTTGAGAACCCACCGGACTGTGAGACGGTGCGTCGAGGCACGTTTGGGGCCGGCGCGGCCTTTGCCTTGATCACCGGTGTGCTCACCGGGTGCTACTACTACAACTTCTCCAAGGCGCGGGTGGCCTACCAGCGCCCGGAGGCCGCCATCGGCATGAGCCGGTATAACTAGCTGAAGAGTGGTGACTGGTTGAGGAGGGTCTCTGTGAAGCTGCTGTAAACATTGTGGGAAACGATTCACCGTGAACAACCACAACAGTTTTGATAATCGTTGTGTTGCCATTCTTATATAGATTCCCGTCCCTTGTGTTGTGTCAGGTATTTTGTTCATGAAAAAAATTCACTCATGGTCCTTAAACTTGAGCCGTGCTCACTTCGATACCCTAACTTCAATGTACCCGAAATACATTCCCTTAACTTGTCAAAGGGGCTCATTTATGGTCCTATGTAAGGTTTTGTTGAAATTAGAGATGGGCCTTAGGCCCATAAAACAAATTTCAGAAAAATCTTCAAGGGTCCATGTAGGTGGTGGCATGACAAGATGGTAGGAAGTTTAGTCCCATCCCGCTAGTGGAGGAGAAGTTGGACTCCTTTATAAGGGTCTCTCTTCCACATGCTATTGAAAAGTGAGAAGAGAAGGTGTCCTCGCGCACTCCTCCTTCGCTGCCCGCCTCATCACGACGCGCCGCGCGCGGGTATGAGCCGAGCCGAGCTCATACCTACGCTCTTATTTTTGCCGGTCAGGAACGGAGAATACTTAACGGACAAGGCACGATCCGAGACGTCGGATCGTGGCTGTTACCGACTCGGACGTGGGTTTGCCCCCCGTCTCTCCAGCCAGCCGCCTTTATAAGCAGGCTATCGCCTACCCTAGCCGTCACGAGAATCAGATCACATCTGCGTCACGCGTTCGTTCCTCGACTGCTGCTGTCGTCGGCGACTCCGTCCCGTTTACCGCGTACACGGTCAACAGGAGAGTAGGCCTCCTAAACCTCGCCTCTCCGGTTCCTGTACGGGAGAAGGGCGATTAGGTTTTTGGGGAGCGATCACGCGACTGCTCGCCTCCGTCCGTCTGCTTCGTCTACGTTCGCGTCGCCCTCGTCATCGCCATGTCTTCACCAAGCGAAGCTGACCGTCTCGTCCGCGAGAAGGCCGAAGCCGAGAAGAAGGCGGCAGAGGATACTGCCGCCGCCACCGCTGCTGCTACGGCCAACTGGCCGATCGAAGGGTATGATGTGTTTGTCTCTCTCCTGTTTCTGTCTGCACTAGTAGTATTTCCTATATGCGTAGATGTGTCTGCTATATGCGTAGTACTTGCTAGTATACTCCGTGATCAGTATGTCATGAACCTAGTCAATGCCATGTTAGTAATTATTTCATGGATTAATCTGCTCGGAAAATTGCCTATTTACTCAACAATCCAAAAACCTAATATCTGTAGGAATTTTTCGAGTAATGGTTTTGCTGCTGCACTGAAACCGGATAAGTTTACCGGTACCTTTTTCAAGCGTTGGCAAACGAGAACCACCTTATGGCTCACAGCTATGAACGTGTTCTGGGTAGCCGGTGTCACTCCTACGGAAACTATCACTCCTGAACAGGAGAAGATGTTTAAGGAGGCCACCGTCCTATTGCTTGGAGCAGTCATTAGCGTGATCGGAGGTAAGCTGGTTGATGCATATTTACATATGCATGTTGCCAAGGACTTGTGGGAGGCGCTCGAATCTAAATTCGGGGCCACCGATGCTGGGAGTGAGATGTATGTTATGGAGCAGTTCCACGATTACAAGATGGTTGACAACCGTTCTGTATTGGAACAAGCTCATGAGATAATATGCATAGCTAAGGAACTTGAGGTTCTTAAGTGCAATTTGCCGGACAAGTTTGTCGTGGGCTGTATAATTGCTAAGCTCCCTAATTCCTGGAGGAACTTTGCTACTACTCTGAAACATCAGAGGCGTGAGTTCTCAGTAGAGGACATCATCGGCCATCTGAGTGTTGAGCAGAACTCGAGAGCAAAGGACTCCAATGGAAAAGCGGTGGAAAGCTCTTCTGCTGCCAATATGGTACATCAGAGGAACTTCAATTCCCACAAGCCCAAGGGAAAGAATTATGTCCAACAGAATACCGACTTCAAGAAGAAGGGAAAGAAGCCCTTCAAGAAGAATAAGAAGGGAGATGGCTGCTATACTTGTGGTTCAGAGGAATATTGGGCGAACAAATGCCCAAACAAGTACAAGAAGCCGGCGCAGGACTCCAAGTCTGCCAATATGATTGTGGGCAACAATGAAAGTGGTGCATCTGGGTACGGTAATTTACTTACTGTATTTACAGTTTGTGAGTCCACCGATTGGTGGGTGGACACGGGTGTAAATATTCATGTGTGTGCTGAATTATCATTGTTCTCTTCTTATCAGGCTACCGGTCGCGGATCCGTATTGATGGGGAATGGCGCGAATGCTTCTGTTCTTGGTGTTGGCACGGTCGATCTGAAGTTTACTTCGGGAAGGATCGTGCAGCTGAAGAACGTGCAGCATGTCCCCGCCATCAAGAAGAATCTCGTTAGTGGCTCCCTTCTGTGTAGAGAAGGGTTTAAGTTGGTATTCGAGTCTAATAAAGTAGTAGTTACGAAATATGGACTTTTCGTTGGAAAAGGTTATGAATGCGGAGGTCTGTTCTGCCTTTCTCTTGCAGATTTTTGTAATAAAGTCGTGAACAATATTCATTCGAGTGTTAATGAATCTGAAGTTTGGCATTCACGTCTTTATCACATAAGTTTCGGTGTTATGTCGCGGCTAGCAAAACTGAATTTAATCCCAACTTTCACTTTAGCCAAAGGTTCTAAGTGCCATTCGTGTGTGCAAGCAAAACAACCTCGCAAGCCTCACAAGGCTGCAGAGGAGAGACACTTGGCACCATTAGAACTCATACATTCTGATCTTTGTGAGATGAATGGTGTGTTGACTAAAGGTGGAAAGAAATACTTCATGACATTGATAGATGATTCCACTAGATTTTGCTATGTGTATCTGTTAAATACTAAAGATGAGGCTCTACACTACTTTAAAATCTATAAGGCAGAAGTTGAGAATCAACTTGAAAATAAAATTAAACGAGTCCGGTCTGATTGTGGTGAAGAGTACTTCTCAAACGAATTTGATTCATTTTGTGCGGAACACGGCATTATTCATGAGAGGATGCCTCCCTATTCACCCCAGTCAAACGGGGTTGCCGAGCGGAAAAACCGTACTCTGACTGATTTGGTTAACGCCATGTTAGATACATCGGGTTTATCCAAGGCATGGTGGGGGGAGGCTATATTGACCGTGTGTCATGTCCTGAATAAAGTTCCTACAAAAGATAATGAGGTCACTCCCTACGAGGAGTGGTCGAAGAGAAGGACGGCGCTCTCGTACTTACGTACTTGGGGCTGCTTGGCGAAAGTCAATGTACCGATCCCCAAGAAGCGTAAGCTTGGACCAAAGACTATGGACTACGTTAATTTGGGATACGCTAAGAATAGCGTAGGCTATAGATTTCTAGTAGTGAAATCTGAGGTACCTGACGTGAAGGTCGGTACAATAATGGAGTCGACGGATGCTACATTCTTTGAGGATATATTTCCCATGAGAGATATGCAAAGCACTTCTAGACAAGAATCTGAGATAACTCCTGAGCCTGCCATTCCTATGAAATACTATGAACAAACACATGATGAAAATCCTGAGGAGGATGACGAGGAAGCCCGTGGTAGGGGCAAGAGACAAAGGACTGCAAAGACCTTTGGTGATGATTCCTTCGTATACCTCGTGGATGATAATCCCACTTCTATTTCAGAAGCGTATGCTTCTCCAGATGCTGATTACTGGAAAGCTGCGGTCCGTAGCGAGATGAATTCCATCATGGCTAACGGGACATGGGAAATCACTGATCGTCCCTATGGTTGCAAACCATTGGGATGCAAGTGGGTGTTCAAAAAGAAGCTTAGGCCCGATGGTACGATTGAAAAGTACAAGGCTAGGCTTGTGGCCAAGGGCTATGCCCAGAAAGAAGAAGAAGATTTCTTCGATACTTATTCACCTGTGGCTAGACTGACCACCATTCGAGTACTACTCTCATTGGTGGCCTCTCATGGTCTTCTCGTTCATCAAATGGACGTTAAGACGGCTTTCCTAAATGGAGAGCTAAATGAGGAAATCTATATGCAACAACCAGATGGCTTTGTGATAGAAGGTTAGGAAGGAAAGGTGTGTAAGTTGCTGAAATCTTTATATGGTCTGAGACAAGCACCTAAGCAATGGCATGAGAAGTTTAATACAACTCTGACATCTGTTGGCTTCGTTGTTAATGAAGCTGACAAATGTGTATACTATCGCCATGGTGGGGGCGAAGGAGTTATATTGTGCTTGTATGTTGATGACATACTGATATTTGGAACCAACCTCAAAGTAATTGAGGAGGTTAAGTCTTTTCTGTCTCAAAACTTTAAGATGAAGGACCTTGGGGTGGCTGATGTTATCTTGAACATCAAGCTGTTGAGAGATGATGAGGGTGGGATTACACTTCTGCAATCCCACTATGTTGATAAGATTTTGAGTCGCTTTGGATATTCAGACTGCAAAATTTGTCAAACACCATATGATCCTAGTGTGCTTATTCGAAAGTTTAAAGGCAGAGCTATAGATCAATTGAGATTCTCTCAAATTATCGGTTCACTTATGTACCTAGCTAGCGCAACGAGGCCTGACATCGCGTTTGCTGTGAGCAAACTTAGCCGGTTTGTTGCAAACCCGGGCGATGTTCATTGGCGTGCCGTTGAAAGAATTATGCGCTACTTGAAAGGTACTGTCAACCACGGGCTTCACTATACGGGATTCCCATCGGTACTTGAAGGGTATAGTGATGCGAATTGGACCTCTGATGCTGATGAGATGAAGGCCACTACTGGGTATATGTTTACTTTTGGGGGTGGTGCTGTTTCCTGGAAGTCTTGCAAGCAAACGATCTTAACAAGATCGACAATGGAAGCAGAATTAACAGCATTAGACACATCTGGTGTCGAAGCAGAATTTCTTCGAGATCTTTTGATGGACTTACCTGTGGTTGAGAAGCCGGTTCCGGCTATCCTTATGAACTGCGATAATCAAACAGTTATTGTTAAAGTGAAGAGTTCAAAGGACAATATGAAGTCCAACAAACATATAAGAATGAGATTGAAGTCTGTCAGACGTTTGAGAAACTCCGGAGTGATAGCGTTGGATTACATCCAAAGGGCTAAGAATCTGGCAAATCCCTTTACTAAAGGGCTATCACGTGTTGTGATAGACAGTGCATCGAGGGAGATGGGTATGAGACCCACATGAGTTGCCTCGCAGTAACCGAACCTATATGATCGGAGATCCCGTGAAGTAGGACCTGGGAAAACAAGCCAGTGGTGAACTGAGGAGAGTAACTTTACTAACCCACTCAGTTGGAGATGCAATACTCTCGGATACTGTATGGTAGGATGACTACTGTCTTAATGTGTTCTAAAGCTTATATGTAAGCAAGATGCTGTCCTACAGAGCGATCTTTGGAGGAACACACCTATATGAGCTTGACTGCTGGTCACAGTCTATGAGATTTGGGTGATCTCTAGTAAACTCATGAATAGGCCAGGAGTGTGACTAATATGCTCCACCCGAGGGGTCACCTTCGGCAGCCTAGTACTAGTAAGACTTGTGGTGAAGCTCTTTTACGCCAAACTGACAATTCAAGGCATAGTCCATTGTTCAGTTGTAAAGGGGTGTAGCTACTTGCTCTAGGTGAAGCTCAACCTTAACAGGTCTTCACTGAAATGCTGGTATATTAAAACAGTGATTGGAACGAGGGAACACGATGTGCCCTTGAGATCTGGTGGGGGATTGTTGAAATTAGAGATGGGCCTTAGGCCCATAAGACAAATTTCAGAAAAATCTCCAAGGACCCATGTAGGTGGTGGCATGACAAGGTGGTGGGAAGTTTAGTCCCGCCCCGCTAGTGGAGGAGAAGTTGGACCCCTTTATAAGGGTCTCTCTTCCACATGCTATTGGAGAGTGAGAAGAGAAGGTGCCCTCGCGCACTCCTCCTCCGCCGCCCGCCTCGCCACGCCACGCCTCGTCACGACGGGCCGCGGGTTGCGAGAATGAGCCGAGCCGAGCTCATACCTACGCGCTTATTTTTGCCGGTCAGGAACGGAGAATACGTAACGGACAAGGCACGATCCGAGACGTCGGATCGTGGTTGTTAGCGACTCGGACGTGGGTTTGGCCCACGTCTCTCCACCCAGCCGTCTTTATAAGCAGGCTATCGCCTACCCTAGCCGTCACGAGAATCAGATCACATCTGCCTCACGCGTTCATTCCTTGACTGCTGCTGTCGCCGGCGACTCCGTCCCGTTTACCGCGTACACGGTCGACGGGAGAGCAGGCCTCCGAAACCTCGCCTCTCCGGTTCCTGTACGCGAGAGGGGCGATTAGGTTTTTGGGGAGCGATCACGCGACTGCTCGCCTCCGTCTGTCTGCTTCGTCTACGTCCGCGTCGCCCTCGTCATCGCCATGTCTTCACCAAGCGAAGCTGACCGTCTCGTCCGCGAGAAGGCCGAAGCCGAGAAGAAGGCGGCAGAGGATACTGCCGCCGCCACCGCTGCTGCTACGGCCAACTGGCCGATCGGAGGGTATGATGTGTTTGTCTCTCTCTTGTTTCTGTCTGCACTAGTAGTATTGCCTATATGCGTAGATGTTTCTACTATATGCGTAGTACTTGCTAGTATACTTCGTGATCAGTATGTCATGAACCTAGTCAATGCCATGTTAGTAATTATTTCATGAATTAATCTGTTCGGAAAATTGCCTATTTACTCAACAGGTTTTGTGTACATATTGGCTGATGTGGCGTTGGTCAAGTGGTACACAGGGGCATTGACTAAGATCACCTCCCCAGCAGCTCCAGGTTGGACACCATCTTCATTCACCCTAGTACGGGTCAACATAGCATCTGGGCAAAATTGACTGTTTTAACCCTTTTAGTAACGTTAAGCTAGATCTGACCTCGTGAAGAAATTTTTTCGGATCTACTTCTCTAGTTCTCCCCAACTACAATTATTTAGGTACGGAGGGAGTAACTGTTTTGCTATCGTCTGTCCCTTTGGCTGTAGGGTATAACAACTTACCGTCAAGGTCCCTGATGATAGGATTGCACGTCTATTACAAAAAAAATTCTAAGTTGCAGACACATGCGTGCGTGTCTATTGCTGGATCACTTGACGATAGGTTATCGTACCTTATCGTCAAAAGGTTCGACGGTAGTAAAAAGGATCAGATCTGAAAAAGAATTCTCACCAGGATTAGATTCGGCTTAATAACGTTACTAAAAGGATCAAAACGGTGAATTTGTCTAGCATCTGTACGCCCAAGCAGGCTGCCCTCACTAGCAGCCGGCCCTCCATCTTGCACAGCATCAAGCAGGGGAAGCCTCCCCCAGTCCGGCTCCATCACCCCAGCGGAAGGCTTCTAATAACATCTAGCTGGCTGCCAAGTTCAGCCAGCGTCTTGGACAGCTCCAGGAGTGCGCCCTTGGCACCCAGGCTGCTAGGATCAGTCAGCAAAGGCCGCCCGTCCAGGGCAGCCCCTGACCCCAGCGTGTGGTCGTCCTGTAGTTCGCCTTGGGCCTCTTGGAGGAAAAAGAAATATTCCTGCTATTACGAGGGGTGACGGGTCTTTCACTGAGAATATGGAAGAAATTGTAGGTATCATAAATTCGTTTTTCAAGCAACTTTATACGTGTAACACTAATGTTGATCCTTCTCGTGTTATTTCGATTGTGAAACCTCTCATTTCTGATGATATGAATGCGGAGCTGTGTAAACCTTTTTCTGAGGAAGAGATTAGTGATGCTTTGTTTCAGATAGGTCCGTTAAAAGCACCAGGTACACATGGTTTTCCTGCAAGATTCTTCCAGAGAAATTGGGGTTTAATTAAGGAGGACATTGTGAGAGCTGTTCAGATTTTTTTTTTGCTCAAGTGCCGTGCCTGAAGGTGTAAATGAGACTACCATAGTCCTTATTCCCAAAGTGAAGAACCCTCGGTCCATCAAATATTTCAGACCAATCAGCCTGTGTAATGCCATTTATAAAATTATTTCAAAATGCTTGGTGAATAGACTGAGACCTCTCTTGGATGGTATGATCTCTCCAACTCAGAGTGCTTTTATACCAGGAATGTTAATTTCTGATAATGCACTTATTGCTTTCAAATGTCTTCATTCGATGAGTATGTTAAGAGATCGGCGTGGAGAGTTCTGCGCTTACAAGTTGGACTTGGCAAAAGTGTATGATCGAGTGGATTGGAAATTTTTAAAGAGTATGCTCACGGCTTTTGGTTTTACGCCAATATGGATTGATTGGATTATAACGTGTGTTACTTCGGTGAAATTCTCACTGCGGATTAATGGTCAAATGTTGGATGCCTTTTATCCATCGTGTGGCCTCAGGCAAGAGGATCTTTTATCTCCGTATTGTTTCTATTTGTGGTAGAGGCTCTCTCTTTGCTGTTAAAGGATGCATGTGATAAAGATGATCTAAAAGAGTTTCACTTGAACAGACAAGTCCCAGAAATTTCTCATCTACTATTTACGGATGACAGCCTTCTATTTTCAAGGAGTCCATAGATCAAGCCTTAATCATTAAAAATATTTGGTCGTACTATGAGGTGGGAACTGGTCAGCTTCTAAGCCCTGAAAAATGTTTGATTCAATTTGGCAAAAAGTGTAGTATGGAAGACCAGGTGGCCACGATGGTTATTCCAAATATTACAGCTGAAGGTTTTGAGGACAAGTACCTTGGATTATCGGTACCTGAGGATAGAATGAAGGTTGATAAGTTCCACTCGACCAAAGATAAGGCTTTAAAAAGATCATCGGATCAAGGCAGTGCTGCAAGTGCTCCGAGTGTATGCAATGAGTATATTCAAGTTTTCAGCCTCATTATGTGATGAGCTAGCTCATATTATTAGGAATTTTTGATGGGGAGACGAAGAATACAAAAGGAAAACTCATTGGTTAGCTTGGGATAAACTCACTAAGCCAAAAAGAGAGGGAGGAATGGGTTTTCGAGATCTTAGGCTTTTTAATCAAGCTCTATTGGCCAAACAGGCTTGACGCTTATTGGTGTACCCAAATTCATTGTGTGATAAGGTTTTGAAGGCAAAATATTATCCCAATGGTCACATCCATGATACGGTTTTTCCTCAGTCTATATCGGTGAATTGGCAAGGTATTATGCATGGCCTAGACTTGCTAAAAAAGGGGGTTATCTCGAGAGTGCTGGATGGTAGGAATGTAAATATTTGGAGAGATAACTGGCTACCCGAAATTTCCAGCCTCGAAGTTATAACAAAGAAGAACCGTACTAGACTAAAATGGGTGTCAGATTTGTTCATGAGCGGATCCAAAAGATGGGATGAAAGGTTAATTAGCTTCTTATTCTTCACCATGACGCCGAGGAGATACTAAATTTACGTAGGAGAAGGTGATCAAATCGCTTGGCAGTATGAGAAAAATGGTATGTTTTCTGTTAAAAGTGCGTACAAACGGGCCTTAAAGTTAAAGGATTGCAAGACAGGAACGACAAGCAATGTCGTTAATGAGGATAGGAGGATCTCAGACGTTATTTGGAAAGTCAAAGTTCCACAAAAATAAGAATTTTTGCCTCGCGTGTTGCGTCCAACAGTTTGGTGACCCAAGTAAACAGAGTTGCTCATCATCAAGCAGTGTGAGGTATGTGCACTATTTGTGGTGTGGAGGAGGAAAATAATTTCCATGCCCTTGTGACTTGTCCTAAGGCGTGTGCTTTCCGTTTTGTCCTGAGAGATGTGTGGAATATTCTCGAAGAGGAGTTTTTTAGATGTATAGGGCCGGACTAGTTTCTTATTATTTTGGATCATTTGAGGGCATCAGTGCGCGAGTAAGTGTTATTTGTGTTCTGAAGAGCTTTGCATCCGAGGAATGATCTGATATTTGGTAGTGGGAAAGAATCTTTATTTGCCTTTGTTATCTTTATGGAAAATTATTGGAAGTCTTTCACATCTGCAAGCTCTGGAGTGCAAGTTGATTTAAGCAAAAAAGGTAAGGGGGTGACTGACAATTAGAAGTACGTTATTTTACGCATGAATGGTCGTCGGGTTTGGGAATCTCCGGATACTAAGTATATTAAGATAAATGTTGATCCTAGTTTCGTGAAGAGCTTGAGATCTGCTAGTGTTGGGTTTGTAGCCAGGAATAACCTAGGTGAAATCTTGGTTTCGTCATGGGATTTTATCTAGTCCTCTACAAGTGTGGATGAAGCGGAACTTCGCGCGCCCATCGTCGGGTTATACATTGGTATTACTCTTCACATGCCGATTATTTTGGAAACTGATTGCGCTTTTGTTGTATCTTTCCCGGCAAAAGATTCCATCGACAGGTCTCCTATTGTGGATTTGAAAAAGAGGCGTTGAGCATTTCGAAACTTATAAAGGATTTTAGATCGTCAAAGTTGACACACAGGCTAATAGGTGGCACACAAGATTGCTAAATTTAGTTTTGATAACAAGACCGATGGTATTTTATGTAATAGTATTCCGTCCTATGTGGCTAATCTTGTAATGAATGATTGTAAGAATCTTGTTTTATCAAATTAATAGGGGTGCTTTTTTCAATAAAAAAACATATCTCGTCCTGCAAATCCATGTCCCAAGGTACCTGAAGACCACCAAGTCCAAGATCAGCGAGTCTCCAATTTGCAAAACAATCTAAAAGTGCTATCATGTTAAAGTTGAATGAAAAATGAATACAATGCTTTGCCATAATCCAAATTTAAAAGGTGATCAACATACATATGCACATTAATAGTAGGGTGCCATAAAACGAAGAGAATTATGCTCGTATACATAGAGCCAAACAACCCTACTTTGCCCAACTTCCTCAATTTCTTGCACCTGCATGCACATCCGAACAACTTCACATGAGAACTACATCCCATGGCGATCCATACGTAGCATGCCAATGGTGATGGAATGATGGTAGACACCGAGCAGGGTGAGCCAGCAAGGATCAGAAGATGAACAACCTATCACCAAGCTCGTAGATCTTGGCAAGGTAACGCATGTGCGCCAACAACAAGAAGATCTCTATCACGGCCACCTTCATGCCGGTTGGTGGTGGGACGCCTTGGTGTCTAACTACTTTGTACGGGCCTCACGATGCCGCCCGCAAACAAGCGTTTCTAATTGAGCTTGATGCCATCCACAACTCAACGTCTGCTCCGTGGCTTCTGATCGGTGATCTCAACCTCATCAAAGACCCACCAGACAAAAATAATGGTCGTATCAATCGTAGACGGATGAACAAATTCCGCCACGTCCTGAATACATCGAGCTTGCACGATATTCCGCTCGGACGGCGCCGTTATACTTGGAGCAACGAGCAAGTTTCTCCAACCCTGGTCAGATTAGATCGAGCATTCTCAAACGTTTTGTGGGAGCTTATTTTCCCCGGCGCAAAGCTGGTAGCGCAGTCCTCTTCGGTCTCAGATCACCGCCCCTTGGTCCTAGTTAATGACATGATCATCAAGACAAACATGCGTTTCTGTTTCGAAGCGTTCTAGCTCCATGTCCAAGGCTTCCAAGAGGTGGTCACCCACTTTTGGAATGGGCACTTGCGGAACTGCTCACCTATTACCAGGCTGAACTACAAGCTGCAGCGGCTTAGTTCAATACTGAGAAAATGAAGCCGAGGCCTTGTAGGTGACATTCAGAAACAAATGCTAATTACGAACGAAATCATCCTGCAACTAGATACTGCTCAGGACTACATGCCCCTTACTCAGGCCAAGCAAGAGCTCAGATCGAAACTAAAAGCAAGATGCTTGGGGTTGGCTGCGCTTTGAAAAATCAAGCTTAGGCAGAGAAGCAGACTGCTTTGGCTTAAGGCCGGCGACACAAACACCAAATTCTTCCAGAGGAAAGTCAACGCGCGTCATAAACTAACACCATCCACCTACTTCACGTCATTTCCGGACCGATCTCGGCTACCGAGGAGATGGGCAACCACGCACACGACTACTTCCAAAACATCATTGGTTCGGACAACCCTAGAACGGCTATGTAACATCCCAAAATTATAAATTTTGGAATGTTAATATAATTATTAGATTGATTGTTTGTTTGTTTGCCTGAGTGATTGAAACTTGTGTGAAATTTGAAACTTTTTGAAACTTTTGAACGAGAGGGAATAAAATGACTTTCTCCTTCTCCGGTGAATTCAAATTCAAGCTTTTAAAAGCAAAGAGAGAAGATGACATGACTTCTTCAACTATAAATAATTTGAACTGAGAAATTTGCATTGAATTCTTTTGCATTCCCATTTTTCCTCGCGCGAGAAATGCCCGGAGAAAACTCTCTTGCACGCAAGAGAAAGAGCGGAGGAAAATGACCCTCCAAAGTGCGGGCAATTTTTGAAATGTTGGAGCCAAGAAACCCAAAGAATATTTGCAAAAATGTTTGCAAAAAGAAATAAAGCAATTTAGTGAATTTCTGAAAAAAAACATTTTTTAAAAGTTTTTATTTTTACTTTGGAAAAATGTTATTCGGGTAGAGGATATTTTTCTGAATTTTTTGGTATATAATACCCTATATTAATATTTTGATTTATTACCTTTTTATTCGCCTTTACTTTCTGTTTCGGAAAAAGGTTAGATATTAGGAAAGTTTGTTTTTTTCTTTAAAGCCGCCGCCGGGCGCACTATTGGCCTTGGGCCGAGATCCTCCACTGCCCAGGGATCAAATCCCTTGATGTAGGGCGACCGACCCCTCCTTCCCCTTCCCCCTCTCACTGGCCGAAGGGCCCCACCCAACCGAGCCAACCCCCCCGTCGGCCTTTCTTCTTTCTCCTTCCTTACGCCTGCCCGACACCGAGCCGCTGCCCCCCAGTACTCGGGATCCCCCCGATTCCCTCTCTCCTCTTACCTTCCCCACTCCCTCCCATGGCCCATAAATACTGCTCTCCACGCCGCAGCCCCGTTCCCAACCCTAACTCACCAAGCCGCCGCCCGAAGCTCTCCGCCGTGACCTCGCCGGCAGCAAAGCTGCTGCCACCCTCGGCAGCTCCAGGAGCAGCCCCGTCAGCCTCCCCACCCTCGCCGCCGCCTCCCCCGAGGAGGAGGACTGCCCCGCCACCGCCTCCCCATCTTCCCCACCGCCCCCGGAGCTCCCTCCCTCGCCGGCGACGCCCCACCCCGCCGGAGCTACTGCCCCAGCCACGGTAGCCCTCCACCTCTGTGTTACTTTTTTTCTTCTGTTTTGTAGCCGTTGGATCTTAGCTGTAGGGTCCAGATTAGATCTTTAGTACCCTTTCGGTTTAGTTCAGTAAACCAACGGTTTTATTTCCACTTATCTTTTAACCAGCAATTTTCCTTAGCCTCGGCCGTTTGCCCATAGCATTGCAACAAACACTCCTCCCAGCCAACAGTAGCATGCCACGTGTACTCCTCTGTCAGTACTAGTTAACTTCAGTTTTTTCTGTCTAAATTGCAAAAACAACAAGTTTCAATCTTGTTTTGGCCACAACTTTTGATCCCGAAGTCCAATGACATTGATTATTTTTCCAGTAGCTCAAACATTTCCTGTAGTTTTTAAAAACATATAATTTGTCTATGTTCGAAATTTGCAAATATAAGTTATATCAGATTTAGTTTAAACCTTGTTTTGCCTATTCCAGGAGTTTAAAAATAGCTTTTAATTTGATTCCTTTTGATACTGATCACTAGTGATCTTATTTATCAGTGGTAAAAATTTCAGATTTGTTTGAGTATTCTAGCTCACTGTTTCATGTGAAACAATTTCTGTTTCACCTCTTTTAGAATTTCGGCAAATTCCTTTTCTACTTTTGTTTTAAAATATTTCCTTTATTATTTCAGAAATATTATGTTTTGTTTCTGTTAGTTAACAGTAGTTTTGCAACAAGTTTTTATTTTATTTTTATTTGTTTTCATGAAATCAGTTGTAGTTCCTTAGTAACTTGCAATTGGTTTCCGCACTGTTTCAAATCCCGTTTGGGAATACTTTCAAATAGTTTTGTGAAAAATACTCTATTTTATCTTAGTTAGATTTATATCTTAGTTCCTTATTATTATTTTCTGTTAGACAAAAACTATTTAGTGTTTGACGTAGTAGAAGACTCCCTAGTCTTATTTGAAGTTTCTTTCGGATTCCTATTCGCTCTCTCTTTTGTTTTGACTGCTAGAATGATTTCTAGTATGAGTGCTTATGTGAATGATATGTTTGTTATATAGATTTCATCGGAGAGTGACGAGTAGTCTATCAAGTTATTTTCTCGAGAAATTCTTCTTCGTCAACATCATCAGGCAAGTCACTTTGATCATACTATCACCTATGTTTTTATGCATCGTAGTTCTACCATCGTATGCCCATTTGCATGCTGCTTAGGTACTTGGAAATTTTAGTATAGATTGTAGTATCATGTGGTAGGCACACAACAACCCCGATACTTGGCCCCGGGACGACAAATTTCATATTGCTATGCTTGAGTAGACGGGATTTCGGTTGAGTGCATAACACGAGTGATGCGAGGTTGATTAAATAATCAAGACCGGTTAAGACAAGATTTTCAAGACCTCGGACGCAATGCAACTCTGGGTGCAGGACGGTTGATCGGCTCCCTGGAGAACCCAGTGGATGACCCGGGATGCTGGAGAGGCCATGACATCCTGCGGAAAGCTTCACGCAGGCTCAAAGAGACGGACGGATATTTTCAAGACCCAAGGCTTACCTGCACAGCCACAAGTCATTATGGGCTCTGGCTTGGTTGGACAACGCGGCGACTCTGGACAGGCGGTGCTAGCAGATGTAGACGAACGGTAGGAATGGATGGGCACCGACAGGGATTCAGAGGGACCCGTTGAAAGACCATGTTTTGATCATCCGGTCTTCAAACACCCTGAAGTGCGAGGACAAACCCAGAGGCGATCAAATCTTGTGGGGAACGTGTGCAAAACTCTGCAGAGTACTCAAACCTAATCGATTAGCCGTGTCCACGGTCATGGACGACTTGAGCCAAAGGAACCGGAGTTATCTGGATTTCTCAACACCATTAAATATATTTGATGAGGGTAATTATTGACAACTCGGGTACGAGAACTGGTTGGCGGAACCATCTCGTTAACAACCAACTATGTAGTAACATTTTGCTTTTAGCCCCCTCTTGATGTAGGAGAAAACTTGCTTTTCGCTAAAAACCTATAGCCCCACCTGCCATATATGCATATAGTATAGATGATTACTTTTCACCCCTCTCTTATGTGACTTGCCGGCATATTCAATATGCTGACCTACACGGCTGCAACGTCTTATGTTGCAGATATTTTTCTTCGACGAGTAAGAGTACGATTCAGGGTTACGGTCTACACTCAACTTGCCGTTGGTGTTTAATGGGACTCCACTCCCTTGACCGCTTCCGCTGAGATATTTAAGGTATATATCAGTTTTACGCTATTTTACATGTGATTGCACTTTGATATATACATTGATGTACTGTGTGTGCCAGCATACTGATCCAGGGATGGCACAGAAACACAGAGGATTGACTCGTCTTGAGTCGGGTCGCTACAGGCTAGCTTTAATTGGGATGAGCTAGACTTGGATGTGGTGGACCTTTTCGGCGTGGAAGGGGAGTTCTCGTCAGCGTAAATCAAACAAGCAGACAAAGCGCTTGGGCCGAACGATTTTTGTGGAAGCTTCTTCAAAGCTTGTTGGGAAACCATTAAGGCAGATATTCTGGATGCAATGAACCATCTCTACCACATGGACAGTCGAGGACTGAACCGGATAAACACGACTATTCTCGTCCTCCTACCTAAGAAGCTAGGGGCCGACTTGCTTAAGGATTTCAGGCTAATCTCCTTGCTTCAGAGCCTGATCAAGATCTTCACAAAAATCCTAGCAACCAGACTAACACCAAAACTTACGCTATTGGTGAACCAATGCCAAATCACGTTCATCAATAAGCGCAGCTTACAGGAAAATTTCCTGTTCACTCAGAGCATGATCAAGAAACTGCATAAAACAAAGAAACCATCAATTTTGCTAAAGCTGGAGATGCTTGAGGCTAGAGGTTTCGATGCTACATGGAGGGAGTGGATCACGATGCTCTTCAGGACTTCAACGTCTCGCGTTATGATCAACGGGCAACTTTCCGAAGCCATCACGCACCGACAGGGGCTACGCCAAGGGGATTCCTTATCCCCTTTCCTGTTCATCCTAGCGATGGATCCGCTTCAAAGAATGTTCAGCATCGCGGGGACTGCTCAGCAAGCTGTTGGGGCGTTCAATGTCGATGCGCTGCTCCTTCTACGCCGATGATGTTTTCATGTTTATTAACCCAGTCGTGCAGGAGGCTAGGATGACGAAGCTGATCCTGGACTGCTTCGCTAGGGTCTCGGGGCTGAAGGTCAATGCGGAGAAGAGCGTTGCACCGCCAATAAGTGTTGGAATTATGCCCTAGAGGCAATAATAAATATATAGTTATTATTATAATTCCTGTATCAAGATAATAGTTTATTATCCATGCTATAATTGTATTGAATGAAGACTCATTTACATGTGTGGATACATAGACAAAACACCGTCCCTAGCATGCCTCTAGTTGGCTAGCCAGTTGATCGATGATAGTCAGTGTCTTCTTATTATGAACAAGGTGTTGTTGCTTGATAACTGGATCACGTCATTAGGAGAATCACGTGATGGACTAGACCCAAACTAATAGACGTAGCATGTTGATCGTGTCATTTTGTTGCTACTGTTTTCTGCGTGTCAAGTATTTATTCCTATGACCATGAGATCATATAACTCACTGACACCGGAGGAATGCTTTGTGTGTATCAAACGTCGCAACGTAACTGGGTGACTATAAAGATGCTCTACTGGTATCTCCGAAGGTGTTAGTTGAGTTAGTATGGATCAAGACTGGGATTTGTCACTCCGTGTGACGGAGAGGTATCTCGGGGCCCACTCGGTAATACAACATCACACACAAGCCTTGCAAGCAATGTAACTTAGTGTAAGTTGAGGGATCTTGTATTACGGAACGAGTAAAGAGACTTGCCGGTAAACGAGATTGAAATAGGTATGCGGATACTGACGATCGAATCTCGAGCAAGTAACATACCGAAGGACAAAGGGAATGACATACGGGATTATACGAATCCTTGACACTGAGGTTCAAACGATAAGATCTTCGTAGAATATGTAGGATCCAATATGGGCATCCAGGTCCCGCTATTGGATATTGACCGAGGAGTCTCTCGGGTCATGTCTACATAGTTCTCGAACCCGCAGGGTCTGCACACTTAAGGTTCGACGTTGTTTTATGCGTATTTGAGTTATATGGTTGGTTACTGAATGTTGTTCGGAGTCGCGGATGAGATCACGGACGTCACGAGGGTTTCCGGAATGGTCCAGAAACGAAGATTGATATATAGGATGACCTCATTTGATTACCGGAAGGTTTTCGGAGTTACCGGGAATGTACCGGGAATGACGAATGGGTTCCGGGAGTTCACCGGGGGGGGGGGGGGCAACCCACCCCGGGGAAGCCCATAGGCCTTGGGGGAGACACACCAGCCCTTAGTGGGCTGGTGGGACAGCCCACAAGTGGTCTATGCGCCAAGAGAAGAAAAATCAAGAGGAAAAAAAAGGGAGGAGGTGGGAAGGGAGGAGGACTCCCTCCCACCAAACCTAGTCCAACTCGGTTTGGGGGGGGGGGGAGAGTCGTCCCCCTTGGCTCGGCCGACCCCCTTGAGGGTCCTTGGACCCCAAGGCAAGGCCCCCTCCCTCCCACCTATATATACGGAGGTTTTAGGGCTGATTTGAGACGACTTTTCCACGGCAGCCCGACCACATACCTCCACGGTTTTTCCTCTAGATCGCGTTTCTGCGGAGCTCGGGCGGAGCCCTGCTGAGACAAGGTCATCACCAACCTCCGGAGCGCCGTCATGCTGCCGGAGAACTCTTCTACCTCTCCGTCTCTCTTGCTGGATCAAGAAGGCCGAGATCATCGTCGAGCTGTACGTGTGCTGAACGCGGAGGTGCCGTCCGTTCGATACTAGATCGTGGGACTGATCGCGGGATTGTTCGCGGGGCGGATCGAGGGACGTGAGGACGTTCCACTACATCAACCGCGTTCTCTAACGCTTCTGCTGTACGGTCTACAAGGGTACGTAGATCACTCATCCCCTCTCGTAGATGGACATCACCATGATAGGTCTTCGTGCGCGTAGGAAAATTTTTGTTTCCCATGCGACGTTCCCCAACAGTGGCATCATGAGCTAGGTTCATGCGTAGATGTCTTCTCGAGTAGAACACAAAAGTTTTTGTGGGCGGTGATGTGCGTTTTGCTGCCCTCCTTAGTCTTTTCTTGATTCCGCGGTATTGTTGGATTGAAGCGGCTTGGACCGACATTACTCGTACGCTTACGAGAGACTGGTTTCATCGTTACGAGTAACCCCCTTTGCTCAAAGATGACTGGCAAGTGACGGTTTCTCCAACTTTAGTTGAATCGGATTTGACCGAGGAGGTCCTTGGATGAGGTTAAATAGCAACTCATATATCTCCGTTGTGGTGTTTGCGTAAGTAAGATGCGATCCTACTAGATACCCTTGGTCACCACGTAAAACATGCAACAACAAAATTAGAGGACGTCTAACTTGTTTTTGCAGGGTATGATTGTGATGTGATATGGACGACAATGTGATGTGATATATTGGATGTATGAGATGATCATGTTGTAATAGAAATATCGACTTGCACGTCGATGGTACGGCAACCGGCAGGAGCCATAGGGTTGTCTTTATACTAACGTTTGTGCTTGCAGATGCGTTTACTATTTTGCTAGGATGTAGCTTTAGTAGTAATAGCATAAGTAGCACGACAACCCCGATGGCAACACGTTGATGGATGATCATGGTGTGGCGCCGGTGACAAGAAGATCGTGCCGGTGCTTTGGTGATGGAGATCAAGAAGCACGTGATGATGGCCATATCATGTCACTTATGAATTGCATGTGATGTTAATCCTTTTATGCACCTTATTTTGCTTAGAACGACGGTAGCATTATGAGGTGATCTCTCACTAAAATTTCAAGACGAAATTGTGTTCTCCCCGACTATGCACCGTTGCTACAGTTCGTCGTTTCGAGACACCACGTGATGATCGGGTGTGATAGACTCAACGTTCACATACAACGGGTGCAAAACAGTTGCGCACGCGGAACACTCGGGTTAAGCTTGACGAGCCTAGCATGTGCAGACATGGCCTCGGAACACATGAGACCGAAAGGTCGATCATGAATCATATAGTTGATATGATTAGCATAGGGATGCTTACCACTGAAACTATACTCGACTCACGTGATGATCGGACTTGGGATAGTGTAAGTGGATCATGAGCCACTCAAATGACTAGAGAGATGTACTTTTTGAGTGGGAGTTTAACATATAATTTGATTAAGTTGAACTCTAATTATCTTGAACATAGTCTAAGTCCACTTTGAATATATTTGTGTTGTAGATCATGGCTCACGCAACAGTCATCCTGAATTTTAATACGTTCCTAGAGAAAGCTAAGTTGAAAGATGATGGAAGCAACTTTGTAGACTGGGCTCGTAATCTTAAGCTAATCTTACAAGCTGGGAAGAAGGATTATGTCCTTAATGCTGCGCTAGGAGATGAACCACCCGCTACGGCTGATCAGGATGTTAAGAACGCTTGGCTAGCACGTAAGGAGGACTACTCAATAGTTCAATGTGCAGTCTTGTATGGCTTAGAACCGGGACTTCAACGTCGCTTTGAGCGTCATGGAGCATTTGAGATGTTCCAGGAGTTGGAGTTTATCTTTCAGAAGAACGCCCGGATCGAGAGGTATGAGACCTCCGATAAATTCTATGCTTGCAAGATGGAGGAAAACTCGTCTGTTAGTGAACATGTGCTCAAAATGTCTGGGTACTCAAACCGTCTAGCTGAGCTGGGGATTGAACTCCCGCAAGAAGCTATCACTGACAGAATCCTTCAATCACTACCGCCAAGCTATAAAGGCTTTGTGTTGAACTACAACATGCAAGGGATGAACAAGTCTCCCGGCGAGTTGTTTGCGATGCTGAAAGTCGCAGAGTCTGAACTCCGTAAAGAGCATCAAGTGTTGATGGTGAGCAAGACCACTAGTTTCAAGAGAAACGGCAAAGGCAGGAAGGGCAATTCGAAGAAGAGCGGCAAGCCTGTTGCCAATCCGCCGAAGAAACCCAAGGCTGGACCTAAGCCTGAAACAGAGTGCTTCTATTGCAAGGGTATGGGTCACTAGAAGCGCAATTGCCCCAAGTATCTGGCAGATAAGAAGGCGGGCAAAGAAAAATCAGGTATATTTGATATACATGTTATTGATGTGTACTTAACCGGCTCTCGTAGTAGTGCATGGGTATTCGATACCGGTTCTGTTGCTCACATTTGCAACTCGAAGCAGGAACTGCGGAATAGACGAAGGCTGGCAAAAGACGAAGTGACGATGCGCGTAGGAAATGGTTCCAAGGTTGATGCAATCGCCGTCGGCACAGTGTCACTTCAGCTACCATCGGGATTAGTGATGAACTTAAATCGTTGTTATTTAGTGCCTGCGTTGAGCATGAACATTATATCTGGATCTTGTTTATTGCGAGACGGTTACTCTTTTAAGTCTGAGAATAATGGTTGTTCTATTTCTATGAGTAACATCTTTTATGGTCATGCACCGAATGTGAGAGGATTGTTCATATTGAATCTTGATAGCGATACGCATATACATAACATTGAGACCAAAAGAGTTAGAGTAAACAATGATAGCGCCATATTTTTGTGGCACTGCCGCTTGGGTCATATTGGTGTAAAGCGCATGAAGAAACTCCATGCCGATGGACTTTTGGAGTCACTTGACTTTGATTCACTTGACACGTGCGAACCATGCCTCATGGGCAAGATGACTAAGACTCCGTTCTCCGGAACAATGGAGCGTGCAAGTGACTTGTTGGAAATCGTACATACCGATGTGTGTGGTCCAATGAGCGTAGAGGCACGCGGCGGATATCGTTATTTTCTCACCTTCACTGACGATTTAAGTAGATATGGTTATGTCTACTTGATGAAGCACAAGTCTGAAACATTTGAAAAGTTCAAGCAATTTCAGAGTGAAGTGGAAAATCATCGTAACAAGAAGATCAAGTTCCTACGGTCTGATCGTGGGGGTGGATATCTGAGTTTCGAGTTTGGTGCTCACTTAAGACAATGTGGGATTGTTTCGCAGTTAACACCGCCTGGAACACCACAGCGTAATGGTGTGTCCGAACGTCGTAATCGTACTTTGTTAGAGATGGTGCGATCTATGATGTCTCTTACTGATTTGCCGTTATCATTTTGGGGTTATGCATTAGAAACAGCTGCATTCACTTTAAATAGGGCACCATCAAAATCCGTTGAGACGACACCATACGAACTGTGGTATGGCAAAAGGCCAAAGTTGTCGTTTCTTAAAGTTTGGGGATGTGATGCTTATGTCAAAAAGCTTCAGCCTGAAAAGCTGGAACCCAAAGCGGAAAAGTGCGTCTTCATAGGTTACCCAAAAGAGACAGTTGGGTACACCTTCTATCTCAAATCCGAGGGCAAAGTGTTTGTTGCTAAAAACGGAGCTTTTCTCGAGAAGGAGTTTCTCTCGAGAGAATTGAGTGGGAGGAAGATAGAACTTGACGAGGTTGTCAAACCTCTCATCCCTCTGGATGGTGGCGCAGGGCAAGGGGAAACCTCTGTCGTTGCGACGCCGGTTGAGGAGGAAGTTAATGATGATGATCATGAAACTCCAGTTCAAGTTTCTGTTGAACCACGCAGGTCGACGAGATCACGCGCTGCTCCAGAGTGGTACGGTAATCCCGTCTTATCAATCATGTTGTTAGACAACAATGAACCTGCAAATTATGAAGAAGCAATGGTGGGCCCAGATTCCAACAAATGGCTAGAAGCCATGAAATCCGAGATAGGATCCATGTATGAGAACAAAGTGTGGACTTTGGAGATACTACCTGAGGGCCGCAAGGCTATTCAGAACAAATGGATCTTTAAGAAGAAGACGGACGCTGACGGTAATGTGACCGTTTATAAAGGTCGACTTGTGGCAAAGGGTTTTTCACAAGTTCCAGGAGTTGACTACGATGAGACTTTCTCACCCGTAGCGATGCTTAAGTCCGTCAGAATCATGTTAGCAATAGCTGCATTTTTCGATTATGAAATCTGGCAGATGGATGTCAAAACGGCGTTCCTTAACGGTTTCCTTAAGGAAGAGTTGTATATGATGCAACCCGAAGGTTTTGTCGATCCAAAAAATGCTGACAAGGTGTGCAAGCTCCAGCGATCCATTTATGGACTGGTGCAAGCATCTCGGAGTTGGAACAAACACTTTGATGAGGTGATCAAAGCATTTGGGTTTATACAAGTGGTTGGAGAATCTTGTATTTACAAGAAAGTGAGTGGGAGCTCTGTGGCGTTTCTAATATTATATGTGGATGACATATTACTGATTGGAAACAACGTAGAGCTTTTGGAGAGCATAAAAGGTTACTTGAATAAAAGTTTCTCTATGAAGGACCTAGGAGAAGCTGCTTACATTCTAGGCATTAAGATCTATAGGGATAGATCAAAACGCCTGATAGGACTTTCACAAAGCACATACCTTGATAAAGTTTTGAAGAGGTTCAAAATAGAACAGTCCAAGAAAGGGTTCTTGCCAGTTTTACAAGGTACGAGATTGAGTAATATTCAGTGCCCAGCAACTGATGAAGATAGAGAGCATATGCGCTCCGTCCCCTATGCTTCAGCCATAGGTTCTATCATGTATGCGATGCTGTGCACTAGACCGGATGTTAGCCTGGCCATAAGTATGGCAGGTAGGTTCCAGAGTAATCCAGGAGTGGATCACTCGACAGCGGTCAAGAATATCCTGAAGTACCTGAAAAGGACTAAGGAGATGTTTCTCGTATATGGAGGTGACGAAGAGCTCGCCGTAAATGGTTACGTCGATGCAAGCTTTGACACAGATCCGGACGACTCTAAGTCGCAAACCGGATACGTATTTATTCTTAATGGGGGTGCAGTAAGCTGGTGCAGTTCCAAGCAAAGCGTCGTAGCAGATTCTACATGTGAAGCGGAGTACATGGCTGCCTCGGAGGCGGCTAAGGAGGGTGTCTGGATGAAGCAGTTCATGACGGATCTTGGAGTGGTGCCAAGCGCACTGAATCCAATAACCTTGTTCTGTGACAACAGTGGTGCCATTGCCTTAGCAAAGGAACCACGGTTTCACAAGAAGATCAGACACATCAAACGACGCTTCAACCTCATCCGCGACTACATCGAGGAAGAGGACGTAAATATATGCAAAGTGCACACGGATCTGAATGTAGCAGACCCGCTGACTAAACCTCTTCCACGGCCAAAACATGATCGACACCAGAACTGTATGGGTGTTAGATTTATTACAATGTAATTCACATGGTGATGTGAGGGCTAGCTTATTGACTCTAGTGCAAGTGGGAGACTATTGGAATTATGCCCTAGAGGCAATAATAAATATATAGTTATTATTATAATTCCTGTATCAAGATAATAGTTTATTATCCATGCTATAATTCTATTGAATGAAGACTCATTTACATGTGTGGATACATAGACAAAACACCGTCCCTAGCATGCCTCTAGTTGGCTAGCCAGTTGATCGATGATAGTCAGTGTCTTCTGATTATGAACAAGGTGTTGTTGCTTGATAACTGGATCACGTCATTAGGAGAATCACGTGATGGACTAGACCCAAACTAATAGACGTAGCATGTTGATCGTGTCATTTTGTTGCTACTGTTTTCTGCGTGTCAAGTATTTATTCCTATGACCATGAGATCATATAACTCACTGACACCGGAGGAATGCTTTGTGTGTATCAAACGTCACAACGTAACTGGGTGACTATAAAGATGCTCTACAGGTATCTCCGAAGGTGTTAGTTGAGTTAGTATGGATCAAGACTGGGATTTGTCACTCCGTGTGACGGAGAGGTATCTCGGGGCCCACTCGGTAATACAACATCACACACAAGCCTTGCAAGCAATGTAACTTAGTGTAAGTTGCGGGATCTTGTATTACGGAACGAGTAAAGAGACTTGCCGGTAAACGAGATTGAAATAGGTATGCGGATACCGACGATCGAATCTCGAGCAAGTAACATACCGAAGGACAAAGGGAATGACATACGGGATTATACGAATCCTTGACACTGAGGTTCAAACGATAAGATCTTCGTAGAATATGTAGGATCCAATATGGGCATCCAGGTCCCGCTATTGGATATTGACCGAGGAGTCTCTCGGGTCATGTCTACATAGTTCTCGAACCCGCAGGGTCTGCACACTTAAGGTTCGACGTTGTTTTATGCGTATTTGAGTTATATGGTTGGTTACCGAATGTTGTTCGGAGTCCCGGATGAGATCACGGACGTCACGAGGGTTTCCGGAATGGTCCGGAAACGAATATTGATATATAGGATGACCTCATTTGATTACCGGAAGGTTTTCGGAGTTACCGGGAATGTACCGGGAATGACGAATGGGTTTCGGGAGTTCACCGGGGGGGGGGGGGGGGGGCAACCCACCCCGGGGAAGCCCATAGGCCTTGGGGGAGACACACCAGCCCACAAGTGGTCTATGCGCCAAGAGAAGAAAAATCAAGAGGAAAAGAAAAAAAAGGGAGGAGGTGGGAAGGGAGGACTCCCTCCCACCAAACCTAGTCCAACTCGGTTTGGGGGGGGGGGAGAGTCCTCCCCCTTGGCTCGGCCGACCCCCTTGAGGGTCCTTGGACCCCAAGGCAAGGCCCCCTCCCTCCCACCTATATATACGGAGGTTTTAGGGCTGATTTGAGACGACTTTTCCACGGCAGCCCGACCACATACCTCCACGGTTTTTCCTCTAGATCGCGTTTCTGCGGAGCTCGGGCGGAGCCCTGCTGAGACAAGGTCATCACCAACCTCCGGAGCGCCGTCATGCTGCCGGAGAACTCTTCTACCTCTCCGTCTCTCTTGCTGGATCAAGAAGGCCGAGATCATCGTCGAGCTCTACGTGTGCTGAACGCGGAGGTGCCGTCCGTTCGGTACTAGATCGTGGGACTGATCGCGGGATTGTTCGCGGGGCGGATCGAGGGACGTGAGGACGTTCCACTACATCAACCGCGTTGTCTAACGCTTCTGCTGTACGGTCTACAAGGGTACGTAGATCACTCATCCCCTCTCGTAGATGGACATCACCATGATAGGTCTTCGTGCGCGTAGGAAATTTTTTGTTTCCCATGCGACGTTCCCCAACAATAAGATGCTCCTGTGTTGATCTTACTGCTGTCCTTGCGCCACTGGGAATTTCGTGCAAATCTTTCCCGGTCACCTACCTAGGTATGTTTCTTTCTTTGCGGAACCTTACAAAGGTGGATCTAGATCCTTTCTTGACGAAATTCGGCAAGAAGGCAGCAACCTGGAAAGGCGGCTTGATGGCTAAAAGCGGAAGATTGGTTCTTCCTAAAATTGGCCTAATTGCTCTGGCAATCTATATGATGACGGTCCACAAGCTGCCGGCCGGGGCAACCAAAAAGATGGTACAAATTTGTCGATCTTGGCTATGGAGTGGTGAGGGATCTTGCAATGGTGGTAAATGCAGAGTGGGATGGAACCAAATCTGTCGTCCAAAGGACCTCGACGGACTCGAGGTTATCGACTTCAGGAAATTTAGGACCACGCTGTGGCTGCGATGGCTGTGGCTCGCATGGCAGGATCCTACTCGCCCATGGGCTAAGGCCACACTGCCATGCGATGACGTCGATCGTATGTTGTTTGCCATGGCTACTGGCATTAAGCTGGGGGATGGGCGGAAAAACCAACTTCTGGCATGACTGATGGCTCGAGGGACAATGCCCAAAAATCATTGCACCATCCATTTTTGCCGCCTCATCTAGGAAAAACCGCAACGTCCATGATGGGCTGACAGGCCAGACTTGGTTAGCTGACCTGGCGAACGGGCTAACGGAGGACATGCTTCATGAACTTCTTTGCCTTGCTAGAAAGTTAGACAATGTGGTTCTCAACCATGGTCAGGCCGATGAGATTCAATGGAGGCTCACGCCAAATCGAGAGTACTCTGCTAAATCCGCCTACAAGCTCCAGTTCAAAGGCACAGTGGCCTCGGTAGGCTACAATCTGATATGGAAGAGTTGGGCTCCGGGTAAATGTCATTTTTTCTATGGATGAGCATGCTAGGAAGAATATTAACCACTGGCACACTGCTGCGTCGGGGCTGGGAGAACAACTATTTCTGACCACTGTGCGAGAGAAACCTGGAAACAACATCCCATCTTCTCGTCGAGTGCCCCTGGTCGCGGTACACTTGGGAGAAGATTGCGCACTCCACGCATTTGCCCACTCTGCTTCCAGAATCATGGACGGGGCAGGAATCTATCAATTCTTGGCTGACGGAGCGCTACGATAAGTCAGCGGCTAGCAGGAAGAAAGCAACCCTCTCCGTCTTACAACTCATGTCATGGGAGATATGGCTGGAGTGCAACAAAAGAATTTTCCAATCTGTTTCTCTTGGTAGAGATATGTTCGTTGATAAAGCTAGAGAGGAGATCCACCTATGGAACCTAGCTGGCACGGGAATCCCCTTTGATCCGGGCTGATTCTCGGCCGTTTCTTCCTCGGCGCGTTTCTTTTGTTCTTCTTCTTTTCCTGTTTCTGTTTGGTTTTCGGGCCTCCCTGGACCAGTTGGCAGGTTTCCCTGCCCGGGTTCTTTTGTAGATCGTCCTTCACCTAAGCAGCTGTCGACATCCCCACTAGTGCCATCACCTAAGCAGCTGTCGGTGTCCGAGTGTACTCCCCAGAGCCCAGGGTGGTGCAGCTAGAGGCGGTGTTGATGGTTCAAGATACGTGATGCACCTAAGAAGTCTCTAGGGACAAGAACTACATTTAAAAGCTTATTATGTATATGAAATTAACTATTCATAATAGCAATTATGAGTTGATCCAAGTCAGGTGTGTTAGAACATCTACAATCGAACCCCTCAAACCTTCCTCAAACAAAAGGGTAGGCCATTCGGTCACTATCCGGTCACAAAAAATTGATCCAGACGGGCCTCTCAAACCGGCCTCAAACGACCGGGCTGACCAACGCCCGCATGTCCCGCACTATCCCACGCTGGCCCACATCTACTCCACATATATTCGTCCCCATCCACTCGTCGGACCAAACCCTAGCCACTTCACTCCACTCCCTTCCACTCCCATCCGCCACTCAAGCTCACATCCAGCATGGCTGGGAGCGGATCCGAGTCCTTCACCTCCACTCCACTCCCTTCCACTCCCATCCGACATGGCTGGGAGCGGATCCAAGTCCTTCACCTCCAGATTCGTCGACCACAAGCTCGTCCCACGCGACCCCAGGAGGAGATTGTAACGCCCCAGACACACCCGCCGACGGTCGTTACTCCTGGTGAGATCTAGACTGGCCCCACACGGAATCAACTTCTCGGTCGGTCACCCATCCTAGAACTACTCCAAGTCGAGCACGCTTAACCTGGGAGTTCTGTTCGAATGGGCTCCCGGAAAAGAAAGAATTCCTTATTGATATGAGTAGTCTATCATCCCTAATAATCCAAGCTATCACAGAGATGGCCGTCCGACTTGTGCTTCGCCGCTCCTGGGGGGCGGCAGCAAGACGACAACGCTCGGACTCGCAACGCCGGGAATCCATTGCTTCCGCACAACCGGTGCTTCGATCCGGCGTTGCTGCCTCACCAGAGGCGATGCTGTCCGTTTGGTATCCGAACGCTGTGGCGGAAGCACAACCCCTCCTTTGCACGCTGAGCACAAAGCATGTCCGACCTCGGACGATGTCATGGCGCGGCATGCCCGTCGGGCGAGGCAACAATCACGGGATGCTATGGGGAAGAACAAGGTAGGAAGCTGCTTTTTTGCGACCGCAAACAATCCATTCTTATCTTTGATAACCCACAAGTATAGGGGATCGCAACAGTTTTCGAGGGTAGAGTATTCAACCCAAATTTGTTGATTCGACACAAGGGGAAGCCAAAGAATATTCTCGAGTATTAGCAGTTGAGTTGTCAATTCAACCACACCTGAAAGACTTAGTATCTGCAGCAAAGTATTAGTAGTAGAGTGGTGTGATAGCAATAGTAGCAACAGTAACAGTAGCAGTGAAAGCAGTAGTGACAGAGTAACAGTAGCAGCAACGACAGCAATAGCAACAGAGTAACAGTAGCAGCAGTGACAGCAGTAGCGGCAAAGTAACGTAGCAAGGACTAGTAGGAAAAACTCGTAGGCATTGGATCGGTGATAGATAATTATGCCGGATGATATTCATCATGCAACAGTTATAACAAGGAGAAATATGTAACTAGCTCCAATTCGTCAATGTAATGTAGGCATGTATTCCGTATGTAGTCATACGTGCTTAGGAAAAGAACTTGCATGACATCTATTGTCCATCCCTCCCGTGGTAGCGGGGTCCTAATGGAAACTACGGGATATTAAGGTTCTCCTTTTAATAGAGAACCGGAACAAAGCATTAGCACTTAGTGAATACATGAACTCCTCATACTATGGTCATCTTCGGGAGTGGTTCCGGCTATTGTCACTCCGGGGTTGCCGGGTCATAACACATAGTAGGTGACTACAACTTGCAAGATAGGATCAAGAACACACATATATTGACGAGAACATAATAGCTTCAGATCTGAAATCATGGCACTCGGGCCCTAGTGACAAGCATTAAGCATGGCAAAGTAGTAGCAACATCAATCTCAGAACATAGTGGATACTAGGGATCAATCCCCATCAAAACTAACTCGATTACATGATAGATCTCATCCAACCCATCATCGTCCAGCAAGCCTACGATGAGATTACTCACGAACGGTGAAGAGCATCATGGAATTGGCGATGAAGGAAGGTTGGTGATGACGATGGCGACGATCTCCCCTCTCCGAAGCCCAGAACGGACTCCAGATCTGCCTCCAGAGGAAGAACAGGTGGTGACGGCGCCTCTATATCTAAAACGCGATGACCTCTTCTCCTTTATTTTTTTCCGGACGAAAGGGACTAAATAGATCTGGAGTTGGAGGCGGTGGAGCTCTAAGGGGCCCACAAGCTTGCTAGGCACGGCCAGGGGGCGCCTGGTGGGCTTGTGGGCTCCTCGCTCCACCCCTCTGGTTGATTCTTGCCCCATTATTTTTTATATATTCCACAAAAAATCCTCGTAAATTTCTAGGTCATTCCGAGAACTTTTATTTCTGCGCAAAAACAACACCATGGCAATTCTGCTGAAAACAACGTTAGTCCGGGTTAGTTCCATCCAAATCATGCAAAATATAGTCCAAAACAAGGGCAAAAGAGTTTGGAAAAGTAGATACAACGGAGACGTATCAATCTTCACCTAGTGAGAGCACCACTTCTTTTTTGCAAGGAAGTGAGAGCACCAGTTCGCTCAATCTAGTTTCCCAATGGTGTACGTGTTCTCTCCCTCAAAATTCTGGTGTGGCGTTGCAAGCTTCCTTGCATGAAAGTTTTTCCGTAACAACAGTCATGTTGCAAAACATTTTTCATAACGTCATATAAAGGTAAAGTAAAAAAAATCTGCAACATTACCATTATTGCAAAGTTTTTCCTGCGACAATACCTATCTTGCAAAAGTTTTCTTCAACAAGACATTTGTTGCAAAGATTTCTACAGAAAGTCCTCTATTGCAAAATTTCTGCAACAACAACTCTGTTGCAAAGTTGAAAGACGTCATTGTGCGGCATGATGGGGTCACATCTGACGGCTCGCGAGGCTGCGGATCTTTTAAAAAGATCTCTCGGCCAATGCATAGCGCCCCCCTTGTTTCATAGTAGTATATATGTAGATTCTGTGAGAAAGACAGATTTCAGCCCTTTACAACACCATCTAAGACAGGCGAATGAGCTGGTCTTGGACTCCCATGTAACATCCATCAGGACCCTAGCCATGATTATTTGAAGAAATTGACACCAAAAACAAGTCTGAATACATTGGCGGAATCGTCCATCCTCCATCGAGTTAATTGCAGAAAACTACCACATTTATGGCTAACTACATAGTCACTCTTTTTTTTTGCGAAAGCCTTTTTGCTAAAAAAAATCAGAAAGCATTAATTGTTGGGACGTCCTACGTGTCGGCAGATCCGCCGAGTTGCGAGCCGTGAAATGCATTGGAGGTGATAGACGTCCACTGCTGGATCGGTCGGCTGTTCCCAAGATTTTTCCTTAATTGTTTGCTTTCATGCACTTGAGTGCATTTCTGACACGTGGGGCCCAAAAACACTGACGTGGCCTAATGGTCCGGCTGACAACACCAAACGAAAGAACCTAGTCGGCTCGTGCGAGATAGATCGATCGTGCCATCTCTCTCTATCCCCCCCTCTCTCTCTCTCGTGCTCTCATCGATGGCGACAACAAAATCTCGCGGCAACGGCGATGGAAAAATGACCCGGTCGGCTCACGTCAAATAGATCGATGTCTCCAACTCTCATTCTTCTCTTGGTGGCGACAGGAAACTCTCTTGGTGGTGACGATGCCAAAGGTGATGCCGCGGGCGGTGGCGATGTAGATCCATCACAGTTTTGTAGGAGTTCAAACCCATCTCAAGGGTGCATCCCCAGCCGCCAACACTGGTGAAATTAAGGTTGTGTTTGGTTTTTTACCAACTTCTGCTTTGAAAGCTAATAGCTAAACAAAGGGGTAAAAATGTTAAAGCAACTTTTAATAATATGTAGCTTCTTTCTAGTGTAAATTTCAAAGCTCGGGGTACCCCAATTTTTCACCTTCCAGCTTTTTCACATCAACTTTTCGCCGGCAGTTTTTTCAGAATCTACAGCTCAACCAAACACAACCTTGTTGAATACGCCGCAGCGACTTCTTCCGCCCACGCGGTGAAGGCAACTTCGATGGAAAACCATCATTATGCCTCTCCTTTGGCAGCAGCGTGTAAGTGATTTATCCCTACTCTCTCTTTCTGCCCCAATTTGGATTCTGGAGTTAGGGTTGTAACACTGTTGGGTTAGGGTTATACCATTGTAGTGTTTAGGAATGGCAAATTAACATGGTTATGGTTGGGGTACTAGCAGTGTATGGTTTTGGTGTACCGAGCTTCATATTGATTTTTTGTATTTAGCTAGTCATGTTACTACCATGTAACTGAAGTAGGGGTTGGCATAATTTAACATTGTATGGGGTTTGAAGAATTTAGCTAGTCTTGATACTACCATGTAATTGAATTTAGGGTTGGCAAATTATAATTGTACTTTTATATGAACTTTAAGAGGTGTTTAGCACTGTATAATGAGTTGCTTAACAACATTTTTGAAACAAGCATGACCACGTCGATTCTCAAATAGTAGTGGAATAAGCTAAACTTTGTGTACTTATAACTGAGTTTTTAACTGAATTGCACTTATAAGTTGTAACTTAGAGCTAAATTTTAACTGAACTTATAACCCTACTCATGTGGTGATGTTTTTGCTCTTAGCGTATCTTACAAAATGAGAGAGTTCAACCCCCATCTCGGTGCCTTCCTTGTGGCTTATATATAGTGCGCTATGAGAGGTGTCGGAACAGGCCGATATTAATACTATTGATGGTCTCATGCACGACCAACTGCTTCGTGACTATTATCTACTAACCCTAAAAAATGAAGAGAGGGGAGATCCACAACAAATCTGGACCCTCTAATCACGTTATCAACGAACTGATTACGATGTTAATGAAACTCCATCGCTAACAAAAACTCCCTACGCTCCCTCGCTAACGAAATTCCCCTCTGATTGTTGGGGAATGTGACAGAAAACAAAAAAAATTAGTATTGCGAGCACGCTCAGGATCACCAAGGAGATGCATACAAGGTTTGATCTGATCATTGCCGACTCGTAGTGCAGCAGAAGTAGAGTTGATGAAGATCGGTGGTGCAGATCCCTGCAGCTAGGATTTACAACCTCCCAACCACGAGGATGTACTCCCTCGTCTGTCCCATGGACAGCCCTCCGGGAGGCGGTCAGACAGTCCCTCATACGGTCTCTCGGACAGCCTTCGGGAGGACCATCGAAAATCAAACGGTCACTTGGACAGTCCTTCGGGAGGACCCTCGAAACTCGGACACCCCTTCGGGAGGCATTCTCGAACTAAGACCGAAACTATGATCTCTTTGCAAAGTTTCACACATATGGTGTCATCTATCCGGCTGGGCTTCGTCATCCAGAACTAGTTCCCACTGGAACCCAGACAACCTTTTGGCTCTATGAATCTATTTTGCTGGGAGGGAGAGAGAAGCCAGATCATGCATGGCATTTGTATGTTGAGAAAGTGTGAGTGTGGAGAGCTCCTTTCCACCTCTATTTATAGGGGAGGAGGAGGTGGCGGGGGCTAAAAATATCAGCCCAAAAAGGGGGTCCCACCTCCATGTCATCCCTATATCTTTTGGGAAGATTCCCTTAAGATATTTTGTGGAAGGTCAACTCCCAACCATAACCATAAATGCATTTTCACTATTCACGAAACCAATTTTTCATCATCGATAAATCCGAAAATCTTTTTATGGATCCTAGAATAATTCCAGTACCCACTAAAACAATTCTGGACATGTTCCAAAACATTTTCATATCAATGATTTTCATTTGTGAAAAGCAACCAAAGCGGTTCCGGCAGTCCGGAACATTTCCGGTTTTTGTCTTTGAAAAATCTCATAAGTTACCAGAACAATTCTTGTACCCTCCAATAATTTCCACGCGTGTGCCACAACCAATTTGACTTAATGGTTTACTTCGAAACAACTTTTCGGTTTTACCGAAACTCTTCCGGTGTTCTCTCTTCGAAACTCTTCCGTTGTCCCCGAAACTTTTCCGGTGATTTTCTCTCAGACTCCGTGTCTAGTATTCAGCAGATAGATAACCCTTAAGCGTGTGACCCTATAGGTTTGGTGAAGTATAGACATGAGCGGAACACTTTCTAATCAATGATCAACTTCGAAATCGTGGACAATCATATTGACCTCTATACCCACACGAATAAACATTCGAGTGAACCATTAGTTTTCCATGTGCTATTCCCATTGCTTCGCGATATGATAAAAATACCAGAGGTGATACTTGTCGGCATCCCCATGGATCAACAACTTGTCCATTATGCTAGTTACCTCGTTACCGGTTTTGTTCTCTTTTCTCATTAATGTGTTTCAGCATCCCTATGATGAAATCACATTGTGTCTGGCCAGACGATGATGGATACTGAAACACCTAGAGGTCCCAAGAATATCTCTCCATCGTTGGAGGAGCAAATCCCAATCTTGAGCTACCAAGTTACTTGTCATACTTTCTCG
This sequence comes from Hordeum vulgare subsp. vulgare, assembly GCF_904849725.1. Classification (NCBI taxonomy): domain Eukaryota; kingdom Viridiplantae; phylum Streptophyta; class Magnoliopsida; order Poales; family Poaceae; genus Hordeum; species Hordeum vulgare. Next base: position 307,827,966 of record NC_058518.1, read on the forward strand.
TGGACCCGTAAGCAGCCGTAATAGCCACCATGTTACAAATGACGTTTAACAAACCCCAATGTTCACGAAGCAAGTACGAAGGAACTCGATACTCTCATGGTCTAAGGAATTATGCAAACGTTAACTTTCTTTGTGTTATTGACCATTAACTTGTGACGAATGTATCTCATAGCATAACATCAATTGTGTCGATTCAACACAAGTGTTCTACTAACATTGTGCCCTCAAAGTTGCCGACATAGTCATGCCCATGATCAGGAAAACAGAACCATCATGCAACACTTGAGCTAGTCTTAGAGGCCTGACTAGGAATACATTTAGCGTTTATTATTCCACACGTGCATATGAGTCTTCCTCCGAGCCTCATCGTTATTGTAGACTCGAGAACCATAGCAGTTGTAGCATGGAACATAAACATAATTATGAACATGGAGACAAACAATAACATTTATTATTGCCTCTGGGGCATATCTCTTACAGACTCCCACTTGCACTAGAGTCAATAATCTAGTCAATGCTAATGCACTTTACACCTATGGCATACCGCTGTAACAAATGCTTTGCTTGTGGTATAGCCTGATGTCCAACGGGTCTGACAACTTCTGTTCCATGTGTATCTTTGCATATCCTCGCATTTTCATGCTTTCACAAAATTAATATTTTGTGTGGACTTGGCTTTGTATATATGTGAATTACTGGTCGAACCTTGCACTACTAGGAGAAAGCCTACCAGTAGTGCTGGTTTTTTCCCTTACTAGTAGCGCTGGGGGCAACGCTACTGCTAGCAAGCTACAACTAACCTGTTAGCAGTAGTGCTGGATTTAAAGCGCTACTGGTATCTACGTTAGCAGTAGTGCTGGAATAAATAAAGCGCTACTACTAAGCCATCGCTACTACTAATATTCCAGCGCTACTGCTAATATTCTAGCACTACTGCTAATATTCCTCCTTCCAATATTTAGTTCCTGTCGTATTTATGCCCCGTCTACGTATTTGTGCATGCTCTTAACAATAGTTTCATCATATCATAATAAACATGCATTATTCTCATCATATCATACCCATAAAGTAGTCTTGTCATTTATACCATAATCATCATTATCCAACACATATACCGTTATCCAACACAAATATCATCAAATCTCAAAAATAGCAATACACACAAGTCATGGCACACCCACAAGTTTCATCATCCCTATCTAAACTATCATGTAGAAGAGAAGAGCGATCAGCATGAGCAAGAGCGCGACTGTGCAGTACTCCTTGAGGCACCGGTTTCGTTCTGTCTCTTGTCGTAGCATCCACCTCAAGTAACTCATTTCCTCTTCGGCTCTGCCGTCAAACCCTCTGTGGCTAGCACTCGGGTACCTGTCCACCTGGGCCTGAGCGTCTGACCAATGGTCGTACACTCCTGGAACCCTCCCAATGAATACGACATAGCAGTCCTTCGCCATCTCCAATCTATGTACGTGCATCATAAGTTGATTAACAACAATATATAATATGCAACATAATGTACTTGAGCAACACAAAGAGGCATAGTTAGTAGAATACAAGCAGTAAACATAAAGAACGAAGTTCCTCATACACAAAATAATTAACTAGATCGATGTATACGCTAGTTCATAGAAAGCCGGTAGTACTAATTATAAACACACATTGTCATCGTCAATCACTCCTCCATGTCGACGCCCTAATCTTCATAGCCAGGGATGAATAACCCAAGCTGGTTGAAAGGCTTTAGGTCCATACGCTAAACGTGTAGTAGTTCTCGGAGATTCTCCTGCCTCATTGGCCCATAGAAGAACACCCCTCCTTATTCATCGACCTACTTCATGATCACTTGGGGAAAGTTCACACTGTATGTGATAAAACTCAGCTCGGATTCGATGCCCCAGTGTCATTCCTATGCTTGTGATCCAGTTGGCAATCTCGGCATCACCTGAATTAGCTGACATGCAAAGGCGTTGTCTATCCCTTCTGTACTCGATCATGTGATGCATGAGGTAGAATCCATCAGCCTTACTAGCATTCATTTTCTAGATGCAGCAGAAGTCAGCCTTATGGCCAAAAGGCGGCTCTTGATTCCTATACTTTTTCACCTTGATATATCCACCAATAAGGTTGAAGGTTATCAAGGCACTGTTGAGAACACTCTTTATGTGCGTGTAATCCTTTTTCTCGATGTTCTTCGACGAGTCCAAGTACAGAGCATGAGAGTATTGTAGGTACAAACAGATGAGGACGGTGCCCCCCCACTGCACAAAATAGGTACACCTAAAATTAGCATCAATGCTTGCAAAGGAATGATCAAAACTTACGAAAGGATATCCGCGGATGACTTACGTGGGATGATTAGGCAGGAGAATCGTTTCCTTGTCCTTACTAGAAATCATGAAATCACCGATGTACTTGCTTGCATAGTCACGATGCTCTTCGCAGACTGCCAAGAAGCTCTCGTGCATATAGTACGGGTCCGCAACGCAGATATATTCTATGTTCTCGCACCTGATGTTGTAGTTGAGATACAACGCATACAGGCGGATTAATTGAAAATCCAGCTTGGTCATGTGGAACATGTCGTAGATGTAGTGAAATCGCAGGATGAACTTATCCGTGGGCCATCTGTCGACGTATGACATCGCACCCGTAACCCGAGCTGGGTAAAGCGGGTTTCCTGGTTTTTCCGTGTTGAGAAGTCTTCTCTCTATGGCCAACACATCATCATGAAGTCTCCTTAGATCATTGTTCTGTATGTTCTCTAGCGCTTTCTAAGGTAGGATCGGGTTGCCGGCGACATGGAAACGATCCGCACCTACGACAGGTATTTTGTCTACCTCCCGGGGCTTTAGAGGCGACTGTCTGCTTGAAGCAGCTCCGACGCCTTTAGACCCTTTCTTCTCCGACCTCCTCCTTTGCTTCTTGGCGGGTGGCGATAGTGAGCCCACCATACCTTCCCTAACCACCACCCCCAGCGTCGTCGGGCTAATTACCAGCGGACGGCCCCCGTGTTGTTCTTGCTGGGTAGAGGCGACATCTGGAGGTGTCTCCTGCGAGGATCGCATGAAGAGAGACTTTTTGCAATGACCCGTAGGATGTTGTGGCTTCGGCAATTCAGGCATCATCAAGTCATCTCCACGCTCATAGCATAAGCCATACTCCCGGGCATCGTCATAGTCGGTATTGATATACTGGTTATGGTCATCAACATCCTCCTCCATGACATCATCAACATTTGCTTCTTCGACGGGGGTGACGTCAGCTAGCACTAATGGAGGCTCTTCCTCGCAGCATGACTGCTATCACCCGCCACGACAGGTGCAGGTAATTAGGTAGGTGGGTTGGTGTTCATACCTTGTTCAGGAGTTGTCATTGGTGTGCTACCGGGCGCCTCGACACGAAGGCGAGTCTTCGGCCAAGGCAACATCCAGCTCTTGCATGCGCCAATCTGTTTGGGGGTCTTGTCGTCATCGACTAGTGTCGGAAGAGGCAAATCCTTGAAGCCCTCTTTCACACCAGCCACGCTAACTTTGAAGACGCCATGGGGCATCTGTTGGTTGTGGATCATGCGGTCCTTCGTCTTCATGATCGTTTCCTTTCCTACGTCCACCTTCTGGCCGTTGACATCGTACAATAGGGTGCACGGGGTTTCGTCGGCCTGCGAAGACATGGCTACGACATCAGACATCCGAAAGGAAACTTAAGTGGAAGACTATATAGACATGCCGCTGAAGAGTGTATGATGCGCAATTACAGTGATGGCGTCAAGCTCGGCCAAAGACGAAGCCCCACCGAGCATGCCAGATACGGAGGATGGGTTGCTATGAACCGGAGTGAGACCAGGTACAGGAGCATCTACGGTTGCATGAGCACGTGGTGGTGGTGCGATGTTCGCAGAATTGCTCTCGGCAAAGCTGAGAAGGGGAAAGTCCTCTGGCCCTTTTTCTGGATTCCACCTCACAAACTCAAAAACTGTCGGAACCAATTGGCCCAAGGAAGCTGCCACAACTGCATTGACCTTATCGTCGATTACCTTGGCTAGCTCTTCTTTGGTCTCAACTTTGCTCTTATCGACCGCTTGCGCGACCTTCTCATCGATGGTGTGTTGAGAAAGCTGTCGTCTCTGCTTTTTTCCTACGGCTTGTCATGGTAGCACTTCACCCACTAGGCGCCATCTCCGACGCCATGCACACGTCCATAAGACGGAGGTTTGTCCACTAAGATATTTTTAAGTATGTTCAGGGCCTGGTTGAATGGGTTGTCCTACTTGGGCCTCACCGACGACTGAGATGACTCATCGCTTTCGGCTGCCTTTTGGTGTTGCTCTTTCTACAAAAGGAACGTGGATGGTTTATAAATGTGACAAAACTTGTTGTCGAATTGATTGGAAGCTAATTAATATAAAGTGGTAACAGAACAATTACAACTAGTCTCATTTACTCCCTCGTGTTTGGGTCCATGTAACAGACCTTATTGACGGGGTCCCACTGGTGTTGGGCCCTGATCGAGTCATGCTCATGCGGATCGGTGAACTCCGCCAAGGGGTCTGGGATTCCATGACTTTCACGTTCGGCGTCCTCCTTGGCCCATACATGCCTCTTCCCCTCGTAACCACGGCTTCTGAGGTGGTGGGCAGGCGTGTTCCTGGCCTAGAGCTCCTTCATTTTCTCCGACTTTTTCTGCGCTTCTTCTGTAGCGCAAGTCTCCTTGAATTTTTTGAAGTCCTCTTCTGTTAGTGAAGGATTGTCAGCATGAATCTTGGACCATAGTTCATTGTTCAGAATAAAATTTTCACGCTTAGCTTCCACGAGGATGATGACGAGTTGATGGATATACTTCTCGCCCCTCGTTGGTTACCCCAAGTGGAAGGTGGAGATGTAGTCAGTAGCAGATTTCCCTTACATGGAGACTATAAGGTTTATCGAACCAGGAGGACTCCGAGGGTCAACAAGTAGGTGTCCACTGCTCTCGCACTAGCAGAAGACATGGACCTGCACACACAACAAATAACTTTTCTCCCAACGAGTACAGAGAGGTTGTCAATCTCTCCGGCCTTGTAGTTTGCAAAGGATCAAAACACAAGAGGGAACAGTGACAGTGATAGCAACGGAAAAGTAAATAAAACAATAAATGGTAGAGGTGTAAGTGATGGTGGTAATATGGATCGGAGTCACATGATGTTCACTAGTGATGTCTCTCTCCCAAAATACGATAAACAACTATGCAAGGGTAAACACATTACAGCTGGGCAATTGACAGAATTATAAACGCACCGCAATGCTAATTACGCTACTAGAAAGTTAGAGGCTCAAAAGTAATGGGCAGTACTCCAAGACAAGTAGAACGTTTATCCATCAGCATCTACTTACTAATCACCCACCTTGAGATATCTATCCAGAACATCTCGCTGGTATTATGTTGCGAGCCCCACCCAAAGTTTAAACGCAAAGCAACAGACAATTGCATTAACAAACTTTGCGTAAGGTAAACAATACTTGCAACCGCGGTCACAAGCACCGTTGTTTTCTCCCTAGTGGCAACAACACATCCCCTAGTCTCATGTTTCTATCACTCAAGCTAGACATCAGGGGAGCATGAACCCACAATCATGCATAACGCTCCCTCTTGGAGTTACAATCTACTACTTGACCCAAGCAACAAAAAGCAACGGAGAACATGCATGAATCACTAAAGAACATAATATAAAAGGATAATCAAATATATAACTCATCAATATGAACATAATCTCATAATCCTTCAGATACCAACAAACCAAGCATAGCAATGACAGGAATATTACATAGATGCCTTGATCATATAGGGCAGCTCACAAGGGCTGTACATTGAAGCACAAGATTGGAGAGAAGACTTCACATAGCTACTGCTCATGGACTACTCACGACACGTCCGGGAAGCGTCCATGGCGGTGGAGAAGCTCCCGGAGGTCAATCCTCCCTCCGACAGGGTGTCGGGAAGAGGTCTTCTGACGCTCTCAATCTCGGAAGCGTTGCGGCGGCGGAATGATGGAGAAATTCACGATTCTTGGTATGATCGAAGGATTTTAGATCGGAGAGGTAAATATAGGCCGAAGGAGGGCACCAGAGGAGGTGGGCCCCACGTAGGTGACCTGTGGGCACGACGAGGGGGTAGGCCGCACAGGGAGGCCGCCTGGGCAGGCCCTAGCTCCCCTTTGGCCCATCTTCGGTGCTCTGGAAGCTTCCGTCACGCTGATTTTTATATATTTTTCTCGGGATTTTTGGGACTTTGTAAATTTGGGCAAAAGTCCCTACAAAAAAGACATCAGGAGACATAAACTGCACTGGGTGCACTGAGTTAGTAGGTTAGTCCAAATATGTGTAAAAAGATATGAAAGTATAGCAAAACATATAACAATGTCACCCAAAAGATCATGGAACAACAAAAATTATAGATACGTTTGGGACGTATCAACATCCCCAAGCTTAATTCCTGCTCGTCCTCGAGTAGGTAAACAATAACACAAATAATTTCTGTGGTGACATGCTAACACACATATAAGAACTTCAAAGTAAAGCAAGTGAGATATGCAATTCAAGTCAAGACAATAACAAGCAAGAGTCTATATTTAGTATTGAAAATAGCAAAGTAAGAACATAAAGGTGCAAGAGCTCTCGCTGTCCGTGACTCGAATGTCTCCAAATGGTGTTTGCGTGCAAGAAGTGGGATATGGGTTTAGAGCATAAAAATAGTTTTTAATTGAGAACTCAATCTACTAAAACTTCACACTTGGTCTCCTTCAGAACCTTATTTTGACTCATCCCTAGACCACTAGTCAGGCACAAGTCAAAATGATCCTCTCCCTTTCGACTTTGAGCACTCATGCAATGGATGAGCGCAAGAAAGATATGTTGGCACTTAGGATGGCAAAGAGAAAAATGATGGGGAAGGAAGACAAAAAGGGTCTGAAAGGCTCACATCAATGAGGACAACCATAGGCGAGAGAAAGCCAAATGATAGATATGATGTGAGGAGTATGGATTTCCATGCAACGGATGCACATATGAGCTAAGGTAAGCTCTCTAATGGAACTAGTGGGGGTGCATCCAACTTGCTTTCTCATGAAGACCTAGAGCTCATATGAGGAGGCTCATCATTGGAATATACAAGCCAAGTTCTATAGTGTAAGGGTCCCCGCATTGTTATGCATGAATGATAATCTCTATGGAGTACAAATATAACAATGGAGTACGAGTGTGGATCTTTCAAAAGGAATAGTAGTGTTGCCCCCTTCTCTCTTTTTATTTCTTTTTATTTTTATTTTTTGTGGCCTCTTTGGCTCTTTCTATTTATCTCTCATTTGTCCTCTTTGGGATATTTTCATTTGTCCTCTTTGGGATCTTTTAATTTGTCCTCTTTGGGATGTTTTCCTTACTTAAGGGCAACACTCTATGTTTTACAAGAATAAAAATAAGATCTTCACACTTTATAAGAAGTGCTCAACCATAAAGACAAATGAAAACTATCATGATGTATGCAAATGTATGCCTCTCCCAGTGTAGCAGGATATGCAATGAAACTAGCGTGTCATGTAGCAACAATAAGGGCAAGGCCCAACTAACATGCGGCTCCTCGATCAAGCAAAAGCATGTATGACATGAAGATCAAGTCATGAGATGGTGGATGTTTCATGGCAATATATCTCAGAAAGGCAATGGAAATGCCTTAATAGGTAGGTATGGTGGCTGTTTTGAGGAAAGATATAATGAGGCTGATGATGACAGAGCGTATCATGCTAAGGGTTTGGATGCACCAGCGAAGTTTGCACCAACTCTCAAGATGAGAAAGGGCAATGCATGGTACCAAAGAGGCTAGCAAAGTATGGATGGTGGAAGTGCCAACAATCGAATACTCACATTAGTCCGAAGAACTCATGCACTTATTATCGGTAACTCTCTATATAGTTAGGAGATTCACAAAGAGACAAGCACCCCGAGGAGGAGTGTTTGGGGGTTTGGTTATCCTTGCGCATCCTCGACCCATGGTAACGTGAGGGTACTCTATGTATTCCAACCCCTCGAGAGGTTAGCGATCCATCTAGTAGCTAGAGTTATCAACTATTTTTTTTGTTTTAAAAAACACACGAATTTCCCAAAATACGACACCTATCACTAATAGGCTCAAGATCTCGGCACCAATAGTCCAAACATTACTCAAATCAATACCTCAAAACTATTGCAAGTTACTACTATACTTAAATAGCAACCTCAATTACCTACTCATGCAAGATACACAACTCAGTGCAACAAGCCAACTCTCTAAACAAGATAAGCATGATAACTCAAGAGAGTTCCAAAAGCAACCTAAATAAAAGATCTTAAAAAGATAAAGCATGAAAACTAAGAGCTAAGCATGACAGTAGCTATCAAAAGATAAAGAACACACAAAAAGAATAAGCATGAAAACCTATGTTGTGTTCTAGGGTGGAGTGGAGCATGTTTCTCTCCCAGACAAAGAAATCTAGGTTCCAACTTGTTAAACAGCAAGCAAAACTAAAACAAACTAAAAAATAAAGAGCGGGACGCTCCAAGCATAGCACATGACATATTAAGTGATAGAAATATAGCATGGAGATGGACGAATTGATGATTGTTGATGGAAAAGGGGATGCACGGGGGCATCCCCAAGCTTAGACGCTTGAGTCTCCTTGAATATTTCTTGGGGGTGCATGGGGGCATCTCGAAGCTTGAGCGCTTAACAGTCCTAGATCTTCTTTCATCATCTTCCATCGCATACTTGAAAACTCCCTTCATACAAAACTCATCATAAGCTGATTAGAGTGGTTAGTGTCCATAATAAAATAATTTATTCTCTACTGGAAATAAGGATTTTCATGAGGAGCTACTGTTTCTCAAGATTGTCAAAAGGTTTTTGCAAAGAAAAAAGCAAGCTTAAGGTTTGCAAAATGATGAAAACGCAAAACGTGAAAAAATCTGTGAAAACAGAACAACAGGTAGTAAATAATTCTTTCGGTGCACTTCTGCAACTTAGATAAAAAACTTAGAATAGACGCCAGAAAGACAATTATATAGAGCATGTTGTCAAAACAATTAAGATCAAAAAGATGATATGGTGTTTTTTGGCGAATTTTTCCGTCAAGCAGACATAATTTGTTTCTGGACAGCTTGTCACAACTTTTGAACTTTCTTGCAATCGGAGGCTAAAACTTGGCACAATGCTTGAAAATAAAGATACAATGATGTTGCTACAGTAGTAACAAGCATCAAGACCACTAAAACTGAAAGTAAAAACAAATTGGGTTGCCTCCCAACAAGCGCTTTCTTTTATGCCTTTGAGCTAGGCATGATGCTAAAAGATCAAGTGTTATGAACTCCAAAAGAATAAGTTGCCCTAGTAACGGACTCATAAGGTAACTTAATCTTCTTTCAAGGGAAGTGTTCCATTCCCTTTTTAAGGGGAAACTGGAATTTAATGGTCCCTTCTTTCATGTCAATGATAGCACCAACGATGTGGAGAAAAGGACGTCCAAAAATAATTGGACATGAGGGATCACACTCAATGTCCATAATAAAAAAATCAATGGGAACATAATTATCATTGACAACAATAAGCACATCATAAATTCTCCCTAAAGGTTTCTTTATGGAAGAATCAACAAGACAAACACCAAAAGAACATTGATCATAAGGTTTCAAATCAAGCATATCATACATTCTTTTGGGCACAACGGAGGCACTAGCTCCAACATCACATAAAGCAAAGCAAGAGATATAATTCAATTTGATTTTGACCATTGGATCCCAACCATCTTCTAGTTTTCTAGGAATAGAAGTCCCTAGCTTGAGATTCTCCTCCCTAGCTTTGATAAGAGCATTGGTAATATGCTCGGTGAAGGCAATATTGAGTGTACTAGTGTGGGGGTCTTTAGCCATTCTTTGCAAAAGGTGATAACTTCGGAAGGACTACAATTATCAAAATTAATACCATCGCTATTAACTAAAATTGTAGTGTCATCCTCTATATTTGATTTTCTCTCTGTTATAAGAGTTTTGATGTCTTCCCAAGTTTGGGGATGTTTAGGAGCAACTTCAAACCAAAGATCCGGTTCCTTCCCGGGGAGACCATGCCAAGGGCATAATTCTCCATAATTACTAACATAGTCACAATGTCCTTTACTTCTATAAATACCCATAGTGGCAATTGGAGCAATAGAAGAGAAGGTAAAATCATTGTTGTTGTGACTAGTGAAGTCACACAACTTGGTGTTTTTAGTGGAACCCATAGCAGCAGCAACAAGCAAGAACAAATCAACTATTTTTTGTGGTTTTTGGTATAAGACTCTAAAGCAAAAAATAGAAAGCAACCTAACAAGACTAGAAAGAAAAGGTAAAAGATAGTGTGCAACTCCCCTATCTTGAAGACTATAGTCCAGGGCAACAACATCAGAAATTTTCTTGATGACGAGTTGATGGATATACTTCTTGCCCCTCATTGGTTACCCCAAGTGGAAGGTGCAGATGTAGTCAGCAGAAGAGTTCCCTTACACGAAGACTGTAAGGTTTATTGAACCAGGAGGACTCCGAGGATCAACAAGTAGGTGTCCGCTGCTCTGGCGCTAGCAGAAGACGTGGACCTGCACACACAACAAATAACTTTGCTCCTAACGAGTACAGAGAGGTTGTCGATCTCTCCGGCCTTGTAGTTTGCAAAGGATCAAAACACAAGCGGGAATAGTGATAGTGATTGCAATGAAAAAGTAAATAAAACAATAAATGGTAGAGTTGTAAGAGATGGTGGTAATATGGACCGGAGTCACATGATGTTCACTAGTGATGTCTCTCTCCCAAAAGACGATAAAAGACTATGAAAGGGTAAACAAATTATAGCTGGGCAGTTGACATAATTATAAATGCACCGCAATGCTAATTATGCAACTAGAACGTTAGATGCTCAAAAGTAATGGGTAGTACGCCAAGACAAGTAGACCTTTTATCCATCAACATCTACTTACTAATCATCCACCTTGAGACATCTATCCAGAACATCTCGCTGGTATGAAGTTGCTAGCCCCACCCAAAGTGTAAGCTCAAAGCAACGAACAGCTGCATTAACAAACTTTGCATAAGGTAAACAATACTTGCAACCGCGGTCACAAGCACCATTGTTTTCTCCCTGGTAGCAACAACACATCCCCTAGTATGATGTTTCTGTCACTCAAGCTAGACATCAGGGGGCATGAACCCACAATCATGCATAACGCTCCCTCTTGGAGTTACAATCTACTACTCGCCCAAAGCAATAAAAAGCAACGGAGAACATGCATGAATCACTAAAGAACATAATCTAAAAGGATAATCAAATATATAACTCATCACAATCTAAACATAATCTCATAATCCATCGGATCCCAGCAAACCAAGCATAGCAACGACAAAAAAATTACGTAGATGCCTTGATCATGTAGGGCAGCTCACAAGGGCTAAACACTGAAGCACAAGATTGGAGAGAAGACATCACATAGCTACCGGTCATGGACCCATGTTCCAAGGAGGACTATTCATGGCACGTTCGAGAAGCGACCATGATGGTGGAGAAGCTCCCGGAGGGCAATCCTCCCTCCGACATGGTGCCGGGAAGAGATCTTCCGACGCTCCCGATCTCGGAAGCGCTGTGGCGGTGGAACGATGGAAGAATTCGCGATTCTGGATATGATGGAAGGGTTTTTGCTCGGAGAGGTAAATATAGGCCGAAGGAGGGCACCAGAGGAGGTGGGCCCCACCCACGCGACCTGTGGGCGTGGCCAGGGGGTAGGCCACGCAAAGAGGCCGCCTGGGCAGGCCCTGGCTCCCCTCTGGCCCCTCTTCGGTGCTCCGGAAGCTTCCGTCACATTGATTTTTATATATTTTTCTCGGGATTTTTGGGACTTTGTAAATTGAGGTAAAGGTCCGTGCAAAAAATACATCAACACACAGAAACTGGCACTGGGTGCACTGAGTTAGTAGGTTAGTCCAAATATGTGTAAAAAGATATGAAAGTGTAGCAAAACATATAACAATATCACCCAAAAGATCATCATGGATAAACATAAATTATAGAAACGTTTGGGACGTATCAGCGGACAAGGCGTTGGTGAACGTCATCATTGCCTTGATGTTTATCTTTGTCATGGATTCGTCGTCCCACAGAAGTTCACTTGCAGTCCGCCCGGGGAACAAGAACCTATTGTGCAACTTCGTTAGGAGCGTGTGCTCCATATGTGGTATCTTCTTTAACTTTTTGTCATTACTGTTGGCGGTTTCCCTGAGGATGCATCCTAGTTGATTGTCATAGCACTTGGACATTGACTCCGGCGCCGTTGGCTCTAATTTTGTGGGGTGCATCGCTGTGACCACAATTTTTCCGGTGCTGAGGTCGTTTGGTTTTCTTGCCCTCTTCAGTTTTGGTCCTTCAACGGGTATGTCAATGATAACCCACAAGTATAGGGGATCTCAACAATTTTCGAGGGTAGAGTATTCAACCCAAATTTGTTGATTCGACACAAGGGTAAGCCAAAAAATATTCTTGAGTATTAGCAGTTGAGTTGTCAATTCAACCACACCTGAAAGACTTAGTATCTGCAGCAAAGTTTCAGTAGCAAAGTAGTGTGATAGTAACGGCAGCAGCGACAACAGTAACAGTAGTGACAGAAGTAGCGGTAACTGTAGCAACAGTGACAGCAGTAGCGGTAAACTAACGTAGCAAGGACCAGTAGGAAAATCTCATAGGCATTGGATCGGTGATGGATAATTATGTCAGATGACATTCATCATGTAACAGTTATAACATGGGGAGATATGTAACTAGCTCCAGTTCGTCAATGTAATGTAGGCATGTATTCCGTATATAGTCATACGTGCTTATGGAAAAATAATTTGCATGACATCTATTGTCCATCCCTCCCGTGGCAGCATGGTCCTAATGGAAACTAGGGGATATTAAGGTCTCCTTTTAATAGAGAACCGGAACAAAGCATTAGCACTTGGTGAATACGTGAATTCCTCATACTATGGTCATCTCCGGGAGTGGTTCTGGCTATTGTCACTCCGGGGTTGCCGGATCATAACACATAGTAGGTAACTACAACTTGCAAGATAGGATCAAGAACACATATATATTGATGAAAACATAATAGGTTCAGATCTGAAATCATGGCACTCGGGCCCTAGTGAAAAGCATTAAGCATAGCAAAGTAGTAGCAATATCAATCTCAGAACATGGTGGATACTAGGGATCAATCCTCATCAAAACTAACTCGATTACATGATAGATCTCATCCAACCCATCACCGTCCAGCAAGCCTACAATGAGGTTACTCACGAACGGCGAAGAGCATCATGAAATTTGCGATGAAGGATGGTTGGTGATGACGATGACGACGATTTCCCCTCTCCGGAGCCCAAAACGGACTCCAGATCTGCCCTCCACAGGAAGAACAGGTGGTGGCGGCGGCTCCGTATCGTAAAACGCGATGAACTCTTCTCTCTGATTTTTTTCTGGGCAAGAGAGAATATATAGAGCTGGAATTGGAGGCTCCGGAGCCACGGGGGGCTCACAAGCCTGGCAGGCCCGATCGGGGGGGGGGGGGGCTCCTGGGATTGTGAGCTCCTGGCTCCGTCCCTCCAGGTAATTCTTGCGCCAGTATTTTTTATATATTTCACAAAAAATCCTCGTCAATTTCCAGGTCATTCCTAGAACTTTTATTTCTGCGCAAAAACAACACCATGTCAATTCTACTAAAAACAACGTTAGTCCGGGTTAGTTCCATTCAGATCATGCAAATTAGAGTCCAAAACAATGGCAAAAGAGTTTGGAAAAGTAGATACGAAAGAGACGTATCAACTCCCGCAAGCTAAAAGCCTTGCTTGTCCTCAAGCAATTCAGTTGACAAACTGAAAGAGACAAAAGAAAAACTTTTACGAACTCTGTTTGACCTTCTTGTTGTAATTATGTCTAAATCATATTCATATTTTCAGCAAGATTATAAGCTAACGACATAAGAAGTGACATTTAGGTCTCAGGATGTACTCATATCAATGGCATAACTAACTAGCGAGCAATAATAATAAGTTTCAAACGGCAACACTTCAATCAAAACAGACATGAAGAAATATAAACAGATCGTATCTCGCTAGCCCTCTCTGAGACCGCAAAAACATAAATGCAAAGAACCTTCAAAGACCAAGGGCTGACTGAACATTGTAATTCATCGCAAAGAAGATTCAATTAAAAGCAAAGCATAAAAATGACAGAGGTGCTCTCTAATAGGTGCTCTTTTATAACAAGAGGATGACTCAACAGAAACTTAAATAGATAGGCCCTTCGCAGAGGGAAGCATTGATTTGCAGAGGTGCCAGAGCTCAAGCTTTTAAAACAAAGATAAATAATTTTGAGTGGTATGCTCTCATTGTCAACGCGATGACCTAGAGTTTTCACCATCTTCCATGCTACACATACTATAGGCAGTTCCCAAATAGAAAAGTAAAGTTTTGACTCCCCCACCACCGATCAATCACACTCCACGACTAGCCGAATCCTCGGGTGCCGTCCATACCAACAATAATCCAGGGGGAGTTTTGTTTGCAATTATACTTTCGATTTGAGCATGGAACTGGGCATTCCGATTACCGGCCCCTTCCCCATGAGTGATAGTGAATAAACATGTATCGAGGATAACACGCCTAGCATGGAAGATACTGACCGCCCCTTGTCACCACATGAGTGGTTCGGGCATACAAAACAAATTACTACTTGAAGATTTAGAGAGTGGCACATGCAAATTTACTTGGAACGACAAGTAGATACCGCATATAGGTAGGTATGGTGGACTCATATGGAACAACTTTGGGCTTATGGAAGTGGGTGCACAAGCAGTATTCCCGCTTAGTACAGGTGAAGGCTAGCAAAAGACTGGGAGGCGACCAACTAGAGAGCGACAACAGTCATCAATATGCATTGAAATTAACCAACATTGAGTGCAAACATGAGTAGGACATAAATCACCATGAACATGAATATCATAGAGGCTATGTTGATTTTGTTTCAACTACATGCGTGAACATGTGCCAAGTCAAGCCACTTGAATCATTCAAAGGAGGATACCATCATATCATACTACATCATAATCATCTTGAAATTCATGTTGGCATCCAAGACAAACCATTATAAGCTCCTAGCTGACTAAGCATGGCATTAGAAACTATGATCTCTAAGTTGTCATTGTAAACATGTTTCTCTCATAACAATGCTGAATGAGGAACGATGAGCTAGTCATATTTACAAAAACAAAATAGGTCGAGTTCATACCAGCTTTTCCAGGCTCAGTCACTTGATCATATATCGTCATTATTGCCTTTCACTTGCACGACCGAATGATGTGAATCATAATGAGAGTGTTCGTTCATTGGACTAAGCTAGAATCTGCAAGCAAACACAGAGGAGAAGACAAAGTAATATGGCTCTTTGGCGGATAAACAAATATGCAAGTGAGAGCCACTAAACATTTTAACCATGGTCTTCTACCTTGACCTAAAGAAAAAGAAAACTATTTACACAGGAAAGCTCCCAACAAACAAAAGTAGAATGGGAAATCTTTTTGGGTTTTCCTTTTAAATACCACTAAGCAAGCAGAAAAGTAAACTTACAACTATTTTTTTTCTCAAATAAAACAAACACACAAGAAGAAAGCGAGAAAAAGAAATAAACTAGCATGGATGATACAATGGCAAGGTGTGAACACCGACTATCAAAGTGAAAGTATGAGCAAGAATATAAAGTCGGTGAGAAACACGTACTCCCCCAAGCTTAGGCTTTCGGCCTAAGTTGGTCTACTCCCACGGAGGGAAGTAACCGTCTCCGGGGTACTCTGGAGTGTACTGAGGGTGCCACTGCTGGGTGAGCTCCTCTGGCTCCCACTGATAAACTGGCGTCTGGTACTCGACTGGTAGCTCGGGCACGGGCGCCTGTGGTGGTGCTATGCCCCAATATGCGTAGATGTCCGAGGGCATAATAATGTACCTGCCTAGATGAAGATTGAACAAAGAAGGAGCAGGCAAAGTAATAGTCTCACGAGTACCCTGGCTAAACAGCAAGTTATAAATCATCCTCTTATTTATATCTTTATCAAGAAAGTCATGGCGAACCATGCTATCATAATCAAGATATCTCTTAGGAAGAAGCATCTCTTCTTCCTCGTGCAGTCTAATAGGTATCTCAAAATGTTTAGCAAGACGGGTAGCATAGATACCTCCATAAACAGCGCCTTTAGTATGGTTCATGTTCAACCGTTGAGCCACTATAGCGCCCAAGCTATAAGTTTTATCATTATATAGAGCTTCGCGCAAAACTGCAAGATCTGGGGAGCTAAGAGCCTCAGCTTTTCCATGGCCAATCAAACATTTTCCCATTAGTAGAGAGAAATACCAAGCACAGGAAAATGTATACTAGCAACTGTAGCACAAGACACTCCTCTCTCGCCTCCTACAACAATAGTATCAATGAAAGCCTCCTCCCGTAGACGAGGTTCATGAATATCCCCAACATAAGGTAATTTGCAAACATTGCAAAAATCCTGAAGGGACATGCGCTGGGGGATATCATATAACTTGAACTCAACCATAGGAGGATTCTTCCTTGGATAGAAATTAAAGCTTTGCACGAAAATATTAGTGAGGAGGAGGTATTGAGGACACTTATCTTCAACAAATGCGGTAAGGCCTGTGTTCTCCACCAAATAAATAAAATCCTCATAAAGACCGGCGACACATAAGAACACATCGCTTGGCCACTCGCACGCTCAAACTTCTACAACTCAGGGGATCAGATACTTGGGTTTCTTCTTCTCATTTTCATTTTCTTTGGGGTCATGGCTTGAAGAGCCTCTTAGGAACCTCCTCATCTTTTCCTTTTTCTTTCTCTGAAATTTTATGAAATTTTTAGTGACTCAAAAGAAAAGTGAACGAGGGTCAACAAAACTCATAGCAACTACTCCTACAAGTGCCTGGAGGCCATATCATGCATCAAAACTACTTGGGACCAACTAAAATGAACATGCAAAGCTCAAGAATAGGGTCACCAAGACAAGAAAAATACGCAACGAATAGAGCACTAGAGCGAAAACTAATTGGACCAATGGAGGAGTCACATACCAAGGAACAACTCCCCAAAATAGTTTGGTGAATGGGGCTTTGCACAAGGAGATCGAAAAATGCAGCAAGAGGAGCAAGAACACGGGTTTGAGCCGTGGAATGATTTTTTCTGGAGGTAGAAGAAGGAGATGGGAGCTGGAATAAGTGGAGGGGGCCCTCGTGGGGCCCACAAGCCTGCCAGGCCCGACAAGGGGGGTGGCCGGGCCTCCTGGGCTTGTGGCCCACTGGTACCTCTCCTTGACTAGCTTCCTATCTCAGAAATTTTAAAAAATTCCAGAAAAAATCATACTTGAATTTTAGGGCATTTGAAGAACTTTTACTTCCGGGACACTTTTCTAAGGGACGGAGAAAGCAGAAAACAAGAAAATAAAGCTAAATTTATCATTTTTCTTCTAAGCAACAGAAAATAAAAGTTGGGAATAGAGGGTTGTGACTCCTAGATTCATCCATTTCATGGTCATCAAAAGAAATCCGTCAATGAGGTTGATCAAGTCTCCTTGACAAACCTTTTTCCACATAGAACCGTAGAATTTTCGAATAATCACTAGGTTACCTCAACGGGGATGTGCATATCCCCAACAAGTAAATCATACTTCATCTTGATAGTAGGTATAGGGCATTCAAAGCTTCCAACAAGAAATGATGAAGATTTTTCAATAGCATTGATGCAATGTACTCGATATTGTTTCTTCGGAAAGTGCACTCTATGCTCATTACCATTAACATGGAAAGTGACATTGCCTTTGTTGCAATCAATAACAACCCCTACAGTGTTTAAAAAGGGTCTTACAAGGATGACCACCATGGCATCATCCTCGGGAATATCCAAAATAACAAAGTCCGTTAAGATAGTAACGTTAGCAACCACAACACGCACATCCTCGCAAATGCCGATAGGAAAAGCACTAGATTTGTCGGCCATTTGCAAAGACATTTTAGTAGTTATCAACTTATGCAATTCAAGTCTACGGTAAAGAGAGAGAGACATAACACTAACACCGGCTCCAAGATCGCATAAAGTAGTTCTAACATCATTTCCTTTAATAGAGCAAGTTATAGTGGGCACTCCAGGATCACCTAGTTTCTTAGGAATTCCAACCTTGAAGGTGTACTTGGCAAGCATGGTGGAAATCTCAACCTCAGGTATCTTCCTTCTATTAGTCACAATATCTTTCATGTACTTAGCATAAGGAGACATTTTGAGCATATCTGTCAAACACATTTGCAGAAAGACAGGTCTAATCATTTCAACAAAGCGCTCAAAATCCTCATCATCCTTTTTCTTGGATGGTTTGGGAGGAAAGGGCATGGGTTTCTGAACCCATGGTTCTCTTTCTTTACCATGCTTCCTAGCAATAAAGTCGTTCTTATCATATCTCCTATTCTTAGGTTGTGGGTGATAACCCACAAGTATAGGGGATCGCAACAGTTTTCGAGGGTAGAGTATTCAACCCAAATTTATTGATTCGACTCAAGGGGAATCGAAAGAATATTCTCAAGTATTAGCAGTTGAGTTGTCAATTCAACCACACCTAAAAGATTTAGTGTATGTAGCAAAGTATCAGTAGCAAGGTAGTATGATAGCAGCAGTAGCAACATTAATCAGTAGCAGCAAAGTAACAGCAGTAGCAACAGAGTAACAAGAGCAGCAGTGACAGCAGTAGCGGCAAAGTAACGTAGCAAGGACCAGAAGGAAAAACTCGTAGGTATTGGATCGGTGATGGATGATTATGCCGGATGTGATTCATCATGTAACAGCTATAACACAGAGAGATATGTAACTAGCTACCATTCGTCAATCTAATGTAGGCATGTATTGCGTATGTAGTCATACGTGCTTAGGGAAAAGAACTTGCATGACATCTATTGTCCATCCCTTCCGTGGCAGCGGGGTCCTAATGGAAACTACGGGATATTAAGGTTCTCCTTTTAATAAAGAACCGGACCAACGCATTAACACTTGGTGAATACATGAACTCCTCATACTATGGTCATCTCCGGGAGTGGTTCCGGATATTGTCGCTCCGGGGTTGCCGGGTCATAACACATAGTAGGCGACTACAACTTGAAAGATAGGATCTAAAACACACATATATTGGCGAGAACATAATAGGTTCAGATCTGAAATGATGGCACTCGGGCCCTAGTGACAAGCATTAGGCATGGCAAAGTAGTAGCAACATCAATCTCAGAACATAGTGGATACTAGGGATCAATCCCCGTCAAAACTAACTCGATTACATGATAGATCTCATCCAACTCATTGCCGTCCAGCAAGCCTATGAATAGGTTACTCACGAACGATGAAGAGCATCATGGAATTGGCGATGAAGGAAGGTTGATGATGACGATGGCGACGATTTCCCCTCTCCGGAGCCCAAAACAGATTCCAGATCTACCCTGCAGAGGAAGAATAGGAGGTGGCAGCGCCTCCGTATCGTAAAACGCGATGAACTCTTTTCCCTGATTTTTTTTCGAACGAAAGAGGTTATATAGAGCTGGAATTGGGGGCGGCGGAGCTCCGAGGAGCTCACAAGCCTGCCAGCCCCGGCCAGGGGGGTGGCCGGGCCTGGTGGGCCTGTGGGCTCCTGGCTCCGTCCCTCCAATTGATTCTTGCGCCAGTATTTGTTATATATTCCAGAAAAATTCCACGTATATTTCCAGGTCATTCCGATAACTTTTTTTCGGCGCAAAAACAACACCATGGCAATTCTGCTAAAAACAGCGTCAGTCCGGGTTAGTTCCATTCAAATCATGCAAATAAGAGTCCAAAACAAGGGCAAAAGAGTTAGGAAAAGTAGATACGACGGAGACGTATCAACTCCCCCAAGCTTAAAGCCTTGCTTGTCCTCAAGCAATTCAGTGGACAAACTGAAAGAGACAAAAGAAAAACTTTGACGAACTCTGTTCGATCTTGTTGTTGCAACTATGTCTAACTCATATCCAGAATTTCAGCAAGATCACAAGTAAACCACATAAGAAAATGACATCTAGGTCTCACGGCAAACTCATATCAATGGCATAATAAACTAGCGAGCAAATAATAATAAGTCTCAAACGTCAACACTTCAATCAAAACAATCATGAAGTAGCACGAATAGATGGTTTCTCGCTAGCTCTTTCTGAGAGCACAAAACATAAATGCAGAGCACCTTCAAAGACCTAGGCCTGACTAAACATTGTAATTCATGGCAAAGAAGATTCAGTCACAATCATACTCAACACAGTTAAAAGCAAAGCATAAAAATGACAGAGGTGCTCTCTAATTGGTGCTTTTATAAGAGGAGGATGACTCAACATGAAAATAAATATATAGGCCCTTCGCAGAGGGAAGCATTGATTTGTAGAGGTGCCTCATGTCCCACAAGCGTATGGGATCGCATCAGTTTTCGAGGGTAGAGTATTCAACCCAAATTTAATGATTCGCTCACAAGGGGAAGCTAAAGGATATTCTCAAGTATTAACAGCTGAGTTGTCAATTCAACCACACCTGAAAGATTAGTGTCTGCAAGCAAAGTATCAGTAGCAAGGTAGTAAGATAGCAACGACACCAGGAAAAGCTTTGGCAATTCCCAGAAGTGGCGCCAGTAAAGGCCCTCTTGACGGGATGTTAGCACCAACAAAGTCTTGCAACAAGTAACAGCGGAGTAGCAAGGAACAGTAGTAGAAGCAGTAGCAAAGTAACAAGTAACAACAGTAGTGACAGAAGCAAAGTGACAGCAGCAGCAAAGTGGCCCAATCCCTCTTGTAGCAAGGGACAAGCCTAGGCAAAGTAACATAGCGAGAACCAGTAGTAAAAGACTCGTAGGAAGTGGATCGGTGATGGATGAGTGTGATGAATGTGATGCATCATGTAACAGTATAACATGGAGAGATATGTGGCTAGCTCCCTGTTGGGTGACGTAGCATAAATTCAAATTTTTCCTACGCATATTCAGATCTTCCTATGGAGAGACCTGCAACGAGAGAGGGGTAAGATCATCTTCATACCTTTGAAGATCGCTAAGCGGAAGCGTTGCTAGAACGCGGTGTTGGAAATATGCCCTAGAGGCAATAATAAATTAGTTATTATTATATTTCTTAGTTCATGATAATCGTTTATTATCCATGCTATAATTGTATTGATTGGAAACACAATACTTGTGTGGATACATAGACAAAACACTGTCCCTAGTAAGCCTCTAGTTGACTAGCTCGTTGATCAAAGATGGTCAAGGTTTCCTGGCCATAGGCAAGTGTTGTCACTTGATAACGGGATCACATCATTAGGAGAATCATGTGATGGACTAGACCCAAACTAATAGACGTAGCATGTTGATCGTGTCATTTTGTTGCTACTGTTTTCTGTGTATCAAGTATTTGTTCCTATGACCATGAGATCATATAACTCACGGACACCGGAGGAATGCTTTGTGTGTATCAAACGTCGCAACGTAACTGGGTGACTGTAAAGATGCTCTACAGGTATCTCCGAAGGTGTTCGTTGAGTTAGTGTGGATCGAGACTGGGATTTGTCACTCCGTGTGACGGAGAGGTATCTCGGGGCCCACTCGATAATACAACATCACACACAAGCCTTGCAAGCAATGTGACTTAGTGTAAGTTACGGGATCTTGTATTACGGAACGAGTAAAGAGACTTGCCGGTAAACGAAATTGAAATAGGTATGTGGATACTGACGATCGAATCTCGGGCAAGTAACATACCGAAGGACAAAGGGAATGACATACGGGATTATATGCATCCTTGGCACTGAGGTTCAAACGATAAGATCTTCGTAGAATATGTAGGATCCAATATGGGCATCCAGGTCCCGCTATTAGATATTGACCGAGGAGTCTCTCGGGTCATGTCTACATAGTTCTCGAACCCGCAGGGTCTGCACACTTAAGGTTCAA
This sequence comes from Hordeum vulgare subsp. vulgare, assembly GCF_904849725.1. Taxonomy (NCBI): domain Eukaryota; kingdom Viridiplantae; phylum Streptophyta; class Magnoliopsida; order Poales; family Poaceae; genus Hordeum; species Hordeum vulgare. Next base: position 307,850,044 of record NC_058518.1, read on the forward strand.
CGTTGTTTTATGCGTATTTGAGTTATATGGTTGGTTACCGAATGTTGTTCAGAGTCCCGGATGAGATCACGGACGTCACAAGGGTTTCCGGAATGGTCCAGAAATGAAGATTGATATATAGGATGACCTCATTTGATTACCGGAAGGTTTTCGGAATTACCGGGAATGTACCGGGAATCACGAATGGGTTCTGGGAGTTCACCGGGGGGGGGGGGCAACCCACCCCGGGGAAGCCCATAGGCATTGGGGGTGGCGCACCAGCCCTTAGTGGGCTGGTGGGACAGCCCAAAAGAGCCCTATGCGCATTGGAAGAAAAATCAAAGAGAAATGAAAAAAAAGAAGGAGGTGGGAAAGGGAAGAAGGACCCCACCTTCCAAACCAAGTAGGACTCGGTTTGGGGGGGGGAGACCTTCCCCCTTAGGTTCGCCGACCCCCTTGGGAGTCCTTGGACCCCAAGGCAAGGCTCCCCCTCCTCCTCCTATATATAGTGGGGTTTTAGGGCTGATTTGAGACAACTTTGCCACGGCAGCCCGACCACATATCTCCACGGTTTTACCTCTAGATCGCGTTTCTGCGGAGCTCGGGCGGAGCCCTGCTGAGACAAGATCATCAACAACCTCCGGAGCGCCGTCACGCTGTCGGAGAACTCTTCTACCTCTCCGTCTCTCTTGCTGGATCAAGAAGGCCGAGATCATCGTCGAGCTGTACGTGTGCTGAACGCGGAGGTGCCGTCCGTTCGGCACTAGATCGTGGGACTGATCGCGGGATAGTTCGCGGGGCGGATCGAGGGACGTGAGGACGTTCCACTACATCAACCGCGTTCACTAACGCTTCTGCTGTACGGTCTACAAGGGTACGTAGATCACACATCCCCTCTTGTAGATGGACATCACCATGATAGGTCTTCGTGCGCGTAGGAAATTTTTTGTTTCCCATGCGACGTTCCCAAACAGTGGCATCATGAGCTAGGTTCATGCGTAGATGTCTTCTCGAGTAGAACACAAAAGCTTTTGTGGGCGGTGATGTGCGTTTTGCTGCCCTCCTAAGTCTTTTCTTGATTCCGCGGTATTGTTGGATCGAAGCGGCTCGGACCGACATTACTCGTACGCTTACGAGATACTGGTTTCATCGCTACGAGTAACTCCGTTGCTCAAAGATGACTGGCGGGTGTCAGTTTCTCCAACTTTAGTTGAATCGGATTTGACCGAGGAGGTCCTTGGATGAGGTTAAATAGCAACTCATATATCTCCATTGTGGTGTTTGCGTAAGTAAGATGCAATCCTACTAGATACCCATGGTCACCACATAAAACATGCAACAACAAAATTAGAGGACGTCTAACTTGTTTTTGCAGGGTATGCTTGTGATGTGATATGGCCAACGATGTGATGTGATATATTGGATGTATGAGATGATCATGTTGTAATAGATAATATCGACTTGCACGTCGATGGTACGGCAACCGGCAGGAGCCATAGGGTTGTCTTTAAACTAACGTTTGTGCTTCGAGATGCGTTTACTATTTTGCTAGGATGTAGCTTTAGTAGTAATAGCATGAGTAGCACGACAACCCCAATGGCGACACGTTGATGGAGATCATGGTGTGACGCCGGTGACAAGAAGATCGTGCTGGTGCTTTGGTGATGGAGATCAAGAAGCATGTGATGATGGCCATATCATGTCGCTTATGAATTGCATGTGATGTTAATCCTTTTTGCACCTTATCTTGCTTAGAACGACGGTAGCATTATGAGGTGATCTCTCACTAAAATTTCAAGACGAAATTGTGTTCTCCCCGACTGTGCACCGTTGCGACAGTTCTTCGTTTCGAGACACCACATGATGATCGGGTGTGATAGACTCAACGTTCACATACAACGGGTGCAAAACAGTTGCACACGCAGAACACTCGGGTTAAGCTTGACGAGCCTAGCATGTGCAGACATGGCCTCGGAACACATGAGACCGAAAGGTCGAGCATGAATCGTATAGTTGATATGATTAGCATAGAGATGCTTACCACTGAAACTATTCTCGACTCACGTGATGATCGGACTTGAGATAGTGGATTTGGATCATGTACCACTCAAATGACTAGAGAGATGTACTTTTTGAGTGGGGTTCTTAAGTAATATGATTAATTGAACTAATTGTCATGAACATAGTCTAATGGTCTTTGCGAATTACGATGTAGCTTGCGCTATAGCTCTACTGTTTTTATATGTTCCTAGAGAAAATTTAGTTGAAAGTTGATAGTAGAAAACTTTGCAGACTGAGTCTGTAAAACCGAGGATTATCCTCGTTGCTGCGCAGAAGGCTTATGTCCTTAATGCACCACTCGATGTGCTGTACCTCAAGCGTCGTCTGTGGATGCTGTGAACATCCGACATACACGTTTCTGATGACTACACGATAGTTCGGTGCAAAATACTTAATGGCTTAGAAGCAAGGCGCCGAAGACATTTTGAAACGTCACGGAACATAAGTGATGTTCTAAAGAGATGAAATTGTGATTTCATGCTTGTGCCCTTGTTAAGAGGTACGAGACCTTTGACAAGATTCTTTGTCCACAAAGTAAAGGAGAAAAGCTCAAACGTTGAGCGTGTGCTCAGATTGTCTGAATACGACAATCGCTTGAATCAAGTGGGAGTTAATCTTCCAGATGAAATAGTGATGGTTCTCCAAAGTCACTGCCACCAAGCTGTGAGAGCTTCGTGATGAACTATAACATATCAAGGATAGATACAATGATCCTTGAGCGATTCACGATGTTTGACACTGCGAAAGTAGAAATCAAGAAGGAGCATCAATAGTTGATGGTTTGTAAAACCACTAAGTTTCAAGAAAGGCAAGGGCTAGAAGGGATACTTCGTGAAACGGCAAAACAGTTGCTGCACTAATGAAGAGACCCAAGATTAAACCCAAACCTGAGACTAAGTGCTTCTGCAATGAGGGGAACAGTCAATGAGGTGGAGCAACTCTAGATGATTGGTAGATAAGAAGGCTGGCAAAAGTCGAAAGAAGTATATTTGATATACATGATGTTGATGTGTACTTTACTAGTACTCCTAGTAGCATGAGAGTATTGGTTACCGGTTCGGTTGCTAAGTGATTAGTAACACGAAATGAAAGCTACGACATAAACGGAGACTATCTAAAGGCGAGGTGACGATACGTGTTGGAAGTGTTTCCAAGGTTGATATGATCAAACGTCGCACACTCCCTCTACCATCAGGATTGGTGTTAGACCTAAATAATTGTTATTTGGTGCTTGCGTTAAGCATGAACATGATTGGATCGTGTTTATTGCAATACGATTACTCATTTAAAGAGAATAATGGTTACTCTATTTGCTTGAATAATCACCTTCAATGGTTTATTGAATCTCGATCGTAGTGTTACACATGTTCATGATATTGGTGCGAAAAGATACGAGGTAATGATAATAGTACCATTTACTTGTGGCACTGCCGCTTGAGTCATGTTGTTATAAATTGCATGAAGAGGCTCCATGCTGATGGATCTTTGTACTCACTTGATTTTGAATCACTAGTGACATGCAAATCATACCACATGAGCAAGGCCTTATTTTCATTGAGATGAAACAAGATAGTAACTTGTTGGAAGTAATACATTTTGATGTATGCAGTCCAATGGGTGTTGAGGCACGCAGTGGATATCATTATGTTCTTACTTCACTGATGATTTGAGTAGATACTAGAGTATTTACTCAATGAATCGCAAGTCTGAAATATTGAAAAGTTCAATTCTGTTTCGGAGTGAAGTTCGTCGTAACAAGAGGATAAACTGTCTACGATATGATCATAGAAATGAATATCTGAGTTACGAGTTTTGGTACGCAGTTAAGACAATGTGGAAATTGTTTCGCAGTTCATGCCACCCGGAACATCATAGTGTGATGATGTGTCTGAACGTCATAGCCATGCACTATTTAGTATGGTGCATGCTGTGATGTCTCTTATCGAAATACCACTATCGTTTATGGGTTAAGCATTAGAGACAATCGCATTCACTTTAAATAGGGCACCACGTATTTCCGTTGAGATGACACAATATAGACTGAGGTTTAGAGAAATCTAAACTGTCGTTTCTTGAAAGTTTGGGGCTTCGACACTTATGTGAAAAAGTTTCAGTCTGATAAGCTCGAACCCAAAGCGGATAAATGCATCTTCATAGGATATCCAAAACAGTTGGGTACATCTCCTATCTCAGATCTGAAAGCAAAGTGTTTGTTTCTAGAAACGGATCCTTTCTCGAGGAATGGTTTCTCTCGAAAGAATTGAGTGGGAGGGTGGTAGAACTTGATAAGGTTATTGAACCATCACTTCAACCAGTGTGCAGCAGGGCGCAGGAAGTTGTTCCTGTGGCGCCTACACCAATTGAAGTGGAAGCTGATGATGGTGATCATCAAGCATCGGATCAAGTTACTACAAGCCTCATAGGTTGACAAGGTCGCGTACTACTACAGAGTGGTACGGTAACCCTGTCTTGGAGGTCATGTTGTTGAGCAACAGTGAACCTACGAGTTATGGAGAAAGCGATGGTGGGCCCAGATTCCGACAAATGGCTGGAAGCCATGAAATCCGAGAGAGGATCCATGTATGAAAACAAAGTGTAGACTTTGGAAGAACTACTTGATGGTCAAAGGACTATTGAGTAAAGATGGATCTTTAAAAGAAAGACAGACGATGATGGTGATAAGTCACTATTAAGAAAAACTCGACTTGTCGCAAAGATGTTTCCGACAAGATCAAACAGTTGACTATGATGAGACTTTCTCACTCGTAGCGATGCTAAATGTCTGTTAGGATTATGTTAGTAGTTGGTGCGTTATTTGTGGAATATTGCACATAGGATGTCAAAACGTAGTTTCCTCGACGGTTTCGTCGAGCAAACATTGTATGTGATAAAACCAGGAGGTTTTGTCGATCCTAAAGATACTAGCAAATATGCAAGCTCCAGTGATCCTTCAATGGACTGGTGCAAGCATCTCGGAGTTGGAATATACACTTTGATGAGATGATCAAAGATTTTGGGTTTGTACAAGGTTTATGAGAAACTTGTATTTCCAAAGAAGTGAGTGGGAGCACTATAGAATTTATGATAAGTATATGTGGTTGACATATTGTGGATGAGAAGTAGTGTAGAATTTCTGTAAAGCATACAAGGTTATTTGAAAGGAGTTTTCAAAGGAATACCTGGATTGAGCTACTTGAACGTTGAGCATCAAAGATCTATGGAGATAGATCCAAAGCACTTAATGGAAGTTTCAACAAGACACATGCCTTGACAAGTTTTTTGAAGGAGTTCAAAATGGATCAACAAAGAAGGAGTTCTTGGTTGCGTTGTAAGTTGTGAATTTGAGTAAGACTCAAAACCCGACCACGGCAGAATAAAGAGAATAGACGAAGGTCGTCTTCTATGCCTTAGCCGTAGACTCTAAAGTATGCCATGCTGAGTAATGCACCTGATGTGTGCCTTGCAGCAAGTCTGTACATAGAGTGATCCAGGATTAAATCACTGATCAGCGGTCAAAGTTATCCTTAGTAACTAAATAGACTAAGGGATTTTTCTCGATTATGGAGGTGGTTGAAGAGTTCGTCGTAAAGGGTTACGTCGATGCAAGCTTTGACACTAATCTGAATAACTATGAGTAGTGAAACGGATTCGTATAGTAGAGTAGATATTTGGAGCATTTCCGAATAGCACATAGTAGCAGCATCTATAAGATGACATAAAGATTTTTAAAGAACGCACGGATCTGAAAGTTTCAGAACCGTTGACTAAAACCTCTCTCACGAGCAAGACGTGACCAGACCCAAGAACTATATGGGTGTTGGATTCGTTGAAATGACATGGTGATGTGAACTAGATTATTGACTCTAGTGCAAGTGGGAGACTGTTGGAAATATGCCCTAGAGGCAATAATAAATTAGTTATTATTATATTTCTTAGTTCATGATAATCGTTTATTATCCATGCTATAATTGTATTGATTGGAAACACAATACTTGTGTGGATACATAGACAAAACACTGTCCCTAGTAAGCCTCTAGTTGACTAGCTCGTTGATCAAAGATGGTCAAGGTTTCCTGGCCATAGGCAAGTGTTGTCACTTGATAACGGGATCACATCATTAGGAGAATCATGTGATGGACTAGACCCAAACTAATAGATGTAGCATGTTGATCGTGTCATTTTGTTGCTACTGTTTTCTGCGTGTCAAGTATTTGTTCCTATGACCATGAGATCATATAACTCACGGACACCGGAGGAATGCTTTGTGTGTATCAAACGTCGCAACGTAAGTGGGTGATTATAAAGATGCTCTACAGGTATCTCCGAAGGTGTTCGTTGAGTTAGTATGGATCGAGACTGGGATTTATCACTCCGTGTGACGGAGAGGTATCTCGGGGCCCACTCGGTAATACAACATCACACACAAGCCTTCCAAGCAATGTGACTTAGTGTAAGTTACGGGATCTTGTATTACGGAACGAGTAAAGAGACTTGACGGTAAACGAGATTGAAATAGGTATGTGGATACTGACGATCGAATCTCGGGCAAGTAACATACCGAAGGACAAAGGGAATGACATACGGGATTATATGAATCCTTGGCACTGAGGTTCAAACGATAAGATCTTCGTAGAATATGTAGGATCCAATATGGGCATCCAGGTCGCGCTATTGGATATTGACCGAGGAGTCTCTCGGGTCATGTCTACATAGTTCTCGAACCCGCAGGATCTGCACACTTAAGGTTCAACGTTGTTTTATGCGTATTTGAGTTATATGGTTGGTTACCGAATGTTGTTCGGAGTCCTGGATGAGATCACGGACGTCACGAGGGTTTCCGGAATGGTCCGGAAACGAAGATTGATATATAGGATGACCTCATTTCATTACCGGAAGGTTTTCGGAGTTACCGGGAATGTACCGGGAATGACGAATGGGTTCCGAGAGTTCACCGGGGGGGGGGGGGGCAACCCACCCGGGGGAAGCCCATAGGTGTTGGGGGTGGCGCACCAGCCCTTAGTGGGCTGGTGGGACAGCCCAAAAGAGCCCTATGCGTATTGGAAGAAAAATCAAAGAGAAAAAAAAGAAGGAGGTGGGAAAGGGAAGAAGGACTCCACCTTCCAAACTAAGTAGGACTCGGTTTGGGGGGGGAGACCTTCCCCCTTAGGTTCGGCCGACCCCCTTGGGAGTCCTTGGACCCCAAGGCAAGGCTCCCCCCTCCTCCTCCTATATATAGTGGGGTTTTAGGGCTGATTTGAGACAACTTTGCCACGGCAGCCCGACCACATATCTCCACGGTTTTACCTCTAGATCGCGTTTCCGCGGAGCTCGGGCGGAGCCCTGCTGAGACAAGATCATCACCAACCTCCGGAGCGCCGTCACGCTGCCGGAGAACTCTTCTACCTCTCCGTCTCTCTTGTTGGATCAAGAAGGCCGAGATCATTGTCGAGCTGTACGTGTGCTGAACGCGGAGGTGCCGTCCGTTCGGCACTAGATCGTGGGACTGATCGCGGGATAGTTCGCGGGGCGGATCGAGGGACGTGAGGACGTTCCACTACATCAACCGCGTTCACTAACGCTTCTGCTGTACGGTCTACAAGGGTATGTAGATCACACATCCCCTCTCGTAGATGGACATCACCATGATAGGTCTTCGTGCGCGTAGGAAATTTTTTGTTTCCCATGCGACGTTCCCAAACACGCGGTTGACGGAGTCGTACTCGCAGCGATTCCGATCTAGTGCCGAGCTACGGCACCTCCGCTTTCAACACACGTGCAGCCCGGTGACGTCTCCCGCACATTGATCCAGCAAGGAGGAGGGAGAGGTTGGGGAAGAACTCCAGCAGCACGACGGCGTGGTGTCGATGGAGAGACGAGGTCTCCCGGCAGGGCTTCGCCAAGCACCGACACACAGGAGGAGGAAGAAGGGCACGGCTGCCCCGAGGGAGAGGGAGAAGTCTATCTCCCAAGGGCCAAAACCCCTCTCTATTTATAGGAGAAGGGGGAGGGGGTGCACCACCCCTAGGGTTGCCCCCTAGGTGGTGCGGCAGCCACCAGATGGGAAAGGGGGGCGGAGGCTAGGGTGGGAGGGGGTGGCGCACCACCTGGTGGGCCTAAGGCCCACCTGTGCCTAGGGTTGCCCCCTCTCCCCACCACTTGCGCGTTGGGCTGGGTGTGGGAGGCGCACCAGCCCACCTAGGGGCTGGTTCCCTCCTGCACTAGGCCCATCTAGCCTTTTGGGGTCGTTTCCCCCCTTCGGTGGACCCTCGGGGCCACCTCCGGTGGTCCCGGTGGTCCCGGTACGTTACCGGTGACGCCCGAAACACTTTCAGTGTCCAAAACCATCCGTCCTATATATCAATCTTTACCTCCGGACCATTACGGAGCTCCTCGTGATGTCCGGAATCTCATCCGGGACTCCGAACAACTTTTGATAACCTCGTATAACAATTCCCTATAACCCTAGCGTCATCGAACCTTAAGTGTGTAGACCCTATGGGTTCGGGAGACAGGCTGACATAACCGAGACGCCTCTCCGACCAATAACCATTAGCGGGGTCTGGATACCCATGGTGGCTCCCACTTGCTCTATGATGAAAGTGCGTTATATCGACTAGAGGGGGGGTGAATAGGAGATTTTTAGAATTTCATCACTGAGGAAATTCCTTTTGAGGAAATTCCTCACTGATGACTAACTTACAGCGGAAACAGTTAAGGATCAGTTGTGCAATTGTTCACAACAGCAGTATTACAGAGTGAAGATTATGAAAACAGATTGCACAGCAAACAGGCACGCAGAATACAGATGATGATTTACTCAAGTGAAGAATTTTGGGGTTGAGGAAATTCAAAGAAAGTCTTCAGCAAATTCTTCAAACAATCACAGTGAAAGTCATCAACACATAATACAGAGAATGTAAAGAGTTGAGGAATTAAAACCCGATTCTTGGTGAAGACTGTTGTTGATGACCGAGTTCCAACTGCTGTGATAGTTGTACATCTGGTTTGGAGCGGCTTGGTATTTAAACCAAAGGACACCCAGTCCCGAGACACACAGTCCCTACCGTATTCTCCTTGAGCTAAGGACACACAGTCCTCGCCCAACACTCGTGGTAAGTCTTCAGGGCAGACTTCCAAACCCTCACAAACTCGGTCACCCGGCGATCCACAATTGACTGCTGGATTGCTCTAGACCATGACGCCTAACCGTCTGGAGGATGCACAGTCCTCAAAGGTAAAAGGCTTCAGTCCCACACAGGAACAACTTCTTCAGTGATGCTCAATCACTAGGTTTGGTTTGTGGTTTCGGTGGGTGGTGTATTTCCTCACTGATGATTTACTCTCGAAAGCTCTGAGGAATTGGGTTGCTCTTATGACAAGTGTCAGTTTCTAACGGAGCAGCCAACCAGCTAGTGGTTGTGGGGGGCGGCTATTTATAGCCTGGGAGCATCCCGACATGATTTGACATTAATGCCCTTAAATAATATGACCGTTGGAGTGGATAAGATCAGTGACTTGGCGTGGCTTATCGAAACGGTCGGGACTCTCAACTGTGAGAGTCCTCATGTTACTCATATTCCTCACTTGAGGCTTTTGGTAGGATTTGGCTTGGGTTGAGCATCATGAGGAAATCCATTCCATAGTGTTACTTTGACCCCCTTTAACAGTACGGTGTTCCTATTCATCAAATGCGAAGAAAGTAAAACAGAAAACGTAAATCTTCACGCTTCAATTTCTTCAGAACGATTTTCTTCAGGAACCACCGATCTTCTCAATATCAATATCTTCATGAGGAATATCAATTTCATCGCAAATTCTTCGCGATTCACTTCTTCAGCTTCAGACCAATTTCTTCAACTGAAGACATATATTTTTAGGGGTCGATATTCTTCAAATATCTCAAACTCCTCAATGACTTATAGATCCTGTGTACACTTAAAAACACATTAGATACTTAACCTATAAGTCTTCAAACCACCAAAATCACTAAGGGGCACTAGATGCACTTACAATCTCCCCCTTTTTGGTGGTTGATGACAATTAGGTTAAGTCTTCAACAGGGATCAAAAATATGAAGTGTAAATACTCATTTGAGGAATTTGAAAACAAGATTCACAGAGAGTCCCCCTGAAGATGTGCATACCTTGAGGATTTTGCTTTTATAGCATATGCACATTGATGATTTATATCATGGAGATCTCCCCCTGAATCTTGTAAATCATGCATACATATAACATATTATATGAAGAAAATGAAGATGCATGATGGCAAATGGTATCTGACGAATTTCAGCATGCGTGCATTAAAACTTGAGGAATAAGCATGCGAAGAAAAACATTCAAAAGCATCAGAGTACCATCGGGCTTAAGTTACAACTCATTACATAAAAACTTTAGAAGAGCCAAGAGTTAGTAACTTAAATATAGTTCATAAGCCCCAAAAATAAATCCCGTTTGAAGACTAACTCTCAAGTTTCTCCCCCTTTGTCATCAAGGGACAAAAAGGGACAAACTGAGGACTAACGCCCGTGAAGACTTCATTGCTTGGCAGTTGATGAAGATCCTTGGCGCTTCTTTGGTGTAGTCTTCTTCCTTGGGCCTGTCGCGGTGTCAAGTTGTTCCTCATCAGATTCGGCGGTGCGGAAAGACGAGAAGGAGCTGTCTTCAAGATCTGGCACTGGAATGGGCCTGAACTTCTTCTTGGGAGGCCACGACCAGTCAAAGTCCTGCTCAAAGTTCAATTCTTGAAGTTCAGTCTGGGTCTTTAGATGTGCAAAGGTAGCCCAGGTGCGATCAAAAACCTCATGCAGATAGTGATGATTAAGCTTCACACTGTTCTGTGTCTCAGTGAGGGTTTTCACAATGGCACCAAACTGGCGTTTGACCCATTTGTGGTTGTGATCCACCTTCTGATGAAGACTGAGAAGAAGTTCTCTGGTGGTTAGCACGCGAGGAGGAACTGGGCTTGACGGACGAGTCTCAGTGTCGTCCCATGAGGAATATGCATCTGGTTCTTTGAACTGGCCATCAAGGGGCCTGCTTCCTTCATCAATCACAGACTTTCCTTTTCCCTCAATGGGTTCGAAAGTCTTCTTGTTGACCCGGATAGGAGGCATATAACCAACATGGTTCTGGAAATCTGCGTGAAAGTGGATGCCTGTCCTTGTCCTGAGGAATCTCATGATCCATGGTGCATAGATTTTGTGATCATAGGGGCACATTGCATTGTCAGCCAAAGTCCTCAAGAAGAAATCATGGATATTCATGGGGATACCGTGAATGATGTTGAAGAGGATGTTCTTCATGAGGCCGACGACATCTTCGTCATCATCATGGCCTTTGATTGGCGCTAGCACACTTCAGAGAATGCGGTAGACAAACCGTGGTGTGTACTTTAGCTCATGGACGAGGAATGTGGTTCTTGAGGGTTTTCCTGCAGCCAAAGGCTTCATGAGGACTTCCATCATTCCATTTGGCAGCTCACGCTCACCATAAAGCTTCACTGCCCCTTCTGAAGGAATTGGTACGGGCAGTTCTCTGAGGAGTTCAGACGCTGGAGCCTTGTAGTGAGTATTTTGGGTCATCCAGTCGAACACCCAAGTGTTGATGTCATCAGCATTGCCCGAGATGTGCAGAGTTGAATAGAACTGAAGAATTAGCTCACTATTCCAATCTGATATGTCGGAGCACATAGAGAGCAAACCTGCATCATGTAGTACACTGAGGACTGGTTCCATGCAGGGAATTTCTTCAAGGTCAGCATGAGGAATGTGCCTGTGCTGGAATATCTTGTTGCGGCCACAGAGCACAGAAGCATAGTAGTTCATCTGCGTCCTTGTCCAAAACTTCAGATGCCTCATTTGAGGCTTGTCATAAGGATTCTCTCCGATGAAATACATACGTTCCTCAAAGAAATTCTCTTTCTGAAACTTGGGCCTCTTCGAGAATGGCAGGCGCTGAACTGGATTGAGATTGTGCTGAGGAATGGGAGGGGAAACAACCATGGCAGATTCTGGGTTGAGGACAATGAATTCATTGTCAGGGGCGGGAACATTTTCTTCAGCAGTTTCCTCAGGATGAGGAATTTCTTGTTCTAGCTGAGCATCAGGCTGAGGAATTTCTTCATCCTTCTCAGCTTGAGGAGTTTGATCAGCTTGTTCAGTGGGAGGAGCCTGCTCAGACTGGACATTTTCTTTAGCTTGATTTTCATTAGCTGACTTTGTGGCAGAAGCAGATTCATCAGCTGCTGCAGCTGAGGCTTCAGTAGTCTCTTTCTGAGGAATATGAGGTTGAGGACTGTCATCAATTTGTATTTCCTCATCAGTATGCTCCTCAGAGGCAGCATCCTTCATTTCCTCATCTGCCCTCGTAGTGTGGTCACCAACGATGACCATTTCAAATGAGGGTGCAACATTAAGAGGCACCGGGTCCAGTGGGGCAGATTCTTCAATTTCCTTGAGGCGTTTTGCCTCAATCTTTTCTTCTGCTGAGGAAGCTTTTCTCTTCTTCGCTTCCTTCTCAGCAGCCCTTGTCTTTTTCGCGTCTGATGCAGACGGGAGTAACTTCTTCACCTTTGATGTTTTTGGGGAAGGTGTATTCTTAACAGATTCTTCAGCTGGCAGTGAGGAACCAACTGGAACATAGTCATCAGCCTGCTTTGGTGAAGCAGCTGGATCTGTAGCAGTTTCATCAGGAGCAGTCTCAGTGATGATTTCTTCAATGGCCGGCTCATCAGCACGGCGCTCTTGGTATTGTTCCTCAGCTTGAGGAATTTCCTCCTCAACAGGAGATGCATCTTTTGGCTGTTCAACCAGGGGCTGAGGAGTTGGTGCTGGTGGGGGGTGACGTCTGTTGTAGTCATCAACAACATTAGTGGCTAGCTTGATGAAATTGCTTTTGATGCTTGTTCGATCTGACAGTTTCTCACACTTGTCAGTCAAGACTTGCAGTTCTGCCTGGGTGGACACCAGTGCTTCAGGCGGCAGTTTGAGAACATTTTGCCTGAGGAATTTCTCCTTTCTGGTCTTTGCAATCTTTGCCTGCTTGGCCTTCTGTTCCTTCCACTTGGCTTCGTTTATGAAAGTAGCCACCATGTGGCTTACACCAGGAGGAAGTTTCAAATCATCAATGGGTGTGTTTGGGTCTTCATACCACACGTTGATGAAATCGAGGAGGACCTTGGGGTCCATCGCCAGAGGAATAGCACTGCCTGATGCTTGTGCTACCCTTTCTTGTTTGTTCCTGATGATGGCTTCCAGAGTTTCATCATCATATTCTTCACTTCCCTCTGATGCAGACGGGACTGTGATGATTTTGCTTGGGCTGGGCAGAGGTGCAGGTTCAGTAGTAGCCAAAGTCTTCACATGGGGAGTTGAAGACTTTGTCTCCGAGCTAGTTGCAGCTGGGAGTGAGGAGCTGGAGCTGGCAGTCGTAGTCTTCACGACTTTCTTCTGTACTGGCTTTGGAGGTGGAGCTGAGGACTTTGGTGTAGATGCGATTGGTGCTGAGGGTTTTGGCGCTGATGGTTTTGGTGTGGACGGTTTTGGAACCGAGGGTTTTGGAGCTGAGGGTTTGGTGACTGAAGCCTGTGCAAACTTTTCTTGGGGTTTTGAAGCTTTTGCCTTTGCTGGCACAGACTTTGGTTGAGGAATCTCGGAGCCTGAGGTTTCTGCTGCTGAGGAATGAGCAGCACCGGAGGCAGCAGCTGAAGATTCATGAAATTTCTTTACTGTTGTTTCTGCTTGCTTCTTGAGCTTGGCCAGATGCCTTTCTTTTTCCTCTGGGTAGTCATCAAGTGTCATGAGACTTGAGGGATGAGCAACTTGATGATCCTCAAGTGGGGCCCTTTTGCCAGGAGGCTTCAAGGCGAATTTCTTCGCATACTTTGGAGTCACAAACCTGTACTCCTTCCACTCCTTTGCCCATCTGCGTTCAATTTTCTGCAGCCTAATCTTTCTTTTAGGCATAGTCTCAGGTTCATCATCAGGCGTGCAGTAGTCCAGGTATATGTCATCAGGAATGTCCATAGCTGTGTTCTGCTCCAGTTTCTTTCCTCCCCTCTGTTTCCTTTCTTCCTCCATTTTCTTCAGAGGAGGAATTATCTGAGGATTTTGAACTCTTGAGGATTCTGATGAGCCTTGAAGAGTTTCTTCCAGAAACGCTGCAAATGAGTTAATGTGATGAGAACCGAAAGATTCATCAGCTGACATGTGTGTACCTGTGAACAGAGTATAGTTGCGAGGAATTTGGAGAGGTCATATGCGTTCTCAGATTTAAAAAAAAGGAAAAGTTTGACAGTTTGAGGAATATAACCAGTGGTTGAGGAATTTGCTTAAGCATTCTGTTCTTGGGTTCTAGAGTTGTACAGATCCGAAAATTCGCACAATTGAGGAATCTCGTGAAAATCTTAGATGCTTAGCTAGTTCATCAATGATTGTGGTGATGGATAGTGTGTGAGGAATCATGTACGCATCGTATCTTGAAGAAAAACAGATTTCACAAGGGAGAGGTAAAATTTTAGATCTAATCTGTTGTAAAAATGGGATATAATTACCCTGGAAGGTGCAAACGAAGAACAGAAAAAGGTGGTGTTGGAGAGGTTCTTCGGTCAAGTGTCCAATGCACCCTAACTTGGCAGCAGAGGACGTCTACGGCAGCGGCAGACGTAGATGTTCCGTCTCCGGCGTGATCCTGGCGGCGAGAAGGTTGAGGCAGTGGAGCTCTTCCTTGCCGGCGACAAGACTACCAGCGGTGGCGCTAGGGTTCGGTGTGCTGTGGCAGGAGAGCGATGAGGCAAAGAAGATGATACCGAGGGGGTTAAGGACATATTTATAGCCCGAAAGTTACTGTTTGGCGCGAAAGTTTCGGACCGAATAGCCCTTGCCTCTACGTCTCCGCAGGACACGTGTAGCTCCCGTACGATGCGGTGGAGATAGTGGAGATCGTGGCTATCCAATCGTGGGAAGTGGGGGTTCAGTTACTGTTCCTTTGAAGAAAATACTTTTTCGAAGATTTGAGGATTTTCATTACAAAATCATCAGCTGACAAGGATGCAGTGAGGATTTTGAACAAGGTTTCAAGTAGAACGCATATGAAGAATTGAATAGACTGGATAAGTATAGCATAGAGGGAAAATAGGGTCCGATCACATTCACTTAGCAGAAACATCAACTTGAAGAAATAGCAATAAGTGAATGCTGTAGAGGGCTAGAAATCACAGTCTACCTAGGCAAATGAAAGTCATCAAGTGTTTCTGAAGATTTTGCAATAGATCATCACAATTAAGAACAGCTGTTTTGATGAAAAATGTATTGTGAGGAATTTGATCATTTGAAGAAAATCAACTTGAGGAATTTCACATTGGGCGGTGGCGTTTCCCACCATATAAGAAAGTTGATTACAGACGCCGCGTACCATTGTCGTAGGGCCGTGAGAATCAATTTCTTCGTTAATTTCTTCACATTCAGAGTGATTTTCTTCATTGGTTGAAGAAAATCGTTTCATCATGTGTTGCACATCTAAGTCATCAACTTTGCATAAGTGTTAGGATGTGTGCATGTTTTTACAAAACATTTGAAGACTCTAAGATATTTAGCTCACACCGCAACTTGCAAAACCTTTTCTCATCCAAGGGCTTAGTGAAGATATCAGCCAGTTGATCATCAGTCTTCACATGGTCGATGAGGATATTGCCCTTGAGGACATGGTCCCGAAGAAAATGATGACGAATCTGGATGTGCTTGGTCTTCGAGTGCTGTACTGGGTTGTAGGCAATCTTGATAGCACTCTCATTGTCACAGTAGAGAGGCACATTCTTCATGTTGATGCCGTAGTCCTTGAGGGTTTGCTTCATCCATAGTAATTGAGCACAGCAAGAACCAGCAGCAATGTACTCAGCTTCGGCAGTGGAGAGTGATACGCAGTTCTGCTTCTTTGAGGACCAGCAAACAAGTGATCTTCCGAGGAAATGGCATGTGCCAGATGTTGACTTGCGATCCACACGGTCACCAGCATAGTCTGAATCAGAATACCCTACTAGATGAAGATTGGAGCCCTTGGGATACCATAATCCTAGTGTTGGTGTGTGAGCTAAGTATCGAAGAATATGTTTCACAGCCTTATGGTGTGATTCCTTCGGTTTTGCTTGAAAACGTGCACACATGCAAACACTAAGCATTATGTCTGGCCTAGATGCACATAGATACAATAAAGAGCCAATCATAGAACGGTATACCTGCTGATCGAAATCTTTACCATTTTCATCAGTGCCGAGGTGACCGTTGGTAGGCATTGGAGTCTTGGCACCTTTGCATTCATGCATGTCGAATTTCCTCAGAACATCCTTGAGGTATTTCTCCTGTGATATGAAGATTCCATTTTTTTGTTGACGAATTTGAAGACCTAAGAAGAATTTCAGCTCCCCCATCATAGACATCTGATATTCTTCACTCATCATATAGGCAAATTCATCACTGTATCTTTTGTCAGTACAACCAAATATGATATCATCAACATAAATTTGACATACAAACAGTTCATTATCATAAGATTTTGTGAAAAGAGTTGGATCGAGTGAACCAGGTTTGAAGCCTTTCTTCATGAGGAATTCCTTCAATGTATCATACCATGCCCGAGGGGCTTGCTTGAGGCCATACAGAGCCTTTTTGAGTCTGAAGACTTTGTCTGGATTCTTTGGATCCTCAAAACCTGGGGGCTGAGCAACATATACTTCTTCCTCAAGCTTACCATTGAGGAATGCACTTTTCACATCCATTTGATATAAGATGATGTTATGATGGTTAGCATAAGCAAGTAAAATTCGAATAGCTTCAAGTCTAGCAACAGGTGCAAAAGTTTCATCGAAATCTATTCCTTCAACCTGGGTGTAGCCTTGGGCTACAAGTCATGCCTTGTTCCTCACCACTCGACCGTCCTCATCTTGCTTGTTTCGGAAAATCCACTTGGTGCCGATGATGTTATGCTTGCGAGGATCGGGTCGTTTGACGAGCTCCCATACGTCATTCAGCTTGAATTGAAGAAGTTCGTCTTGCATGGCTTGGATCCACTCCGGTTCCAGAAAAGCCTCAGCTACTTTTGAGGGTTCTGTGATAGATACAAAAGAGAAATGCCCACAAAAGTTAACTAAGTGTGAAGCTTTTGAGCGAGTGAGAGGACCTGGCGCGTTGATGTCGTTGAGGATTTTGTCAAGTTCTACTTCATTTGCAATCCTCGGATGAGCTGGTTGAGGATTTTGTCTGGGCTGAGGAAGTGGTGTTGTTGCAATTTCCTCAGGAGCATCTTCTTGGTTTCTGTCAGCGATAGGGATTATTTCTTCTTCAATTTCCTCAGTGGGAACAATGTCTTCAGTAGGCTTAAGCTTTATCGCTTCCTCAGGGGACAGTTTATCTGGATCAGAAGGCAATTGCTCTCTTTGCGAGCCATTAGTTTCATCGAACCGCACATCTACAGTCTCAACAACTTTGTTGTGATAGTTGTTGAAGACTTTGTAGGTGTGCGAGTCCTTTCCATAACCGAGCATAAAACCTTCATGTGCCTTAGGTGCAAATTTTGAGCTATGGTGAGGATCTCTAATCCAGCATTTTGCACCGAAGACTTTGAAATAACTTACATTGGGTTTCTTCTCAGTGAGGAGTTCATATGAGGTTTTCTTGAGGAATTTGTGAAGATATACCCTGTTGATGATATGGTATGCAGTGTTGATTGCTTCAGGCCAGAAGCGACGAGGAGTCTGATATTCTTCAAGCATAGTTCTGGCCATTTCAACCAGAGTCCTGTTCTTTCTTTCGACAACACCATTCTGCTGAGGAGTATAAGGAGCAGACAATTCGTGAGTAATACCAAGTTCATCAAGATAATCATCAAGACCAGTGTTTTTGAACTCGGTTCCATTATCACTCCTAATATGTTTGATCTTGATGCCGAAGTTCGTCGAGGCCCTTGAAGAAAATCGTTTGAAGATTTCCTGCACTTCAGTTTTATACACTATGATATGCACCCAAGTGTATCTGGAATAATCATCAACTATGACAAAGCCATATAGAGATGCTGCATTGGTTAGTGTTGCATAGTGAGTTGGTCCAAACAAATCAATATGAAGCAATTCAAATGGACGGGTAGTGGTCATGATGGTTTTGGAGGGATGCTTGGATCTGGTCATTTTCCCAGATTCACAAGCACCGCAGAGATGATCCTTGAGGAATTTGACAGATTCGATGCCAATGACATGCTTCTTCCTTGCAAGTGTGTGCAAATTCCTCATGCCTGCATGACCTAGTCTTCTGTGCCACAGCCATCCTTCTGAGGTTTTTGCTAGTAAGCAAGTGGCTGGTTGATGACCTGTAGAGAAGTCAACAATGTACAAATCCCCTCTTCTTACACCTTCGAAGACTTTGGATCTGTCAGATTCCATGATGACTACACATCTATATCTACCAAAGATAACAATCATATTAAGATCACAAAGCATCGAGACTGACGTGAGGTTAAAACCAAGGGATTCAACAAGCATCACTTTGTCCATATTCCTATCCTTGGAAATTGCTACTTTGCCAAGTCCCAATACCTTGCTTTTACCTTTATCAGCATATGTGATTTGCTTCAGAGGTGATGGAGTTAGTGGCATATTCATCAGTAGGCTTTTATCACCAGTCATGTGATGTGTGCAGCCACTATCGAGAACCCACTCAGTATTTTTGGGTTTGTCATCCTGCAGATGAATTAGTACGGCTTACCATCTCATATGCTTCAAGTTTGAAGAATATGATACTAATTTCATCAGTTTAGTAATTTCATCATAACAGAAATGTAAGGACGTGTGAAATATTTCTATTTCATCAATCATTAGCTTGCGTCCTATCAAGCATTTCCTCAGGTCTCCAGCAAATTCTTCAGATGATGATTTTCATATGGAGACCTGGCCTACAGAAGTGATTAGTTTGATTTCTTCACCACCCACATCTGAAGGGGTGGCAAAGCGTTCAACATCCTGCGAGCACCATATGAGAAAGGTTGCATTGAAGCTAATGCACTTCTCTTAACAGTAGGGGGGTTAACGTACTCATATGAGTATGGAGAGAACTGGTTTGAGGATTTACGGACATAGTGATTTGAGGAGTAGCGCTCATAATCATATTCCTTGTAGTTTCCCTGCATGTTAGACGCAGAAGCATGGGTAAGAGCATAGTTTTGACCAGTTGAGGATTTTGATCCTCTTGAAGACTTTGGTCCTCCTGAAGATTTTGATCTGGGGTTCAGATTCTTCAGAGGTGATGTCATGAGAACATTCACTTGAAGATTTTCAAGACAGCTTTTGGGAACCCAGATTTTCCTCAGAGGAGGGCCATTCCTGCAGTTAGTTCCAACATATCGAGCAAATACTTCACCAGATTGATTTTTGAACAGTTTATAGTTGGAATCAAATGACTCATCCGAGGAATAGGATAATTCACATGAGAAGCCAGTTAGATTAGATGGATCAAAAGGAGGCCCAATAGCAGCAACCCATGAGGTTTTGGGATACTGCTCAGGTTTCCAATAAGATCCATCAGCATTCAATTTCCTCTCAAAGGCAATTCCTTCTTTCCTCGGGTTCCTGTTCAAGATCTGCTTTTTGAGCACATCACAAAGGATTTGATGTCCTTTGAGGCTTTTGTGCATGCCTGTCACGTACAATTCCTTCAATCCTGCATTTTCATCAGTGACATTTGTGCTTTCCTCAAGTGAGGAAATAGACACAACAGGTGCAGTTGAAGAATTTGTAGCAGTGGTAGCATTTGAAGATTCTGGTGAAGAATTAGCAGTTTCACGATCAATGCATTTAAGACATGGAGGAATAAATTCAACTTGACTAGCGCTGATCTGTTGAGCTAGTAATGAATCATTTTCCATACGAAGATCATCATAAGACATCCTCAGCTTCTCAAGATCAAGCTTCCTTTGAAGAAATTCGTAGGAAAGCTTCTCATGATCAGTGAGGAGTGTATCATAACGATCCTGAAGAATATCAAATCTAGACTGAAGATTTTTCATGTCATCAGCGATGATTTGATTAAGATTCATTTCTTCATTCAACAGATCATCACTTTTATCTAGCAGTTTTTGAAGCTTTTCCAGAGCAGTTTGTTGTTTAGTGGCAATGATGGCAAGTTTACTGTAACTGGGTTTTTTGTAATCATCATGTTCACAGTCACTTGAATCAGAGGAGGAGGCATTATGTGATACCTTTGAACCTTTTGCCATGAAGCAATAGGTTGGAGCGAAGTCATCAGCATAGTCATCAGTATGGATGGTGCACTCATTTTCTTCAAGATTGAAGATTGACTTGCTGACGAAATTGGTTGCTAGTGCAAGACTAGCCTGTCTGGATTCTGAATCTTCTCCAGAGCCTTCTTCATCACATTCTTCTGATTCTGCCTCGGAATCCATTTCCTTGCCAATAAGTGCCCGAGCCTTTCTGAAGCTAGTCTTCTTGTGTGAAGAGGACTTTGATGATGAGGATTTTGAAGATTTCTTCTTTTTCTTTGAGTCATCAGAACTGTCATCCTTGTATTTCTTTTTCTTTGATTCCTTTCCCCAGCGAGGACAATCAGCAATGTAATGGCCTAATTTCTTGCACTTGTGACAGGTCCGTTTCTTGTAGTCCTCAGATGCAGATTCTGATTTCCTCATGTCTCTTCTTGATGATTTACCGAACTGTCCTCGTCGTGTAAATCTCTGGAATTTCCTCACAAGCATTGCAAGCTCCTGTCCAAATTCTTCAGGGTCACAACTGCTGTCATCTGTTTCTTCTTCAGATGAGGAAATTGCTCTAGCCTTCAGTGCTCGTGGTCTGGAATAGCTTGGTCCATATAGATCTCTCTTTTCTTCTTGCTGGAATTCATGAGTATTTAGCCTTTCAAGAATATCAGCTGGATCTAGCATCTTGTAGTCTGGTCTTTCTTGAATCATCAGAACTAGAGTGTCAAATGAGGAATTCAAGGATCTCAGCAGTTTCTTCACAACTTCGTGATCACTGATGTCTCGAGCTCCCAGTGCTTGCAGTTCATTGGATATATCAGTGAGGCGATCAAAGGTGTCTTGGCAGCATTCATTGTCATGTCTCTTGAAGCGACTGAAGAGATTTCGAAGAATATCAACACGAGAGTCACGCTGGGTTGATACTCCTTTATTTACCTTGCACAATCTCTCCCAGATCAGTGTTGCAGATCCCAAAGCACTTACTCTTCCAAACTGACTTGGGCTCAAATAGCCACAGATGATGTTCTTCGCTTGAGAATCGAGTTGCTTAAATCTCTTCACATCAGCTGCAGTGACACTTGCAGAAACGAGGGGAACGCCATTTTCCACAATATACCAGAGATCATTGTCAATTGCTTGCAGATGCAGTTGCATTTTGTTCTTCCAGAAAGGAAAGTTCTTCCCTTCGTAGGTGGGACATGGTGCAGTCACTTTGAACATGCCTGCAGTCGACATAACTAAAACTCCAGGTGGTTAAACCAAAATCACACAGAACAAGGGAGTACCTTGCTCTGATACCAATTGAAAGTGCGTTATATCGACTAGAGGGGGGGTGAATAGGAGATTTTTAGAATTTCATCACTGAGGAAATTCCTTTTGAGGAAATTCCTCACTGATGACTAACTTACAGCATAAACAGTTAAGGATCAGTTGTGCAATTGTTCACAATAGCAGTATTACAGAGTGAAGATTATGAAAACAGATTGCACAGCAAACAGGCACGCAGAATACAGATGATGATTTACTCAAGTGAAGAATTTTGGGGTTGAGGAAATTCAAAGAAAGTCTTCAGCAAATTCTTCAAACAGTCACAGTGAAAGTCATCAACACATAATACAGAGAATGTAAAGAGTTGAGGAATTAAAACCCGATTCTTGGTGAAGACTGTTGTTGATGACCCAGTTCCAACTGCTGTGACAGTTGTACATCTGGTTTGGAGCGGCTTGGTATTTAAACCAAAGGACACCCAGTCCCGAGACACACAGTCCCTACCGTATTCTCCTTGAGCTAAGGACACACAGTCCTCACCCAACACTCGTGGTAAGTCTTCAGGGCAGACTTCCAAACCCTCACAAACTCGGTCACCCGGCGATCCACAATTGACTGCTGGATTGCTCTAGACCATGACGCCTAACCGTCTGGAGGATGCACAGTCCTCAAAGGTAAAAGGCTTCAGTCCCACACAGGAACAACTTCTTCAGTGATGCTCAATCACTAGGTTTGGTTTGTGGTTTCGGTGGGTGGTGTATTTCCTCACTGATGATTTACTCTCGAAAGCTCTGAGGAATTGGGTTGCTCTTATGACAAGTGTCAGTTTCTAACGGAGCAGCCAACCAGCTAGTGGTTGTGGGGGGCGGCTATTTATAGCCTGGGAGCATCCCGACATGATTTGACATTAATGCCCTTAAATAATATGACCGTTGGAGTGGATAAGATCAGTGACTTGGCGTGGCTTATCGAAACGGTCGGGACTCTCAACTGTGAGAGTCCTCATGTTACTCATATTCCTCACTTGAGGCTTTTGGTAGGATTTGGCTTGGGTTGAGCATCATGAGGAAATCCATTCCATAGTGTTACTTTGACCCCCTTTAACAGTACGGTGTTCCTATTCATCAAATGCGAAGAAAGTAAAACAGAAAACGTAAATCTTCACGCTTCAATTTCTTCAGAACGATTTTCTTCAGGAACCACCGATCTTCTCAATATCAATATCTTCATGAGGAATATCAATTTCATCGCAAATTCTTCGCGATTCATTTCTTCAGCTTCAGACCAATTTCTTCAACTGAAGACATATATTTTTAGGGGTCAATATTCTTCAAATATCTCAAACTCCTCAATGACTTATAGATCCTGTGTACACTTAAAAACACATTAGATACTTAACCTATAAGTCTTCAAACCACCAAAATCACTAAGGGGCACTAGATGCACTTACACATGATGATCTCATCGGACGAACCACGATGTCAAGGATTCAATCAATCCCGTATACGATTCCCTTTGTCTGTCGGTACAGAACTTGCCCGAGATTCGATCATCGGTATACCTATACCTTGTTCAATCTCGTTACCGGTAAGTCTCTTTACTCATTCCGTAGCAGGTCATCGTGTGACTAACTCCTTAGTCACATTGTGCTCATGATGATGTTCTACCGAATGGGCCCAGAGATACCTCTCCGTCACACGGAGTGACAAATCCCGATCTCGATTTGCACCAACCCGACAGACACTTTCAGAGATACCCGTAGTGCACCTTTATAGTCACCCAGTTACGTTGTGACGTTTGATACACCCAAAGCACTCCTACGGTATCCGGGAGTTGCACAATCTCACGGTCGAAGGAAAAGACACTCGACATTTTAAAAGCTTTAGCATACGAACAATACGATCTAGTGCTATGCTTAGGATTGGGTCTTGTCCATCACATCATTCTCCAATGATGTGATCCCGTCATCAATGACATCTAATGCCCATGATCAGGAAACCATGATCATCTATTGACTAACGAGCTAGCTAACTAGAGGCTTGCTAGAGACACATTGTGATCTATTTATTCACACATGTATTACTGTTTCTTGTTAATACAATTATAGCATGAACAGTAGACGATTATCATGAACAAGGAAATATGATAATAACCATTTTATTATTGCCTCTAGGGCATATTTCCAACAGTCTCCCACTTGCACTAGAGTCAATAATCTAGTTACATTGTGATGTATCGAACACCCATAGCAGTATGGTGTTGATCATGTTTTACTCGTGGAAGAGGTTTAGTCAACGGGTCTTCAATATTCAGATCCGTGTGTACTTTACAAATATCTATTACTCCACTCTCGACATGGTCCTGGATGGAGTTGTAGCGGCGTTTGATGTGCTTCGTCTTTCGGTGAAACCTGGGTTCCTTGGCTATGGCAATGGCCCCAGTGTTATCACAGAAGAGTTTCATTGGACCCGACGCGCTTGGAACCACTCCAAGGTCGGTGATGAGCTCCTTCGTCCAAATTCCCTCATGAGCCGCTTCTCAAGCAGCTATGTACTCTGCTTCACATGTAGATGCTGCCATGACTTCTTGCTTGCTGCGGCACCAGCTCACTGCCCCACCATTCAAAACATATACATATCCGGTCTGTGACTTAGAGTCATCCGGATCTGTGTCGAAGCTAGCGTCGGTGTAACCCTTTACGACGAGCTCTTCACCACCTCCATAAACGAGAAACATTTCCTTAGTCCTTTTCAGGTACTTAAGGATATTCTTGACCGCTGTCGAGTGTTCCATACCGGGATCACTTTGGTACCTCCCTACCAAACTTATGGCAAGGTTTATATCAGGTCTGGTACACAACATGACATACATTAGAGAGCCTACGGCTGAAGCGTAGGGGACAGAACTCATCTTCTCTCTATCTGTTGCCGTGGTTGGCGACTGAGTCTTACTCAATCTCATACCTTGCAAAACTGGCAAGAACCCTTTCTTTGAGTTTTCCATATTGAACTTCTTCAATATCTTGTCAATGTATGTACTTTGCGAAAGACCTATGAGGCGTCTTGATCTATCTCTATAGATCTTGATGCCTAATATGTATGCAGCTTCTCCAAGGTCCTTCATTGAAAAACTCTTGTTCAAATAGGCCTTTATGCTCTCCAACATCTCTATATTATTCCCCATCAATAATATGTCATCCACATACAGTCTGAGGAAAGCTACAGAGCTCCCACTAACTTTCTTGTACAGACAGGCTTCTCCGTAAACCTGTATGAACCCAAACGCTTTAATCACCTCATTAAAGCGAATGTTCCAACTCCGAGATGCTTGCACCAGCCCATAGATGGAGCGCTGGAGCTTGCACACTTTGTTAGTACCCTTAGGGTCGACAAAACCTTCTGGTTGCATCATATACAACTCTTCCTTAAGGTTCCCGTTAAGGAACGCTGTTTTGACGTCCATTTGCCAAATTTCATAATCATAAAAGGCGGCAATTGCTAACATGATTCGGACTGATTTCAGCTTCGCTACGGGAGAGAAAGTCTCTTCATAGTCAACTCCTTGAATTTGTCGAAAACCCTTTGTGACAAGTCGAGCTTTATAAACGGTTACATTACTGTTTGCATCAGTCTTCTTCTTGAAGATCCATTTATTTTCTATGGCTCGCCGGTCATCGGGTAAGTCCACCAAAGTCCATACGTTGTTCTCATACATGGATCCTATCTCGGATTTCATAGCTTCAAGCCATTTGTTGGAATCCGGGCCCGCCATCGCTTCTTCATAGTTCGAAGGTTCACCGTTGTCTAACAACATGATTTCCATCACAGGGTTGTCGTACCACTCTGGTGCGGAGCGTGCCCTCGTGGACCCTCGCGGTTCAGTAGTAACTTGATCCAAAGCTTCATGATCATTATCAATAAGGCGCCACAGGAACAACTTCCCGCGTTGTGCTACTATCCTGTTCGAGAGGGGGTGTAATTACCTCATCAAGTCCTACCTTCCTCCCACTTACTTCTTTCGGTAGAAACTCTTTCTTTAGAAAGGATCCGTTCTTGGAAACAAAGATTTTACCTTCGGATCTAAGATAGAAGGTATACCCAATAGTTTCCTTAGGGTATGCTATGAATACGCATTTCTCCGCTTTGGGTTCGAGCTTTTCTGGTTGAAGTTTCTTCACATAAGCATCGCAGCCCCAAACTTTAAGAAACGACAACTTAGGTTTCTTGCCAAACCATAGTTCATACGGTGTCGTCTCAACGGATTTAGACGGTGCCCTATTTAAAGTGAATGCTGCAGTTTCTAATGCATATCCCCAAAATGATAGCGGTAAGTCGGTAAGAGACATCATAGATCGTACCATATCTAATAAAGTGCGATTACGACATTCAAACACTCCGTTGCGTTGCGGTGTGCCAGGCGGCGTCAGTTGTGAAACGATTCCACACTTCCTTAGGTGTGTGCCAAACTCGTGACTCAAATATTCTCCTCCATGATCAGATCGTAGACACTTGATTTTTCTGTCACGTTGATTCTCGACCTCACTCTGAAATTCCTTGAACTTTTCAAATGTCTCAGATTTGTGCTTCATCAAGTAGATATACCCATACCTACTCAAATCATTGGTGAGAGTGAGAACATAATGCTAGCCACCGCGAGCTTCAACGTTCATTAGACCACACACATCAGTATGTATTATTTCCAATAAGTCGGTTGCTCTCTCCATTATTCGTGAGAATGGAGTCTTAGTCATCTTGCCCATGAGGCACGGTTCACATGTGTCAAATGATTCAAAGTCAAGAGACTCTAATAGTCCATCAGTATGGAGCTTCTTCATGCTCTTAACGCCGATATGACCAAGGCGGCAGTGCCACAAGTATGTGGGACTATCATGATCAACTTTATATCTTTTGGTACTCACACTATGAATATGTGTAACATCACGATCGAGATTCATCAAGAATAAACCATTCACCAGCGGAGCATGACCATAAAACATATCACTCATATAAATAGAACAACCATTATTCTCTGACTTAAATGAGTAGCCGTCTCGCATTAAGCAAGACCCTGATACAATGTTCATGCTTAAAGCTGGTACTATATAACAATATTAAGGTTTAAGACTAATCCCGACGGTAGATGTAGAGGTAGCGTGCCGACAGCGACCTTTGAACCATTCCCGACGCGCATCGTCACCTCGTCCTTGGCCAGTCTCCGCTTATTCCGCAGTTCCTGCTTTGAGTTGCAAATGTGAGCAACAACACCGGTATCAAATACCCAGGAGCTACTACGAGCGCTGGTAAGGTACACATCAATAACATGTATATCACATATACCTTTAACGTTGCCGGCCTTCTTGTCCGCTACGTATTTGGGGCAGTTCCGCTTCCAGTGACCCTTTCCCTTGCAATAGAAGCACTCAGTCTCAGGTTTGGGTCCATTATTTTTCTTCTTCCCGGCATCTGGCTTACTGGGCGTGGCAACAGCTTTGCCGTCTTTCTTGAAGTTCTTCCTACCCTTGCCCTTCTTGAAACTAGTGGTCTTGTTGACCATCAACACTTGATGCTCTTTCTTGATTTCTACTTCTACAGACTTGAGCATCGAGTACAACTCGGGAATGGTCTTCTCCATCCCTTGCATGTTGTAGTTAAGCACAAAACCTTTGTAGCTTGGTGGGAGAGACTGGAGGATTCTGCCAATTATAGCATCATCCGGAAGTTCGACTCCAAGTGAAGTGAGACGACCATGTAACCCAGATATTTTGAGTTTGTGCTCACTGACAGAACTGTTCTCCTCCATCTTACAGCTAAAGAACTTGTCGGAGACTTCATATCTCTCGACACGGGCATGAGCTTGAAAAACTAGCTTCAGCTCTTGGAACATCTCATATGCTCCGTGTTGCTCAAAATGCCTTTGGAGCCCCGTTTCTAAACTGTATAACATGCCACACCTAACCAGAGAGTAGTCATCACTCCGCGTTTGCCACACGTTCAGAATGTCCTGGGCTGCTGCGGGAGCGGGAGGGTCACCTAGCGGCGCATCAAGGACATAAGCCTTTTTAGCTGCTTCAAGGATGAGCTTCAAGTTGCGAACCGAGTCCACATAGTTGCTACCATCATCTTTCAGCTTGTTTTTCTCTATGAATGCGTTGAAATTGAGGTTGACGTTGGCCATCTACAATATTTATAAAGACAAACCTTTTAGACTAAGTTCATGACAATTAAGTTCATCTAATCATATTAAGTATGAACTCCCACTTAAATCGACATCCCTCTAGTCATCTAAGTGATACATGATCCATGTTGACTAACCAGTGTCTGATCATCACGTGAGACGGACTAGTCACCATGGTGAGCAACTTCATGCTGATCGTATTCAACCATACAACTCATGTTCAACCTTTCAGTCTCTTGTATTCGAGGTCATGTCTGTACATGCTAAGCTCGTCGAATCAACCTAGGTGTTTCGCGTGTGTAATTCTGGCTTACACCCGTTGTATGTGAACGTTAGAATCTATCACACCCGATCATCACGTGGTGCTTCGAGACAACGAACCTTCGCAATGGTGCACACTTAGGGGAATACGTTCTCGAAATTTTAAGAGGGATCATCTTATTATGCTACCGTCGTTCTAAGCAATAAGATGAAAAACATGATAAACATCACAATGCAATCATATAGTGACATGATATGGCCATTATCATCTTCGCCCTTTCGATCTCCATCTTCAGGCATCGCATGATCATCATCGTCACCGGCGTGACACCATGATCTCCATCATCATGATCTCCATCATCGTGTCTCCGTGAAGTCGTCACACCAACTACTACTATCACTACTACTATAGCTAACCATTAGCAATGAAGTAAAAGTAGTAAGCACATGGCGTTGCATCTCATACAATAAATTAAGACAACTCCTATGGCTCCTGCCGGTTGTCATACCCATCAACATGCAAGTCGTGAAACCTATTACAATAACATGATCATCTCATACATCATACATGCAACATCACAACTTTGACCATATCACATCACATGTCAAACCCTGCAAAAACAAGTTAAACGTCCTCTAATTATTGTTGCAAGTTTTACGTGGCTGATTTGGGTTTCTAGCAAGAACGCCTTCTTACCTACGTGACAGCCACAACGATGATATGCCAAAGCTATTTACCCTTCATAAGGACCCTTTTCATCAAATCCAATCCGACTAGAGTAGGAGAGACAGACACCCGCTAGCCACCTTTATGCACGGTGTGCATGTCTGTCGGTGGAACCAGTCTCACGTAAGCGTACGTGTAAAGTCGGTTGGGCCGCTTCATCCCACAATACCGCCGGAAAAGAATAAGACAAGTAGCGGGAAGCAAATTGAAAAATCATCGCCCACAACTTTTGTGTTCTACTCGTGCATAGAATCTACGCATAGAAAACCTGGCTCTGATACCACTGTTGGGTGACGTAGCATAAATTCAAAATATTCCTACGCATATTCAGATCTTCCTATGGAGAGACCAACAACGAGAGAGGGGTAAGAGAATCTTCATACATTTGAAGATCGCTAAGCGGAAGCGTTGCTAGAACGCGGTTGATGGAGTCGTACTCGCAGCGATTCCGATCTAGTGCCGAACTACGACACCTCCGCGTTCAACACACGTGTAATAGGGCTCATTGACAGATAAATAGGTATGCATGCGAGAGCCACTAAACATTGTAACCATGATCTTCTACCTTGACCCAAATAAAAAAGAAAATTATTTACACGGGAAAGCTCCCAACAAGCAAAAGAAGAACAAGAAAATCTTTTTGGGTTTTTTCTCAAACTAGACACACACACGAAAAGTAAACGAGAAAAAGAAATAAACTAACATGGATGATACAGTGGCAAAGTGTGAACACCGACAAACGAAGTGAAAGTGTAAGCAAGAATGTAAAGTCAGTGAGAAACACGTACTCCCCCAAGCTTAGGCTTTTGGCCTAAGTTGGTCTACTCCCATGGAGGGAAATAACCAGCTCCGGGGTACTCTAGAGTGGACTGAGGATGCCACTGGTGTGTGAGCTCCTCTGGCTCCCACTGATAAACCGACGTCTGGTACTCGACTGGTGGCTCGGGCACGGGCACCCGTGGTTGGGCTAGGCCCCAATATGCATAGATGTTCGGGGGCGTAATAATGTACCTGCCTGCATGAAGATTGAACAAAGAAGGAGCAGGCAAAGTAATAGTCTCACGAGTACCCTGACTAAATACCAGGTTATAAATCATCCTTCTATTTATATCTCTATCAAGAAATTCATTGCGAACAATGCTATCGTAATCTAGATATCTCTCGGGAAGAAGAATCTCTTCTTCCTCGTCCAGTCTAATAGGTATCTCAAAGTGTCTAGCAAGACGAGTAGCATAGATACCTCCATAGACAATGCCTTTAGAACGGTTCGTGTTCAACCATTGAGCTACTATAGCGCCCAAGCTATAAGTTTTATCATTATAAAGGGCTTCGCGCAAGACCGCAAGATCTGGGGAACTAAGTGGCCCAGCTTTCCCACAGCCAATCAAACATTTCCCACAAATAGTGAGAAGTACCGAAGCATGGGAAAATGTATGCTAGCAACTCTAGCGCAAGACACTCCTCTCTCCTCTCCTACAACAATAGTGTCGATGAAAGCTTCCAAGTCCCGTGGACGAGGTTCATGAATATCCCCAACGTAAGGTAATTTGCAAACATTGCAAAAATCCTGGAGTGACATGCACTGGGGGATATCATAAAGTTTGAACTCAACCATAGGAGATTCTTCCTCGGATAGAAGTTAAAGCTTTGTACGAAGATATTAGTGAGGAGGAGGTATTGCGGACACTTATCTTCAACAAAGGCGGTAAGGCCTGCGTTCTCCTCCAAGTGTTAAAAGTCTTCATAAAGTCCGGCGGCGCGTAAGAACACATCGGTTGTCCACTCGGACGCTCGAACTTATGCGACTCGAGGGACCGGATACTTGGGCTTCTTCTCACTTCCATCATCCTTGGGGTCACGGCTTGAAGAGCCTCTTAAGAACCTCCTCATCTTTTCCCTTTTCTATCTTTGAAAATTTCTTAAATTTTTAGTGATTCTAAGGAAAAGTGAATAAGGCTCAACAAAACTCATAGCAACTACTCCCACAAGTGCCTAGAGGCCATATTACGCATCAAAACTACTTGGGACCAGCTAAAATTAGCATGTGAAGCTCAAGAACATGGTCACCAATGAAGCAAAAATACGCGGAGTATAAGGCACTAGAGCAAAAACTAATTCGACCAATGGAGGAGTCACTTACCAAGGAGTAATTTCCCCAAAACAGTTCAGAGAATGGTGCTTTGAGCAAGGAGATCGAAAATCCCAGCAAGAGGAGCAAGAATACGGGTTTGAGCTGCGAAAAGATTTTTTCTGGAGGTAGGAGAAGTGGATGTGAGCTAGAATAAGTGGAGGGGGTGCCTGTTGGCCCCACAAGCTTGCCAGCATCGGCCAAGGGGTGTGGCCGGGCCTGGTGGGCTTGTGACCCACTAGCGCATCTCCGCGACTAGCTATTCGTCTTAGTATTTTTCAAAAATTCCATAAAAAATCTTACTTGATTTTCAGGACGTTCGGAGAACTTTTATTTTCTGGTACTTTTCTACGGGACGCTAAAACAGAAAACAGGGAAAACTAAATTAAACCTATCATTTTTCTTCTAAGCAACCGAAGGTGAGAGCTCGAAACAGAGGTTTGTGACTCCTTGATTCATCCATCTCATGGTCATCAAAATAAATCCGTCAATGAGGTTGATCAAGTCTCGTTGACAAATCTTTTCGAATCGCAAAAGAGAACGGAGAATTTTTGAATAGTCACTAGGTCACCTCAATGGGGATTTGTATCTCCCCAACAAGCAAATCATACTTCATCTTGACAGGAGGTATAGGGCATTCAAAGCTCCTAATAAGAATCGATGAAGTTTTTTCGATAGCATTGATGCAATGTACTCGATATTGTTTCTTCGGAAAGTGCACCGTATGCTCATTACCATTGACATGGAAAGTGACATTGCCTTTGTTGCAATCTATAACAGCCCCTGCAGTTTTTAAAAAGGGTCTTCCAAGGATGACCACCATGGCATCGTCCTCGGGAATATCCAAGATAACAAAGTTTGCCAAGATAGTGACATTGGCAACCATGACAGGCATATCCTCGCAAATGCCGATAGGGAAAGCAGTTGATTTGTCGGTCATTTGCAGAGTGATTTCAGTGGGTGTCAACTTATCCAGTTCAAGTCTATGATAAAGAGAGAGAGGCATAACACTAATACCGGCTCCAATGTCGCATAAAGCAGTTCTAACGTAGTTACCTTTAATGGAGCAAGGTATAGTGGGCACACCGGGATCACCTAGTTTCTTAGGAGTTCCACCCTTGAAGGTATAGTTAGCAAGCATGGTGGAAATCTCAACCTCAGGTATCCTCCTCTTATTAGTCACAATCTCCTTCATGTACTTAGCATATAGAGACATTTTGAGCATATCTGTCAAACGCATTTGCAGAAAGACAGGTCTAATCATTTCAACGAGTTGCTCAAAATCCTCATCATCCTTTTTCTTGGATGGTTTGGGAGGAAAGGGCATGGGTTTCTGAACCCATGGTTGCCTTTCTTTACCATGCTTCCTAGCAGCGTAGTCATTCTTATCGTATCTTCTATTCTTAGGCTATGGGTTATCAAGATCAACATGTTCAATCTCCACATCCTTATCACCGCTAGGTTGCGCATTAACATGAACATCACTATTGATATCATTATTAGGCTCATGTTCATCACCAGATTGTCTCTCCGCATCAGAAACAGAGGCATTGTCTGGACTCTCAGGTGTAGCAGCAACAGGGTTGCTAGCGTGCAGGTTCCTATCATCTTTCTTCTTCTTTCAAGGATGACTAGGTGCATCAGTGCTAACTCCTTGAGAATCTTGTTCAATTCTCTTTGGATGACCCTCAGGATACAAAGGTTCCTGGGTCATTCTATCGCCTCTAGTAACGACTTTGACGTAATTGTCATTCAACTCATTGAGAAAGCCATTCTGAGCTTTAAGTACTTGTTCTACTTGAGTAGTAACCATAGAGGCATGTTTACCCAGAAGCTTAAGATCATTGACATTTCTGTCTACACAAGCACTTAAATGACTAAGCATACGAGCATTCTGTTCCAATTGTCTGCTAACATAATCGTTCGGACTCTGTTGTTTGGCAACAAAGTTATCAAATTCATCCAGGCATAGGCTAGTAGGTTTATCAAAAGGAATATCACTCTCATCAAACCTACGTAGAGAATGTACTTCTACTACCTGTATCGGGTTATCAAGACCATGGATCTCTTTGATAGGTGGTAGATTTTTGACATCTTCAGATTTAATGCCTTTCTCTTTCATAAATTTCTTAGCTTCTTGCATATCTTCAGGAGTGAGGAATAGAATACCTCTTTTCTTCGGAGTTGGCTTAGGAGGTGGTTCGGTAATAGTCCAAGCATTCTCATTGCACAAGATGTTATTCAATATAATCTCAGCTTGTTCTATAGTTCGTTCCCTGAAAACACAACCAGCACAACTATCTAGGTGGTCTTTAGAAGCATCGGTAAGTCCATTATAGAAGATATCAAGTATTTCATTCTTCTCAAGAGGGTGATCAGGCAAAGCATTCAGTAGCTGGATGAGCCTCCCCAAAGCTTGTGGGAGACTCTCTTCTTTAGCTTGAGCAAAGTTGTATATTTCCTACAAGGCAGCTTGCTTATTATGGGCAGGGATATATTTTTCAGAGAAGTAGTAGACCATGTCCTGGGGGC
The DNA here is from genome assembly GCF_904849725.1 of Hordeum vulgare subsp. vulgare. Classification (NCBI taxonomy): domain Eukaryota; kingdom Viridiplantae; phylum Streptophyta; class Magnoliopsida; order Poales; family Poaceae; genus Hordeum; species Hordeum vulgare. Next base: position 307,883,429 of record NC_058518.1, read on the forward strand.
TACGCACACATCCAGGAGCAAGAGAAGTGAACCAAGTCTTAGCATCATCCTTTAGTGAGAAAGGAAACAGCTTGAGGATATAGTAGTGGCGGATCTTTTCCTCATTCGTGAATAGGGTGGCTATATCGTGCAGTTTGGTAAGATGGGCTACAACCGTTTTAGACTCATAACCGTGAAATGGATCAGATTCGACCAGAGTGATTAACTCAGGGTCGACAGAGAATTCATAATCCTAATCGGTCACAAAGATAGGCGAAGTAGCAAACTTCGGGTCGTATTTCATCCTAGCGTTCAGAGATTTTTCTTTCCACTTGAGCAGTAGTTTCTCAACATCATAGCTATCCTTACACGCAAGAAAATCCTCAGCTATCTCTCCCTCCATAACATAACGTTCAGGCATATCAGGCAATTCATGTCTAGGAGAGCTAGTTCTAGCAGGCAATATAGCAGGTTCTACTTCAATAGTATCAGCAATTTCAGAAGTATCATCACATCAAGCAGCAATCTCTAGCAATTTGTGCATCAAGGAATGCACCTAGTGGCAAAGCAGTATCAGGCATAGCATCATCAGGAAAATCATCATCAGGCAAAGGAGTATCAGGCATAGATCATCAGGAAAAGTAGTATCAGGCATAACATCATCAGGAAAGCAGATCAGGCATAGCATCATCATAAGCATCATGGGCAGCTGAAGTAGCATCATCAAGCACAGGCGACATATCAAGATTTCTAGGAGGAGGTGATGTCGCAAACTTACTCATAACTAAAGGTGAATCAAGTGCAGAGCTAGATGGCAGTTCCTTACCTGTCCTCGTAGTGGAGGGCAAGAATTTAGTTCTTGGATCTATCGGTCTCCTCATAGTGACCAGCAGATGTAAATCCCAATTGACTCAGAGAATATAGCTGTGCCTCCCCGGCAACGGCGCCAGAAAAAGGTCTTGATAACCCCCAAGTATAGGGGATCGCAACCGTTTTCGAGGGTAGAGTATTCAACCCAAATTTATTGATTCGACTCAAGGGGAAGCGAAAGAATATTCTCAAGTATTAGCAGTTGAGTTTTCAATTCAACCACACCTGAAAGATTTAGTGTCTGCAGCAAAGTATCAGTAGCAAGGTAGTATGATAGCAGTAGTAGCAATAGTAACCAGTAGCAGCAAAGTAACAGCAGTGGCAACAGAGTAACAGCAGCAGCAGTGACAGCAATAGCGGCAAAGTAACGTAGCAAGGACTAGTAGGAAAAACTCGTAGGCATTGGATCAGTGATGGATGATTATGCCGGATGTCATTCATCATGTAACAACTATAACATGGAGAGATATGTAACTAGTTCCCGTTCGTCAATCTAATGTAGGCATGTATTCCGTATGTAGTCATATGTGCTTAGGGAAATGAACTAGCATGACATCTATTGTCCATCCCTCCCGTGGCAGCGGGGTCCTAATGGAAACTACGGGATATTAAGGTTCTCCTTTTAATAAAGAACCGAACCAACCCATTAACACTTGGTGAATACATGAACTCCTCATACTATGGTCATCTCCGGGAGTGGTTCCGGATATTGTCACTCCGGGGTTGCCGGGTCTTAACACATAGTAGGTGACTACAACTTGCAAGATAGGATCTAAAACACACATATATTGGCGACAACATAATAGGTTCAGATCTGAAATCATGGCACTCGGGCCCTAGTGACAAGCATTAAGCATGGCAAAGTAGTAGCAACATCAATCTGAGAACATAGTGGATACTAGGGATCAATACCCGTCAAAACTAACTCGATTACATGATAGATCTCATCCAACTCATCACCGTCCAGCAAGCCTACGAATAGATTACTCATGAACGGTGAAGAGCATCATGGAATTGGCGATGAAGGAAGGTTGATGATGACGATGGCGACGATTTCCCCTCTCGGGAGCCCAAAACGGACTCCAGATCTGCCCTCCAGAGGAAGAACAGGTGGTGGCGGCGCCTCCGTATCGTAAAACGCGATGAACTCTTCTCCTTGTTTTTTTCTGACGAAAGAGGTTATATAGAGCTGGAATTGGGGGCGGCGGAGCTCCGAGGAGCTCACAAGCCTGCCAGCCCCGGCCAGGGGGGGTGGCCGGGCCTGGTGGGCTTGTGGGCTCCTAGCTCTGTCCCTCCAGTTGATTCTTGTGCCAGTATTTTTTATATATTCCAGAAAAATTCCACGTAGATTTCCAGGTCGTTCCGAGAAATTTTATTTCTGCGCAAAAACAACACCATGGCAATTCTGCTGAAAACAGTGTTAGTCCGGGTTAGTTCCATTCAAATCATGCAAATTAGAGTCCAAAACAAGGGCAAAAGAGTTCAGAAAAGTGGATACGACGGAGACGTATCAGTGGGTTATCAAGATCAACAGGTTCAATCTCCACATCCTTATCATTGCTAGGTTGAGCATCAACATGAACACCACTATCAATATTATCACTAGGCTCATGTTCATCACCAGATTGTGTTTCGGCATCAGAAACAGAGACATCGTTTGGATTCTCGGGTGTAACAACAACAGGGTTGCTAGCATGCAAGTTCCTATCATCTTTCTTTTTCTTCCTAATACAAGGATGACTAGGTGCATCAGTGTTAACTCCTTGAGAATCTCGTTCAATTCACTTAGGATGACCCTTAGGATACAAAGGTTCCTGGTTTCATTCTACCACCTCTAGTGACAACACTTGCAGACTTGTTATTCTACTCATTAAGCAAGTCATTTTGAGCCTTAAGTACTTGTTCTACTTGAGTAGTAACCATAGAGGCATGTTTACTCAAAAGCTTAAGATCATTGACATTTCTATCCACACAAGCACTTATATGACTAAGCATATGAGCATTCTGTTCCAATTGTCTGCTAACATAATCACTGAAACTTTGTTTTTTGGCAACGAAGTTATCAAATTCATCTAAGCATAAGCTAGCAGGTTTATCATAAGGAATATCACTCTCATTGAATCTACGAAGATAATTTACCTCTACTACCTGTGTTGGGTTATCAAGACCATGTATTTCTTTGATAGGTGGTAGATTCTTGACACTTCAGATTTAATGCCTTTCTCTTGCATAGATTTCTTGGCTTCTTGCATATCTTCAGGACTGAGGAATAGAATACCTCTTTTCTTCGGAGTTGGCTTCGGAGGTGGTTCGGGAATGGTCCAAGCATTATCATTGCTCAAGATATTATTCAATATAATTTCAGCTTGTTCCACATTTCTTTCCCTGAAAACACAACCAGCACAACTATCTAGGTGGTCCCTAGAAGCATCGGTTAGTCCATTATAAAAGATATCAAGTATTTCATTTTTCTCAGGAGGGTGATCAGGAAAAGCATTAAGTAGTTGGACAAGCCTCCCCCAAGCTTGTGGGAGACTCTCTTCTTCAACTTGCACAAAGTTATATATATCCTACAAGGCAGCTTGTCTCTTATGGGCAGGAAAATATTTCTCAGATAAGTAGTATATCATATCCTGGGGACTACGCACACAACCAGGAGCAAGAGAAGTAAACCAAGTCTTAGCATCACCCTTTAGTGAGAAAGGGAACAACTTCAGGATATAGTAATGGCAAATTTTTTTCTCACTCGTGAATAGGGTGGCTATATCGTTCAGCTTAGTAAGGTGTGCTACAACCGTTTTAAACTCATAACCATGAAAAGGATCAGATTCTACCAAAGTGATTAACTCAGGATCAACAGATAATTCATAATCCTTATCAGTGAAAGATGGGCGAAGTAGCAAACTTAGGATCGTATTTCATTCTAGCATTCAAAGATTTTTATTTCCACTTGCACAATAAATTCTCGAGATCATAGCTATCCTTACAAGCAAGAAAGTCCTCAGCTACCTCTCCCTCCATAACATAACCCTCAGGTATATTAGGTAATTCATATCTAGGAGAGCTGGTTCTAACAAGTGGAATAGCAGGTTCCACTTCAATAATTTCATCAGTTTCAGAAGTATCATCACATTCAGCAGTAACTCTAGCAATTTGTGCATCAAGAAATACACCCAGTGGCAAAGTAGTATCAAGCAAAGCATCATCATAATCATCATGGATAGCAGAAGTAGCATCATCAAGCACAGGCGACATATCAGAATTTCTAGCAGGTGGTGGTGTCGCAAATTTACTCATAACTGAAGGTGAATCAAGCACAGAGCTAGATGGCAGTTCCTTACCTGTCCTCGTCGTTGAGGGCAGTTTTTGGATCTCTCGGATTCCTCATAGTGATCAACAAATGTAAATCCCAAGTGACTCACATAATAGAGCTATGCCTCACCGGCAACGGCGCTAGAAAATAGTCTTGATAACCCACAAGTATAGGGGATCACAATAATTTTTGAGGGTAGAGTATTCAACCCAAATTTGTTGATTCGACACAAGGGGAAGCCAACGAATATTCTCGAGTATTAGCAGTTGCTTGTCAAATCAACCACACCTGAAGGACTTTGTATCTGCAGCAAAGTTTTAGTAGTAAAGTAGTGTGATAGTAACGACATCAGCGGTAACAGTAAGAGTAGTGACATTAGTAGCGGTAACAGTAGCAGCAGTGACTGCAGTAGCGTTAAAGTAACGTAGCAAGGACCAGTAGGAAAAGCTCGTAGGCATTGGATCGGTGATGGATAATTATGTTGGATGGCATTCATCATGTAACAGTTATAACATGGGGAGATATGTAACTAGTTCCAGTTCGTCAATGTAATGTAGGCATGTATTCCGTATATAGTCATACGTGCTTATGGAAAAGAACTTGCATGACATCTATTGTCCATCCCTCCCGTGGCAATAGGGTCCTAATGGAAACTAGGGGATATTAAGGTCTCCTTTTTATAGAGAACTGGAACAAAGGATTAGCACTTAGTGAATACATGAACTCCTCATACTATTGTCATCTCCGGGAGTGGTTCCGGCTATTGTCACTCCTGGGTTGCCGGGTCATAACACATAGTAGGTAACTATAACTTGCAATATAGGATCAAGAACACATATATATTGATGAAAATATAATAGGTTCAGATCTGAAATCATGGCACTCGGGCCCTAGTGACAAGCATTAAGCATAGCAAAGTAGTAGCAACATCAATCTCAGAACATAGTGGATACTAGGGATCAATCCCCATCAAAACTAACTCGATTACATGATAGATCTCATCCAATCGATCACCGTCTAGCAAGCCTACGATGAGATTACTCATGAACGGTGAAGAGCATCATGGAATTGGCGATGAAGGATGGTTGGTGATGACGACGACGATGATTTCCCCTCTCCGGGGCCTAGAACGGACTCCAGATCTGCCCTCCAGAGGAAGAACAGGTGGTGGCGGCGGCTCCGTATCATAAAACGCGATGAACTCTTCTCTCTGATTTTTCCGGGAAAGAGAGAATATATAGAGCTGGAATTGGAGGCTATGGAGCGACGAGGGGCTCACAAGCCTGCCAGGCCCGGCCAGGGGGGGCCTCCTGGGCTTGTGAGCTCCTAGCTCCGTCCCTCTAGGTAATTCTTGCGCCATTATTTTTTATATATTCCACAAAAAATCCTTGTCAATTTCTAGGTCATTCCGAGAACTTTTATTTCCGCGCAAAAACGACACCATGGCAATTCTGCTGAAAACAACGTCAGTCCGGGTTAGTTCCATTCAGATCATGCAAATTAGAGTCCAAAACAAGGGCAAAAGAGTTTGGAAAAGTAGATACGATAGAGACGTATCAGTCAACAACATCACCGGTCTTGGTGTCGATGCCACTATCACTATCCGTGGTAGTGTCGGTGTCAGGGTTGGTCTCATTGCCACCCTGCATCCACATCTCCCGTTGTTCCAGGTAATCAAAAAAATGATTTGCTTCCTCAAAATGGTCTTCTTCGTGGAGACCAGAACCCCCGGTTTCGTCATGGCTAGAGATATTAATTTCCTCCGTTTATTTAAGTATAATAGTTTAATTCTAGACCGAATAACATGAATAATAAAAGGGGGACTATATTTGGTCGGAATGTTGATTCATTCCCCTTTCCGGCAATTTCCGGTCACTCGATATGTCCTAGTTTCTAGCACAAGTCATGCCAAAATTCACGGAAAGTTTCGGCATGAACTTTGCTAAAAAGTGGACATATGGAGCGCCTGAAATTTGCCGGAACATAAATGAATCAACATTCCCGCAAAACATAGGCCACCGAGACATTCCGGCAAAACTGAGGATATTTTTATTTCGCGTGACCATGGCAGAAACGACCAACATTACTGAACGGAGTACTTAATTAAGACAAAAGAATATGTGATGAATTAACACAAACTTAGCAAGAAAAATTAATACAAATAGCAATTAAAGGACAAAAAATAAAAATAAAAACAGATTTAACCTAGGACACTAGCTAACTTATTTCTTCTTATCCTCCTCTTCTTCTTCCTTTTCTTCTCTTCTTCTTCTTCTTCTTCTTCTTCTTCTTTTTCTGATCTGCTTATTCTTCTCCTCTTTTTCTTCTACTTATCCTCTTCTTCTACTTCTCCTCTTCTTCTACTTCTCCTCTTGTTCTATTTTTCCTCTTCTTCTCCTCTCCTCCTCTTCTTACTCTCCTTCTTCTTCTTCTTTTCTTCTCCTCCTCTTCTTATTTTCCTTTTTCCTATTCTTATTTTCTTATTTTTGTTCATCTTTCTTCTTCTAACCCTGACCTAATTCTAAATATTACTAACCCTAATAACCTAGCAGTAACCTAATAACAATAGAAATTAAATGACAAAAAACAAAATTCTAAATATTTCTTCCTTTTCTCCTCGTTTTCTTCTCCTCCTCCTCTTCTTTTCATTTTCTTCTCCTCCTCCTCTTCTTCTTTTTCTCCTCCTCTTCTTCTACTTCTCCTCCTCTTCTTATCCTCTCATCCTCTTCTTATTCTCCCCCTCCTTCTTCTTTTCTTCTCCTCCTCTTCTTATTTTCCTTTTTCCTATTCTTATTTTCTTCTTTTTGTTAATCTTTCTTATTCTTCTAAGCCTAACCTAATTCTAAATGTTACTAACCCTAATAACCTAGAACTAACCTAATAACAACAACAATTAAATGACAAGAAATAGAATTCTATATATTTCTTCTTCTGACATAATAAGCGTGAAACATTTTTTCTCTTTCCTTTTTTTGTTTCTTTTATTAGCTTTCTTGTGTAGTTTTTCACTTTTTTGTTTATCATTTATCCTTATATTTTTTTTTAAATTTCTGTGGATGTGCCCCGCATTGGAACCGATTGGTTTACAGAGGAGTGGATGGGCTCTCTGCTCTGCTCTGCGAGCGAGACGGTAGGGAGGAGAGGGCGGGGGGCTTACCAGAGCGGGGAGGGCTTGGAGGGGGCGACATCGCCTGGAGGGGGTGACAACGCTTGGAGGTGAAGGTGGCGCCTGGAGGGGGCAATGACACTTCGAGGAGGCAACGATGCGTGGAGGTCGATGAGGGGGGTGGGGGTCGAGGGCGCGCACAGGGATGGGCGGGGAGGGCTCCGGCGGGCGGCAGCGGCGACACATCAGGAGTGCGCGTGGGAGAGGGGGAGAGGGAAGGAGTGGAGGGTAAGGGGGGTTAGGGGATTTTGGAGCCGGTTAAATAAACGTAGCAGTAGCGCTTGATTGGATCCAGCGCTACTTCTAACTTAGAACATATAGTAGTACTGCTAAATGACCTAGGACATATAGGAGTAGCGCTGGATTAGAACCCCCACTACTTCTAAGTTAGGAGTAGCGCTCGAACCAATCCAGCGCTACTGCTAACATTATTTTCTTTATTATTTTTCCTTATTATTATTATTTATTATTTTTCCTTTTTATTATTACACTTTACTTTTTATTATATTCCATTCCTTTTCTGTTTACTTTTCTTTTGTATTGCTTTCTCCCTTTTGATTTTGTTTTTAGTTTTTAGTTTTTATCCTAACGGCCTCTCGCACGGAGTCGACGACGAGAACGTACGTCTCCCTCCCACACTGCGTGAATATTACCGAAACCAAGTGTTGTTTCGTACACAAAATACATACATATATATAAATGATTGTTTCTCAGCTGCGTCGAAGACGTTTCACATTGAGCTTCTTTCCTTTCTTGTTCATTGTGTTTGATTCTTCTTTTCCGACACCATGAAGTATGATCTTTCTTAGGTAATGTAGTCTTGATTCTTATTTTCACATATGCTTCATTGTCATCGTCATCTTCCCTCATCGGGTTGCCGTATTGGTCGTAGTCTTCCTCGTTGGCGACTCCATCCATTCCGACGATGTTCCTTTTGCCTCTCCTCACGAAAACACGGCTGGGATTGGTCATATCGATTATGAAGAAGCATTGTGTCACGTGCTTAGCGTGTACCCATGGATCAGTTTTGGCGATGACGTCTGCTACTTCTCAAACAATAGTGCCAGAATTTGACACGTTGACGGAGACTTGCTTGCGTTGGTTTTTCCCTTGAAGAGGAAAGGGTGATGCAGCACAGGAGCAGTAAGTATTTCCCTCAGTTTGAGAACCAAGGTATCACTACAGTAGGAGAATCTTGTCAAGTCCATAGTACGTGCGCAAACACGAAAGAGCTTGCACCCAACGCTATGAAGGGGTTGTCAATCCTTTCAACATTGATTGCAAAGTGAGATCTGAAGGCGGAAAGTGCAACGAAGTAAAAGTGTAAGGCTGAAAATATGATGTGAAGTAGACCCGGGGGCCATAGTGTTCACTAGAGGCTTCTCCCAAAATAGCAAATATTACGGTGGGTGTACAAATTACTGTCGAGCAATTGATAGAACCGCTCAAAGTCATGACGATATCTAAGGCAATGATCATACATATAGGCATCACGTCCGAGACAAGTAGACCGATACTTTCTGCATCTACTACTATTACTCCACACGTCGACCGCTATCTAGCATGCATCTAGTGTATTGAGTTCATGACGAACAGAGTAATGCCTTAAGCAAGATGACATGATGTAGAGGGATAAACTCAAACCAATGATGAAAACCCCATCTTTTTACCCTTGATGGCAACAACACGATGCGTGCCTCGCTACCCCTTCTGTCACTGGGTGAGGTCACCACACGGTATGAACCCAAAACCAAGCACTTCTCCCATTGCAAAAATCATAGATCAAGCTGGCCAAACAAAACCCACAACTCAAAGAGAATTACAAGGATATGAAATCAAGCATAAGAGAGATCAGAAGAAACTCAAATAAGATTCATCGATAATCTGATCATAAATCCACAATTCATTGGATCTCGACAAACACAGCGCAAAAGAAGATTACAGTGGATGGATCTCCATGAAGATCATGGAGAACTTTGTATTGAAGATCCAAGAGAGAGAAGAAGCCATCTAGCTACTAGATATGGACCCGAAGGTCTATGGTGAACTACTCACGCATCATCGGAGAGGTCATGGTGTTGATGAAGAAGCCCTCCGTATCCGAATCCCCTCTCCGGCAGGGCACCACCACGTGCCCCAGATGGGATCTTGCGGAGACAGAAGCTTGCGGCGGCGGAAAAGTGTTTTCAAGGCTCTCCTGATTTTTTCTGGGATTTTAGGGAATATATAGGCGAAAGACCTAGGGCAGAGGAGGTCCAGGGAGCCCACAAGCCTGGGAGGCGTGGGCCCCCTGGCCGTGGCTAGGGGGCTTGTGGGGTCCCTATTGACCCTATTCCTTGGTTCTCAAATTTCCCGATCATCTTCTATTTCGGAAAAAATCTTTTTAGAAGTTCCGTTCCGTTTGGACTCCGTTTAAAATCCTTCTCTGAAAGGGGTCAAAAACATGGAAAAAACAGGAACTGGCACTTGGCACTGACTTAATAAGTTAGTCCCAAAAAAGATATAAAAGCATACAAAACATCCAAAGTTTGACAAGATAATAGCATGAAACCATCAAAAATTATAGATACGTTGGAGACGTATCAAGCATCCCCAAGCTTAATTCCTGCTCGTCCTCGAGTAGGGAAGTGATAAAGACTGAATTTTTGATGTGGAATGCTACCTAGCATAGTTGTCCTTTGTAACTTCTTTCATGTGACATGAATGTTTAGAACCGTAAGATTCAAAACAATAGTTTTCTATTGACATGAAAACAATAAAACTTCAAGCAAACTAGCAAGGTAATCATGAACTTTCGAAATAACAAGGCCAAAGAAAGTTATCCCTACAAAATCATATAGTCTGGCTATGCTCCATCATCCCCACCCAACTAATTTAAATCATGCACAACGCTGGTATTGGCAAAGTAATTGTTTTCGCACTCTTACTTTCTCAAACCTTTTTAAACTATCATGCAATTCATGAGCGTGAGCCATGGATATAGCACTATAGGTGGAATAGAGTGTGGTGGTGGTTGTGAGAAAAAAAGGAGGAGATGGTCACATTGACTCGGCGTATCAAAGGGTTATGGAGATGCCCATTAATAGATATCAATGTGAATGAGTAGGGATTGCCATACAAAGGATGCACTAGAGCTATAAGTATGTGAAAGTTCAAAAGGAGAACTAGTGGGTGTGCATCCAACTTGCTTGCTCACGAAGACCTAAGGCAATTTGAGGAGGCCCATCATTGGAATATACAAGCCAAGTTATAAAATAAAGATTCCCACTAGAATATGGTGGTGATAAACGAGAGGCTATTATGAAGCGCAAGTGTGGAAAAAGATAGTAGCATTGTCCCTTCTCTCTTTTTCTCTTTTTTTTATTTGTGCTCTTTGGCCTCTCTTTTTTTGTTTGGGCTCTTTGGCCTCTTTTTTTCCTCACATGGGACAATGCTCTAATAATGATGATCATCACACTTTTATTTACTCACAACTCAAAGCTTAGAATGATGATGACTTTATAGGAAATGCCTCCGGCACTGTACCGAGACGTGCAACGATCTAGCTTGGCGTATGACGTTGAAACATCTCGCTAGCTATATTACGATCATGCAATGGCAATATGAGAGTGACGGCACAAGTCATGAGACGGAACGGTGGGAGTTGCATGGCAATATATCTCGGAATGGCTATGAAAATGCCATAGTAGGTAGGTATGGTGGCTGTTTTGAGGAAGGCATATGGTGGCTTTCTGCACCGGCGAAAATTGTGCGGTACTAGAGAGGCTAGCAATGGTGGAAGGTGAAAGTGCATCTATACCATGGACTCACATAAACACAAGTATTTCTAGATTCACAACACCCTACTAACATAACTCTTAATATTACCAAATCCACGTCTCAAAACTAATTGAGAGGAATCAAAACTTCTCTTTCTACTCAATGCACATGAAGATGGAGGTTTTTGTATCATCTTTGGGTACCTATCACCTTTGGTACTACTTTCATAGCACAAGCCAACTACCAAGTCACGCACCGCCGTGCTCTAAAAGATCTAAGTGAAGCACATAGAGCAAAATTATCTAGCTCAAAAGATATAAGTGAAGCACGATGAGCATTCTAGCAAAATCACGATGAGTGCATGTCTCTCTCAAAAGGTGTGCAGCAAGGATGATTGTGACACAACAAAAAGAAAATACTCCTCGATACAAGACGCTCCAAGCAAAACACATATCATGTGGTGAATAAAAATATAGCTCCAAGTAATGTTACCGATGGATTGAAGACGAAAGAGGGGATGCCTTCCTGGGGCATCCCCAAGCTTAGGCTTTTTGGTGTCCTTGAATGGCTTGGGGTGCCTTGGGCATCCCCAAGCTTGAGCTCTTTCCACTCTTTATCCCTTTGCCCATGAGAACATCACCCAAAACTTGAAAACTTCACAACACAAAACTTAAATAGAAACTCGTGATATCATTAGCACAAGAAAACAAACTACCACCTCTTTAGGTACTGTAGCAATCTTTATTTCTACTTATTGGTGTTAGATCACTGTATTATCACTTTTCCATGGCTAGTACCCCCCGATACTATCCATAGTTTCATCAAAACAAGCAACCAACTCAATAAAAATAGAATCTGTCAAAAACAGACCAGTCTGTAGGAATCTGTATACTTTGTATACTTCTAGTACCTCAAAAATTCTGAAAAATTGCGAATGCCTGAGAAAAGTGCATATCAACCAGAAGCAAAAAGAATCAACTCAAAAGTTATTTCTTAATAAAAATGAAAAATAATCTCGCGAGCAAATAGTTTCTCTCTTTTTCCAGCAGGATCAAACAACCATCACCAAGACTAGTCATATAGGTTTTGCTTGGTTCAAACACAAAAAGAAACACAAAAAACACTATCATAACAGAATTATGATGGTGTGGACGCAACAAAAGAGAAAGAAAAATATAAATTCATTAGGTTGCCTCCCAACAAGCGCTATTGTTTAACGCCGTTAGCTAGGCATAAAGCGATAGAATCACGTATCGTCGTCTTTGGTGATCAAACCATAAGTAGCCCTCATCATGGATTCATAAGGCAACCTTATTTTATTTCTAGGAAAGTGTTACATGCCCTTCTTTGAAGGAAATTTAAATCTAATATTCCCTTCCTTCATATCGATGATAGCACCGATAGTCCTTAGGAAAGGTCTACCAAGAATGATAGGGCATGTAGGATTGCAACCAATGTCAAGCACAATGAAATCCACGGGTACATAGTTCCTATTTGAAATAATAAGAACATCATTGCTCCTTCCCATGGGTTTCTTGACAGTAGAATCCGCAAGATGCAAATTAAGAGAACATTCCTCAATCTCCTTAATACCCAGGACATCACATAAAGACTTTGGAATCGCGGAAACACTAGCACCCAAATCACACAAAGCATTGCATTCATAGTTTTTTATTTTGATTTTGATAGTAGGTTCCCACTCATCATGAAGCTTTCTAGGGATAGAGACTTCCAATTCAAGTTTCTCTTCAAGAGATTTTATCATAGCTTCGACAATATGATCGGTAAAGGCCTTGTTTTGGCTATAAGCATGTGGAGAGTTTAGCATGGATTGCATCAAGGAAATGCATTCAATCAGGGAGCAACTATCATAATTGAATTCCTTTAAATCCAAAATAGTAATTTCATTACTACTCAAAGTTTTAATATCTTCTACTCCACATTCAATGCTTTTAGCATCAAGATAGATGGACTCCGAATCATTGGGGCGTTTTTCAACCAAAGTGGATTCATATCTAGCCCCATCATCATTAGGTTTGACACAAGAAAACATAGATTCAATGGGAGTCACACCAAGCACTTTAAGATCTTCATGATTTTTATCACGAGAACACGCCTTTTTAAGCCATTCATGTCTAGCACGAATTTGGGCGGTTCTTTCTTTGCTCTCACTCATGGAAACACGCATAGCTTTCAAAGTTTCATCCATATTGATCTTGGGAGGAGCACATCTAACTTTTAAAGCATCAATATCACTAGACATTCTATCAACGCTCCTAACCAAATCCTCAATTTTGAGTAGTTTTTCCTCTATGGACGCATTGAAAATATTTTGCGAGTTGAAAAACTCTTTGATATTACTCTCTAGATCAAAGGGTAATCTATTGTAATTTCCATGAGTATTGTTGTAAGAGTTGCCAAAGTTATTAGAGGGGTTACTAGGAAAAGGCCTAGGAACATAGTTTCCTCTAAAAGCATTGTTGTTGCCTAAATTATTCCTATGAACAAAATTAACGTCCAAGCTAGCGTTGCTACTCTCAATCAAGGAAGACAAGGGAATATCATTAGGATCTAAAGGAGCACTTCTACTAGCAACAAAATTCATTAACTCATCCATCTTAGCACTTAACGAGTTAATTTCTTCCATAGCGTGTACCTTTTTACTAGTAGGTGACCTTTCAGTGTGCCACTGAGAGTAGTTCGTCATGATATTGTCTAGGAGTTTTGTAGCTTCTCCTAACGTGATTTCCATGAATGTTCCACCTGAGACGGAGTCCAAGATATTTCTAGAAGCGAAATTCAAGCCAGCGTAAAAGATTTGTATAATCATCCAAAGACTCAAGCCATGAGCGGGACAATTTCTAATCATCAATTTCATTCTCTCCCAAGATTGTGCAACATGTTCATGATCAAGTTGCTTAAAATTCATGATATCATTACGGAGAGAAATAATCTTAGCTGGCGGAATATACTTGGATATGTAAGTATCTTTGCACTTATTCCAAGAATCAATACTATTTTTGGGCAAAGACGAAAACCAAGTTTTTGGTCAATCACGCAACGAGAAAGGGAAAAGCTTCAATTTAATCACATCATTATCCACATCTTTCTTCTTTTGCATATTGCAAAGCTCAATGAAGGTATTAATATGGGATGCGACATCTTCACTAGGAAGGCCGGAGAATTGCTCTTTCATAACAGGATTCAGCAAAGCAGCATTGATTTCGTATGATTCCGCACTAGTGGTGGGAGCAACCGGAGTACTAATAAAGTCATTATTATTAGTATTCGAGAAGTCACAAAGTTTGGTGTTTTCAGTCATGGTGACTTCAGCAAGCAAGCAAGCACACAAGTGAACAGAAAGCAAGCGAGAGAAAAGGGCGAAGGAAAAAAGGCAAAGAAAAAGGCTAACAAAAAAGGCAAATATTTTTGTAAATTTTTGTTTTTCAGAAGTGGGGGAGAGGCAAACGAGAGGCAAAAAAGTAAATGCAACAGATGAGTTTGCGACACTTACTTGGATGAGTTCTTGACTTGATCCTCCCCGGCAACGGCGCCAGAAATCCTTCTGCTACTTCTCAAACAACAGTTCCAGAATTTGACACTTTGACGGAGACTTGCTTGCGTTGGTTTTTCCCTTGAAAAAGAAAGGGTGATGCAACACAGGAGCAGTAAGTATTTCCCTCAGTTTGAGAACCAAGGTATCAATCTAGTAGGAGAATCTTGTCAAGTGCAGAGTACCTGCGCAAACACAAAAGAGCTTCCACCCAACGCTATGAAGGGGTTGTCAATCCCTTCAAGATTGATTCCAAAGTGAGATCTGAAGGAGGAAAGTGCAACGAAATAAATTGTAAGGCTGAAAATATGATGTGAAGTAGACCCGGGGGCCATAGTGTTCACTAGAGGCTTCTCAAAATAGCAAATATTACGGTGGGTGAACAAATTACTGTCGAGCAATTGATAGAACCGCGCAAAGTCATGACGATATCTAAGGCAATGATCATACATATAGGCATCACGTCCGAGACAAGTAGACCGATACTTTCTGCATCTACTACTATTACTCCACACATCGACCGCTATCCAGCATGCATCTAGTGTGTTGAGTTCATGACGAACATAGTAACGCCTTAAGCAAGATGACATGATGTAGAGGGATAAACTCAAACCAATGATGAAAACCCCATACTTTTACCCTTGATGGCAACAACATGATGCGTGCCTCGCTACCCCTTCTGTCACTGGGTGAGGTCACCGCACGGTATGAACCCAAAACCAAGCACTTCTCCCATTGCAAGAATCATAGATCAAGCTCGCCAAACAAAACCCACAACTCGAAGAGAATTACAAGGATATGAAATCATGCATAAGAGAGATCAGAAGAAACTCAAATAAGATTCATAGATAATCTGATCATAAATCCACAATTCATCAGATCTCGACAAACACACCGCAAAAGAAGATTACATCGGATAGATCTCCATGAAGATCATGGAGAACTTTGTATTGAATATCCAAGAGAGAGAAGAAGCCATCTAGCTACTAGCTATGGACCTGAATGTCTATGGTGAACTACTCACGCATCATTGGAGAGGTCATGGTGTTGATGAAGAAGCCCTCCATATCCGAATCCCCCTCCGGTATGACACCAGAACGTGCCCCAGATGGGATCTTGCGGAGACAGAAGCTTGCGGCGGCGGAAAAGTGTTTTCGAGGCTCTCTTGATTTTTTCTGGGATTTTAGGGAATATATAGGCGAAAGACCTAGGGCGGAGGAGGTCCAGGGAGGCCACAAGCTTGGGAGGCGCGGGCCCCCTGGCCGCGGCTAGGGGGCTTGTGGGGTCCCTGTTGACCCTATGCCTTGGTTCTCAAGTCTCCTGATCGTCTATTGTTTCGGAAAAAATATTTTTGGAAGTTTCGTTCTGTTTGGACTCTGTTTAAAATCCTTCTCTGAAAGGGGTCAAAAACACAGAAAAAACAGGAACTAGCACTTGGGACGCAGTTAATAAGTTAGTCCCAAAAAATATATAAAAGGCATACAAAACATCCAACGTTTGACAAGATAATCGCATGAAACCATCAAAAATTATAGATACGTTGGAGACGTATCAACGTCAACGTTCACGGTAGTTCTCTTTGCGTCGGGTATAGACATGGTAGTGAAATACTTGTTTTCTCTTACGACGGCCTTATGCCACCTGGCACGGAACATCATCGCATTGTGCCTTCCAGCATAGTTAAGATCCTAGATCTCTTCGACCCTTTCGTAGAATCTTTCAGTTGTGCCGTTGGAGTCGGTCACGCATTCAATCGTCACCCCTGAGTTTTGGTAATCACTTTCCATGTCTTTGGCCTCCATGTACCCGTTGATATCGTATGCCTCATATGACACGAGTTTGGGTGCGGGGCCATGTGCTAACACGTGTATGAAAAACTCGTCTGCACTGCCCTCTTCCAGGGGATTAGCACGAACCTGCTCTTTAAACCAACACAAGAAAGTGGCGTTGTGCTCTACAGTAACTTCGTCGTCCGTCTTGCGCATCCCGTGATCACGGTACTTCTTTGCGAAGATTTCTTTGTGCAGTGTCACATAATCATCTACCACATCTAGGTGTTGTAGCACTACTAAGTTAGCCCTGTCAAAGTTGTCCCGTAGATCCGAGTAGTCTACGTGTAATTCCCTCCAGCTGTTGATGTGACCTTCTCCTCCGAGCCTCCCATGGTGCTTGTTGATGGGAAAACCAACAATAGGGTCTTCTTTTCCTATATAATTCTCGAAAAAGGAGATGCACTCTTGGGTCAAATACCCCTGGACGATGCTCCCCTTGGGACGGGACATGTTACGAACAAATCCTTTGATGACCCCATTCATCCTCTCGAACGGCATCATGTTGTGAAGGAATGTTGGCCCGAGGTCGACGATGTCATCCATGATGTGGACACACAGATGCACCATGATGTCAAAGAACGCGGGCGGGAAGTACATATCAAGCTCACATAGTATGACAACGATCTCTTCCTATAGCCTTCGAAGCTGCTTCACACTGATGGACTTTCGAGAGATAACATCGAAGAAGTTGTAGATACTAGTAAATGTCTCACAGACATGCTTGTCCATTATCCCTCTAATGGCAACCGGGAGTTTCTGCGTCATCATCACATGACATTCATGAGACTTCATCCCACTGAACCTTTTCTTCTTGGTGTCTAGAAATATGCTTATCTTCCCATAGTAACCGGAACAGACTTTGATTCCCGTAAGGCACTTGATGAATTGATCGATCTCCTTCGGACTTAAGGTGAAGCAATAAGGGCGGCAACAATTCTCCTCCTTTTTGTTGACTTTCCTTCCCCTTGGCCCTGATGCCGTCTCCGTCTCCGTCTCCTCGGTCGACTTTTTACGGGGCATGTGGAGATCCCCCCTGATCTGCAAATCTTCCAAGTCTTTCCTTGCCTTCAGCCCATCCCTGGTCTTCTCCGGCATGTTCAAAAGTGTGTAAAGCAACATTTGGAGGACATTCTTCGTGATATGCATTTGATCAAGGCAATGAGGCGTGTCGTGATTGGGCCAATACTCCAAGTCCCATAAAACAGACCTCGTTTTCCATACCTTCAGCAGCGGCTCCGACGCCTTCTCCATCTTTCTCGGCGCGGGGCACTGTTGCGAGTTATTCAAAAACTCGTTGATTTTGGCACTGCTCCTCTTACGTGGAGGTCCTCGATGCTAAGCCAAACCATTGTATAGATCTCCATGTTTTCTCCATGGGTCATCCTTTTTGAGCCATCTACGGTGCCCCATGTACACAATTTTCCAGACCCCCATCTTTCGTAGACGTAAGTTGCTGAGACGTTGTATCATCCATGCACCTCGTGCATCCGCGGTATCCATGGCACACCTGGCCTGAGGTGTACCCGTAACCAAGATAGTTGTGCACCGTCGACATCATCGCAACTCTCATATAGAAATATTCTCTTGTGCTGGCGTCCCATGTCTTGACCAGCGATTTCTATAAAGTGTCTAGCTCCTCTTTCATAGTCCCCATATACATGTTAATATTATTTCCCGGTTGTTTCGACCCTTGAATCAGAATGCTCATGTGTATGTACTTTGTCTTCATGCACTTCAATTGGGGGAGGTTGTACATCCATACAAAGACGGGCCATGTGTTGTGGTTGGTGCTCTGGTTTCCAAATGGATTCATGCCATCGGTACACACACCAAGCATGATGTTCCTTGCATCTTCTCCGAAAAATTGATATTCGTCGTTGAATGATCTCCGCTGGCCAGCATCTGCGAGTTGTCTTAGCTTCGGATCATCTCCATCATCGGGCTTCTTCCTCTCCGTGTGCCAGCGCATGAGCTTTGCTTCCTTAGGATCTACAAAATACTACTGCAGATGGGGAGTGATCGGAAAGTACCATACAACTTTCCGAGGAGCTTTCTTTCCTGCCTTCTTGTATCGAGAAGCATTGCACTATGGACACTTGGTTTTTTCCGCGTGCTCCCCCTGATAAATGATGCAATCGTTGATGCATGCATGATATCTACTTTGCAGAAGATCAAGAGGGCAAATGATTTTCTTGGCCTCATCGACACTAGTAGGACACAGGTTCCCCGCGGGAAGAACATTATTATGTAGATACTTCAAATGCTCATCGAGGGTTTTGTTTGTCCATTTGTTTTCGGACTTCGTCTTTAGAAGTTCGAGCGTGAAACTCAAGCGGGTAATCTCAGGATCAAAACCGTCATATAATGGAGTCTTCGAGTCTACTTCAAGTAGCGCTAGCTTGGCCTCCTCTCTAGAAGCAACTATTTCGCTAGTCGTACTCTTGTGAAGGAGGTCTCGAACATGAGGGTCCTGCACGATTGAACTTAGTAACATTGAAGTCTGTGGCGTGTCTGTCACCTCTTCTCCGCCATGTCCGAACTCTGCTTCTTCTCCATGTCTAGAATCTTCTCCGCCACAATGTCCAGAGTCTTCCCTGCCATCGTGTTCGGACTCTTCACCGTCGCCGTGTCCAGCGCCATCGTCTTCGTGTCGATCGGTCATCTCTTCGTTTACTCCCATGTCGTTATTCCCTGCCATGGACGTCCTCATCATCATCTTCACTTATCCGCCGAGTATAGACATCCATGAAACCATTGATCAACAAGTGGGCCTTCAAATAGCCACCAGCAAAAGGGTCCAAAATTACTCATTCTTTGCATTTTGTACACGGACATCTAATGCAAGTCCGTCTATTTGCATACATGTCCATCACCGTGGATTGCACATATCGCTCCACCTTCCTTCCACTCACCTTCATGACTGCACGGTATAACAAGCAAAAGGGTTATAAACAAAATGCATGCATGCATCAAAGTCATATAAAAATTTGGCATGACCTTGCCTAAAAATAGGACATACCGAGTTTGCTCGAAATTCGCCGAAACGGAAATAAATTGACATTTTGGCAAAACATAAGCAACTCATGGGGCATGTCACTCACACAAATCCCTTCATATCGCAAACACACATATTCCCGTTATTGAAATGCACAACTTTTAACTCACCTATATCCCAAGAGAGATTGTGCACGGCTAAATAAATAGCTAGATCTAGTTGTTGTGAGGAGAGATGGCTCTAGCTAAATAGGGGAGAGGGAGAGAGATGACCTAGCTAGCTAGATCTATATGTATGGAAGGAGGGAGAGCCAAATAAATGTGGAAGGTAGAGTTAGAAGAGGCCATTTATGGAGGATAATTAGGGTGGAGGGGGTCTTAATGGGGAGAGAAGAGAGGTAGAATGAAGAGAGAAGAAGTGAAACAATGGTTGAGAAGCAACTTAGAGAGAGGAGAGGGGAAAAGAGGGGAGAGGGCAAATGGGGGAGGAAGGGGGAGAGGTGTGTGTGTGGGTGAAAGCTGCCCACAGCCACGCGTAGCAGTATCGCTTTTTCTAAAGTAGCGCTACTGCTAAGTGGGTCCCAATAGCAGTAGCGCTGCTTCGAGACGAGCGCTACTTCTATTAAACTTAGCAGTAGCGCTTTTTACGTGCACACGCTGCTACTACTTCTACCGTCGGTGGCCTCGTCGGGCCGCGTTTAGTAGTAGCGCTTCTAGCATATGAAGCGCTACTGCTAAGGACATTATCAGTAGCGCATGGCACAGCCAGCGCTACTGCTAAGTAGCAGCAGCGGGTGATATTTTCCAGCGCTACTACTAGGCTCCTACCTATGAGGTTTTTCCTACTAGTGTTGATTCCTCGGGCTAAGCTATGGAGCAACTATGTGCAATAGTGTCCCATTGACCAAAGCCATCTTGGAACCATACTAAGTTCATTAGTGAACTATATGGTTCAACATCTTCTTTGTCGCTTCTAAAGTGTCAACATACTTGGCCTTTGTTATAGAATTCGCCACAGTAACCTGTTTTGAACAATTCCAACTTACTGTGCCACCGTATTGTGTATTGCACAAAACCTTAACTTAAATCGAAAATCGCATGGAGCATTGATGAAGATTGTATCGATGTAATTACTTAAAATGAGCACTTCCACTACTGAAATTCAGAAATTTGCCGTCTGCCAAGGCGGACGGCAAAGGGGGCTACCACGGACGGCAAAGGATTTGCCGTCGGTCAGCAGACGGCAAAGTAGACGGTAAAAAAAATCCGGTGAAGAGGCTCTTTGCCGTCTGCTTTCACAAAGCGGACGGCAAAGAATCTTTGCCATGAGGGGGCGGACAGCAAAATAAGTGGGACGGCATATATTGCAACGTCCCCGTTAAGTGTTAACGGAGGCCTCCCCCCTTTGCCGTCTGCCTTCCCCCCTTTGCCATGTGGTGGCAGACGGCAAAGAGGGGAGAGAGGGGGGGGGCAGATTCCCCCCTTTGTCGTCTGCCTCCCCCCCTTTGCCATGTGGTGGCAGACGGAAAAGAGGGGAGAGAGGGGGGCAGATTCCCCCCTTTGCCGTCTGCCTCCCCCCCTTTGCCATGTGGTGGCAGACGGCAAAGAGGGGAGAGAGGGGGGGCAGATTCCCCCCTTTGCCGTCTGCCTCCCCCCCTTTGCCATGCGGGGGCAGACGGCAAAGAGGGGAACCAGCCCCTTTTTTATTTGTTTTTTGTTATATCCAGCATTTTTAACAATAATCAGGATATATATATATATTTGACATAAATAAATATCTTTCCGTACTCATAACCATATTAAAATAACTCTCATCCATAGTGCATACATATTATGGAAGTTACATCCGTACCAAACCATATATTACACTAGTTTCATCCACGTGCATACAAAGTTTCATATATTCATATACTACAATAGTTTCAATACAACACATGGTACAAGAAATCATCTTCAAGCATTCCATCAACCAAGCTTCCCGTGAAGTGAAGGTAATCTGCAAAATGACAAATAAGAAAGTTAAAAAAATAATACTAGATGAAGTAGTGTATATATAGGTTATTTCGGAGAGAAATTAGCTAAGTATAGACCATTTAGGAGCTAACTAAGCTAATTATGTCATTTAGGTGGAACCCTAGCTAACTATAGGAGAAGAGAAAGAGAAGAAGAAGTAAAAGAAGTAGGAGGAGGAGGAAGAGGAGAAGAAGAAGAAAAAGGAGGAGGAGGAGGAGGAGGAGAAGGAGAAGGAAGAGGAGAAGGAGAAGAAGGAGAAGAAGGAGAAGAAGAAGGAGAAGAAGAAGGAGAAGGAGCGGGAGCTCCTTCTCCTTCTCCTTCTCCTTCTTCTCCTTCTTCTTCTTATCCTTTTGTCCCCTTCTTCTTCTCCTCCTCCCTCTCCTCCTTCTTCTTCTCCTTTTTCCTCTTCCTTGCTTTCATTTTCCTCTTTTTCTATTCTTGTCCCCTTCTTCGGGCTAAATTGGCTAAGAATGCCTTTTTGGAGCTAATTATGTCATTTCGAGGATAATTAGCTAATTATAGGTCATTTTTTATTAAATAGGCCATTTTGGAGCTAACTAAGCTAATTATGTCATTTAGGTGGAACCCTAGCTAACTATAGGAGAAGAGAAAGAGAAGAAGAAGTAAAATAAGGAGGAGGAGGAGGAAGAGGAGAAGAAGAAGAAAAAGGAGGAGAAGGAGTAGGAGGAGAAGGAGAAGGAAGAGGAGAAGGAGAAGAAGGAGAAGAAGGAGAAGAAGGAGAAGAAGAAGGAGAACTTGCCATTTTGGAGCTAAGTATGCTTGTCGGTGCGACGACGAATCACTTCAGCTCTGGCATGTTGGTCAGACTCACCATGAAAAGTCCACACCGTATAATTAGGCGTAAAACCCCACTTCTGCAAGTGTTTACCCATTTCAAACTCTGTCTGCTTTTTCCAGTTGTCGCAGTTGGGACAGGGGCACCATGTTTTTTGCTGGCCATTTGCAAATGCGGCTCTCACAAACCCCCTGGTTTTTGTTAACCATTCATGGGTCATGTCTTTCTGACTAGGGTGACCAGTGTACATCCAAGCACGATCACTCATGTTGCCTAGCTACCTATGGGGGCACAAGAAATAAATACATAATTCATCATCTATATTCATACGCTAATCAAGTTTGTCAGTTTTATTACGTCCATGCAACCTACACGCTAATAGGTAAAGATAGGTCCTAATCCCACCCGAGTATGTGTAGACCGGGTTCGTTTTCCCATGCTCTGCTCCAGATGCGACGCACAATTTTGGCAGCACCTCCCCGCTGTTCTCCTGATACACGTCTCGGCAATAAGCAGAGAGGATGTGTACCCGGAGAACAACAGGGGAGGCACTGACGAAATTCCGCATCGGATCCAGAGCACAGCATACGGGAAAACAAACCCAATCTACACATACTCGGGCTGTCCATGGATAATGTTGGACAATTCGAAAGGATGGCGGTTATAAATATGCAAAGAAATGCATATTTATAGATGTCGCCCTTTCGAATGGGAGACGCATACTGGTCACGCATACTCATGATTGAAGAAACCTATAGCTAGCAAGTTTCATCGGCACGAAGACCGGGACAGAGCAAATTAAGGGGGTAGGAGGAGAAGTCATTTGTGCTCACCAACAAACGTCCAACGCACGTGGAGGTCGTCGAACAACTGCACATTGAAATTCACCCGATCAACACAAATACGATGTTTTTATAATTAACATGATCGGAAAATATGTGACCTAACTCATAATTTTCAAAACTATGACCCCGTGGGCCTCTGGAAGGCCGAAAAGCACCTTCTCGTTCAAAAGAAGGCAGAAGAGGTGTCGGGGGTCGGGGCTTAGTGGCGTCGGGAGTCAGTGCCGTCGAGGGTCGGTGGCATCGGTGGTCGGGGGGTTAGTGGCGTCGGTTGTGGGGGGTCAGTGGCGTCGGGGGTCCAGGGTCAGTGGCGTCGGGGGTCCAGGGTCAGTGACGTCGGGTGTCAGTGGCGTCGGGGGTCGGGGGTCAGTGGCGTCGGAGGTCGATGGTCGGGGGTCAGTGGCGTCGGGCGTCAGGGGTCGGGGGTCGAGGGTCAGTTTCGGGGTGCCGGGGTTCCCTTTTCCTCTTCTTTCTTCTTCTCCTCTCTCCTCTTTTTCTTCTTCTTCTTCTTCTTCTTCTTCTTCTTTTTTCTCCTCCTACTCCCCCTCCTCTTTTTCTCCTTCTATTCTTTTTCTTCTTCTTCTTCTTCTTCTTCTTCTTCTTCTTCTTCTTCTTCTTTCTCCTCCTCTTTCTCCTCCTCCTCCTCTCCTCTTCTTCTTCTTCTTCTTCTTCTTCTTTTTTCTCCTCCTCCTCCTCCTCCTCTTCTTCTTCTTCTTCTTCTTCTTCTTCTCCTGCTTTTTTTCCTTCTGCTTTTTTTCTTCTAACCTAACTAACTAACCTAATTAGCCTAATAATCTAACCAAATAAACTAACTAAATTACCCTATATATAATAAAAAACTAACCTAATAAACTAACTAAAGTAATTAACTTTTTTAAAAAGAAAAACAAAAAAAACTCACCGGCAGGGGGCGGCGGCAGGGGGCGGCGGCGGCACGGGGGCGCGCGGCTGGGGGCTCGCCGCAGGGGGCGTCGGCGGCAGGGGGCGGCGGCAGGGGGCGGCGGCGGCAGGGGGCGGCGCGCGGCAGGGGGCGGCGGCAGGGGGCGGCGGCGGCAGGGGGCGGCGCGCGGCAGGGGGCGGCGGCAGGGGGCGGCGGGCGGCAGGGGGCGGCGCGCGGCAGGGGGCGGCGGCGGCAGGGGGCAGGGGGTGGGTCGCCGCGGGAAGGGGGTCGCCGGGGGGGGGGGGTGGGCTCGCCGGGGGGGTAGGCTCGCCGCGGGGAGGGGATCTCGCCGGCAGGGGTGAGAGTGGTCGGGGTGAGAGAGAGAGAGAGACAGTGAGCGAGGTGGGGGGTAACGGCCGTTATAGGGAGGCCCCTTTGCCGTCCGCCCCCCGACGGCAAAGGGACGTAAGGCAGACGGCAAAGGGCCGTACGGCTGACGGCAAAGGCCCGCGGACGGCAAAGGCCCCGGATTTCGGACACGGCAGGCATGGGGCCCACGCGTCCCCTTTGCCGTCTGCCCTGGGGCTCTTTGCCGTCTGCTGGCAGACGGCAAAGGACCCACACATGGCAAATAGTATTTTTGCCATGTGTCAGTTCTTTGCCGTCTGTATTGTGTCAACTGATGGCAAAGAGGTTCTTTGCCGTCAGCCAGCAGACGGTAAAGAACTGGCTGACAGCAAATTTCTGGATTCCAGTAGTGTTCATAATCTCTGCTTGCAAGAAAGCATTTCATCAGTGCTACTTTAGTACTGAATGAAAATTTTCACTATTGTCCTATGATCAGTGCTTTGATCACTTTGGTATCTGTACTCGCAACAGCTTAGGAGTATTGGACATATCTGGTTGTTTTACATACCATGGAATGCATGATTAATCCAGACACAAAAGTGTGTGGAATCTCCATCATGTATTTGCTCATCAGTGTTCTTAGGTCACCCAGTCTTGCAAAACTCTTTCCATGTGACTTAGGCAAGAATCACTCCTTGCAGTTTTTAATGCTAAACTGTTTTAGCATCTCGTCAATATGTATTTTGGCTTAGACCTATTAGGCAATTCTTTCTCATAGATAAACATGCCTAATGTCAAGGCTACTTTGCCCAAGCACTTCATTGAAAAACTATTTTCAATGAAGTCCTAATTCATGTCAAGAAATTTATATTCTTTCCAATCAACAATGTGTCAAGCACAGAAGGTTTTTAGAAATATTATTTATGATCCCACTTAGTTTGTTGTAAATACAAGCATCTTCGTTATCCATTGATGAAATCAAACTCCTTTGACTATTTCATCAACAAAGAAGATTCCAACTCCATTATGCTCTCTTGTGTCCATTGCTGGATCTCTAAAGTTTGCATACTCACTAGCATCCTCTGGATCGACAAAATACTTTGCACTGTATCACATACAAGTCTTAGGTTGTATTTTCATCTCATGGAATCCTTTTGGCATCCATGCATCGTATCTCATGATTGAAATATGTACTAATTACTAGTTTAACCCGAACCGACTTTAAGCATCGCTACGGAGAGACAATCTTGCCGTAGTTAATTCTTTGAAATTTTTATTGCAACAATTCAAGCTTTATGGATAAAACATTTTATCCACATCAGTTTATAGTTCCATAAATATTCGATAGACTCCAAGTCTTCCAAGGGGTTTACCAAGATTTAATCTTGAATCATTTGTATGGAAACTATCTCACATTATATTGGCAATTAGCCAATTCCGCAGTGAGGGCCCATCAATGCTTCCATGTGTATCGTAGGTATATTGTTGTCTAACAACAATATCTCGTTGTCGCACCTGAGGGGTTTGCACGACTTTCGCCTACGTGGATCAGCAGCAAGTTCAACCGAAGTGACTACATCTCATGTAGAGGCTTCCGTATCAGTCATAGTAGGAAACTCTCAAATCACTCCCAAGGTTCCTTTCCTTTGATCTGATGACGAAGATACTGTTATCTCATCGAGTTTCACTGTCCTCCCACTCATCTTTTTGTAAGAACTATTTTCTACAAAATCATGCCGTTCTTTGTGGCAAACCTTTTTGCCTCGGTATAGTGAGGGGGAATATCCAATTACTTGGGATAACCTACAAAGTAGCACTTGTCTGATTTGGAATTGGTTTGTAAATAGTTTACGCAAGCCCCATATTCCAAATGTTAAGAATAGATATATCATGGTTGGGTGTACCATATCATCGAATCATTTCAACAAATCTGATGGTGCTCTTTTCAGTGTAAAAGCCGCAGTCTCTAAAGCATTACTTTAAAAGGGATAATGGCAAATTAATTTATGTCATCTTTGATCTCACCATGTCATAAATGGTTTGATTACATCTTCACGGACATTCCACTCACAATGGCGTTCCGAGAGGTGTAAGTTATGAAACCTTTTTCACAACTCATCAAACATTAGCTAAACTTGTAACTCAAATTTTCCTTTCCGCAATCTAACTGTAGAAACATAATTTTCGTGTTACGAAAATTTCTACTTCCTTTTTGAAAACCTTTTGAAAAATTTCAAAAGATCCACACATACGTCTCATCAAGTAATTATCCATATATCTACTCGAGTCATTTTTGAAGATAGATAAATCCACTACTAGCAACAATGTTTATCGGACTACACATATCAAAATGTACGATCACCAATAAGTTTGCTCGTTCCTTATGGCCTATGAACTGTATTTCAGTCACTTCACTTTTCAAAGGAAAGTTGCAAGTCTCAGATGATTCATAATCAAATGACTTCAAAATCCATCATTATGGAAATTTTCCATGCGGGTTTCTCCAATGTGACCAAATGTAGTGCCACACGTATGTGGTATTCTTTTAGTCTTGCGACATTTAGCATCAGTGTTATGGATGTATTATATTATCAATATTAATAACATACATCCCATCCTTGATGGAAACATGGCACTTATGTTATTCATGATACTGAACAACAATTGTTCTTTTATGAACAACCCTTTTGCAACAAACATTATGCAATGGGCTAGAGTGTATAAAACTCTAAAATGAATTATGAAGGTAAATATAGAGGTAATATATTATTATCAATATTCATAACATACATCTCATTCATAATGAAAGTATGGCCCTTATGTTATTCATAACATCGAACATTAAAAGTTCTCTTATGAACAACCTTCTTGCAACAAGCATTATGCAATGGGCTAGAGTGTATAAAGCTCTAAAATTAGTTACGAAAATAACTAAAAACAGTAATACACAGATGGAAGGTATAGTAACTTTTACTATGTTCCCAGCGCGTATCTAAACCTCATTACTGGCAAGTCTTTTATGTCGTAGTGGTTCTTGCATCGAGTTGCAATAGAATGCAATCGAGCGGGTATTCCTGTGAGCAAAGGTCAATCACAACACCTTAGAATAAGTGACTAATAATTTAATCACAATTCCAAAGAACTATTTCTTTGACCAGCCTTCCAAACATCAATAACTTGTATGACATTCATACATGAGCTAGATATTCCAGTCTTCTCTCTATTTGCCTTTATACTTCTAACCGTTTAACTTTCACTCTTTCTCCTACTCTCAGAAGAAGCACCCAACTTAAAGAGTAGCGTTAGACCCGGCCTTCCTAGGTGTGTAAGTCACGCTGACACCCTTTGAACATTTCCTTTCTCTTTAAGTTGTTGTTTTATTAACCTTCATCATATGACACGCGTTCTGCTGGATCCCTCTCTTATCAGTCAAATTCCGAGTAAACACTTTACTAATACTTTGCAAACAAACATTGCTTTGGATATCTGATATCTTTTTGCCTTTGTTTGTATCTGAAAATAATTTTTAGTACCATGAATATCACATAACTATCACAAACTTGTGAAGTTAGTGTCTTATGGAAGCAAACTTATTACACTTGACCATAATGGAATTCTAGTTTTTGGATCGAAGGACGATAGTCGCATCATCCATAGCACGACAGGAGAATACCGAAAGCATGCGATAGGACAAAGTCATTCTCGGCACTCTTGAGGACAATCCTCACATTACGTTACCATTCATAAAGATTTGACCAGATAAATAACAGGTTATTCAATTTTAATAGGGAAGGTGAAAACACGAGCCGTTATTCTATAACCATTATACAAAACACACTTGGACTATGTTCATAATTAATTGCACCAAGAATTAAACAAGTTAATTCTATAGTGCGCTCCCATTGAAATCAGTATCTCTCATAATTGATTGTGAGTGATTCAAGACCCATATTTCAATTCAACGTCACGGTTTGAGATGAACTCAAATCGTGTGAACTTCGGTAGGCAAACTTGCCGATCACATATGTATGTGATTCTTGTTCATATTTCGATGCGTGTGTTCCGAGCTCAAGACTGTCCTGCCTCAACGTAAAGTCAACCAAGTGATCTTGCTGCGAGGTTTCTACTCACCTGTCTCACACTTCTCTAATCGTTCGCATCCATGGAGATCATGTGATGGCCCGAAGAGACAGGTGTCGTGACGGTGCTACACTTGGGAGAACACTAACTACTTGATATTTTAAGTGAGCGATCACCCCAATAAAAAGCGACTATCGTGCAATCAAAAGGGTGCATCCTAAGGGATAAACATCTCAGGCAATTGATAATATAATGATATGGTATAACCCCTTCTGACGGAGAAGTCAAGTATTTCTTCGTATTCGACATTCACATCGGTGTTCACCTTCGTGAATATTCCCACCACCTTATCAGTGCATCAGATAATATTGCTATCTCCATAGCGGATAAAATAATTGCATTACTTAAGGCTGACACATAGGTCATTAAAGTGACAATCATAGGCTCCACCCATCATGCCGATTCATGACACGCACGTCATGTTAATTTACATTACATAGTCATCTCATACATAATCAATTTGAATATGAGCATTGATATACCACATCTCATGCACATCCTGCAAAACCAAGTTAGACGCCAATAATCGGTTAATGCAAAATTTTATTTTTACATGGCTTCTAAGGTTTTGACTTAAACCGTAGCTACCAACATTCATCATCAGGTAAGATAATTCAAGTTGCTAGATTAACTTTCCGGGGTGTATGAAACACGAGATAATAAAATCTCGAGCCCCATACTAAACTTCGTCATACGCATGACCCCCGTGCAGATCATATCTGCATTGCCCATTCGTCTACGAAACATCCATCTTTCTCAACTATGGCAGAACCCAAAGACACTGAAGCACTTCATTGATTTGTCAATCAACATACTCAGCAGCAGCATGAAAGAATCACGGATTGCCAGAACTTTGTGAGATTCCACCATGTCGTCAAGATCGGGACTATGCAAATTCAAGGGAAGCAACAAGAACATCGGGTAACAGATTTCATATGCTACCCGCATAAATAATTTTAAGCAATAGATCTCATCTACTACAAAATTATACTATGCAATCCCCATACATCTCAATGTATTCTAGATCGTAACCTGCATCTACGCATAACCTAGCACATGATGCCACTGTTAGGGAACGCGACAAAAAAAATTAGGTACTGCGAGCACGTCCAGGATCACTAATGAGATGCATACAAGGTTAGATATGATTATTACCGACTCGTAGCACACCGGAAGTAGAGTCGATGAAGATCGATGGTGCAGATCCCCGTAGTTAGGATTTACAACCTCCCAGCTGCGGGGATGTACTCCATTTTCTGCCCCACGGACAGCCCTCTGGGAGGCGGTCGGACAGTCCCTCGGACGGTCTCTCGGACAGCCATTCGGGAGGACCATCTAAAATCGATTGGTCACTCGGACAGCCCTTCGGGAGGACCCTTGAAACTCGGACAGTCACTCGGACAACCCTTCGGGAGGCACTCTCGAACTAAGACCGAAACTACGATCTCTCTATAGAGTCACACTCATACAGTGTCATCTATTCGGCAGGGCTTCGCCGTCCAGAACTAATTCCCACCGGAACCCAGACAACCTTTCGGCTGTATAAAATTATTTTGTTGGGAGGGAGAGAGAAGCCAGATCATGCATGGCATTTGTATGTTGAGAAAGTGTGAGTGTCGAAAGCTCCTCTCCACCTCTATTTATAGGGGAGGAGGAGGTGGTGGTGGCTGAAAATATCAGCCCAAAAAGGGGGTCCCACCGTTCCATGTCATCCCTAGATCTTTTGGGAAGATTCCCTTTAGATATTTTGTGGAAGGTCAACTTCCAACCATAACCATAAATGCATTTCATTATTCACGAAACCAATTTTTCGTGATCGATAAATCCGAAAATATTTTTATGGGTCCTAGAATTCCAATACCCACTAAAATAATTCTGGATATGTTCCAAAAGATTTTCAGATCAATGATTTTCATTTGCGAAAAGCAACCAAAGTGGTTCTGTCAGTGCAGAACATTTCCGGTTTTTGTCTTTGAAAAATCTCGGAAGTTACTAGAACAATTCTGGTACCCTCCAATAATTTCCACGTGTGCGCCACAACTAATTTGACTTAATGGTTTACTTCGAAACAACTTTTCGGTTTTACCGGAACTCTTCCGGTGTTCTCTCTCCGAAACTCTTCCGTTGTCCCCGAAACATTTCCGGTGATTTTCTCTCAGACTCCCTCTCTAGTATTCAACATATAGATGACCCTTAAGCGTGTGACCCTATAGATTCGGTGAAGTATAGACATGAGCGGAACACTTTTCGATCAATGATCAACATCGGAGCCGTGGACACCCATATTGACCCCTATACCCACACAAACAAATAGTTGAGTGAACCATTAGTTTGACATGTGCTATTCCTGTTGCTTCGCGATATGATACAAATATCTGAGGTAAGACTTATCGGCATCCCCATGGATCAATAACTTGTCCATTATGACATTTACCTCGTTACCGGCTTTGTTCCCTTTTCACGTTTCTGTGTTTCAGCATCCCTATGATCAAATCACATTGTGTTTGGCCAGACGATGATCGATACTGAAACACCGAGAGGGCCCAAGAATATCTCTCCATCATTGGAGGAGCAAATCCAAATCTTGAGTTACCAAGTTACGTGTCATAATTTTCTGTGAACGAGTAAGCAGGCGTAATAGCCACCCTGTTACAGATGACGTTTAACAAACCCCAAAGTTCACGAAGCAACTACGAAGGAACCCGACACTCTCATGGTCTAAGGAATTATGCAAATGCTAATTTTCTTTGTGTTATTAACCATTAACTTGTGACGAATGTATCTCATAGCATAACATCAATTGGGTCAATTCAACACAAGTGTTCTACTAACATTGTGACCTCAAAGTTGCCAGCATAGTCATGCCCATGATCAAGAAAACAGAACCATCATGCAACACTTGAGCTAGTCTTAGAGGCCTGACTAACAATACATTTTATCGTTTATTATTCCACATGTTCATATGAGTCTTCCTCCGAGCCTCGTGGTTATTGTAGACTCGAGAACAATAGCAATTGTAGCATGGACCATAAACATAATTATGAACATGGAGACAAACAATAACATTTATTATTTCCTTTGGGGAATATCTCCTACACTTATTCCTCCCTCTCTAACAGAACTGCTCCCGCAGACGCCGCCCCCACACGGTCGGAACCCCCCCCCCCCCCCGCGTCATCGTGCTCCCCTTCCGACAATGCGTCTTCTTCTGGTATGAATCCCTCCTCTCCTTCTCTTGTTCTTTGGTTTTCTCCTCATAACCATCCCCATCCCCATTTGATTCATGTGGATTGGCCCGTGCCAAGGATAGTTCCTCCTCGAGGTCGGCCATGGAGTCATCCTTCCTCCCTTCCTCCTCGACATGGCAACCGAGCTGGACTGCACCGCATCAAGGAGGTGCAGCCTCGATAAGGGAAGGGTATGAATCCCTCCTCTCCTCCACCTCTCTTCCTTATTCTTCTGGTTTTTCTCTTCATCTCCATATGTGATTCATGCACGTTGCTTTGATCTGATCTGGTGAACGGGGGAGAAAGAGAAGTTGTTGCTCTAGTGGCACGGATGATCTATAAAGGTCTTATATTTCTTTACAGAGGGAGTACATCAATTAACTCAAGTGGCTTGGATGTATTTTTCTGATGGATTAACTCTTTCTGCTCCTCTTCACTGCTTGTTTCTCATTTGTAGAAAATTTTATGAACCCACTCACTTGACAGTTGCAACTTCTAATAGGAATCTGCTCCTCAACTTGATGTAATTCATCAAGGCATGGCCATATGGAGGTTGGGTTCTTTGGTGGACTCCATCACTCTCCCCGCCAGCAAGGACTTCGTACAGGTAGCACCTCCCAAATGCCACTCCATTTGTTTGTATTAATGCATTCTATATCAGCTTAATAAAACCACATGAGTGTGTCTTGTGCTGATGGCCCAGCCCGTGTCATATTATTAGTTCTGTTTGGTCTCCATCTCTGGAATCCCTGCCATGTTAAATGTGAGCTTGAGAATTTGTGTAGCATAGATGTAAAGTAGGCATTGCCAGAAATTATATAACATTATGTCAATGTTGACCTACCACTATTTATAGTGCCAATAATTGTTTTTGCCATGACAGGGCTGCCACACCCATCGCCGAGGCACAATGGAGTGGACGCAGGAGCTGGACGGCACATCGCTACACCTAGACTGAATTCAACAAAGTAACTCCCACATTTCAGGTTTGGTATTCCTGCTTTTATGATATACTTAATGCTTACGGATGATTCATTGTTGTGGCAGATTATGAATTGTTTTCCTGAACTGTCCAAGCAATTATGGATGATGTCATGATCAATGTTCTTGCTTGATACCCAACTATGAATCAATCACCTTATATGCTCTTTTTATGTTCTTCATGCATATGCTATCTCCCATGTTCTGGAGTGGAATGTTGAAAGAAGAGACAATAGTGGATAGTGGTCTACCTAACAGAGGAGTAGTGGGCTTTACCGCCCTCTTCTTGCTCTGCTCTTTCAAACTAGGTCCAGGGAGAATACTTCACCACGACCGAGAAGAGCTTCACGAAGAATGAATCGATCAATCAATTGACTTTTAGGAAGTGTTTCTTTTTGCTCCAGATGTGGAGTACATGGGCATGAAATTTCATTTGATTCAACTTCCAATTACTTCATCTAGAAGCAACCTTTTCAAATGTTAGTGAATTTGTGGAGGTTGTTGTGGCTTGCTTTATTTCTAGCATACCATATTTATTCCATGTTCTAGATTTTGGACAAGAATAATCAAAGGTCATCTTTTAGTGGGTTACATTGCTTCGTTGATCTTATTTTTGCCAAATAATTTCTATACCTTCTATGTGCAATTATGTGCTTCCAAAATATAAAAGGTAACATGCCAATTATTAAATTTTAATCAACTATATTACCCTATTTGATCAACGTGCATTGCTCCTCAAAATCCTAGAAGTAGTCAATCCCTGACGAGACATCTGATGGAAGGATAGAGATGAGTTGGTCTTGGTCACCTGTGCCGAAGCATATGAAGTCTGCAGGTGAGGTGGTGGGGAAGGGATGTGTCATTGTGGAAGGTTGTTGAACCAGCGACACTAGATGACATTTAAGGGAAGATTAGACGTGCCTCGGTGCCTCTTATCGTTTTGTGTATTGGTGTGTGCAGTTTGTGCTTGCTTAGAACTTTTCGCAAAATTTGGCTTTTTAATGCAATTACTCACGACATGTTCTTCTTGAAATGTGAATGTTCATATGCGCTTGCAGTCTGCTCAGATAAGCTCGACATTTTGTTAGTTCTTTAGCCTTCCTCCGGAAGAATTTCATATCAATGATTTCAGCTGCAACCTAAGAAGAAAAATGTTGCTCCACGTGATTATGATTCACTGTTCATTATAGTGGTGTTTATTGTTTTGTCACATGTAAAAGTCATGTGGTAGCTTGCACAGAGTTTCTGAGTTTCGTCTTCTAATAGTTGATAGATGCATCCTGTACTATCTTTTGTGCCTCATTTAATATTTATAATTCCCAATATATTACAAGTAAACCTTTCCGTATATGGTATCAAGAGTTGTTTCCTTCATCAGAATTTCGTTTTATAAAGGGAAGGTAAAAGGAAGAGGAATAGTAACTCTCTCGGTACCAGTTATGTGTTTGCTGATACTTGAACCAAACCAATGATTTGGTACAAATTCTATTGTTTCTTTTAAGGAATCTCAGTTTTCCAATCATAAAAATATTCCTTCACTTTCTTATTCTTATGTTATTGGACTTGTGCTGCAAGCTGAAGTAATTCATGTGTCTTTTTTACTATGGAGTTGGGCACTGGACTTTCAAAACAACATGAACTCAACCCTTTTTTAAATCTAATGATAGTTACTTCACGTTGTAGCCTATGATAATGCATGACATGTTTTTCTACCATGGTGAAATGTTCTTATGTGAAATTTACATGATGGATCATGCCACAAGCTAATTATGTAGCCCACCCTACCTGAAAGCAGCTGGTGGACAACCCTAACCTACCCAGATGACACTAATTTATAGTGCCAATAATATTATAGCTCTGGGGATAATATTCCAACACAGTCTATAGGCCATGCAATATAAAGCTATGTAGGAAGGTCCTGATTCCCTTCATAGAAATCAGTTAGCTGATGGTCTCTGCACAAGTTGTTTCTGTGTATGCTAAATTTCAGTTTAGTCACATATATGCAGGGTATTGGACACCCACGCCCTTTATTTTCATCAGGAACAGAGGCACTCAATATACCATGCCTCACCAAGTATTTCCCCGAGGCAAGCAATGGCAATCATATTATAGGTCCAGATAGGTCAACCATATGCTTGTTGAGGAAGTTGTGAACCAATGACATGATAGTAAGTATTAGCCATATGATCTATTATACCTTCTTCTTTTCTCCGGATGAGCATGTTTATCCTTTTGGACAATAAGACGTGCATATCCCTTTGTCTTCTTCTGATGTACACGCCATTTCAAATTATATTTGTTTTGTACTTATTCTGATTCATCTGAGATTAAGTTTATGACAATGTGCATTTTCCGCTAACATATATATGCTTCTAGAGGCATTGATTTAACCAAAGGAGTGGGGTGTTTTATGATACATTTTTGTCATTAATGGGATTTAAAATGAAACAAAAATGAATACAAGAAATATGTATATGTATCATTCACAATTTTGACGAACAACCAACAACATCTCAGGAATAATGAGAATGACCACCCTTGCCTTTGTAGAGAAACATGCTATGGTACATTGCAAAGTAGATTATCTAAACTATACCTTTTCTGAAACAATGAGAATGACCATCATTTACTTTGTACAAAAACATGTTAGGTTCGTTTGAAATATTTTTAACCACTACTATCAAATTATCTTGTCTATAAACATGAATTTTCACGTGCAGGCTTACTAGGACTATTAGTAGTTGTGGTATTTAACTTGATATACCACTGTTGGAAAATGAAAGCATTTATGCATCATGGAGATCATGGGAGTCCCCTCGTGCAGCCGACGACACGACATACGACTACTACCCGTCTTGACTTTGATCAAATTTTTGTTGAGACAATTCCACGAAGTTTTATTAATTCGTCACAATGTTTACACGGACGGATTGAACATTTCCCGGATGACCTAACCAAACATGGCGCCCACCACCCAGGGTAAGAGCATGCTTCGCTAAATTGTGAGCTTCAAAATTTGAGCTCCTACACTGATGAACAAAATTACATAAAATAAAATAAACTAAAAGATCTACGATATCTTGAACTATCGCACCATAGCTGGCCGAGCTACACCTCTGAATATCATTCACCACTACCTCGCAATCCGAGGTGACCTGGATACTCTGTATGTATAGGACCTTCGCCAGCGCTAGGGCTTCCCTAATCACCAAAGCTTCCAGGGTGAACAAATCTGAGATAAACCTGAAAACAAAATGTCGAGGCTCCTAGGAAAGTGCCTTGTTGATCCCTAGAAATCACACCAATAGACGCAAAACCATGAGAGGAAACCGCTCCATCAACATTGAATTTTGCATAACTCGGGGCGGGTGGGATCCAATGTGACATGTTTTGTGGCGTAGTGGTGGAAGCAACAGATGCAAGTTTTACCTTGATCTCCCTCAACTCCCTTAGATAAGAATTAATGAAGCAGTGTACTATTGCCGACGACTGAAAAATATCCTCGTAAATTCTTTCCTCCTTGCTTCCCACATTGCCCATAGAGTTACCACTAGTTGGGCAAAATCATCTTCGGCCAATATCTCATGTATGACAAAGATCGAATCCTTGCCTCTATCCTCCATGTGAGCACTCATTACCTCCGCTATATGATCAGGTGCTAGCACCCAAACACTTCCTGCCATAGGGAAAGATAGAAGTGCATGTCGCCATGTATCCCGAGCACCGCACATAGCACACGTGTCGATTGTCCCCATATTCCGGTGCTGCAGCAGAACCCTGCATGGGATAGATTGTCTTGCCAATCTCCAAATGAGCACCCGAAGTTTTGAGGGAACCTTGATGTGCCAAACAGATGTCCATTGATTGTTCTCGGACTGATTTACCGACGTGCTAGACTACTCATCAATCCATCCCTCTCTAATGAGTTTAATGTGCAAGATCATTCGATATGCCGACCGGACAGTGAATATCCCCTTGCTTTCCTCATGCCAAGCCCAAAAATATAATATTATTCATGTACACAGTGGTATCTTGAGGATCTCCTCCGCATCAAAATGTGTAAGGACATTCCTAACCAAGTTTTTGTTCGAGGAGACAGTCGTGGTGTCTATGAGCTGAGCAACCATGTCCGGAGGGTTAGGCACCAGAGAGGTAATAGGCTGTTTGATGTTGTCCCGTGGTATCTAGTTATGAGTCCAAATACCCGTGCTTGCCCCGTCCCCAATCCTTCAAATAATCCCTTGTAATTGGATCTCTCGGCCATTCAAAGTTGCCCGCCAAATCTGAGAAGGATGGGCTCTGACTCGGCCTCTAGCAAGTTATAGCTAGGAAAATACATTACATGCCACATGCCACGCTTGTCTCGCCAGTAAAGCCTAGCGCTTAGAGATGTGTCATTCATCATTACATGCCACGCTAGGCCTTTAGCATCCTAGCGCTTAGAGATGTGTCATTCATCATTACATGCCACGCTTGTCTCGCCAGTAAAGCCAGATTGAAGATCTCAAGATCATGAAAACCCAAACCACCGAGGTGCTTTGGCCGCGTCATAATGTCCCATGCCACCAAACAAGGTTTTCCTTTTTTTCCTTGCTTGGAGCCCCACCAAAACTGACGAATGATCAAAGTAATGCTCTCACATAACCCCCTTGGGAGTCTGAAACACGCCATGGAAAAACTAGAATAGCTTGTGCCACTGATTGCATCAAGATTTCCTTCCCTGTCGCCGACATAATCTTCTCCATCCACCCTTTGATATTCTCCCGCACATGATCCCTGGGGTATTTAGAAGTACCATTCTTGGAGTGGCCGACATCATTAGGCATACCCAAATAGCGCTCACTGAGGGTTTCGTTATTGACCTACAAAGAGTTATTCACTACTTCTCTCACCGGGCCTCGGCATCCCTTGCTAAAAAACATTGAAGATTTATCATGATTTACTCTCTGCCCTGATGCAGTGCAATATCTGTCCAACAGGTTTGACATCGCAATTGATCCCTCCATGCTGGCCTTAAAAAGAAACAGGTTGTCATGTGCAAATAAACGGTGATTAATGGTAGGTGCCGATGGGGCCACCTTAAAACCTGATAGGGTTGATGAGTGAGAACTGGATTTTAGGAGGCACGATAGGCCCTCTGTTGCAAACATAAGAATCAAGAATCGATTAGATGGTTAGAGACATCATACTTAGACATAGAAAAAAGAAGATTAGATAGTACCATATGTCAAGCTAGGTAGCATCTAGCTCGAAGGATGGATTTTTGGAAAGATGGGCATGGGAAGCTAGCTTACATGGCCATGAACTATGCCTCCGTGATGTTACCTTCCGGGATGCAGAACCCATTGAAGCAGTTGTGCCACCGGATAGAGATCTCGGAGCTAGACGCTCGCTTCACGCTCGCGTCTACGCCCGACGACGAACCTCGTGGCGTCTAGGGCACCCGCTCCACACATGGCCGCCGATGTTGAGTGCTCCGCGCCCTGTCGTGACCTGTTCCTAATCGAAGTGTGGAGTAGGCATCGTTTGTCTTTCTAGCCATGGCATGGAAGAAGTGTCTGTTATATTTCTGGTTCTACAAGAGGTTGGATTGATAATAGGTATATATATGTGTGGATGTCGTAGAGTACGTGGTGAAGAGATAAGGCTAGATATTTTCCTTAGGTGTGGATTGTGGGGAGATGGATTCATGCCATGTCATCGATACAAGGCATCAATCTCTTTACCAATAAGAATTTAGTACACACATGTGTGTTTTTATTACCATTTCATTTTTCCCCTTACACCATCAAAAAAATTGTGAAAACCTTCTCAAATTTCTACTACATTATACTGAGGTCATATCTTGACACCATGCCAAGTTATATATTTATTAGGAATCATTTACATTTTCCAGAATTAAAATACCAATAAACTTCATGTTCGTGGTTGATTCCTGCCACATAGATATTTGTATTTTATAGTTATTTTTTGTACGAGGCATACACATATACTCATTGCCTTAAATATGATTTTTCAAATCATATGTTGTTTTCTGTACTCGTAGTTCAAATTTACATATATTCATTAATGACTAGAAATGCAGTTAATGACTCAAATGTAGCAAATGAGCTCCTAAAAGTGTCAAATTTTAAAATGGAGTATTCTATGGTGTATCTTAACTGTAAAAAAAATATGAAATGACAAAGAAAAATATAAGTCCGGCATCAACTTGGCGCATTCACTCTCGAAACCACAATCGTACCTCGGAGGTTGTTTGATTTCTAAAGGATGTACATACAAAAATGTGAAACATTTTCAGAAAATTTAACACATCATAGTCAGATCATATCATGACTTTATGCCAAGTTTCATATCTTTCACACTTCAATTACAACTTTTATAATCTAAATACTAATAAACTCCATGTTCACGGTTAACTCTTGCTACATGTCTTATAAATTTATATTCATTTCTTGTATGAGGTATACAAATATATTCAATACCTTAATATGATTTTCAAATCATTTTTACGTACTGCCTCATGCATTCATAGTTCAAATTGGAGAAGGACTCCCCCACGCCCCACCTCCTAGTTGGAGGTGGACTCCTCCACCTTGGGCGTCCGGCCAACCCTAGGAGAAATCCTAGGGCGCCACCCTTTCCCCCTCCCTGCTATATATAGTGGAGGGGAGAGAGGGTAGCAGGATCTCAATCCGAGGCGCATCCCCCTCTCCCTCCCTCTAGTTCGTTCCACCACTAGTTCGGTTTGCCAGTGCATGGCGATGCTCTGCCGGATCAGCTCCACCATCATTGCCGCCACACCGTTGTGCTGTCGGTGAGCTCATCTACCTCTCCACCCTTGCTTTCTCGATCAAGGAGGTGGAGATCATCATCGAGCTGTATGTGTGCTGAACACGGAGGTATTGTTTGACCGGCACTATATCGGGATGGATCGTGATGGGATCGCGGGACGGACTGTGATTTGGATCCCGAAGATGTTCGACTACATCAACCGCGTTATATACGCTTCCGCTTAGGCATCTACAAGGGTATGTAGATGCACCCCCTCTCGTAGATGTCGGTCTCCATAGATTGATCTTGGTGAGCCTAGGAATTTTTTGTTTCACATGCAATGTTCCCCAACACTTTGCAACTAGGAAGGCCAAAAATTGCCGCTTGACTTCCTCCTCGACAAAATAAGCCCCAAGGTCAAACAAATCATGAGTGAAGTCAGGGATGTTATCCCAATTGATGTCAATGTGTTGGGGAAGCCTACGCTTAGTGACCTCGGTAAAATGGTTTTGGATGATGGACTTCTTGTGATCATCGTTAGTGATGTAGTCATTGTTGTGCTTTATGTGATGAATGAAGTTATTTCTCCTTCGATGGTTAACACGTAGATGAAGGAAACATATGTTAGCTTCTTAGTCATTTAGGTTGGTAACCATGGAGCATTGACTTTTCGTGTACGATCAAGCACGGTGATAAGGATCAACTCTTGAGTCGTCTTCTAATGTCACATTTGTCAACTGAAAGGACGTGTATATCTCCTAGAGGGGGGTGAATAGGCGCTTTAAAATAATTATGGTTTAGGCTTGAAGAAATGCAGAATAAAACTAACGTTTAGTTTGTCAATCACAAAACCAAAAACAACTAGGCTCTCCTATGTGCACCAACAACTTATGCTAAGCAAGATAAACAACTACGTGATAGCAAGATATATAACAAGAAACAATATGGATATCACAAAGTAAAGTGCATAAGTAAAGAGCTCTGGTAATAGATAACCGAGGCACGCGGAGACGACGATGGTATGGCGGGACGTATCATGATGGGATCGCGGGACGGACTGCGATTTGGATCGCGAAGATGTTCGACTACATCAACCACGTTATATACGCTTCCGCTTAGAGATCTACAAGGGTATGTAGATGCACTCCCCCCTCTCGTAGATGTTAGTCTCCATAGATTGATCTTGGTGAGTGTAGGAAATTTTTTTGTTTCCCATGCGACATTCCCCAATAGTGGCATCACGAGCTAGGTCTATGCGTAGATGACATCTCGAGTAGAACACAAAGGAGTTTGTGGGCGTTGATATTTAGATTGCTAGCCTCTTAGTCTTTTCTTGATTCGACAGTATTGTGGAATGAAGCGGCCCGAACCAACTTTACTCGTCCACGTATGAGAGATCGGTTCCGTCGACTGACATGCAACTTGTTGTAAAAACATGGATGTCGGGTGTCTGTATCTCCTACTTTAGTTGAATCGGTTTCGACACAGGCAGTCCTTGTAGAAGGTTAAATAGCAACTTGCATATCACCGTTGTGGTTTTTGCATAGGTAAGAAGCGTTCTTGCTAGATACCCATAGTAGCCACATAAAACATGCAACAACAAATTAGAGGCCTCTATCTTGTTTTTGCAGGGTATGTTGTGATATGATATGGCCAAAGACATGATATATATATTTGATGTATGATATGATCATGTTGTAATAGTTAGTATCGACTTGCATGTCGATGCTACGACAACTGGTATGAGCCATAGGGTTCTCTTTAATTATTGTATGACCTTCGTGTCACTCATTAAGCGCTAGGTAATGCTTTACTTTATAGCTAAACGGTAGCAATAGTAGTACAATCATGGTTGGCGCGACAACCTCGATGGCAACACAATGATAGAGATCATGATAATGGAGATCATGGTGTGGCGCCGGTGACGATGGAGATCAAGCCAAGTGCTTGGAGATGGAGATCGAAAGCAAAAGATCATGGCCATATCATGTCACTTATGATTAGCATGTGATGTTAATCCTTTTTATACACCTTGTTTTTCTTAGGATGACGGTAGCATTATAAGGTGATCCCTCACAAAAAATTTAATATAAAATTTTGTTCTCCCCGAATGTGCACCGTTGCGACAGTTCGTCATTTCGAGACACCACATGGTGACCGGGTGTGATAAACTCTACGTTCACATACAACAGGTGCAAGACAGTTTTGTACACGCGGAACACTCGGGTGAAATTTGACGAGCCTAGTATGTACAGACATGGCCTCGAAACAGTGGAGGCCGAAAGGTCAACATGAGTCATATAGTAGATATCATCAAGATGGAGATGTTCACCATTTAAGCCACCTCATCTCACGTGATGATCGAACATGGGTTGGTGAATTTGGATCATGCACCACTCAAATGACCAGAGGGATGTAAATTTGAGTGGGAGTTCTTAAGTAATATGATGAATTAACCTCATTATCATGAACATAGCAAAATATCTTTATGAATTATGTTGTAGATGATTAGCTTGCGTTGTAGCTCCGTGTTGCAGCAACAAAAGTCCTTCCCTGGCGCGTAGGAATTCTTCTTGTTACTTCTCTAGTTTGCGTCGGTTTTTCCCTTGAAGAGGAAAGGGTGATGCAGCACAGGACCAGTAAGTATTTCCCTCAGTTTGAGAACCAATATATCGAACCAAAAGGAGGGCCACGTCAAGTCCAAAGTACCTACGCAAACACAAACAAGCTTGCACCCAACGCTTCAAAGGGGTTGTCAATCCCTTCCAGATTGTTTGCAAAGTGAGATATGAAGGCAGAAAGTGCAACGAAGTAAAAAGTATAAGGCTGAAAATATGGTGTGGAGTAGACCCTGGGGGGCATAGTTTTCACTAGAGGCTTCTCTCAAAATAGCAAGTATTACGGTGGGAGAACAAATTACTGTCAAGCAATTGATAGAACCGCGCAAAGTCATGACGATATCTAAGGCAATGATCATACATATAGGCATCACGTCCGAGACAAGTAGACCGATACTTTCTGCATCTACTACTATTACTCCACACATCGATCGCTATCCAGCATGCATCTAGTGTATTGAGTTCATGACGAACAGAGTAACGCTCTAAGCAAGATGACATGATGTAGAGGGATAATCTCAAACCAATGATGAAAACCCCATCTTTTTACCCTTGATGGCAACAACACGATGCATGACTCGCTACCCCTTCTGTCACTGGGTGAGGTCACCGCACGGTATGAACCCAAAACCAAGTACTTCTCCCATTGCAAGAATCATAGATCTAGTTGGCCTGAAAAAACCCACAACTCGAAGAGAATTACAAGGATATGAAATCATGCATAAGAGAGATCAGAAGAAACTCAAATAAGATTCACAGATAATCTGATCATAAATCCACAATTCATCAGATCTCGACGAACACACCACAAAAGAAGATTACATCGGATAGATCTCGATGAAGATCATGGAGTACTTTGTATTGAAGATCCAAGAGAGAGAAGAAGCCATCTAGTTACTAGCTATGGACCCGTAGCTCTATGGTGAACTACTCACGCATCATCGGAGAGGTCATGGTGTTGATGAAGA
The DNA here is from genome assembly GCF_904849725.1 of Hordeum vulgare subsp. vulgare. Lineage (NCBI taxonomy): Eukaryota > Viridiplantae > Streptophyta > Magnoliopsida > Poales > Poaceae > Hordeum > Hordeum vulgare. The sequence continues at coordinate 307,926,485 of NC_058518.1, forward strand.
AGCCCTCCGTGTCCGAATCCCCCCTCCGGCAGGGCACCAGGACGTGCCCCAGATGGTATCTTGCAAGACAAAAGCTTGCGGCGGCAGAAAAGTGATTGCGATGATCTCCACATTTTTTCTGGAATTTTTTGGATTATATAGGCGAAAGATCTAGGTCAGGGGGCCTCCATGGGGCCCACAAGCCTGGATGGCGCGACCCCCCTTGCCGTGGGGTGGGGGCTTGTGGGGCCCCTGGGGCTCTTCTTGCTTGGCTCCAAAGTTCTTCGATCTTCTTCCGTTCCAAAAAAAATCTTTTCGGGGATTTTCTTCCGTTTGGACTCTATTTCAGAATCTTCTCTAAAAGGGGTCAAAAACATGGAAAAGGAGGAAATGGAACTTGGCACCGAGTTAATAAGTTAGTCCCAAAAAATAAATAAAAGGCATGCAAAACATCCAAAGTTTGACAAGATAATAGCATGAAACCATCAAAAATTATAGATACGTTGGAGACGTATCAATCATCCCCAAGCTTAACTCCTGCTCGTCCTCGAGTAGGGAAGTGATAAAGAATGAATTTTTGATGTGGAATGATACCTAGCATAGTTGTCCTTTGCAACTTCTTTCACGTCACATGAATGTTCAGATCCGTAAGATTCAAAACAATAGTTTGCTATTGACATGAAAACAGTAATACTTCAAGCAAACCAGGAAAGTAATCATGAACTTTCAAAATAACAAGGCCAAATAAAGTTATCCCTACAAAATCATATAGTCTGGCTATGCTCCATCATCCTCACACAACTAATCTAAATCATGCACAACCCCGGAATCGGCCAAGTAATTGTTTTTGCACTCTTACTTTCTCAAACTTTTTATAACTATCACGCAATACATGAGCGTGAGCAATGGATATAGCACTATAGGTGCAATAGAGTGTGGTGGTGGTTGTGAGACAAAAAAAGGAGGAGATGGTCACATTGACTCGGCATATCAATAGGCTATGGAGATGACCATTAATAGATATCATTGTGAATGAGTAGGGATTGCCATACAAGAGATGCACTAGAGCTATAAGTATGTGAAAGCTCAAAAGGAAAACTAGTGGGTGTGCATCTAACTTGCTTGCTCACGAAGACCTAGGGAAATTTTGAGGAGGCCCATCATTGGAATATACAAGCCAAGTTATATAATGAAGATTCCCACTACATATGGTAGTGACAAAGCAAGAAGCTCTCAATCATGAAGAACATGGTGCTATCATGAAGCACAAGTGTAGAAAAAGATAGTAGCATTGTCCCTTCTCTCTTTTTCTATCTTTTCTTTTTTTTCATTTGGGCTCTTAGGCCTCTTTTTTTTCTTTTTTTTCTCTTTTTTTTTGTTTTTGGGCTCTTTGGCCTCTTTTTTTCCTCACATGGGACAATGCTCTAATAATGATGATCATCACACTTTTATTTACTCATAGCTCGAAGATCACAATGATGATGACTCTGTAGGAAATACCTCCGGTAGTGTACCGGGATGTGCAACGATCTAGCATGGCGTATGACATTGAAAACATCTCCCTAGCTTTCTTATGATCATGCAATGGCAATATGAGAGTGACAACACAAGTCATGAAACGGAACGGTGGTAGTTGCATGGCAATATAACTCGGAATGGCTATGAAAATGCCATAGTAGGTAGGTATGGTTGCTGTTTTGAGGAAGGAATTTGGTGGGTTTGTGCACCGGCGAGAATTGCGCGGCACTAGAGAGGCTAGCAATGGTGGAAGGTGAAAGTGCATCTATACCATGGACTCACATTAGTCATGAAGAACTCACATACTTATTGCGAAAGTTTTTATTAGTAATCGAAACAAAGTGCTAAACGCATACTCCGAGGGGAAGGGTTGGTAGGTGTAAACCATCGCGCGATCCCGACCTCAACACAAAGGATGACAATCAATAGATAAATTATGCTCCGACTTCCTAACATAGCAGTTCACCATACGTGCATGCTACGGGAATCACTAACTTCAACACAAGTATTTCTAGATTCACAACACCCTACTAACATAACTCTCAATATTACCAATCCACGTCTCAAAACTAATTGAGAGGAATCGAAACTTCTCTTTCTACTCAATGCACATGAAGATGGAGGTTTTTGCATCCTCTTTGGATACCTAACACATGGGACTACTTTCATAGCATAAGCCAACTACCAAATCACACACCGCCGTGCTCTAAATATATCAGTGAAGCACAAGAGCAAAAGTGTCTAGCTCAAAGGATATAAGTGAAGCACTAGAGAAAAAGAATCTAGCTCAAAAGATATAAGTGAAGTACTAGAGCAAAAGTATCTGGCTCAAAAGATATAAGTGAAGCACTAGAGCAAAAGTATCTAGCTCAAAAGATATAAGTGAAGCACTATGAGCATTCTAGCAAAATCACGATGAGTGCATGTCTCTCTCTCTCAAAAAGGTGTGCAGCAAGGATGATTGTGACACAACAAAAAGAAAGACTCCTATGGTACAAGACGCTCCAAGAAAAACACATATCATGTGGTGAATAAAAATATAGCTCCAAGTAATGTTGCCGATGGATTGAAGACGAAAGAGGGGATGCCTTCCCGGGGCATCCCCAAGCTTAGGCTTTTTGGTGTCCTTGAATTTGGCTTGGGGTGCCTTGGGAATCCCCAAGCTTGAGCTCTTTCCACTCCTTATCTCTTTGTCCATGAGAACATCACCCAAAACTTGAAAACTTCACACCACAAAACTTAAGCAGAAACTTCTGATAACATTAGTACAAGAAAAAAAAATACCACTTCTTTTGGTACTGTAGCAAACTTGAATTCCATCTATATTGATGATGGGCTACTGTATTCTCACTTTACCATGACTAGTACCCCTCGATACTAACCATAGTTTCATCAAAACAAGCAACCAACTCAACAAAAACAAAATCTGTCAAAAACAGACCAGTCTGTAGCAATCTGTATACTTCGTATACTTCTGGTACCTCAACAAATCTGAAACATTACGACGGCCTAGGAAAAAGGCATATCAATCAGCAGAAAAAATAATCAACTCAAAAGCTCTTTCTGAATAAGCATGAGAAATCATCTCGTGAGCGAAAAGTTTTTGTCTTTTTCCATCACGATCAAACAACCATTACCAAGACTAGTCATAAAGGCTTTGCTTGCCTCAAACACAAAAAGAAACACAAAAAACACAATCGAAACAGAATTATGAAAGTGTGGATGCAACAAAACAGAAAGAAAAAGATAAATTTATTGGGTTGCCTCCCAACAAGCGCTATTGTTTAACGCCCTTAGCTAGGCATTGATAAATCAATGATGCTCACACAAAAGATAAGAATTGAAGCACAACGAGAGCATCATAAACATGTGAAAATCACATCTAAGTCTAACATACTTCCTATGCATAGGCATTTTATAGGAAAACAGATTGTCAAGACAACCAATAGTTGCCATATGCAAGGAAGAAGAAAGAGACAATAGCAATCTCCACATAACGAGAGGTAATTTGGTAACATGAAAGTTTCTACCACAATATTTTCCTCTCTCATAGAAATTACATGTGGGATCATATTCAAATTCAACAATATAGCTATCCCATAGGATATTCTTTTCATGATCCACATGCATGCAAAGTTGACGCTCTTCAAAAATAGTGGGATTATCATCAACGAAAGTCATGACTTCTCGAAACCCACTTTCAATTTTATTGCAAACATCATATTCATCATGAGGCTTAAACAAAATTTCAAGATCATAAGAAAAATCATTACCCCAATCATGATCATTGCAACAAGTAGTGGACAAAGCACAACTAGCATCCCCAAGCTCAGGGTTTTGCATATTTTTAGCATGATTGTCACTAATAGAATTTATAGTGAAACCATAGCAATCATGCTTTTCATTCAAGGAGCCCTCGTGAATCACTTCATAAATTTCTTCCTCAGCATTTTCAGATTCACGTCTCAAGCAAAACTCCATAAAGATAGTCAAGTGCACTCAACTCACTAGCAATTGGATCAACATAATTGGATCTCTTAAAGAGATTAGCAAGTCGATGAGGATCCATATCACTAGATTTTCAGCAAGCGAAGATGCAAGCATATTGAAGGCACATGGCACACAAGCAAACAGAAAGCAAGCGAGATAAAAGGGCGAACGAAAAGGCGAACGAAAAAAAGCAAATTGGTGAAGTGGGTGAGAGGAAAACGAGAGGCAACTCGCAAACAAAGTAAATGCAAGAGATGAGTTTGCGACACCTAATTGGATGAGTTCTTGACTTGACCTTCCTCCCCGGCAGGGGCGCCAGAAATTCTTCTGCTGCGGCAAAAAAAGTCCTTCCCTGGCGTGTAGGAATTATTCTTGTTACTTCTCTGGTTTGCGTCGGTTTTTCCCTTGAAGACGAAAGGGTGATGCAGCACATGAGCAGTAACTATTTCCCTCAGTTTGAAAACCAAGGTATCGAACCAGAAGGTGGGCCTCGTCAAGTCCAAAGTACATGCGCAAACACAAACAAGCTTGCACCAACGCTTCAAAGGGGTTGTCAATCCCTTCAAGATTGTTTGCAAAGTGAGATCTGAAGGCGGAAAGTGCAACGAAGTAAAGAGTGTAAGGCTGAAAATATGGTGTGGAGTAGACCCTCGGGGGCATAGTTTTAACTAGAGGATTCTCACAAAATAGCAAGTATTACGGTGGGTGAAAAAATTACTGTTGAGCAAATGATAGAACCGCGCAAAGTCATGACGATATCTAAGGAAATGATCATACATATAGGCATCACGTCCGAGACAAGTAGACCGATACTTTCTGCATCTACTACTATTACTCCACACATCGACCGCTATCCCGCATGCATCTAGTGTATTGAGTTCATGATGAACAGAGTAACGCTTTAAGCAAGATGACATGATGTAGAGGGATAATCTGAAACCAATGATGAAAACCCCATCTTTTTGCCCTTGACGGCAACAACACGAAGCGTGCCTCGCTACCCCTTCTGTCACTGGGTAAGGTCACCGCACGGTATGAACCCAAAACCAAGCTCTTCTCCCATTGCAAGAATCATATATCTAATTGGCCAGACAAACCCACAACTCGAAGAGAATTACAAGGATATGAAATCATGCATAAGAGAGATCTGAAGTAACTTAAATAAGATTCATAGATAATCTGATCATAAATCCACAATTCATCGGATCTCGACAAACACGCCGCAAAAGAAGATTACATTGGATAGATCTCGATGAAAATCATGGAGAACTTTGTATTGAATATCCAAGAGAGAGAAGAAGCCATCTAGTTACTAGCTATGGACCCGTAGGTCTATGGTGAACTACTCACGCATCATCGGAGAGGTCATGGTCTTGATGAAGAAGCCCTCCGTGTCCGAACCCCCCTCCGACAGGGCACCAGGACGTGCCCCAGATGGGATCTTGCGGAGACAGAAGCTTGCGGCGGCAGAAAAGTGATTGCGATGATCTCCTCATTTTTTCTGGAATTTTTGGGATTATATAGGCGAAAGATCTAGGTCAGGGGACCTCCAGGGGCCCCACAAGCCTGGATGGCGCGCCCCCTGGCCGCGGGGTGAGGGCTTGTGGGGCCCCTGGGGCTTTTCTGGCTTGGCTCCCAAGTTCTCCGATCTTCTTCCGTTCCAAAAAAAATCTTTTTGGGGATTTTCTTCCATTTGGACTCCGTTTCAAAATCTCCTTTGAAAGGGGTCAAAAACATGGAAAAAACAGGAACTATCACTTGGCACTGAGTTAATAAGTTAGTCCCAAAAAATAAATAAAAGGCATACAAAACATCCAAAGTTTGACAAGATAATAGCATGAAACCATCAAAAATTATAGATACGTTGGAGACATATCACTCCCTTGTATTTTGATATGTTCCTAGAGAAACCTAAGTTGAAGGATGATAGTAGAAATTATGTGGACTGGGTCCATAAAGTGAGGATTGTCCTCATTGCTGTGCGGAAGGCTTATGTCCTGAATGCACCACTCGGTGAGCTACCCCAAGCATCATCTATGGATGTTGCGAACATCTGACATACACGTTTTGATGACTACATGATATTTCAGTGTGTCTTGCTTTACGGCTTAGATCTGAGGGTTCAAAACGTTTTTGAACATCACAGAACATATGGGATGTTCCAAGAGCTAAAATTAGGATTTCAGGCTCGTGCCCATGTTGAGAGATGTGAGACCTCTGACAGGATTATTTGCCTGCAAAGTAAAGGAGAAAACGAAATCGTTGAGCATGTGCTCAGATTGTCTGGGTGCTACAAACACATGAATCAAGCGGGAGTTATTCTTCTAGATGATATAGTGCTTGACATAGTTCTCCAAGATCACTGCCACTAAGCTATCGAGCTTCGTGATGAACTAAAGGATACCAGGGATGGATAAGAAGATCCCGAGCTATGCATGATGTTTGACATCGCAGAGGTAAAAATTAAGAAGGAGCATCAAGTGTTGATGGTTCGAAAAACCACTATTTTCAAGAAGGGCAAGGGAAAGAAGGGAAACTTCGAGAATGACAAGTCAGTTGTCACTCGAATGAAAAAACCCAAGGTTGAACCCAAACCCGAGACTAAGTGCTTCTATAATGAGGGGAATGATCAATGAGGCGGAACTGCCCTAGACACTTGGTAGGTTAGTAGGCTAGCAACGTCAACAAAAGTATGTTAGATGTATGTGTTGTTGATGTGTAGTTTACAAGTACTCCTAGTAGCACATGGGTATTAGATACGAGTTCAGTTGCTAAATGTTAGTAACTCGAAATAAAAGTTATGTAATAGACGGAGACTAGCTAAAGGCGAGGTGACGATGTGTGTTGGAAGTATTTCCAAGGTTGATGTGATCACCATCGCACGCTCCCTCTACCTTTGGGATTAGTGTTAAACCTAAATGTTGTTTGGTGTTTGCGTTGAGCATGAACATGATTGGATCATGTTTGTTGCAATATGATTATTCATTTAAAGAGAACAATGGTTACTCTATTTAATTGAATAATACCTTCAATGGTCATGCACCTAGTATGAATGGTTTATTGAATCTCGATCGTAGTGATACACATGTTGATAATATTGACGCCAAAATATACAAAGTAGTAATGATAGTACCACTTACTTGTGGCACTGTTGCTTAAGTCATATTGGTATAAAACGCATGAAGAAGCTCCATGCTGAAGGATCTTTGGACTCACTCGGTTTTCAATCGTTTGAGACATGCGAACCATGCCTATTGGTGTAAACGGATGAAGAAGCTCCATGCAGATGGGTCTTTTGGACTCACTTGATTTTGAATCACTTGGGACATGCAAATCATGCCACATTGGCAATATGACTGGAGGCCTCGTTTTTAGTAAGATGGAACGAGCAAGTGACTTATTGGAAATAATATATTTTGATCTATGTAGTCCAATGAGTGCTTAGCACGCAGTGGATATCGTTATGTTCTTACTTCACAGATGATTTAAGTAGATACACATATATTTACTTGATGAATCACGAGTCTGAATTATTGAAAAGTTCAAGCAATTTAAGAGTCAAGTTGAAGATCGTCCTGAGAAGAGGATAAAATATCTATGATGTTATTGTAGCGACCCGACTCAAAACGAGTCAAGCCTCTGTGTGTTCTGTGCCATCCCTAGATCAGTATGCTGGCACACATAGTACATCAATGTATATATCAAACTGCAATCACATGTAAATAACGTAAAACTGATATATACCTCAAAATCTCAGCGGAAACAGTCAAAGGGAGTGGAGTCCCAATAAACACCAACGGCAGGTTGAGTGCAGACCGTAACCCTGAATCGTACTCTTACTCGTCGAAGAAAGTATCTGCAACATAAGACGTTGCAGCCGTGTAGGTCAGCATATTGAATATGCCGGCAAGTCACAAAAGAGAGAGGTGTAAATATCATCTATACTATATGTATATATGGTAGGTGGGGCTGTAGTTTAAGTTTTGCGTAAAGCAAATTTTCCTACAACAAGAGCGAGGGTAAAAGAAAAATTTACTACATTGTTGGTTTCTAATGAGAAGGTTCCACCAACCATTTCTCATACCCAAGTTATAAATATTACCCATATCAATAATAAATGGTGTTGAGAATTCCTGATAACTTCAGTTCCTTCGGCTCAAGTTGTCCATGACCGTGGACACGACTAATCGATTAGGTTTGAGTACTCTGCAGAGTTTTGCACACGTTCCCCAAAAGATTTGATCGCCTCCGTTTAAGTCCTCGCACTTCAGGGTGTTTGATTACCGGATGAACAAAACATGGTCTTTCAACGGGTTCCTCTAAGCCTCTGTCGGTGCCCATCCAATCCTACCATTCTTCTACATCTCGTAGCACCGCCCATCCAGAGTCACCACGTTGTCCAACCAAGCCATAGCCCATAATGACTTGTGGCTGTGCAGGTAAGCCTCGGGTCTTGAAATATCCATCCATCTCTTTGAGCCTGGGTGAAGCTTTCCGCAAGATGTCATGGCGCTTCTCCATGCATTCCGGGTCTTTCAACGGGTTCCTCTTAGCCTCTGTCGATGCCCATCCAATCCTACCGTTCTTCTACATCTCGTAGCACCGCCCTTCCAGAGTGACAACGTTGTCCAACCAAGCCACAACCCATAATGACTTGTGGTTGTGCAGGTAAGCCTTGGGTCTTGAAATATCCATCCATCTCTTTGATGCTTCGCTGGTTTTCCCAGGGATCCCAACTGAACCGTCCTTCACCTAGAGGTATATTTCGTTCTGAGGTCTTGCAAGTCTTGGAGTCTTCAGGTCTTAGTTATTAAGTTTCTCACAACACTCATGATAAACACTCAACCAAACCCCGTCTACAAGGAGCATAGCAAAATAACGTCCCGGCCAAAGTAACAAGGGTTTAGGGGTGCCTATCATAACATACTACTCAATAACCAAAGTTTCCAAGTACCTAGTTGCTTGCAATAGGTGAAAAAGGTTGAAACTAATGCAATAAAACGATAGGTAAAAATATGATCAATGTGAACTTGCCTTGTAAGGTTGATGGAGATAGATATCGTTCTCAAGAAATAACTTGATAGAACTATTAGTCACTCTGCGATGAAATCAATATAATCAAACATAGTATTCATATACGCAATCATACTAGCAATCATACTAGCAACCAATATAACAAATAATAATAAAATTGATGCAATAAAATCAATAAGAAAGGTCAAGTAGAAATCCAAAGGAAAACCTCAAAGAAAACTATGGAGTCTTCTACTACAACAATCACTAAATAGTTTTTGTTCTAATTAAACTTAACAGAAAATAAAACACTAAAATAGTAAAATAACAGAAAATAAAATATAAAATTAACTAAGATAACAGAAAGTATTTCATAGAACTATATTATTTGAAAGTATTTTCAAATAGGACATCAAAGCAACGAAATCAATTTGCAAGTTATTAACGAACTAGAATTGATTTCATGCTATCAAATAAAATAAAAATTTGTTGTTGTTGAAAACCTACTGTTAACTAACAAAAAACAAAAACATAACCTTTCACTAGTATAAAAGAAAATAATTAAAAACAATTATAGCCAAAGAAATAGTAACAATCCTAGAAAGAACTAAAACATAATTTGTTTCACATGAAATAATGAGTTAAAATATTCCAAAAGTTGTGAAAGTTTACCCACTAATAAATAAGATCACTAGTGTTCAGCAGCAAAAATAATCAATTAAAATTCTATTTTTAAACTCAAGATATAAGCAAAACAATATTTACACCAAATCTGTTTAATTTCAATTTTCACATTTTCAAACATGGACAAATTATATATCTACAGAAACTACATAAATTTTGTGATCCAATGCAAAAAGAATCACCTCATTTGGATTTATAGAATAAAAGTTGTAGGCATTCTAAAATCATGTTGCAATCAGTTTTCAGAATTAAAAACAGAAAAAATAATAAACATTATAGGTGATGTGGCAGATTCCTATTGGCTGAGAGGTGTGCATGTTTTAGGCTATCTAGAGATCGGCCACAATATAAGACAACCTTTCGGTTTTATAATCTAACTAACCGGAAAACCGTTGGTTTATTGCAATTACCCGAAGGGGTATGTTGGATCTAATCTAAACCATCCATTGTAGATGAAAGGGTGGGAGGGGAGATAAGAGAAAAGTGGGGAGTCTTACCGTGACAGAGCAAGGAGACAGCAAGCTCTCCTGCAGGCCGATGTGAAAGGAGGCAGGGTGGCGGCGCTCTGGTGGAGGAACGACGGCGGGGGAGGGAGCGGCCAGCGAGGAAAGGCCTCGGCGGGGAGGGGTGACATTCCCAGGGGCGACTGGGAGGCTCCTGGCGACAGGGCGCTCGCTCCAGGGACTCTTGGGAGCTCGGTCCAGGCAGGGAAACGGCGGGGAGTGGCGGCGTGGTGTCGGGCGAGGAAACGGAGACTTTTCTAGGGGAATGGAAAGAGGAGGCCGAGGGGATTCTTATAGGGGTGGTGGGAGGTGAGGGGAGGGAAGGAATCCCGCGAATCCGGGAGAGAAACCTTCCTGTGGGGTGCGTGCCATGGCCAGGGAAGGAAAGAACGTGAGGTGGAAGAAGGAGGAGTAATGGGCGAGATTGGTTTCCTAATAGGCCCACATAACTTTCCTACTAAAAGACTTGTTTCCTATTTATTAAAAACAAGGAATAAGACCCCGAAAAGGAATTAAATCCTTTTTTAAAAAATAGGTATTATATATCAAAATTCTCAGAAAAAAAATTCCCACCACGTGGGCATTTTATTTTTCACAAAATAAAAACTTCATAAAAAATTATTTTTTTAAAATCCAATAAAAAATCCAAATTTTGTCTTTAAATTTTTTTGGCACTATTTTTCTTCTGACTTTTTATTTATTTTGGGGTGTCATGTTACCTCCTCTCTTTCTTGCTTCGCAAGCGTATTGTCAGGAAGAATTTTTTTGTGGTGAAATCTTGTGCCAAAATAAATTTGAATCAAATACCAAAAGAAATTCAAATGCCACCATGATTCAAATTCTTTATAGTTGAATAAGTCATGTTATCTCCTCTCACTGATTTTTCAAGGATGAATTTGAATCCACAGGAAAACGGGGAAAGTCATTTTATTCCCTCTCATTCAAAAGTTATAAAAATGTTCCAAATTTCACTCAAGTTGCAATCACTAAAACAAACAAACAATCAATCTAGTAAATATTATAACATACCAAATTTGGGATGTTACAAACATACCACACTTAAAATGAATCTCGTCCTCGAGATCCGAAGAGGCTAGAAAGTAAAGGTTAGGGTTTTGGGGGTCCTCTAACAAATCCAATCTCCTCCAAAGTGGGATGCTACCACACTTAAAATGAGGATTAGTGGTCCCTCAAAATTTTAACAATCCTTTGGGGTCTTGGCATCTGACTCCTCACATTCTTCATACTAACTCCTTTGGTGATGCTCTTCCGTTATATTCGTAACGTTTCCATCAAAAAAACGAGGGTTCTTCTGTTGATATAAGCTTCTTCCGTCACTGGGTCTTCTTAACTGACAAGTCTCGTGACCATTCTAAATAACCTATCAATGATTCTCATGGCGGTCTACCATTTGTGGTTATCTTGCAGGGAGAGGGGTCTTGGCTTCATCCTCACCGTAAAATTTCCTACGCGTGACAACAAATGCCATGTACATGGGGCTTTCATCATACCGTTCTAAGGCTTAAACACAAGCTTCAAAGAACGTCGTCTCTTACTATGAGTAAGTCGCTCAGATTTACCATTCCAAATAGCAAGAGACTGATAAGATTAAGTCGTCATGGTGGCCAAGCCATGTCGCACTGAAATCATTACCTTGTATAAGGCTTAGTGAATCTCGTATTCTAACACTTGGGCGTCCTCACAAGCATTGCAGAATTTCTCTTGTACACGAATGAAGTTCGTACGAATCCATTGGTTCTGCAAGATGAACAAAACATCTATCGTATTCTTTACCACTCTCAGGTTTTACGCATGCTCCTAAGCAAACGTTTGCTGATCCATCATAGCTTCTTCCAAGTTTCTTTCTTCATAAAGGTAGTGCTTGATCCTTATTAGTCCCAGGGTCTCTGGGTTGCAGGCCCACTTTGACTCATACTTGGAATTACTCCGCTTTAAACCCTATAGTGTTTCATTCCATCATACTCTTGGGGTAACCATCATATCATAATAATCCTTAGACTTATTTTTGGTACACACTCCACTTTGTGGGATACTTTTTTTTCATTGGTGTGTTTACTATTAAAAGGTATTGGTTCTTCCATAAATCATATTCATTTAATATTCAATCCTTTATTACATCCTTAATTTCTTCTCAAAACTCCAATTAAAAGTACTTTATTACAAATGCTGGCATCCCTATTGTTCGGTATGGTCAAGCATTTCTGCTAACTTTATTCATTTGTCTCCCTTGGAGATACTTTAGTCCCAGTGGAACGTTCCGAGGTGCTCCTTGAAATCATCCATCTTTTGCTTTATCATGGTGGCCATGAGCTTCATCTCCGCATGCACTTCACTCAGGTATTCCTGGGTATGACGGAGTCTTGCTTTCAAGTATTTCTCCAATCTGACGTATGGCTTCCATGGCATCTTCACGAACAACATCAAAGAAGGTTCTCGTGGTACACGTGAAATGAAAAAGTATTGCCCCATAGTCTTTGGACACACTCCTTTCACATGGTGGAGGTGTACTTTCACATACCAAAGTTACACTCCACTTTCCATGAATGGGTAGCCCTTGTAGACTGCATCTCCTTAAATATGAATGTGCTTCATCATGTCCTTCAGGATTTTTGGGTAATCATGATCACTAGTCAGGGTCATGATCATTTCTGGGCCCTTAAGTAAGGACTCGTAGAGGGTTGTCATCTGCAGGATGTCAGAAAATGGGTACTCAGAGGAATGTATGTGTCTCCTTGGTATGCATGGTACATTCCTACTCATTGGATCCTGTGGGTTTACCGATTACTACCACACTTAAAATGAAATATACTCATGCCTACATAGACCATATTTTCTCATATCCTCATAAAAGTTCAGAGATCTTTGTTCGTAGAGAAACAACGCATACAGTTTCAACATAGGCAATCATGACACAATAAATTTTATTGATTCATGAAGTTATTATAATCTCAGAGACTTCCATTACAAAAATTAACTCCATAAACTCATGATACCAAGAGGACTTCATGTTACACTTATTGCCATTGTAAAAACTTAACTACTCCATCTTTTGCTTTCTTCCCCTGTGGACAATTAGTAGCATAATGTCATGCTTCCTTGCAATGAAAACAAATGACTTCCGACCTATCTCGAGGCTTCTTGGTATTTTTTTTTGCTCCTCGGCTTTCCCGCTTCCTTGCTAGGCACATATTGGCATAGTGACCTAACGTCTTGCATTTAAAACATGGGATATGACTCAGGTCCTTATCTGTAGAGATTTGGCTTTTCTGGGTGTACTTTCTCTTCTTTCCGGATTTCTTTGTTCTGGTCAGTTCTTCCATTTCGTGAGGATCAAACTCTACTTTTTCCATCGGGAAGTTTCCCAGATATTTATGGCTTTCTTTCGTGCAATCCTTTGAGAAATGTCCTTCTCCACATGAGTAACAGGCATTGGAGAAAAATCTGGTTAGGCCTTGTACAGGAGGGTCTTCCAGATTTTTCTTCATCACATGTTCTTCTAAAATCTTGTTCTTGAGTGTTTCCTTCATTACTTCTTTCTGCTGCTTGACAACTTGTTGCACCTTGGGGTAAATGTGACACTGAGCTGGGTAGTGGGTGGTTCCTTCACACAAGAAGCAAGTCACCTGACTAGTTGGGCATTCCTCCGCTGGGTGATTTTCTGCACAATGGGTGCATCCATCCTTGTGTTCTACCTGGGTGTGTCCTATTTCTCCACAGATCTTGCATGCACAAGGCTTCTTCATCGGGCTTTCAAAGCACTTTCAAATAAGACGGGATCTTAACACAGTCTTCTTGAATTCGTCCCAAGTTTCTGCTCCACTAAATCCTTGTATGGCATGATGCATTTTCCACCAGATAGCATCACTTTGGGTAAAGTACTAAAGAGCGTGTGCCACTTCGTATTTCCTTGAAATCAAATTGCTCCCAAAGTGGTTCTCCATGTTCTGAATCCATATTTCAGCTTCCAGCTGGGTCATTGGTCTGGAGATTACAAGTCCAGCTGCATACGTCATCTATTGGGTCCAAGGCTTTAGGGATGAGATCGGTAAGAGAGAGAGGGAAAGAGGGAGATACACACAATACAAACAATATTTTTTAGAATAGGTTTTATTTGTGGCTGTCGGAAAACACACACAAATGACGGCTCACAAATCATCGTATATAATGTGGGTATATAATAGGGGTTTGGACTTCTAATTGCCATATAAATATTGGAACACTTCAGGGTCTTCGAATTCTTCGAGTCTTGAGAGTCTTCAATTGGCGCAACTTCAATTCTTCAAATGCATGGTGAAATCCTCTTTACTTTGAAGTGGAACTCAGTTGATCCTTCATGTGGTCAAAGGGGAAATGGTATTCTCTAACTGTTTGAGGTGAGAGAGAACATTTGATGAAATCAGAAGAGCTGAGAAGTAAAGGATGTTCTTGGAAATAAAATTTTAGATAGATCCTTTCCAAAGGAATTTCCAGTTTCTAGGGTCACGTCCTACAGTCAACATGTGTTCTGATACCATATCTGTAGCGACCCGACTCAAAACGAGTCAAGCCTCTGTGTGTTCTGTGCCATCCCTGGATCAGTATGCTGGCACACACAGTACATCAATGTATATATCAAACTACAATCACATGTAAATAATGTAAAACTCATATATACCTCAAAATCTCAGCGGAAATAGTCAAAGGGAGTGGAGTCCCAATAAACACCAATGGCAGGTTGAGTGCAGACCGTAACCCTGAATCGTACTCTTACTCATCGAAGAAAGTATCTGCAACATAAGACATTGCAGCCGTGTAGGTCAGCATACTGAATATGCCGGCAAGTCACAAAACACACAGAGGTGTAAATATCACCTATACTATATGTATATATGGTCGGTGGGGTGTAGTTTAAGTTTTGCGTAAAGCAAATTTTCCTACAACAAGAGAGAGGGTAAGAGAAAAATTTACTACATTGTTGGTTGTTAATGAGAAGGTTCCACCAACCATTTCTCATACCCAAGTTATAAATATTACCAATATCAATAATAAATGGTGTTGAGAATTACTGATAACTTCAGTTCCTTCGGCTCAAGTTGTTCATGACCGTGGACAGAGCTAATCGATTAGGTTTGAGTACTCTGCAGAGTTTTGCACACGTTCCCCACAAGATTTGATCGCCTCCGTTGAAGTCCTCGCACTTCAGGGTGTTTGAGAACCAGATGATCAAAACATGGTCTTTCAACGGGTTCCTCTGAGCCTCTATCGGTGCCCATCCAATCCTACCGTTCTTCTACATCTCATAGCACCGCCCGTCCAGAGTCACCACGTTGTCCAACCAAGCCACAGCCCATAATGACTTGTGGTTGTGCAGGTAAGCCTTGGGTCTTGAAATATCCATCCATCTCTTTGAGCCTGGGTGAAGCTTTCTGCAAGATGTCATGGCGCTTCTCCATGCATTCCGGGTCCTTCGCTGGTTTTCCCAGGGATTCGATCTGAACCGTCCTTCACCCAGAGGTATATTTCCTTCTGAGGTCTTGCAAGTCTTGGACTCTTCAGGTCTTAATTATTAAGTTTCTCAGAATCTCATGATAAACACTCAACCAAACCCCGTCTACTAGGAGCATTGCAAAATAACGTCCCGGCCAAAGTAACGAGGGTTTAGGGGTGCCTATCATAACATACTACTCAATAACCAAAGTTTCCAAGTACCTAGTTGCATGCAATGGGTGAAAAAGGTTGAAACTAATGCAATAAAACCATAGGTAAAAATATGATCAATATGAACTTGCCTGGTAAGGTTGATGGAGATAGATATCGTTCTCAAGAAATAACTTGATAGAACTATTCGTCACTCTCCGATGGAATCTATATAATCAAACATAGTATTCATATAAGCAATCATACTAGCAATCATCCTAGCAATCAATATAACAAACAACAATAAAATTGATGCAATAAAATCAATAAGAAAGATCAAGTAGAAATCCAAAGGAAAACTTCAAAGAAAACTATGGAGTCTTCTACTACAACAATCACTAAATAGTTAATGTTCTAATTAAACTTAAAAGAAAATAAAGAACTAAAATAGTAAAATAATAGAAAAGAAAATATAAAATTAACTAAGATAACAGAAAGTATTTCATCAAACTATATTATTTAGAAAGTATTTTCAAATAGGACATCAAACTAGCAACGAAATCAATTTGCAAGTTATTACCGAACTGGAATTGATTTCACGCTATCAAATAAAATAAAAAATTTGTTGTTGTTGAAAACCTACGGTTAACTAACAGAAAACAAAAAGATAACCTTTCACTAGTATAAAAGAAAATAATTAAAAACAATTATAGCCAAAGAAATAGTAACAATCCTAGAAAGAACTAAAACAGAATTTGTTTCACATGAAATAATGAGTTAAAATACTCCAAAAATTCTTACCCAGTGATAAATAAGATCACTAGTGATCAGTAGCAAAAAGAATCAATTAAAAATCTATTTTTAAACTCAAAATATAAGCAAAACAAGATTTAAACCAAATTTGTTTAAATTCAAATTTTACATTTTCAAACATTGACAAATTATATATCTACAAAAACTACATAAAATTTGTGATCCAATGCAAAAATAATCATCTCATTTGGATGTATAGAATAAAAGTTATAGGCATTCTAAAATTAGGTTCCAATCAGTTTTCAGAATTAAAAACTGAAAAAATACTAAACATCATAGGTGACGTGGCAGATTCCTATTGGCTGAGAGGTGTGCACGTTTTAGGCTATCTAGAGGTCGGCCGCAATATAAGACAACCTTTCGGTTTTATAATCTGACTAACCGGAAAACCGCTGGTTTATTGCAATTACCCGGAGGGGTATGTTGGATCTAATCTAAACCATCCATTGTAGATCAAAGGGTGGGAGGGGAGATAAGAGAAAAGAGGGGAGTCTTACCGTGACAGAGGAAGGAGACAGCGAGCTCTCCTGAAGGCCGACGTGAAAGGAGGTAGGGTGGCGGCACTCCGGTGGAGGAACGGCGGCGGGGGAGGGGCGGCCGGCGGGGAAAGGCCTCGGCGGGGAGGGGCGGCATTCCCAAGGGCGACGGGGAGGCTCCTCGCGACAGGGCGCTCGCTCCAGGAACTCCTGGGAGCTCGGTTCAGGCAGGGAAACGGCAGGGAGTGGCGACGTGGTGTCGGGCGAGGAAAAGGAGACTTTTCTAGCGGAATGGAAAGAGGAGGCCGGGGGGATTCTTATAGGGATGGTGGGAGGTGCGCGGAGGGAAGGAATCCCGCGAATCCGGGAGAGGAACCTTCCTATGGGGTGCGTGCCATGGCCATGGAAGGAAAGAACGTGAGGTGGAAGAAGGAGGAGCAATGGGCCAGATTGGTTTCCTAATAGGCCGAGATAACTTTCCTAATAAAAGACTTGTTTCCTATTTATGAAAAACAGGAAAGAACACCCCGAAAAGGAATTAAATCCTTTTAAAAAAATAGGTATCATATATCACAATTCTCAGAAAAATAATTCCCACCACGTGGGCATTTTATTTTTCACAAAATAAAAAGTTCGTAAAAAATTATTATTTTAAAATCCAATAAAAATCCGAATTTTGTCCTTAAAACTTTTTGGCACTATTTTTCTTCTGACTTTTTATTTATTTTGGGGTGTCATGTTACCTCCTCTCTTTCTTGCTTGGCAAGCATATTGTCAGGAAGAATTTTTTTGTGGTGAAATCTTGTGGCAAAATAAATTCAAATCTAATACTAAAAGAAATTCAAATGCCACCATGATTCAAATTCTTTATAGTTGAAGAAGTCATGCTATCTCCTCTTACTGATTTTAAAATGATGAATTCGAATTCATAGGGAAAAGGGGAAAGTCATTTTATTCCCTCTCATTCAAAAGTTTTTAAAATGTTTCAAATTTCACTCAAGTTGCAATCACTCAAACAAACAAACAATCAATCTAGTAAATGTTATAACATACCAAAATTTGGGATGTTACAGTTATCATAGAAATGAATATCTCAGTTGCAAGTTTGGTATACATTTAAGACAATGTGGAAATTGTTTCACAATTCATGCCACCTAGAAAACCATAGTGTGATGGTGTGTCCGAACATCATAGCTGCACCCTATTAGATATGGTGCATACTATGATGTCTCTTATCGAATTACCACTATCGTTTTGGGGTTATGCATTAGAGACAAACCTTATATAGGTCACCGTTTAATTCCATTGAGATGACACCATATGAACTATGGTTTAGAGAAAACTAATCTATTGTTTCTTAACTTTCGGGCTATGATGCTTATGTCAAAAGGCTTTAGCCTGATAAGCTCGAACCCAAATCAGATAATTGCATCTTCATAGGATACCCAAAGGAATCAGTTGGGTATTGATGACCCACAAGTATAGGGGATCAATCGTAGTCCTTTCGATAAGTAAGAGTGTCGAACCCAGCGAGGAGCAAAAGGATCTGACAAGTGGTTTTCAGCAAGGAAAAATCTGCACGCACTGAAATTGTCGGTAACAAGTGATTGTGTGGTGAGATGATTCGTAGCAAGCAACAAGTAACAAAAGTAGCAACGGTGTAGCAAAGTGTCCCAATCCCTTTTGTACCAAGAGACAAGCCTGGACAAAGTATTATAGGAGGAAAAACGCTACCGAGGGCAAACGGGAATTTTTGTCATGCTAGTTTCATCATGTTCATATGATTTGCGTTCGTTACTTTGATAGTTTGATATGTGGGTGGACCGGCGCTTGGGTACTGCCCTTACTTGGACAAGAATCCCACTTATGATTAACCCCTATCGCAAGCATCCGCAAGTACGAAAGAAGAATTAAGACAAAGTCTAACCATAGCATTAAACTAGTGGATCGAAATCAGCCCCTTACGAAGCAACGCATAAACTAGGTTTAAGCTTCTGTCACTCTAGCAACCCATCATCTACTTACTACTTCCCAATGCCTTCCTCTAGGCCCAAATAATGGTGAAGTGTTATGTAGTCGACGTTCACATAACACCACTAGAGGAAAAACAACATACAACATATCAAAATACCGAACGAATACCAAATTCACATGACTACTATTAGCATGACTTATACCATGTCCTCAGGAACAAAAGTAACTACTCACAAAGCATAATCATATTCATGATCAGAGAGGTAATGAGTAGCATCAAGGATCTGAACATAAACTCTTCCACCAAATAATCCAACTAGCATCAACTACAAAGAGTAATCAACACTACTAACAACCTTTCAAGTACCAATCGGAGTCGCGAGACGGAGATTGGTTACAAGTGATGAACTAGGGTTTGGAGATGAGATGGCGCTGATGAAGATATTGATGGTGACGAGTCCCCTCCGATGAGAGGAGTGTTGGTGATGACGATGGCGACGATTTCCCCCTCCGGGAGGGAAGTTTCCCCGGCAGGATCGTCCTGCCGGAGCTCTAGATTGGTTCTACTCAAGTTCCGCCTCGTGGCGGCGGCGAAACCACGAAAAAGCTCCTCTCTGATTTTTTTTCCTGGACGAAACCCTCCATATAGCAAAAGAGGGGGGGTCAGTGGGCCAGTGGGCTGCCCACAAGCAACCATGACGCGGCCTGGGGGTGGCCACGCCGTGCAGGCTTGTGGGCACCCCCTGGTGCCCCTCTAGCACTTCTTCGGCCCAGTATTTTTGATAAATTGGGGAAAAAATCCCCGTTGATTTTCACGGCGTTTGGAGTTGCGCAGAATAGGTATCTCAACTTTGCTCCACTTTCAGGCCAGAATTCCAGTTGCCAGTATTCTCCCTCTTCATGTAAACCTTGCAAAATAAGAGAGAAAAAGCATAAGAATGGTACCGTGAAGTGAAATAACAGCCAAAGAAGCGATAAATATCAACATGAAAACATGATGCAAAATGGACGTATCAACTCCCCAAGCTTAGACCTCGCTTGTCCTCAAGCAAAAGCCTAGCTCAATAAATATGTCCACATGTTTAGGGAGAGAGGTGTCGACAAAAAAGATACGAACATGCATGCATCATGATCAAGATCAGAAGAGCAATACCAACATATGATCTCTCATGCTAAAGTGATAATTCCTTCACAAAGTAAAGAATGGATCAAGAACCTTACCGAGAAGTAACAACCGATAACCTTTAGTCATTGAAGCAATTGCAATTTATCACAACATCAGAAAGAGTCAAATAAGAGCTTGTAAAGCAAATCCACATACTCAATCATTCTTTCGTTCTCTACAATTGCTACAACTCACGT
Source organism: Hordeum vulgare subsp. vulgare (assembly GCF_904849725.1). Lineage (NCBI taxonomy): Eukaryota > Viridiplantae > Streptophyta > Magnoliopsida > Poales > Poaceae > Hordeum > Hordeum vulgare. The sequence goes on from NC_058518.1 coordinate 307,946,934, forward strand.
GGTACTCATGAGATCAAAGTTTCAGCTGGACACAGAGAAAGATAGGGTCTTATAGTTTTGCCTCCCAACTGCTTACCTCAAGGGTAATGTAAACAATAATAATTCATGAATGCCTACCTCCAAGTTGACATATGAATATAGATCTTTTCCAAGCATATGACGTTAGCCAAGATAAAGGCGAAATAAGGAATTGGTGAAGATCACCATGACTCTTTCTAGGGCAAAAAGTAAAGGTACAAGATAGGCCCTTCGTAGAGGGAAGCAGAGGTTGTCATGCACTTTTGAGGTTTGGATGCGTGTCCTCTTAGTGCGGAGGAACGTCACTTTATATTGCCTCCTATGATAAAGAACTTTATTATGCAGTCTTCCTCATCACAGGTTTGTACAAAGCTTATTTTCCACACACTAATAGATCATACATATTAGAGAGCAATTTTTATTGCTTGCACCGATGACAACTTACTTGAGGGATCTTATTAAATACATAGGTAGGTATGGTGGACACTCATGGCAAAACTGGTTTGAAGGTTTATGGATGCACAAGTAGTATCTCTACTTGGTGCGAGAGTTTTGGCTAATATGAGGTGGAAGCAATCGTCACATGCTAAGGGATCTCTAATAATATAACATTGTTCAGAGCCAAGCAAACACAATTCATTACGTTGTCTTCCTTGTCCAACATCTACTTGTAGGCATGTAATAGTTTAGTGAGTATTCACAATCATAGATGGTGTCAGAGATGATATATTTATATGTGAACCTCTCCTTCTTTATCACTTCCCATTAATTGCAAAAATGACCAAGGTCTACGTTTGCTTACCCTCAACAAGTTTCAATCCTCATTCTTTTTATATGTGAAGCCATCACTTCCCATAAGATCATTACATGATCTTTCATGCTTTTGTTCTATTCTCACTCTTTTGATCATGGCAAGAGGCAAAGCCCTTCAACTAAGATACTCTTTATTATATGGCTCACGAGCAAGAATACATCAGGGGTGACACAAAGCAAAACTCAAGACTAAAACACTAAGACTTTTAAAATACTAGAGAAAAAGAAAAACTAAAAAGGAAAACTAAAACAACGGTAAAGGCAAAAGATGTGATGGTGATACGATACCGCTGCAACTCCCCCAAGCTTGGCAAAAGCCAAGGGGATTGCCCATACCAATGCTCAATTTTCTTCCTTTGGTGGTGATGGTGGTGTTGTTGCAACATGGGTTTGATCCTCCGTCTTCCAAGGCATAGGTGCTCATCATGGAAAGATGAACGAGTCTTCGGAATCCTCAAATCTGCAGCCAACCGTATTGATTTAAATCTATACTCATACTGATAGTTTTGGTTCTGCAGGTCATAGATCTGGGCCTGGAGTTGATTAATCTTATCATAGAGCCTGGAGAGGTGCTTCCCAATGTCATTGGCATAAATCATGTGCTTGTTGGTGAACTCCGTGATCATCATGTGGTTGGCGTTGAGTCCACGCTCCACCATCCCTTGGCACTTGAAGACTTGTTGCTCCATTGCTTCGAGCCTCGTCTCCACGCTTTCGGTCTTCTTAGGCCCCTCAACATCACGGATGTGCAACATCCCCTCACACATCTCGATAGATTGAGGGTGTTGCAGCACTTCCGTGAGGTAGGGATTGATGACCTTCTCGAAGATCTTGTCCTTCGGAGATTTTGGGGAAGTCATAGCGATCTAGATCTGCAACAGAAACAGGCTTGAAACAAAAAACAGAGGAAATCTGCGTGATGCAGGGGTCAGACCAAACGGAAGTATATATAATGATTTTTATCAGACCAGAAGGAGTCCCCTGCACGAAAACGGAGTCCGGGAGCCGCACGAGGTGGCCACAAGACCTCACGGCGCGGCCAGGGGTGGGCCCGCGCTGTGCAGGCTTGTCGCCTCCTCGCGCACTTTCTGGACTACTTCTGATTTTGGTATTTTTTCAAATATTCCAAAACGGAGAAAATTTCCTATTGGGAAAGTATTGGACTTTGTTTTCTTACCGAATCACATACCTCTTCGTTTTCGGAGTCTGAAACAGGCTGATAAATGTCCCTTAGGTATTCTTCCGGAGTTATGGTATTGATGATATTGCTTTCAACATTTATGGGAGTACCTCAGATATAATGCTTGATTCTCTGCCCATTTACCACTCACGGACAATTACCTTCCGTGTTGTTGATCTTGATAGCACCGGAACGATATACTTCCTCAACAACATAGGGACCTTCCCATTTAGAGAGAAGCTTGCCTACAAAGAATCTTAAATGAGAGTTATATAGCAAGACATAATCACCTACATTGAACTCACGCTTTTGTATCATCTTATCATGCCACCTCTTAACCTTCTCTTTGAACAACTTGGCATTCTCATATGTCTGAGTTCTCCACTCATCAAGCGAGCTAATATCAAATAACCTCTTCTCACCGGCAAGTTTGAAATCAAAGTTGAGCTCTTTGATTGCCCAATAAGCTTTATGCTCTAGCTCAAGAGGTAAATGACATGCTTTCTCATACACCATTTTGTACAGAGACATGCCCATGGGATTCTTATAGGCAGTTCTATAAGCCCACAGTGCATCATCGAGCTTCTTAGACCAATTCTTTCTAGACCTGTTGATAGTGTTTTGCAGAATCAGATTAATCTCTGTGTTGCTTAGCTCTACTTGACCACTGGACTAAGGATGATAGGGAGATTCAACTCTATGGTTGACATCGTACTTAGCAAGCGTTTTACGAAAAGCACCATGAATGAAGTGTGAACCACCGTCGGTCATTAGATATCTAGGGACTCCAAATCTAGGGAAGATAACTTCTTTGAGCATCTTGATAGAGGTGTTGTGATCAGCACTACTAGTGGGGATAGCTTCTACCCACTTAGTGACATAATCAACAACAACTAGGATGTGAGTATACCCATTGGATTTTGGAAAAGGTCCCATATAATCAAAGCCCCAAACATCAAATGGTTCAATGACAAGTGAATAGTTCATAGGCATTTCCTAACGTTTGCTAATATTACCTATTCTTTGACATTCGTCACAAGACAAGACAAACTTACGGGCATGCTTGAAGAGAGTGGGCCAATAGAATCGTGATTGCAATACCTTGTGTGCAGTTCTATATCCCGCATGGTGTCCTCCGTAGGCCTCGGAGTGACACTTCTGTAGGATCTGTCCATGTTCATGTTCAGGTACACAACATCTAATAACACCATCTACTCCTTCCTTATAAAGGTGAGGATCATCCCGAAAGTAGTGTCTCAAGTCAAAGAAGAATTTCTTCTTTTGCTAGTATGTCAAACTAGGTGGTATATATTTGGCAACAATATAATTTGCATAATCAGCATACCACGATGCACTACGTGAAGCGTTGATGACATTCAATTGCTCATCGGGAAAACTATCATCAATAGGTTGTGGGTCATCAAGAACGTTCTCCAACCTAGACAAGTTATCTGCTACGGGGTTATCAGCACCCTTTCTGTCGACAACGTGCAAATCAAATTCTTGTAGCAAGAGAACCCATCTGATAAGTCTAGGTTTAGCGTCCTTCTTCTCCATGAGGTACTTAATAGCAGCGTGATCAGTGTGAATAATGACTTTGGAATCAACTATGTAAGACCTGAACTTTTCACATGCAAACACGAGTGCTAAAAATTACTTCTCCGTAGTGGCATAGTTTCTTTGGGCACTATCTAGAGTTTTACTAGCATAGTGAATAACATTCAACTTCTTATAAACTCTTTGCCCTAGAACAGCACCAACAGCATAATCACTAGCATCACACATGATCTCAAAAGGTAAGTTCCAATCAGGTGCTTGAACAATAGGTGCAGTTATCAAAGCCCTCTTAAGTATTTAGAAGGCTTCCTCACAATCATCGTCAAAAACAAAAGGAATATCCCTTTGTAAGAGATTGGTAAGAGGCCTAGAAATCTTAGAGAAGTCTTTGATGAACCTTCTATAGAAACCAGCATGACCAAGGAAACTTATTATACCTTTGATATCTATGGGGTCTGGCATCTTCTCGATTGCATCAACTTAGCCTTATCAACTTCAATAATTCTTTCATAAATTTTATGTCCTAAGACGATGCCTTCATTAACCATAAAGTGGCACTTCTCCCAATTCAAGACAAGATTTGTGTCTTTACATCTCTGCAAGACTCGATCAAGGTTGCTGAGGCAATCATCAAAGGAAGACCCGTAAACGGAGAAGTCATCCATGAAAACCTCAACAATCTTTTCACAAAAGTTAGAGAATATAGCCATCATACATCTTTGAAAGGTGGCAGGTGCATTACATAAGCCAAAAGGCATACGTCTATAGGCAAAGGTACCGAAAGGGCAGGTGAAAGTGGTTTTCTCCTGATCAGACTGTGCAACTGGTATTTGGGAGAAACCAGAATAACCGTCTAGAAAGCAGAAGTGTGTGTGTTTGGACAGCCTTTCTAGCATTTGGTCGATAAAAGGCAAAGGGTAATGATCTTTCCTAGTGGCTTTATTCAATTTCCTAAAATCAATCACCATCCTATAGCCAGTGATAATCCTCTGTGGGATCAATTCATCCTTATCATTAGGGACAACGGTAATGCCTCTCTTCTTAGGAACACAATGCATCGGACTCACCCAATCGCTATGAGCAACAATATAGATGATACCTGCTTCCAGGAGCTTTAGTATTTCTTTTCTCACTACTTCTTTCATCTTATGATTTAATCTCCTTTGATGATCAGCAACTGGTTTGAAATTAGGATCAATTTTAATCTTGTGCTAACATAGAGTAGGACTGATGCCCTTAAGATCATCCAGAGTATATCCAATAGCAGCACGGTGCTTCCTCTGAGTTTTTAGTAACTTCTTTCATTCATGCTCTGAGAGGCTAGCACTAATTATAATAGGATATATCTCCGTTTCATCAAGATAGGCATACTTAAGAGTATCAGGCAACTGTTTAAGCTCGAACACATGATCACCCTTTGGTGGGGGTGGATCCCCAAGTAGTTCAACGGGCAAGTTATTCTTAAGGATAGGATATTGTTCTAAGACAACTCTATCTATCTCACCCCTTTCATCCATATGCATATCATTTTCATGCTCAAGAAAGTTTTGCTCTAAGGGATCAGTAGGAGGCACAGCAATAGAGGCTAAGGCAATAGTTTCATCCCTATTAGGCAACTCCTTTTCATGAGGTTGTCTACCAAACTTAGAGAAATTGAACTCATGTGACACACCTTCAAAGCCAACAGTGATAGTTTGCTTCTCACAATCAATATGAGCATTGACAGTATTGAGAAAAGGTCTACCAAATATGATGGGACAAAAGCTATCTTGTGCAGTAGCAAGCACAAGGAAATCAGCAGGATACTTCGTTTTACCACACAAGACTTCAACATCCCTAACAATTCCCACAGGGCAGATAGTATCTCTATTGGCAAGCTGAATAGTGACATCAATAGGCTCTATCTCAACAGGTGCAATCTCATCTTTGATTTCATCGTATAAGGATTGAGGTATTGCACTAACACTAGCACCCACGTCACATAAAGCATGATAACAATGATCTCCTATCTTAACATAAACCACAGGCATGCCAACAACAGGCCTATGTTTGTCTCTAGCGTGAGGTTTAGCAATTCTAGCAGCATCTTCACAGAAGTGAATATTATGTCCCTCAACTTATTCAGACAGAAGATCTTTGATAATAGCAATGCTAGGTTCAACTCTAATTTGCTCAGGGGGTGTACGTGTTCTAATATAGCCTCTACGTATCACAGTTGAAGCTTTAGAATGATCCTTTATCCTAACAGGGAAAGGTGGTTTCTCAATGTAAGCACTGGGAACAACATGATCACTATAGGCAATGACTTTCTCTTCAACTGGAGTGGGTTTAATTACATTGACTTCTAAAGGAGGATGATATTTAAACCACTTATCTTTGGGGATATCAATATGAGTAGCAAAGGATTCACACAATGAAGCTACTATCTCAGAGTCAACTCCATACTTAGCGCTAAAATCACTGAAGGTATTTGTCTCAACAAAAGATTTAACGCAATCAAACGTGAAATTCATACCTAACTCCTTACCTTCTCCAAGCTCCCAATCTTCAGAGTTGCGTTTAATTCTCTCCAAGAAATTCCATTTGAAGTCAATATCTCTCTTCATAAAAGAACCGGTACAAGAAGTGTCAAGCATGGTGCGATCATCATGAGAAAGCCGAGCATAGAAGTTCTGAATGATAATTTCTCTTGAGAGCTCATGATTGGGGCATGAATATAGCATTGATTTAAGCCTCCCCCAAGCTTGAGCGATGCTTTCTCTGTCACAAGGCCAAAATTGTAAATATAATTTCGATCACGATGTACTAAATGCATAGGATAGAACTTTTGATGAAATTCCAATTTCAACCGATTGTAGTCCCATGATCCAGTATCATCACATAGCCTATACCATGTCAACGCCTTATCCTTCAAAGATAAAGGAAATACCTTCTTCTTGACCTCATCCTCAGGCACACCTGCAAGCTTAAATAAACCGCAAACTTCATCTACATAGATCAGATGCAAGTCTGGATGTGATGTTCCATCTCGTGTAAAAGGATTAGCCAGCCGTTTCTCAAGCATACCTGAAGGAAATTCAAAGAAAATATTCTCGGTAGGTGCAGCAGGTTGAGGAGCAACCATTCGTGCTTCCGTTCGAGGTAAAGATACTCCGAACAAGCCCCTCAGAGGATTAGTATCCATAGTGACAAGTGACAATAAATTTCAGCACACTATATGAATGTTTCCTTACCAAGTTCCACTTACCAGGCGCTTCACTCCCCGGCAACGGCGCCAGAAAAGAGTCTTGATGACCCACAAGTATAGGGGATCAATCATAGTCCTTTCGATAAGTAAGAGTGTCGAACCCAACGAGCAGCAGAAGGATCTGACAAGTGGTTTTCAGCAAGGAAAAAATCTGCAGGCACTGAAATTGTCGGTAACAAGTGATTGTGTGGTGAGATGATTCGTAGCAAGCAACAAGTAACAAAAGTAGCAATGGTGCAGCAAAGTGGCCCAATCCCTTTTATATCAAGGAACAAGCCTGGACAAAGTGTTATAGGAGGAAAAACGCTCCCGAGGACACACGGGAATTTCTGTCATGCTAGTTTCATCATGTTCATATGATTCGCGTTCGTTACTTTGATAGTTTGATATGTGGGTGGACCGGCGCTTGGGTACTGCCCTTACTTGGACAAGCATCCTACTTATGATTAACCTCTCTCACAAGCATCCGCAACTACGAAAGAAGAATTAAGACAAAGTCTAACCATAGCATTAAACTAGTGGGTCCAAATCAGCCCCTTACGAAGCAACGCATAAACGAGGGTTTAAGCTTCTATCACTCTAGCAACCCATCATTTACTTACTACTTCCCAATGCCTTCCTCTAGGCCCAAATAATGGTGAAGTTTTATGTAGTCAACGTTCACATAACACCACTAGAGGAAAAACAACATACAACATATCAAAATACCGAACGAATACCAAATTCACATGACTACTATTAGCATGACTTATCCCATGTCCTCAGGAACAAAAGTAACTACTCACAAAGCATAATCATATTCATGATCAGAGAGGTAATGAGTAGCATCAAGGATCTGAACATAAACTCTTCCACCAAATAATCCAACTAGCAACAACTACAAAGAGTAATCAACACTACTAGCAACCTTACAAGTACCAATCGAAGTCGCGAGACGGAGATTGGTTACAAGTGATGAACTAGGGTTTGGAGATGAGATGGTGCTGATGAAGATGTTGATGGTGAAGAGTCCCCTCCAATGAGAGGAGTGTTGGTGATGACGATGGCGACGATTTCCCCCTCTGGGAGGGAAGTTTCCCCAGCAGGATCGTCCTGCCGGAGCTCTAGATTGGTTCTGCTCAAGTTCTGCCTCGTGGCGGCGGTGAAACCACGAAAAAGCTCCTCTCTGATTTTTTTTTCCTGGACGAAACCCTCCATATAGCAAAAGAGGGGGGGTCAGTGGGCCAGTGGGCTGCCCACAAGCAACCATGACGCGGCCTGGGGGGTGGCCGCGCCGTGCAGGCTTGTGGGCACCCCCTGGTGCCCCTCTGGCACTTCTTCGGCCCAGTATTTTTGATAAATTGGGAAAAAAATCCCCGTTGATTTTCACGGCGTTTGGAGTTGCGCAGAATAGGTATCTCAACTTTGCTCCACTTTCAGGCCAGAATTCTAGTTGCCGGTATTCTCCCTCTTCATGTAAACCTTGTAAAATAAGAGAGAAAAGGCATAAGAATAGTAGTTTGAAGTGAAATAACAGCCAAAGAAGCGATAAATATCAACATGAAAACATGATGCAAAATGTACGTATCAGGTATGCCTCCTACCTCAGATCCGAAAGCAAAGTATTTGTTGATAAAAAAGGGTCCTTTCTCGAGAAAGAGTTTCTCTTGAAAGAATAGAGTGGGAGGATGGTGGAACTTGATGAGGTTTTTGAACTGTCACTTCAACCAGAGAGTAGAAGGGCGTAGGAAATTGTTCTTGTGGCGCCCACACTAGTTGAAGTGGAATCTAATGATGGTGATCATGAAGCTTTAGATCAAGTTACTACCAAACCTTGTAGGTTGAAAAGGACATGTACTGCTCCACTGTGGTACGGTAATCTTGTCTTGGAGGTCATGTTGTTGGACAACAATGAACCTACGAGCTATGGAGAAGCAATGTTGGGCCCGGATTCCGACAAATGGCTCGAGGCCATGAAATCCGAGATAGGATCCATGTATGAAAACAAAGTGTGGACTTTGGAAGAACTACTTGATGGTCGTAAGGCTATTAAGTACAGATGGATCTTTAAAAGGAAGACATGCGATGATGGTAAATATCACCATTTTAGAAAGCTCAACTTGTCACAAAGAGGTTTCCGACAAGTTCAAGGAGTTGACTATGATGAGACTTTCTCACTCGTAGTGATGCTAAAATCTGTTGGAATTATGTTAGCACTTTCTGCATTTTTCAATTATGAAATCTTGCAAATGGATGTTAAAACATTGTTTCCTCAACGGTTTCCTTGAGGAAAGGTTGTATGGGATACAACCAAAAGGTTTTCTCGATCCTAAGGATGCTAACAAGTATGCAAGCTCCAGGGATCCTTCTATGGACTGGAGCAAGCATCTCGGAGTTGGAATGTACACTTTGATGATGTGATCAAAGCTTTTTGGTTTATATAAAGTTTATGAGAAACTTGTATTTCCAAGAAAGTGAGTGGGAGCACTATAGAATTTCTGATAAGTATATTCATCGACATATTGTTGATTGGAAATGATGTAGGATTTCTATAAAGCATATAGGGTTGTTTTAGAGAAGTTTTTCAAAGGAAAACCTGGATTAAGCTACTTGAACACTAAGCATCAAGATTTATAGAGATAGATCAAGTAGCTTGATAAAACTTCCAATAAATAACATACCTTGACAAGTCTTTGAAGGAGTTCAAAATAGATCGGTCAAAGAAAGAGTTCTTGACTGAGTTGTGACGTGTGAATTTGAGTAAGACTCAAAGATTGACCACGACAGAACAAAGAGAAAGGACGATGGCCATCCCCTATGCCTTAGTTATAGGCCCTATAGTATGTTATGATGTGTACCGCACCTGATGTGTGTGTTGCCATGAACTTGTCAAGGGGTACAAGAGTGATCTAGGAATGGATTCCTGGACATCGGTCAAAATTATCCTTGGTAACTTGAGGACTAAGGAAATGTTTCTTCATTATGGAGGTGATAAAAGAGTTCGTCTTAAAGGGTTACGTCGATGCAAGCTTTGACACCTATCCGGATGACTCTGAGTAGCAGACCGGATTTGTATAATGGAGCAGTCCTTTGGAATAGTTCCAAGTGGAGCATGGTAGCCGCATCTACAGTATGACAGAGAGATTTGTAAAGCACACATGGATCTAAAAGGTTCATACCCGTTGACTAAAACCTCTCTCACAAGCAAAACATTATAAACCCCACAACTTATTGGGTGTGAATCACATAGTGATGTGAAGTAGATTATTGACTCTAGTGCAAGTGGGAGGCTGTTGGAAATATGCCCTAGAGGCAATAATAAATAAGTTATTGTTATATTTCCTTGTTCATGATAATAGTTTATTATCCATGCTATATTTGTATTGATTGGAAACTCAAATATATGTGTGGGTACATAGTAAACACATTGACCCTAGTGAGCCTCTAAGGACAAGCTCGTTGATCAAAGATGGTCAAGGTTTCCTGGCCATAGAAATTATTTGTCACTTGATAACGGGATCACATCATTATGAGGATGATGTAATGGACAAGACCTAAACTATGAACGTAGCATGTGATCGTGTCAGTTCATTGATACTGTTTTCTGCATGTCAAGTATCTGTTTCTATGACCATGAGATCATGCAGCTCCGAGGCACCGGAGGAATGTCTTGTGTGTATCAAACGTCACAACCTAACTACGTGACTATAAAGGTGCTCCATAGGTATCTCCGAAGGAGCCTGTTGGGTTGGCGTGAATCAACACTGGGATTTGTCACTCCGAATGACGGAGAGGTATCTCTAGGGCCCACTCGGTAATACAACATCACAATGAGCTTGCAAGCAATGTGACTAAGGAGTTATTCACGGGATATTTTTATTACAGAATGAGTAAAGAGACTTGTCGGTAAAGAGATCGAACTAGGTACGGAGATACCGACGATCGAATCTCGGGCAAGTAACATACTGATGGACAAAGGGAACAACATAAGTGATTAACTGAATCCCTAACATAGAGGTTTAACCGATAAAGATATTCATAGAATATGTAGGATCCAATATGGGCTTCCAGTTCCTGCTATTGGTTATTGACCAAAGAGTGCCTCAGTCATGTCTGCATAGTTCGTCAATCCGCAGGGTCTGCACACTTAAAATTCAGTGACATTTTGGTATAGTTGAGTTATGTATGTTGGTGACCGAAGGTTGTTCGGAGTACCGGATGAGATCCCGGACATAACGAGGAGTTCCTGAATGGTTCGGAGATGAACATTGATATATAGGAAAGAGGTATTCGGGTTGCGGAAAAGTTTCGGGCATGACCGGTAGTGTATCAGGAGTGACAAATGGGTTCCGAGGGTCCACCGGGGGTGGCCCACCCACCCGTGGGGCCACATTGGCCTAGGAGGTGGCGCACAAGCCCCTGATGGGCTGGGAAGCCAGCCCCTATGAGCCTATGCGCCAAGAGGGAAGAGAGGGGAGGAGTCCTAATTGGAAAAGGACTCCCCCACGTGCCACCTCCTAGTTGGATGTGGACTCGTCCACCTTGGGCGGCTGATGCTACTTCTCAAACAACAGCGCTAGAAATTGACACGTTGACGGAGATTGGGCTTGCGTTGGTTTTTCCCTTGAAGAGGAAAGGGTGATGCAGCACAGGAGCAGTAAGTATTTCCCTCAGTTTGAGAACCAAGGTATCGATCCAGAAGGAGGGTCTCGTCAAATCCAGAGTACCTCTGCAAACACAAATAAGCTTGCACCCAACGCTTCAAAGGGCTTGTTAATCCCTTCAAGATTGTTTGCAAAGTGAGATCTGAAGGCGGAAAGTGCAACGAAGTAAAAAGTGTAAGGCTGAAAATATGGCGTGGAGTAGACCTTGGGGGCCATAATTTTCACTAGAGGCTTCTCTCAAAATAGCAAGTATTACGGTGTATGAACAAATTACTGTCGAGCAATTGATAGAACCGCGCAAAGTCATGATGATAGCTAAGGCAATGATCTAGCATATAGGCATCACGTCTGAGACAAGTAGACCGATACATTCTGCATCTACTACTATTACTCCACACACCGACCGCAATCCAGCATGCATCTAGTGTATTGAGTTCATGACGAACAGAGTAACGCTTTAAGCAAGATGACATGATGTAGAGGGATAATCTCAAACCAATGATTAAAAACCCATCTTTTTACCCTTGATGGCAACAACACGATACGTGCCTCGCTACCCCTTCTGTCACTCGGTGAGGTCACCGCACGGTATGAACCCAAAACCAAGCACTTCTCCCAAGGCAAGAATCATACATCTAGTTGGCCAGACAAAACCCACAACTTGAAGAGAATTACAAGGATATGAAATCATGCATAAGAGAGATCAGAAGAAACTCAAATAAGATTCATAGATAATCTGATCATAAATCCACAATTCATCGGATCTCGACAAACACACCGCAAAAGAAGATTACATCGGATAGATCTGCATGAAGATCATGGAGAACTTTTTATTGAAGATCCAAGAGAGAGAATAAGCCATCTAGTTACTGGCTATGGACCCGTAGGTCTATTGTGAACTACTCACGCATCATCGGAGAGGTCATGGTGTTGATGGAGAAGGCTTCCGTGTCCGAATCCCCCCTTTGGCAGGGCACCAGGACGTGCCCCAGATGGGGTCTTCGGAGACAGAAGCTTGCGGCGGCGGAAAAGTGATTACGATGCTCCCCTGATTTTTTGGGAATATTTGGGAATATGTAGGCGCACGATCTAGGTAAGGGGACCTCCAGGGGGCCCACAAGCCTGCATGGCGCACCCCCTGGCCACGGGGTGGGGGCTTGTGGGGCCCCTGGGGCTCTTCTGGCTTGCCCCCCAATCTCTTCGATCTTCTTCCATTCTAGGAAAAAATCTTTTCGGGGATTTTCTTCCGTTTCAGAATCTCCTCTCAAAGGGGTCAAAAACATGGAAAAAACATGAACTGGCACTTGGCACTGGATTAATAAGTTAGTGCCAAAAAATAAATAAAAGGCATGCAAAACATCCAAATTTTGACAAGATAATAGCATGAAACGATAAAAAATTATAGATACGTTGGAGACGTATCAAGCATCCCCAAGCTTAACTCGTGCTCGTCCTCGACTAGGGAAGTGATAAAGAATGAATTTTTGATGTGGAATGCTACCTAGCATAGTTGTCCTTTGCAAATTCTTTCACGTGGCATGAATGTTCAGATCCGTACGATTCAAAACAATAGTTTGCTATTGACATGAAAACAGTAATACTTCAAGCAAACTAGCAAAGTAATCATGAACTTTCAAAATAACAAGGCCAAATAAAGTTATCCTTACAAAATCATATAGTCTGGCTATGCTCCATCATCCTCACACAACTTATGTAAATCATGCACAGCCCCGGAATTGGCCAAGTAATTGTTTTCTCACTCTTACTTTCTCAAACTTTTTATAACTATCACGCAATACATGAGCACGAGACAAGGATATAGCACTATAGGTGGAATAGAGTGTGGTGGTGGTTATGAGACCAAAAAGGAGGAGATGGTCACATTGGCTCGGCGTATCAATAGGCTATGGAGATGCCCATTAATAGATATCAATGTGAATGAGTAGGATTGCCATACAAGAGATGCTCTAGAGCTATAAGTATGTGAAAGCTCAAAAGGAAAACTAGTGGGTGTGCATCCAACTTGCTTGCTCACGAAGACCTAGGGTAATTTTGAGGAAGCCCATCATTGGAATATACAAGCCAAGTTATATAAAAGATTCCCACTAGCATATGGTAGTGACAAAGCAAGAAGATCTCAATCATGAAGAATATGGTGCTAACATGAAGCACAAGTGTGGAAAAAGATAGTAGCATTGTCCCTTCTCTCTTTTTCTCTCATTTCTTTTTTTTATTTGGGCTCTTAGGCCTCTTTTTTTATTTTCTCTTTTTTTGGGCTCTTTGGGCTCTTTTTTATTTTTTTATTACCTCACATGGGACAATGCTCTAATAATGGTGATCATCACACTTTTAGTTACTCAAAGCTCAAAGATCACAATGATGATGACTCCATAGGAAATGCCCCCGGCAGTGTACCGGGATGTGCAACGATCTAGTATGATCATGCAATGGCAATATGAGAGTGACGGCACAAGTCAGGAGACGGAACGGTGGTAGTTGCAAGGCAATATATCCCAGAATGGCTATGAAAATGCCATAGTAGGTAGTATGATGGCTGTTTTGAGGAAGGAATTTGGTGGGTTTGTGCACCGGAGAGAATTGCGCGGCACTAGAGAGGCTAGCAATGGTGGAAGGTGAAAGTGCATCTATACCATGGACTCAACATTAGTCATAAAGAACTCACATACTTGTTGTGAAAGTTTTTATTAGTAGTCTAAACAAAGTGCTAAACGCATACTCCAAGGGGAAGGGTTGGTAGGTGTAAACCATCGCGCGATCCCGACCTCAACACAAAGGATGACAATCAATAGATCAATTATGCTCCGACTTCCTAACATAGCGGTTCACCATACGTGCATGCTACGGGAATCACTAACTTCAACACAAGTATTTCTAGATTCACAACACCCTACTAACATAGCTTTTAATATTCCCGAATCCATGTCTCAAAACTAATTGAGAGGAATCGAAACTTTTCTTTCTACTAAATGCACATGAAGATGGAGGTTTTTGCATCCTCTTTGGGTACCTAGCACATGGGACTACTTTCATAGCGTAAGCCAACTACCAAATCACACACCGCCGTGCTCTAAAGATATAAGTGAAGCACAAGAGCAAAAGTATCTAGCTCAAAAAGATATAAGTGAAGCACTACGAGCATTCTAGCAAAATCACGATGAGTACATGTCTCTCTGTCTCAGAAAGGTGTGCAGCAAGGATGATTGTGACACAACAAAAAGAAAAGACTCCTAAGATACAAGTCGCTCCAAGCAAAACACATATCATGTGGTGAATAAAAATATAGCCCCAAGTAATGTTACCGATGGATTGAAGACGAAAGAGGGGATGCCTTCCCGGGCATCCCCAAGCTTAGGCTTTTTGGTGTCCTTGAATTTGGCTTGGGGTGCCTTGGGCATCCCCAAGCTTGAGCTCTTTCCACTCCTTATCTCATCGTCCATGAGAACATCACCCAAAACTTGAAAACTTCACAACGCAAAACTTAAACAGAAACTCGTGATAACGTTAGTACAAGAAAACAAACTACCACTTCTTTTGCTACTGTAGCAAACTTGAATTCCATCGATATTGGTGTTGGGCAACTGTATTCTCACTTTTCCATGGCTAGTATCCCCGATACTAACCACAGTTTCATCAAAACAAGCAACCAAATCAACAAAAATAGACCAGTCTGTAGCAATCTGTATACTTCGTATACTTCTAGTACCTCAAAACATCTGAACAATTATGACGGTCTGGGGAAAAAGCATATCAATCAGAAGCAAAAAGAATCAACTCAAAAGCTCTTTCTGAATAAAAATGAAAAATCATCTCGTGAGCGAAAAGTTTCTGTCTTTTTCCAGCAGGATCAAACAACCATTACCAAGATTGATCATAAAGGCTTTGCTTGGCTCAAACACAAAAGAAACACAAAAACACAATCACAACAGAATTATGAAAGTGTGGACGCAACAAAACAGAAAGAAAAAGATAAATTCATTGGGTTGCCTCCCAACAAGCGCTATTGTTTAACGCCCTTAGCTAGGCATAAAAGCGATAGAATCACGTATCGTCGTCTTTGGTGCTCAAACCATAAGTGGCCCTCATCATGGGTTCATAAGGCAATCTTGTTTTCTTTCTAGGAAAGTGTTCCATACCCTTCCTCAAAGGGAACTGAAATATAATATTCCCTTCCTTCATATCGATGATAGCACCAATAGTCCTTAGGAAAGGTCTACCAAGAATAATAGGGCATGTAGGATTGCAATCAATGTTAAGCATAATGAAATCCACGGGTACATAGTTCCTATTTGCAATAATAAGAACATCATTGATCCTTCCCATGGATTTCTTGACAGTAGAATCAGCAAGATGCAAATTAAGAGAACACTCTTCAATCTCATTAAAACCCAAAACATCACATAAAGACTTTGGAATCGCAGAAACACTAGCACCCAAATCACACAAAGCATTGCACTCATAGTTTTTGATTTTGATTTTGATGGTAGGTTTCCACTCATCATGAAGCTTTCTAGGGATAGAGACTTCCAATTCAAGTTTCTCTTCAAGAGCTTTTATCATAGCTTCGACGATATGATCGGTAAAGGCTTTGTTTTGGCTATAAGCGTGTGGAGAGTTCATCATGGATTGCATAAAAGAAATGCATTCAATCAAGGAGAAACTATCATAATTGAATTCCTTGAAATCCACGGTAGTAATTTCATTACTCCTCAAAGTTTTAACGTCTTCTACTCCACTTTTAATGCTTTTAGCATCAAGATAGATGGACTCCGAATCATTGGGGCACTTTTCAACCAAAGTGGATTCATATCCAGCCCCATAATCATTAGGTTTGATAAAAGAAAACAAAGATTCAATGGGAGTCACACCAAGCACTTTAAGATCTTCGTGATTCTCATCACGAGAACACGCCTTTTTAAGCCATTCATGTCTAGTACGAATTTGGGTGGTTCTTTCTTGGCTCCCAATCATGGAAACACGCATAGCTTTCAAAGTTTCATCCATGTTGATTTTTGGAGGAGCACATCTAACTTTCAAAGCATCAACATTACAAGAAATCCTATCAACGCTCTTAGCCAAATCGTCAATTTTGAGTAGTTTTTCCTCTATGGACGCATTGAAAATCTTTTGAGAGTTGATGAACTCTTTGATATTACTCTCTAGATCAGAGGGTAATCTATTGTAATTTCCATGAGTATTGTTGTAGGAGTTGCCAAAATTATTAGAGGAGTTACTAGGAAAAGGCCTAGGAACATAGTTTCCTCTAAAAGCATTGTTGTTGCCAAAGTTATTCCTACCAAGAAAATTAACGTCCAAGCTAGCGTTGCTACTCTCAATTAAAGAAGACAAAGTCATATCATTAGGATCCAAAGGAGCACTTCTACTAGCAACAAAATTCATTAAATCATCCATCTTAGCACTCAACGAGTTAATTTCTTCTATAGCGTGTACCTTCTTACTAGTAGGTGACCTTTCAGTGTGCCATTGAGAGTAGTTTGTCATGATGTTGTCTAAGAGCTTTGTAGCTTCTCCTAACGTGATTTCCATGAATGTTCCACCTGAGGCGGAGTCCAAGATATTTCTAGAAGTGAAATTCAAGCCAGTGTAAAAGATTTGAATAATCATCCAAAGGCTCAAGCCATGAGCGAGACAATTTCTAATCATTAATTTCATTCTCTCCCAAGCTTGTGCAACATGCTCATGATCATGTTGCTTGAAATTCATGATATCATTACGGATAGAGATGATCTTAGCCGGCGGAAAATACTTGGATATATAAGCATCTTTACACTTATCCCAAGAATCGATACTATTTTTGGGCAAAGAAGAAAACCAAGTTTTTGCGCGATCTCACAACGAGAAAGGAAAAAAGCTTCAATTTAATCACGTCATTATGCACATATTTTTTCTTTTGCATATCGCAAAGTTCAATGAAGGTATTGAGATGGGATGCGGCATCTTCACTAGGAAGGCCAGAGAATTGCTCTTTCATAACAAGATTCAGCAAAGAGGCATTAATTTCGTATGACTCCGTACTAGTGGCGGGAGCAATCGGAGTACTAATAAAATCATTATTATTAGTATTCGAGAAGTCACAAAGTTTGGTGTTTTCGTTCATGGTGACTTCAACAAGCAAGCAAGCACACAAGCAAACAAAAAGCGGGCGAGAAAAAGGGCGAACGAAAGGTTGAACGAAAAAGGCAAATTGGTGAATTGGGGTAGAGGAAAACGAGAGGCAACTCGCAAACAAAGTAAATGCAAGAGATGAGTTTGCGACACTTACTTGGATGAGTTCTTGACTTGATCTTTCTCCCTGGCAACGGCGCCAGAAATCCTTTTGCTACTTCTCAAACAACAGCGCCAAAAATTGACACGTTGACGGAGATTGGGCTTGCGTTGGCTTTTCCCTTGAAGAGGAAAGGGTGATGCAGCACAGGAGCAGTAAGTATTTCCCTCAGTTTGAGAAACAAGGTATCGATCCAGAAGGAGGGTCTCGTCAAGTCCAGAGTACCTGCACAAACACAAACAAGCTTGCACCCAACGCTTCAAAGGTGTTGTCAATCCCTTCAAGATTGTTTGCAAAGTGAGATCTGAAGGCGGAAAGTGCAACGAAGTAAAAAGTGTAAGGCTGAAAATATGGTGTGGAGTAGACCCTGGGGGCCATAGTTTTCACTAGAGGCTTCTCTCAAAATAGCAAGTATTATGGTGGGTGAACAAATTACTGTCGAGCAATTGATAGAACCGCGCAAAGTCATGATGATATCTAAGGCAATGATCTAGCATATAGGCATCACGTCCGAGACAAGTAGACCGATACTTTCTGCATCTACTACTATTACTCCACACATCGACCGCTGTCCAGCATGCATCTAGTGTATTGAGTTCATGACGAACATAGTAACGCTTTAAGCAAGATGACATGATGTAGAGGGATAATCTCAAACCAATGATGAAAACCCCATCTTTTTACCCTTGATGGCAACAACACGATACGTGCCTCGCTACCCCTTCTGTCACTGGGTGAGGTCACCGCACGGTATGAACCCAAAACCAAGCACTTATCCCAAGGCAAGAATCATAGATCTAGTTGGCCACACAAAACCCACAACTCGAAGAGAATTACAAGGATATGAAATCATGCATAAGAGAAATTAGAAGAAACTCAAATAAGATTCATAGATAATCTGATCATAAATCCACAATTCATCGGATCTCGACAAACACACAGCAAAAGAAGATTACATCGGATAGATCTCCATGCAGATCATGGAGAACTTTGTATTGAAGATCCAAGAGAGAGAAGAAGCCATCTAGTTACTAGCTATGGACCCGTAGGTCTATGGTGAACTACTCATGCATCATCGGAGAGGTCATGGTGTTGATGGAGAAGCCTTCCGTGTCCAAATCCCCCCTCCGGCAGGGCACCACGACGTGCCCCAGATGGGATCTTGCGGAGATAGAAGCTTGTGGCGGCGGAAAAGTGATTACGATGCTCCCCTGATTTTTTGGGAATATTTGGGAATTTATAGGCGCAAGATCTAGGTCAGGGGACCTCCAGGGGGCCCATAATACTGCATGGCGCGGCCCCCCTGGCCGCGGGGTGGGGGCTTGTGGGGCACCTGGGGCTCTTCTGGCTTGGCCCCCAAGCTCTCCGATCTTCACCGTTCCAGAAAAAATCTTTTCGGGGATTTTCTTCCGTTTGGACTCCGTTTCAAAATCTCCTCTGGAAGGGGTCAAAAACATGGAAAAACAGGAACTGGCACTTGGCACTGGATTAATAAGTTAGTCCCAAAAAATAAATAAAAGGCATGCAAAACATCCAAAGTTTGACTAGATAATAGCATGAAACCATCAAAACTTATAGATACGTTGGAGACGTATCAGCCGGCCAACCCTAGGGTGCCACCCCTTCCCCTCCCTCATATATATAGTGGAGGGGAGGGAGGGCAACAAGATCTCAATCCAAGGCGCAACCCCCTATCCATCCCTCTAGTTCGTTCCACCACTAGTTCGGATCTGCAGTGCACGGTGAAGCCCTGCCGAATCAGCTCCACCACCATTGTTGCCACGCCGTTGTGGTGTCCATGAACTCATATACCTCTCCACCCTCGCTTGTTGTATCAAGGAGGTGGAGATTTTCATCGAGCTGTATGTGTGCTAAACACGGAGGTGTTGTCCGTTCGGCACTAGATCGGGATGGATCGTCATGGGATCGCGGGGCGTACTGCGAGTTGGATGGAGAAGATGCTCAACTACATCAACCACGTTATATATGTTTCCGCTTAGCGATCTACAAGGGTATGTGGATGCACTCCCCCCTCTCGTAGATGTTAGTCCCCATAGATTGATCTTGGTGAGTGTAGGAAATTTTTTGTTTCCCATGCGTCGTTCCCCAACACTTTGCCACTAGGAAGGCCAAAAATTTCTGGCTTGACTTCCTACTCGACAAAATAAGCCCCAAGGTCAAACAAATCATGATTGAAGGCGGGGATGTTATCCCAGTCGATTTCGATGTGTTCGAGAAGCCTACGCTTAGTGACCTCGGTAAAATGGTTTTGGATGATGGACTTCTTGTGATCATCATTAGTGATGTAGTCATTGTTGTGATTTATGAGATGAATGAATTCTTTCTCCTCTGATTGTTAACACATAAATGAAAGAAACAGATGTTTGCATCTGAGTCTTTTAGGTTGGTAACCCTAGAGCTTTGCCTTTTTCGTGTACGATCAAGCACGATGATAAACATCAACTCTTTAATCGCCTTCTAATGTCACATTTCTCAACTTAAAGGACGTGGATGTCGCCTAGAGGGGGGGTGAATATGCGCTTTAAAATAATTACGGTTTAGGCTTGAACAAATGCAGAATAAAACTAACGTTTAGTTTGTCAAGCACAAAACCTAAAACAACTAGGCTCACCTATGTGCACCAATAACTTATGCTAAGAAAGATAAACAACTAAGTGATAGCAAGATATATAACAAGAAACAATATGGCTATCACAAAGTAAAGTGCATAAGTAAAGAGTTGTGGTAAGAGATAACCGAGGCACGCAGAGACGACGATGTATCCCAAAGTTCACACCCTTGCGGACGCTAATCTCCGTTTAGAGCGGTGTGGAGGCACAATGCTCCCCAAGATGCCACTAAGGCCACCGTAATCTCCTCATGCCCTCGCACAATGCAAGATGCCGCGATTCCACTAAGGGACCCTGGAGGGCGGTTACCGAACCCGTAAAAACAAGGTTGGGGAAATCTCCACAACTTCGTTGGAGGCTCCCAACGACACCACGAAGCTTCACCACAATGGCATATGGCTTCGAGGTGACCTCAAATGCTCGGTACAATCTCCACAACTTAATTGGACACCCCCAACGCTTGCCCGGAGCTTCACACCACAATGATTGAGCTCTAAGGCACCACTAAGCTTCTAGGATGCCAAAGCATCCACGAAGAACAATTTCTAGGGGTACCAAGTACCCAAGGGTAATAAGCTTCTCAACTTTGCACTTCCACGTACCACCATGGAGAACTCAAACCGATGCAACCAATGCAATGGCAAGAACACACGAAGTGGTCAAGTCCCTCACACTCAAATACTTCCACAACAACAAAAGCTATGGAGGAATATGAGAGGAAGAACAAGGAGCTCACAAAGAACTCCAAGATCAAGATCCAAGGGGTTCCCCTCACATAGAGGAGAAAGTGATTGGTGGAGATGTGGATCTAGATCGCCTCTCTCTTTTCCCTCAAGAACTAGCAAGAATCATTGGAGGGATTGAGAGTTAGCAAGCTCGAAGAAGGTCAACAATGGGGGAAGAACACAAGCTCAATGGATAGAAAACCATTGAGGAAGAAGACCCCCTTTTATAGGCCTCCCCAATTCTAACCGTTATGCACTCACTCCGTGCATAAGCAATAGTACCTCTCAGGTGAGCAGTACTTCCGCTGGAACGGAAGTTTCAAGGAAAAAGTGCAAACAGCAAAGATCTCGAGACGGTACTACCGCGTGCCCTAGTGGTACTACCGCTCCCCCCAAGCGGTACTGCCGCCCAAAATGTAAAAAGACCCCGAAGAAGCCAGAGAAAATATTTAAGCAGAAGTAGCAGCAGTAGTACATAGCAGAAGTACCGCCCAAGCGGTACTACCGCCTTTTTAGAGAAAAACAGTCGTGGTACTGAAACTGTCGTAACTTTCGCATATGAGTTCCGAATTGAGCAAACTCAAGCTTGTTGGGTTCAGGACGACAAGAGCTATCTAAACAGCGACAATCTTGTTGGAAATATTAAGAACATGCTTGTATGAAATCTTAAGCTTGTTGGAAATCTTAAGAACATGCTTGTTGGAAATCTTAAGAACATGCAGTTACGAAAATGCCAATGATATAGAGATGTGAAACCTCTATAAATGACGAACCGGCAAAAACTCCCAACATCGAAAACACCATAGAAGATGCATATGGATTCCATTTTCAATGAACTCGAGCTTGTCATGAAGATGACCATAAGCTCTACAACTCACAAATAGAAACAACAAACAAGAACCAAGAAATATGATGCAAGGATGCAAATGGTTTGAGCTCTTAGCGAATGTTACGATCAAGCTACTCACTTGAGAGCTCCCCTTGATAGTATGGCAATCTATCCTAAAATAGAAAATTCTATCAAGGGCAAACCTATACCTTGCACCTAGTCATATGATGACCATTCTTTGGATAATACCTTGAATACCACCTTGGTCATCATATAAACTCCTTGAAACCAATAGTTGGACTTCAAGAAATGCCTATGGACAAATCCTTCGAATATAACTTAAGGAAACCATTAATCCATACGGATTGTCATAAATTACTAAAACCACATACGGAAAAATATGCTCTAACATAAACATTTAACGCTTTGCAGTCTTGAGCCACACTTAGCCGAAGAATAACCTCCACGGTCATGTGCATTTGGATCGTGAGGAGTGTGATTGTATCACTGTTTTCCTTATACGGCTGGGCTGTCCGTGAACCCTCATATCCATCTCAAATATGGGGAGGACCGGGGTATGAGGGTTCACCGACCCGGCCGGACGCGTCCGGTCAGTCTGTCACATAGGACATGGCCCCACCCCGAACCATCTTTTTCTTTTCTTTATTCATTCTTTTTATCTCTCTTCCTCTCCATCAATCACGTGCAAGTGACCGGACATACGAGGAAGAAAATGAGGAGTGTGGATGCATGAACGGACAAATAGGGCACATGCCCGATCAATGATTGGGCACGTCCGCGTGCGTTTTGGGGGTCATATTTGCAATGTCCGGCTGTAGATGCTCTTACCATACAAACACGGATGGGAAACGCTTCACATCAGTAGTGTGGTAGGACGATTTTGTCAGACTGGTTCCACGACGTTGATGCATTTTTCATCTCACTGTTGAGATTTGTCCAAAATCAGTCGCCCAACACCCACCTAAAAAGCCTATTTTCTAGCCCCTAACTCCCCGTAAGTTTCTCTTTCCTGAATTAAGCTCACGTTCACGACCTAGACAAATCTTGTTCCCATATCTCACATGCACCAAATGCAGATGAGCGTGAAGCTCGCGATGCCCTCGTCGCCCTGTCTCCCTCTGCCAGGAACAAGACCTTCTCTGATGTGGCCATGAGATCCACCATTTCATAGTCTCGTACGATGGTTGTGGCGACGAGCCCACCATTATCCATCATGGTGCATGAACAAGCTCGCAACCCCCCCCCCTAGCGTCCCGGTCCTCCCACCAGGTTCTGCTCTTGTGACCCATAGTCTACAATACCGTTGGGGAATGTGGGGAATGAATCAATCTGGAAAGTTATTGAGTGCTCTCACGGTATCATCTGGATACAATGTAGTTGATTCCTAATTTTTATTTTACATCTATTGTTTTGGCATCTTTGTGGGACTATGTGCATACCCTTTTTTGGGTCGATTTCAGTATGTGTTGTGTGTAGTTTATCACCAAATCAGATACATATATATGTGAATTTCGTATCAACATAACACAAATATGACGCTTCCAAATATCCAAGCTTCTTATGCATCACTCATTTGCTTCTTCGCTACATAGAGTTTGTGCCATTCTAGCCATGCTTCTATTTTTCTGTACTATTTGTGTGTTATCTTGAGATGGCATGAAAATTGATGCTTCTACCAAATACCACCACTGCATGTTAGGCTGCCATTAGAGGTTGGATGATCCACTAGCACGGCGAGACGATGATGGTAAGGTGGCCGGTGTGAGTTGCAGTAGTGATGCAAGGACGCCAAGGGGGAGCAAGAAAATGCAATGTGATAGGGTAGCACATTTATACTACCATTGTGTTGGCCTCTTCTTCAACATCGTTGTATCTATGGTGCTCCTAATCAATGGATGCCTTTGTTCGGGTCGGCACCGTCTCTTGTGCTTCCTGCCCTCGACGGCTCTGGTTCCTCGATGTCGATGGCTCTATATAGCTGGATTGATGTTCTTCATTGTCATAGATACAACGCTTCAGATATTTTGTATTAAGTTTTGTACAATCTATGTGTATGCTTCCTTTAGTTTAGTATTAGAGATGTGCTTCGGTATCGTATGTGGCATGTTGTCCAATGCAAGTATCTACATGTTTGCTTTGCTTTTTACACAACCATGGTATATTGGTAATGCTTCGGAACTACTTTGTTCATGCGTCAACATTTGTCAAACATGTTTTTGATGACTCAGTATGATGTAAAATGCATCCATATACACTTGACATGATACGTTTCCTGCAAAATATGATGTGCTATGTTAATTACGATAGTACGTGGAACTTGGTACTACATTTCACATGTTTCAACCGAATAAAATTGTGCTTCGAAACACAACCATGTGTTCTTCATATTAATAGCATAAAAGAAATAAAGATAATGGCTCGAGAAAAATGTGAGCATGAAGTATAAAGCATGTGTTGCATTGTTCAAAGCATATATTTCGCATATGATGGAAACAAATATGGATCACAAGGAAGCATTGTAGGATCGAAAGTATGTCTAGAGGGGGTGATTAGACTAATTGACAAGATAATTTTTTTGCCTTTTCCAAATATTAGTTGAGAGGCAGCTATGGAAGTTACACCAAGTCAAGTATACCCTACACAAGAAGTTCTAAGAGTATAGCAGCGGAATGTAAAACATGCAAGTGTAAAGTAGAGGTGTAGGGTAGGGAGATCAAACTCATGAGGTTGACAAGGTGATTTTTGGCATGGTTTCGATAGGTAGCGCTATCGTACGTCCATGTTAGTGGAGACTTCAACCCACGGAGGGTAACGGCTGCGAGAGTCCACGGAGGTATCCAACCACGGCTTCCGTCCAAAGAGGACTAGCCTTACTCACGGTAGATCTTCACGAAGTAGGCGATCTCCTTCCCCTTACAAACATCTTCGTTCAACTCTACAACACGAAGTAGCAGGCTCCCAAGCAACACCTAACCAATCTAGGAGGCACCACCCTCCAAAAGGTAATAGATGTGCTAGATTAATGAACTACTTGCTCTTGTGCTTCTAAAGATAGTCTCCTCAACATAAAAGCACTCTCTCACAGAATATGAAAGGGTAGGAGAGATTGATTTGGTGGAAAGTTGTTTGGGGAGGCTAGAGATGAAGTTTCAAATGATTGGATTGGAATATCTTGGTCTCAACACATGAGTAGGTTGTTCTCTCTCAGAAAATGGATCTGGCAATGAAGTGTGTGTTCTGAGTGCTTCTCCCACGAATGAGATATGGGTGAAGGGGTATATATAGGAACCACACAAAATCCAACCGTTACACACAAAGTGGCAACCTCGGTGACACCAAAGTTAGAAACTTGGTGGTACCGATTAGCACAAAGGTAGCAACTTTCGAACCTCGGTGGCACCGAAAAGGTAGCTAACGGTCAGATGGAAAAACTCGGTGGCACCGATACTCAAACTCGGAAATTACGAGTTTGTGTACCGAGGCACCCGAAAGTTGGTCACCCAAACTCGGTAGCACCGATATGGATTTGGTTGCACCGATTTCGTTCGAATGGCTAGGGTTTCTGTGTGAGTTCAAACTCGATGGGTCCAAAATTTGAAAGTTGGTGACGCCGAATTTGTGTATATGGAATTTGACACAGTGGATATGTGGGAAAAATGACTTAGTATTTTGGTGGCTAAATTTGAGCATTTTGAGCACTCAGTTCATTTTACTACCTCACCCCCTTTTAATAGTATTGGCTTTCCTATGGACTCAGAAGTAATTTCTCACAAATATAAAATGAAGAGCCTTCTAGCTTGAAGCTTGAGCCAATCATATTCCTGTACTGCATCAAGGGGCATCTCCACATACGCCTTTAGCCATAGCATCTTTTGAACTTTTCTAAAATATAGTTGGAAAACATATTAGTCCAATAATGCATATGTTGTGATCAATTATCAATACCACCCTAGGGAGCAATTGTACTTTTAATCTCCTCCTTTTTGGTAATTGATGACAACATATAGATCAAAGCTTCCACAAAAGATATAATCAATGATTAGCATCGACGCTTTGAGAAGTATGTGAAAAGCAAGAGCTCCCCTAAATTTGTGCATTATTTAAAATTTCCGTTTGAATGCGAATGTATAATCGATTAGGATCATGGGTCACTATTACATGTTACATACATCTTGGTGGTGCGCATACAAGATAAGAATAAATAACAATGCACGAGACACCAACAAGATAAGTGAATTATCAACACATAGATAGCTAAAAGATAATAGTGTAGCATCAATCAAGCAAAAGCATATGATCAAACACAGGTAATGAGATAAAGTCATCCAAAAGACCAAAGTTTTTGAAACCAACTGAGAGCAAATAAAGTCAAAAGCTCTCTCTCTCTCTCTCTCTCTCTCTCTCTCTCTCAGTATATGATCTATACATTTCTCCCCCTTTGGCAACAAGTTACCAAAAAGTTCGAAAATTATAGAACTACTCGTCTCTCTGGGTAGCTGATGATGGAGTCGACAGAAGAGCGTCCACTAAGGGATCTATTGAGTGTCCTGGAGCTGGAGGAGTTCATACTGGAGGTTCTTGAGCTGGAGCTGGTGCTGAAGGTGTTGATGCTTGAGCTGAAGATGTCTGTCTTGTCTCCTGAGCAGGAACAACCGCTGATCTAGGCTTAGTGCTGAACTGTGTGGTAGTGGGAGGAGGAGACTCTTTTTCATCATCATCTTCATCATCTGAGCACAGGATCTCCACCGAGTCTACTTCATGTTGAAGTTGTTTGACTATAATGGTCAACTCAGTAACCTTCACATCCATGTCATGAAACTTTGTTTCCATGACTCTCTCAAGGCTTTTCTGACTTTGCGGTATCTCATGGATGTTCTTCTCCATGCCTTGGACAGAGCTAACTAGAAATGACATTTGCTTATCTTGAGTTCTGAGTTGTGGAGCTGGTGGTGGCCTATTTCTAGTAGCCTCAACTTCTGATGCCTCTGCTGCCATTCTTGCGGCAGTCGAGCTGGGATCATTGCCATCCATTACCACTTCATTGTCTTCAAACTCTGGCTGAAGAGGTAGATGGAGACGATCAATTAGATATACATGCTTTCCTAGCTTGGCATTTATAAGCATCTGCATGTAAGGGGCATATCCACATGATCCCTTCTGATCAGCAACACTTCTTCGGATAGTCTCTACTATCAAGTCCATCAATCTGAATTTGGTGTGGGTGTCCAAAAGGAGTGTCCTCTGGTCATATTATCATCACCTGATTTAGGCATCAAGGTGTGTCTTAGAATGTTGTTAGTAGTGGGTATTCCTGCTTGCAAAAAGTATACTGAGCCCATCTCGTGACTAGCCAAATACTTATGAGGAATTGGCTTGTACATATTGGCCATAGAGTTGTGGCTCTTCTTTGCTTCAGAATACACATCACCATCTCGGTCTTCCGGATTTGGGGGACCAATGATAGTGGACCACTCATCAATCGTAGACTCGTCCTTGTGACCATCAGTCATCCAGACATAGAAATGAACAGTTGCGTAAAATTGCATGATCAGCTCATCATTCCATGGGGTCATCTCCTTTCCAACAAAATATTCAATGTCCACTAACCTGAAGTTTTCTCAAACATGGGGAAAGAAGTCTTCATTCTCCTTGATATATTCCCAGTCAACATACCTCATATCACTAACAGTTGGACTCTTGTCAAACAAGACAGTCTCATAAAAATCATGTTGTTCCTTGGTGTGAAACCTTAGATCAACAACAGTTCTTCTTCTGACAGCATATTTGTCAACAACTCTCCATTTCCTCAAACCTGCATCCTTTCTCTTCCTCATATCTTCTGCTACTAGGTGAGCAGCGTTGTGAACTCGCAGGGTTGGTCGGAGCTTCTTGAGAATGGGTGCATTCTCATCTTATTCCTCCTCTGCAGCAAAGGTACTCGAAGCAGGACCTTTCTCCTTGGTAGCTGCAGGAATGTCCTTTGTAGTCCTCTTGGGAGCTACAACCTTTTTTGCCTTGGATGGAGGCTTAGGAGTAGATTTCTTAATCATGGCATCTTCCATGAGCTTCTTCTTCTTACGAGGAACTGGGATCTCATCAGGAACTTCTTCTTCAACAGCTTCTTCAGGGTCTTCATACATAGAAGTAGGTTTCCCCACAACAAGAACTATCATTCTCCTTGCTCTCTTCACTCCAGCCTTCTTGACAGGTTCATCAATGGAAAGTGTTTTGCTTCTCCTTACATAAGCAGGTGCTCTCAGATCAGCAGGATCAGCAGTTACCTTCCTGACAGTCTTCCTTGGAGCCTTTGGAGGAGCTGAAATTTCCTTTGGCACAAAGTCTGAGTCCTCTTCATTAGAATTCAGTTTCTTCCTCTGCCTCGTGGATGCCTTGGGCAAGACATGGGAGCTAGATGATCCAGGGTCAGAGTCAGACTTCTTTGGACTAGTGCCTGACTCCATCTCAACACTTTCTTCACTGAAATCATTCCGACTATCTTTTGAACCAGACATCTTTGACAGACAAGCACAAACTCAGCAGCAAACATCAAAACCTATGAAGTAGATATAGGAAAGACAAAAGGGTTGAGCATCACAAAATTCAGATGTTTTCAAAAAAAAATTGAATAAAGAAATCCTTAGTTTTAGCTTTCTGCAAATCACATTTTGGTGTCACCGAGTTTGAACTTTTGGAGTCACCGAGACACATGAACTTCTTTACAGAAACTTGGTCATCATTTTGGTGGAACCGAAATTGACAACTCAGTTTCATCGAGTTCATTCTCATGAACCCTAGATTCAAAATCGGTCTGACCGAGTTTTGCGAATCGGAGGCACCGAGATGGGTTTTGCGGACGGCTAACCCTAAAAACTTCCTCATTCGCTAATCTATAGGAGCATTTGGTGGACGGAGATATTGCACATCGTGTCTTGTGGATAAAACTTCCCAATGCATAAAATTTGGATATAGGAACGTAGAAGGAGATCCAAACCATACCCCAATTCAGCGGCGGTCCGGCTATGGCGGCGACGGTGGTGATGAATCCATTGACCGCGGCGATTCCCACCGGCGGAGATGCACGGGGAGTCAAGGGCGATGACCAGGGGTTAGGGAAGGCAGTTTAGGGCTTGAGGTGAAACGTCTTTAACGATTAGAAATCAAAGATTCGGTCCGCTCGACGAAATCAGTGTCACCGAGTTCCTCTATTGTCTGTTGACAGGGAAACTCGGTGTAACCGAGTTTGTGATTTCGGTGGTACCGGGATGGAAAACCAGATCAGCTTTGTAAATTCGATGGAACCGAATTCTTGAAGTTGGTCTCACCGAGATTTTCAAAGAGGTTTCGGAAGTCAGCCATTGATAATACGGAACTCCGAGTGCACCTTCACACAGAGGGATCGACAAGTGCTTGTTCAAGTTTTATGGTGAAGCATGAATAGAAGTTGAGTGAGATAGCATATATAGCTAGAGAAGGGTCGTAGGCATTCTTGTCCATCCAATTGGCAAAAGATAAATCAAAAGCCCAATAACAACAATTGGATGTCCTCGAATGATCAAACACATGCAGACTAACATGCTCACACAATAAGAATGATAGATAAAACATGGTGAAAATGCACAAACATCCTAGCAGCTATCAAGCACTTGGGCGATGACAAAAGTCATCTGTATATGAGTATATTGACATAGGAGCCAAGTAAGAATACTTGACCATAGGTCATACTCATCGTTAAGCACAATTGGGGTTACCACTTTTACATAAGCATTAATGTGTTCATATCCTTAGGAGATGCTTATACTCATGTCTTAGAGTAAAAATCCCCCTTGATATGACATCCCCCCTAAGGGGGATCAACTAACCTTGAGTTTTGTCGCAGAAGACTTCAAGTAGGTGAAGTAGTCGCGGATGCTCAATGTTGATAAAGATCATCTTGAGTTGGGAGAAATCCTTCTTGTTTCTTACTATTCTCACCTACATGGGTTAGTCCCAAAGCATGAGCAACATATGCAAGAATATCTATGGACATGGAGTGAAACACAGATGGGATGATGTCCAAAGATGCATTAATTACCTTGTTCCTTGCTTACCTTCGAGGGAATGTGTGACTCCTTGAACTAATGCATATGGTTGAGGTTGTTTGCATATAGTTCTTGCGAAAATGAATAAGAGTGAATTTCATTGGCGGAGTCACCCCTCAAGAACTTTCTAGTTATTCCTCTTGGGAATACACATCAACTTGATGGGGATTCTTGGAGTTGTGATAGCACTAGTTGAGGTAGTGCTAGTAGTGTCCTTGGGAACCCACTTGACCTTGACTTGGGGTTCTTCTTCAAATTGGTCAATGTCATCCTGAAGCTTTCCCTTGCCTTTGTGGTCTTGTGGTAGAAGGCCATCTTGTGAGCTTGATCCTTCGGGAGGAGTAGGATCATACTTCTCTTCTTGGGGAACAAACTTAGCAATGGTATGTGGACCTTCTTCACAATCATCTCCGTTGACGTTGAAGTAGCCAACACCTTGCCTCTTCCGATGTCCTCCTTGATTGCGCATAATTACCTCAAATTCTTTACTTCCGGCAAGACTCTTGAAGACACCTCTATCTATAATCCCTTTCAATAGATCATTTTCTTTCTCAAGTGTAACTTGGCTAAGAGAATCATTAGTGGAATCAATAGAGCTACTAGCAACAACATTACTGGATTTAGCTTTAGCATTGTTGTTACTAGATGAAGAAAATTTCTTGCCTTTGTTACTAGTGTTCCTAGGTTTAACTTGTGGAACAAAAGTAGACGAGAGTAACCATTTGGCTAGATAAGAAGAACTCTTATTTCGAAGATCATCATTGATCTCTTTTAGGAACTCATGCTCTTGTTGTTGGAATTATGCCCTAGAGGCAATAATAAATATAGTTATTATTATAATTCCTGTATCAAGATAATCGTTTATTATCCATGCTATAATTGTATTGAATGAAGACTCATTTACATGTGTGGATACATAGACAAAACACCGTCCCTAGCATGCCTCTAGTTGGCTAGCCAGTTGATCGATGATAGTCAGTGTCTTCTGATTATGAACAAGGTGTTGTTGCTTGATAACTGGATCACGTCATTAGGAGAATCACGTGATGGACTAGACCCAAACTAATAGACGTAGCATGTTGATCGTGTCATTTTGTTGCTACTGTTTTCTGCGTGTCAAGTATTTGTTCCTATGACCATGAGATCATATAACTCACTAACACCGGAGGAATGCTTTGTGTGTATCAAACGTCGCAACGTAACTGGGTGACTATAAAGGTGCTCTACAGGTATCTCCGAAGGTGTTAGTTGAGTTAGTATGGATCAAGACTGGGATTTGTCACTCCGTGTGACGGAGAGGTATCTCGGGGCCCACTCGGTAATACAACATCACACACAAGCCTTGCAAGCAATGTAACTTAGTGTAAGTTGCGGGATCTTGTATTATGGAACGAGTAAAGAGACTTGCCGGTAAACAAGATTGAAATAGGTATGCGGATACTGACGATCGAATCTCGGGCAAGTAACATACCGAAGGACAAAGGGAATGACATACGGGATTATATGAATCCTTGACAGTGAGGTTCAAACGATAAGATCTTCGTAGAATATGTGGGATCCAATATGGGCATCCAGGTCCCGCTATTGGATATTGACCGAGGAGTCTCTCGGGTCATGTCTACATAGTTCTCGAACCCGCAGGGTCTGCACACTTAAGGTTCGACGTTGTTTTATGCGTATTTGAGTTATATGGTTGGTTACCGAATGTTGTTCGGAGTCCCGGATGAGATCACGGATGTCACGAGGGTTTCCGGAATGGTTCGGAAACGAAGATTGATATATAGGATGACCTCATTTGATTACCGGAAGGTTTTCGGAGTTACCGGGAATGTACCGGGAATGACGAATGGGTTCCGGGAGTTCACCGGGGGGGGCAACCCACCCCGGGGAAGCCCATAGGCCTTGAGGGTGGCACACCAGCCCTTAGTGGGCTGGTGGGACAGCCCAAAAGGCTCTATGCGCCAAGGAGAAGAAAATCAAGAGAGAAAGAAAAAAAAGGAGGAGGTGGGAAGGAAGGCGGACTCCCTCCCACCAAACCTAGTCCAACTCGGTTTGGGGGGGGAGAGTCCTCCCCCTTGGACTCGGCCGACCCCCTTGGGGCTCCTTGAGCCCCAAGGCAAGGTCCCCTCCCTCCCACCTATATATACGGAGGTTTTAGGGCTGATTTGAGACGACTTTTCCACGGCTGCCCGACCACATACCTCCACGGTTTTTCCTCTAGATCGCGTTTCTGCGGAGCTCGGGCGGAGCCCTGCTGAGACAAGGTCATCACCAACCTCCAGAGCGTCGTCACGCTGCCGGAGAACTCTTCTACCTCTCCGTCTCTCTTGCTGGATCAAGAAGGCCGAGATCATCGTCGAGCTGTACGTGTGTTGAACGCGGAGGTGCCGTCCGTTCGGTACTAGATCGTGGGACTGATCGCGGGATTGTTCGCGGGGCGGATCGAGGGACGTGAGGACGTTCCACTACATCAACCGCGTTCTCTAACGCTTCTGCTGTATGGTCTACGAGGGTACGTAGATCACTCATCCCCTCTCGTAGATGGACATCACCATGATAGGTCTTCGTGCGCGTAGGAAAAATTTTGTTTCCCATGCGACGTTCCCCAACACTTGCTCCAAATTGAGCTTCTCAAAATGTAGCTTCTCATGGGTTCTTGCAAGCTCTTTATGATCTTCTAGAGTAGTCTCATGAGCTAACTTAAGAGTGTTTATTCTTGAGTTAGTCATTCAGTCTCTTTCTTATCATCATCATTCGATTTCTATTGACTAGCATGATAATTAGCAAGTTCATTTTCATTGCAATCACTAATTTTATCAAAGAGCAAGTCATCTTCTCCTAACAAGTCATCCTCGTCACTGTTGAAATCAAGATACTCGGGGTGTGATACCTTGGGGCCTTTAGCCACGAAGTAGTTTTCGACTCCCTCATTTGGTGAATTAAATAAGTCATAGGAGTTGGACGAAACAAGTGCAATGCCGGCAACACCTTCATCTTGACTATAGTCGACGTTGGAGTGATAGCTTCTCTCGGAGTGGTGATTACACTCGAAGCCAGATACCCATTCACAACCATGAGCTTGATGTATTCTTCTTGAGCTACTCTTGGTGTATTTGTCCTTCTTCTCCTATTCCTTGCCTCTCCGTGAGTGTCTTCGTTGATAGCGATCTTCTCTACTCCTTCTCTCTCTCCGACGCGACTCGTTTCTTGAGCTTCATCTTTGAGGTGACTCTTTTCTTCGTTTGTAGGGAGTCGGGCACTTATTGGAGTAGTGTCCCGGCTTCCCACAATTGTAGCAGCTTCGGTCACGACTGGACGAATGCTTCTCAACATGTCTTGAGCTTGATCTTCTCTCTTTGCCTCTACTCTTGTAGAACTTGTTGAACTTTCTGACCATGAGGCTTATCTCTTCATTAGTGACAAGATTGTCCTTTGAAGTAGCCGGAGCATCACATGAAGCTTTGTAAGCACCGCTTGACTTGTTGTGCGGCTCATCTTTGTCCTTGAGTGACATATCATGAGCAACAATCCTACCAATGACTTTAGTTGGCTTGAGATCTTTGTAGTTTGACATTATTTGGATCAATGTGCATATTGTGTCATACTTGCCATCGAGAGCTCTATGTATCTTCTTAATGATGAATTTGTCGGTCATCTCTTTGCTTCCTAAGCCGGCAATCTCATTGGTGATGAGAGCTAGCCTAGACTACATTTCAGCGATACCTTCGCCATCCTTCATCTTGAACTTGTCAGGGTGACTTTGAAGCACATCCAACTTAGATTCTCTGACAGAATAAGTACCTTCGTGCATATCGATCAAAGTATCTCAAACTTTTTTTGTATTCTCAAGACGATTGCTTTTGCTGAACTCTTCGAGGCATAGACAGTTGAAGATGATGTCGCAGGCTTGCGCATTGAGTTGCAACATCTTCATATCATCAGGTGTCGCATCACGATCATGTTCATGTCCTACTCCAAAGAAGTTACCTTGCATACCAACACGAATAATAGCCCAAACATGAGGATTTAAACCAAGAATATGCATTTTCATCTTATGCTTCCAACTAGCAAAATTAGTGCCATCAAAATATGGACCTCTACAGTGATTGTTTCCCTCACTAGACGCCATACTCTCCTAAGTTGTTAAACCAATAAAATGGAAACGAATGCTCTGATACCACTTGTAGGATTGAAAGTATGTCTAGAGGGGGGTGATTAGACTACTTGGCAAGCTAATTTTTTTGCCTTTTCCCAATTTTAGTTGAGAGGCGGCTATGGAAGTTACAGCAAGTCAAGGACACCCTACACATGCGGTTCTAAGAGTATAGCAGCGGAATGTAAACATGCAAGTTTAAAGTAGAGGAGTAAGGTAGGGAGATCAAAAGCATGAGGTTGACACGGCAATTTTTGGCATGGTTCTGATAGGTGGCGCCATCGTACGTCCATGTTAGTGGATACTTCAACCCACGGAGGGTAACGGTTGCGAGAGTCCACGGAGGGCTCCACCCATGGTGGGTCCACAAAGAAGTGTCCTTGTCTATTCCACCACAGCTTCCGTCCACGGAGGACTAGCCTTACTCACGGTAGATCTTCACGAAGTAGGCGATCTCCTTGCCCTTACAAACATCTTGGTTCAACTCCACAAGACGAAGTAGGAGGCTCCCAAGCGACACCTAACCAATCTAGGAGGCACCACCCTCCAAAAGGTGATAGACGTGGTAGATCAATGAACTCCTTGCTCTTGTGCTTCTAAAGATAGTCTTTTCAACACAAAATCACTCTCTCACGGAATATGCATGGGTAGGAGAGATTGATTTGGTGGAAAACTGTTTGGGAAGGCTAGAGATCAAGTTTCAAATGATTGGATTGGAATATCTTGGTCTCAACACGTGGGTATGTGATTCTCTCTCAGAAAATGAATCTCGCAATGAAGTGTGTGTTCTGAGTGTTTCTCTCACGAATGAGAGATGGGTGAAGGGGTATATAGGCAGCACACAAAATCCAAGCGTTACACACAAAGTGGCAAACTCGATGACACCGAAGTTAGAAACTCGATGGTACCGAATAGCACAAAGGTAGCAACATTTGAATCTCGATGAAACCGATATATGAAACTCGGTGGCACCGAAAAGGTAGCTAACGGTTAGATGGCCAAACTCGATGGCACCGATACTCAAACTCAGAAATCCTGATTTTGTGTACCGAGCACCCGAAAGTTGGTTACCCAAACTCGGTAGCACCGATATTTATTCGGTTGCACCGATTTGGTGGGAATGGCTAGGGTTTCTGTGTGAGGTCAAACTCGGTGGGACCGAAATGTGAAAGTTGGTGACACCGAATTTGTGTATATGGAATTTGACAGAGTGGATATGTGGGAAAATGACTTGGTATTTTGGTGGCTAACTTTGAGCATTTTCAGCAATCAATTCATTTTACTACCTCACCCCCTTTTAATAGTATAGGCTTTCCTGTGAACTCAAAAGTGATTTCTCACAAATATAAAATGAAGAGTCTTTCAACTTGAAGCTTGAGCCAATCCTATTTCTTTCTTGCATCAAGGGGCATCTCCACATAAGCCTTTAGCCATAGCATCTATTGAACTTTTCTGAAATATACTTGGAAAACATATTAGTCCAATGATGCATATGTTGTGATCAATTATCAAAACCATCCAAGGAAGCAATTGTGTTTTCAAGCAAATGTGATTATATGGACATGGAGGGAATATCAGACGCATATATGGAAGCAGTGAACTGTAGAAAGTTTCAGAATATTATGGAACATATTTTTCTATATGGAAACGAAATTTTTATTCAATTTTCTATTATTATCCGTCTCCAAGTGTTACTCGATGTCCTTTTCTTGATTTTCACGTGTAATTAACTTGAACAACAAAAATATTCCCCCGTCACGGTTTAGAAGGCCTGCTTGCAAATTATCTGGAACCTAGGTGGTTACTGATTGATTGTAAGATGGGTTAAAAATAGCATTCGCACTACATATGCATATAAAAATAGTACAACGGCTAATTAGTTGTTAGAAGTAAATGCAATGCATCCTTAACCTTGTCTATTACGGAAATGCACTTAAATTTAAATGTGCCTTCTAAACCTTAACAAAGGCAGTAGTACATGAAAACAAAGGTGGACCCACGTTCAAATTCTGACCAACCGTGATTTCTGAGAGCAGTTAATTCTATGAAGCAGATTACAAGGAAACAACCAAGCAAAGTACACATGCTTCTACTAATCTAACCTAACGGTTAAAGCAATCTCATCCTACAGCGTTGGGCTGGTCTGATGCGAGGCTAGGGAAGTGTGATCCCTAGTGGTGCCCAACACTAATCGCACGGCAATCGGAGGGCGCGCATGCGACCGGCCATGAGCTGCGGCCGGTCGGCCGTTGTACAACACTTTTCATATATATTTAGGAAAACACTGACACCGTTATACAATCTTCTTACTAGTGGCAGATCCAATAGCTTTTTCCTAGTCCTACCGCAAAACCACAAGCCAAAGTGCACAGATTGTCATTTTTCCGTCTGGAACATCGTGGGGTTTGGCCAACGATCTACGGGCAAGGCCGGGCAGCTAGAAAGTCCCGTCGAATCCGGGCATGTCATCTTGCAGGTTCCATCCGCTCCAGTACTGCGCCCCTGTGCCGCAGTTGGCATCTGCCGCCGGAGCCGTCCCTCCGACCTCGCCAACATCGCTGCCCCCCTGCGGTGCTGCTGCGGCACCGGTCATTTGCTGCCACGCGCTCAGGTCGATGCCGTAGCCGCCGCCCCCGCCGCTGGCCGTAAAGCTTGCCGACTGGGACAGCATCTGCCTCAGGATGTCGGCCGGGATGAACGCGTCGACGGCGCCGGCCAGCGCGCCTGCACCGCTGCCCTGGATAGCCGTCGTCGCCGCAGTAGACACCTCCGCGGTGACGGTGGAGGGGGCCTTGGCGCCGCCCTTAGCCCCACCCCCACCGTTGCGCCTGTTCTTGCGGCCGCCACCGACGGGCACGTCGCGGAGCGTGCCGCCCTCGGTCCAGTGCCGGCGGCACGCCCGGCAGAAGTACCGCGGCTGCTTGCGGCTGTAGTTGTTGTAGTAGCAGAACTTGGTGTTGGCCGACCTGCAGCGCGGGCACTGCCGCGGCGGCGGGCGCGGCAGCGGCGGGTGTCCCGCGTGCCTGCCCCCCTGCCTCACCTCCACGGCCTCGACGCCGCCAGCCGCGCTGACGCCGACGCCACCGTACAGCCCGGCCTGCTGCACCAGAGCGCCGCACGAGAAGCCCTGCGCCACGACGGAGGAAGGCGGCGGCTGCCTAGGGATCAGGTAAGAGAGGGGCGACGAAGCGGAAGAGGAAGAAGAGCCGGGCAGAAAGGGCGACGCCATGGCTGGCCGGTCCGCGCGGCGAGGGCCAGGGCAGCAGCCTGCTAGTGCTGGCGCTGGCGGCGGCGAGGCGGGCGCGCTTGCTGCTGCGCGGGGAGGAAGACGACGACGACCAGGTGGAAGAAGAGGAGTTCCACGGTGAGGCTCTGTGCATGTCGCTCGGACCGGCTGGTCTGGCGCCGCAGCTGCCCTCCCCTGCCTCGTTGCGATCTCCTTCTCCTTGCTTGCGCAACAAACAACTGTGACTGTGGGAGGTGGTGCTGGCTCTCGCCGGGAAGCTAAGGTGAATCGGAGGCGTCTCGGCGGTCGTGTCTGCGCTGGTTATATAGGGAGCGGGAGCGCGCGCGCGCGCGCTTCGATTAGGCGAGGGAGGGAGGGAGGGAGAGGCGGCTTGTTTGCTTAGGGGTTAAGGCCATAGTGGAGGGAGGGGACGGAGATCTGCGCGCGCAACGGGAAAGCTTCGCACCAAGCAAACATACTACGTGGAACGACAATGTGCCACGGACAGGTGACGATGGGCGGGGGCCCTAATCGCGCGCGCTTTTGCCGAGTACAGTCAAGGCCAGTTGTCCTTGTTCGTGGCAAAGAGGTATTATTGTTTTATTTTAAACAAAGTAGAGAGCCCTCATATACACGCACATACACTCACCTCACACGCATATTTTATCATTATGAATACCTTTAAAAGACGGGGTTGATATCATCTTGAGATTTATAGTAAATTGCTGAAAACCACTACATTTGTGACAAGGGTACTTTAAAACCATCATTTTTACGAAAAATAGCGAAAAACAGCCACTTCTGTGATAAGTGAGTAACAAAAAACAGTAATTCAAAATTGAGCCACGCCTAACAGCAAATCTGATGGGTTAGCCCCACATGTCACGGTGATGTGGCAAAGACTAGTCCTAGTCAAAGTTTGACCTGTTGACGTGGACTCGGATCCCGCTTGTTTGTCTCACACCACCTTCTTCCTCAAATTTCTCTCCCCCTCCCCTTCTTAGTTCTCACCAGCGCAACCGGCAGCTGGAGGCCGAGCTGAAAGAGGGGTGCACGTTGGCAAGCCCCGCCCCGAGCGTGCCTCGGTCCGCGCCTCACGCTCGCCTCGTCGGCAAGTGCCATCATGCGCCTGCCTCGCCTCGCGCCTTGCCGCGCTGCCGCCTGGTGCTCCCCTCGCAGGCAAGCCCTACCCGTCCGCACTTGCAGCGATGTCGTACCATGCCCATGCCTACAGCGCCCCCGACCACGTCGTGCCCCCGGTAAGCTCGCGCCTGCAAATCCATGGTCCTGTGCCCCATGCCCACCGGCATGCCAGTGCTTGTCACACTGCCGACCACCGCCCGCGCTTGCAGCGCCGTTGTATCGTGCCCGCGTTGCGCCGTTGCCGCCCTGTCGATTCGCAATTGACTATGACAGCGTCCGTCGTTGCTAGTTGTCGTGGAGCGGCCCGAAGCTCCGCTATCCTGCAGCAGCAACGAGCTCAAGCCATCGGCGGATATGAAGAGAGAGGGGAATAGAGATGTGAGGAGGAAGAAGGAGATGTGGGGTGGACAGGTGGGTCATTTGCCACCAAAGCATATTATCCACGTAGGCATGCCACGTCAGCCTGACATGCGGGGCCAACCCGTCATATTTTCTGTTAGGCGCGGCTCAGTTTTGAATTAGTGCTTTTTGTTACTTACTTGCCATAGAAGTGGTGGTCTTTCGTTATTTTCGAAAAAGTGGTCGTTTTGGAGTATCCTTGCCATAAATGTGGTGGTTTCGGTAATTTACTCTAAGATTTACGAAGTCACATAGGCGCCTCATAGTCGATGGCTCCTCACACCGAATGCGCATCACCGAAAATTCTAAAATAAATTCTAAAATAAATATGAGCACCACGACTTGAACCCTCGCGGGTTGGAAATATGACAGTCCGTCGACTTGAACCCTCCCGGGTTGGAAATATGACAGTCCATCTAACCATCCAACATAGGTTGGTTCGCCACGACTCGTGTTTAAGTACTCGTTTTTAAGGAAAAACTAACCATCGCCCGGCGGATCGCACTAGCCGCATCCGTCACTTCCTCGGGTTGATACGCGTTGAAGTGACGTCCCGCATAGCGGTTCTGCAATTGGGACTATGTTTCTGAAATATGTACGGTGATGCAATAGTCTACGACAGGTCTATGTTTTGCAATAAAACCTTTATTACGGGATTTTTTTTTGCATTAGATCTTATGTGACAGCCCGATGCCGACGTTTCAGAAGATTCCCCCTTCTATTCTGTTTCCGTCGTGTGATTAGATTTATTCGTTGCATCGTCATGTAGTTTGCATCATCGCATCATGCATGACATCATGTCAACTGTGTTTTGTCGGTGTTGCTTGTTGCCGTGTTGTTGGGTGTTAGTGCCTTGTGAGTGGCGTTGTTTATTGGAGCGTTGAGAGAGGGTGCGCGAGAGCCACCGCTAAACCCTGTTGCACCGCGAACCTCTCCCCTCCTCTCCTCTTGTATTTGTTTTTACGGTTTGCTAAAGTTTCTATTTTAACCCCTACTTAAAAAAAGGTTTGTCTTCTTTTAAAGAAAATCATTTTATTAAATGTGGGGCAACCCTTGGGTTTTTCTCTTATTTCTTGTTTTGTTTCATTTCAAACCAGGGTTGCATTTTTATTTCTAAAAGGTGTTTGATTTTATTCTTTTGTTAAAAAGGGTTTTGTTTTATTCTTTAAAAAGGGGGTTTTATTTTATTCGTTTAAAAAAATGCCCAAGCTATTTTATAGTTGGGGTATATTTTTTTCAAAAGGAGTCAACAACATTTATTTTTTATTTTTTTGTTTAAAGCCTATTTCTTTTGTTTTGTTTGAGTTGCTGTTTTTTAAAGGGAGAAAAAAAAACCAAATAGCAAAGAGGGAGCCGGCCAAGGCCCACCTGGCCCAACCCTAGCGGCAACCCCCCTCGCCCCGGTCCTCCTCGTCTTCCCCCTCTCGCGCCGTCCTCGTCCTCCCCAGCGTTTCCTCCCAAGCCCGATCCCCTCCAGCCCCAGGTTCCTCTGCCCCGATCCCGTTCCCTCCTGCTCGCCCTCACCCCCGACCTCCTCTGCCTCGCCGGCCTCAAGCTGCTGCTGCAGCCCCGCCGCCAGCAGTGCCCCGCCGCCGTGCCACGCCGCGCCGCCCTCCTACAGCAGGCGTGGTCGCCGTCAGCCCCGCGCACGAGGGGGAGTTCGCCGGGCAGTAGCTCCCCTGCCGCGCCGCCTCATTCCGTTCGTCGCTCTGCCCGTGCTGTCCTCGCCTCCAGGACCCCGCTGACCTCGTCTGTTCCCGCCGCCGGAACCCATGGCCTCGCCCTCGCGAGCTCGCCGGTCGCCGATTCCCCGCGTCGCCGGCCGGCCCGAGGTCTTCGTCCGTCCCCGCCTCCGGTTGCCGAGCCCCGCCGTGCTCGCCCCATGCCGAGGTTGTTGTCGCCGTTTTTCTGTAGATGTTGCTCTTTGTGGCTGCTTAGCCGATGCTGGCTGTAGATTATTGTTGCGCCCTATTGCTGTTGTTGTGCGTAGGTTGCTGTCGTTTGCTTGCTATTGCTGTCGAGTGTTGTAGCCTGCTGCCGCTGTTGCTCCGTGTTGCCGCATGCCGCTGCTGCTGCCTGTTGCTAGGCGTTGCCTGCTTGCCTGCGTTAGCTGTTGCTGCTCTTGCTATTGCCTGCCTACCGTGTTGCTAGCTGCTAGTTCTGCTGCTGTCGACTGCTGCTAGCTGCTGCTAGGTGGCTTAGTGCTTGTTGTTTGCCAGCTGCTGCTAGCTGAGCCACTTGTTGTTGCTATAGTTAGTTGTTGTGCTGCAGTTTGATGCTTGCTATGCCGCCGCTAGTTGGTGTTGTTGTCCCATGCTGTTGCCGAGCTTGCTGTGCTGTGGCCGAAGTTAGTTGTTGTAGTTGTTGTCGGCCGCTGCCCGCTAGATGCTGTTGTGTCGCCTGCCGTCGTCGAGTAGACCATTCCCTCCTTCATGGAGCCGACAATTCGATGAGCACCACGTCGTCCTCGACGACCCCGGAAACGAGTTCGACTTCCTCGACGTTGCCGGCGACCCGTTTCGACTACCGACGCCGAAGACCGTGTACCACGATGACTTCCACTACGACCTCGACTTCCACGACGTCCACGACGACCGTTGATCTCCTTCACCGGTCCGAACCCCTCCGATTCGCACGCTTCGAAGGTATACCGATGAGACGTGTCGTGTACCGAACGTATGTGTTGTATGAGTGGTATGTATGTATGCACGTATGTTGCCCGTGCACGTTGTCCCTCTTATGTTGTTGCCCAACACATGAGAACCCAAGATACGGGATCACCCCATCTTAATTTAACGTTCCCGCATGCGCTCCCTATTTGTGGCATCGATATCTCGACGAGTTGTCGGGATAGGAATGTTGCCGTGGCATCGTTTCCGTTTTGCCGCCATGGTTCGTTTTCGCTCGCCGTGGCGACACCCTACTTCTTTCCCTTCCTGCCCGTGGTTGAAATTGCATGCATAACGCAGTCATGGCATATAATCTGGTGTTGCATGTTCTTGTGCCATAGCTCCGATCCATACTCCGCGTGTTAACCGACTAGGATGACACGTAGAACCGTCGCTTTACCCCTTGCCATGTTAACAACATTTAATACTGCGTGTTAAATAATCGGGAGTGAATTAAATAAATAAACGTGGAGTTTCATCGATATGCAACCCGTTGCATATCGAGCTTCATTTAATGTGTAGTGTCTGCGTGAGGTGAATTGCCATGCCATCCCTTGCATCATTGAACTGATCATGCATCATAGTAGGTTATGCATCATGTTGTGCATCGTGTGGTGAATATATGTGTTGATGTTTGTTTCCGGTTTGCTCCGTCTCGATAGATTTCCGCAAGCGTGTCGGAATGTGAGGACCCGTTCGACTACGTTGGTTCGCCGACTTCGCGGAGTTGTTCTTCTTCCAAGCGGGATCTCAGGCAAGATGATCATTTTCCGAGATACCATTACTATCATTGCCATGCTAGTTTTACCGTTGCTGCCGTTTATGTCTCGTTGCCTACCACATGTTAAATATCAGCCTCTCAACAATGCCATGATTACCTTCAACCTGTTCGACCTAGCAAACCACTGATTGGCTATGTTACCGCTTGCTTAACCCTGTGTTAGCGTTGCTAGTTGCAGGTGCAGTTGCTTCCATGTGATAACATGGGTTCCTTGTTATATCACCATATTAAATGCTATTTGATTTAATGCACCTATACACTTGGTAAAAGGTGGAAGGCTCGGCCTTTCTAGCCTGGTGTTTTGTTCCACCTTTGCCCCCTTAGTTTCGGCTACCGGTGTTATGTTCCATAAACGAGCGCTCCTAACACGATCGGGGTTGTTATGGGGACCCCCTTGATAATTTGTTTTAGATTAAAGCTGGTCTGGCAAGGCCCAACTTTGGTACTACATTTGCCTAATAACCTAATAATAATGCATGGGGACCCGCCGGCACCCGCGGACTAATTTAATCAACCCCCGGGCCAGTGCTCCTCATGAGTGTTGGTCCACCCACCTAGCAGTCGGCGGTGCCACCACGGGGCAACTCGAGGTTTGGTTCCCGTCCACTTTGTATAGACGGTGTGTCCTGAGAACGAGATACGCGGCTCTTATCGGGTTCGTCGACACACCGGGTGGCCTTGCTGGATTATTTTTACCTTTGACGAGATATCTTGTGCATCGGGATTCCGGTGATGCTTTGGGTAATCTCAGAGTTGAGGTTTTCCACTAGGGAATCCGACGAGATCGCGAGCTTCGTGATTGAGGATTTCTATGCGACTTGTGGTAATTTGTGATG
This sequence comes from Hordeum vulgare subsp. vulgare, assembly GCF_904849725.1. Classification (NCBI taxonomy): domain Eukaryota; kingdom Viridiplantae; phylum Streptophyta; class Magnoliopsida; order Poales; family Poaceae; genus Hordeum; species Hordeum vulgare. The sequence continues at coordinate 307,990,186 of NC_058518.1, forward strand.
GACTAGTTGGAGCACCCCTGCAGGGTTAAATATTTTCGGAAAGCCGTGCCCGCGGTTATGTGGCAACGTGGAAACTTTGTTTAACACTGGTTCTAGATAACTTGAAGTTAACTTAATTAAAATATGCCAACTGTGTGCGTAACCGTGACTGTCTCTTTCGTGAGTTCCTTCTCCGATCGAGGACACGGTGGGGTTATGTCTGACGTAGGTAGGTGTTCAGGATCATTCATTCGATCATCTGTAGTTCACGTCCGCTATGCGTAGATCTTCCCCCTCTTACTTCTTGTACTCGTAAGTTTAGCCACCAAACATATGCTTAGCCGCTGCTGCAACCTCACCACTTAACCAGGCCTCACCCATTAAGCTTTGCTAGTCTTGATACCTTGGGAAATGAGATTGCTGAGTCCCCTGTGGCTCACAGATTACTACAACACCATTTGCAGGTACATATAAAGGTTACTTGACGCGAGCGCGTTGATTGTTCATTTGGAGTTGCTTCTTCTTCTTCTTCATCATCGATCTAGGATGGGTTCTAGGCCGGCAACCTGGGATAGCAAGGATGGACGTCGTTCTTATTTTTCTCATTTGTTTTCGTCCATAGTCGTACCCTGCTCTTACTCTTGATGATTATGTAATGTACTTATGTGACTCTGATGTAGCTTGTGGCGAGTGTAAGCCAATTCTATATATCTCTTATTTTCAGTACATGTACGTGTAACGATATCCATTCTTGCAACACGACGAGATGCGCTTCTGTCCCTGACGAGGCCCTCGTGCCAAATTGAGGATAGGGTCGCATCTTGGGCATGACAAGTTGGTATCAGAGCAGTACCGACCTAGGAGCCCCCTTGATTGATCGAACTTGGCCGAGTCGAGGTTAGTGAAAAACTGCTTTGAGTCTAGTTATATATCGGAGAGTAGGATTCTTTTTTGTTCTCTTCTATGCTCTGGTGAGGAATCTTGACGTAATAATTTAATTCTACTCCTCTTCTCACTCAGAAAAATTTAGGATCACGCGGATATTTTTGGAATCTATATGATGCCGATGTGACGGAGTTCTGTCTATGTGCCTCATATCTGCTCTAAGTCTCAGGGGAGTTGAGCTCCAGGGGATTCTTGAGCACATCGTTATCATTCAGATTTCTTAGTATCTCAGAACGAAGGATGTTCGTAATTGCTTCAATACTAGTAGTGGCGAGATAACCCCGATGTCCCCAGTACTGGTGCAGATTGTTCGGGAGTACTATCATACTTTGTATCATTGTGATCACGAGGGTCTGTTGTAGATGAAGGTCCGAGATTCTGGTTGTGTGTTGACGGATGTGATACAGGTGACGGGTTAGTATAGGAGTTGTGTGATATTACTCCTTGTATCCGTGTACCAGATTGCATGACCGGATATTTCGGGAATTCATAGGTGGGAATTCAAGTAGTTGCTTATAGGACAATCTTCCAACAAATACATGATGTTAGGTTGGGGTTCGACATCTAGTGGATTCCTGTCCACGAAAATATCGGACGAAATCTTTCTCATGAGTTTGTTCTGGCTTGTTTCATAAGCCTCACCCTTTGTGTTGTTGGAATGTGGTAATTCATGTTGCTTCGGTGTCAAGTGGTGATTTCAGATCTTTCCAAGAGGTGTTCTCATAGTTTTTATGTGAGAATGCAAATTCTTTTGTTCGTTCAATTGTCATGTCAATTCTTGTCAATCGGAGTCGTCATGTTAATTCTTTTCAACCGGTGTGTTTCTCTCCAAGTGGATTCCATCCTCTCCAAAAAATTTTGCAAGATCATTCTCTCATTTTATTCCGGAGTTCATCTCATCTGTCCCAAATTCTCTTTGTTTTTCCCCGCCCTCCCGCCCTTTTCTTCAGTGATTCAATTTTCATCCAAGAGTTTTCTTTTCTTTGTGCTCCCGCTGTCTCTTCTTTTCTCTCTTAGCCGGTGATTCATGGTGAAGATTCTCAGGAGCTTCGTGTTCATCTTTCTTTAGTCTTGTTATCTTTTCCCGGTGAATTCAATTTAATTATCTGTGTTCATTATATCCTATTCACCCTTGTATTTTTTTCCCATGTTGGAAATTCTTATCAGTCTTCTTGTTATGCATTCCTCTCTATTCTATCCGGAGTGTTAAAGATATTTCAGTGGTTTCTCGTTTTCAATTCTTTTAATTATTTCGAGGTGCTAACCTCATCTAGTTCTCTTCATACCCGTGCAATATCTCTCTTCTAAGCAATCTTTTCTAACGGTGGTTTCTTTGAGTGGGCCCTTAACCCACAGGTTCTTTCCCATGATCTTACCTGGCTCTTTTATTCTTTTCCGGAGATCTCTCATTCTTTTCAACTATGACGTAAGCATGATTTTCATCAGTCATATTCCTTTTTCAATATCTATTTGAATTATTCTCATATTTGGCTGAACCTTTCATTCTTCATTATTCCGGAGTGTCTCATTATCCTTGGTGCTGTTTCTCGTCATCATTCTCAGCTTGCAAATTCGAAGGAGTGTTTCTCTCAATCTTGGTCCATTCTATTGTAGATTCATCATTTCAGCTTTGTACCATCATCTTAATTGTTGTCAGTCATGGGTAATCCCTTTCGTGCCATCTGATGCTTCTCTGAGTTGTTTTTATTTCTCGTTCCTCCGAAGGCCATCATTTCTGAAGATTCTTCGTTCTCAGCTTGCAGCTTTCATCTTCAATTCTTCTCCATTGTTGTCTCTTCGTTTGTATCTCGTTTATCCGGTGCCTTGTTCTAGTTTTTCTCAGGTGGCTCATGAGCTCTTCATTCTCATGTTTCTCCATTAATTCGTGGTGTTCCATTGAATTATGAATTCTTACCGGTGTTTCTTGCAACAATTCTTCTAGTTTGTGCTCATATTTCTCCTCAATCTTTTCAGAAGAATAAGTTGTATGCTAGATCTGTTGTTTGTCATCAATTAAATTGATGAAGGATAAGCATAACATAATTCTTATTCTTGTTTCATCAAATGATTTCAATTCTCCGTCCGGAGTGGCTCTCGATATCAATTCCTTTTCTCTAGTGTTCTTATCTTTCTTTTCCGGAGTTCTAAGCTTTTATCAAGTATCTCTTGTGAAGTTTCATCTAAATCTTGGCAGGTCATAATCATATTCTTTTCTACCTTCATATCTTTGCATTGTTCATTTGTATACGGAGGTCCTTCTTGGTGGTTCGTCAAGATTTCATTCATTCTGAAGTGTTCTTCAAGATTCTTGTTGGAGAACCTCAAATATCCGTTCTCTTGCATTCCCAAGTGCATTTGTTCTTCCTTTATCCTTTGAGGTGGTATTATAGCATTCTTGTTAGTGTAGGAGTTTCGAAGAGATTTCCTTTCAAGTATGAGATAATTAAACCCACCAATTCTATGATCATGAGATATTTTTTTCAACTCATGATTTCTTCGTCGAGCTATCTTGGTTTGGACTTCACCTAAAGCTTTCCTATGGATTGTTGCTATCATGGTGCTTGTCATTAATCCAAGTTCTCAATGTATCCTCTTGGTGTAAGAAACTGTTCATATCTTGTTTCTCCCAATCAATCCTTGTTTCTGTAAGTGGATGGTTGTCACTTCATTAGTTTGAAAAGGTTTCCATAAGCCCACTACTATCTTGTTCCTCGATGTTGATTTTCCAACTACTACGTCAATTCTCTATCCGGAGGCTCTTCAATTCTATTGTGATGATAGTTTTCATTCTGTTGCTTCATTCTCTTCTTCCATATGAGTTAGTTCCTATTCTCTTGTTCCGGAGGCTTTGTGATGTTGCTCTTTGGGTCAATCTTGTTGTTCTATCAAGATCATGGTGTTCCCTTGCTCTACTTAGTTGTTTGTGGTGCATATTGTGTAATTCTCTCTTATCGAATTTTTGGTCCCATTTTCCTACCGAAGTGCTGCCGAAATTTTCCGTGAATTCTTGCTTCTTTCTCATTTCATTCCTCGTCGCTTTGCAACCTTCAAGGATCATTGTTTTCACTCATTGGTCAAAGAAGCGACTAAGTTTTTACCTCTTGTTCTTTCTCATCCTCTCCCCCTTTCATTCTTGGATCTCGGGGCGAGATCCTCTTGTAGTGTAGGAGAGTTGTGACAGCCCGGTGCCGACGTTCCAGAAGATTCCCCTTTTCTTTCTGTTTTCGTCGTGTGGGTATTTTCATTTGTCGCATCATCATCACATCATGCGCATCATCAGCATTGCATCGGCATTCCATTGCCGCCCGTTTTCAAAACTTGCATCTGTTGTTAGTTGTCGGTTCTCGTCGTTGTCCGTTCTGAGCCCGACCGCACTCGCACGCGCCCGCGGCATCATCAAGACCTGGTTTTTATAACGTGTATAAAACTTTCTCCGATTGAGCTGGAACTTGGCGTGCGGTCTTAATATAGCGTAGGTAGGCCGCCAGTCAAATTTCATCGCAATCAGAGTTCGTTTTGTACCCGTACCATTAAATATATAGAGGCAATATAGTCGGTCTAATCGCAAGCGTTTTCGGTGTTTTATAACATGATGTCGGGTAGCCCGTTTTCCCTCTCGTCTCCGCCTAGCCCCTCTGCACAGTGCACCGACCCTACGCACAGCCCAGTCCGAAAATCTTCCAAAGCCCGAACCGGTTGGTCGTGGCCGTTGGGTCCGGATCAACCTCGTTTTATCCTAAACCATCTCTCGTTTGTCTACTGGACCCCCTAACCTAATCATCTAGACCACCCGATCTAAATCGGAGGATCCAGATGCCCCTAAAGCCTAATCCACTAGCTATATGTACAACACCCCTACCTACTAGGGACAAACCCTAACTCCTAGGAGCCTTGTCCCAACAGCCGCCGCCACATGCGGTCTCTCACCTCGGGTTTCCTAGATGCAAAAACCGAGTCAACCAGGCAGGCCTCCACCTCTTCCTCGTTCATGTGCAGCCAAGCCCGCAGCGCCTGATGAGCCCCTGTGCGCCTCCCTTCCTTCCCTCTGCAGCAGCCCCGCCGCAGCCAGGTCCTCCTGCTCGAGCGAGGAGGAGGAGGGGATCCTCCCGCGTCGCATCGCCCGCCCAGCGCTCCGCCGATCTGCTTCGTCGCGCCGCCCCAAGGGCCTCGTGGTGGCCAGGTCCCTTCCCTCTCCTTCCTCCCATCTCTCTCTCGTCTCACGTTCTCTCTCCCCGTGTCTTTTTCTTTCTACAGGCTGCAGCAGCACTTGGCAGCCCGGAGCTTGCCGTCGTTCGCCCCCATGCCGTCAGCCCTCGTCGTCGCTGAACCTCAGAACGGAGCCCCATTTCGCCCCTCTCCCTTCTCCTCCTCGAGTTATCCTCTCTCTCCCCTCGTTCACCTCTCTCCCCTCTCTTCCCTGCAGGTGTGCAGCACCATGGAGGCAAGCTCCTCAAGAACGCGTCAGATCCGATGGGAATGGAGCCACCTCGGCCGGATCCGACGACAGCCACCGTTGCCCGAGCCTTCTCTATCATTCCCCGTCGGAATCCGTGCTCCAGACCCCTGCCATGGCCGACGGGATCTATTTCCCTGTAAGCAACTTTCTGAATCGTGTTTCTTTCCCTAGATGCGTATCTGATGCATAGAGGTAATATATACTAGACGCTGGCTTTAGTCACGAGTTCAATGCTGGCTGAGTTGGCTAGCGCAGCTGATCCCACCTCTTAGCACCAGCAGATCGTGGGTACAAGTCCCCGTCGATGCATTTCCATTTTTCACGAATTTTACCCTTTTCATAGGATTAATTTGATCATCAGTAGTCACGTCTACCATGCGTATATCTTGCCCCTCTTATTTCTTGTACTCGTAAGTTTAGCCACCAAATATATGCTTAGCCGCTGCTGCAACCTCACCACTTAACCATACCTCACCCATTAAGCTTTGCTAGTCTTGATACATTTGGAAATGAGATTGCTGAGTCCGCTGTGGCTCACAGATTACTACAACACTAGTTGCAGGTACAGGTAAAGATTACTTGACGCGAGCGCGTTGATTGTTCATTTGGAGTTGCTTCTTCTTCTTCTTCTTCTTCTTCTTCATCGATCTAGGATGGGTTCCAGGCCGGCAGCCTGGGATAGCAAGGATGGACGTCATTCTTCTTTTGTCATTTGTTTTAGTCCGTAGTCGGACCCTGCTCTTACTCTTAATGATTATGTAATGTACTGATGTGACTCTGATGTAGCTTGTGGCGAGTGTAAGCCAATTTTATATATCTCTTCTTTTCAGTACATGTACTTGTAACGATATCCATTCTTGCGACACGACGAGATGCGCTTCTATCCCTGACGAGGCCCTCGTGCCAAATTGAGGATAGGGTCGCATCTTGGGCGTGACATGCTGCTAGCTGAGCCGCTTGCTGTTGCTGTAGTTAGTTGTTGTGCTGCAGTTTGATGCTTGCTATGTCGCCGCTAGTTGGTGTTGATGTCCCATGCTGTTGCCGAGCTTGCTGTGCTGTGGCCGAAGCTAGTTGTTGTAGTTGTTGTCGGCCGCTGCCCGCTAGATGTTGTTGTGTCGCCTCTCGTCGCCGCGTAGACCATTCCCTCCTTCGTGGAGCTGACAATTCGACGAGCACCACGTCGTCCTCGACGACCCCGGAAACGAGTTCGACTTCCTCGATGTTGTCGGAGACCCGTGTTCGACTACCGACGCCGAAGACCGTGTACCACGATGACTTCCACTATGACCTCGACTTCTGCGACATCCACGACGACCGTTGATCTCTTTCACCGGTCTGAACCCCTCCGATTCGCACGCTTCAAAGGTATACCGATGAGACATGTCGTGTACCGAACGTATGTGTTGTATGAGTGGTATGTATGTATGCACCGTATGTTGCCCGTGCACGTTGTCCCTCTTATGTTGTTGCCCGACACATGGGAACCCGAGATACGGGATCAACCCATCTTAATTTAACGTTCCCGCACGCGGTCCCTATTCGTGGCATCGATATCTCGACGAGTTGTCGGGATAGGAATGTTGTCGTGGCATCGTTTCCGTTTTGCCGCCATGGTTCTTTTTCGCTCGCCGTGGCGACACCCTACTTCTTTCCCTTCCTGCCCATGGTTGAAATTGCATGCATAACGCAGTCATGGCATATAATCTGGTGTTGCATGTTCTTGTGCCGTAGCTCCGATCCATACTCCGCGTGTTAACCGACTAGGATGACACGTAGAACCGTCGCTTTACCCCTTGCCATGTTAACAAAATTTAATATTGCGTGTTAAATAATCGGGAGTGAATTAAATAATTAAACATGGAGTTTCGTCGATATGCAACCCGTTGCATATCGAGCTTCATTTGATGTGTAGTGTCTGCGTGAGGTGAATTGCCATGCCATCCCTTGCATCATTGAACTGATCATGCATCATAGTAGGTTATGCATCATGTTGTGCATCGTGTGGTGAATATCTGTGTTGATGTTTGTTTCCGGTTTGCTCCGTCTCAATAGAGTTCCGCAAGCGTGTCGGAATGTGAGGACCTGTTCGACTACGTTGGTTCGCCGACTTCGCGGAGTTGTTCTTCTTCCAAGCGGGATCTCACGCAAGATGATCATTTCCCCAGATACCATTACTATCATTGTCATGCTAGTTTTACCGTTGCTGCCGTTTATGTCTCGTTGCCTACCACATGTTAAATATCAGCCTCTCAACAATGCCATGATTACCTTCAACCTGTTCGACCTAGCAAACCACTGATTGGCTATGTTACTGCTTGGGTAACCCTGTGTTAGCGTTGCTAGTTGCAGGTGCAGTTGCTTCCATGTGATAACATGGGTTCCTTGTTATATCACCATATTAAATGCTATTTAATTTAATGCACCTATACACTTGGTAAAAGGTGGAAGGCTCGGCCTTTCTAGCCTGGTGTTTTGTTCCACCTTTGCCCCCTTAGTTTCGGCTACCGGTGTTATGTTCCATAAACGAGCGCTCCTAACACGATCGGGGTTGTTATGGGGACCCCCTTGATAATTCGTTTTAGATTAAAGCTGGTCTGGCAAGGCCCAACTTTGGTACTACATTTGCCTAATAACCTAATAATAATGCATAGGGACCCGCCGGCACCCGCGGACTAATTTAATCAACCCCCGGGCCAATGCTCCTCATGAGTGTTGGTCCACCCACCTAGCAGTCGGCGGTGCCACCACGGGGCAACTCGAGGTTTGGTTCCCGTCCACTTTGCATAGACGATGTGTCCTGAGAACGAGATACGCGGCTCCTATCGGGTTCGTCGACACGCCGGGTGGCCTTGCTGGATTAGTTTTACCTTTGACGAGATATCTTGTGCATCGGGATTCCGGTGATGCTTTGGGTAATCTGAGAGTTGAGGTTTTCCACTAGGGAATCCGACGAGATCGCGAGCTTTGTGATTGAGGATTTCTATGCGGCTTGTGGTAATTTGTGATGGACTAGTTGGAGCACCCCTGCAGGGTTAAATCTTTTCGGAAAGCCGTGCTCGCGGTTATGTGGCAACGTGGAAACTTTGTTTAACACTGGTTCTATATAACTTGAAGTTAACTTAATTAAAATATGCCAACTGTGTGCGTAACCGTGACTGTCTCTTTCGTGAGTTCCTTCTCCAATCGAGGACACGGTGGGGTTATGTCTGACGTAGGTAGGTGTTCAGGATCATTCATTCGATCATCTGTAGTTCACGTCCACTATGCGTAGATCTTCCCCCTCTTACTTCTTGTACTCGTAAGTTTAGCCACCAAACATATGCTTAGCCGCTGCTGCAACCTCACCACTTAACCAGGCCTCACCCATTAAGCTTTGCTAGTCTTGATACCTTTGGAAATGAGATTGCTGAGTCCCCTGTGGCTCACAGATTACTACAACACCAGTTGCAGGTACAGGTAAAGGTTACTTGACGTAAGCGCGTTGATTGTTCATTTGGAGTTGCTTCTTCTTCTTCTTCTTCATCGATCTAGGATGGGTTCCAGGCCGGCAGCCTGGGATAGCAAGGATGGACGTCGTTCTTATTTTTCTCGTTTGTTTTCGTCCGTAGTCGGACCCTGCTCTTACTCTTAATGATTATGTAATGTACTGATGTGATTCTGATGTAGCATGTGGCGAGTGTAAGCCAATTCTTCATATACCTCTTCTTTTCAGTACATGTACTTGTAACGATATCCATTCTTGCGACACGACGAGATGCGCTTCTATCCCTGACGAGGCCTTCGTGCCAAATTGAGGATAGGGTCGCATCTTGGACGTGACATCTTAGTTGTAAAAAAATTAAACTTCAGTTACAAAAAAATAGCAGCAAAACAGTTGCTGCAAAACTATCCTGCAACAAGATCTAGGTTGCACAAATAATTCGACAACAAGCCCTGTGTTGCGGGGGAGTATCATTTTTTATAAGAATAAATGATGTGATGTACTAACAAGCTTAAGGATCTGCTGCTAAAGGCAAAAACTACTTATTAGCTCGTACGTTAACCTAGTTAAGTTTAACAAGTTGAAACTAGTGACTAGTTATCTTCATTAAGAAGTGAGTTGCAGGATTAACGAGCCGAGATACCGAGTTAAGCTCACAAGCTATGGGTTTTTGTAAACCCCTAGTAAAAATAGCCATTTGATTCCCCTCACATGCACATTTGTTTCCTTTTCTTTTTACCTTAACAACAACAAAAATTCAAACAATAGGGATTTGCTGAGAAAAATTCACATGAATCTCTATGTAAAATCAAATGATGTATGAGTTAGATGAGACTTAGTCAATTCTTCTATTTCGTTATCATTGATAGTGGAACTAATCCGGTTCTTTTCTAGGATATTATGAAAAATATATTTAGTAAGTTCTCATTTAGATGGGAGCTAGCCACAACAGTTGAGCCAGGGCAGTAATGAGTCGCATGGTTTCACCCGTCGGGGAAGTGTCGGCCAATGATGATTACCCCGACGGTCCGTCCGTGTTTGACACTTTGAGATTTTCTTTTCATACTGATTTTCGAGATTGGATCCGCACCAGAGGATAAGAATACAAATAGGCTCACTAAGAAGATTTTCAAATTGTCTTACACTCTTACCAGAAAAGATGAGTTATTCATAGGAATACATGAAGAATTACACATATTTCATTTTTCATTGATCAATAACAAAATGGCACTCCCGTGTGGACGATGATACAACCATAAGAGCATCTCTAGCACACACCGTATAAAGCCGCGATCCACAAAATAACCGTCAAAATACGGATCGGCGCGGAAAATGATGCCCGATCAGACCCCGCAAACGCGTTCGACCCATAAAATCTTTGAGGGGCGGGGCAAAATCCCATCCCGACCCGCGAAAACACAGGTTTTCGCTTCGTTCCTACTGTCCCCCGTATCCCACGAAAGCGATTGACGGGAGGGACATTTCAGCCTCTGCCCTTTCCGCACCCCCTTCCGCCGCCGCCCTCCATTGGTTTCGCCTGTCCGTCGCCGGCGATTCCGGCAAAATCTATGGGCGGAATCGCGTCGCGGGGGCGCCCCTGCCCTCTTCCACCGAGCCGCTGCACCGGCTCCCCGGATCCGCCAATGCATCTCGGCCGGAGAGCCACCGCCGGAGATGGAATTGAGCCCGTGCAAAAAGTTTTTGCTCGACGATTCATCCGATTTGGACGACTCGAATATTGAGACGATGCTTCTCACCTTTCGCCGGCACACGTTGGTGATGGTCCTTGCCGTGAAGGAGCAGGAAGACGAGAACCGAAAGAGGCGGCGAGGATCGACCGTCAGCCGTCTTTGCATTCCTCGAAATCGTCATCTCGGGAACGAGATGTTGATGCAAGACTACTTCGCGGACAATCCAACATATCCGCCGCACCACTTCCGGAGAAGGTACCGCATGCGCCGATCCCTCTTTACGACAAGCTTGCGAGGCCAATTATTGGTATTTTACTCAAAGAAAAAATGCCGTGGACTTGAAGGGATTTAGTGCATATCAAAAAATCTCGACCGCTATGCGGGTATTTGTATACGGGACAAGTTTTGTATTGAATTATTTAGTTTGCTACGTGATTTGAATAGTTATTGTACTTTGGATGATTATAGTGTTGTAATATTGACTTTTTTTATATTGCACATTAGTAAATTTGATTTACGGGTTTCGGTTTGCGGGCCGACACGATGGCGTCCGAGTAGACCCCACATAGCCGACGCGTAAAAAACATATTCTACAAATATCTTTTTTTACGGGTCCGTTTTGCATGGTCTGATTCTGTGTGCGTCCGTGTCGGTCCATAAAACAGTTTTTCCGCGAACTGTAAACGAGTTATGCATGACGGCTTTATACGAAGTCTGCTAGAGATGCTCTAAGGGAAGCTACGTGTATTGACAATCGATGTCACTGGCCGACATTGTTGGGAATTAGAGAGGAGGGAGGGCTCACGAGTAAAAATCAGGGGATTGGAGGGAGAGGGGTTTGTAAAATCTCCTTGGGAACCCTCCCTTCCATAAAAATAGGATTTTCGCTGTCAACATAGGGGTTGGTTAACGAATTGCTCATGCTAGTTAAGGCTCGGCCAAGCAAAAAAACTGCTTGATCCATTTGCTTAAAGCTCACGAACATTTATTAACAGACATTACCTTCTTTGGCTTAGCTACGAGGTGATGCGACCTATATGGGATGAGAGTGCGGATGTGATTTTTTACGAAGGGAGTAGATGAGCCTGGGAGGAGGTGCGCTATTGCTACTCTCTATGGATTGGGTTTGGTCGGGTCGATTAAATTGAATAAATGAGTTGAGATGCCAAGACATACTAACATTTAAGATAAGAATTTATAATGTCTTGTATTAACGAGGTAAACGATCTACTCCTGAAATTAGTTAGCTTGTTCGTTAAGCTTGTTCAATTAAACAAGTTGAGACTAGTGATTGGCGGGTTGGGGTAGCAGTGGGCCTCGGGTGAGGTGGTGTTTAGGTCTGGGATGCTGGGATGGTGGCCCTGGTAGTGGTGCCTCGATGCTCATGGGCAGAGCTCGTGGCTAGGTGTTCCCCGGTGTTCATGACCGTGTGGACGGCATGGTCACCAGAGTGTGGCGTCTGGTGATAGTGAGTGTTGACTGGGATGAAAACCTGATCTATTTTCGGATGGACCAGCGGTGTTGTAGCTTGTTCCCTTCTTGAAGACGTCATCGCGACTTTCATTGTCCGTCGTGTTGCTTCAGAAAAACTCTGATCCTCGGGTCGGACGGTGACGACATTCTGGTGTCGTAACCTTTATGTAGGCGCCGCCTTAAAGCACACGAATTCGTTGTATGCGACTTTATCTCTTCGCGGTGACGTGTTCATGGTTAAGAATTCCAGTTGTTCTTGTAATATTATGGATAGTGTTGCTGCGCTCAGCGCCTCTGTTTCCATCCTTGAGTGTGTGCGTGTGTTATGGTGACGTGCGTTTATATTTAAGCTATGATCGATAATTGCTTTATGTATAAAATGGGGTGAAAACCTTTTTCGATGAACTAGTGATTGGCTTTTGTTCATTGAAAAATGAGCTGCAAACTTAACGAGTCGAAATATTGATTGGTTGTTAATTAAGCACACGAGCTAGTTTTAGGTCCAACCTTAGTCCAAATAATTTTTTGATTCCCCTTACATACATATTTGTTTCCTTTCCTTTTTACCTTAACAGCAAAAAAATCTCAAACAATAGAGACTTGCTGGAGCAAAATTCGCATGAATTTCCGTGCAAATCAAATGTTGTATGCGTTAGATGAGACTCGGTTAATTTTTCTGTTTCGTTATCGTTGATGGTGAAACCCACTCCTTTTCTTGGATCATATGGAAAGGAAAACGTAGCTAACTCTTATCTAGACGAGAGCTAGCCACATCAATGTTGAGCTCGGGCAGTAAAGTAAACAAGTGCCTGGTCTCACCCGTCCGGGATGCAGCAAACGACGATTATCCTCCGCGGTCTATCTTTGGGTGTTAGGCATTTTGAGTTTTTCTTTTCATATTGATTTTCGAGATTGCACATACTTCCTCCGTCATAAAATAAATGTCTTAAGGTTAGTATAATTTTGTATTAGACCTAGTATAAAATTGACACATTTATTTTAAAATCGAGGGAGTATTTGATTTTTTATTGATCAATACCACACCACACCATGTTCCCTACAACCGTTGATCGGCGGCTAGATGCCGAGGCAGGAATCAATAAAGCGCGTCGTTTACTTGCGGTAGAAGAAGAGGGGAGGGGTGGGGTAGGGGAGCATGCTATGCAAATGCAACCACCCCCACCACCGCGTGTACAATTTGTTTACTGGGGTGGTGGCGGCCGACGACGACAGGAACCGGCGAGGAAGGTCGGTGCACAAAGTGCGGGCGTGCCTTTTAGATCTTCACTCATGCTTCACCAGTGAGTAGGCCAGGAAAGCGATAGCCCAAGACTTTTGTCCTGGTCCGCCTCCTCGTCTCGTCTTCTTAATTCCTAAGTCTTCATCAACTCAAAAGAAAAATATCTCAAGCCTTCAGCTTATTGATCCTCAGAAAAACAAGTCTTCAGCTTATTATTCAGATTGCATGCGCTGCGCGTGCGGGTCGCATTAACTGAAATTCTTGCCTCCGTGGGGTGGAGCCAATGCAGAGCAGGATCGGTGTTTGCTCGTCGTCAGAAGTTCAGAACCAAGCTTGTAGTAGTGGACTAAGGCAAGTTGGCTGGTGGCCGGCCGGCCGACCTGGTGGGGTTGCCGCGACAGTGATAGAGCTGACACGTTTCGGCAAGCTGATAACTCCATCGCATTAACTTTCTCCTCTTCTCTTCTCAGGTGCTGCAACGACGAGTGCCGCCTTGGAGAAGACCAGTGCTGCAAAAACACTGCCAAGTTAATAAAACGCCCGTGGTTGATTCACATAGGTACGGTGCAGAATATCACCGCTACAGAAAATTGTACTTCCAAATATGAAACCAAAGACTACACTTTACCATGAACTACATTAGACACGGTGAACCAGTTATCACGTACTCCCTCCCTCCTTCCCAAAATAATTGTCTTAAGCTTAATACAACTTTATACTAAATCTAGTATAAAGTTGAGACAATTATTTTGGGACGGAGGAAGTACAAGCATTTGCTTCTGATTCTGAAGAGCAAAGCGCATTGCAACCTAACACAAACCGTCCATCCTTACAGCACAAACAGAACACAGGGTTACATACGCACAACATGAAACTGTTTCATACGCAGAGGGCACAATCTCTAGCTTGCAGGTTGCAGCGTTCCGTTGACTGGGCGCCCCACGAGAGAGCGGGACTGGTTTTATGAACCTTTCGTCTCGTTTTGTGTCTCCGTTTTTTTTCATTTTCTCTTTTTTCTGCATTTTTTCTATTGAATTTATTATCGACCAGAACTAAAAGTAGTACTCCCTCTGTAAATTAATATAAAAGCGTTTAGATTACTAAAATAATGTTTTAAATGATCTTATATTAGTTTAAGGAGACAAGACCCTAGCATCATAGAGAAGTTTCCTTGTCAGGATCGAGTCGATCTAGACGGGAACATCTCGGCAAGAAGCCGAACTCGGCGACATGCGATTTGCTTGCTGATATACACTTGAAAAGGCCAAAATGAGAAAATGAAAAAGAAAAAAGGCATCTTTACCAAGTCCCAAAATGAAATCGCATGACAACCATATTATCTTCTCACCCGCAGAAAAAAAAAAATCTTTGTTATCTTCTCAGTATGTAGAATATGGCAACATCAAAATCGAGATGAGTTATTCGCCACACCACATCTTTGTCATGTTAAATAATACGTATAGAACAAGGCCAAAACTGCAAACTACAATTTGTGGAAGATAAACTACATCAAAGCCTATTTTACAAGTCACAAACAGCAACTAACAAGCACAAGGCGTTTTTATTCTTCCTTCAGCCTGTGTCCTCATTCTGGAGCAAAAGGAATGCCTGCACTCAGCACCTCTACCAGCTGCACAAACAAGGGTAGATCTTTGGAGTTCTTCCTTTTAATAAATACGTAGTACTTACAAGTATTTCCTCCACCAAATACATCTGTGTTATATTCAGTCTCTTATTACGACACTCGTCTCATGCCTCCATGCAGTGGAGATAACAATCTCAAACCTCTAAATGTGTGGCAAATATTCAAACTGAAGGAGTCCTTTTTCTTAAAGTTTAAACTGAAGATATGTCTCGCGCAGTCATACCATTATGCTACATGAACCTTATTTGGAGAGATAATATCTGACGCCCGTGGAAGCTCTTTCATTTCAAAAAATTCTTTTTCTTAAGAAGCAAATAGCATTTCCTATTGGTTCTCAGAATATCGAACTGGTCAATAACTAGTACCTGTAAACTGGCTTTGCCTTGAGTCGACACGTTTCGGCAAACTAGGTTCCATGATCCATTGAACAGGAAAATTCACCCACTTCCGTTAGTGCACTCCATAACCATGTTGAAGAAGAGTGTCTGCTATCACATTCCTTGCATCGGTACATAATTTCTCTGCATCATTCCCCTCAATTGGATGGTGAATGATGACTTTTACTGAACCTGAATTAAGGTTGCTTTCCATTCCAGGAGGCATCAGTTTCCCTGTCCCGAGAAGAGTAATAGGTATCACAGGAACCCCAGTCTTCGCTGCGACACTAAATGCTCCTCGCTGGGATAATTATAAAATGTCATTACTTCATCGAATTGAAAGTTAAGAGCATAATACACGCGAGTTGGATCTCTTTCGACGGAACCTAACCTTGAATATACCTAGCTTTCCATCTTTACTTCGAGTTCCCTCTGGAAAGAAAAATACAGATGCCCCCCTTTTCACCAAATCCACACACCGTTTTAGACAGTCCTGAATTTAGAGGATAGATGGTATGTTCAACATGGAGTGCAAAATGGGTAAACCCTATAATAGGAAGACATTGAACAAAAAATGACATTAATGTTGAAAACTAAACTACACAAAATGGTTATCAGGCTTGGGCGTATGCCTGTACACTTCACGTAAGATGCAGGAGCTGCGCTAACAAACAGGATATGCAAAGAATTACCAAATAAAATAAGAACTTCTTCAGTGGCACAAAATACAGGTAATCCACAACTTATATTCAATCAAAAGATTATCGCAATTTCAGAGTCTACTGACAAAGGAAGGGGTAAGGCTAAGGCCATACCAGCTGACTCCTGCTGTCCATCCGTCGTAAAGGAATGACACCCAGGAGATACATTGCCCACCCAATAATTGGAAGCATAAAGATACTGGTCTTGCTTATAAATTTGTAGCACCTTCCTAGAGTTAGAAGGGTATAGATATCCAAGAAGCTCTGATGGTTAGCAACATAGACAGCAGGGCTACTATTGGGAGGTAGATTCTCCGTTCCCTCGACTTCAAGCTTGTAGAACATGGAAATTGTCAAAGTAGCCCAAATCTTTGCGATATAGTGCTGGGCTCTCCTACGGTGTCGGTCAAACAAGAGCACAAGTGGATGAACCACAACCATAGCTATAAACAAAAAGATCGCCGCAACAGCAGTCACAGTGTAGAAGAAGAACCCTCTGATCCTCGAAGCCACTTGAAGCTCTGGTTAAATAAATAAATATAAGCAAGTCTTCTCACCAACAACAAAAAGTGGGCACAAAAAAAAATCCAGCTAGTATATAATTTGAATGATTTCATTTTCACCCACAGAATGTTTGCAAAATACGTGGAGATGATTTTCCTAATACGTACGTTCTGATCAGTAAGGTCTACAACTTAACAACTGTTGTTCTCCCTCTGAAACTAATCTAAAACCTGTAATGACACCTTTCACATCAGTAGACGTAACAATTATAAGCCTACAATCCATCATATATTGGTTAAACAGAAGGGAGGAAAGTATCAAATCCTATCCTCTGGCCCATCGTGAAATGAAGGGTTGGGACAATAGTTTGAGTTTCTGCATTATTGGTTTGTCCAAATTCACCTAACTCACAGGGCACTAGGCACTAGCAACGGCAACATTGCAGGTTCACATACGCTCCATAACTTCCATATTTCGTAAAACTACAGTACATGTCAATGTAATTTTCTAGCTAGCACAGCTCAGCTACGCGGGCACTGGCATAATAAGAAGTTCGAAGCATTTGGCTCTAGAGATGGGAGGAGGCCTGAAACCTGGTAGCCGCGACGAATCCTCGGGGTCATCGGCGGCAGCGGCGGTGACACCCGACCTGACAACCAGCCACCGGCACCTCCCCGCCTGGAGCACCCGCGGGCTAGGGCAGCGGGACGCCACGGACACCCACCGAGTCCGGCCCTTCATACCAGCGGCAGCCACCACTGCAGAAGAGCGAAACAGAAACCAAACACCAGATAAGATAGGATCAGCAGCAGCATCGCTGGGCTTTCTCCAGAGGTAATCTAATCGTCGAGCCGCGTCGCGTACCGTGGGCGACGGAGGGACCGGCGGGGACGGCCGGGGCCGCGGTCGGCCTCAGCCACACGAGCGTCCCCATGGGCGGACTCGCCGCACGCGCCCCCCTGAGCCGGCGAGGGCGGCACGAACGGCGGGCGGGGAGGCGCGCGCCTAGCTCGGCAAGCGACCGAGACGGTGGCCGGACCGCGGAGGCGGGGCGGGGGCGCCGCGTCAGATCCGCGAGGCTCTAGATCATTGGCCGGGACGGCGAGGCGGTGGCGCGCGCGCACGTGGCGAACGTGGGGTTGTTCGGTCTGGGGCGAGAGAATCCGGAGGCCGGGGGGATGAAGCTCCGTTGGTGAGAGTGGATAAAGTCGCGAGGGTGGAAGCGGAAGCGGGCGGGCGAGCGCGCGCT
Organism: Hordeum vulgare subsp. vulgare; assembly: GCF_904849725.1. Taxonomy (NCBI): domain Eukaryota; kingdom Viridiplantae; phylum Streptophyta; class Magnoliopsida; order Poales; family Poaceae; genus Hordeum; species Hordeum vulgare. The sequence goes on from NC_058518.1 coordinate 308,007,927, forward strand.
GACTGGATGCGCATGCGCGCGCGGACGGAAGGGCGTGGAGGGAGGTGACTGGACTCGGGCGAAACGGTGGCCGGCGGCTGCCGGCGGTGGTTTGTTTCGGCGGTGTTTGCCAAGTTCCTTTGTAGAGTACATTCTGTGGCCTGGTTTGCTTTATCTGCTCCGACGAAGTAACATGTATCGGAGAGTGTACTTTCGTATTTTATTGTTCGGAAAATCTAATTGGCAATGTGCGCACGGCTGTGTTGCCATGCGGCGGGCGGACTGACCCATCTAATTTAAACATATCGTATGGGGTCATTAAATTAGGGAGAGGAAAGAGTTTTGCATGCTACAGACAACGTGTGATTCCTTTTGATGTTTGAAATTTAAAAAGTTTTATCTACAAAACCGTTAATTCGATCGATGATCTGCTTTCATCATTGGCTTTCTCGTGACGAGTTCTTCAAAACTAGATCACATGTCGACATGTTTCGCCAACTATTTTTTTTCATTTATACTTGCCACATTTTTTGATCCATTTATCATATTATTAACCACTTACTTGCCTTCAAAAAATTAACTTGATTGTCATTTTTTTAATGTTGTTTCGTACAAAAGCTTGTAACAAATTTCATTATACATGATATAAAAGCATGTCATTGGTTCTGTCTGTCAATTTAAAATATACCAACTTGTCATATTTTACAATGACTGACAAATTGTCTGAGACAATATGATGACGAGATAGGATTAAAATGACAAGCACAAAAAATATACGTGGCAACTATGATTTTATAAGCACGTACAAGCTTTATGAGACCACATGACAACTTAGTAGAATAAAAATGACAAACACATCAAAACATTTTGGGGACTTCATTTATAAGCATCGACAATCTTTGCACGAAACGACATAAAAAATTATGACAATTAAGTTATTTTTATTGGGCAAGTAAGTGGTTAATAATATAGCAAGTGAGCGGAACAATGTGGCAATTAGGGGAGGAAAAAAAGTTTATCGAAATATGTCGACATGGGATCTAGTTTCGAAGATCTTGTCGTGACAAAGCCAACGGTGAAAACAGATCATCAATTGGATTAACGGTTTTAAAGATAAAACTTTTTAAATTTCAAGCATTAGAGAGAATCTTTAAGTCTATATTTAGGTGCATGTGCAACGGCGTGATAGCAACATGCATACATATTAGTATAAGAACCGCCGCACCGCAACACCCGGGTGCGGCGTCGCTCTATAGTCGAGTCCTTTATTGTTTTTTCTTTTGAATTGTCGATTCTTTCATGGGATGGAGCGGCGCCGCACCTTAGCGTTCCCGTGCAGCGGCTGCTGTACACATGCATACACATGCATTGCAAATCCATGATCCATTAATATCACTAAGTTAAGTATTATCATCATTTAAAAAAATAAGCTAAGTATTGTCATAACGCGGCTAGTCCCCTCTCTCTCTCCTATGCATGCATGGGATGAAATCAAGAAAAGATTTCTATTAATGTTTGAAATTCAAAAAGTTTTATCTACAAACCCGTTAATTCAATCGATGATCCGCTTTCATCATGGACTTTCTCACGATGAGTTCTTCGAAACTAGATCTCATGTTGACATGTTTCGTCAACTTTTTTTTTTCATTCATACTTGCCACATTTTTTGACTCACTTGCCATATTATTAACCACTTACTTGTGTGAGAAAAATAACTTGATTGACACTTTTTAATATTGTTTCGTACAAAGCCTTGCAGCAGTTTTCATTATACATGATATAAAAAAATGTCATGGGTTGTGTTTGCCAATTTAAATATGCCAACTTCTCATGTTTACATACTACTTTGCTAGAAAACTATTTTTTGTGCTTGTTAGTTTAACTATGCCGAGTTGTTATATTTAGAAACGATGATCAAAAAAGATTTCTTTTGATCACCGGTTCTAAATATGTTGAGTTGTCATATTTTTTCCCGTAATTGCTTAAAAAAAGTTGTTTGTGCTTGTCATTTTGATTATCTCGAGATGTAATATGTATACGCAATTTAAATTTTTTTAGCGATTAAGTTATTTTTATCAGACAAGTAAGTACTTACTAATATGATAAGTAAGTGTAACAAATGTGGTAAGTACGAGCAAAAAAAAAGTTGTCAAAACATGTCAAGATGGGATCTAGTTTTGAAGATTTCGTCGAAACAAAGTCAACGACGAAAATGGATCATTGATCGAATTAACGGTTTAAGAGATAAAAGTTTTTGAATTTCGATCATTCAGAATAAACGTGATGACATCATGTATGCATGCATGCATGACCGGCCGCACGGGATGTTGAGAATGCGGTGGATAAATTTTTCCTAGAATAAATGTGACGACATCATGTATGCATGCATGCATGATCCGCTGCACAGGATGTTGAGAATACGGCGCTTTTGGATAGATTTTGCCTTCTTTCTTAGTCATCTCCACAACAGACCCCCAAACTTCCCGTAATGATCCGGACCGCAGAAGTCATTCAACATCGACCTGTATCGATTCATGAAGCGGTTTGGATATGGTTTCTTCTGCAAACTGAAGACAAACATGAAAAAATTTATTGCAGTCCCAACGGCGAAGGTAGAGGGTGGCCATGGCCCACCCTGAAACTTCAAAATACCTTTAATATCATAGAAGAAAGGTCATAAAATAAAAGAAAATAATATATGTGTGTACAGTAGCATTGTTGGTCCACTGGCCGAGTGGGCTAGGTCCGCCACTAGCACTTCGTCATGGGGATATGTACCTAGGTTAGGGTCACACGCATTTCCTGAGTGTCCTACCTAAGGGTACATCATTATTAGCTGAAAGGTCGCAAAGAAGATTCCGACTGGATGGCCATGACATCTAAAAAGTCACTCGGTATGATGCCACTCGGAAGATATTCCCCTTCACTCGACAACCAACTTTCACTCGGAAGATACTAGTCGACACAGAAGACCAGAAGCCACCTCAAGGGAGGCCAACGGGCAGGCGTTCAGCTAATATTCATGAATAGCATTAATTACATACATACGTTATCAGTAACGTACACCTTTAAACCTTATTGATCGAACCCTTAGGTGATGAGGCCTTGATGAGGGGTAGTGCACTCTATATAAGCCACCCCTCTCCTCTCGCACAAGGGTTCGCACCTCCAGTAACACACATTTCACACTGCAAAAGCTCCCGAGCACTGAGACGTAGGGCTATTACCTCTACGAGAGGGGCCTGAACTCATACATCTTGCGTACAAGCTTGCCGTAGCTAGGTCTCCATCGTATCTACTTTTTCAAACTCTTTTGCCCTTGTTTTGGACTCTAATTTGCATGATTTGAATGGAACTAACCTGGACTGACGTTGTTTTCAGCAGAATTGCCATGGTGTTGTTTTTGTGCAGAAATGAAAGTTCTCGAAATGTCCTGAAAATTTATGGAGAATATTTCTAGAAAATATGAAAAATACCTACGCAAAGATCCACCGGATGGGATGGGCCAGTGGGCCACAAGCCCTGTTGCCGTGGCCCCCCCTGTCCGCGGCAACCAAGCTTGTGGGGCCCACGTGGCTCTGTCGCCCCCAAACTCAGCTCTATAAATTCACTTTCGTCCCGAAAAAAACTAGAAGAGAAGATTTCATCGCGTTTGCGATACGGAGGCGCCGCCACATCCTGTTCTTCATCTAGAGGGCAGATCTGGAGTCCATTTTGGGCTTCGGAGAGGGGAAATCGTCGCCATCGTCATCATCAACCTTCTTCCCTCTCCAATTCCATGAAGCTCTTCATCGTTCGTGAGTAATCTATTCGTAGGCTCGCTGGGCGGTGATGAGTAGGATGAGATCTATCATGTAATCGAGTTAGTTTTGACGGGGATCGATCCCTAGTATCCACTATGTTCTGAGATTGATGTTGCTACTACTTTGCCATGCTTAATGCTTGTCATTAGGGCCCGAGTGCCATGATTTCAGATCTGAAATTATTATGTTGTCACAAATATATGTGTGTTTTAGATCCGATCTTGCAAGTTGTAGTTACCTACTATGTGTTATGACCGGCAACCCCGGAGTGACAATAACCGGAACCACTCCCGGTGATGACCATAGTTTGAGGAGTTCATGTGTTCACCCAGTGCTAATGCGTTGGTCCGGTTCTTTATTAAAAGGAGAACCTTAATATCCCGTAGTATCCTTTTGGACCCCGCTGCCACGAGAGGGTTGGACAATAGATGTCATGCAAGTTCTTTTCCCTAAGCATGTATGACGACACAAGGAATGCATGCCTACATCACATTGACGAACGGGAGCTAGCCACATATCTCTCCGTGTTATAACTATTGCATGATGAATGTCATCCAAACAAATCACCGATCCATTGCCTACGAGTTTGTCCCACTGCTGTTACTTGTTTTGCTCTGCTGCTGTTACTACTGTTGCTGCTACTGTTACTGCTACTGTTACTTGTTTTGCTCTGCTGCTGTTACTACTGTTGCTTGCTACTGCTGCTACCTGCTACTGTTGCTACTTGCTACTGCTGTTACTACTACTGTCCCTTGCCACTGTTGTTACTCGTTACACTGCTGCTACCTGCTACAATACTTTTTCTCGCACCGTTGCCGGGAAAGAATATTTCCCGTCCACGGGCAACTTCTGGCGCCATTGATACAACCGTTAGGAATAGTATGCCTCGTCACCAGATCGTTTCTGGCATCGTTGCTATCATACTACTTTGCTACTGATACTTTGCTTGCACACACTAATCTTTCAGGTGTGGTTGAATCTAACACATTCAGCTGCTAATACTTGAGAATATTCTTTCACTCCCCGTCGGGCGAACCAACAAATTTGGGTTGAATACTCTACCCTCAAAAACTGTCGCGATACCATGCGCTGGTGGGCCATTGCAAGACAATTGCTAATTGTTGAGCAACTGGGAGCAGTTCTTTTCTGGCTCCGTTGCCGTGGAGGCATCAAGTCAGGAACACGTCAACAACATATTTCTAGTGTCGTTGCCGGGGACTGCTAGCAAAGACCGCATCCGCGGCGGTAAAGGGAAAGCAGTCGACAATGATGCCGGCGGCAATTCCAATCGGCACCAGAAGCGCAAGGCTGATGGTTCCACTCCAGCAGAAGCAGTCGTCCTGGCGGGACAAGGAAAATACAAGGGAAAGTCCAAAGGACAATTTCCCCCCAAGAAGTCCAAAGGCCAGTCGGATATTTTGGATCAGCCGTGTGTACTTCACACGAAGAAAGACGAAGACGACAACTTGATATTGCCTAAGCACGCCACCCGTCAGTGCAAACTGTTGATCCAACAGTTTAAAGAGGATCAGTTGAGTGAAAAAGATCCTGGGAAAGATAACGCCGAAGAGAAAGATGATTTTCCAAAGGTTCAAGCAACCCTGATGATTTTTGCTGACGTTGAGAGCAGGAGTCGACTGAAGGTCATCAACAAAGAAGTCAATATGGCTATGCCCTCCACCCCCACATACCTCAAGCGGTCGCAGAAGCCCATAACATTTGATCAGTGGGATCACCCACCTCTTGTTGCTACCCTGGTCGACAGGCTCTGGTGGTCGACCCAGTTGTGGAGGGTATTCGGCTTCGCAAGGTCCTAATGGGTGGAGGGAGCGGACTGAACATTTTGTATGCAGAAACTCTTAAGGGGATGGGCATTCCGATGTCCCGACTCAGCGAGAGCACTATGCACTTTCATGGAGTCATTCCTGGAAAGAAGGCCAAGTCACTCGGCCATATTGCTTTCGACGTCGTTTTTGGTTCCGACAAGAACTTTCGTAGGGAGAAGTTGACATTTGAGGTGGTAGATTTCCAGAGTGCATACCATGCCATCCTTGGCCGTCCTGCCTATGCTCGTTTCATGGCTCGATCATGTTACGTATATCTGAAGATGAAGATGCCAGGGCCCAAGGGAGTCATTACAGTCACAGGCAGTCGACACTGAGCCAAAGAGTGCTTGTAACAAGTCTCTAAAATTGATGATCGACACGTGGCTGTGATTGAACTCGAGGAATATCCTGTTGACCTGATGCTCTCCAAGAAGCCCGCTTTTGAGTCTGCTTTCTAGTCGGCAGGTGAAGCCAAGCCAGTGAGTATCCACCCGACAGATCCCAATGCTGCTCCGACCAACATATCCACAACACTCGGCATCAAATAGGAAGCCGAGCTCATCCAGTTCCTCCATGAGAACTGGGACATCTTTGCATGGAAGCCTGCTGACATGCCAGGTGTACCCAGGGAGCTGGCTGAGCTTCGATTGAGAGTGGATCCGAAGGCAAGGCCTGTCAAGGAGCATTTGCGATGGTCCGCAATAGAGAAGAGAAAAGCAATCGGCAAAGAGGTGGCGCGACTCTTGGAGGCGAAGTTCATTCATGAGGTCTACCACTCCGAGTGGCTCGCGAATGTCGTCATGGTCCCCAAGAAGGACAAATCCCTTCGTATGTGTATCGACATCAAGAACATTAATAAGGTCTGCCCGAAAGATCACTTCTTGCTCCCCCACATTGATCAAATTGTCGATTCAACTGCGGGGTGTGAGAGTTTATCTTTTCTTGATGCTTATTTTGGATACCATCAGATCTGTCTATTTGGTCCACGCGAAATAAAACGGCCTTCATCACCCCTTTTGGGTGTTTCTGTTATATCACCATGCCTTTTGGTCTGGAGAATGCCGGTGCAACTTTCATGCGTATGATACAAAAGTGACTGCTTGATCAGATCAGTTGGAACGTTGAAGCATACATGGATGATATTGTGCTCAAGTAACGCAAAAGTTCCGACCTGTTGACTGACCTAGCAGAGACATTCGCCAACCTGAGGAAGTACGAGATCAAGCTAATCCCAGCTAAGCGCACTTTCGGAGTCCCTGGCGGCAAGTTACTCAGTTTCCTCGTTTCAGAACATGGGATCGATGTTAAACCCGAGAAGATCGGCGCCATCGTCCGGATGCAAAGCCATGTGCGGGTGCACGACGTCCAGAGGCTCATAGGCTGTCTGGCAGGATTGAGCCAGTTTATCTCTCGTCTCAGTGAGAAGGTGTTGCCGTTATACCGTCTGATGAAAAAAAATCATATGTGTTCGAGTGGAATGACGAAGCAGAAACAGCGTTTGTTGAGCTCAAAGCCATGCTTTTCACCCAGTCAGTGCTTGCTGCTCCGCACAACAAAGAACCACTACTCTTATACATCGCAGCTACCAATCAGGTCGTCAACACGGTTTTAACCGTTGAGAGAGAACAAAAAGGAAAAGCCTACAAGGTCCAGGGCCCAGTCTATTGCATTTCTGAAGTATTGACCCCTTCGAAGCAAAGGTATCCCCATTACCAGAAGCTTCTTTATGGAATATACTTGTCAGCGAAGAAGGTGGCGCATTACTTTCAAGATCATTCTATATCAGTCGTCAGCGATGCTCCACTATCAGAGATTCTTCACAATCGAGACACATCGGGTCGAGTGGCTAAATGGGCCATTGAGCTGTTATATTTTGACATCAAATTTGAGGCAAAGAAAGCTATCAAGTCTCAGGCCCTTGCTGTTTTCATGACCGAGTGGGTGGAACAGCAGCAACCAACTCAGATTCACTCAACACACTGGACTATGTTCTTAGATAGCTCCAAAATGTTAAATGGGCCCGGCACTGGTGTGGTATTGGTGTCTCCAAAAGGCGACAAGCTTAATTATGTCCTTCAGATTCATTTCGATTCCTCCAACAATGAGGCTGAATATGAAGCCCTCCTCTACGGGTTGCGTAGGGCCATCTCACTCGACGTCCGACGTTTGATGGTATACGGCGACTCATATTTGGTGGTTAATCAGGTGATGAAGGAGTGGGATGTCAGGAACCCTGCCATGACTAGATACTGCAATGCGGTAAGGAAACTTGAAAAGAAGTTTGAAGGTCTAGAGCTCCACCATGTTCCCCAACTGAAAAACCAAGTAGCTGATGAACTGGCCAAGATTGGATCCACTCGGAAGCCTGTCCCCAGCAATGTGTTCTTGGAGCATTTGCAAACTCCTTCGATGCAAGAGGATCCTTTCACTAACGAGCCCCCACAACCAGTGAGCACCTCCAATCCGACTGAGATTGACGTCCCAGCAGTGGTTGATCTAGTTATGGAAATTTTGGTGATCACACCCGAGTGGACAGTACCATACATCACATACATCCTGAGAAGAGAACTCCGTGAAGATGAAGCCGAAGCCAAGCAGATTGTCCACAGATCGAAAGCTTTTACCGTGATGGGCGACCAGCTATACAGAGAAAGTGTTACCGGCGTAGATCAAGGGTGCATCTCCCCTGAGGAAGGCCGACTGGTCCTGGAAGAAATCCACTCGGGAACCTGTGGCCATCATGCATCCTTTCGGACCATTGCTGCCAAAGCATACCGAGCTAAGTTCTTGTGGCTACGTGCTAATGAGATGGCCAAAGATATCGTTGATCACTGCGAAGGTTGCCAATTCTATTCCAATCCGTCCCACAAGCCTGTGTCTGCCTTGAAGACCATCCCACTCGTCTGGCCATTTGCTATTTGGGGTCTGGATATGGTCGACCCCTTCCGAACGGGTCAGAGTGGATTTACACACTTACTTGTTGCAGTCGACAAGTTTACTAAATGGATTGAACCCAAGCCAATACAGAAGTTGGACTCACGCACCGTCATCAAGTTCATAGAGATATAACATTTTGGTATGGAGTTCCTCACAACATCATAACAGACAATGGCTCCAACTTCGATTCAGAAGAGTTCAGGCGCTTTTGCTCTGCTCAAGGCACTCAGGTGGATTATGCGTCCGTTGCACACCCTCAAAACCAATGGACAAGCTGAGCGGGCAAACGGCCTTATCCTTCAAGGGCTGAAACCGTGACTCATGCGAGACTTGGAACATGTAGCTGGAGCCTGGGTAACTGAACTTCCATTTGTCTTATGGGGCTTGAGAACAACCCCTAACAGGTCGACTGGATGCATACCCTTCTTCCTGGTGTATGGAGCTGAAGCCGTCCTCCCGAGTGATATCCTTCATAATTCTTCCGCGTGTGGATTTGTACTCAGAAGCTGAAGCAGAACAGGCAAGGCAAGACGGAGTGGATCTCTTAGAGGAAGAGCATGAGATGGCCTTGATTCGGTCGACTGCATATCAATAGGACCTTCGTCGCTTCCATGCAAGACATGTCAGGAGCCGGGCGTTCCACGAAGACGATTTGGTGCTCCGAGTGGACCGGCGAAGACCTCACAAGTTACCCCCTACATGGGAAGGACCATTCGTCGTCACCAAGGTGCTAAACAACGAAGCTTATCATCTCTACAACCTCAAGAAGAGAGTCGACGAACCCCGAGCTTGGAATGCAGACCTGCTCCGACGTTTTTATGCTTGACAACTAGTCAGATTGATGTAATAAGAGCGCTTACTCAACAATGTTGCTTGTTGAAGTCATAATTTCTTCAATTTCTGTCGATTCCGATCGCCTAAGTATAGAAACTACTCTGAGTGAAGAGCAATCCTCACACTCGGGGGCTTAGCTGAGGACATATTTTCGCCTAAGTTAAAACCCCTTCCGAGCGAAGAACAACGTACTCACTTGGATGCTTAGCTGCGAACAAGTCTCCGCCTAAGTAAAACATATACTCCGATTGAAGGGCAATCCTTTCACTCGGAGGCCTAGCCGCGAGTAAACCACCTAAGTTAGAAAACAATACTGAATGAATAGCAACCTATTCACTCGAGAACATTCAAAAATCAAGCAAATCTCAAATGCAGATAAATTCAAAGGAATCCGGCATGGATTAAAGTCATCTATGCAGACGAAAAGTACTCGGGTTCTACACCCGAACGAAGTTTTAATGATACAGAAACACTCGGCATATCGAGGTGAATTAAAGTTTTGCCAGTAATCATAGTTTCATTTCAAGGCTCCCCATGACTTGTAGGCTCAACGAAGGTATCAAGGTCGATCCCATCAGCAATGCGAGTCGCTGCGCTGATGAAGGTCTCCATATAAGTTTCAAACTGGATCTTCTTCATATTCGCCACCTGGAGTGCCTTCAGCTTGTCTTTTGTTGCTTCCTTACAATGGACTCTGACGAGTGAAAGGGTCACATCGGCCCCACACCACGCAGTAGACTTCTTGCACGCCTGCACCCTGGCGGGGATCTAAACGAGGGGGCTCATCACATCTTCCAGATCAGTCTGGAAAGTGTCTTCAGGCCACAACTCCTTGTCAATCTTCCTCACAGTAGCTCGCAGCTGGGCAATGTACCCCTGAACCTTCAAGAGGTGAGCGTTGAGACGGAACATGTCTACGGCCATAGCGTCTGGAACAGGTGACTTGGTGGGATCCAGATATGGCTCCACCTCGTTAGTCTCCTTCTCAAAGTCCGGGCAGAATTCTGTGCGAGGGAAAAAACGAAGAATCAGTCACAATTCATTCGGTAAAGTTCGTAAATATTCACTCGATGCACGAAGCATACCAATAAGCGTCACAAGCATCTTGGTCAGGAAGTCCTTCACAAACTTTTCGATGGCGTTTCCCCTCTTCGCCATTTGATCAAGCTCTTTTCCCCATTCGAGTCGTTATTTCTTCAACTTCGCATTTTTGTCTTCCAACTTACCAACGTCCGAGAGCTTCTTCTCAGCAGCTTCAGACCTTTCCTTAAGCTCTGCAAGGACCTTGTCCTTGTCTTCAAGTGTCTTCTTCAAGGCATCAAAGTCATTGGTCTTCACCTCCAAATCCAGCTGAAGCTGGTTCTTTTATGATTCCACCTTGGCATACTTAGATCCAATCTCACAGGCTTTCTGAAAAACATCAAGGGAATAATTCAGTTGACACTAGTATTTTTTTCTACTTCCGAGTGGAGAAATTGCAGTTCATTCGGCCAAATAGCGGCCCGCCGCACCCACCCAAGTTCTTAAGACTAATGTCCTTTGTAAACGATCGACATTAGTCTCGGGGACTACACCAGTGGGTGCACTTAGCGTGCCCCCACTGGATATGAAACCAATGGACCAGGTTCGTCCTGGCCGAGTCACGAAAAAGAAACAGAGCGGGTTTTTCAATTAGACCCCTGCCGAGGCAAGCACTCGACAGTGGTCTCGGGGACTACACCCAGTGGGTGCACTCAGCGTGCCCCCACTGGATACAAAGCCACCCGACCAGGTACGGCCTGGCCGAGTCAAAAAAAGGAGAATAACTCTTCAAATCAGACCCCTGCCGATGCAAGCATTCGACAACGGTCTCGGGGACTACACCAAGTGAGTTCACTCAGCGTGCCCCCACTGAAATAAAGACAAACTACCATACATCATACCCCAAGTGGGTGTAAAAGCAAGATTGACAAGATTCAATCGGAAATTAACTTACAGTTGCACTTACTCTGATGTTCGCTTGAAGCACCGAGCCGGCATCATATGCCAACTTACTAGCCTCGTACGCCTCTGTGGTCCGCTGCATCATTAGTCCGGCTTGGATCATAACCTCTTTCGCGGCTCTAGTCTGATCCTGCGGGACTTTTTGCATAGAATATGCAAGTGTCGAAGGGGTCGGTATCGCAACAGTGGTAACGCGAGTTACCCGGGGAGGCGCAGTCGGTACAGTTGTCACAATAGTTGAACCAGTTGGAGGAGCTGTAATCAGAGCAGTCAAACTGGTTGGAGGAACACTCGACATAGGCGTTCCTAGCATGGCTTGAGTTTGTTCCGTAGTTGTACGCTGCGACTCTTGTTCATCATCCAAGAGAATGACGTCCGAGGCTGTCAATCATCACTGGCGCTTAGTTCAGTCGACAGATTCAATCGAGAAAATTGAGTAAAACAAATACTTATCATACCTTGTTGAGGAGCACGCATGTCCACAACGTCCAAGTCCATGAGATCTTCTTCGGCCTCAACAGGCTTCGTCACCGAGGTAGCAGCTCTGGCAAGCAAATTTCACTCGGTCGTCAGAAACACAGGAAGTCACAATGAGAAAACAAAGAAAGAGACGAATACTCATGTTGAAGCAACTGGCACGACAATCCTCATACGGGGCAGAGCCTTCCGAGGCTTGGGCGCATCAGGCTTGGGCTGTTTGGCAGCCTTTTCTGCAGAATCAGTCGCAACAACCCTGTCGTGCTTCACGTTCCTGTTGCTGGATGCTAAGTTCTTGGTCGGAGCAGCCGTTGTGTCATGGCGATGCTTGGACCGTGATTCGGGACGTGGAGGAGACTGATTTTCTTCCTCGCTATCATCCGAGTCATCCTCACTCTCCTCGCTGTTATCAGCGTAATCACTGTCGACGCTACCACCTTCACTTTCCCCTCTGATGTCAAATTGTTCCCCATTAGGTACGGGAGAATGCAAGTTTGTAATAGCAAAATCAGTCGGTCAAATATCCAGTCACTCAACAGAGACATGAAAGCAATCGGAAAGGATACAATATACCAGTTTTCCGTGGTTTATTCTCAACAGAATAAGGTGCAACTCGCTTGGATCCTACGGGATTGTCACAAGGTCCGGTGATGCTCTTGATCCACTAGGCCACAGTTTCTTCCGAAACCTTCTCACGATGCGCTGGCCAAGGAATGTCTCAAGCAGATCCATTCTCGTCACCTCACTTCGGACCAAGTTAATCACCTTAGCTACCAACATCTCGACTTCAGTCTTCTCATCTTCGAACACGTTTATCGACCTAGGGTCAGTTGGACGATCCAAGGTGAAAGGAGGAAGGCCAGTCGACATGTTCGGAGATGCAACGTCATTGCAATAGAACCATGTCGACTGTCAATTCCGGACCGATTCAGGAAGGGTCATCTGGCGATACGTACTCCTACGCATCTTTTGGATCCCTAAACCGCCTTATAACTGGATAACATTGGTCCTACTATCACTCGGGTTCGCTTTCTTCACTGTTTGGGATCACACAAAGAAGATGTGCTTGAACAGCCCCCAGTGAGGAGGACAACGTAGGAAGCACTCGCACAGTGTGACAAATGGAGAGAGATACACAATGGTGTTTGGAGGGAGGTGATGAAGTTGTGCTCCGACATAATAGAGAAAGCTGCGAATAAAAGGATGCTGGGGCACAGAGAAACCTCGCTCAATATGGGTCAGGAGAAGGACTCGTTCCCCTTCGCGGGGCTGTGGCTCGATCTCTCCTTCGAGCAGCCTCCAAGATTTTTCGGCCACCATCCCATGCTCCATGAGCTCCGGGATGTCTTCCTTCTTGACGGTGGACGAGAGAAAGTCTCCTTGAATCCACCTCGTCGGCAACGCAGTTCGGCCGCATGTTTTCTTTGTCTTCTCGCCCTTCTTGGTGCGCTCGAGCTTGGTGGTCTTACTCTTTGTCATTGCCATGGCGGCGGAAGTGAACCCAAGTAGCGCCTGCGAAACAGAGGTGGAGAAGAGGCGAGGAAAAATCAAAGGAAACCATTGCCTCAACCCTAGCGCCGACTAGATTTATATAATCACTCGAGTGAGTTGCTGACAGGTGGACCCTCCAGATATCTGCCTATCCTGATAACAGAGCAGATGTGACGCGTGGCGATAATGACGTGTGATAATCGAGGCGTCGTTTCCCCACTTGCCCTGGTGGTTGCGTCATCACCACGCAGCGCGCAGAAACCAAAATTTCAAATCCCGTGAAATTCGGGCCTAACAATGTGATCCGTCACGTCTCAAGATCTTGTCAATCACTCGGATCAACTTCAAGTACCTAAATTCACTCGGACATGCTTCGCAACGAAATCGATCAAGGTGAATGACGAAGATTTTAGTCGACACGAAGTTCTATCAAATCCAGAAGTATGTTGAAGATCGGTATGGCTTGACAGAATCCGCATCGACCCCTTCCTCACTCGAACCCCGATTCATTCGGGGGCTAATGATGAGGATATGTACCTAGGGTAGGGTCACAGGCCTGTCCTAAGTGTCCTACCTAAGGGTACCTCATTTTTAGCTGGAAGGTCACAGAGAAGATTCCGACTAGATGGCCATGACATCTAAAAAGTCACTCGGTAAGAACTCACTCGAAATATATTCCCCTTCACTCGACAACCAACTTTCACTCGGAAGATACCAGTCGACACAGAAGACCAGAAGCCACCTCAAGGGAGGAAAACGAGCAGGCGTTCAGCTAATATTCATGAATAGCATTAATTACATACATACGTTATCAGTAATGTACACCTTTAAACCTTATTGATCGAATCCTTAGATGTTGAGGCCTTGATGAGGGGTAGTGCACTCTATATAAGCCACCCCTCCCCTCTGGCACAAGGGTTCGCACACCCTGTAACACACATTTTACACTACAAGAGCTCCCGAGCACTGAGACGTAGTGCTATTACCTCCACGAGAGGGAACTGAACTCATACATCTTGCGTACAAGCTTCTAATAGCTAGGACTCTGCCCTCTCCATTCGTACCCTACACTTCTACTCCCAGGTTCATTCCCACGACAATCCATACCGCTACTTCGCACCATTCTGACTGCCCTGACCCATCAAAAAACCATCACCTGTCTTTCGCGCGCTTTTTGTCCTGCGCTAGCTGCCCGCATTCATGCCGTTGTAGAGCGGTCGTTCCTCATTTAAGGTAGCTCAGTGCGAACGCGACCTCTCACTCGCGTCAATATTGACGAGGCCTGTCAGTCGAGGGCGCCTCCCACTGCACTCCCAGCTAAACACACATCCTCAACGCATTCAAACGCCTCCACTAAGCCCGCGTGGAAGACGAGAAACTTACTCCAGCTACACATACGTTCATGAGCGGGCCAACATTAGATGCAACGCGTGTCGAGCTCCTCCCGTCCGCCCAATATTTAAACAAGGCCAAACGTCGGGCAAGAATAGCATCCCTTTGCGGCTGATGTCAGCTGTGCTTCCCTTGTAACGGCGCCAGAAATTGTCGTGTCGACGGCACCAGGAATCCTTCAGCTGCGGCTACGCCTTAAGGGACTTCCTAGGCAAGTATGCAAAGGATTTCCCCCGTGGCCTTGGGGCCTTGCGTTGGTGTTCCCTCGAAGCGGAAAGGGTCATGTAGCACAGGGGTCGTAAGTATTTCCCTCAGTTTGAGAACCAAGGTATCAATCCAGTGGAGGAGTATCTCAAGATCCTGCACAAACACAAAAGCTTGCTCCCAACGCTATGAAGGGGTTGTCAATCCCTTATAGATTGTTTGCCAAGTGAGAACTGAAAGCAACAAAGTAACAAAGCAAAGTAAAAGCGGAGGTGTAAACGATGGATGTGAATAGACCCGGGGGCCGTAGTGTTTACTAGTGGCTTCTCTCATGAAAGCAAGTAGACGGTGGGTGAACAAATTACTATCAAGCAATTGATAGAACAGAGCAAAGTCATGACGATATCTATGCAATGATTATATCTATAGGCATCACGTCCAAAACAAGTAGACCGATACTTTCTGCATCTACTACTATTACTCCACACGTCGACCGCTATCCAACATGCATCTAGTGTATTAAGTCCATAAGAACAGAGTAACGCCTTAAGCAACATGACATGATGTAGAGGGATAATCTCAAACCAATGATAAAACCCCCATCTTTTTACCCTTGATGGCAACTACTTGATGTGTGCCTTGATGCCCCTACTGTCACTGGGAAAGGTCACCACATGGTAGAACCCAAAACCAAGCACTTCTCCCATTGCAAGAATCATAGATCTAGTTGGCCAAACAAAACCCAAGACTCGGAGAGACTTACAAGGATATCAAATCATGCATATAAGAAATCAGCAAAGACTCAAATATATATCATAGATAATCTGATCACAAATCCACAATTCATCGGATCTCGACAAACACACCGCCAAAGAAGATTACATCGGATAGATCTCCATGAAGATCATGGAGAACTTTGTATTGAAGATCCAAGAGAGAGAAGAAGCCATCTAGCTACTAACTACAGACCCATAGGTCTGAAGTGAACTACTCACGAGTCATTGGAGGGGCGATGATGATGATGATGAAGCCCTCCAACTCCAAAGTCCCCTCTGGCAGGGTGCCGGGGAGGGTCTCCAAATGAGATCTCGCGGAAACGGAAGCTTGCGGTGGCGGAAAAGTATTTTCGAGGCTCCCCTGATTTTTTTGCTGAATATTTGGGAATATATAGGCCAAGGATCTAGGTCAGGGGCCAGCCAGGGAGGCCACAAGGCCTGCCACCGCCGCCTCCCCCTAGTGGCGGAGTGGGGGCTTGTGGGCTCCCTGGAGCCCACCTGGCTTCGCCCAAAGACCCCCTGATCTTCTTCTGTTCGGGAAAAAATCATTTCAGGGTTTTTCTTCCGTTTGGACTCCGTTCCAAAATCAAATCTGAAAAGAGTCAAAAACACAGGAAAAACAGGAACTGACACTTGACACTGAATTAATAAGTTAGTCCCAAAAATGATATAAAAGGTACATAAAACATCCAAAGAAGACAAGATAACAGCGTGAAACCAACAAAACATATAGACACGTTTGAGACGTATCAAGCATCCCCAAGCTTAACTCCTGCTCGTCCTCGAGTAGGGAAGTGATAAAGAATGAATTTTTGATTCTTTCATGCTACCTAGCATAGGTGTCCTTTGTAATTCCTCTTATGTGATGTGAATGTTCAGATCCATTAGGTTCAAAACAATAGTTTGCTATTGACGTGGAAACAATAATAATTCAAGCAAACTAGCAAGGTAATCATGAACTTTCAAAATAAAAAGGCCAAAAGAAAGTTATCCCTACAAAAGCATATAGTCTCGCTATGCTCTATCATCATTGCACAACGAATTTAAATCATGCACAACCCCGGTATTGGCCAAGTAATTGTTTCACACCTTTACTTTCTCAAACCTTTTCAACTCTCATGCAATACATGTGCGTGAGCCATGGTTATAGCACTATAGATGGTGTGGAATGTGGTGGAGGTTGCAAGACAAAAAAGGAGAAGATAGTCACATTAACTAGGCATATCAATGAGCCGTGGAGATGCTCATCAATAGATATCAATGTGAATGAGTAGGGATTGCCATACAAATGATGCACTAGAGCTAAGAGTATGTGAAAGCTCTTAAATAAAACTAGTGGGTGTGCATCCAACTTGCTTGCTCACGAAGACCTAAGGCAATTTTTAGGAAGCCTATCATTGGAATATACAAGCCAAGTTATATAATGAAAGTTTCCCACTAGCTATATGGTGGTGACAAAACGAGAGACTCTCAATCATGAAGATCATGGTGCTTTATATGCACAAGTGTGGAAAAAGTGGTAGCATTGTCCCTTCTCTCTTTTTCTCTTTTTTTATTTGGTGGGCTCTTTGGCCTCTTTTTTTCTTTGTTTTGGTGGGATTCTTTGGCCTCTTTTATTTCCTCACATGGGACAATGCTCCATTAATGATGATCATCACACTTTCAACTCAAAACTTAGAGCAACTACGACTCTATATGGAATGCCTTCGGTAGTGTACCGTGACAATGATCTAGCAAGGCATAGACATTAATGGAAACATCATGCTAGCTATCTTACGATCATGCAATGGCAATGTAGACGTGGTGGCACATGTCATGGTGGTAGTTGTATGGCAATATATCTCGGAATGACTTTGAAAAAGCCATAGTAGGTAGGTATGGTGGCTGTTTTGAGGGAGGCTAATGGTGGGTTTTTTGCACCGGCGAAAGTTGCGCGTCACTAAGAAGATAGTGATGGTGGAAGGTGAAAGTGCATCTAAACCATGGACTCAACATTAGTCATGAAGGACTCATATACTTATTGCTAAAGTCTTATTAGTAATCGAAACAAAGCATTCGACGCATACTCCTAGGGGAAGGGTTGGTAGGTATAAACCATCGCGCGATCCCGACCGCCACGCAAAGGATGACAACCAATATACTAATCATGCTCGGATATCATCACCTAGAAGTTCACCATACGTGCATGCTACGGGAATCACTAACTTCAACACAAGTATTTCTAGATCCACAACACCTAACTAGCATGACTTCAATATTATCATAACCACAACTCAAAACTAATTGAGATGAATCAAACTTCTCTAACTATTCAATGCACATGAAGGTGGAAGTTTTCATATCCCTTTGGATAACTACCCCTTTTGAGACTACTTTCAAAGCATAGATCAACTACCAAGCCACGCACGGCTGTGCTCTAAAAGATATAATTGAAGCACATAAAGAAAAATTATCTAGCTCAAAAGATATAAGTGAAGCACATGTGAGTTGCATTGTCTACTAAAAGATATAAGTGAAGCTCGACAAAATCACGGTGTGTGCATGTCTCTCTCTCTAGGTGTGCAGCAAGGATGATTGTGACACAACAAAAATAAAAGACTCCTACAATACAAGACGCTCCAAGCAAAAACACATAACATGTGGT
Source organism: Hordeum vulgare subsp. vulgare (assembly GCF_904849725.1). Taxonomy (NCBI): domain Eukaryota; kingdom Viridiplantae; phylum Streptophyta; class Magnoliopsida; order Poales; family Poaceae; genus Hordeum; species Hordeum vulgare. Next base: position 308,026,273 of record NC_058518.1, read on the forward strand.
GAATAAAAATATAGCCCCAAGTAACGTTACCGATGGATTAAAGACGAGAGAGGGGATGCCTTCCCGGGGCATCCCCAAGCTTACACTTTTACGGCATCCTTGAATCTCTTGGGGTGCCTTGGGAATCCCCAAGCTTGAGCTCTTGCCACTCTTTATCTCTTTGTCCATAAGAACTTCACCCAAAACTTGAAAAATTCACAACACGAAACTTAAACAGAAACTCGTGGTATCATTAGTACAAGAAAGCAAACCACCACTTCCTTAGGTACTGTAGCAAACTTAAATTCTACTTGTGCTGATGTTGGGCTACTGTACTTTCAATCTTCCATGGCTAATACCCCCGATACTATCCATAGTTTCATCAAAATAAGCAACCAACACAACAACAACAGAATCTGTTAACAGCAGACCAGCCTGTAGCAATATGTATATTTCGTATACCTCTGGTACTCCAAAAATTCTGAAAAATTACGACAGTCTGAAGACTTTGCATAGAAATCAGCAGCAAAAAGAATCAACTCAAAATCTCTTACAGAAAAAATGAAAATTATTTTCGTGAGCAGAAAGTTTCTGTCTTTTCCAGCATGACCAAACGATCATCCCCAAGACTAATCATAACGGTTTTGCTTGGCACAAACGCAAAAAGAAACACAAAAAACACAATCGTAACAGAACTATGAAAGTGTGGAAAACACAAAACAGAAAGAAAAATGATAGATTCGTTGGGTTGCCTCCCAACAAGCGCTTTTGTTTAACGCCCTTAGCTAGGCATTCAATGATGCTCTCACAAAAGACAAGAATTGAAGCACAACGAGAGCATCCTAAAGCATGTGAAAACCACATATAAGTCTAACATACTTCCTATGCATAGGCATTTTATAGGAAACAGATTGTCAAGACAACCAATAGTTGCCATATGCAAGGAAGAAGAAAGAGACAAGAGCAATCTCAACATCACGAGAGGTGATTTGGTAACATGAAAGTTTCTACCAAAATATTTTCCTCTCTCATAGCAATTAATGTGGGATCATATTCAAATTCAACAATATAGCTATCCCATAGGATATTATTTTCATGACCCACATGCATGCAAAGTTGACGCTCTTCAAAAATAGTGGGATTATCATCAAATAAAGTCATGACTTCTCCAATCCCACTTTCAGTATTGTTGCAAATATCATATTCATCATGAGGTTTAAACAAATTTTCAAGATCATAAGAAAGATCATCACCCCATTCATGATTATTGCAACAACTAGGGGACATAGCAAAACTAGCATCCCCAAGCTTAGGGTTTTGCATAATTTTAGCATGATTGTCACTAACAGAATTTATAGTGAAACCATTGCAATCATGCTTTTCATCCAAGGAGACCTCGTGAATCACTTCATAAATTTCTTCCTCACAATTTTCAGATTCACGCATCTCATGCAAAACTCCATAAAGATAGTCAAGTGCCCTCAACTCATTAGCAATTCGTTCCACATAAGTGGGTCTCTTAAAGAGATTAACAAACGAAGATGCAAGCATATTAAAGGAACATGGCACACAAGCGAACAGAAAGCAAGCGAGAGAAAAAGGGCGAACGAAAAAGGCAAATGAAAACAGCAAATGTGAAGTGGGGGATAGGAAAACGAGAGGCAACTCGTAAAAAGGTAAATGCAGGAGATGAGTTAGTGAGACCTACTTGGATAGATCTTGATTTCTCCTCCCCGGCAACGGCGCCAGAAATAGGCACGTTGTCGGGAAATTATCTTGACGTGCTCCTCCCCAGCAACGGCACCAGAAATACTTCTGATGTCAGCTGTGCTTCCCTTGCAACGGCACCAGAAATTGTCGTGTCGACGGCACCAGGAATTCTTCAGCTGCGGCTACGCCTTAAGGGACTTCCTAGGCAAGTATGCAAATGATTTCCCCCGTGGCCTTGGAGCCTTGCGTTGGTGTTCCCTCGAAGCGGAAAGGGTGATGTAGCACAGCGGTGGCAAGTATTTCCCTCAGTTTGAGAACCAAGGTATCAATCCAGTGGAGGAGTATCTCAAGATCCTGCACAAACACAAAATGTTGCTCCCAACGCTATGAAGGGGTTGTCAAGCCCTTATAGATTGTTTGCCAAGTGAGAACTGAAAGCAACAAAGTAACAAAGCAAAGTAAAAGCGGAGGTGTAAACGATGGATGTGAATAGACCCGGGGGCCGTAGTGTTTACTAGTGGCTTCTCTCATGAAAGCAAGTAGACGGTGGGTGAACAAATTACTGTCGAGCAATTGATAGAACCGCGCAAAGTCGTGACGATATCTATGCAATGATTATATCTATACACATCACGTCCAAAACCAGTAGACCGATACTTTCTGCATCTACTACTATTACTCCACACGTCGACCGCTATCCAGCATGCATCTAGTGTATTAAGTCCATAAGAACAGAGTAACGCCTTAAGCAAGATGACATGATGTAGAGGGATAATCTCAAACCAATGATAAAAACCCCATCTTTTTACCCTTGATGGCAACTACTTGATGTGTGCCTTGGTGCCCCTACTGTCACTGGGAAAGGTCACCACATGGTAGAACCCAAAACCAAGCACTTCTCCCATTGCAAGAATCATAGATCTAGTTGGCCAAACAAAACCCAAGACTCGGAGAGACTTACAAGGATATCAAATCATGCATATAAGAAATCAGCAAAGACTCAAATATATATCATAGATAATCTGATCACAAATCCACAATTCATCGGATCTCGACAAACACACCGCCAAAGAAGATTACATCGGATAGATCTCCATGAAGATCATGGAGAACTTTGTATTGAAGATCCAAGAGAGAGAAGAACCCATCTAGCTACTAACTACGGACCCGTAGGTCTGAAGTGAACTACTCACGAGTCATTGGAGGGGCGATGATGATTATGAAGAAGCCCTCCAACTCCAAAGTCCCCTCCGGTAGGGTGCCGGGGAGGGTCTCCAGATGAGATCTCGCGGAAACGGAAGCTTACGGCGGCGGAGAAGTATTTTCGAGGCTCCCCTGATTTTTTGCTGAATATTTGGGAATATATAGGCCAAGGATCTAGGTCAGGGGGGGGGGGCAGGGAGGCCACAAGCCCTACCACCGCCTCCTCCCCCTGGTGGCGGAGTGGGGGCTTGTGGGCTCCCTGGAGCCCACCTGGCTTGGCCCAAAGGCCCCCTGATTTTCTTCTGTTCGGGAAAAAATCATTTCGGGGTTTTTCTTCCGTTTGGACTCCGTTCCAAAATCAGATCTGAAAAGAGTCAAAAACACAGAAAAAACAGGAACTGGCACTTGGCACTGAATTAATAAGTTAGTCCCAAAAAAGATATAAAAGGTACATAAAGGATCCAAATAAGACAAGATAACAGCGTGAAACCATAAGAAATTATAGATACGTTTGAGACGTATCAGCGGCTACCCCATCTCGTGAGTAAATTGCAGAAAACATCAACATTGAAGGCTAGGGTTGCAGGAACCACACTTCTATGGAATTGTGCCCAAAAACAATAATTTTGAGGCTAATTATTTGCAAAAAAGCACTAGTTGAAGGCTTTGGCTGTTTTAATGACAATATGACAGGTAGGTCCCATATTTGCTGACTGGCGTACCTGTGTAGCACAAATGATGTTAGGCAACGATTACTTCCAAATTTACAAAACAGTCCCTTGTATTTTGCATAGACACCCTTCATTCATCATAAAAAACGCAACCAGCCCCAGCTCGCTCATCTCGTCGGGGATACACTTGAACATCGGCCGCCCTTGCCGAGCCATCGACCACCTCCGGCAGCCACACCCCCTCTCCTCTACTTATCTCCAGCCCCTCCTCCACATACTACACCTGCTCACCCAACGGTGGCCGAGAAGAGGCAGACACGACTCGGCAGCAGCGCGGACCGCCACCCTAGGTGGCCCCTGATGACCCACAAGTGTAGGGGATCTATCGTAGTCCTTTTGATAAGTAAGAGTGTCGAACCAAACGAGGAGCAGAAGGATCTGACAAGTGGTTTTCAGCGAGGTATTCTCTGCAAGCACTGTAATTATCGGTAACAGATAGTTGTGTGATAAGATGATTAGTAGCAAGCAGCAAATAACAAAGCTGCAGCAAAGTGGCCCAATCCCTTTTGTAGCAAGGGACAAGCCTGGACAAACTCTTATAGGAGGTAAAGCGCTCCCGAGGACACATGGGAATTTCTATCAAGCTAGTTTTCATCATGTTCATATGATTCGCGTTCGCTACTTTGATAGTTTGATATGTGGGTGGGCCGGTGCTTGGGTGCTGCCCTTACTTGGACAAACATCTCACTTATGATTAACCCCTCTCGCAAGCATCCGCAACTACGAAAGAAGAATTAAGACAAAGTCTAACCATAGCATTAAATTAGTGGATCCAAATCAGCCCCTTACGAAGCAACGCATAAACTAGGGTTTAAGCTTCTGTCACTCTAGCAACCCATCATCTACTTACTACTTCCCAATGCCTTCCTCTAGGCCCAAATAATGGTGAAGTGTTATGTAGTCGACGTTCACATAACACCACTAGAGGAAAAACAACATACAACGCATCAAAATATCGAACGAATACCAAATTCACATGACTACTCATAGCATGACTTATCCCATGTCCCCAGGAATAAAAGTGACTACTCACAAAGCATAATTATATTCATGACTAGAGAGGTATTGAATAGCATCAAGGATTTGAACATATAATCTTCCGCCGAGTAATCCAACTAGCATCAACTACAAAGAGTAATTAACACTACTAGCAACCTTACAAGTACCAATCGGAGTCGCGAGACAGAGATTGGTTACAAGAGATGAACTAGGGTTTGGAGATGAGACGGTGCTGATGAAGATGTTGATGGTGATGAGTCCCCTCCGATGAGAGGTGTGTTGGTGATGACGATGGCGATGATTTCCCCCTCTGGGAGGGAAGTTTCCCCGGCAGGAATGCCCTGCCGGAGCTCTAGATTGGTTCTGCTCAAGTTCTGCCTCGTGGCGGCGGCGATTCCTCCTGAAAGCCTCCTCCTGATTTTTCTGGAACGAAACCCTCCTTATAGAAAAAGATCGGAGCTAGAGGGCCAACAGGGAGCCCACAAGCCCCCTAGGCGCGGCCAGGGAGGTAGGTCGCGCCTAGCAGGCTTGTGGCCTCCTGGTGGCTCCCCTCTGGTACTTCTTCCGCCCAGTATTTTTATAAACTCCAAAATAATTCCTCGTTGATTTTCCCAACTTTTGGAGTTGCGTAGAATAGGTATCTCAAACTTGCTCCTTTTTCAGGCCAGAATTCCAGTTGCCGGCATTCTCCCTCTTCATGTAAAACTTGTAAAATAAGAGAGAAAAGACATAAGTATTGTACCGTGAAGTGTAATAACAGCCCATAAAGCGATAAATATCAACATAAAAGCATGATGCAAAATGGACGTATCACCCCGCCATGGCCGGCTCTCGCCACAACGCCGGGAAGCCTTATCCAGCCAGGGAAGACCACGTGAGCTCCCCCTCGCTTCCTACTTCTGTGACATGCGTGGCCGGTGATGGGATAGCCATGCCCGAGGTGGTGTGTGGTCGAAGCTGTTGGGGAATGTCGCATGGAAAACAAAAAAATTCCTACACGCACACAAGATCTATCTATGGTGATGACCATCTACGAGAGGAGATAATGCATCTACATACCCTTGTAGATCACTAAGCGGAAGCGTATATAATGCAGTTGATGCAGTGGAACATCTTTGCGATCCAAATCGCAGCCCGTCCTGCGATCCCATCATGATCCGTCCCGCGATCTCATCACGATTCTTCCCGATCTAGTGCCGACCAGACGACACCTCCGCGTTCAGCACACGTACAACTCGATTACGATCTCTGCCTTCTTGATCTAGCAAGAGGGGCGGAGAGGTAGATGAGTTCTCCAGCATGGTGACATGGTGGCGGTGGTGGTGGACTAATCCAGCAGGGCTTCGCCAAGCTCTGCTAAACTAATCTAGAGGAGAAAACGATCTAGAGAGAAAGAGGGAAACACGTGGCTTATTAGCGTTAGGGATGCCCTCAAATCCTCTAGTATATACAGCAGGGAGCGAGGGGAGGAGGCAGCCTCAAAACTCTCAAAGGGTTCGACCGAAGTGGAGGAGGTGGAAGACTCCACCTCCAATCCTACTCCTGGTAGGATTCCTCCCTTTCTCACTTTGGTTTCTTTCCTTCCCACCTCCTAGCCACATTGGGCCTTAGTGGGGGGGGGGGGGGGGTTGGCCAACCCACAAGGGGCTGGTCCACGTCCTCCCACAACCCGTGAGACCCTCTGGGGTGGGTGGGCCCACTTGGTGGACCCACAGAACCCATTCATCACTCCCGGTACAATGCTGGAAATGCCTGAAATTTTTCCGGAGTTCAAAACCACTTTCCTATATATCAATATTTACCTCCGGACCATTTCAGAGCTCCTCTTGATGTCTGAGATCTCATCCGATACTCCGAAAAACGTTCGGTCACCAACATACAGAACTCAATAATACTGAAACGTCACCGAACCTTAAATGTGCAAACCCTCCGGGTTCGAGAAGTATGCAGACATGACCTGAGACATTCTCTGATCAATAACCAATAGCGGGACCTGGATGCCCATATTGTCTCCTACATATTCTACGAAGATCTTTATCGGTCGAACCTCTATGTCAAGGATTCAGTTAATCCCGTATACTATTCCCTTTGTCCATCGGTATGTTACTTTCCCGAGATTCGATCATCGGTATCTCTATACCTATTTCAATCTCGTTACCAACAAGTCGCTTTACTCGTTCTGTAATACAAGATCCCGTGACTAACTCCTTAGTCACATTGCTTGCAAGGCTTATTGTGATGTTGTATTACCGAGTGGGCCCCGAGATACCTCTCCGTCACACATAGTGACAAATCCCAGCCTTGATCCATGCCAACCCAACACACACCTTCACAGATACCTGTAGAGTACCTTTATAGTCACCCAGTTATGTTGTCACGTTTGATACACACAAGGTATTCCTACGGTGTCCGGGAATTTCATGATCTCATGGTCATAGGAACAGATAAATTGACATGCAGAAAAACAGTAGCAATAAACTGACACGATCATATGCTACATTCATTCTCCTAATGATGTGATCCCGTTATCAAGTGACAACACTTGTCTATGGCCAGGAAACCTTGACCATCTTTGTTCAACGAGCTAGTCAACTAGAGGCTCACTAGGGACAGTGTGTTGTCTATGTATCCACACATGTATTTGAGTTTCCAATCAATACAATTCTAGCATGGATAATAAAAAATTATCATAAACAAGGAAATATAATAATAATCAATTTATTATTGCCTCTAGGGCATATTTCCAACAGTCTCCCACTTGCACCAGAGTCAATATTCTAGTTCACATCACTATGTGATTGCAATGAATCTAACACCCATAGACTTCTTGGGTCCGATCATGTCTTGCTTGTGAGAGAGGTTTTTAGTCAACGGGTCTGAAACATTCAGACCCAAGTGTACTTCACAAATCTTGATGTCATACTGTAGATCGTTCTACCATGCTTCACTTGGAACAATTCCAAATGACTGCTCCACTATACGAATCCAGTTTACTACTTAGAGTTATCTGGATTAGTGTCAAAGCTTGCATCAACGTAACCCTTTACGACGAACTCCTTTATCACCCTCATAATCGAGAAAAATTCCTTAGTCCACTAGTTACTAAGGATAACTTTGACCACTGTCCAGTGATCCATTCCTGATTACTCTTTGTACCCCTTGGCAGACTGATGCAAGGCACACATCAGGTGCGGTACTCAACATGGTATAGTATAGAGCCTATGGCTAAAGCATAGGGGACGACCTTCATCCTTTTTCTTTCTTCTGCCGTGGTTGGGATTTGAGTCTTAGTCAATATTTACACCTTACAACACAACCAAGAACTCCTTCTTTACTGATCTATTTTGAACTCCTTCAAAATCTTGTCATGGTATGTCTTCAGTTGAAAGTTCTATTAAGAGTTTTGATCTATCTCTATAGATCTTTATGCTCAATGTTAAAGTAGCTCAATCCAGTTTTTCCTTTGAAAAATACTTTTCAAACAACCCTATATGCTTTCCATAAATTCTACATCATTTCCAATCAACAATATGTCAACCACATATACCCATCAGAAATTCTATAGTGCTCCCACTCACTTTCTTGGAAATACAAGTTTCTCATAAACCTTGTATAAACCAAAAAGTTGTTGGAAATATGTGCTAGAGGCAATAATAAATTGATTATTATTATATATATATATATCCTTGTTCATGATAATAATTTATTATCCATGCTAGAATTGTATTGATTGGAAACTCAAATACATGTGTGGATACATAGACAACACACTGTCCCTAGTGAGCCTTTGAGGGGCTAGCTCATTGATCAAAGATGGTCAAGGTTTCCTGACCATAGACATGAGATGTCGTTTGATAACAGGATCACATCATTAGGAGAATGATGTGATGGACAAGACCCAAACTATGAACACAGCATATGATCGTGTCAGTTTATTGCTACTGTTTTTTGCATGTCAAGTATCTGTTCCTATGACCATTTGATCATGCAACTCCTGGACACCGGAGGAATGCCTTGTGTGTGTCAAACATCACAACATAATTGGGTGACTATAAAGCGCTCTACAGGTATCTCCGAATGTGTCTGTTCGGTTGGCATGAATCGAGACTGGGATTTGTCACTCCGTATGACGGAGAGGTATCTCGGGGCCCACTCGGTAATACAACATCACAATAAGCCTTGCAAGAAATATGACTAAGGAGTTAGTCACGGGATATTGTATTACGGAATGAGTAAAGAGACTTGTAGGTAACGATATTGAACTAGGTATGGAGATACCGACGATCGAATCTCGGGAAAGTAACATACCGAAGGACAAAGGGAACAATATACAGGATTAACTGAATCCTTGACATAGATGTTCAACCGATAAAGATCTTTGTAGAATATGTAGGAGCCAATATGGGCATTCAGGTCCCGCTATTGGTTATTGATCGGAGAGTGTCTCGAGTCGTGTCTACATAGTTCTCAAACCTGCACGGTCTGCACACTTAAGGTTCGGTGACGTTTCGGTATAGTTGAATTATTGATGTTGGTAACCAAAGGTTGTTCAGAGTCCCGGATGAGATCCCGGATGTTAGGGGGTTTCCGGAAAGGCCCGACGACAAAGATTGATATATAGGAAGTATCCATTTGTCTTCCGGAAGGTTTTAGGGCATTACCGATAAAATACCATGAGTGACGAATGGGCTCTCGAGTTCTACCGGAAGGTGCCACCCACCTGGGAGAGAACCAAAGAGGCCCAAGGGTGGCGCACCAGCCCTTAGTGGGTTGGTGGCCAACCCAAGGAAGCCTATTTCGTCTAAGGGAGAAAAAGGAAAGGAGGGTTGGCCAAAACCAAATTGGGAAGGAGCACTCCTTCCAAGTTGTATTGGAGGAGGACTCCTCCTCCACCTCTTGGCTCGGCCGAACCCTCGGGCCTTTCCCTAGGGCACACCCTCCCCTCCCTCCTATATATAGTGGAGGTGAGAGAGGCTTTTGGCACCTCAAGCCATACTGCAGCCCTCTCTCCCTCCACCACTTTGTGACACCCCGTAGCTAGTTCGGTACGGTACGGCGAAGCCCTATCAGAGTAGCTCCACCATCATCACCGCCACGTCATCGTGTTGTCGGAGAATTCAGCTACCTCTTCGTCTCTCTTGCTGGATCAAGAAGGCGGAGATTGTCATCGAGCTGCACGTGTGATGAACATAGAGGTGACATCCGTTCGGCGCTAGATCGGGTTGGAGTTCATGGGACGCTTGCGATTTGGATCGCGAAGACGTTCGACTACATTAACCGTGTTTCTTAACGCTTCCCGCTTAGTGATCTACAAGGGTATGTGGATATGATCTCCCCTCTCGTACATGATCATTACCATGGATAGGTCTTGCGTGTGCGTAGGATTTTTTTTGTTTCCCATGCAACGTTCCCCAACAAAAGCTTTGATCATCTCATCAAAGCGTATATTCCAACTCCGAGATGCTTGCTCCAGTCCATAGAAGGAACGTTGGAGCTTGCATACTTGTTAGCATCCTTAGGATCGAAAAAACTTTCTGGTTGTATCACATACAACCTTTCCTCAAGGAAACCATTGAGGAAACAATGTTTTGACATCCTATGTGCAAGATTTCATAAATAATATAGCAACTGCTAACATAATTCCAACAGACTTTTAGCATCGCTACGAGTGAGAAAGTCTCATCATAGTCAACTCTTTGAACTTGTCGGAAACATATTTGCGACAAGTCGAGCTTTCTTAATGGTAACATTTACCATCATCGTCCGTCTTCCTTTTAAAGATCCATCTGTACCTAACAACCTTACGACCATCAAGTAGTTCTTCCAAAGTCTACACTTTTTTTCATACATGGATCCTATCTCGGATTGCATGGCCTTGAGCCATTCGTCAGAATTTGGGCCCACCTTCACTTATCCATAGCTCGTAGGTTCATTGTTGTCCAGCAACATGACCTCCAAGACAGGATTACCGTACCACTCTGGAGTAGTACGCATCCTTGTCGACATATGAGGTTTGGTAGTAACTTGATCCGAAGCTTTATGATCACCATCATCAGCTTCCACTTCAACTAGTGTAGGAGCCACAGGAACAATTTCCTGTGCCCTTCTACTCTCCGGTTGACGTGATGGTTCAGTAACCTCATCAAGATCCATCATCCTCCCACTCAATTCTTTCGAGAGAAACTCTTCCTGGAGAAAGGGCCCTTTTCTAGAAACAAACATTTTGCTTCCGGATCTAAGGTAGGAGGTATACCCAACTGTTTTAGGTGTCCTATGAAGATGCATTTATCCATTTTAGGTTCGAGCTTATCAGGCCGAAACTTTTTCACATAGGCATGGCAGCCCAAAACTTTTAAGAAATAACAGCTTACATTTCTCCAAACCATAGTTCATACGGTGTCATCTCAACAGAATTATGTGGTGCCCTATTTAAAGTGAATGCGGTTGTCTCTAATGCCTAACCCAAAAACGATAGCGGTAATTCGATACGAGACATCATAGTATGCACAATATCCAATAGGGCGCGGCTATGACATTCAGACACACCATCACACTATGGTGTTCCAGGTGGCATGAGTTGTGAAACTATTTTCACATTGTCTTAAATGTTTACCAAACTCGCAACTTAGATATATATTTACCTCCACGATCACATCCTAGACATATTATCTTCTTATCACGACGATCTTCAACTTCACTCTAAAATTGCTTGCACTTTTCAATATTCCAGACTTATAATTCATCAAGCAAATACACTGGTATCTACTCAAATCATCAGTGAAGTAATAACATAATGATATCCACTGCGTGCCTCGGCACTCATTGGACTGCATACATCAAAATGTATTATTAACAACAAGTCACTTGCTCGTTCCATCTCACTGAAAGCGAGGCCTTCAGTCATCTTGCCCATGTGGCATGATTTGCATGTCCCAAGTGATTCAAAATCAAGTAAGTCTAAACAATCCATTTGCATGGAGTTTCTTCATGCGTTTACACCAACAGGCATGGTTCGCATGTCTCAAACGACTCCAAAATGAGTGAGTCCAAAGATTCATCAGCATGGAGCTTCTTCATGTGTTTTATACCAATATGACTCAAGTGGAAGTGCCACAAGTAAGTGGTACTATCATTACTACATTGTATCTTTTGGCATCAATATTATAAGCATGTGTATCACTACCATTGAGATTCAATAAACCATTTATTTTAGGTGCAAGACCATTGAAGGTATTGTTCAAGTAACACAGTAACCATTGTTCTCTTTAAATGAATAACCACATCGCGATAAACACAATCTAATCATGTCTATGCTCAACGCAAACACCGAATAACAATTATTTAGGTTGAACACTAATCGTGATGGTAGAGGGAGCGTGCAATGTTTGATCACATCAACCTTGGAATTGTTGGAAATATGTCGTAGAGGCAATAATAAAATGGTTATTATTATATTTCCTTGTTCATGATAATTCTTTATTGTTCATGCTATAATTATATTAACCGAAAAGCGCAATACATGTGTGAATACATAGACCACACCGTGTCCCTAGTGAGCCTCTAGTTGACTAGCTCGTTGATCAATAGATGGTCGTGGTTTCCTGACCATGGACATTGGATGCCGTTGATAACAGGATCACATCATTAGGAGAATGATGTGATGGACAAGACCCAACCCTAAGCATACCACAAGATCGTGTAGTTCGTTTGCTAGAGCTTTCTAATGTCAAGTATCATTTCCTTAGACCATGAGATTGTGCAACTCCCGTATACCATAGGAATGCTTTGGGTGTATCAAACGTCACAATGTAACTGGGTGACTATAAAGGTGCACTACAGGTATCTCTGAAAGTGTGTGTTGGGTTGGTATGAATCGAGACTAGGATTTTTCACTCCGTGTGACGGAGAGGTATCTCTGGGCCCACTCGGCAATACATCATCATAATGAGCTCAATGTGACTAAGGAGTTAGTCATGGGATCATGTGTTACGAAATGAGTAAATAGACTTGCCGGTAACGATATTGAACAAGGTATAGGGACCGACGATCGAATATCGGGCAAGTAATATACCCATGGACAAAGGGAATTGTATACGGGATTAAGTGAATCCCCGACATCGTGGTTCATCTGATGAGATCATCGTGGAACATGTGGGAGCCAATATGGGTATCCAGATCCCACTGTTGGTTATTGGTTGGAGAGGTGTCTCGGTCATGTGTGCATGGTTCCCGAACCCGTAGGGTCTACACACCTAAGGTTTAGTGACGCTAGAGTTGTATTGGGAAATTGCATGTGGTTGCGAAAGTTGTTCGGAGTCCCGGATGAGATACGACATCACGAGGAGTTCTGGAATAGTCGAGAGGTGAAGATTTATATATGGGAAGTTCAGTTTCGGTCACCGGAAAGGTTTCGGGGTTTTTCGGTATTGTACGGGACCATCGAAAGGGTACCGGGGTCCACCGGGAGGGGCCACGTGCCCCAGAGGGCCATGTGGGCCGAAAGTGGGAGGGAACCAGCTCCGTGGTGGGATGGTGCCCACCACCCAAGGGGCCCAAGGCGCATACGGTTGGGAACCCTAGGGCGTGGGGGCTGCCTCCCACCAACTTGGGAGGCAAGCCACCCCCTTGGCCGCCGCCCCCTCCTAAGCCATCTAGGGTGGCCGGCCCCCTCCCACCTCCCCCATATAAATAGAGGAAGGGTGAGAGGGCTGCGACACACCTGAACCCTCTCCCTGGCGCAGCCCTACCTACCCTAGTCCTCCTCCTCCGTAGTGCTTGGCGAAGCCCTGCCGGGGAACCACAAGCTCCACCGCCACCACGTCGTCGTGCTGCCGGAGCTCTCCCTTATCTTATCCTCCCCCCTTGCTGGATCAAGAAGGAGGAGACGTCCCCGGGTTGTACGTGTGTTGAACGCGAAGGCACCGTTCAATCGATGCTTGGATCGGATCTTCCGCAATTTGAATCGCCGCGAGTATGACTCCATCAACCGCGTTCTTTGCAAAGGTTTCGCTTAGCGATCTTTGAAGGTATGAAGATGCTCTCCCTCTCTCTCGTTGCTAGCATCTCCTAGATTGATCTTGGTCACACGTAGGATTTTTTTAATTATTACTACGTTCCCCAATAGTGGCATCATGAGCCAGGTCTACGCGTAGATTCTATGCATGAGTAGAACACAAGTAAGTTGTGGGCGATGATTTGGTCAAATTGCTTACTGTTACTAGTCCTATCTTGATTCAGCGGCATTGTGGGATGAAGCGGCCTGGACCGACTTTACACGTAAGCTTACGTGAGACTGGTTCCACCGCCTGACATGCACTTGTTGCATAAGGTGGCTAGCGGGTGTCTGTCTCTCCTACTTCAATCGGATTGGATTTGATGAAGAGGGTCCTTATGAAGGGTAAATAGCAATTGACATATCACCATTGTGGCTGTAACGTAGGTGAGAAACGTTCTTGCTAGAAACCCATAGCAGCCATGTAAAACTTGCAACAACAATTAGAGGATGTCTAACTTGTTTCTGTAGCGTATGCTATGTGATGTGATATGGCCAAAAGGATGTGATGAAATATATGTGATGTATGAGATTGATCATGTTCTTGTAATAGGAATCACGACTTGCATGTCGATGAGTATGACAACCGGCAGGAGCCATAGGAGTTGTCTTAATATATTATAGGACCTGCGTGTCAATCAAAAGCACCATATGATTACTTTACTTTATTGTTAACCATTAGCCGTAGTAGTAGAAGTAACAGTTGGATCATGGTGTCGTGCCGGTGACAATGATGATCATGCCGCACCCCGAAGATGGAGATCAAAGGCGCAAGATGATATTGGCCATATCATGTCACTTTATGATTTGCATATGATGTTTATCATGTTTTTACATCTTATTTGCTTAGAATGACGGTAGTAAATAAGATGATCCCTCACTGAAATTTCAAGAAATGTGCCCCCCCGTGTGCACCGTTGCGAAGGATCGTTGTTTCGAAGCACCACGTGATAATCGGATGTGATAGATTCTAACGTTCGCATACAACGGGTGTAAGCCAGATTTACACATGCGAAACACTTAGGTTGACTTGATGAGCCTAGCATGTACGTACATGGCCTCGGAACACGAGAGACCGAAAGGTCGAACATGAATCGTATAATTGATGCGATCAACATGGAGATGTTCAACATTGATGACTAGTCTGTCTCACGTGATGATCGGACACGGCCTAGTTGATATGGATCATGTATCACTTAGATGACTAAAGGGATGTCTATCTGAGTGTGAGTTCATTAAATAATTTGATTAATTGAACTTAATTATCATGAACTTAGTCTAAAATTGTCTTTACAATCTATATTTTAGATCCAATGGCCCACACTAATGTTGCCCTGAACTTCAACGCGTTCCTTGAGAAAACCAAGCTGAAAGACGATGGAAGCAACTATACGGACTTGGTCTGTAACTTGAGGCTCATACTCATAGCTTCCTAGAAAATATATGTCCTTGATGCACCGCTAGGTGACGCACCCGTTTTCCCAGCAGCTCAAGACGTTATGAACGCCTAGTAGTCGCGTAGTGATGATTACTCCCTGGTTCAGTGCGACATGCTTTATAGTTTAGAACCGGGGCTCCAAAAGCTTTTTGAGTAACACGGAGCATATGAGATGTTCCAAGAGATGAGAATTGTTTTCCAAGCTCATGCCCGGGTCGAGAGATATGAAGTCTCCGACAAGTTCTTTAGTTGTAAGATGGAGGAAAATGGTTGTGTCAGCTAGCACATACTCAAAATGTTTGGTTGCACAACCGCTTGTCTCAGCTGGGAGTTAATCTTCCAGATGATTCGGTTATTGACGGAATCCTCCAGTCGCTTCCACCTAGCTACAAGAGATTTGTGATGAACTACAATATGCAAGAGATGGAGAAGTCCATTCCTGAGTTATATTCGATGCTGAAATCAGTGGAGGTGGAAATAAAAAAGGAACATCAAGTGTTGATGGTGAATAAGACCACCAGTTCCAAGAAAGGCAAGGGTAAGAAGAACTTCAAGAAGGAAGGCAAAGCAGTTGTCACGCCCGGTAAATCAGTTGCCGGGAAGGAGCCCAAGAATGGACCCAAGCCTGAGACTGAGTGCTATTATTGCAAGGGAACCAGTCACTGGAAGCAGAACTACCCCAAGTACTTAGCGAATAAGAAGACCGGCAATGTCAAAGGTATATACGATATACATGTCATTGATGTGTACCTTACCAGCGCTCGTAGTAGCTCCTGGATATTTGATACCGGTGCAGTTTCTCACATTTGGATCTCAAAACAAGAGCTGCGAAATAAGCGGAGATTGACAAAGGACGACGTGACGATGCGCGTCAGGAATGGTTCCAAGGTCGATGTGATCGCCGTCGGCATGCTACCTCTAGATCTACCTTCGGGACTAGTTTTAAACCTTAATAATTGTTATTTACTACCAGTTTTGAGCATGAATATTGTATTTGGATCTCGTTTGATGCGAGATGGCTACTCATTTAAATCCAAGAATAATGGTTGTTCTATTTATATGAGATATATGTTTTATGATCATTCCCCACTGGTCAATGGTTTATTCTTATTGAATCTCGAACGTGATGTGACACATATTCATAGTGTGAGTACCAAAAGATGTAAGGTTGATAATGATAATCCCACATACTTGTGGCACTGCCGCATTGGTCATATTGGTGTGAAACGCATGAAGAAACTCCATGCAGATGGACTTTTGGAGTCTCTTGATTATGAATCATTTGACACGTGTGAACCATGCCTCATGGGAAAGATGACCAAGACTCCGTTCTCCGGAAAAATGGAGCGAGCAACCAACTTGTTGGAAATAATACATACCGATGTATGCGGTCCAATGAGCGTTGAGGCTCACGGTGGCTATCGTTATGTTCTCATTCTTGCTGATGGCTTGAGCAGATATGGGTATGTCTACTTAATGAAACACAAGTCTGAAACCTTTGAAAAGTTCAAGGAATTTGAGAGTGAGGTAGAGAATCAATGTGACCAGAAAATAAAGTTCTTGTGATCTGATCGTGGAGGAGAATATTAGAGTCACGAGTTTGGCACACACTTAAGGAAATGTGGAATTGTTTCGCAACTCACGCCGCGTGGCACACCACAGCGTAGTGGTGTGTCCGAACGTCGTAATCGCACTCTATTGGATATGGTGCAATCTATGATGTCTCTTACAGATTTACCACTATCATTTTGGGGATATGCATTGGAGACTACCGCATTCACTTTAAATAGGGCACCGTCTAAATCCTTTGAGACGACTGTGGCACCCGAATAGAGGGCCAACACACGCCCGTCCCCAGGATAGGACCGGACGCACGTCAAGAGCATGATACAGAAATTCCAGGCAACTATGGCTTTATTAATATGATGGAGTATTACAATACTATTGCTTACAACAATATTACATGACTCCAAGGCTAGCTAAATGGTAGCAGAGGTCTTGATACAGCGACATCGACGTTCCTGGCTGGGCTCCCATAACTCGCAGGACTGGCTTGGTTACGATCTAGCACGACGAGTCTTCTCCTGCAACTGGCCACGTGCAAGTCCAGGTGAGTACTTTGTATGTACTCGCAAGACAACCAAATATATGGCATCCAAACAAGCATGCAACAACGCAAGCACAATGATTATATAATAGCTATTCTAAGCATTGCATGGCATTAACAGGAAAAATATAAATCAAGTATAGCATGACCTGGGCTAAACATGTAATCTACCTCACTAGCAGGGTAAAGATCACAACAATTACTTAACTAACTTATTGTCACCGAGTCACAACCCTCAACATACTCGTAATCCATCCTGAATGGATCACATCACACGGTCATCTGAACAGTTGTCGTATCTACTTTCAAACTCTTTTGCCCTTGTTTTGGACTCTAATTTGCATGATTTGAATGGAACTAACCCGGACTAACGTTATTCTCAGCAGAATTGCCATGGTGTTGTTTTTGCGCAGAGATAAAAGTTCTCGAAATGACCTGGAAATTTACGGGGATTTTTTGTGGAATATATAAAAAATACTGGCGCAAGAATCAACCGGAGGGGTGGAGTGGGGAGCCCACAAGCCCACCAGGCGCGGGCCCCCTAGCCGCGCCTAGCACGCTTGTGGGGCCCATGTTGCTCCACCGCCTCCAATTCCAGCTCTATTTAGTCCCTTTCATCTGGAAAAAAATCAAGGCGAAGAGTTCATCGCGTTTTACGATACGGAGGCGCCTCCACCTCCTGTTCTTCCTCTGGAGGGCACATCTCGAGTCCGTTCTAGGCTCCAAAGAGGGGAGATCATCGCCATCGTCATCACCAACCTTCCTTCATCGCCAATTCCATGATGCTCTTCATCGTTCGTGAGTAATCTCATCGTAGGCTTGCTGGACGGTGATGGGTTGGATGAGATCTATCATGTAATCGAGTTAGTTTTGATGGGGATTGATCCCTAGTATCCACTATGTTCTAAGATTGATGTTGCTACTACTTTGTGATGCTTAATGCTTGTCACTAGGGCAATATATGTGTGTTCTTGATCCTATCTTGCAAGTTGTAGTCACCTACTATGTGTTATGACCCGCCAACCCCGGAGTGACAATAGCCGGAACCACTCCCGGAGATGAGCATAGTATGAGGAGTTCATGTATTCACTAAGTGTTAATGCGTTGGTCCGGTTCTTTATTAAAAGGAGAACCTTAATATCCCGTAGTTTCCATTAGGACCCAACTGCCACGGGAGGGATGGACAATATATTTCATGCAAGTTCTTTTCCCTAAGCACGTATGACTGTATACGGAATACATGCCTACATTACATTGACGAACTGGAGCTAGTTACATATCTCTCTGTGTTATAACTGTTGCATGATGAATACCATCCGGCATAATTATCCATCACCGATCCAACGCCTATGAGTTTTTCCTACTGGTCCTTGCTACGTAACTTTGCCGCTACTGTTGTCACTGCTGCTACTGTTACTTTGCCGCTACTGCTGTCACTGCTGCTACTGTTACTCTGTTGCTACTGCTGTCACTATTGCTACTGGTTACTGTTGCTATCACACTACTCTGCTACTGATACTTTTCTGTAGATATTAAGTCTTTTAGGTGTGGTTGAATTGACAACTCAACTGCTCATACTTGAGAATATTCTTTGGCTTCCCCTTGTGTCGAATCAACAAATTTGGGTTGAATACTCTACCCTCGAAAACTGTTGCGATCCCCTATACTTGTGGGTTATCAAGAGCTTTTTCTGGCGCCGTTGCCGGGGAGGCATAGCTATATTCTCTGAGTCACTTGGGATTTACGTCTGCTGGTCACTATGAGGAATCCGAAAGATCCAAGAACTAAAGTCTTGCCCTCAACTACGAGGACAGGTAAGGAATTGCCATCTAGCTCTGCACTTGATTCACCTTCAGTTATGAGTAAGTTTGCGACACCACCTCCTGCTAGAAATTTTGATGTGTCGCATGTGCTTGATGATGCTACTTCTGCTGTCCATGATACTTGTGATGATGCTATGCTTGATACTGCTTTGCCACTAGGTACATTCCTTGATGCACCAATTGCTAGAGTTGCTGCCAGATGTGATGATACTTCTGAAACTGCTGAGATTATTGAAGTAGAACCTGCTATTTTGCCTGTTAGAACTAGCTCTCATAGATATGAATTGCCTGATATGCGTGAGGGTTATGTTATGGAGGGAGAGATAGCTGAGGACTTTCTTGCATGTAAGGATAGCTATGATGTTGCAAAATTACTACGCAAGTGGAAAGAAAAATCTTTGAATGCTAGGATGAAATACATCCCGAAGTTTGCTACTTCGCCTATCTTTGTGACCGATAAGGATTATGAATTCTCTATCGACCCTGAGTTAATCACTCTGGTCGAATCTGATCCTTTTCACGGTTATGAGTCTGAAACGGCTATAGCCCATGTTACCAAACTGCACGATATAGCCACCCTATTCACGAGTGAGGAAAAGATCCGCCACTACTATATCCTTCAGCTGTTTCCTTTCTCGCTAAAGGATGATGTAAAACTTGGTTCACTTCTCTTGCTCCCGGTTGTGTGCGTAGCCCCCAGGATATGATCTACTACTTCTCTAAAAAATATTTCCCTACCGATAAGAAGCAAGCTGCCTTGCAAGAAATATACAACTTTGCGCAAGTTGAAGAAGAGAGTCTCCCACAAGCTTGGGGGAGGCTCGTCCAGCTAATGAATGCTTTGCCTGATCACCCTCTTGAGAAGAATGAAATACTTGATATCTTCTACAATGGACTAACCGATGCTTCTAAGGACCACATAGATAGTTGTGCCGGTTTTGTTTTTAGGGAATGAACCGTAGAACAAGCTGAGATCCTATTGAATAATATCTTATGCAATGAGAATGCTTGGATTATTCATGAACCACCCCCGAAGCCAACTCCTAAGAAAAGAGGTATTCTATTCCTCAGTCCTGAAGATATGCAAGAAGCTAAGAAATTTATGAAAGAGAAAGGCATTAAATCTGAAGATGTCAAAAATCTACCACCTATCAAAGAGATCCATGGTCTTGATAACCCGATACAAGTCGTAGAGGTAAATTCTCTTCGTAGATTCAATGAGAGTGATATTCCTTTTGATAAACCTGCTAGCTTATGCCTGGATGAATTTGATAACTTTGTTGCCAAACAACAAAGTTTCAATGATTATGTTAGCAGACAATTGGAAGAGAATGCTCGTATGCTTAGTCATTTAAGTGCTTGTGTGGACAGAAACGTCAATGATCTTAAGCTCTTGAGTAAACATGCCTCTATGGTTACTACTCAAGTAGAACAAGTACTTAAGGCTCAGAATGACTTGCTCAATGAGATGAATGACAATTCTGTTAGAGTCGTCACTAGAGGCGGTAAAATGACTCAGGAACCTTTGTATCCTGAGGGCCATCCTAGGAGATTTGAACAAGATTCTCAAGGAGTTAGCACTGATGCACCTAGTAATCCTAGAAAGAAGAAGAAAGATGATAGGAATTTGCACGCTAGCAACCTTGTTGCTGGTACACCTGAGAATCCAAACGACGTCTCTGTTTCTGATGCTGAAACGCAATCTGGTGATGAACATGAGCCTAATGATAATATCGATAGTGATGTTCATGTTGATGCTCAACGTACAATGATAAGGATGTGGAGATTGAACTAGTTGATATTGATAACCCACAACCTAAGAATAGAAGATACGATAAGAATGACTTCACTGCTAGGAAACATGGTAACGAAAGGGAACCATGGGTTCAGAAACCCATGCCCTTTCCTACCAAACCATCCAAGAAAAAGGATGATGAGGATTTTGAGCGATTTGTTGAAATGATTAGACCTGTCTTTCTGCAAATGCGTTTGATAGATATGCTCAAAGTGTCTCCGTATGCTAAGTACATGAAGGATATTGTGACTAATAAGAGGAGGATACCTGAGGTTGAGATTTCCACCATGCTCGCTAATTATACCTTCAAGGGTGGAACTTCTAAGAAACTAGGTGATCCCGGAGTGCCCACTATACCTTGCTCCATTAAAGGCAACTACGTTAGAACTGCTTTATGCGACCTTGGAGCCGGTGTTAGTGTTATGCCTCTCTCTCTTTATCGTAGACTTGAACTGGATAAGTTGACACCCACTGAAATTTCTCTGCAAATGGCCGACAAATCAACTGCTTTCCCTATCGGCATTTGCGAGGATGTGCCTGTTGTGGTTTCTAACGTTACTATCTTAACAGACTTTGTTATTCTGGATATTCCCGAGGACGATGCCATGTTGGTCATCCTTGGAAGACGCTTTCTAAACACTGCAGGGGCTGTTATTGATTGCAACAAAGGCAATGCCACTTTCCATGTCAACGGCAATGAGCATACGGTGCACTTCCCGAAGAAACAATATCGAGTACATTGCATCAATGCTATCGAAAAAACTTCATCGATTCTTATTGGGAGCTTTGAATGCCCTATACCTACTGTTAAGATGAAGTATGATTTGCTTGTTGGGGATATGCACATCCCCATTGAGGTAACCTAATGACTATTCGAAAATTCTCCGTTCCCTTTTGCGATTCGAAAAAGTTTGTCAAGGAGACTTGATCAACCTCACTGACGGATTTC
Source organism: Hordeum vulgare subsp. vulgare (assembly GCF_904849725.1). Taxonomy (NCBI): domain Eukaryota; kingdom Viridiplantae; phylum Streptophyta; class Magnoliopsida; order Poales; family Poaceae; genus Hordeum; species Hordeum vulgare. The sequence continues at coordinate 308,048,059 of NC_058518.1, forward strand.
TTTCGATGACCATGAGATGGATGAATCGAGGAGTCACAAACCTCTATTCCAAGCTTTCACCTTCGGTTGCTTAGAAGAAAAATGATAGATTTAGCTTTAGTTTTCTCTGTTTTCTGCTTTTAGCATCCCCTAGAAAAGTACCCCAAAAATAAAAGTTCTCTGAATGCCGTGAAAATCAAGTATGACTTTTTCTGGAATTTTTGAAAAATTGTGAGACGGAGAGCTAGTCAAGGGGCTGCACTAGTGGGCCACAAGCCCTAGAGGCGCGAGCACCCGCCTGGCCGTGCCTACCAGGCTTGTGGGGGCCACGTGTACCCCCTCCACTTATTCTAGTTCCCATCTGCTTCTCCTACCTCCAGAAAAAATCGTTTCGCAGCTCAAACCCGTGTTCTTGCTCTTCTTGCTACAATTTTCGATCTCCTTGTGCAAAGCCCCATTCACCAAACTATTTTAGAGAAATTGCTCCTTGGTATATGACTCCTCCATTGGTCCAATTAGTTTTTGCTCTAGTCCCTATACGTCGCGTATTTTTGCTACCTTGGTGACCCTGTTCTTGAGCTTTGCATGCTAATTTTAGCTGGTCCCAAGTAGTTTTGATGCGTGATATGGCCTCTAGGCACTTGTCGGAGTAGTTGCTATGAGTTTCGTCGAGCCTTGTTCACTTTTCCTTAGAGTCACTAAAAATTTCAGAAATCTTCAGAGATAGAAAAAGGAAAGGATGAGGAGGTTCTTAAGAGGCTCTTCAAGCCGTGACCCCAAGGATGATGAAAGTGAGAAGAAGAAACCCAAGTATCCGGTCCCCCGAGTTGCAGAAGTTCGAGCGTGCGAGTGGGCAAGCGATGTGTTCTTATGCGTCGCTGGACTTTATGAGGACTTTTACTACTTGGTGGAGAACGCAGGCCTTACCGCCTTCGTTGAAGATAAGTGTCCGCAATACCTCCTCCTCACTAATATTTTCGCGCAAAGTTGTAATTTCTATCCAAGGAAGAGTCCTCCTATGGTTGAGTTCAAATTATATGATATCCCTCAGTGCATGTCACTTCAGGATTTTTGCATTGTTTGCAAATTACCTTATGTTGGGGATATTCATGAACCTCGTCCACAAGACTTGGAGGCTTTCATAGATACTATTGCTGTAGGAGAGGAGAGAGGAGTGTCTTGCGCTAGAGTTGCTAGCATACATTTTCCCGTGCTTCGGTACTTCTCATTATTCGTGGGAAAATGTTTGATTGGCCGTGGGAAAGCTGGGGCCCTTAGCTCCCCAGATCTTGCGAATTTGTGCGAAGCCCTTTATCATGATAAAACTTATAGCTTGGGTGCTATAGTAGCTCAATGGTTGAACACGAACCGTTCTAAAGGCGTTGTTTATGGAGGTATCTATGCTACCCATCTTGCTAGACATTTTGAGATACCCATTAGACTGGACGAGGAAGAAGATATTCTTCTTCCTGAGAGATATCTAGATTATGATAGCATGGTTCGCCATGACTTTCTTGATAAAGATATAAATAAGAGGATGATTTATAACCTGGTATTTAGTCAGGGTACTCGTGAGACTATTACCTTGCCCTCTCCTTCTTTGTTCAATCTTCATCTGGACAGGTACATTATTATGCCCTCGAACATCTATGCATATTGGGGCATAGCCCAACCACAGGCGCCCGTGCCCGAGCTACCAGTCGAGTACCAGACAACAGTTTATCAGTGGGAGCCAGAGGAGCTCACGCAGCAGTGGCACCCTCAGTACACTCCAGAGTACCCCGGAGACGGTTATTTCCCTCCTTGGGAGTAGACCAACCTAGGCCAAAAGACTAAGCTTGGGGGAGTACGTGTTTCTCATCGACTTTATATTCATGCTTACACTTTCACTTTGTTAGTCGGTGTTCAAACTTTGCCACTGTATCATCCATGCTAGTTTATTTATTTTTCTCGTTTTCTTCTCGTGTGTTTGTCTAGTTTGAGAAAACCCAAAAACATTTCCTTTTATTCTTTTCCTTGTTGGGAGTTTTCCCGTGTAAATAGTTTTCTTTTTCTTTGGGTCAAGGTAGAAGACCATGTTTACAATGTTTAGTGGCTCTCGCATGCATACCTGTTTATCTGTCAAAGAGCCATATTACTTTGTCTTCTCCTTTGTGTTTGCCTTCTGATTCCAACGTAGTCCAATGCACGAACACTCTTATTATTGTTCACATCATTCGGTCGTGCAAGTGAAAGGCAATAATGACGATATATGATGAAGTGACTGAGCCTGGAAAAGCTGGTATGAACTCGATCTATTTTGTTTTTGTAAATATGACTAGCTCATCGTTCCTGATTCAGTTTTGTTGTGAGAGAAACATGTTTGCAATGACAACTTAGAGATCATAGTTTCTGATGCCATGCTTAATTAGCTAGGAGCTTATAATGGTTTGTATTGGATGCCAACATGAATTTTGAGATGATTATGATGTAGTATGATAGGACGGTATCCTCCTCTGAATGATTCAAGTGGCTTGACTTGGCGCATGTTTACGCATGTAGTTGAAACAAAATCAACATAGCCTCTATGATATTCATGTTTATGGTGATTTATGTCCTACTCATGGTTGCACTCAATGTTGGTTAATCTCAATGCATTTTGATGACTGTTGTCGCTCTCTAGTTGGTCGCCTCCCAGTCTTTTGCTAGCCTTCACTTGTACTAAGAGGGAATACTGCTTGTGCATCCACTTCCATAAACCCAAAGTTGTTCCATATGAGTCCACCATACCTACCTATATGCGGTATCTACCTGCCGTTCCAAGTAAATTTGCATATGCCACTCTCTAAATCTTCAAGAAATAATCTGATTTGCATGCCCGAACCGCTCATGTGGTGACAAGGGGCGATCAGTATCTTCCATGCTAGGCGTGTTATCCTCGATATGTGTTTATTCACTATCATTCACGAGAAAGGGGCCGGTAATTGGAATGCCCAGTTCCATGCTCAAATCGAAAAGATAATTGCGAACAAAACTCCCTGTGGATTGATGTTGTATGGACGACACCCGAGTATTCGGCTAGTCGTGGAGTGTGATTGATCGATGGTGGGGGAGTCAGAACTTTACTTTTCTGTTTGGTAACCGCCTATAGCATGTGTAGCGTGGAATATGTTGAAAACTCTTGGTCATTGCGTTGACAATGAAAGCATGCCACCCAAAATTATTATCTCTGTTTTAAAAGCTTGAGCTTTGGCACCTCTGCAAATCAGTCCTTCCCTCTGTGAAGGGCCTATCTATTTATGTTTCTATTGAGTCATCCTCTTCTTATAAAAGCACCAATTAGAGAGCACCTCTGTCATTCTTATGCTTTGCTTTTGACACATATTGAGTATGACTGTGACTGGATCTTCTTTGCCATGAATTACAATGTTTAGTCAGCCCTTGGTCTTTGAAGGTGCTCTGCATTTATGTTTTGCAGTCTCAGAAAGAGCTAGCGAGATACCATCTGTTCACACTACTTCATGATTGTTTTGATTGAAGTGTTGACGTTTCAAACTTATTATTATTGCTCGCTAGTTGATTATGCCATTGATATAAGTTTACCGTGAGACCTAGATGTCATTTGCTTATGTGGTTTGCTTGTGATCTTGCTGAAATTCTGGATATGAGTTAGACATAGTTTCAACAACAAGATCAAACAGAGTTCGTAAAAGTTTTTCTTTTGTCTCTTTCAGTTTGTCAACTGAATTGCTTGAGGACAAGCAAGGTTTTAAGCTTGGGGGAGTTGATACGTCTCTATCGTATCTACTTTTCCAAACTCTTTTGCCCTTGTTTTGGACTCTAATTTGCATGATTTGAATGGAACTAACCCGGACTAACGATGTTCTCAGCAGAATTGCCATGGTGTTGTTTTTGAGCAGAAATAAAAGTTTTCGGAATGACCTGGAAATTTACGGGGATTTTTTGTGGAATATATAAAAAATATTGACGCAAGAATCAACGAGAGGGGTGGAGCGTGGAGCCCACAAGCCCACCAGGTGCGCCCCCTGGCCGCGCCTAGAAGGCTTGTGGGGCCCACGTTGCTCCACCACCTCCAATCTCACCTCTATTTAGTCCCTTTCGCCTGGAAAAAAATCAAGGAGAAGAGTTCATCGCGTTTTACGATACGGAGGCGCCGCCACCTCTTGTTCTTCCTCTGGAGGGCAGATGTGGAGTCCGTTCTAGGCTCCGGAGAGGGGAGATCGTCGCCATCGTCATCGCCAACCTTCCTTCATCGCCAATTCTATGATGCTCTTCACCGTCCGTGAGTAATCTCATCGTAGGCTTGCTGGACGGTGATGGGTTGGGTGATATCTATCATGTAATCGAGTTAGTTTTGACGAGGATTGATTGCTAGTATCCACTATGTTCTGAGATTGATGTTGCTACTACTTTGCCATGCTTAATGCTTGTCACTAGGGCCCGAGTGCCATGATTTCAGATCTGAACCTATTATGTTGTCGCCAATATATGTGTGTTCTTGATCCTATCTTGCAAGTTGTAGTCACCTACTATGTGTTATGACCCGGCAACCCCGGAGTGACAATAGCCGGAACCACTCCCGGAGATGACCATAGTATGAGGAGTTCATGTATTCACTAAGTGTTAATGCATTGGTCCGGTTCTTTATTAAAAGGAGAACCTTAAAATCTCGTGGTTTTTCATTAGGACCCCGCTGCCACGGGAGGTATGGACAATAGATGTCATGCAAGTTCTTTTCCCTAAGCACGTATGACTACATACGGAATACATGCCTACATTACATTGACGAACTGGAGCTAGTTACATATCTCACCGTGTTATAACTGTTACATGATGAATAGCATCCGACATAATCATCCATCACCGATCAAATGCCTACGAGTCTTTTACTACTGGTCCTTGCTACGTTACTTTGCTGCTACTATTACTCTGCTACTATTGCTGTCACTTTGCTGCTACTGGTTACTGTTGCTATCACACTACTTTGCTACTGATACTTTGCTGCAGATACTAAATATTTTAGGTGTGGTTGAATTGACAACTCAACTACTAATACTTGAGAATATTCTTTGGCTTCCCCCTGTGTTGAATCAATAAATTTGGGTTGAATACTCTACCCTCGAAAACTATTGCGATCCCCTATACTTGTGGGTTATCATGACCTTTTTCTCGCGCCGTTACCGGGGAAGCATAGCTATATTCTCTGAGTCACTTGGGATTTACGTCTGCTGGTCACTATGAGGAATCCGAAAGATCCAAGAACTAAAGTCTTGCCCTCAACTACGAGGACAGGTAAGGAACTGCCATCTAGCTCTGCACTTGATTCACCTTCAGTTATGAGTAAGTTTGCGACACCACCTCCTGCTAGAAATCTTGATATGTCGCCTGTGCTTGATGATGCTACTTCTGCTGTCCATGATGCTTGTGATGATGCTATGCTTGATACTGCTTTGCCACTAGGTGCATTTCTTGATGCACAAATTGCTAGAGTTGCTGCTAGATGTGATGATACTTCTGAAACTGGTGAGATTATTGAAGTAGAACCTGCTATTTTGCCTGTTATAACTAGCTCTCCTACATATGAATTGCCTGATATGCCTCAGGGTTATGTTATGGAGGGAGAGATAGCCGAGGACTTTCTTGCTTGTCAGGATAGCTATGATGTTGAGAAATTACTGCTCAAGTGGAAAGAAAAATCTTTGAACGCTAGGACGAATTACGACCCGAAGTTTGCTACTTCGCCTATCTATGTGACCGGTAAGGATTATGAATTCTCTGTCAACCCTGAGTTAATCACTCTGGTCGAATCTGATCCTTTTCATGATTATGAGTCTGAAACGGTTGTAGCCCATCTTACCAAACTGCATGATATAGCCACCCTATTCACGAGTGGGGAAAAGATCCGCCACTACTATATCCTCTAGCTATTTCCTTTCTCGCTAAAGGATGATGCTAAGACTTGGTTCACTTCTCTTGCTCCTGGTTGTGTGCGTAGCCCCCAGGGTATGATCTACTATTTCTCTGAGAAATATTTCCCTGTCCATAAGAAGCAAGCTACCTTGGAGGAAATATACAACTTTGCGCAAGTTGAAGAAGAGAGTCTCCCACAAGCTTGGGGGGAGGCTCGTCCAGCTACTGAATGCTTTGCCTGATCACCCTCTTGAGAAGAATGAAATACTTGATATCTTCTATAATGGACTTACCGATGCTTCTAGAGACCACCTAGATAGTTGTGCTGGTTGTGTTTTCAGGGAACAAACTGTAGAACAAGCTAAGATCCTATTGAATAATATCTTGTGCAATGAGAATGCTTGGACTATTCCCGAACCACCTCCTAAGCCAACTCCGAAGAAAATAGGTATTCTATTCCTCAGTCCTGAAGATATGCAAGAAGCTAAGAAATCTATGAAAGAGGAAGGCATTAAATCTGAAGATGTCAAAAATCTACCACCTATCGAAGAGATCCATGGTCTCGATAACCCGATACGGGTAGTAGAAGTAAATTCTCTTCGTAGGTTCGATGAGAGTGATATTCCTTTTGATAAACCTGCTAGCTTATGCCTGGATGATTTTGATAACTTTGTTGCCAAACAACAAAGTTTCAATGATTATGTTAGCAGACAATTGGAACAGAATGGTCGTATGCTTAGTGATTTAAGTGCTTGTGTGGACAGAAATGTCAATGATCTTAAGCTTCTGAGTAAACATGCCTTTATGGTTACTACTCAAGTATAACAAGTACTTAAGGCTCAGAATGACTTGCTCAATGAGTTGAATGACAATTCTGTCAAAGTCGTCACTGGAGGCGGTAGAATGACCGAGGAACCTTTGTATCCTGGGGGTCATCCTAAGAGAATTGAACAAGATTCTCAAGGAGTTAGCACTGATGCACCTAGTCATCCTAGAAAGAAGAAGAAAGATGATAGGAACTTGCACGCTAGCAACCCTGTTGCTATTACACCTAAGAGTCCAAACGATGTCTCTGTCTCTAATGCCGAAACGCAATCTGGTGATGAACATGAGCCTAATGATAATATCAATAGTGATGTTCATGATGATGCTCAACCTAGCAACGATAAGGATGTGGAGATTGAACCTGTTGATCTTGATAACCCACAACCTAAGAATAAGAGGTACGATAAGAATGACTTCACTGCTAGGAAGCATGGTAAAGAAAGGGAACCATGGGTTCAGAAACCCATGCCCTTTCCTCCCAAACCATCCAAGAAAAAGGATGATGAGGATTTTTAGCGATTTGTTGAAATGATTAGACCTGTCTTTCTGCAAATGTGTTTGACAGATATGCTCAAAATGTCTTCATATGCTAAGTACATGAAGGATATTGTGACTAATAAGAGGAAGATACCTGAGGTGGAGATTTCCACCATGCTCGCTAATTACACCTTCAAGGGTGGAACTCCTAAGAAACTAGGTGATCCTGGAGTGCCCACTATACCTTGCTCCATTAAAGGCAACTACGTTAGAACTGCTTTATGCGACCTTGGAGCCGGTGTTAGTGTTATGCCTCTCTCTTTATCGTAGACTTGAACTGGATAAGTTGACAACCACTGAAATCTCTCTGCAAATGGCCGACAAATCAACTGCTTTTCCTATCGGCATTTGCAAGGATGTGCCTGTTGTGGTTGCAAACACCACTATCTTAACAGACTTTGTTATTCTGGATATTCCCGAGGACGATGGCATGGCGGTCATCCTCGGAAGACACTTCTTAAACACTGCAGGGGCTGTTATAGATTGCAACAAAGGTAGTGTCACTTTCCATGTCAACGGTAATGAGCATACGGTGCACTTTCGGAAGAAACAATATCGAGTACATTGCATCAATGCTATCGAAAAAACTTCATCGGTTATTATTGGGAGCTCTGAATGCCCTATACCTACTGTCAACATGAAGTATGATTTGCTTGTTGGGGATATTCACATCCCCTTGAGGTAACCTAGTGACTATTCGAAAATTCTCCATTTCCTTTTGCGATTCGAAAAAGTTTGTCAAGGAGACTTGATCAACCTCATTGACGGATTTCTTTCGATGACCATGAGAAGGATGAATCGAGGAGTCACAAACCTCTTTTCCAAGCTTTCACCTTCGGTTGCTTAGAAGAAAAATGATAGATTAGCTTTAGTTTTCCCTGTTTTCTTCTTTTAGCGTCCGTGGAAAAGTACCCCGCAAATAGAAGTTCTCCGAATGCCATGAAAATCAATTTTGATTTTTTCTGGAATTTTTGAAAAATACTGAGACGGAGAGCTAGTCAGGGGGCTGCACCAGTGGGCCACAAGCCCTGGAGACGCGGGCAACCCCCTGGCCGCACCTACCAGGCTTGTGGGGCTCACGTGCACCCCCTCCACTCATTCTAGCTCCCATCTACTTCTCCTACCTCCAGAAAAAATCATTCCGTAGCTCAAACCCGTGTTCTTGCTCTTCTTGCTGGGATTTTTGATCTCCTTGTGCAAAGCACCATTCACCAAACTGTATTGGGGAAATTGCTCCTTAGTAAGTGACTCCTCCATTGGTCTAATTAGTTTTTGCTCTAGTGCCTTATACATCGCGTATTTTTGCTGCCTTGGTGACCCTGTTCTTGAGCTTTGCATGCTAATTTTAGCTGGTCCCAAGTAGTTTTGATGCGTAATATGGCTTGTAGGCACTTGTGGGAGTAGTTGCTATGAGTTTAGTTGAGCCTTGTTCACTTTTCTTTGATTCACTAAATTTTTTAGAAAAGGAAGATGTTCAGGAGAAACTATCATGGTGGTTCCTCAAGCAAGAGAGGTCCCCGTCTCGCGATTCGGGAGCCCGATCCTTACCAACCAAGGAACGCACAGGTACAACCATGTGAATGGCCTTCTGATAAATTCATGATTGAGGCAGGTTTCAAAGATGAGTTTGATACACTTGTTCACAATGTCGGACTCGACGAATTCATCTCCGATAAACGTGAACAATATACTACTCTCACTGCCTCTTTTGTTCCTAGATTCAAATTTTCAGCTGGCCGTGACACATCCGTACTGTTTGATCTCTATGACAAATCGTATACCATGGATTTAGAGGATTTCAATATAATTTGCAAGATACCTGTTTGAGGTAGTCTCAATGATCCTCCTAAATCTTCGGTTAGAGATTTTTTTTCTCCGGTATAACTGTCGGAGAAACTAGAGATATCACGGAGGCTACCATGGGGAGCATTCATTTTCCTGCCTTGCATTACTTTGCCCTCTTCATAGGTAGATGCATTAACGGCAAGATTGAGCATTGTCATCTCTGCGCACCTGACCTTTGTATTCTTAAGAGTGCAGTAACGGGTGATAGAAGTTTCAACATGGGAGCTATAATAGCAAGGAGGCTGAATAATAATGCTAATGAACGGGATTTCTTTGGTGGGATCTATGCCACTCGCATAGCAAATTTTCTTGGAGTACCCATTCGCGAAGGAGATCCCCCGCTCCATACAGCTTTCCTTGATCGCGCCGCTTTGACACGCTATCAGTTTCTTGAGAGGGTTGATGAATCCCTCCTATACTGTTTAATATTTAACCGACAACGTGTTTTCCATATTACCCTTCCCGCTCCTGCCTTCTTTGATTTTTAGGTAAAACGGAGATATTACATAACCAGAGGAGAGGCAGAGGAATATGAGAGGGGGGCAAAGGCCACTCGTCTCCGTGAGGCAGCTATTCAGGGAGTGGCTGCAGCGCTCCCGTACAACCCCCATTATGATTTTGGGTATCGCCCGGACCATCCATGGGAGTAGACCAACTTAGGCCAAAAGCCTAAGCTTGGGGGAGTACGTGTTTCTCACAGACTTTATATTCTTGCTTACACTTTCACTTTGTTAGTCGGTGTTCACACTTTGCCACTGTATCATCCATGCTAGTTTATTTCTTTTTCTCTCTCGTTTTCTTATCGTGTGTTTGTCTAGTTTGAGAAAACCCAAAAAGATTTTCTTGTTCTTATTTTGCTTGTTGGGAGCTTTCGCGTGTAAACAGTTTTCTTTTTCTTTGGGTCAAGGTAGAATACCATGGTTACAATGTTTAGTGGCTCTCGCATGTATATCTATTTATCTGTCAAAGAGCCATATTACTTTGTCTTCTCCTTTGTGTTTGCTTGCAGATTCCAGTTTAGTCCAACGCACGAGCACTCTTATTATTGTTCACATCGTTCGGTCGTGCAAGTGAAAGGCAATAATGACGATATATGATGAAGTGACTGAGCCTGGAAAAGCTGGAATGAACTCGATCTATTTTGTTTTTGTAAATATGACTAGGTCATCATTCCAGATTCAGCTTTGTTGTGAGAGAAACATGTTTGCAATGACAACATAGAGATCATAGTTTCTGATGCCATGCTTAATTAGCTAGGAGCTTATAATAGTTTGCCTTGGATGCCAACATGAATCTTGAGATGACTATGATGTAGTATGATAGGATGGTATCCTCCTTTGAATGATTCAAGTGGCTTGACTTGGCGCATGTTCACGCATGTAGTTGAAACAAAATCAACATAGCCTCTATGATATTCATGTTCATGGTGATTTATGTCCTACTCATGCTTGCACTCGATGTTAGTTAATCTCAATGCATTTTGATGACTATTGTCGCTCTCTAGTTGGTCTCTTCCTAGTCTTTTGCTAGCCTTCACTTGTACTAAGAGGGAATACTGCTTGTGCACCCACTTACATAAACCCAAAGTTGTTCCATATGAGTCCACCATACCTACCTATATGCGGTATCTACCTGCCGTTCCAAGTAAATTTGCATGTGCCACTCTCTAAATCTTCAAGAAATAATCTGTTTTGCATGCCCGGACCGCTCATGTGGTGACAGGGGGCTATCAGTATCTTCCATGCTAGGCGTGTTATCCTCGATATGTGTTTATTCACTATCATTCACGAGAAAGGGGCCGATAATTGGAATGCCCAGTGCCATGCTCAAATCGAAAAGATAATTGCAAACAAAACTCTCCCTAGATTGATGTTGGTATGGAAGGCACCCGAGTATTCGGCTAGTCGTGGAGTGTGATTGATCGGTGGTGGAGGAGTCAAAACTTTACTTTTATGTTTGGGAACCGCCTATAGCATGTAGCGTGGAAAATGGTGAAAAACTCTTGGTCATTGCGTTGACAATGAAATCATACCACCCAAAATTATTATCTCTGTTTTCAAAGCTTGAGCTCTGGCACCTCTGCAAATCAATGCTTCCCTCTATGAAGGGCCTGTCTATTTATGTTTCTGTTGAGTCATCCTCTTCTTATAAAAGCACCAATTAGAGAGCACCTCTGTCATTTTTATGCTTTGCTTTTGACTGATGTTGAGTATGACTGTGACTGGATCGTCTTTGCCATGAATTACAATGTTTAGTCAGCCTTGGTCTTTGAAGGTGCTCTGCATTTATGTTTTGTGGTATCAGAAAGAGCTAGCGAGATACCATCTGTTCGTACTGCTTCATGATTGTTTTGATTGAAGTGTTGACATTTGAAACTTATTATTATTTGCTCGCTAGTTGATTATGCCATTGATATGAGTTTACCGTGAGACCTAGATGTCATTTGCTTATGTGGTTTGCTTGTGATCTTGCTGAAATTCTGGATATGAGTTAGACATAGTTGCAACAACAAGATCAAACAGAGTTCGTAAAAGTTTTTCTTTTGTCTCTTTCAGTTTGTCAACTGAATTGCTTGAGCACAAGCAAGGTTTTAAGCTTGGGGGAGTTGACACGTCTCCATCGTATCTACTTTTTTGAACTCTTTTGCCCTTGTTTTGGACTCTAATTTGCATGATTTGAATGGAACTAACCTGGACTAACGCTGTTTTCAGCAGAATCGCCATGATGTTGTTTTTGCGCAGAAATAAAAGTTCTCGGAATGACCTAGAAATTTACGGGGGTTTTTGTGGAATATATAAAGAATACTCGCGCAAGAAACAACCGGAGGGGTGGAGCTGAGAGCCCACAAGCCCACCACGCGCGGGGCCCCCTGGCCGCGCCTGGCAGGCTTGTGGGGCCCACGAAGCTCCACCACCTCCAATCTCAGCTCTATTTAGTCCCTTTCATCCGGAAAAAAATCAAGGAGAAGAGTTCATCACGTTTTACGATGCGGAGGCGCCTCCACCTCCTGTTCTTCCTCTGGAGGGAAGATCTGGAGTCCGTTCTGGGCTCCGGAGAGGGGAGATCGTCGCCATCGTCATCACCAACCTTCCTTCATCGCCAATTCCATGATGCTCTTCACCGTTCGTGAGTAATCTCATCGTAGGCTTGCTCGACGGTGATGGGTTGGATGAGATCTATCATGTAATCGAGTTAGTTTTGACGGGGATTGATCCCTAGTATCCACTATGTTCTGAGATTGATGTTGCTACTACTTTGCCATGCTTAATGCTTGTCACTAGGGCCCGAGTGCCATGATTTCAGATCTGAACCTATTATATTGTCGCCAATATATGTGTGTTGTTGATCCTATCTTGCAAGTTGTAGTCACCTACTATGTGTTATGACCCGGCAACCCCGGAGTGACAATAGCCGGAACCACTCCCGAAGATGACCATAGTATGAGGAGTTCATGTATTCACTAAGTGTTAATGCGTTGGTCTGGTTCTTTATTAAAAGGAAAACCTTAATATCCCGTAATTTCTATTAGGACCCCGCTGCCACGGGAGGGATGGACAATAGATGTCATGCAAGTTCTTTTCCCTAAGCACGTATGACTACATACGGAATACATGCCTACATTACATTGACGAACTGGAGCTAGTTACATATCTCTCCGTGTTATAACGTTTACATGATGAATAGCATCCGACATAATCATCCATCACCGAACCAATGCCTACGAGTCTTTTACTACTGGTCCTTGCTACGTTACTTTGCTGCTACTGCTGTTACTGCTGCTACTGCTGTCACTTTGCTGCTACTGGTTACTGTTGCTACTATTGCTATCACACTACTTTGCTACTGATACTTTACTGCAGATACTAAATCTTTTAGGTGTGGTTGAATTGACAACTCAACTGCTAATACTTGATAATATTCTTTGGCTTCCCCTTGTGTCGAATCAATAAATTTGGGTTGAATACTCTACCCTCGAAAACTATTGTGATCCCCTATACTTGTGGGTTATCAGCTGTCTCAGGCTATTTTGGTCGGGGACACATATCCGTTTTTCGAACCATAGTATGCCTTGGTCATCTACTCAGAAGGCTTTGCCTTCCCCTTTGGCAGCGACCCTTTGATCTTCTTGATTCCCTCGTCTGATTCTTGAGCTTTTTTTATTTCGTCCATGAGGTTGGGGATAATTTCCACGGTCTATGGGGTAATTGGACCGCATAATATCATGTTGAGACTAATGAACTCTTCTTGCAGTCTCGGATGCATACTTTCCAGTAGTGCATTTATCGTGATTGGGTTTCGACTAAGAGCGTCCGCAACCACGTTGGCTTTTCCTTGATGATAGTTGATCCCAAGGTCATAGTCCTTGACTAGCTCAAGCCATCGTCGTTGCCTGAGGTTCAGATCGGGTTGGGTGAAAATATACTTAAGACTTTTGTGGTCCGTATACATCTCACACCGTTGTCCAATGAGATAATGCCTCCAAATTTTCAAGGCATGAACCACGGCTGCTAGCTCCAAGTCATGAGTGGGGTAGTTCTCTTCATGCGGTCGTAGGTGTCGGGATGCGTATGCTACAACCTTTCCTTCTTGCATCAGAACACAGGCAATTCCTCGTCGAGAAGCGTCACAATAAATGTCAAAACTCTTGTGAATGTCCGGGAGGATCAAAACAGGTGCGGTCGTTAGCCTTGTCTTTAATTCGAGGAAACTGCTTTTGCATGCTATCGTCCATATGTATCTCTGGTTTTTCTTGAGCAATTCCGTGAATGGTTTGGCTATCTTGGAAAAGCCTTCTATGAATCGTCGGTAATAGCCTGCCAATCCCAGGAAGCTGAGAACTTAGGTCACTGAGACTGGTGTTTTCCAATTTAGTAGTGATGTTACCTTACCGGGGTCGACAGCTACACCTTGTTCTGACAGGATGTGTCCCAAAAATCCCACTTCCTTCAGCCAGAACTCACATTTACAGAATTAGCATACAGTTGATGGGATCTCAGTCTTTCTAAGACAACACAGAGGTGACGCTTGTGATCTTCTTCGTCTTTAGAATATATCAGTATATCATCAATGAACACTACCACGAATTTGTCTAGGAAATCCATGAAGACCTTGTTCATCGTGCTCATGAAATAGGATGGAGCATTTGTCAGACCAGATGACATGACCGTGAACTCATACATGCCATATCGGGTAGTGAACGCTGTCTTGGGTATATCTTCCTTTCTGATTTTGAGTTGATGATACCTAGTCCTGAGGTCAATCTTGGAGAACACTTGTGCTCCACTCAACTGGTCGAACATGTCATCGATGTGCGGTAGTGGGTACTTGTTTTTAATAGTGACCACATTTAGCTGACGATAGTCTATGCACATTCGCAAACTTCCATCCTTGTTTTTGACGAACAGTACTGGTGATCCCCATGGTGAGATGCTTGGGCAAATGTATCCTTTCTGTAGTAATTTGTCTAACTATTTCTTTAGCTTCGCCAATTCCGGTCCTAGCATACGATAGTATTTCTTGTAAATTGGGGCGGTACCGGGAACTAATTCGATTGCGAACTCCAACTCCTGGTCCGGTGGCATTCCTGGCAATTCCTCGGGGAACACATGTGGAAATTCACATACCACTGGAATTAAGTTCATATCCATGACATCTGCTTGGTATGCCATTCCGTTCCTTGTCTTCATGTTGTTGGCGATGAATTGGACGGTTTTGCTGGCCGGATTAACCAGCGTGACAGTTCGGGTGGCACAATTGATGCACACTTGATGTGGTGTCAACCAATCCATCCCCAGTATTACATCTAATCCCGAGGATTCGATGGCAATTAGTGCAGCTGGAAAGGTAGCTCCTTGTATCCGTATTTCGAGATCCCGGTATACGAGATTTGTTCTGAGCATAGAGCCAGGGGATTGTACCACCATGATTTTATCCAACAACGAAGGGGAAAATTGGTGTATGGCGGCAAAACTCCTCGAAATAAATGAGTGGGAAGCCCCGGAATCAAATAAAACTATTGCTGGTATGTTGTTAATAGAGAACATAACGATAACGACTTCTGGAGCTTCGCATGCTTCTTCGGCAGGGATATGGTAGACGCATCCTTGGGTAAACTTAGAGTTAGGGCGGCGTCCAATAGTGTTGATCTACGGTTTGATGTCGGAGGATGGTTTTCCGCTGTTGGTGGGGCACTGCTTTGCATAGTGTCCACTTTGGCCGCAAGTGAAACCGGTGTTGTTGCGGCGGCAATCCTCTAGCACTGGCTATTTGCCGAAGGCCTTGTTGTGGCTCACTATCTTGTTAATGTTGTTACTGTTGTTCCAAGTGGGTTTGTAGACAGTGGTGTTTGGTTGCCAGGTACGTGGGTTTTGTGCAATCTGCTCCTTGCTGTCCTTCTTGGGTTCAAACTTCCTCTTGCGGTCATCGTATCCAGTCTTAAGCTCTCGTTCGGATATGAAGGCTTTGTTTACCAGCGTCTGGAAGTCTTGAAAGTCCAGCATACAAAGCTGACAACGGAGGGCATGGTTTAGACCGCCTAGGAAGCGATCAACCTTCCTTTCCTCAGTGGATACATCATGGGTCGAGTATCGTGCCAGATTGTTAAACTTGTTTAGATACTCGGCTACCGTCATGCTTCCTTGTGTAAGAGCGAGGAATTCTCTTTGCTTCACCTTCATAATACTCGTAGGAATATGATACGTGCGGAATGCTTCCTTGAATCTTTCCCACGTAATCTCTTCTCCACAGGGCCATCTTACCTTAGTATTATCCCACCATATAGCTTCTGGCCCTTCTAGGTAGTGAGTGGCAAAGGGAACCTTGTCTGCTTCCTCACAAAGGGCTATGTCTAGCTTCTTCTCCATTGTCCTTAACCAGTCGTCGGCTTCAATCGGATCCGCAGCTTGGCCAAAATCGGGAGGCTTAGTTCGCTGAAAATCTGACAACTTGGATCGTGCCCCGTTGTGGTTATTATGGCCTACTATAGCCTGCATGCTTCTCAGAAATTCCATGAGATCCTGATTCCTCTTTTCCTCAAATATTCTCATGATCTGCTCAGTATCGGGTGCCCGGGGTGGTGGAGGTGGTAGGTCTTCTGGTGGTTGACCTGCCTGCCGGGCGGACCGACGGATGGGGGTTCCATCGTTGCCTTGGCTACATCTCCCTTTCATACTAAATTATTGTTCCCAAAGAAATTGATGAGCAACATCCATAAGGTAAAAGCATGGTCATAAAACACCAAAGAAATTCTCATGGAAAAAGGCGAATAAGCAAAGAACATAATTATACAATGCAAATTAACATCACTCTTGGCAAGCTAGTAGGGGAACATATCATGACTAGACTGCTCACACGGCAGTTGACATATGCAAAGATGCATGCTCAACAACTCCAACCTTGGCTCTAGTGGTGCGGATGGCACGAACACTAGAAGACCTCCGACTCCTCGTCGTCTGATCCTGAGTCTGAACTCATGATGTTGACCTCAATCTCCGGAGCAAAGGCTACGCGGTGACGCTAATGAGACGGTCTTGCTTCCGAAGGAGCACGACGCCTCAGCATCGAGGCAGCAGGAGTGGCAAGGAGTGAGGCCCACTCAGAATGAGTCTCACAACGACTGCCAGACGAAGCGCCTGGCGGTGCTGAAGAACTACCTGGGATCTCGAATCCAGGTGGTGGTGGAACTGGTGGTGCATCTGAGGGTGGAACAAAAGACTGGGTTGGGGGGCACTGCCGTTGCAATGACAAGTGCCGCCCGAAGATGGGATAGCTCCTCAGCTAGGGACACGATCGTACGATAGCTGACACTCACATAGCGAGATAGCACAACAGTCGCACGGTCACATGCCGGGTCTACGGGAGCAAAAATGACTCGCCCTGTCGAAGGCGACAAGGTGGGGTAATGGAAGAAACCTGGATGAGTCTGCATCTCCACCTCGTGGTAGCGCAAGTCAGTGAGAGCCTCCACCGCAACAAACTGGATTGCCATCTCTGGAGTAGAAGCCGTTCCGCCCTTAGTAGAGCGAGAATAGCTGCCAATATCCGAGCTGACAACCAGGTAAGCCTGAGCATGGAACTCGTACACGGACTCGGCAAGCTGCTCCCGAAACACCTGGTACACTCGTTCCTCGCCATGCAGATACAGTCAAAACCAAACGTTCCGCAACAGTGATGGGAAGGAGGATGGTGCAGGCTCATACTGGAAATGATACGGAACCGGTGCCATCTACACTCACAAGGCCAAAGGTTAGTAAAACAATGAGTCATGATGCATGCCATGCAAAAAATCAAATGCAACAAGCAAATGCATACTCACGACCCCATACTACCCGTTGAGCTAACACTATAACTAGGGTGTCCTACAGTCAGCGTGGCTCTGATACCAAGCGTTGTGGCACCCTAATTCAACGAATCGGATTACCAGTGTTTCCAACCCATAGATCATGTCTTCTGGAAACACTCAACAACTTGACACAGAATGAAACTGACTTTATTAATAGCATAATGTTACAAGAGCATATCTTACAAAGATAGCGAGGCCAAAGGCACCCTTGATGCTGCACAATATCTACATTATTTATGAGACATAGCGGGCCCTCGAAACTACTAAGTACTTCTACGGCGTAGAGGAACATAGCGGCAACTCCATACACAGGGACACTGTTGTGGACACTTCCTAGTACGCATCCTCAGGACCTCCGTCCTCGGCTTCTCCTGCATCTGGCATGATACGCCAGGTGAGTACTTGGAATGTACTCGCAAGCTCATAATAACCAAGCAATGCAGCAAACAATAGCATGGCAACAAATGAAGAATAATACCACTTGGCTTTATAACATCCACTTACTCATGTCCGGGGTTGTCTCACAACCACCGGAATGCTTATCAAGTATCTCCACTCAACTGGAGAGTTCTTCCATCATTACTAACATCCACACGGTGACCATCTACTGAGGTCTGGTCAGGCTGTCCATTACCGTGGACACGGCTATTCAAATAGGTTTTGACACTCTGCAGAGGTTGCACACTTTACCCACACTCTGGAGCACTGACCTCGTGATCCCATTCAGGTGGACCAGCATTGCTCCAACGCAACTTGCCTGACCGGTGACTCTCTCATCATATCCCCGACAACCACTCCCTTCCGGAGTCCTGCCCTGGGTGGCCCTATGTCCTCATGACACCTGCCACCGTCGTGGCCAAACAAAACTGTCCCAACCGGGGACGGGCCCAACTCAACTTAACTGGGCTCACAAGGTTATCACCGCCCATCGGGCCAAGGTGGCACGCATGCATAACCCTCCCTCATGGGGGCATATCGGTGAGAGATCACGCAGACAGCCCAAGTCACGGCCTTCCCATACCGGCAAGAGGCGGTTGTACGATTATGCCCGGTCAGGTGACTCATGATCATCCACCATATCATAGTAACCATAGTGATTTATAACCATAAGCATATATATCTATATGATCATTATTAAATCATTATTTCTTAGTAAGTTAAACAAGTATAATGCAAGAATATGTGAGCTATGCTATGCAAAACTACATCACATTCATATGATGGCTTGCCTTGATCAGTGGGGTTGTTCAAACACTCCTGGTCTTCAAAGTTTCCCTCTGAAAAATGTGTTTGAAATAGCAAAAGAAAAGGAAAAGCATTAAATACCTTTTTATTAACCAGAAATTCTATGAGTGTGGGAAAAATACCAAAATTTACTAGATTGTAAAGAATTTCAGTACCAACCCAATGCAAAAAGAATCAAGTGATTTGGACTTGTGATTAAAAAGATTTAAATGTTCAAAGTTTCTCTTAAAATCTGGAATAAATAAAAGAAATAGAAATCCTGGGAGGGGCCACGTCGAAGGCGTAGAGTGGAGGGGCGCCTCCACTTAACGCTTCGGCCGCAGGCCGCAGCCACTGGCAGGTGGGGCCTGCCCCTTTAAACAGAGAGGGATGAGGGGGAACAGAGGAGGGCGGCTCACCGGTGACGCTCACCGGCGATAGAGACGGCGGCGAGGCTGGGAGATGACGGGAATGGAACGGGCACTCGACGGCGATCCTCCCTGTACTCGTAGCTCCTCCGGAGATGGTCTGATGACGTCGCCCTTCTTCTCCGGTGGGTGGAGGCTACGGTGGTCGTCGACGGCGATGGTTCCGGCAGGGATTCGACTCACCGACGGCTCGAGGAGCACCAGAGGGACCAAGGGAACACACTGGTGGCCTTGGATTAGACTGGGGAAGGGCGGAGGAGGCTGGCGACAGAGGGGATTTGGCAGCAGAGCTTGTTGCCGGAGCTGAGGGACACGAGCTCCCAGCTCTTGCTGGGGGTCTCTAGGGCTAATCCAGAGGTGGAGGAGAGTGGTGAGAGCAAGGAGGGGTTCGGGCAGCGCCTTATATAGGCCAGCGACGAGCGCTGCCGAGCTCTCGCGAAGCGGCGAGGTTCGGGCTTGCCACTGGAGCAAGGACGGCGAGCTGGCTGTCATGGCGTGGGGGTGAGGTGATGGAGGAGGTCAGGGGAGTGACGGGACAGGTCCGGAGCCATTAATGGCTTGCCGACGACCACAGTGGCCGAAGCCCATTGTGTTGCCCGTGGTGGAGCTTGGCCGGGAGCGATGGCGGCCTTCTCTGGCGAACCAGAGGGTTCGGGAGGTGCCACGCGGCTACTAGGGACCTAGTCAGCGCTTAGGGCAAGGGGGGGATCGATTGACAGCTCGGGGCGGCTCGGCTGCCACTGGAGCTGCGCAGAGCATGCTCTGTGGCATGCCAGCACCGTGATCACCACAGTTGCGGCCACCCTTATGCCACGCAAGCCTTGAAACCTTGTCTATTGCGTCGACCAGCCTTCCATCAGTCACCATCCACTGCTTGCTTGAACATACAAGCTCTGCTGCGACTAGGAACATCATGAACAGGTTCTGCCAGCAGACTTTGGAAGGTTCGAGAGCTCAACAGGGTTGGGATTAGAGAAAGATAAGATGTCCAGGAGAATCAGCATAGAAAAGACTCTAAACTGGAAAAAATTGGCAAGGTTTGAAGATCAAATGAATATAGTTCCTTTAAAAGCCATCTTTCTGGTCCAAAACACAAATGAGCTCCTAGCACTCAATTGCAAGCTTTGCTACCACTGTCTTTTGGTGGGGAAGTGTCATTTGGTAGTGCACACATGCCCAAAAATTTGTAGCTCCATTGTGCACTCCTAGCTAGCACTTCCTTCACAAAGGTCTTGTTTTAGCAGAAACTTAGTAGAGTGTTTTTGCTCAAAATTTGGATTGGACAATGGGATGTTTTTACATATTGGAACCATATATGATCCCTAGTAACTACAGGAATTTATTTGGAATTTTTCAAAACAGGAATCATAAGGTTGCTTCACAAAGGGATAATTCTGGTAAGAAAAGAAATAATTATTCTAGCCATAATTATCCATTGGACAAAGAAATATTTTTGAATATTTTGAAATCATATGGCATTGAGAAGATGGTGCAATAGTTTTGGGTCTTAAAGCTCATCCAAGCTATAGGTTGCTTCACAACCCATAGTGATGGCATAATTCCCAAAATAGAAAAAGAGAAATGTTTAATAGAATAAAATATTGCAAATAAATATCAGAAAGGTTTTAGTAAGAAGCAAATGGTTTTGGGTTGTTTGAGATAAGAAATCAGAGATTTCATAATCCAACTTGCTTTGAGAATTTGAAAATCCACCAAATTGCAAGTGATCTTCAAAAATATTTTAAAAAGAAAAGGTTTGAAAAATGAGGGTGTTACACATACTAGAAAGGATGGGCGGGAAGCCAGCATAACCTTTGGCTAGGGTTCGGCTGTGGAAAGTGGGTGTCTTGGAGGAACTGGCCATGGCTGCTGGTTTGGGGATACTGGTTTGGGTTCTCTTGCAAGGCTCTGGCTTACTGAGTGGGGAGAGCTACGGCTCAAAAGTGGGAAGGGTTTAAATAGGCAGTCGGACTGGATCACACCAAGATGGCGTAGATCCTTCTCGTGCCGGGTAGGAGATACACTGGCACGGTCGACAACTGGGTAGGGTCACAGTCCAATCTAGAGTGGCTGGGTGGGGGGACAACTGGGTAGGGATACGTCCATTCCGACCGCGCCATCTATTGGTCAATAGTGGCCATGTCGGATGCGAGAGACGGGTCAAATCTATCGGGTTCACTACTGGTCAATCCTAAGGTGGTCTCGGTGCTAGGGTAACCTATAGCCAGCTTGGCTCTGATACCATGTCTTGTGGCACCCTGATAGAGGGCCAACACACGTTCGTCCCCAGGATAGGACCGGACGCACGTCAAGAGCATGATACAGAAATTCCAGGCAACTATGGCTTTATTAATATGATGGAGGATTACAATATTGTTGCTTACAACAATATTACATGACTCCAAGGCTAGATAAATGGTGGCAGAGGTCTTGATACAGCGGCATCAACGTCCCTGCCTGGGCTCCATAACTCGCAGGACTGGCTTGGTTACGATCTAGCACGACGAGTCTTCTCCTGCAACTGGCCACGTGCAAGGCCAGGTGAGTACTTTGAATGTACTCGCAAGAGAACCAAATACATGGCATCCAAACAAGCATGCAACAACGCAAGCACAATGATTATATAATAGCTATTCTTAGCATGGCATGGCATTAATAGGAAAAAATATAAATCAAGTATAGCATGACCTGGGCTAAACATGTAATCTACCTCACTAGCATGGTAAAGATCACAACAATTACTTAACTAACTTATTGTCTCCGAGTATCAACTTACTTACTTCTGGGTTGTACCACAACCCTCAACATACTCGTAATCCATCCTGAATGGATCACATCACACGGTCATCTGACCAGTCATCATGTAGCCTTCTCTTGGCTACCACATCATGTTATCAACATCCTCTGATGTTCACATGAGACGAGTTCGTCCATCATTACTATCACTGATATGGTTGACCATCTACTGAGGTCCCATCGGGCTGTCCATTAACGTGGACTCGGCTATTCGAATAGGTTTTACACCCTGCAGAGGTTGCACACTCTACCCACACTCTGGAGCACTGACCTCGTGATCCCATTCGGGTGGACCAGCATTGCTCTAGAAAAACTTTCATGGCCCGTGACTCTCTCAATGTACGATCGGCAACCACTCCCTTCCGGAGTCCTACCCTGGGTGGCCCTGTGTCCTCGTGACACCTGCCACCGTCGTGGCCAAACAAAATTGTCCCAACCGGGGACGGGTACCCAAGTCAACTTAACTGGACTCACAGGGTTATCACCGCCTACCTGATCAGGGTCAGCGCGCGTGCGTAACCCCCCTCTTTGGAGGTACCGGTGAGAGATCACGCGATTAGCTCAAGTCACGGCCGTCCCATATCGGCAAGAGGTGGTTGTGCGGATGGGCCCGGACGGGTGACTCCTATCAACCGACTAGGTATAATATCTCCGAATAATATGTCTGTCATGGCTGACACTCCGATGTCACCACAATCCGATAATTAATAGGATTAAGCCACTACTGTTAAACTACATCCATAAACTGTCGGATAAAACACCAAGTAATCATAGACAGTAATCTCAACAGTATAACATAAATAGCAAACTATTACTTTACATGTTATAACTCCAGGTGGGACCTTCGGAACCCTCGCATAAAATCGGCAAATAAATCAGTAGCCACCAGATCGGTCTTCATAACACAGATCTGGGACATTACCGAAATGAGTCAACTCCAGCTCAAGACGGTTGGAAAGCAGTTCAGAGCATGAGACGGTGTCGATAAGAAGAAAGTAGCAGTTCCCTAAGACGACCGAAGCACAGCTCAGAGCATAGGGTCACCGCTACAAAAAGAAATTCAACAGTTGCCCGCGACGGCCGAAAAGCAGCTCAGAACACGGGACAACTGCTGACAAAAGAAATATAAAATTGGCATCCACCCGGACGGCCGGAAACAGCACAGACTCAGGCATGGTGCCAGTATTGAAGTAAGTGCGAGCAAGGGTTCGTTAGCGTCACACACAACACCTCACTCTGTACTCGGATATAAGCATTATAAATTAAATATGCAAGAGCAACATCTGAGGCCGTATGTTCGATGAAAAGTAATGCTAGTAACTATTACTAATGTCGTCACTGTTATATGCAAAGGCAGGCTAACAGGTGATATAGATAAACACACAAGTGCAAGCAAATTTATCATGCAGGTCCGGAGCTCATAGTAAGAGGTTGGCTTGCCTCGGGGTCGACGAATACTCCGGGAAGAAGCGCAATAACACACCAGAAAGCTTTCCCGGAGAGGGTTTCCCTCTCGGAAGGCTCAAACAAAGTCAAGGGCAAAATTGTCGTTTCTACTGTGCAAACACAATACGAAAATAATACTATCGAAATGGGCTCGACGATACAAAGACGTGGGCGCTGGTTTTACCTCAATCGGAGCTACAGTTGCGGAGATACGCTCGTTAGAGCACGAGGGGCCAATCTGTAAAAAGAATATCTACAAATGAGTCCCTGGGGCTGAAACCGAACGCGCCCTCGGCCAGAATATGCTTTCCAACGGGGAAAACGTATTCTTAGAAATGCGCATCCACTTAAAAACGTGCGGGCCCAGGGGGTTGACTCTCTCTCTCTATGACCGGTGGGTCTCTCCTCTCTCTCTCTATGACGAATGGGGCCCGCCCCATTCTCTCTCTCTCCTCTCCCCTCCTGCCTGACTCCTTCTTCTTCCTCTCGCCGTTGGGGCAGAGGAGATCGGCCGCGGGAGCACCGGCGACCCACAACACCACTGCGGCGAAAGGGGACGTGGTGTCCGACGGGCGCCAGTGGCGCCGGTGCCTCGGGGTTTCCCCGGAGCAATGGAGGACGGCGGCGGCTTCCCCGCTGTTAGGAGGAGCTCTGACCGAAGAGAGGGGAGAGGGGGAGCACTCTGGAGCTAACATCGCCATGGGGGTCTGACGCAAGGTTTCCGCCATTGAGGAGATGCAGAGCTCCAGAAGCTCAATTAGGAGGGGGGAAAGGGACTGCGGGGGCTTGTTGCTCGACAAGAGGGGCTCGGGGCACGCTTAAATACCCTCGGAAGGAAGATTCACAGAGGTGGCCGAAGCTTTACGACGACGGCCGAAACTTTGGGACCATGGCAGCGTCTTCCTTGGCAAGGAATCGAGGGGGAGAGAGGTCTAGAGTGTGCGGGAGGGCAGTGGGGATCTTGCCGACACCTCAAGACAAGATAGAATTGTAATGCCCCAAGTGTAGAACCTACCCTATTTGGAATCTGTTGCATGTGGGTCCACATTGTCAGAGTTATGATGATGTCACTTGTGTCTATGATTCCCTGTGTCACCTTGTGTCCCTTGCATATCTTCCATGCATGCATAGCATAACATATCATAACATCTCCTTGTCCTTGTGATTTCATGTGTCTCTTATTTATTTTGGGTTTCCCTTACGTGCATGCAATCCATAATACTTCCTTTCATGTCTTGTGTGCACATATCTTGCTAGGTGTGATTGTGTGATCTCGTGATTTCATGTGTTGATATTGCACATGTGAATTTTGAGGTGTGAAATAGTGGAGTGTGGTGCTTGGCTTTCTTTTCAAACCCCATTGTTAGAGACAAACCTTTTCTCTCTTTTATTCCACATGTGCTATTTCAACTTGCTCCTAAACTGGTTTGAAAAATCTGTTATTTAGGGGATATTGTGGGAGTTAAGTGGTGCAAGTTGGTGATTTTAACAAGATGTTTTAAGCAGGGGCAAGGATAACAAAACAGAGGCTTTAATTCCGTTTTGTGAAAATTTTAATTGCTCCTAAAAATCTTGACCTCATTTTATTTAAATAGGTCATATTTTTATATGACCAGGAGGTATTTCCTTTTGATTTTATCCCAGTAGTTTTATCTTGTGTTATTTTTTCCCTTCCTGTGTGGTTTTCTAAATAGAACCCCCCCAGCGAGTTCTCCTCTTCCCCCGCGTAGCATGGGCCTTCCCCCTTCGGTGGCCCATGTCCCTCTCCGTCCAGTGAGAGCCCATGCGCGCGAGCCCCCTTCTCCTTTCCTGACTCCGTCACTCCTCCCCGCGCGTCTCCTTTCCGTCAGAACGAGAGAGAGAGAGGGAGTTGACGGTGCCGTGGCACAAACATCGAGGGCCCCCCTATTTAGCCTGGGCGTCCGTGCCTCCCTCCCCTCGCCTAGGGTTCCCTCCATTCCCTCCAGCCGCCGCCATCTCTCTCCTTCCCCTCCATCTCTTCGTTCCTCCCCAAGGTAAGCCTCTGTAGGAGCTACAGGCAGAGTAGGCAGCAGCTCCTCGCCGGCGTCCGCTGCGCCCCATCTCCGTTCGCCGCCGTCGCCATGCCACGGAGCTCGGGGCGGATCCCCACGATCCATTCCCGGCGCTAGGAGCCCCGGGGACCGACCACACCGACGGGGCCGAGAACGTCAAGGGCGCGCCCACGGCGTCCTCTTCCTCTTCTTCGGCTTGGCGACAGGAACCTCTCTGGCCTTCTTCTTCCTCTCCAGCGGCGCCAACGTCTCCGTCTCGACCTCCTTCTTCCTTCCCAAAGGTGAGGAACGCCTCCCCTGTGCCTCTTCCTCCTTAGAGCGGCCAGATCCGTCGTGTGCTCGCCGTGCCTCCCGTATGTTGCGGTTTCGTCAGTCCAGCAGGTTGTCTTCGGTGAGCAGTAGCTTAGCGCGCAGGTGTTGAGCAGCAGGCTTCTTCCTCTCGTATTGGTGTGTAGGTGTGCAGTGGATTCCCGCCGACGTGCAGTAGCAGCGGATGCAGCGACCTTCCTGTCGCCTTGATCTCTGTCGACGCAGAGCAACATCGTCGACTTGTGCGTGTTCTCTTTCTATCTAGGGCGCCATGCATGTGTTCACTAGCAGTAGCAGGGATTCCTTCCCCGCGTAGCGGCCTCAGGTGCAAGGTCTTCCCCCTCGTCGGATCTGCAGCGGCAGCAGAGTGCCGTCGTGCCTTCCCTGTCGAGGCGCATCTCTCTGCTGTGCAGAGCAGAACAGGAGTGGTGGTGCTATAGCTTGCAAGATCTCCCTCTTCTGTCAAGCTTCTGTCATGTATCCTAGTGGTGTGTAGCGCGTGTGCTTGTGGTGTGATCTGTCAGGTGCAGGGTTCAAGTCCTCGGTGGTGCACCGCCCCTTTTGGTGTTTTTTTACCCTGTTCACTAGTAGTAGCAGCAGTAGAAGGGTAGATTGCTATGTTCCCCTCTGCTCTATCGAACCATGACAGTAGCAGGGTGGAACTGCCTCTGTGATGACTCCAAGAGGTGCATGGTTTGAATCCCAGAGGGAGACCCCATTTTTCTTTTCCTTCTTTCCAATATATTTTTTTTCCTTGCTTTGTTTTCTATACATGCGCCTAGGTTAATGGGTTACAAGTGTCCTTGTGTATCTTTTCTGTTGTTTGACGAAGGGGTGGCAGAGAGCATGTATGTAGTGTGTTGAGTGTTTAGGTGTGTGTGTGAGAGAGAGCTTGAGGGTGAGTGTGTGTGCAAGTGTGTGTGTGGCTCTACACACATGCTTGTGCAATTGCACAAGCACTTGATATGAGCCTTGTGATGTGTGTTCTAGTAGATTCATGGGCATGTGTAGGTGGTGGTGGTGATATGTGTGTGGTGTGGCAGCCCCACTTTGCAACACTTGTGCTCCTCCTCATGTTTAATATGAGAGAGAGCATGTTGTGTGTGTGGGGTTGGCTTGTGATAAGCATTGGAGTTGTTGATGTGCTTGACACAAACATGGGGTTCAAACCCCCATGTCACTTTGTCATTGTGCAGATGAACTCTACCTTGGTAGTTGTTGTCTTAGTAGGGTGCTTTATGGAGTTGCATATTCAGTTTTGTTGCAAGTTTGGTCTTTGATTCCATGGAATAGGTGGAGCCCAAGGGCATGAGTTTTTGTGTGTTAGTAGTAGGGGTTTTGCTATACACCATAGTGGTGTCAATTACCTCTTGGTGTTATGTGTGTGCAAACTATGCCTAGACAAAGTGGGCTTGTGGCTGAAAAATTCCAGATTAGTGAACTCTGAAATTTCACTAAGTCTGGGATGCTGGAAACATTTTCTTCTCTTATAGATGAGGATGTGCTGGTCATTCTGTTGAGAACTAGCCTTTGTTCAGTGCTCGGTTTTTGAACCTGGTATGTTTGTGAAGATCCCTGTCAAAATTCAAGTCATTTGGAGTCCAGTAGGATGTGTTTTGATTGCTGTCAAAAAGCTTCAGAACAGAGACAGAAACTCAGGTGCAGGAATTTTCACTAAGTCCCTGAGATCTGATGGTTTTGGGAAAGTTTGTGGCCTTGTATCTTCTAGAGTTTAATTCCTTTTGCTGTGATTCTTGCTGGTGCTTGTAGTGTTCTTGGTTGGCAACAGCCACATATATTATTTGTCATGTTTGAAGACCTGTAGCTATGTTGCATGCAGCTCCCAAAGAGCTAAGATGCAGATTATGGCAGATTATGTAGTTTTGTCATTTTGGTCAAAGTATGTGCTTAATTGATGTTGTGGTGTTCTACCTTGCTCCAATTCATTCATGTTGGGTTGTTACATCTTGGCAACCTGGGAATACCAGATTTGTGCCAATTGGGAGTGTGGTGTTGAATCTTTCACGTAGAGCTTCATATCTTGTTCCGTTGTTTCCCGTTGATCCGTAGCTCCGTTTGCTATGTTCTTTATATGGTTTTGCACCGCTTTCACGAGCCGCATCTGTTCATGTCATTCTCATACATGTCAAAATAGATTAGTGTTCAGTTCTGTCCAGAAACTTGCAGTAGTTTATTTTGCTTGTGCTAGTGATAGAAATAGGGGTGCATGCTCAACTTTCATCTCATGCATCATGTGATTGTTGCATCTTGTGGTGCTGATGTTCATTGGCTGTTATTCTTATGTTGGGTAGCACCGGGATCAGAGAACGAATACGTGGAGTCAGGAGAGTACGTGCAGGACGATCCAGAACCATTCCAAGCTGAGGATATCACAGGCAAGATGATATGACCTTGATTCCATCTCTAGACTTGTTATGTTAGTTTCGTTTCCATGTCATATTGCTCGCTGCCTACCACTGAAATTAAATTGCCTCTTCATATGCCATGAGCCCAAACACCGTACTCCTTCCTAGCAAACTTGCATGGCTAAGTAGGCTTGCTCAGTTACTAATGTTAGCATTGCTAGTTGCAGGTGTTTTTGACTCATGTGATAACATGAGCTTGATATCATTACATTAAATTCTGTTATTTAATTAATGCACCTATACACTTGGTAAATGACGGGAGGCCTAGCCTTTTGCCGGGTGCTTTGTTCCGTTATTGCCGCCTTAGTTACCGGTTACCGGTGTTTGATTCCATAATGATCGCTCCTAACACGTTCGGGGTTGTTATGGGGACCCCCTTGATAAATCGCGTAGTGCTAAGGCTTGTCCGGCAGGACCCAACTTTGGTGTTAAGTTGCTAATCACTTAATAATAAACTACATAGGGAATAGCTACCCCGAGGATTCTAATCAACAACACGGGCCAGTGCTCCTCATGAGCGTTGGTCCAAATTAGAGCACTGTGCGGGGCCAACTTAGGGCAACTTGAGAGATTTATATCAGGCCACTGTACGCGTCGCTCATCCGTCGTGTCCTGAGACTGAGATACGCGGCTCTTATCAGGGTCGTCGACACGTCGGGAGGTCCTGCTAGCCTTGCCTTACCTTAGCGGTATATCTTGCGTATAGGAATCCCAGTGAAGCTTTGGTTTCCCCCAGAGTTGAGGTTTTCCTCTAAGGAATCCGACGAGATCACGAGATTCGTGATAGAGGATGCCTTTGCGGCCTGTGTTCGTTTGTGATGGACTAGTTGGAGCACCCCTGCAAGGTTTAATCTTTCGGAAAGCCGTGCCCACGGTTATGTGGCAACTTGGAATATTTTCTTAACATCCGGTATTAGAGAACATAAACATAAACTAATAAAACTGCCAACTGTGTGCGTAACCGTGACTGTCCCCTCGAAGATCCCTCTTTGATCGGGAACACGGTGGGGTTATGAATGCCATAGGTAGGTGATCAGGATCACTTACTGATCAAGTAGCTCCGACCGTTAGCGTAGACCACCTTCCCTTCTACTTTGCATAAGTTAGCCACTTGATCAAGCATAGGATGCTGCAGCCTGATACACTTTACCCCTACCTTACCCAATAACATGACTAGTTCTCGCACCAAGGTCTTAGATTGCTGAGTCCCCGTGGCTCACGGATTCCTCCAAAACTCCCAGCAGGTACAGGTACCCCAGAGACAGATGATCCCGACGGCACCCAGCTGGCGTGGCAGTACGACGAGGAGACAGACCGCCTTTACGTGAACTATCTAGAGGACTAAGCCGTGGTCGTGATCGTGGGCCTGCAGCAGGGTAGCATAGCATTTTCCTTGTTTTGTAGTCCGTACTGGAACTACCTTGTTTGTATCTGCGTTGTACTCTGAGTTATTAATAAGAAGACAGTTGAATCCCAAATTGTCTACTTGTAATATTATTTAGTGCTATGTTACTTGCTTGCGAAACGCTTAGATGTGCTTCTTTCCTATTCGGGGGCCTCGACCCCCAGATCGGAAAGGACCGCATCTTGGTCGTTACAAGAATCCACTGTGATCAAGCTTACGTCAACTCGAACACACAAAGCTCTGTTTTGGCATGCTTTGCCCATGGTCGCCACGTGGCCATGGCCTTGCCTTGCCCCTCAAGATGTCAAACCTTGTCTAAGCTTATCTACACACTGTTCTAAGGTGAAATGACACAACACACACCACTTGGGAGCAATGAAGTGACCACACCAAGGTCAAATAGTCTCCAACAGCAAGGTGTTTGTGTTGTAGTGTCACCACCACAGTGCACCTCTTGGCATGATATTTGGCTGAGGTTGATCACTCACTAGGGTCACTATACTGGCCAATAAGTCTAAGGGGTACTTCCTTTGTAACTTGGCATACTGAGCAGAAATGAAAAAGATGATGCTGGGGTCAAATGGCTAAATGGAAATGGCTGAAATTTGGAGACTCCTGATTTAGGCATATGAAGGCACTGGCAAATATTCGTACCATTTGCATAAATATAAAACGTACTTCCTTCACAATGCTTCATTCTGGACAGATTCTTAAATAATTTGCTGGGGAAGAATGGAATGAGGAAATGGGCTAAATTTTGGTGGAAAAGGATGATTTAACATGATTAACCACCCTGAAAATTTTCAACTCAAGGGGAACAAGGAAGCAAGCACTTCCTTTGCAAACAGAAGATCTGGACAAAATTTGCAAAGGGATATTGTGCTCAATTTTTGAACTGGAGAACTTGATATTTTGATGGAAATGATGAATATATGGATATGAGAAGCTCCACAAATTATTTGGGATTTTTCCTAGCTACCAAAATGGTAGTTCCTTTGGAAAGGCCCCAAAATGCTATATTGGCATAAAATAGGAAAATTTAATTTTCCTTTATTCTATGATGGCCAATATTTCATGAGAGCTTCATAGGATCACAAAGAATACCTCTACAAGATTTCATGAGCATTGGAGATGGATAGCTATTTTCCAAGATTTAATTCCTCAGACAAGCAGAAACAAGAATTAATTCCAAAGGGGAAATATTGCATATGATTTGGCAATATTTTTGCACATCTGGGGTCTATGAGGGAATGATGATCTCTCGGAAGACTTGGAGGATTAACAGAGAAATGGAAATGATGGCTCCTTTGAAAACACAAAGACATGATTCCGAGTTCCTATATTTCGGAGCTAGGGTTTCCAAGAGGTTCGGAGTTTACTCAGCAAGGACAAGAGGGCACAAGGATATGGAAAAGCACGGAGAGGTTGAGGATAGACTGGGTTCACCTGGTAATTTGCCAAATTCCAGAGGAAGAATCCGGGAGAGAAAAGCTAGGAAGGAATAACAGTACAAAAATCGATAACCTGATTTTTGGGGTGTTACAACGACACCGTATGAATTATGGTTTGGGAAGAAACCTAAGCTGTCGTTTCGGAAAGTTTGGGGATGCGATGCTTATGTCAAGAAACTTCAACCTGAAAAGCTCAAACCCAAGTCGGAAAAGTGTGTATTCATAGGATACGCTAAGGAAACTATTGGGTATACCATCTATCTCAAATCCGAAGGCAATATCTTTGTTGCCAAGAATGGATCCTTTCTGGAGAAAGAGTTTCTCTTGAAAGAAGTGAGTGGGAGGAAAGTAGAACTTGATGAGGTAATTGTACCCCCTCTCGAACCGGAGAGTAGCGCAGCGCAGGAAAATGTTTGGGTGGTGCCTGCACCAACTAGAAAGGAAGTTAATGATGACGATCATGAAACTTCGGATGAAGTTACTACTGAACTTCGTAGGTCCATGAGGACACGTTCCGCACCAGAGTGGTATGGCAACCCTGTCCTAGAAATCATGTTGTTAGACACGGTGAACCTTCGAACTATGAAGAAGCGATGGCGGGCCCTGTCGGTGTTCTGGGGATGGGGGTACCCAGACCTGCCTGCCTGTGGCCCAGGGCTGACCCACTTCATCAAGCAAACCAATGGGCCCGACACCACTCAAGGCAAGGCCCTTGTGAGAGGCCAAGCCTCACGAGGAGGAACGACATCAAGACCCGCACGGGGGCTCCTCAGGACCCCTCTGGAATGGCGGATATTCTGAGGCGAGGCTCGGCCTCAGGAGTCAAGGGTGACGCAAGGGAAGGACATGTGAGCAGCAGACAGCAAGGCGGAGCAGCTTCCCCTTTAGTGCAAAGGGGGGCAAGGACATACCAAGGTGTGGGGACCCCGACTTACTAGTCGAGAATCGCCGTGCTCAGTGATCCCAGAGATCAATGCTCACCGAACACAGATAATGAATAAAGAGTCTTACATCCAAGTACTGATTATTACAACACGAGACCGAAGGGTCAAGTTCACAAGACAAGGCCTAAGGCCAAATAACACGAGTACACTAATAGCGGAAAACGAAGGGGCTAAGCGGGTTCCGATGCCATCAAGCCTACACCGACAGGCATTTTGACTCGGAAGCGTCCTAGTTCGCAGGGGTGTCGTCGAAGACATACTCATCTCCAAACTCCACTCCTTCCATGTCTGGTCAATAACATAACCAGTGGCAAGCCAATGAGTACATTGAATGTACTCGCAAACAACCCATGATATGAACAATTAAAGTGAAGGATAACAATATCATGCATTTCTAGTATAACTCATCTAGGTGGAATGATCATGAATATGCATCAAGTTAAAGAGTTACTCTTGAAGAATAGGTTACAGATATCAACTTATCTGCTAAGGGCTGAACCATCCGAGTTCACCCTATATGCCAAGTCACCGAACTTGGTCATATTATTACTTTCATAACAACACCTTTTTCCAACACCACACACACTCACTCACACACACTTGGTTTATGCAGAAATATCAGGAGATAGTTTAAGCAGGATTACCCAATTGTCCTTGACCGTGGACACGGCTATTCAAATAGTTTACACTGTGCAGAGGTAGTACGCTGGACCCACGAGATCCGGGAAACTTCTGTGTCATCCATGACTCGCGGTATATCACATACCCGAGGTAAGTACCCGATCAATGCCTTTCCCCTGACGATACTAGACAAAGAGGTCCACTCGATTGGTACCCAACCCACATGTTGTACGTCTTACGAGCACCAACTCTGGACAGTACCAACCATGCGGGGACCAACGGTGTGACTGGAACTCATAAAAATGGCATAGTCGTCCTACCTGGCACGACCCCATCACGAGAGTGACTACAATCACTCCCGCCACCAGTAATGTGGCTCTTTGCTAGCACCGACCAGAGTAATTAACATAGCCCCGTCCCATAAGGGGTAACGTGGTCGTACTGGTAAGGTTGGGACGGTCGACATATCATAAATCTAATCCCATTTCTGAAACCTTACTCACACAAATACCGGGTGCATCACTTCATCAAAAGTGACCACCTAACTCATCATCACCCTTGGGCATTAGTGGCACCCGACGGGGTTTTCATAAACTCTTGCTTTGTGACAACATCATGCTCATGATAAAACTACTGCTACATTACTTGTCAACATGGTATTAGCATGACCCTAAGGGTAGAGTCAAGCTCAATGCATGTGCTCCGGGGGAGCCTTCGGTAAAATCATATCAAATGATTACCGGCACTTATAATCATATGCAACGGGAATACTTGCTATTATAACATGCAAAGTGACATGCTCCGTCATGGTCAAAGAGTTGCTTGCCTTGGTCAGCTAAGTATCCGGGGTCTTCGAGGTCTTCCGCTCCGATTCCCTCATCACACGGGTTTTCTATCGTCGATAAAATAATAAATAAGAAATAGCTCACACAGAAACATTCCACAAAGTCATTTTAAAAATGTTCCCTATTTCTAACAAATCTAAGATATCATTTAAAATATACTTGCCTTAATTTTCCTTGATGGAATATTTTTAAAAACAACCAAGCACAAGCAAAACTATTCCATTTTAGCCCTTTGTAATATTGTAAAATAGATTAGTTGCTGGAAAAATTCATGTGAGCATATCGTTAAATACTACACACTTTTAGAAGAATAACAGTGGAAGAACTATATTTTCACACTGGTTAAATGTTTTTATAAAAATCTTAGAAATCCAGGTTTAAAAATAAAAGAAAAACAGGCCAGCTCCTGGCATGGCTGGGCCCAGAGCTGGGCTGGCCCATGGCCAGCCGACGGTCTCCCCAGGCGCGCGCGCCTTCAGGTTTGAACCTGACGCGTGGGGCCATGTGGTCAGTGGCGGAGGCCTGCGCGGGGGAGGAGGCTGGGCCACTGACAGGTGGGGCACACCTGTCGGGGTTGTCTCCTACCTCGAGCCAGAGAGGAGGACGAGGACACCAACGATGCTGCCGACGCGCTCATGCCCTAAGGAACACGGGAATGGGTCCGCCTGACCGTCGCCTACCTGCAGGTGGTCGAAACAATGACGGGGAGGCAGGGGTTCGCCGGCGACGAGGAGGCCGTGGCGGATGGGTTTCGGGAAGTGGTCGACGGGGTGGCTAGAGACATGGACAAACTCGGGTGAGTTGGGGGAAAGCTTTCTGGGGTCAAGGGGGTCAGTTTGGTGGGTCGAGGGGCGCAGGAGACGATGTGTAGTCGGAGATCGATCGGAGCTCCAAGGCAGAGGGGCCTCGGTCGATCTCGAGCACCGGGGCTCTGCTGGTGTGCTGGGTGGCTAGGGAGGTGCTACTGGATGAGGCGAAGCTATCTGAGGGGTGCTGGAGCGAGGGGGGGGCTATTTATAGGCCCGCGATGGTGAGCAGACTCGGGAGCGCCGGTGACTCACCGTGGCGCGCATGGGGGTGCACAGAGACGTTGGGGTTGAAACCACGGTCTCAGGACGTGGTATTGGACTGCCCGAACCGTCTGCTACAGAGAGAGAGAGAGAGAGAGAGAGAGAGAGAGAGAGGAGAGCCATGCATTTGTGGCCGCGCAAGCTTGGCCGAATCTGGAGCGCGCAGGCACGCGTCGCACGAGCTCTAGCGCGAGAGAGGAGGGGCCCTGAGGCTTGCCCGATGCAGAGGGGTTCTCGGGGAGGAGGTTGGACATCTCGGGGGAGGCTCGAACTAGCCGAGGGTGTCGCCCCCACCTCGGTGACTCCCTGTAGCACACCCAGAGCGCAGTTTTGGCATGCCACGGCATGCTGGTGCGCTCTGAGGCACTTTGGACGTGTCTATTATGTCCTGGCACTTGCTGGGGGTGTGGCTAGCTGTTTGGTTTTAGTGGGAGCTTCAGCTGGTTAAAGGAGGCAAGAAATACTAGTGCTGTTAGCCATGAACTGAGGTCTAAATTGGGGTTTTTGGCCTTTCCACTTTGAACCAGTGAGGGGCCAGTTGACTGGGCTTAGATACAGGTGTTGGCTGCTTAATCTAAGAGTTTGAAGCAAAGGAGTTTGGTTTAGCTGTGGCTAAGGTGGCTTTTTCCTATCTGTCAGAAGGTGTTCGACAGTGGTCACACGGGGTTGCACCCCACCACTGGTGCTGAGACTTAACAGGTTTGGTTTTGGTGGTAAACCATGGAGTTCCACCAAATTTGAGCTCCAAAGGACAAGTTTAGCTTTGTAAACTTGAAATCACTCCAATATGACCAGATCTATTCCTTCCAAAGGGAGTGTGGGAAAACTAAGTCCCACAAATCCCATTTTTGGTGTAGAACCCTCATTTGAGGTATTAGGCACTCATGCAATGTTTTAGCCCCATTGGACAAACTTTGCTATGTAGAGTTTCTCTAACTTGATTGTGGATAGACAGGGTTTTTGGGTTATTTGGGGTCCTTATCCACCTTTGATCAAGGTGAAACTTTATGTGGACACGAAACAAGGCTTAGGGACATCACTGGAATTTTCTAGAAATTTATTGAGAATATTTCCTTTGGGAATATCTCAAAATGCCAAAACAGACAGAAATAACTTTTATAGTTTTAATCAATAAATATAATACAAAATGGGGTTTAAAATCCTATGTATGGAAAATATATGTCCTTGTGATCATCTCTAAATTTAACCAGATTTTTTGAAAGCAGAAAAGTATTTTTCCATGTTGGAATATCAATTCTTACTTAGAAATGGATAGGTTATTTAATTAGGAAAATACTCACAAAAATAATTATTTTTGTGGTTTTGAAATATAAAGATAGGTAAAAATCAGATTACCAAATAGGAGTAGTAGCACTGCTTGTTATCAAGGACATGCAGTGCAATCTCAAGGTGGTTTTACTTTGGTTATCAAAGGTTTTTGGAAATTAGTAAAATACCAAAAGGAATTTAGGGTTTTAAAACCTCACATGATCAAGCATACAAGCATACAATGTCAATCATGGCACTCACAACATTAGTTTTGAAAAAGTTTTAACAAGCTCAGAATTTTACAATAAAGACAAGTGATAGTAAAAACAGGGTGCGATAGACCTATCCCCCTTACAAGAATCTCGTCCCCGAGATTCCTAAGCTAGGTGCTAAAAAGGTCTGGAAACTCAGATCAAAGATAGTCTTCACGTTCCCAGGTAGCTTCGGCTTCGGTGTGGTTGCTCCATTGAACCTTGAAATACTTGATAGTGCGGCTTCTGGTGCATCGCTCTGCTTCATCCAAAATGCGGATTGGCCTCTCGCGGTAGGTGAGATCAGACTGAAGGTCAATGCCCAGTGATCAAT
Organism: Hordeum vulgare subsp. vulgare; assembly: GCF_904849725.1. Classification (NCBI taxonomy): domain Eukaryota; kingdom Viridiplantae; phylum Streptophyta; class Magnoliopsida; order Poales; family Poaceae; genus Hordeum; species Hordeum vulgare. The sequence goes on from NC_058518.1 coordinate 308,084,348, forward strand.
GTCCTTGAAAGGATCGGAACGACTTGGCGTCTGGAGACACTTCCGAAGCTGTGACACGTGGAAAACGTTGTGCACACCTGAAAGTTCCGGAGGTAGCTCTAACTGATAAGCGACCTCTCCACGCCTTGCCGTGATCTTGAATGGCCCAATGAACCTTGGAGCGAGTTTCCCCTTAACGTGGAAACGCTTGGTTCCCTTGAGAGGTGTGACATGGAGGTACACCAGATCTCCGGGAATGACCTCCACATTCCTGTGACGAGAGTCCGGATAACTCTTTTGTCGCGACTTGGCTGCCTTCAGATTTTCTTGGACTAGTTGCACCTTCTCTTCTGCCCGGTGCAAAACTTCTGGTCCGAAAATCAGCCCATCTCCGGTTTCTGACCAGTTGAGCGGGGTGCGACATTTTCATCCGTACAACACTTCGAACGGGGCCATCTGGAGACTGGACTGGTAGTTGTTGTTGTATGAAAACTCAGCGAACGGGAGACAGTCTTCCCATTTGGCTCCATGCGCTAGGACACATGCGCGGAGCATATCTTCGAGTATTTGATTTACCCTTTCCGTCTGTCCTCCCGTCTGCTGGTGGAAGGCGGTACTGAAAGAGAGCTTGGTATCGAGGGCTTCCTGAAGTTTCCTCCAAAATCTTGAGGTGAACTGCGTGCCTCGGTTAGATACAATCTCCTTGGGAACTCCATGAAGGCTTACTATGCGCTTGATATAGAGACTAGCCAACTTGTTCCCGTCATATGTGGTGTTGACAGGGATGAAATGGGCCACCTTGGTCCAATGGTTGACAATGACCCATATCGAGTTATGGCCCTTGCTAGACCTTGGTAGACCGGTAATGAAATCCATCCCTACCTTGTCCCACTTCCATTCCATCACCTCGAGGGGTTGTAGCAGTCCTGCGGGTCGCTGATGCTCAGCCTTAACTTGCCGACACACATCGCACTTGGCCACATACGACGCGATTTCCCTCTTCATGTCATGCCACCAGAATCTTTCTCGAAGATCTTGATACATCTTGGTACCACCGGGGTGAATGCAGTAGGGTGTATCACGAGCTTCCCGTAGGATGAGTTCCTTGAGTTCGGCCTTGTTGGGTACGCATAAACGTTTCCCAAACCACACCACTCCTTGATCATCCACCAAGAATCCAGGGGCCTTGCCTTCTGGAATCTTCTTCTTGATACCTTTGATGCTCTTGTGACCCTTCTGGGCCTCCTTGATGTCGTCTTCCAGCGTTGGTTTGACTTCGAGGTTATCTAGGAATCCTGGTTCCACCAGTTCCAATCCGAAGTTCTCCAATTCTTCGTATAAGGCAGGCTGCCTTTTCTTAAGCATGACGTTTAAGGTGCTGCTCTTCCGACTCAAGGCGTCGGCCACTACATTTGCCTTACCGGGGTGATATTGAATGCTGAGGTCGTAGTCTTTGATTAACTCCAACCATCTCCGTTGCCTCATATTCAATTCCCTTTGGGTGAAAATATACTTCAGACTCTTGTGGTCGGTGTATATTTCACATCGCTTCCCCAGAAGGTAATGTCGCCATGTCTTCAGGGCATGCACTACTGCTGCCAACTCGAGATCATGGGTGGCATAATTCTCCTCATGCGGGCGCAGTTGCCACGACAAGTATGCCATGACGCTGCCATCCTGCATTAGAACCCCACCTAGCCCGGTCCTGGAGGCATCACAGTATATCACGAACTCCTTGCGGATATCTGGAGTGGCCAATACCGGGGCGGTGGTTAGCCTCTTCTTCAACTCTTGGAAGCTTGCCTCACATTCTGGTGTCCATTCGGACTTCTTGCGTTTCTTCAAGAGCTGAGTCATAGGTCGTGCGATGCGGGAGAATCCTTCTACGAACTTGCGGTAGTACCCTGCGAGTCCGAGAAAGCTCCTGACTTCCTTCACGTCGATTGGCGATTCCCAGTTGGTTACCGTGGTAATCTTAGAGGGATCAACAACCAATCCACTTGCCGTCATGGTATGACCTAGGAATCCAACTTTGTTCAGCCAAAACTGGCATTTGCTGAACTTGGCATACAGTTGGTGCTCTCGAAGTTTTCCAATACTAACCTCAAGTGTTGCTCATGCTCTTCTTCAGACTTGGAAAAGATTAATATGTCGTCAATGAATACAACGACAAACTTGTCCAAATATTCCATGAAGACCTTATTCATGAGGCACATGAAGGAAGATGAGGCATTGGTCAATCCGAAGGACATGACACTGCATTCGTACAGACCGTACCGGGTCACAAATGCCATCTTCGGAATGTCTTTGGGTCGAATCTTTAGTTGGTAATATCCAGATCGAAGGTCGATCTTGGAGAATACCTTTGCTCCATTAAGCTGGTCAAACAAGTCTTCAATCTTGGGGAGTGGATACTTGTTCTTGATCGTGACCTCATTGAGTGATTGGTAATCGATGCATAGTCGGATTGTCCCATCCTTCTTGGACATGAAGAGAACAGGTGATCCCCAAGGTGACGCACTTGGACGAATAAACCCCTTCCTGAGTTGCTCATCGAGTTGCTTCTTCAACTCCGCTAGCTCTTCGGATCCCATCCTGTAAGGCTTCTTGTAGATAGGCCTTGATCCGGGCATGAGTTCGATGATGAACTCGATGTCTCGGTCAGGAGGCATCCCTGGTAGCTCATCAGGAAAGACATCCGGGTACTCACACACTATAGGCACTCGGTCGAGTCCTTCCTCTGATAGGCTGTTAACTCGTGGCACTCAAGTGGGTACTGGCTCAGAGACATACTTGACTTTGACCCCTTGGTCACTTGTCATGGTAATGGCCCTGTTAGCACAGTCCAAGATAATCTGATGCTTGGCCAACTAGTCCATACCGTGGATTACTTCTAGGCCTTGCGACTTAAGCACAATGAGATCCGCTGAGAAGTTCGTCCCATTGATAACTATCCCAACCTTCCTACACCCTAGGTTGGTCCTCAAAACTGCTCCCGGGGTTTGAATTGCCATATGCCCAAGAAGCAAGGTAGGTTCTAGTCCACACTTTTCCGTAACTTTTGCATAACAAAGGAATGTGAAGCACCACAATCAAACAATACTGTTGCTGGAGTAGAGTTGACGAGGAACGTACCCAGAATGCAGTCCGGGTCTTCATGTGCCTCTTCCGCGGAAATATGATTAACCCGCCCCTTGTTGTGATACTGCTAATTGCGGGGAGCCTGGTTCCTGCCTGGTGCTCCTTGGCCTGGATTTGGCGCATTGGGGCGCGGAACACCGGGTTTCTTATTGGGGCACTGCCTGGAATAGTGCCCTAGTTGTCCACACCGGAAATAGGTAACTTGTGCTGGAGGATTGGTCTTGCTCCCACCGTTGTTTGGCGGAGTGCTTGCTGTCTTGACGCTGACTTGCTAAGGTTGGTAATTCTGGCGAAATGTTGGGTGCTTGTACGGCTGCTGCTGATAGTTGGGTCTTGCTGGGGCTGACTGCCATGGTCGTGGTTTTGAGTTGATCGGTCCTCCACTACTCATTAGCTTGCGCTTACGGGTGTCCTCCATTGCACGACGCTTGTCTTCAAACATAAGAGCCTTATTAACCAAGTCACTGAAGGTCCGACATTCACAGACAACCAGTTGATATTGGAGTGACTGCTCCAGTCCTTCCATAAAGCGCTCCACTTTGGCAGCCTCAGTGTTGACATCTTCAGGTGCATACCTTGATAGAAGGTTGAACTTCTGCAAATACTCCTTGACTGATCCACTGCCTTGCCTTAAAGCTCGGAATTCCCGCTTCTTAATGGTCATCATCCCCGGAGGAATGTGAGCGGCGCGGAATACATCCTTGAACACGGCCCAAGTGATGACTTGCCCGACTCGCATGATCTGAAATCCATCCCACCAGGCTCTGGCTGTGCCTCCGAGACAGTGGGTTGCATAGAGAACTTTCTCATTGTCGTCAGTGCACTTGACCAACGTGAGAAGGTCTTCGATAGTGCGGATCCAGTCATCGGCATCCAAGGGTTCAGTCATCTCCGTGAATATGGGCGGCATAGTCCGCATAAACTCAGAGAGAGTAGAGCGGCCGTTGACATTCCCGTTCTGCGGCGGGTGGTTCACCAAAGTTTGAGCCAGCTGCCGGATAGCGGCATTGTTGGCTTGACGCTCCTCTCGAAGAGCTTGAAGGAACTGAGACATCTTCAAGCTTTCAGGGGGAGGCGGCGGCAGAGGTACATCGTCTTGCTGCACATGGTGATCTCCAGCTTGAGCTTCCCCTCCGGTTCCCTGCTGCTGTCCTGAATAGGCAGAGCCGGGGTTGCCGAAAGTGCTGTTGCGAGATGCATTCACCATCCTGTCAGGGGAGTAGACAGGTCAAATTCTATTGAACCGGTTGCACTTGAAAGGGATGACGTTCTAGTAAAGAGGGGGTCTGGTGTGTGCTATTGTGCAAGGTTTTATGACAAAAGTTTTTGAAACAACTACTGCATTAATTTAAATCAAGCGATGCAGTCGCTCACAAGCTGCTCAAGGCAGAATGCGACTTGCATCTAACAGGTTCACACAACATCCGGGTCATAAAATCCTGATACAAGAACTCCTACTTTCGGTACATCCTACGCTGCTACGCGATCGACTGTGCGGTCTCATAAGCCGGCTCTGTGGGATCTTTGTCTTTATCTTCATTAGTGCTTCCCTTCCTCGAAGGGGTAGGAGAAGGAAGTAAACCATCTCGACGTCTCTTGGTTGGTGAGCTAGCGAAAAGCTCGGTGTACTCTTCTGCGGTTAAGCGTCGACTCTGAACAGGAACAACCTGAAGTGGGGGTATTCCTCCTCAGAAAGCAAAGCCAGGTGATATCACAGGTGCTCCTTCTTTCTTCACCTTGTTGTTCTTCACCTTCTCCATACGAAGTAGGTCCTTAATTTGGTGCAACTCTTGGCGAATCCTAGTTGACTCCTTGATCAAAAGATGCGTCAAGGTGTGTGAGGAGAGGCTTAAGTAGGTCTGAAACCTTAATGGCATCCCGTCCTCAGATGAGGGGTTGAGTGTCCAGCTTCCATCTATCTTATCTTTAACAAAAGGTAAGTGACGAGTAGCGGGTTCGTTCGACTTCTCAGGAAGGATGTCGTGGAGTCGCACGAGTGCCTCTCGTGCTGCAGTCTCCATGGCCAACATCAGATCCTCCATTTGTGGCCCTTCAAAGAACCAGCTAGTTGGGGAGTCATTAGCCTTCACTATCACGTCCACGTGATACTCCTTGGTGTCGGCGTTGACCCAGTGTTCATGGTAGAGAAAGATGGGTGTGCGACACACTTGACACTTCTCGAGGCTATCACTCAAAAGCAGAGGAAAGCCCGTTTCCAGAAGCGTCTCGGGTACGGCAGCCATCTACAAGGTGTAGAGGAGAGGGTTAGAAATATATAGTGGGTGCGTTTCTCGGGTCAATCTATGTGCACTAATTGTCCGGCTATCGCCCATGCTACCTAAGGCTTCCTATAGTCAGGATGGCTCTGATACCAGCTCTATGGGGACCTCGACTTACTAGTCGAGAATTGCCGTGCTCAGTGATCCCAGAGATCAATGCTCACCGAACACAGATACTGAATAAAGAGTCTTACATCCAAGTACCGATTATTACAACACGTGACCAAAGGGTCAATTCACAAGACAGGGCCTAAGGCCAAATCACACGAGTACACTAATAGCGGAAAACAAAGGGGCTAAGCGGGTGGCCGTGCCATCAAGCCTACACCGACATGCATTCTGACTCGGAAGCGTCCTAGTTCGCAGGGGTGTCGCTGAAGACATACTCATCTCCAAACTCTGGTCCTTCCATGTCTGGTCAATAACATAACTAGTGGCAAGCCAATGAGTACTTTGAATGTACTCGCAAACAGCCCATGATAAGAACAATGAAAGTGAAGGATAACAATATCATGCATATCTAGTATAACTCATCTGGGTGGAATGATCATGAATATGCATCAAGTTAAAGAGTTACTCTTGAAGAACAGGTTACAGATATCAACTTATCTGCTAAGAACTGAAACATCCGAGTTCACCCTATATGCCAAGTCACCGAACTTGGTCATATTATTACTTTCATAACAACACCTTTTTCCAACACCACACACACTCACTCACATACACTTGGTTTATGCGGAAATATCAGGACGTAGTTTAAGCAGGATTACCCAACTGTCCTTGACCGTGGACACGACTATTCGAATAGTTTACACTCTGCACAGGTACTACGCTAGACCCACGAGATCCGGGAAACTTCCGTGTCATCCATGACTCGCGGTATATCACATACCCGAGGTAAGTACCCGATCAATGCCTTTCCCGTGACGATACTAGACAAAGAGGTCCACTCGATTGGTACCCAGCCCACATGTTGTACGTCTTACGAGCACCAACTCTGGACAGTACCAACCATGCGGAGACCAACGGTGTGACTGGAACTCATAAAAATGGCATAGTCGTCCTACCCGGCACGACCCCATCACGAGAGTGACTACAATCACTCCCGCCACTAGTAATGTGGCTCTTTGCTAGCACCGACCAGAGTAATTAACATACCCCCGTCCCATAATGGGTAACGTGGTCGTGCTGGTAAGGCTGGGACGGTCGACATATCATAAATCTAATCCCATATCCGAAACCTTACTCACACAAATACCGGGTGCGTCACTTCACCAACAGTGACCACCTAACTCATCATCACCCTCGGGCATTAGTGGCACCCGACGGGGTTTTCATAAACTCTTGCTTTGTGACAACATCATGCTCATGATAAAACTACTACTACTTTACTTGTCAACATGGTATTAGCATGACACTAAGGGTAGAGTCAACCTCAATGCATGTGCTCCAAGGGAGCCTTCGGTAAAATCATATCAAATGATTACCGACACTTATGATCATATGCAACGGGAATACTTGCTATTATAACATGCAAAGTGACAACATATGCTCAGTCATGGTCAAAGGGCTGCTTGCCTTGGTCAGCTAAGTATCCGGGGTCTTCGAGGTCTTCCGCTCTGATTCCCTCATCACACAGGTTTTCTATCATCGATAAAACAATAAATAAGAAATAGCTCACACAGAAACAATCCACAAAGTCATTTTAAAAATGTTCCCTATTTCTGATAAATCTAAGATATCATTTTAAAAATACTTGTCTTAATTTTCCTCGAAGGAATATTTTTTAAAACAACGAAGCAGAAGCAAAATTATTCCATTTTAGCCCTTTTTAATATTGTAAAATAGATTAGTTGTTGGAAAAAATTATCTAAGAATATCATTAAATACTACACATTTTTAGAAGAATAACAGTGGAAGAATTATATTTTTACACTGGTTAAATGTTTTGAACCTGACGCGCGGGGCCCTGCGGTCAGTGGCCGAGGCCAGCGCAGGGGAGGAGGCTGGGCCATCGACAGGTGGGGCACACCTGTCGGGGTCGTCTCCTACCTCCAGCCAGAGAGGAGGAGGAGGACGCCGACGATGCTGCCGACGCGCTCATGCCCTAAGGAACACGGGAATGGGTCTGCCTGACCGTCGCCTACCTGTAGGTGGTCGAAACAACGATGGGGAGGCAGGTGTTCACCGGCGACGAGGAGGCCGTGGCGCAGGGGTTTCAGGAAGTGGTCGAGGGGGTGGCTAGAGACACGGAAAAGCTCGGGCGAGTTGGGGGAAAGCTTCCTAGGGTCAAGGGGGTCAGTTTGGTGGGTCGAGGGGCGCAGGAGCCGACATGTAGCCGGAGATCGACCGAAGCTCCGAGGCGGAGGGGCCTCGGTCGATCTCGAGCATCGGGGCTCTACTGGTGTGTTGGGGTGGCTAGGGAGGTGCTAGTGGATGCCGCGAAGCTATCAGAGGGGTGCTGGAGCGAGGGGGAGAGCTATTTATAGGCCCGCGACGGTGAGCACACTCGGGAGCGCCGGTGACTCACCATGGTCTCAGGACGTGGTATTGGACTGCCTGAACTGTCTGCTGCACATAGAGAGAGAGAGGAGAGCCGTGCATTCATGGCCGCGCAAGCTTGGCCGAATCTGGAGCGCACAGGCACGCGTCGCGCGAGCTCTAGCACGAGAGAGGAGGGGCCCTGAGGCTTGCCCAACGTAGAGGGGCTGTCGGGGAGGAGGTTGGACATCTCGGGGGAGGCTGGAACTGGCCGAGGGCGTTGCCCCCACCTCGGTGACTCCGTGTAGCGTGCCGAGAGCGTAGTTTTGGCATGCCACGACATGTTGGTGCGCTCTGAGGCACTTTGGACGTGTCTAGCATGTCCTGGCACTAGCCGGGGGTGTGGCTAGTTGTTTGGTTTTAGTGGGAGCTTCGGCTGGTCAAAGGAGGCAAGAAATACTGGTGCTGTCAGTCATGAACTGAGGTCTAAATTGGGGTTTTTGGCCTTTCCACTTTGAACCAATAAGGGGCTAGTTGACTGGGGTTAGATACAGGTGTTGACAGCTTAATCTAAGAGTTTGAAGCAAGGAGTTTGGTTTAGCTGTGGCTAAGGTGGCTTTTTCCTATCTGTCAGAAGGTGTTCGACAGTGGTCACAGGGGGTTGCACCCCACCACTGGTGCTGAGACTTAACAGGTTTGGTTTTGGTGGTAAACCACGGAGTTCCAACAAATTTGAGCTCCAAAGGACAAGTTTAGCTTTGTAAACTTAAAATCACTCCAATATGACCAGATTTGTTCCTTCCAAAGGGAGTGTGGGCATACTAAGTCCCACAAATCCCATTTTTGGTGCAGAACCCTCATTTGAGGTATTAAGCACTCCTGCAAAGTTTTAGCCCCATTGGACAAACTTTGCTATGTAGAGTTGCTCTAACTTGATTCTGGACAAACAGGGTTTTTGGGTTATTTGGGGTCCTTATCCACCTTTGATCAAGGTGAAACTTTATGTGGACACCAAACAAGGCTTAGGGACATCACTGGAATTTTCTAGGAATTTATTGAGAATATTTCCTTCGGGAATATCTCAAAATGCCAAAACAGACAGAAATAGCTTTTATAGTTTTAATCAATAAATATAATATAAAATGGGGTTTAAAATCCTATGTATGGAAAATATATGTCCTTCTAATCATCTCTAAATTTAATCAGATTTTTTCAAAGCAGAAAAGTATTTTTCCATGTTGGAATATCAATTCTGACATTAGAAATGGACAGGTTATTTAATTAGGAAAATACTCACAAAAATAATTATTTTTGTGGTTTTGAAATATAAATACAGGTAAAAATCAGATTACCAAATAGGAGTAGTGGCACTGCTTGTTATCAAGGACATGTAGTGCAATCTCAAGGTGGTTTTACTTTGGTTATCAAAGGTTTTTGGAAATCAGTAAAATACCAAAAGGAATTTAGGGTTTTAAAACCTCACATGATCAAGAATACAAGCATACAATGTCAATCATGGCACTCACAACATTAGTTTTGAAAAAGTTTTAACAAGCTCAGAATTTTACAATAAAGACAAGTGATAGTAAAGCACAGGGTGTGACACAGGGTCCCAAAGGCATCTTCCGAAGGTTTCCCTTCTGGTGCAACAAGGTCGTCGCCGCCCGCCAGCAGGAGAGGCGTCATCCCCGGGCCCGTCCTTGGAGCGTGGAAAACCACTTTGCAGGCGAGGACCACCTTTGGGCAGGGGAGCATGTTCCCCTATTCCCCTTCAAAATTGGTTGCTGTGGGGTTCCTTCCCGCCGAAACGATAAGGGAATAGGACAGGGGCCGTCACTATTAATAGAGGATAGGTTGCTTCATAAAGGGGGATCCGATCCGAACCATTCGCTCACCCACTAGCACCATGCAAAGCCACCCAACCTCCACAGGCTCCCAAGCACTATACTAGTCCATCCACCAACCTCCATGAGAGGCAATCCACCAAAGCAGGAGTAGGGTTTTACGCTTCATAGCATCCCGAACCTGGGTAAACTATTGTGCTTTGTGTTTCCCTCACCAGCGAGTGAGTTTCCTCCCATCCCAAGCAACTAGCAAGCTAGGTGAGGCGAACCAGTGAGAGATCTTCGTACACGCCCCTGAGTTCTAATCTTTAGGGTTTTACGGAGCCCGAAATCCCACATTTGGCGCGCTAGGTAGGGGGCGTGTCAAGGTTTCCTCCAAGCTCCGCCTTCACCAAGCTTCGCCTCTCCGATGGCTGATGCCCGCTGGGCTCAAGCAGAGCGCCGCGCCACCCGCGTTGCGCACACGGCGCACGTCGGTGCCGCTGGCGCGCGCCGGTCACCGTCGCCCGTGTTGAACGTTGCCACCGGCCTCGAAGTTCAAGAGCAGCAAGGTTCCTCCCAACCGGTGATCGAGCTGGCCGACGGTCACACGACCACTCAGTCGCTCGTTCGGGCTTCAGGGTTGGCATCGCGCGCTCGGTCGGAGGCGCCGCATGGCCGATGCATGCTTGCCATGGCCACCGAGCTGCTTTGCTACCGGCCCGCCCTTGACCGCCACAACGACTGGCTCCAGCGCATCGAGGAGCTCGTCGCCGCCGCCGGTGACTCTGTGGCGCTCCCCTGCTCACCCCGACCCCAACCGTCTCTCGCGGACAACGAGAAGCAAGACGTGCCACCCCCACCTCCGCAGCGTGACGCGGACCCCGAGCCCAGACAGGAAGCACGTCCTCGCGACCGGCCTCGCGAAACTATGGCGGGGCCAGGAGATGAAGCTAGCTGTTAGGTGGTTCCTCGGCCCCGCGCGCGCCCCCGGCTCTGCAAATCTCACATCGTGAGTGTGCCCCGCTTGAAGCAGACCCAGCGGAGCAACAATACCCGGCTGCTCCCGCATGCGCCGCACCTGTCGGGCTGCTGGGGTGCGTCGCCATCGCCCCTGAGCTCTACCCAAGTATGTGGCCCTGCAAGTTCAGGCCCGATCTACCCCCGCGCTACGACGACTCCAAGGACCCGACCGAGTTCCTTCAACTCTACACGCTAAGCATTAGGGCGGCAGGAGGAGTCGACAAGGTCATGGCGTGCTGGTTCCCCATGGAGCTCAAGGATTGCGCGCTCTCTTGGCTCCTCAACCTCCCAAAGGAGTCCATCACCTCCTGGGACGATCTGCGCGAATGCTTCATCGCCAACTTCTAGGGCACCCGCGACCGCGCTCCTACCGTGAACGACCTGTGGCGCATAAAGCAATAGGAGGGGGAGACCCTGCACAAGTTCATACAACGCTTCACGGTCATGCGCCTCAAGATCCCCAAGGCGTCGGACGAAGCCGTCATCTCGTCCTCAAGATGAAGGAGGAGCTCGCCATGAATGATGAAACGAGCATTGCACTGGAAATGTACAACCTAGCAAGCAAATGCGCCAGGGCTGAAGAAGGGCGCATGTCGCTCCTCGGCCCCCAGGCGGCGGACCCACAAGAGAAGAGGGCCAAGGCCAAGGAGGTCAAGCGCAAGCCTCCAGTGGTGCTCGCCGCCGAGCCCGAGGCGAAGCATGGCCGAGGGGGAGAGCGTCCGTCCGGAGGGGGGCCAACGTGCATCTTTCAAGGCACGAGGGGCCATGATACCTCAGAGTGCCACGAGCTCCGACTGGTCCGTGCCGAGCACTTTAGCACGCGCCCCAGACGAGGAGACAGAGGCCCCGTGCACGATGGTGGCCGCAGTGGTGGCCGCTGGGACGACCGGGGGCCGCATCAGGAGTGGTACGAGCAGCCTCAGGAGGACCCTTGGCGCAACCAGCCTTAGGAGGACCCTTGGCGCGACAGCCTTCAGGAGGGGCAACGACGCGGTCAACCTCGTGAGGCTCGCCCTGGTGAGGCTGGGCTGCCTCCGCTGCCTCCACCACCGAGAGTAGGGATGAAGACACGTAGAACGACGGGGCTGGGGGCATCTGATACGTCCCAAACATATCTATAATTTCTGTTTGTTCCATGCTCTTTTGGGTGACATTGTTATGTGTTTTGCTACACTTTCATACCTTTTTACACATATTTGGACTAACCTACTAACTCGGTGCACCCAGTGCCAATTTCTGTCTGCTGATGTCTTTTAATTGCAGGGACTTTACCCCAATTTCCAGATCCCGAAAAAACCCAAGAAAAATATATAAAAATCAGCGTGACGAAAGCTTCAGGAAGGACCAAGATGGGCTAGAGGGGAGCCAGGCCTCGCCCAGGCGGCCACCTGGAGCGGGGCCCCTCCTGGCCGCGCCACCAGGTCGCCTCGGTGGCAGGTCCACCCTTTGGCGTCCTCCTTTGGCCTATATTTACTTCCGAAAGCGAAAAACCTAAGGATATATCCCGCATTGCGTATTTCACCACCGTTCCGCCACCGTAGCACTTCCGAGATTGGGAGCGCTAGGAGACCTCTTCCCGGCACCCTGTCGGAGGGAGGATTGACATCCGGGAACTTCTCCACCACCATGGATGCTTCCCGGGCGTGCCGTGAGTAGTCCTCCTTGGACCATGGGTCCATGGCCAGTAGCTATGTGATGTCTTCTCTCCAATCTTGTGGTTCAATGATTAGCCCTTGTGAGCTGCCCTACATGATCAAGGCATCTATGTAATTTACCTGTTGTTGCTATGCTGAGTTTGCTGGGATCCGATGGATTATGAGATTATGTTCAGATTGTGACGAGTTATATATTTTGTTCTCCTTTTTTATTTTGTTCTTGAGTAATTCATGCATGTTCTCTGTTGCTTTATATTGCTTTGGCCAAGTAGTAGATTGTAACTCCAAGTGGGAGAGTTATCCATGATTGTGGGTTCATGCCCCCTGATGTCTAGCTTGAGTGACAGAAACATGAGACTAGGGGATGTGTTGTTGCCACCAGGGAGAAAACAACGGTGCTTGTAACCACGGTTGCAAGGATCGTTTACCTTACGCAAAGTTTGTTAATGCAGTTGTCCGTTGCTTTGAGTTTACACTTTGGGTGGGGCTTGCAACTTAATACCAGCGAGATGTTCTGGATAGATATCTCAAGGTGGATGATTAGTGAGTACATGTTGATGGATAAACAGTCTACTTGTCTTGGCGTACTGCCCATACTTATGAGCCTCTAACTTTCTTGTAGCATGATTAACATTGCGTTGCGTTTATAATTCTCTCAATTGCCCAGCTGTAATTTGTTTACCCAGCATAGTTGTTTATCGTCTTTTGGGAGAGAGACATCACTAGAGAACATCATGGGACTCTGGTCCATATTTCCACCATGGTTTACACCTCCACCATTTACTGCTTTTATTTCCTTTTCCGTTGCAATCACCATCGCTATTCCCGCGTGTGTTTCATCCTTTGCAAACGACAAGGCCGAAGAGATTGACAACCTCTCTGAACTCATTGGGAGCAAAGTTATTTGTTGTGTGTGCAGGTCCACGTCTTCTGCTAGCACCAGAGCAGCAGACACCTACTTGTTGATCCTTCGAGTCCTCCTGGTTTGATAAACCTTACACTCCCCGTGTAATGGAAATCTGCTGCTGACTACATCTCAACCTTCCACTTGGGATAACCAATGAGGGGCGAGGAGTACAGTTCCATCAACTCGTCATCAAGCAAATTTCTGGCGCCGTTGCTGGGGACTCCAGTCTTCAAGATAGGGTAGTTGCACACTATCTTTCACCTTTGCTTTTTAGTCTTGTTAGTTTGCTTTCTAGTTTTTGCTTTAGAGCCTTATACTAAAAACCACAAAAAAAATTAGTTGCTTTGTTCTTGCTTGTTGCTGCTGTTGTGGGTTCCACTGAGAACACCAAGTTGTGTGACTTCACTAGTCATAGCAACAATGACTTTCTCTGCACTCCTATTGCTGCTCCCGCCACTGAGGCGACTTCCTATGAGATAAAACCTGCTTTACTGAACCTTGTTATGAGAGATCAATTCTCCAGTGCTGGAGATGCTGCTGCTTTGCACTTGAATAATTTTGTTGAGCTTTGTGATAAGCAAAAGTACAAAGAAGTAGATGGTGATATTGTCAAACTTAAGCTTTTTTCCTTTCTCCTTGAGAGGAGGAGCTAAAGTGTGGCTTCAGTATTTGCCTAGGAATAGCATAGATTCTTGGGAAAAGTACAAGGATGATTTTATTGGGAAGTATTACCTGCCTGCTAAGATTATCCAGTTGAGAAGTAACATTATGAATTTTAGGCAGCTGGATAATGAACACGTTGCCCAAGCTTGAGAACGTATGAAATCTCTTGTTAAGAATTGCCCTACACATGGTTTGAATACTTGGATGGTTATCCAGACTTTCTATGGAGGATTGAACTTTACCTCACGGAATCTGTTGGACTCGGCCGCGGGAGGAACCTTTATGTCAACTACACTTGGTGCTGCCACGAAGCTATTGGACGAGATGATGAAAAATTATTCTCAATCGCACACCGAGAGAGCTCCAACTGGTAGGAAGGTAAACTCTGTTGAGGATATCGCCTCCCTTAATGATAAGGTTGACATGATCATGTCTTTACTTACTAAGAAATCTCCTATTGATCCTCATGATGTTCCTTTGAATTCTTTGGTTGCTCAAGAAAGAGAGCAAGTTGATGTTAATTTTATCTCTAGGAACAACTTTAATAATAATGCTTATAGGAGTAATTCTGGTAGCAATCCTAGACCGTTCCCATCTAACAACTATGGGAACAACAACACTTATCCTGGCACCAAAAACACCACTTCTGAATTAGAGAGCATGCTTAAAGACTTTATCACTTCTCTAAAAGCCTTCAACAAGAGTGCAGCAGAGAAATTAGAAAAATTAGATAGTCTTTCTTTGAAGCTAGACAACATAGCTCATGATGTAGAGATGCTGAAAATTAGAACTTCCCCCCTTGAGGAAAGGAAAACCACACCCGTGAATGCTATGCAAGTCCAAATTAATGAGAACATTAGAATGCTAGCCAAACTTAAGGATAGATGGACTAGAGAAAAAGAAGAGGAAGATAGGATTAAGAGCCTTCCTACACACTACCCTTGCTACTATACAAGTTGTTGAGGATCTCAAAACTTTTAGCACCCATCACATCCCTAGTCCCAATGGACCTATTAATGTGATGCCAATACCTCAACTTTAGGACAAGAAGGTCCTTTGAACTTAGAGAAAACCAAAAGAATGATCTTAGATTACATCACCACCACTTTAATTAATGGTAGTAATCTTGATTTTGATAATTGTAGTCTTTCTGAAGTTATCACTTTTTTGCAATGAATGGCTAAAGACCCCCACACTAGTACACTCAATATTTCCTTCACCGAGCATATTACCAATGCTCTTATCAAATATAGGGAGGAGAAGCTCAAGCTAGAGACTTATATTCGTAGAAAATTAGAAGATGGTTGGGATCCTATGGTCAAGATTAAATTGAATAATTTCTCTTGCTTTGCTTTATGTGACGTTGGAGCTAGTGCCTCCGTTATGCCCAAAAGAATGTATGATATGCTTGATTTGAAACCTTTTGATCAATGTTCTTTTGGTGTTCGTCTTGTTGATTCTTCCATAAAGAAACCTTTAGGGAGGATTGATGATGTTCTTATTGTTGTCAATGATAATTATGTTCCCGTTGATTTTCTTGTTATGGACATTGAGTGTGATCCCTCATGTCCAATTATTTTGGGACGTCCTTTTCTCCGCACCGTTGGTGCTATCATTGAGATGAAAGAAGGGACCATTAGATTCCAATTTCCCATTAAAAAGGGAATGGAACACTTCCCTTGAAAGAAGATTAATTTACCTTTTGATTCCATTACTCGGGCATGTTATTCTTTTGGAGTTGATAATACTTGATCTTTTTTTGCATCATGCCTAACTCAAAGGCATAAAAGAAAACGCTTGTTGGGAGGCAACCCAATTTGTTTTTACTTTTAGTTTTAGTGGTCTTGATGTTTTTTACTACTGTAGCAACATTATTGTATCTTTATTTTCAAGCTTTGTGCCAAGTTTTAGCCTCCGATTGCAAGAAAGTTCAAAAGTTGTGACATGCTGTCCAGAAATAGATTATGTCTGCTTGACGGAAAAGTTATCCAAAAATCACCAGATCATCTTTGTGATCTGAATTTTTTAGACAGTATGATCTATATAATGTACTTTCTGGCGTCTGTTCTGAGTTTTTTATATTTGAGTTGCAGAAGTTCCCCAAAAAAATTATTTACTACCTGATGGTCTATTTTCCCAGATTCTGCACTATTTTGCGTTTTCATTGTTTTGCAGTTCCTGTTTGGCAATCTTGAGAAACGTAACTCTTCCTGAAAATATTTATTTCTATTAGAGGAAAAATTATTTTATTATGGGCACTAAGTTATTAACTCAGTGCCAAGTGCCAGTTCCTGTTTTTTCCATGTTTTTTACCCCTTACAGAGGAGGATTTTGAACGGAGTCCAAACGGAATGAAACTGCCAAAAAGATTTTTTCCGGAACAGAAAAAGATTGGAGAGCCGGAGAATCAGGGCAGGGGCCACCAAGGACCCCACAAGCCCTCACGGCGCGGCCAGGGGGGAGGCCACGACCCCCCTGGCTTGTGGGCTCCCTGAGGCTCCGTTGCCCTAGGTTTTGCGCCTATATATTCCCTAAAAATCCACAAAAATCACGTGATCATCGAAAGTACTTTTCTGCCGCCGCAAGCTTCTGACTCCGCAAGATCCCATCTGGGGCACGTTCCGGCGCCCTGCCGGAGGGGGATTCGTACACGGAGGGCTTCTTCATCAACACCATGACCTCTCCGATGATGCGTGAGTAGTTCACCATAGACCTACGGGTCCATAGCTAGTAGCTAGATGGCTTCTTCTCTCTCTTGGATCTTCAATACAAAGTTCTCCATGATCTTCATGGAGATCTATCCGATGTAATCTTCTTTTGCAGTGTGTTTGTCGAGATCCGATGAATTGTGGATTTATGATCATATTATCTATGAATCTTATTTGAGATTCTTCTGATCTTTCTTATGCATGATTTCATATCCTTGTAATTCTCTTCGAGTTGTGGGTTTTGTTTGGCCAACTAGATCTATGATTCTTGCAATGGGATAAGTGCTTGGTTTTGGGTTCATACCGTGCGGTGACCTCACCCTGTGATAGAAGGGGTAGCGAGGCACGCATCGTGTTGTTGCCATCAAGGGTAAAAATATGGGGTTTTCATCATTGGTTTGAGATTATCCCTCTACATCATGTCATCTTGCTTAAGGCGTTACTCTGTTCGTCATGAACTCAATACACTAGATGCATGATGGATAGCGGTTGATGTGTGGAGTAATAGTAGTAGATGCAGAAAGTATCGGTCTACTTGTCTCGGATGTGATGCCTATATGTATGATCATTGCCTTAGATACTGTCATGACTTTGCGCGGTTCTATCAATTGCTCGACAGTAATTTGTTCACCCACCGTAATATTTGCTATTTTGAGATAAGCCTCTACTGAACACTATGGCCCCCGGGTCTACTCCACACCTTATTTTCAGCCTTACACTTTTTACTTCGTTGCACTTTCCGCCTTCATATCTCACTTTGCACACAATCTTGAAGGGATTGACAACCCCTTTAAAGCGTTGGGTGCAATCTCTTTTGTGTTGTGCAGGTACTCTGGACTTGACGAGATTCTCCTACTGGATTGATACCTTGGTTCTCAAACTGAGGGAAATACTTACTGCTCCTGTGCTGCATCACCCTTTCCTCTTCAAGGAAAAAACCAACACAAGCAAGTCTCCGTCAACGTGTCAAATTCTGGCACTATTGTTTGAGAGGTAGCACGCCTCTATCGGACCAGAGCCCTCGGTTGGGAGGTCCTGGGACCAGAGCCTAAGCTCGTCGTCACCAGCACGATAGTCCCACAGGGGCCTGGAGTGGGCCTGAAGGGGCGCCATGCACTGATGTCGCGGGAGAAGTGCCCCAGTACGAGCGCGGCCCGAGGGTCGGAGAGCTTTGCTAAGCTCCACGCGGAAGTCTTCTCCGGCAACCCCTTTGGCTCCTCCAGCTGAGGGTTCGCGTCCTTGAGGCTCATGCAAACCCAACGGTGCCTGAAGTTCTCCACCTTCTTCCCAGCATTCAGGAGTAGATTGTCGCTCTGGTCCACCACGAAGGAGACACATGCCGACAAATGGGCGCCGTCGTGCAGGCGCAGGCTGAAGAAATGGTGGAAGACGGCCACTGAAGGCCGCACACCTACGAAAGCCTCGCAGTAGGAAGAGAAGACGGACAGGAGCAAGACAGAGTTGGGCTGGAGGTGAAGGGCCTGGATCTCATAGTGGTTCAAGATGGCGGTGAAGAACGAGGAGAAAGGTGGCACCAGCCCGACAAAGACGTTGTGGGGGAAGAAGGAGTACACCGCCTTCGATGCGGGCTGCTCCTCTATGGCGCCAGGCTAGATCAGGGTCCACCTGTGCTTGTTGGACTAGGCCGCAGTCCATGGAAGCATAGGGACGAGATCCATGTCCTTGGAAAGGGCATACTCCAAGAGCGGAGGAGCCAAGGCTGGACCTTGCGCCTCTAGCTTCTACTTGCCGGCGGGTGCCATCGCTGGACTGGCGAGGGAGCGGCGCGATGCTGGATCTAGGGGACGCCGGTTGGAGTTGAAGACCAAGGGGGAAGAGCGAGTGTGGGAGAAGGAAAGCAATAATGCACCGCCGCAACAAGCCAGGCTCCTAATAACTCGGGCAGATACAGAAGACAAGGAAGACCCAACACCAGCCGCGTGACGCGCATCGGCCTGGCCCACAGGCATTTAGGGCCCGTGGCGCCTCAGCCCCCCCCCCCCCCGAGGCTTCGCCCAGAAGCAAACCCGAGCGCGCCTTGGGCCCGGGGGCTACTGTCGGTTTTCTAGGGATGGGGGTACCCAGACCTGCCTGCCTGTGCCCCATGGTTGGCCCACTTCATCAAGCAAACCAACGGGCCCGGCACCACTCAAGGCAAGGCCCTTGTGAGGGGCCAAGGCTCACGAGGAGGAACGGCATCAAGACCGCAGGGGGCCTCCTCAAGATCCCTCCGGAGCGGCGGATATTCCGAGGCGAGGCCTGGCGTCAGGAGTCAAGGGTGATGCAAGGGAAGGACGGGCGAGCAGCAGACAGCGGGGCGGAGCAGTTTCCCCTTTAGTACAAAGTGGGGAAAGGACGTACCAGGGTCGCAATGGCATCTTCCAATGGTTTCCCTTCTGGTACAACAAGCCCGTCACCGCCCGCTAGCAGGACAGGCGTCATCCCCGGGCCCATCCCTGCAGTGTGGGCAGCCACTTCGCACGCGAAGACCACCTTTGGGCAGGGGAGCATGTTCCCCTGTTCCCCTTCAAAATTGGTCGTTGTGGGATCCCTTCCCGCCGAAACGATAAGGGAAGAGGACCGGGGTCGTCACTATAAATAGAGGATAGGTTGCTTCGTAGAGGGGGATCCGGTCCGAACCATTCGCTCACCCACTAGCACCATGCAAAGCCACCCAGCTTCCAGAGGCGCCCAAGCACTGTACTAGTCCATCCACCAACCTCCAGGAGAGGCAATCCACCAAAGCAGGAGTAGGGTTTTACGCTTCACAACGGCCCAAACCTGGGTAAACTGTTGTCCTCTGTGTTTCCCTCACCATCGAGTGAGTTTCCTGCCATCCCAAGCAAGTAGCGAGCTAGGTGAGGCGAACCAGTGAGAGATCTTTGTACACGCCCCTAAGTTCAAATCTTTAGGGTTTTGTGGAGCCCGAAATCCCACAGGCCTGGATTACAACAAATGGCTTGAAGCCATGAAATCTGATATAGGATCCATGTATGAGAACAAAGTATGGACTTTGGTGGACTTGCCCGATGATCGGCAAGCCATAGAAAATAAATGGATCTTTAAGAAGAAGACTAACGCGGATGGTAATGTGATCGTCTATAAGGCTCGGCTTGTCGCTAAGGGTTATCGACAAGTTCAAGGAGTTGACTACGATGATACTTTCTCACCCGTAGCGATGCTGAAGTCCGTCTGAATCATGTTAGCAGTTGCTACATTTTATGATTATGAGATCTGGCAAATGGACGTCAAAACGGCATTCCTTTACGGCTTTCTTAAGGAAGAATTGTATATGATGCACCCGAAAGGTTTTGTTGATCCTAAAAATGCTGACAAGGTATGCGAGCTCCAGCGTTCAATCTATGGTCTGGTGCAAGCATCTCGGAGTTGGAACATTCGCTTTGATGAGGTTATCAAAGCGTTTGCGTTTGTACAGACTTATGGAGAATCCTGTATTTACAAGAAAGTGAGTGGGAGCTCTATAACATTTCTCATTTTATATGTGGATGACATATTGTTGATGGGAAATGATATAGAACTTTTGGAAAGCATGAAGTCCTACTTGAATAAGTGTTTTTTAGTGAAGGAACTTGGAGAAGCTGCTTACATATTAGGCATCAAGATCTATAGAGATAGATCCAGACGCCTCATTAGTCTTTCACAAAGCACATACCTTGACAAGATATTGAAGAAGTTATTACAACTTCACACATGATTTGTGCACCAAACAAAACCCCTAATAATCATTGCAAACAACACATAGAAGATGGCTAATGTGACAACCACAACTACATATGCTAGTTCCTTTTGTCTCTTCCTTTCATCTGTTGCATGTAATTGATTCTTTCTTGCTTCATCATACTGATTGTACACTCCAGATCATTCAGTTTCTTCTTCAACTTTATGTTATCTTCTACGAGCTTGGTGATAACACTCTAAGCCCTGCGATGCCATTCTTCCTCTAGCCAGTTAACAAAAGCACAAGCCTCATATCCCTATTGATGAGCGGTAGCCTTTACTCAACTAAAATGATGAACTTAGCACTAACCTCTAAGGGGCAACTGAGAAACCGTCTGACAATGTCGAATCCCTCCGTCCATACACGTCGAGCGGGAGTGTGTCCATGCACACAACTTAGCTTTCGGTACTTCTCGATGATGCAAAACTCGGAGTCGAACCCATGTTACATGAGTCTAGAGTCATACTCCAGATCCGGTGGCTGATCGCTTTCCTATCGAGGGTCATTCGGGACGGATTGAGCAGCGAGCTATTTTGGACATACTAAGAAAGATCGAGATAGATTGGAACGTGACAAGACGATTTGGATCCGTAGTGCACCTGCCTTCTGATGACCTTAGGCAAGTGCTCGGCGATGACCACCATCATGGCGGCGCTGCTCAGAAAGTCGATACGAGCAGGAGCAGCCGCACCGAAACCATCAACACCACACGTCTGCATTCCCCCGATGTCAGTGCCACGCAAGGGAATTTGGAAGCTATCTAGGGATTTGGGGAAATGGGGAAACTATGGGGATATGCTAACGGTCGGGAACTACTTATCGCACTATGTTGTATATGACACACGGTTTATACGTGTCATTTGTGTTAGGTATTACAACTTCACACATGATTTGCGCACCAAACCGTGTGAGAAAGCAATGTAGGTGAGACACGGTTGTCGTGGCATAACCATATGTGATGTACTACCCTATACATATGGGGATGCAATAATTGAGTTACAGTAATACAGGTAAACAGACGCTCTACGGCTACCCGTAAAAAAATAAAAATAGCCGCTATGTAGATAGATATGCTGGCGGCGGCCGAGGCTGCGGTTATCGAATAAGAGGTCAATCCTCGGTTGATGAGTGGTGGCGGCATCATAGGAGGTCAATCCTCGGTTTACGGCGGGAGATAGGAGGAGCTCAACCATCGAGGTCATCAACGGTTTGATTGGAGCACATCCATCGTGGTCGATGGCGGGATAGTGGAGGTCAAACTTCAGGCGGTTGCCCCACTAAGCTTTGCTCCTCGACCGTGTTGTCTCGGCGTGCTGCCGCATCGCGCTTCTGTGTCTGCTAGGTGGAGGTCGCTGTGCGGCTACTTAATTAAGGTATTCTTTTCATTGAGTGGCTTAATTAAATTATTCAATTCATAAGGGTAGTGATGTACTACTCTGCGCGTAAATTGACTAGCCATTAATTTTTGTCATCACATGGCTGGATAACAGTATGGAGCACCCTCCGTAATTATGAAAATAAAATTTTGTGATTTATGCACACATCTTTGGGCATCAGTTAATCTGTGTATTAATGTTGTTGTTCTGTTTTTAATTACCCTTCGTGTGGTGCATATGGAACGATCTCAATGGATGAAGAATCGGAGAAGCCCAAATTTTATCAGTGGGGTGATGGAGTTCATCAATTTGGCTGAAAGTACTACAAAGAAGAGAATTCGTAATGATGATTACATCATGTGTCCATGAAGTCATTGTGCCAATACAAAGTCACATAAAGTTACAGTTGTTGAGTTCCACTTAGTCACTCAGGGATTCTTGGATGGATATACACGTTGGACGAGACACGGTGAAGAGGAGGTCATGGATTAATATACACAGGGTTGCGAGATGCCAAACCCTAATCGGAGTCACATGGATGTTGAATCTAACATTAGGGATGAGGCGTCAACCTACCAATGGAACACTGGAAAGGTATAGAAGACGTCTTTCACAAAGCACATACCTTGACAAGATATTGAAGAAGTTCAATATGGATAAGTCCAACAAGGGGTTCTCGCATGTATTGCAACGTGTGAGATTGAGCACAGCTCAATGCCCGACCACGGCAGAAGATAGGGAAAAGATGAGCATCGTCCCCTATCTTCATCCATAGTATCTATTATGTATGCCATGTTGTGTACCAGACCTGATGTGAACCTTGTCATAAGTTTGGTAGGGAGGTACCAAAGTGATCCCGGAATGGATCACTCGACAGCGGTCAAGAATATCCTTAAGTACCTGAAAAGGACTAAAGATATGTTTCTCATTTATGGAGGTGCCGAAGAGCTCGTCGTAAAGGGTTACGTCGTTGCTAGCTTCGACACAGATCCGGATGACTCCAAGTCACAAACCGGATACGTGTATATTTTGAATGGTGGGGAACTCAGCTGGTGCAGTTGTGTAACGCCCAAGATGCGACCCTATCCTTATTTTGGCACGAGGGCCTCGACAGGGACAGAAGCGCATCTCGTCATTTCGCAAGCATGGATATCGCTACAAGTACATGTACTGAAGACAAGAGTATATGTAATTGGCTTACACTCGCCACAAGCTACATCAGAGTCACATCAGTACAATACATAAACATCATGAAGAAGAGCAGGGTCCGACTACGGATGAAAACAAATGAGAAAAGAGTGACATCCATCTGTGTTATCCCAGGCTGTAGGCCTGGAACCCATCCTAGATCAATGAAGAGGAAGAAGAAGAAACTCCAAATGAAAAATCATCACGCTCACGTCTTAATATCACATTACTTGTACCTGCAACTCGTGCTGTAGTAATCTGTGAGCCACAGGGGACTCAGCAATCTCATTTCCAAAGGTATCAAGACTAGCAGAGCTTAATAGGTGAGGTATGGTTAAGTGGTGAGGCTGCAACAAGTGACTAAGCATTTATCTAAGGTAGCTAACTTATGAATACAAGAATAAGAGGGGGATGATCTACGCATAGCGGGCGTGATCTACTAACGATCAAAAGAATGATCCTGAACACCTACTTACGTTAGACATAACCCCACCGTGTCCTCGATCGGAGAAGGAGCTCACGAAAGAGACAGTCACGATTACGCACTCAGTTGGCATATTTTAATTAAGATTACTTTGAGTTATCTAGAACTGGATGTTAAACAAAGTTTCCACGTTGCCACATAACCGCGGGCACGGCTTTCTGAAAGATTTAACCCTGCAGGGGTGCTCCAACTAGTCCATCACAAACTACCACACGCTGCGACGGAATGACCTCGATCAGGGAAACCCGTGATCTCCTTGGATTCCTATTGGAAAACATCAACCTAAAGATAACCCAAAGCATCCTCGGGATCCCTCGCACGAGACGCTCGAGAAAGGTAAAACAAGTCCAGCAAGGCCGGCCGGCGTGTCGACGATCCCGATAGGAGGCGCATATCACGTTCTCAGGACACGACGGATGAGTGACACATACAGTAATTGAAGTCCCGGGTTGCCCCAGGTAGCCCGCACAGTGCTCTAGTTTGGGACCAACACCATCAACACTGCCCCCGTATTATGTTGAATTACTCCTCGGGTAGCGCTAACTCCCTATATTTTTTAGTATTAATAAAATTATTATGTGGTCAAATATAGCACCAATGTTGGGCCTTGCCAGATGAGCTTTATCCTAAAACGAGAATCTAGGAGGTCCCCATAACAACCCCAAGCATGTTAGGAGTGCTCATTATGGAACATAACACCGGTAGCCTAAACACCCGGCTAGAAGGCCAAGCCTTCCACCTTTTACCAAGTATATAGGTGCATTAAATTAAATAGCAATAATATGGTGATATAACAAGGAACCCATGTTTTCACATGGAAGCAACTGCACCTGCAACTAGCAACGCTATCAAATGGTTAAGCAAGCAGTAACATAGCCGATCAGTGGTTTGCTAGGTTATGAACAGGTTGATGGTTTTCATGGAATTGTTGAGAGGCTGGTATACAACAGGTGGTAGGCAACAAGACATGGAGATAGAAACGAAATAAATAGCATGGAAATGATAGTAATGGTATCTAGGGAAATGGTCTTCTTGCCTGAGATCCCGCTTGGAAGAAGAATGACTCCGTGAAGCAGACGAACCGATGTAGTCGAACGGGTCCTCACATTCCGACACGCTTGCGAAACTCTATCGAGATGAAGCAAACCGGAAACAAGAATCAACACATGATATTCACCAGATGATGCACAACACATATGATGCATGAACGGCTACAGTTATGAAGGGTATGGCATGGCAAATCACAACAATCAAACACTACACATTAAGTGAAGTTCAATATGCAACGAGTTGCATATTGGTGAAACTCCACATACGAATTATTTAGTTCTACCCCTATTAGGTACACGGCAATATTAAATTTTGGTTAAACATGGCAAGAGGTGAAGTGTAATTAAGCTACCTATCTAGGCATTTTAAATGAGGTCGGAAACATCATATAGCATCTCCGATATGACCCCATGTGTTACTTTCTAAATCTGTCCAGATTTATCCTAATCACATTTTATGTTTTTAAACAGCAAAATAAAGTGTTTCACGTGAAACTACATGTCTTCCTAGCCCATTTACATATATGGAACACCTCCATCGGAGCTACGGTTCAAAAGATACGATCACCGCAAGATAGGATGCCATGAATGCAATATGTATGCAATGACAGACACAAGCATTCTAAAACATACAGCCAACAAGATAATAAGAACCTAGACGAGATTCTAAGCAAGTTTCATATAGGACACGAATAAAACGGAGCAACGGTTCAACAAATACAAGCTACACAAGAAATAGTCATAATCTGCCAAGAACAGCAACATGTCATTTTCTACACCCCAAAACAACAAGCTACATAATTCTAAAATGCTCAAACAAGGCATGATAGAGTAGTAGTCAATATGCATGATAACTTCCTACTAATAACATCTATCATGGAAGGATGGAACACTAGGAAAAGAACTCACGAAATGGCATCACACACAGAGTTTCAGACTTAGTGAAAATAACACTGTTGACCGTGCGGTTTTCGATCTGAGGACATATTGACAGCAGCAAAACTATATGCTACAGGGCACCTTATGCACTACAAATAAGTCCATAGCACGAAGCCCAAAGGAGTTGTTGATCACTAGCAAAACTCATGGCAAGACAGCAACAAAATATAACAGATCTCAGACTCAAAAATATTTCAGCATCTCCAAAACAACACTATTTTCTACCATGTTGGCAACAAGCAAACAACACCTCAACATGCATTTCTATTGCAACCAAAATTACCAAAGGCTAGCCTACATATCCAAGGGCATATCTCTAGTTCACAACTCATGCATATCACGCACAAAATAAATCCCAGAAAATAAACCAGAGGGTAACATGGCAAAATATCATGCGCACTAACTTACTCGAAAGGCAAAACTAAATGCAGAGTTAAATTCCATGGATTTTTCTACCCCGAAAACATGTATAATATGTGGGGTTCGAAAATTAAAACTACCCTCACACATATATGCGAGAATAGGGCCTAAACCCAACATAGCAAAACTATTGACGGCACCTACATGCAGAATAGCGAGACACTATCTACATCGCAAAGGGTCACGAACAACATGAACATTTTATCTATGGGATTTGAACAATCCGTACACGCACAAAAAATAACTATGGGATATTAACCTATTAGGACAGCATGCAAATCTAGGCAAACGGCAAGACAAATTACTCCAAACATGTATGCAAGTTGCAAAATATGATTCTATGCGAAAATCTACACAAGTTACATATATAATTCGTTCCGATCCGACACACGGATAAAAAGATACGGGCGTTTTTAATATCTAATGTTTTCTGAAACGAATTAATCACACGAAATAGAAAATCCCTCTCGAACCGAATCTGGGCATGCTCTAAATAGCAATACCTCGCACTGGGCGAGGGACAGGGCTCGGGGGTGCTCACCAGAGTGGGCCTAGCCCAGGTCGATGGAAGCTGGAGATGGGCCAAGCCAGAGGAGAGTTGGGCCGCGGGAGGAGCTGGGCCGGCTCTGGCGAGCGACTAGGCCGACGAGGCGGTGGCACTGGGCCTGGCTCGATCGGCGCTGGAGGGTCGTGCTCCTCTGCTGCCCTCGCTACAGGCCATGGCAGCGCAGGTCAGCGTGAGCTCGCGGCTCGAGCGAGGTGGGACGAGGGGCTGCGAAGTCGGGCAATCAGCGGATCCGGCCATGGGGGTCTGGTTCCCAGTGGCGGGGAGTCGAGGCGACACCGGGGGAGGAGATCGAGCCGACGACTTCCTGCACGGAGAGACAGAATGCAGGGAGATGAGAGGAAGAAAATGAAGGAAGGAAGAAGGAGCAGGGGCGCGGGGCTCGGGCGAAGGAGCGACGAGCTCGGGGGCACGGGAGCTTCGGCTCAGGGCCTGTCCTCGACGGCGGCTGGCCGGGGCCGGAGAGGTGGCGGGGCAAGGTTGCTGCGACGGTGAGGCAAGCAGCAGCAGCCATGGGAGGAGCTCGGGAGGAGAGCTCGTGGGCGCGGCTAGGGTTAGGGTTTTGGGCATGGGGCGGGCCTGCGATGGGATTCGGCGGGCCCGGCGTGGCTGGAGGTGGGAGAAGCGCTTGGAGGTGGCAGGCTGGTTGGGGCAGAGTGAATTTCGAGGAGAGGGAGGCTTGGCCAAAATAGGAAGGTGAGTTTGTCTATTTACAGACAGGGGCTAGGGTTACCGGTTTTTTGCCCTGGTTTTCAACCACGCGATCAAAATCGGATGGTCTCGAACGCGGGGACGGGCTAAGTGGCTGCGTACAGTAGGCTATTCGGAGGCGAGAGGGAAAACACGTGACCCGGTAACGAGATTTAAAAACACTGAAAAACATTCGATGAAGAACCGAAGACGATGCCGTTACGGACGACCGTTCGGGTATCCAACGGACTCCGATTGCGACGAAAATTGGCACGCGGCCTACATATATTAAATAAAGACCGCACACAAGTTTCAACCCAATCCGAGAATATTTTAAACACACTTTTAAAAAAAATATTTTAAAGATGTTGCGGGCACGTGCGTGTGTGGTTGGTCTCAAAACGGTCAACGACAAACACGGAGAGAACCGGCAACTAATAATGGATGCAAGTTTTGAAAACCTACGGCAACGGAGTGCCGATGCAATGCAGATGATGCGCAAGATGTGATGATGAATGCGACAGACAAACGAACCACACGACGAGAACGGAATAAAAGGGGAATCTTCTGGAGCGTCGGTCTCGGGCTGTCACAACTCTCCTACACTACAAGAGGATCTCGACCCGAGATCCAAGAATGAAAGGGGGAGAGGATGAGAAAGAAGAGGTAAAACTTACTCGCTTCTTTGACAAATCAATGAAACCAATGAATCTTGAAGGTTGCAAGGAGATGAAGAATGCTAAGAGAAACAAGCAAGAATTGAAACAAAATTTCGGCAGCACTTCGGTAGGAAAAGGGGGACAAAAATTCGATGCAAAGGAAAGATCTTGAGAAGATTCACAACAGACTAACTAAATTGAATAAACCAT
Source organism: Hordeum vulgare subsp. vulgare (assembly GCF_904849725.1). Taxonomy (NCBI): domain Eukaryota; kingdom Viridiplantae; phylum Streptophyta; class Magnoliopsida; order Poales; family Poaceae; genus Hordeum; species Hordeum vulgare. The sequence continues at coordinate 308,112,326 of NC_058518.1, forward strand.
GAGAGAAAATGATCTTGATATAACAAGATGATTGACCCAAAACAGCAACATCACAATGCCTCGGGAACAAGAGAATAGGAACTAGATCTTGGCAAGAAAAGAATGAAGAAGAAAATGAGAACTACTACCACAAAAATCTTGAAGAACACCTTGAGAATGAAGAGATCTTGAGCCGCCTAACAGAAAACTTGAATGAGGCACGGGAATAATTGAGAGACGGACGAAGAGACAACAATTGAGAAGAATGTGAGAACGAAAGCTGAAAGCTCAGAACGAATAAATCTTCTGAAATGCTGGCCTTCGGAGGATCAAGAATGAAAACAACTCACAAAAGCACCGGATAGCAAGAAAGGGATTCTCATGATTGGGAACAATTCGAGATGATGCCACAAAGCTGAAATGATGAATCTTCAAGAGAATGGACCAAGATTTGAGAGAACCACTCCTTCGGTCTTCCAAGCTGAAAATGATGAGGAGAACACCACCAAGAATAACTGAGACACTCCGGAATAATGAAGAATGAAAGGTTGAGCCAAATATGAGAATTAATTCAAATTGATCTGGAAGAAGGAATATGACTGATGAAATTCATACTTACGTCATAATTGAAAAGAATTAGAGAACTCCGGATAGATTACAAGAGGCAGATAAGATCCTCGGAAAGGCATGTGGGTTATGGGCCACTCAAAAGAACCCACCGCTGAAACAATCGATTAGAAGGATTGATTGCACCGATATAAATGAAAAACTTGATGAGGTTGAGCACCTCAAAATAATTGAAAGGATTGAAAACAAGAAATTCTGAGATATCTTGAACACTCCGCATAGAATGGAGAGAGATGAAAAACAAGAAAGACTTGAATAAGAATTTCCAACATGAGAGAGCACTGAAAGAATGAAAAAGGATTTGATGAACACTGAGAGACTGAATTGAATCCACCAAAAAAGAGAACAGGAATGAAAAATGATGAACTAGCAACTTCTGAGAATTTTCACAAGGAATCACCTGATAAGGGAGAAAAGAAAAGATAGCGGAAGAAACAATGAAATGAAATCCACTTGGATGAAATCTAATCACTGAAGAAAAGGGCGGGAGGGCGGGGGAAAAGACCATTTGGAAAAGATGAGACAAACTCCATAAAGAAATGGAAGACTCATCTTGCAAAACTGGAGAGGATAGAATTCACTTGAAGACAAGCACATCGGTTGAAAAAGAATTGACACAACAACTCCGGTTGAGAAGAATTGGTATGACAATTTTATTGGGCAAAAGAATTTGCATACTCATATGAATATGAGAACACTGCTTAGGAAAGATCTGAAATCACCACTTGACATCGAAGGAACTCGAATTAGCATACTCCAACAAAACAAAGGATGAGGCTTATGAAACATGCCAGAACAAATTCATGAGAGAGATTCTGTCCAATATTTTCGTGGATGAGGCTCGCACGGGCTCTATCCTACAGTAGCCATCATGTGCAAGGCAGTGCACACGACATATGAAGCGTCCCCGAGTCATAGCAAGCTACATGGACTCTTGAAGACACAACGAGAACCGTTGTCAAACGACCGTGAACAAATGAATCCACTATATGTCGAACCCCAACCTCACATCATGCATTTGTTGGAAGATTGTCCTATAAGTAACTACTTGGATTCCCACCTAAGAACTCCCGAAATTTTTTGGTCATGCAGTCTGGTCCACGGATACAAGGAGCAATATATCACTCAACTCCTATACTAACCCGTCCAGTGTATCACATCCGTCAACACATAACCAGAATCTCAGAACCTCATCTATCTCAGACACTCATAATCACAATGATACTAAGTATGGCGATACATCCGCACATATCTGCACCAGTACTGGGGAAGCCAGACTCCTCTCGCCACTACTAGTATTGAAGCAATTTTGAAAATCCTTCGTCCTGAGATACTAAGAAATCTGAATGATAACGATGTGCTAAAAAATCCCCTGGAGCTCAACTCCCCGGAAGAAATCAAGTCAGACAGGAGGCACCAAGACGGAACTCCGTCACATCGACATCATATAGATTCCAAAAATATCAGCGTGATCCTAAAAAAAATTATACCAACTTGTAACACCCAAGATGCGACCCTATCCTTATTTTGGCACGAGGGCCTCGATAGGGATAGAAGCGCATCTCGTCGTTTCACAAGAATGGATATCGTTACAAGTACATGTACTAAAGACAAGAGTATATGGAATTGGCTTACACTCGCCACATAACCGCGTGATCCTAGAAAAATTTGAGCGAGAAGAGGAGTGGAATTAAAATTATTACGTCAAGATTCCTCACCGGAGCATAGAAGAGGAGAAAAAAGAATCCTACTCTCTGATATATAACTAGACTCAAAGCAATTTTTACTAGACTCGACTCAGCCAAGTTCGATCAATCAAGGGGGCTCCTAGGTCGGTACTGCTCTAATACCAACTTGTAACGCCCAAGATGCGACCCTATCCTTATTTTGGCACGAGCGCCTCGACAGGGATAGAAGCGCATCTCGTCATTTTGCAAGAATGGATATTATTAGAAGTACATGTACTAAAGACAAGAGTATATGGAATTAGCTTACACTCGCCACAAGCTACATCAGAGTCACATCAGTACAAAACATAAACATCACGAAGACGAGCAGGGTCCGACTATGGACGGAAACAAACGACAAAAGAACGACGTCCATCCTTGTTATCCCAGGCTGCCGGCCTGGAACCCATCCTAGATCAACGAAGAGGAAGAAGAAGAAACTCCAAATGAAGAATCATCACGCTCACGTCTTAATATCGCCTTACTTGTACCTGTAACTGGTGTTGTAGTAATCTGTGAGCCACAGGAGACTCGGCAATCTCATTTACAAAGGTATCAAGACTAGCAAAGCTTAATAGGTGAGGTATGGTTAAGCGGTGAGGCTGCAGCAAGCGACTAAGCATTTATCCGAGCTGGCTAACTTACGAATACAAGAATAAGAGGGGGATGATCTACGCATAGCGGACGTGATCGAGTAACGATCAAAAGAATGATCCTGAACACCTACTTACGTCAGACATAACCCCACCATGTCCTCGATCGAAGAAGGAGCTCACGAAAGAGACAGTCACGATTACGCACTCAGTTGGCATATTTTAGTTAAGATTACTTTGAGTTATCTAGAACCGGATGTTAAACAAAGTTTCCACGTTGCCATATAACCGCGGGCACGGCTTTCCGAAAGATTTAACCCTGCACGGGTGCTCCAACTAGTCCATCACAAACTACCACACGCTGTGATGGAATGACCTCGATCAAGGAAACCCGTGATCTCCTCGGATTCCTATTGGAAAACCTCAACCTCGAGAGAACCCAAAGCATCCTCGGAATCCATCGCACGAGACACTCGAGAAAGGTAAAACAAGTCCAGCAAGGCCGCCCGGCATGTTGACGATCCCGATAGGAGTCGCGTATCTCGTTCTCGGGACACGACGGATGAGCAACACGTATAGTAACTAAAGTCCCGGGTTGCCCCAGGTAGCCCGCACAGTGCTCTAGATTGGAACCAACACTATCAGCACTGCCCCCTGTATTATGTTGAATTACTCCTCGAGTTGCGCTAACTCCCTATGTTTTTCAGTATTAACAGAATTATTATGTGGGGAAATATAGTACCAATGTTGGGCCTTGCCAGACGATCTTTATCCTAAAACGAGAATCTAGGGGGTCCCCATAACAACCCCAAGCATGTTAGGAGCGCTCATTGTGGAACATAACACCGGTAGCCTAAACTAAGGCGGCGAATGTGGAACAAAACACCAGGCTAGAAGGCCGAGCCTTCCACCTTTTACCAAGTATATAGGTGCATTAAATTAAATAGCAATAATATGGTGATATAACAAGGAACCCATGTTTTCACATGGAAGCAACTACACCTGCAACTAGCAATGCTATCAAATGGTTAAGCAAGTAGTAACATAGCCAATTAGTGGTTTGCTAGGTTATAAACAGGTTGAAGGTTTTCATGGGAATGTTGAGAGGCTGGTATACAACAGGTGGTAGGCAATGAGACATGGCAATAGAAACAAAATAACTAGCATGGTAATTATATTAATGGTATCTAGGGAAATGGTCATCTTGCCTGAGATCCCGCTTGGAAGAAGGATGACTATGTGAAGCAGACGAATCGATGTAGTCAAACGGGTCCTCACATTCTGACACGCTTGCGGAACTCTATCGAGACGAAGCAAACCGGAAACAAGAATCAACACAAGGTATTCACCACACGATGCACATCACATATGATGCATGAACGGCTACAGTTATGCAGGGTATGGCATGGCAAATCACAACAATCAAACACTACACATTAAGTGAAGTTCAATATGCAACGAGTTGCATTTGACGAAACTCCACATACGACTTATTTAGTTCTATCCCGATTAGGTACACAGCAATATTAAATGTTGGTTAAACATGGCAAGAGGTGAACCATAATTAAGCTACCTATTTAGGCATTTTAAATGAGGTCGAAAACATCATATAGCATCTCCGATTTGACCCCATGTGTTACTTTCTAAATCTGTCCAGATTTCTCCTAGTAACATTTTATGTTTGTTAAACAACAAAAGAAAGTGGTTCACGTGAAACTACACGGTGTTCTAGCCCATTTACATATATGAAAAACCTCCATCGGAGCTACGGTTCAAAAGATACGATCACCGCAAGATATGATGCCATGAATGCAATATGTATGCAATGACAGTCACAAGCATTCCAAAACATACAACCATCAAGATAATAAAAACCTACACGAGATTCTAAGCAAGTTTCATATAGGATACGATTAAAATGGAGAAACGGTTCAACAAATACAAGCTACACAAGAAATAGTCATGATCTGCCAAGAACAGCAACATGGCATTTTCTACACCCCAAAACCACAAGCTACATAATTCTAAAATGCTCAAACAAGGCATGAGACAGTAGTAGTCAAGATGCACTATAACATCCTACTAATAAGATCTATCATGGAAGCATGGAACACTAGGAAAAGAACTCACAAAATGGCATCTCGCACACAGTTTCAGACTTAGTGAAAATAACACTGTTGACAGTGCAGTTTACGATCTAAGGACATATTGACATCAGCAAAACTATATGCTACAGGGCATCGAATGGCATGAAACTTTACAACATGCTAGAGAATCGTATGCACTCTAAATAAGTCAATAGCACGAACCCCAAAGGAGTTATAGATCACTAGAAAAACTCATGGCAAGACAACAACAAAATATAACAGATCTCAGACTTTGAAATATTTCAGCATCTCCAAAACAACACTATTTTCTATCATGTTGGCAACAAGCAAACAACACCTCAACATGCATTTCTATTGCAACCAAAGTTACCAAAGGCTAGCCTAGATATCCAAGGGCATATCTCTAGTTCATAACTCATGCATATCACGCACGAAATAAATCCCACAAAATAAACAAGAGGGCAACATGGCAAAATATCATGCGCACTAACTTACTCGAAAGGCAAAACTAAATGCACAGTTAAATTCCATGGATTTTCTACCCCGAAAACATGTATATACGTGGGGTTCAAAAATTAAAACTACCGTCACACGTATATGCGAGAATAGGGCCTAAACCTGACATAGCAAAACTATTGACGGCACCTACATGAAAATAGCGAGACACTATCTAAAATACATGGCAAAGGGTCATGAATAACGTGAACATTTTATCTATGGGATTTGAACAATCCGGACGCGCACAAAAATTAACTATGGGATATTAACCTATTAGGACAGCATGCAAATCTAGGCAAATGGCAGGACAAACTACTCCAAACATATATGCAAGTTGCAAAATATGATTCTACGCGAAAGTCTACAGAAGTTACATATATAATTCGTTCCGATCCGGCACACAGATAAAAAGATACGGATGTTTTTAATATCTAATGTTTTCTGAAACGAATTAGTCACACGAAATAGAAAATCCCTCTCGGGCTGAATTTGGGCATGCGCTAAATACCAATACCTCGTATTGGGCGAGGGATAGGGCTCGGGGGTGCTCACCAAAGTGGGCCTAGCCCAGGTCGAGGGAGTCTGGAGATGGGCCGAGGCAGAGGAGAGCTGGGTCGCGGGAGGAGTTGGGCCGGCTCTGGCTAGCGACTGGGCCGACGTGGCGGTGGCACTGGGCATGGCTCGATCGACGCTCGAGTGTCGTGCTCCTCCACTACCCTATCTACAGTCCATGACGGCACAGGTCAACGCAACCTCGTGGCTCCGGCGAGGCGGGACGAGGGGCGGCGAGGTCGGGAAATCAGCGGATCCGGCCATGAGGGTCCCGTTCCCAGCGGCGGAGAGTCGAGGCAACACCGGGGGGAGGAGATCGAGCCGGTGGCTTACTGCACGGAGAGAGAGAACACAGGGAGATGAGAGGGAGACAATGAGGGAAGGAAGAAGGAGCAGGGGCGCGGGGCTCGGGCGAAGGAGCGAGGAGCTCGGGCGGATGGGAGCTTCGGCTCAGGGCCTGTCCTCGACGGCGGCTGGCCGGGGCCGGAGAGGCGGCAGGCAAGGTTGCTGCGGCGGCGAGGCAAGCAGCAGCATCCATGGGAGGAGCTCGGGAGGAGATCTCGTGGGTGCGGCTAGGGTTAGGGTTTCGGACCCTGGGCGGGCATGTGATGGGCTTCGGTGGGCCCGGCGTGGCTGGAGGTGGGAGAATCCTTGGAGGTGGCTGGCTGGTTGGGGGCGGCGCGGATTTCGAGGAGAGGGTGGCTTGGCCAAAATAGGAAGGGGAGGCTATCTATTTATAGACACGGTCTCGGGTTAGCGGTTTTTCGCCCCGGTTTCAACCGCGCGATCAAAATCGGACGGTCTCAAACGTGGGGATGGGCTAAGTGGATGTGTAGAGTAGGATAGCCGGGGACGAGAGGGAAAACAGGCGACCCGGCAACGAGATTTAAAAACACTGAAAAATAATCGATGAATAATCGAAGATGATGTCGTTATGGACGATCGTTCGAGTATCCAATGGACTCCGATTGCGACAAAAATCGGCACGCGGCCTACATATATTGATTAAAGATCACACGCCAAGTTTCAACCCAATCCGATAATATTTTAAACAAACTTTTAAAAACAAATATTTTAACAATGTCGCTAGCGCGTGCGTGTGTGGTTGGTCTCAAAACGGTCAATGACGAACACAGAGAGAACCGGCAACTAATAACGGATGCAAGTTTTGAAAACCTACGCAACGGAGTGCCAATGCAATGCAGACTATGAGAAAGATGTGATGATGAATGCGACAGACAAACGAACCACACGACGAGAACGGAATTAAAGGGGAATCTTGTGGAGTGTCGGTCTCGGGCTGTCACAAGTTGCAAGCAAAGCGTCGTGGCAGCATCTACATGTGAAGTGGAGTACATAGTTGCTTCGGAAGCAGCGCAGGAAGGAGTCTGGATGAAGGAGTTCATCACTGACCTAGGAGTGATTCCCAATGCGTCGGGCCCGATGACCCTCTTCTGTGACAACACTGGAGGTATTGCCATTGCCAAGGAGCTCGGGTTTCACAAGAAGACCAAGCACATCAAGCGCCGCTTCAAATACATTTGTGGATACATTCAGGATGCAGATATAAATATTTTTAAAGTACATATGGATATGAATATCGCAGATCCGTTGACTAAACCTCTTCCACGAGCGAAACATGATCAGCACGAGAACTCTATGGGTCTTTGATTCATCACAATGTAACTAGATTATTGACTCTAGTGCAAGTGGGAGACTATTGGAAATATGCCCTAGAGGCAATAATAAAATGGTTATTATTATATTTCCTTGTTCATGATAATTGTCTATTGTTCATGCTACAATTGTATTAACCGGAAACCGTAATACATGTGTGAATACATAGTCCACACCGTGTCCCCACTAAGCCTCTAGTTGACTAGCTCGTTGATCAATAGATGGTCGTGGTTTCCTGACCATGGACATTGGATGTCGTTGATAACGGGACCACGTCATTAGGAGAATGATGTGATGGACAAGACCCAATCCTAAGCATAGCACAAGATCGTGTAGTTCGTTTGCTAGTGCTTTTCTAATGTCAAGTATCATTTCCTTGGACCATGAGATTGTGCAACTCCCAGATACCGTACGAATGCTTTGCGTGTATCAAACGTCACAATGTAACTGGGTAACTATAAAGGTGCACTACAGGTATATCTGAAAGTGTCTCTTGGGTTGGTATGAATCGAGATTGGGATTTGTCACTCCGTGTGACGGAGAGGTATCTCTGGGCCCACTCGGTAATACATCATCATAATCAGCTCAATGTGACTAAGGAGTTAGTCACGGGATCATGTGTTACGGAACGAGTAAAGAGTTGTTGGTTATTGGACAGAGAGGTGTCTCGATCATGTTTGCATGGTTCCCAAACCCGTAGGGTCTACACACTTAAGGTTCGGTGACGCTAGAGTTGTATTGGAAATTGCATGTGGTTGCCAAAAGTTGTTCGGAGTCCCGGATGAGATCCCGGACATCATGAGGAGTTCCGGAATAGTCCAGAGGTCAAGATTTATATATGGGAAGTCCAGTTTCGGTCACCGGAAAGGTTTCGTGGTTTATGGGTATTGTACCGGGACCATCGAAAGGGTATCGGGGTCCACCGGGAGGGGCCACCTGTCCCGGAGGGCCATGTGGGCCGAAAGTGGGAGGGAATCATCTCCCTGGTGGGCTGGTGTACACCACCCAAGGGGCCCAAGGCACCTAGGGTTGGGAACCCTAGGGCGTGGTGGCAGCCTACCACCAACTTGGGAGGCAAGCCACCCCCCTTGGCCGTTGCCACCCCCTCCTAGGCCATCTAGGGTGGCCGGACCCCTCTCCCCTTCCCCCTATAAATAGAGGAGGGTGAGAGGGCTTCAACACACCTGAAACCTCTCCCGTGGCGCAGCCCTACCTCCCCTACTCCTCCTCCTACGTAGTGCTTGGTGAAGTCCTGTCGGAGAACCACAAGCTCCACCGCCACCATGTTGTCGTGCTGCCGGAGCTCTCCCTCAACTTCTCCTCCCCCTTGATGTATCAAGAAGAATGAGACGTCCCCGGGCTATACATGTGTTGAATGGGGAGGCACCGTTCGTTCGGTGCTTGGATCGGATCTTCCGCGATTTGAATCACCGCGAGTACGACTCCATCAACCGCGTTCTTTGCAACGCTTTGTTGGGGCATAGTTTATGCCTAAGTAATTTTGGTGATTGATGACAGTACCGTACAGGACTAACCATGTGTGTTAAGGTTTCAGATAACACACGTCAACGGCACAAGACGACACGTCTCCTCATTCATGGAACGGAAGCACGACGCTCTCTACGATTCTCTTTATTTGAGTCATAGGAAAGCCGTACTATTAAGAGGGGATCCGTAGTGGAAAGGTTTGGGTGGAATCTATCTTTGCATGCGCACACTTCACATTCTCCCTTTCCTTCATCTTTGGAGCGGCCCCCACCACTTTGTTTCTCGCCTCTTTGCAAAATGGTCCCCAGCGGTAGTACCACTGGCTCTAGCGGTAGTACCGCTGGATTGCTAGCGGTAGTACCGCTGCAGCCAACGGTAGTACCACTAGCTGGCGGTAGTACCGCCCCTGGTCAGCGGTAGTACCGCTCCAGGAGCTTTGTACCACCTGCCTAGCGGTAGTTCATGGACGGACCTTTTTGCGAAGACTTTCTTGGCGGTAGTAGTGCTTTTGCACTACCAGGGGGCCAGCGGTAGTACCGCTGGTGTCAGCGGTAGTACCGCTGCATCCAGCGGTAGTACCGCCAGGCGGCGGTAGTACCGCTGGAGTTCCAGCGGTAGTACCGCTGGAGCTCGGGCAGAGAGTGGGAAAACGGTCTGATTTTTTCCCCCAATATATAAAGGGTTCTTCTAGCTGAGGAACTCCATCTCTTACCTCTCTAAGCTCCATTGTTGCGCCCCAAGCTCAAAAGTGCCCGATCTCTCTCCCTAGCCAATCAAACTTGTTGATTCTTTAGGGATTGGTTGAGAAGGCCTAGATCCACACTTCCACCAAGAGAAAAGTTGATTCCCCCACCAATCCCTTGCGGATCTTGTTACTCTTGGGTGTTTGAGCATCCTAAACGGTTGAGGTCACCTCGAAGCCATATTCCATTGTGGTGAAGCTTCGTGGTCTAGTTGGGAGCCTCCAAGCTTTGTGTGGAGTTGCCCCAACCTTGTTTGTAAAGGTTTGGTCGCCGCCTTCAAGGGCACCTATAGTGGAATCACGGTACCTTGCATCGTGCGAGGGCGTGAGGAGAATACGGTGGCCTTAGTGGCTTTTTGGGGAGCATTGTGCCTCCACACCGCTCCAACGGAGATGTACTTCCTGTCAAAGGGAAGGAACTTCGGTAACACATCCTCGTCTCCATCGGTTCCACTTGTGGTTATCTCTATCCTTTACTTTGTATTTGCTTATGCTTGTGACTATATCTTACTTGTCTTAATAGCTCTCGTTGTTAGCTTCTATAGGGTTGACCTCATTGTCGTATTATTTGTGAACCCGTATGGTGTTAACCTTAACTTGCTAAGATTAATTAAAAAGTGGTCGTTGTCTATTCACCCCCCCCCCCTCTAGCCAAACATATCGATCCTTTCAATTGGTATCAGAGCCACGTCTCTTTATTAAGGGTTTAACCACCCGAAGAGTATGGAAGGCGGAGAGGAAGTTAACCATGGGCAACCCGAGGACATGGACTTGACTTCGGTCACAAGGGACGACTTGAATACGGCTATGGCAGCCCTCAAGACGTCCTTGACGAGCGAAGTCAAGACCATGCTTAAAGAGTTAATTGAGGGTCTTAAAAGTTCACCCGAACCGGCTTTGGTGGTTAAACCCACCATCACCGATTCGGAGGCCAACTCCTCTAAGGAAGCGGCTAAAGGTATGCGACCTGCTTCATCTCACGAAAAGGATGGGACTGGAACATATGCCTTAGTTCCACCCCCCATGGTCTATGGAGGATCCGTTCCCGCACCTCGTCTTAATCCTGTTGGTCCTCCTCCTAAGCTTGTGAAAGGTGACTTTGCTAACTGGGTATTTTCTATTAAGTCTCATTTGAATCACAGCTCAACAAACTTGTGGAGAATTATCGAGCAAGGATATTATCCCCATGACCCAAGCAACCTCACTCCAAAATAATATGCAGACAATCAATATAATCACTCTGCGTTGTTTATTCTCCAGTCTGCTGTGCCACCTGAAGATCTTCCCCACTTACGTCCCTTCACATTGGCCAAGGATTGTTGGGAGCATATTATGGTGTTGTACAAGGGAAGCTCAAGTATTCAATGATCCAACTATGAAGTGATACTTGATAAGGCCGATGAGTTTGTGATGAAGGAAGACGAGGACCCTCGTGATCTCTATCGGAGGGTGACTGCTATTGTTGTGGCACTAAAGGATCATGGGAGTAAGGATGTGGATGATACATGGGTCAAGCACAAGTTTCTCAAAGCCATCATGCCTTTCAACAAAGCCATGTCATCTGTCATTCGTCAACGGCCAGACTTCCACTCCTTGTCTTCCAGTGAAGTGTTGGATGAGTTCATTGCAATGTCAATCATGAACGAAATAGCCGACAATGCACTTGCTCGTGTTCGATCAAAGAAAACTTCACCCAACCTTGCGTTGAAAGCAAGAGCAATGCTTGAAGAAGAAGAAGAAGATGAGGAAGAGGAGAGCTGCCCTGAAGACACAAAGTATGCCTATCATGAGCACATGGCTCTTGCATCAAGGCAATTCTGGGGAAATAAAAGGAACTCAAGACCCACCTTCACCAAGAACAACTCGAGTGGATTCAAACCCAAACAACGAGTAAGGACATGTTATAACTGTGGCAACGTGAGTCACTTCGTGGCAGAATGTCCCTATGAGAAAAGGGAAGATAACGGAGGCAAGCTCATTCGCAAAGACAAAACCAAATCATTTCCAATCAAGAACAACTTTGTGAAGAAACCTCACCCAAAAGGGATGGTGGCCCTGGAAGAGTATCCTTTCGATGATGATGGTGATGATGATGATACAGTGGCAACGGCAACTGATGCTATTGCCAATACCTCTTCCGAGAAGGTGTCTCTCTTCAACGCCCCCAACGAGAACCACATCACCAAGTGCCTCATGGCAAAAGGTATCAATCAGGTAACTCCCATCATTAAGACCAACATTGCTTCTGCTCCTTCATTGTTAAATTGTGTTGAAGATAGTGATGTTGGGGAACTTAATGAGCATGATCTTGATAAGTTTCTGTGCACTATTAAGGGAGAACCCAAGAAGCACTTTGTTGCTCTCTTGGAACAACTGGGTGAGGCCACTGACCTCATTGAGTCTCGTGAGGAGACCATCTCCGAGCTTCAGGGACATAGTCGTGACTATGCCGATGAAATTGCTGAATTATCTAGTGCTCTAGAAGCAGAGCGCACTCTTCATTTGGCTCTTGAGGAGTCATATAACGATGACTGCGCTAAAATGCAAAAGAAACTAGATCATGATGTTTTTCTTACTCGCATGCTTAAATCTGAAAAGTATGCTCTTGGGGTTGGCCATGACAGACTCAAAGAGGAGTTTGACATACTTGACAAGGCCCACAAAGCCTTGAAAGGTGCTCATTTCTCTCTGAAAGAGTCTCATGATCAACTCCAAGCAAAGCTTACCAAGGAGATCTCTACTTGTCCTCCCTTTGTGTTAATTGATAATACTTGTGCAACTAACCCCTGTTGTGAGCATGTTCATCTTGTGGAGGAAAATGCCAAGTTAAAGGAGAAACTTGAGAAGGGCCTTGTGGCATGCATACAAGGTGAGAAGAGTCTGAACGATCTCTTGAGCACTCAAAAGGGTGTTGTAGGAAAGGAAGGACTTGGACTTACCTCCAAGTCAAAAGGTAAAAGGAAGAATAAGAACAAACGATCTCTCACCCTCATGGACATCTTTGTCAAAGAGGGTGAGGGGACTCAGAAGGTGAACAGGAACAAGGTGGACTATGGGAACCCCAAGAAGGGCAAAACCGTTCCTACTAACACAGCCGGCAAACTCAATTCTTCTTATGTTTTGTGTTGTGCTAGTGATGGGCATGTTTATGCCAGATTTGTTGGTTCCTACGATGAAGATATTGAATGGGCTATCTGGGTTCCTAAGACCCTTGTCTCTAACATGAAAGGACCCATTAAAAAATGGGTACCTAAAACCAAGCCTTGATCTATTGCAGGAGTTTGCTTCTGGTGGGGTGTCATGGTTGCTCGATAGTGGAGCAACAAATCATATGACCGGAAGCAAGGACTTAGTGGTGGATGTGCATCCTTCTCCATCTATGCCCACCCATGTCCAATTCGCCGATGCATCCTCTTCAAAGGTATTGGGATTTGGTAAGGTGGTCGTCTCTCAAGATTTATCTATTTAGAAGGTCATGCTTGTTGAGTCACTTGCCTACAATTTACTTTCGGTTCGTCAACTTGCAATTATGGGTTTTTCCACATTCTTTAATATTGACATTGTGGTCCTCCTAAGGAGCAAGACTCTTAAAGTAGCCTATGTTGGACATGTCGAAAATGGTCTTTATGTGGTGAACTTCTCAAAGCGACCCACTAAGACTGCGACATGTTTAATGGCTAAAGTTGACGTGGGCTGGCTTTGGCATCGCCGTTTAGCTCATGTCAATATGAGATCTTTGCAAAGTCTTCTGACAGGGGACCATGTTCGTGGACTAACAAATGTGAGCTTTGCTAAAGATCGTGTTTGCAGTGCTTGCATTGAAGGAAAGATTCATGAAACTGCTCATCGTCCAACGACTCTTATCTACACTAAGAGGCCATTGGAACTTCTCCATATGGATCTGTTTGGTCCTCCATCATTTGATAGTCTTGGAGGCAGAAAATATTGCTTAGTGATTGTTGACGACTACTCAAGATATACCTGGGTATATTTCTTTAAAAGGAAGAGTGAAACTCAACAAACGGTCATCAACTTTGCTAATGAAGCGCAACGTCAACATGAAGCAAAGATCTTGATGATTAGGAGTGACAACGGCACCGAGTTCAAGAACTACACCTTAGATGAGTTTCTAGGTGATGAGGGAACAAAGCACCAATATTCTGCACCATATACCCCTCAGCAAAACGGCATGGCAGAAAGGAAGAACCGGACCTTGATAGACGCTGCAAGGACAATGATGGCAGAATTCAAATCTCCATATAACTTCTGGGCAGAGGCCATCAACACAGCATGTCATGCATCCAATCGGCTCTACATCCGCAAAGGCTTGAACAAGACTCCGTATGAGATTCTAACTGGAAACAAACCCAATCTCAAGTACTTCCGGGTTTTCGGTTGTAATTGCTTCATTCTCAAAAAAGGAGCACGGTTAGCTAAATTTGATTCTAGAGCACATGAGGGTATCTTTTTTGGTTATGCTACAAACTCTCATGCTTACCGTGTCCTCAACAAGTCCACCGGACTAATTGAGGAGACGTGTAACGTAGAGTTTGATGAAAATAATGGCTCCCAAGTGGAGCAAAGTGGTCTTTGTGATATAGGTGATGAAATTCCTCCCAAAGCCATAAGAAGAATGGGGATTGGTCAAATACTCCCCATTGAGGAACCCCTTGTGGCCGAAGGAGAAGGACAATGCTCTACTCAAGTGGATCCATCACCCCCACAAGCCCCACACGCTTCCGATGAACAAAGAGAAGACTCTCAACAAATTGAACAAGCTCAAGGTCAAGATCAATTGCCCAACAATGGTGATGTGTCCCATGATATTCAAGCACTACCCCAAGACTCCGAACCGACTCTTGATCAAGATCAAGTGCAACCCCGAGATTCAGACCAAGTAGAAGCACAAGATCAAGATCAAGAGCAACCACTAATACAAGAACAATCTAGTGAACCTGCTCAAGTCGAAGGACAAGATGATCAGGAGACTGTCTCACAATTCCCGTCTGGAGCTCCAACAACCGGCTCAAGATGCAAGGGCAAGCAAAAGAAACAAGTCGATGCTCCCCCGTTATCTAATGAAGAACTCTTGGAGCGTCAAGCAGCCAAGAATGCGAACAAGCTGAGAGTCAAGTCACATCTTATGAAGAATGTACTTGGCAGTTTAAAAAGGGGAGTATCCACCCGTCAACAGCTTTGGAATTATTGTGAGCATCACGCGTTTGTCTCGTATTGTGAACCTCAACAGGTACAGGAAGCGCTCGATGATGAGGATTGGCTTATGGCCATGCACGAAGAACTTAACAACTTCGAGCGCAACCAAGTTTGGGATTTAGTGCCTCGGCCAACGGAGGAACATAATGTCATCGGGACCAAATGGATATTCAAGAACAAGCAAGATGCCAATGGAATTGTGATTCGAAACAAGGCAAGATTGGTGGCTCAAGGCTACTCCCAAGTCGAGGGTATCGACTACGGTGAAACCTTTGCCCCTGTTGCTCGTCTAGAATCTATTCGCATGTTACTTGCATTTGCTTCTCATCATAACTTCAAATTACAGCAAATGGATGTGAAAAGTGCCTTTCTTAATGGTCCTTTGAATGAGTTTGTCTATGTCAAACAACCCTCGGGATTCGAACATCCCAAGCTCCCCAATCATGTGTACAAACTTAATAAGGCACTCTATGGCCTTAAACAAGCCCCACGCGCGTGGTATGAGTATCTTACTGAGTTGTTACAAGATCGTGGGTTTGAAATTGGGAAGATAGATCCCACTCTTTTTACTAAGAGGGTTAAAGGGGATTTGTTCATATGCCAACTATATGTTGATGATATTATCTTTGGCTCTCCTAACATTTCATTCAATGAAGAATTTGTTGCACTAATGACTGAGAAGTTTGAGATGTCCATGATGGGAGAGTTGAAGTTCTTCCTCGGGTTCGAGATTAAACAAGGTCTAGAAGGGACATTCATCAAACAAGCCAAGTACACTCAAGACATGCTCAAACGGTTCGAACTCGAAGATGTCAAACCGGTCAAGTTCCCCATGCCAACAAGATGCAAGCTTGACAGTGATCCCAATGGTAGAGCAGTGGATCAAAAGGTATACCGCTCCATGATTGGATCCCTCCTTTACCTTTGTGCATCTAGACCGGATATTATGTTGAGTGTAGGGATATGTGCACGGTTTCAATCCGCACCAAAAGAAAGTCATTACATGGCTGTTAAGCGAATCTTTCGATATTTCGCTCATACCCCAAACTTTGGCCTTTGGTATCCCAAAGGAGCAAACTTCAATCTAGTTGGCTATTCTGACTCAGATTGGGCAGAAGATTGTGTGGAGAGGAAGTCAACGTCTGGAGGATGCCAATTCCTTGGTCGCTCTTTGGTAAGTTGGTCTTCAAAGAAGCAGAATTGCGTCTCCCTATCATCCACCGAAGCTGAGTATGTGGCAGCTGCAAGTTGTTGTGCACAATTGCTATGGATGAGGCAGACTATAAAGGATTATGGTGTCACTTGTGACAAAGTGCCTCTTCTATGTGACAATCAAAGCGCTATCAAGATTTCCCTCAACCCAGTGCAACATAGCAAAACCAAACATATTGATATTCATCATCACTTCATTCGTGAACATATCAAGCTAGGTGATATTGAGGTTCACTTCATCCACACTGAAGAGCAACTTGCAGATATTTTCACTAAGCCTCTAGATGAAGCAAGGTTCCGGGAGTTAAGGCATGAGCTAAATTTCATTGATTCAAGTAATGTGGATTGGAACTAGGCATATTGCACCTCACTTTTCATTCCATCTTGGTCTAGATGTAGGCATGGATATAGGGGGAGTGTTGTTCTCTCAATGAACTTTCCCTCCCCCCATTATGCATAAATCAATCTAGTCTTTCACTTTAGCCATTGACAAATGGCACTTGTGCTTCAAAGACGAGCATTGGTCATGAACCCAAGGATAATTCTTCACGGTGTCATACCATTGTATCAAACATAGGTGGCCTCGGCCACCGCCCCTCCATCCTCTCTTTTGTATAGAAGAAAGGATATACAATGACAAGTCAGTACATTGTTCTAGGTGCTATATCATTTTTTACTTACTTGTCATGTGCCCAAGTTCCTCTCTTATCCTTAGCCACGTTGTGACATTTGCAGCGGTACTACCGCCAGGGTAGCGGTACTACCGCCAGGACCCCAGCGGTACTACCGCCAGGTACGGCGGTACTACCGCCAGGGTTCCCATCTAACACGACCGGCTAGGAAATTTTTAGGGCTGTCTCAAGGGGGAGCGGTACTACCGCCAGGGGGAGCGGTACTACCGCCAGGACCCCAGCGGTACTACCGTACCGCTAGGTAGCGGTACTACCGCTAGGTCCTCAGCGGTACTACCGCTGGCCCGTACCCCTTGGGCTATATAAAGGTGGGGGAGCCCGTTTTTCTCTGCCTGTTTCTTCTTCCTCGCGGCTCCTCCCTCCCCTAGCCCGAAATCTCCCTGTTTGGATCTCGTTTCATGGAGCTCCTTCTCCCCGTTGGATTGGAAGGGTTGCTCCACCTCTCCTTCCTCCTCCAAGAGCCATGAATCCCGGTAAATCTCCTCCCTTCTTCTATTTGGTTGATGTTCGTGTTCTAGGGATAGGAGCATTGGGGATTGGATCCATGTCTTTGATCTTGTGGCTAGTTCTTGGATGGCATGAAGGAGATATTTGAGGGGAGTGTAGGTCCTATGGATTGTTGTTGATTTTGTTGCCATGCCCTAGGATTTACTTGTTTTAGATCTAGCACTTGAACTATGTTTGGATTAGATCTAAAACTTGCTCTCTCTTGCCTAGGCATGTACTTATTTCGGTGTTACTAGTGATCCTCATGTAAAGTAGGGCTAGGGTGGAGTTCTTAGTGTTCATATACAGCCCATGCCCTCGTAACAATTTTTATCTGTCAGATCTGAAAGTCAAACCCCAGCGGTACTACCGCCAGGGGTAGCGGTACTACCGCTAGGACCCCCAGCGGTACTACCGCCAGGAGTAGCGGTACTACCGCTAGGCCCCAGCGGTACTACCGCCAGGGGTAGCGGTACTACCGCCAGGAGCATTCACTGTGTATTCTTTTTATGTGCTTAGCAATGAGTGTTTATTTTTTCTACGTTTTCAAGATTCATTGCCTTGACTCTTTTTGTCGCCTCTTTTCGCTGTGTGTTCTGTGTCACAGGTAGTTCTCGCCGTTCGAACCCCCCACGGGACACGCAGTCAAAGCAGTATCGCAACCAAGAGGCTCCCAAGGGGTCTGCCACCTCAGGTCTGCAACCCAAGAAGCAGTCCTTCAAAAAGGTCGCACACAAGGATAAGAGGGTCAATGTCCGAACAATGTCCCCCAAGGACTTTCTGCAGTTTCGCACTCAGAACCACTATCTCAACGAGAGGGCTGTGATCAAGGATGTTGACCATGTCTGGGCAAGGGACCAGTGCCGGATCTACCGTGATGTTGTCGCGCATTTCAAGAAAAACTATGTCTCTGTTCAGTGGATTGACCTAGCACATCTTCAGCGGAACATGGACTATTTTGGTGATGCCCTCTCTCTGATTGACAAACTGGGTATCAAGGACATCATTACTTACAAGACAGATTTTGATCCCACTGCTGTTGCTCAGTTCTATATCACGGTCCACTTCTCTCCTGATGTAGAGCGCTCTATGGTGTGGATGACTGGGACTCAGAAGATGACCGGTACCTGGCGTGAGTTCATGCAATTCCTCAACATTGACTTCCAGGGAGCTAACACTCCACTTGGGCTGCGTCCTCATGCTGCAGCCCCCGCCGATAGGCCCCCCGCAAAGGACAGATTGCAGAAACTCTATGTGAGGAAGGGTGTGCTTCCCAAGCACCTGGACATCATGCATCGAATCCTTCGCAACACCCTCTTCCCTCGCATTGGTAACTTCGATGAGGTTCATGGCTCCTTGACTGAGATGCTGCTGCTTTGTGAGGAGGCTATGTCTAAGGAGTCTGCCCAGCTGGATATTTCTGATGTGATGTTCACGGAGCTCTGGAACTGCATCATCATGCGTAAGGTTCCCATCTACGGGCCTTATCTGTTTGCATATATTCGCCATAAGTGGCAAGAGGCTTTTCCGGAGGAGGTGCTCTACGCTCAGTCTGACTACATTGTGCACGACCCGATCAAGCTTCGCGTCAAGGACAAATGGGCCAACCCATCAACTTCCTCTCAGCACATGGATACTGACACAGAGACTGCTGCTGACAGAGGAACCGCCTCTCAGTCCCGCTCTTCTGCCATGCCATCTTGGGTCATCAAACTGCAGGACAAGATGAAGACTCTATTCTGTATGTAGGCTAAGGGTCAGTACCAGACGCACGTGGCTCAGAAGGAGAGCCGCCAGAGGCATAAGCATGTTCTCAGGACTCTTGATGTGGACATCTCCAGCGGATCAGAGGACGACATCACTCCAGAGGCTACTTGGATGCAGGCTCAAGGATACCAGTGGTCTGGCGATGAGGCGGAAGAGGAGGAGCAGGCCGATTAGGAGGGGACCGATGAGTCTGGCGATGCTGAGGATGAGGAATAGCTACCTGTGGCATTAGGTGTGCCCCTTTTTGGTGTCTTGTGCCAAAGGGGGAGAGAGTCTAGGAGCTGGATTTGCTTTCATAGTCGAACTTTGCTTTGCTTTGCTTTCTTTCGTGTGGTTTGCTTCGAACTTGGTTTGCTTCTAGTTTGCTATCTTTTGTGAGACATGAACTTATGTGAGATTTATTTCCATCATATGTTGTGAGTCATATGCCCCGTATTGTCATATATCTCTATCTTTTTGTTCTCATATTATTCTCTGTGCAAATCCGGTATTCTCATCAATCCACCAAAAAGGGGGAGATTGTTGGGGCATAGTTTATGCCTAAGTAATTTTGGTGATTGATGACAGTACCGTACAGGACTAACCGTGTGTGTTAAGGTTTCAGATAACACACGTCAACGGCACAAGACGACACGTCTCCTCATTCATGGAACGGAAGCACGGCGCTCTCTACAATTCTCTTTATTTGAGTCATAGGAAAGCCGTACTATTAAGAGGGGATCCGTAGTGGAAAGGTTTGGGTGGAATCTATCTTTGCACGCGCACACTTCACATTCTCCCTTTCCTTCATCTTTGAAGCGGCCCCCGCCACTTTGTTTCTCGCCTCTTTGCAAAATGGTCCCCAGCGGTAGTACCGCTGGCTCTAGCGGTAGTACCGCTGGATTGCTAGCGGTAGTACCGCTGCAGCCAGCGGTAGTACCGCTGCAGCCAGCAGTAGTACCGCCCCTGGTCAGCGGTAGTACCGCCCCTGGTCAGCGGTAGTACCACTCCAGGAGCTTTGTACCACCTGCCTAGCGGTAGTTCGTGGACGGACCTTTTTGCGAAGACTTTCTTGGCGGTAGTAGTGCTTTTGCACTACCAGGGGGCCAGCGGTAGTACCGCTGGTGTCAGCGGTAGTACCGCTGCATCCAGCTGTAGTACCGCCACGTGTCGGTAGTACCGCTGGAGTTCCAGCGGTAGTACCGCTCGAGCTCGGGCAGAGAGTGGGAAAACGGTCTGATTTCCCCCTCCCCCCACTATATAAAGGGTTCTTCTAGCTGAGGAACCCCATCTCTTACCTCTCTAAGCTCCATTGTTGCGCCCCAAGCTCAAAAGTGCCCGATCTCTCTCCCTAGCCAATCAAACTTGTTGATTGTTTAGGGATTAGTTGAGAAGGCCTAGATCCACACTTCCACCAAGAGAAAAGTTGATTCCCCCACCAATCCCTTGCGGATCTTGTTACTCTTGGGTGTTTGAGCATCCTAGACGGTTGAGGTCACCTCGAAGCCATATTCCATTGTGGTGAAGCTTCGTGGTCTAGTTGGGAGCCTCCAAACTTTGTGTGGAGTTGCCCCAACCTTGTTTGTAAAGGTTCGGTCGCCGCCTTCAAGGGCACCTATAGTGGAATCACGGTACCTTGCATCGTGCGAGGGCGTGAGGAGAATACGGTGGCCTTAGTGGCTTTTTGGGGAGCATTGTGCCTCCACACCGCTCCGACGGAGACGTACTTCTTGTCAAAGGGAAGGAACTTCGGTAACACATCCTCGTCTCCATCGGTTCCACTTATGGTTATCTCTATCCTTTACTTTGTATTTGCTTATGCTTGTGACTATATCTTACTTGTCTTAATAGCTCTCGTTGTTAGCTTCTGTAGGGTTCACCTCATTGTCGTATTATTTGTGAACCCATATGGTGTTTACCTTAACTTGCTAAGATTAATTAAAAAGTGGTCGTTGTCTATTCACCCCCCCCCCCTCTAGCCAACCATATCGATCCTTTCACGCTTCTGCTTAGCGATCTTCAACGATATGAAGATTGTCTCCCTCTCTCTTGTTGCTAGCATATGCTAGATTGATCTTGGTGACACGTAGGATTTTTTTTTGAATTATTACTACGTTCCCCAACAGGAATTACTTCCAACACACATCATCACCTCACCCTTGCTAGTATCCGTTTATTCTGTAGCTCTAATTTCGAGTTACTAACACTTAGCAACTAAACCAGTATCTAATACCCCGGTGCTACTAGGAGTACTAGCAAGGTACACATCAATATCAAGTATATCCAATATACTTTCGTCGACTTTGCCAGCCTTCTTATTTGCCAAGTACCTTGGGTAGTTCCGGTTCAGTGACCGTTCCCCTCATCACATAAGAACTTAGTCTCGGGTTTGGGTTCAACCTTGGGTTTCTTTACTAGAGAGGCAATTGGTTTGCCATTCATGAATTATCCATTCTTGCCCTTGCCCTTCTTGAAACTAGTGGTTTTACTAACCATCAACAATTGATGCTCCTACTTGATTTCTACTTTCGCGGTGTCAAATATCGCGAATAACTCAGGGATCATCTTGTGTATCCCTGATATGCTATAGTTCATCACGAAGCTCTAGTAGCTTGGTGTTAGTGACTTTGGAGAACTATGTAAATCACTATCTTATCTAGAAGATCAACTCCCACTTGATTCAAGTGATTGTAGTACTCAGACAATCTGAGCACATGCTCAACAATTCAGCTTTTCTCCTTTACTTTGTAGACAAAGAATCTTGTTGGAGGTCTCCTACCTCTCAACACAGGCACGAGCCTAAAATCCAAATATCGGCTCTTGGAACATCTTATATGTTCCGTGACGTTCAAAAACGTCTTGGGAGCCTCAATTCTAAGTTGTTAAGCATTAAGCACTGAACTATCACGTAGTCATCAAAAACGTTATGTCACATGTTTGCAACATCCATAGACGACGCTCAGGGGGTAGCACAATCCTCAGTTGACGAACCCAGTCCGCATTAAGGACATAAGCCTTGTGTGCAGCAATGAGGACAATCCTCAGTTTACGGACCCAGTCTGCATAATTGCTACTATCATCTTTCAACTAAGTTTACTCTAGGAACATATCAAAAAACAGTGGAGCTACATTGCAAACTACAACATAATTTGCAAAGACATATTGACTGTATTCATGATAATAAGTTCAATTAATAATATTACTTAAGAATTCCCACTCAAATTGACATCCCTCTAGTCATTCGAGTGACACATGATTCAAATTCACTAACTTAAGTCTGATCATCACGTGAGTTGAGTTAGCTTCAATGGTGAACATCTCTATGTTGATCATATCTACTATATGACTCATGTTTGACATTTCGGTCTCTTGTGTTCTGAGGCCATGTCTGTACATGCTAGGCTCATCAAGTTTAACCCGAGTGTTCTGCGTGTGCAACTGTTTCGCACACGTTGTATGTGAACGTAGAGTCTATCACACCCGATCATCATGTGATGTCTCGAAACGGTGAACTGTCGCAACGGTGCAGACTCGGGGAGAACACAATTTTATCTTGAAATTTTAGTGAGGGGTCACCTTATAATGCTACCGTTGTTCTAAGAAAAACAAGGTGCATAAAAGGATTAACATCACATGTAAATTATAAGTGACATGATATGGCCATGAACTTGTGCTTCTTGATGTCCATCTCCAAAGCACCGGCATTATCTCCATCGTCACCGGCACCACACCATGATCTCCATCATCATGTTCTCCATCATTGTGTTGCCATCGAGGTTGCCGTGCCACCTATCTTGCTACTACTAAAACTAGTGAACTAGCAATAAAGTAAGCATCACCGAGCGCAAAAATAATTAAAGACAACCCTATGGCTCCTGCCGATTGCCGTAGCATCAACATGCAAGTAGATATTTAACTATTACAACATGATCATCTCATACATCAAATATATCATATCATGTCTCTGGCCATATCACATCACATGCATACCCTGCAAAAACAAGTTAGACGTCCTCTAATTTGTTGTTGCTTGTTTTACGTGGCTGCTATGGGTATCTAGTATGATCGCGTCTTACTTACACAAAACCACAATGGTGATATAGAAGTTGCTATTTAACCTTCTCCAAGGACCGCCTCGATCAAATCTGATTCAACTAAAATTGGAGAAACAGACACCCGCCAGTCATCTTTATGCAACAAGTTGCATGTTAGTCGATGAAACCGGTCTCTCGTAAGTGTACGAGTAATGTTGGTTCGGGCCGCTTCATCCAACAATACCGCCAAATCAAGAAAAGACTGAGGAGGGCAGCAATCTGAACATCAACGCCCACAAATTCCTTTGTGTTCTACTCGATATGTCATCTACACATAGACCTAGCTCTGATACCACTATTGGGGAACGTCACATGGAAAACAAAAAATTTCCTTGCGCACACAAGATCTATCCATGGTGATGACCATCTATGTCAGGAGAGAGTGCATCTACATACCCTTGTAGATCGCTAAGTGGGAGCGTATATAACGCGGTTGATGCAGTAGAACATCTTTGCGATCCAAATCGTAGCCCATCCCACGATTCCATCACGATCCGTCCGGCAACCTCATCATGATTCTTCCCGATCTAGTGTCGAACGGATGACACCTCCGCGTTCAGCACACATAGAGCTCGATGACGAACTTCGCCTTCTTGATCCAGCAAGAGGAGCGGAGAGGTAGATGAGTTCTCCAGCACGGCGGTGTGGTAGTGGTGGTAGTGAACTAATCCAGAAGGGATTCACCAAGATCTGCTAAACTAATCTAGAGGAGAAAACGATCTAGAGAGAAAGAGGGCAGTACGTGGCTTATTAGGGTTAGGGATACCCTCAAATCCTCTAGTATATATAGGAGGGTGGAGGGGAGGAGGCAACCTCAAAACCCTCAAAGGGTTCAGCCGAAGTGGAGGAGGCGGAAGAGTCTACCTCCAATCCTACTCTTAGTAGGATTCCTACCTTCCCCACTTGGGTTTCTTTCCTTCGCACCTCCTAGCCACATTGTGCCTTAGTGGGGGGTTCGGCCAGCCCACTAGGGGTTGGTCCACGTTCTCCCACATCCCATGAGACCCTTTGGGGTGAGTGGGCCCACCTGGTGGACCCCCGAAACCCATTCGTCACTCCCCATACACTGTCGGAAATGCCCGAAACTTTTTCGGAGTTCAAAAACCAATTTCCTATATATCAATCTTTACCTCCGAACCATTCCATAGCTCCTCATGACTTTCGGGTGTCATCTGGGACTCCGAACAACCTTTGGTCACAAACATACATAACTCAATAATACTGAAACATCACCGAACCTTAAGTGTGCAGACCCTACGAGTTCGAGAACTATGCAGACATGACCTGAGACATTCTCTGGTCAATAACCAATAGCGGGACCTGGATGCCCATATTGTCTCCTACATATTCTACGAAGACCTTTATCGGTCGAACCTCTGTGTCAAGGATTCAGTTAATCTCGTATACTATTCCCTTTGTCCATCGGTATGTTACTTGCCCGAGATTCGATCGTGGTATCTCTATACCTAGTTCAATCTCATTACCGACAAGTCTCTTTACTCATTCTGTAATACAAGATCCCGTGACTAACTCCTTAGTCACATTGTTTGCAAGGCTTATTGTGATGTTGTATTACCGAGTGGGCCCCGAGATACCTCTCCGTCACACGGAGTGACAAATCCTAGTCTTGATCCATGCCAACCCAACATACACCTTTAGAGACACCTGTAGAGCACCTTTATAGTCACTTAGTTACGTTGTGATGTTTGATACACACAAGGTATTCCTCCGGTGTCCGGCAATTGCAAGAACTCATGGTCATAGGAACATATACATTGACATGCAGAAAACAGTAGCAATAAATTGACACGATCATATGCTACGTTCATAGTTTGGGTCTTGTCCATCACATCATTCTCCTAATGATGTGATCCCGTTATCAAGTGACAACACTTGTCTATGGCCAGGAAACCTTGACCATCTTTGATCAACGAGCTAGTCAACTAGAAGCTCATTAGGGACAGTGTGTTGTCTATGTATCCACACATGTATTTGAGTTTCCAATCAACACAATTCTAGCATGGATAATAAATGATTATCATGAACAAGGAAATATAATAATAATCAATTTCTTATTGCCTCTAGGGCATATTTCCAACGGAAGCTTGGTGGCGGCCATGACATGGTTCCTCAAGGTAGGCAGGAGGGGCTTGGTAGAGTGTGGCCGGGGACGAGGGGACGAGGTGACGACTAGAGAAATGGGAGGGAGAGGACGTTAGAGCTGGCGCCGCGCCTCCTAGGCGGGCGTGTCCCGGAGAGTGAAGGCCACGACGGCGGGCAGATTTGGTCGGATCTGATGCGACGACGGCGGGCCTTGTCGTGGAGGGGATGGGTGACGACCCGGTGATGGGAGCACGGTGGCCTAAGGATAGGAGGGCAGCGGCAGCCGGGGAGGAGAGGGGCGGTGGCATGCGAGGACTGCCGACGGCGGGGCCTGTCAGGGCGGCGAGGAGCTGAGGACGCACGACGACGCAAGATTTGTTTAACCGTGGGGGAGTTGGTTGTTTGATTATTAAGGAAGTATTTTTTGCAAAAAGATATATCTAACGACGTCTAGTGTGAACAGTTATGCCACATCAGCAGAAGGACGCTCCATATGTCATAATCATCTTAAAATGGCCAAAGCCGGCAATTAGTGTTTTTTGAAGAAAAAAAATAGCCTCAGAGTTAGTGTTTTTGGGCACGTATGGTTTCTGCAACCCTAGCCTTCAATGTCGATGTTTTCTGCAATTAACTTCCCATCTCCTCCATCATTCCCCCCCCTTCCGATGGCCTCTGAAGAGCAGTTCTCTGACATACAATTCGGATGGGCGGTCCATCGAGCCCGCCGGATACGAGCACGAGCAAGATAGCTCGTTGCTCCGCCCCCCTCGACTAGCACGATGGAGCAAGTTAATTACCGGACCAAGCCGGCACGTAGTTCAACAACTCACCGCTACAAGCCGGCTCGATGAGATGTGGTGAGTTCCTCCACGCCGGTGACCGCGCCTCTCACGCGTGCGATCGCACCATGCAAGCACAAAAAGAAGTTGGTTGCACGGAGGGTGACAAGTCGGTGGCGAGCCCGTCCGTGCCCATCAAGGAGAAGTAGAACACGGAAGGTTGTCGCCGCTTAGAGCATCTCCAACAAACGTGCTAAATAAGCCGCGCGCCTTAAAATGGATTTTTAGCGCGCGCGACCGAATCGGCATCTCCAACATATGCGCTAAAATTGCGTGCACGCTAAAAACTACTCCGCACACCGAACAGAACCACGTCGCGCGTTGCATTTTTTCAACGTCCGCTACCGCACACGGAACAGCGACTCACCCATGCAAATGCCCACCAACCGCGAGATCTAAAAGCTCCGCTCGAGCGTGCGACTTTCCGTCCTCTCCGGCGACCCGTTGGCGCTTCCCCCGTCATTCCCCACCACGCGCGCCGCTTCCCCCTCTTCCCCGGTGGCTCCTGCTGCTTCCTCTGCCGCGATCACTCCTCGAGCGCCCCGTTCCATCGACGAACAGTGCCCGACTAGGTTTTGCAGCTCGGCGCCCACAAGGTGTTTGACAAAACACTTGCAAGGTAGATATTGCTACTAAACTTCATTTGTGTAGATTATCTTTTAGATGTTTGTGTTGGGGAACGTCGCATGGGAAACAATTTTTTTCCTACATACACGCAATACCTATCCATGGTGATGATCATCTACGAGAGGGGAGAGTGAACCTACATACCCTTGTAGATCGCTAAGCAAAAGCGTATATAACACGGTTGATGTAGTGGAACATCTTCGCGATTCAAATCGCAGCCCGTCCCGCGATCTCATCATGATCCATCCCGCGATCCCATCATGATCCATCCCGATCTAGTGTCGAATGGACGGCACCTCTGCATTCAGCACACATACAAATCGATGACGACCCCCGCCTTCTCAATCCAGAAAGAGAGGCGGGGAAGTAGATGAGTTCTACGGCAGCGTGACGGCGCGCCGGTAATGGTGGTGATCTATTCCTGCAGGGCTTCGCCTAAGCACCGTAGAAATCCGACCTAGAGGAAGAACTACAAACTCGAGGAGAGGGTAGCACGTGGTTGAAATTGTGTGTCTCAAAAACCCTCAATACCTCTAGTATATATAGGAGGGAGGGACGGGAGGAGGCATCCTCAAAACCTCAAGGTTTGGCTGAAATTGGAGGTGCAGGAGTCCTACTCCAATCCTACTAGGAGTAGGATTCCTCCTTTCCACTTGAAAACCCTTTCCACATTTTCTACCTTTGGGTTTTTGCCTCTCAAACCTCATGGGCCTTAGTGGGAGCTTATGTCAGTCCACTAGGGGCTAGTTTGTATCCTCCCACAGCCCATAAGGCCCCTCGGGGCGTGAAACCCCTCCCGATGGTCCCCGATACCCTCCCGGCACTCCCGGTACACTATCGATGAGCCCAAAACTTTTCCGGTGACCAAAATAGGACTTCCTATCTATCAATCTTTACCTCCAGACCATTCTGGAGCTCCTCGTGATATCCAGGATCTCATCCGGGACTCCGAACAACTTTCGGTTTCCAACACCAATAACTCAACTATATCGAAACGTCACCGAACCTTAAGTGTGCACACCCTGCGGGTTCGAGAACTATGCAGACATGACTGAGACATTCTCCGGTCAATAACCAATAGCGGGACCTAGATGTCCATATTGGCTCCTACATATTCTACGAAGATCTCCATCGGTTGAACCTTTATCTCAAAGATTCAGTTAATCCCGTATGTTGTTCCCTTTATCCTTCGGTGTGTTACTTGCCCGAGATTCGATCGTCGGTATCTCCATACCTAGTCCAATCTCGTTACCGGCAAGTCTCTTTACTCATTCTGTAATACAAGATACCATAACTAACTCCTTAGTCACATTGCTTGCAAGGCTTGTTGTGATGGTGTATTACCGAGTAGGCCCCGAGATACCTCTCTGTCACACGGAGTGACAAATCCTAGTCTTGATCCATGCCAACCCAACAGACACCTTTGGAGATACCTGTAGAGCACCTTTATAGTCACCCAGTAACGTTGCGACGTTTGATACACACAAGGTATTCCTTCTGCATCCGGGAGTTGCATGATCTCATGGTCATAGGAACAGATACGTTGACATGCAGAAAAACAATAGCAATAAACTGACACGATCATATACTACGTTTATAGTTTGGGTCTTGTCCATCACATCATTCTCCTAATGATGTGATCCCGTTATCAAGTGACAACACTTGCCTATGGCCAGGATACCTTGACCATCTTTGATCAATGAGCTAGTCAACTAGAGGCTCACTAGGGACAGTGTGTTTGTCTATGTATCCACACATGTATTTGAGTTTCCAATCAATAAAATTCTAGCACAGATAATAAACGATTATCATGAACAAGGAAATATAATAATAACCAATTTATTATTGCCTCTAGGGCATATTTCCAACGGTCTCCCACTTGCACTAGAGTCAATAATCTAGTTCACATCATTGTGTGATTGTAATGAATCTAACACCCATACTGTTCTGGGGTTCGATCATGTCTTGCTTGTGAGAGAGGTTTTTAGTCAACGGATCTAAACCTTTCAGATCCGTGTGTGCTTTACAAATCTCTATGTCATCCTATAGATGCTGCTACTACGTGCCATTTGGAACTATTCCAAATGAATGCTCCACTACACGAATCCGGTTTACTACTCAGAGTTATTTGGATTAGTTACAAAGCTTGCATTGACGTAACCCTTTACAGCGAACTCTTTAATCACCTCCATAATCGAAAAAATTCCTTGATACACTAGTTACTAAGGATAACTTTGACCGTTGTTCAGTGATTCAATCCTGGATCACTCTTTGTACCCCTTGACAGACTCATGGCAAGGCACACATCAGGTGTCGTACACAACATGGCATACTTTAGAGCCTACGACTAAGGCATAGGGGACGACCTTCGTCCTTTCTCTTTCTTCTGTCATGGTCGGGCTTTGAGTCTTAATCAAATTCACACCGTACAACACAGCCAAGAACTCCTTCTTTGCTGATCTATTTTGAACTCCTTCAAAAACTTGTCAAGGCATGCATTTCATTGAAAGTTCTATTTAGCGTTTTGATCTATCTCTATAGATCTTGATGCTCAATGTTCAAGTAGCTCTATCCAGGTTTTCCTTTGAAAAACTCCTTTCAAACAACCCTTTATGCTTTCCAGAAATTCTACATTACTTCCGATCAACAATATGTCAACCACATATACTTATCAGAAATTCTATAGTGCTCCCACTCACTTCTTTGGAAATACAAGTTTCTCATAAACCTTGTATAAACCCAAAAGCTTCGATCATCTCATCAAAGCATATATTCCCAATCCGAGATGCTTGCACCAGTCCATATAAGGATCACTGGAGCTTGCATACTTGTTAGCATCCTTAGGATCGACAAAACCTTCTGGTTGTATCACATACAACCTTTCCTCAAGGAAACCGTCGAGGAAACAATGTTTTGACATCCTATGTGCAATATTTCATAAATAATGCAGCAACTGCTAACATGATTCCAACAGACTTTTAGCATCGCTATGAGTGAGAAAGTCTCATCATAGTCAACTCTTTGAACTCGTCGGAAACATCTTTGTGACAAGTTGAGCTTTTATTAATGGTGACTTTTCACCATCATCGTTTGTCTTCCTTTTAAAGATCCATCTGTACTTAATAGTCTTACGACCATCAAGTAATTCTTCCAAAGTATACACTTTGTTTTCATACATGGATCCTCCCTCGGATTTCATGGCCTCCAGCCATTTGTCGGAATTCGGGCCCACCATCGCTTCTCCATAGCTCGTAGGTTCATTCTTGTCCAACAACATGACTTCCAAGACAGGGTTACCACTCTGTAGCAGTACGTGACCTTGTCGACCTACGAGGTTTGTAGTAACTTGATCTGAAGTTTCATGATCACTATCATCAGCTTCCACTTCAATTGATGTAGACACCACATGAACTACTTCTTGCGCCCTTCTACACACTGGTTGAAGTGATGGTTCAGTAACCTCATCAAGTTTCACCACCCTCCCACTCAATTCTTTCGAGAGAAACTTTTCCTCGAGAAAGGACCCGTTTCTAGAAACAAACACTTTGCTTCCGGATCTGAGATAGGAGGTATACCATACTATTTTGTGTGTCCTATGAAGATGCATTTATCCGCTTTGGGTTCAAGCTTATCATGCTGAAACTTTTCCACATAAGCATCGCAGCCCCAAACTTCTAAGAAACGACAGCTTAGGTTTCTCCAAACCATAGTTCATACGATGTCATCTCAACGGAAATACATGGTGCCCTATTTAAAGTGAATGCAGTTGTCTCTAATGCATAACCCATAAACAGTAGTGGTAATTATATAAGAGACATCATAGTATGCACCATATCAAATACGGCGCAGCTATGACGTCCCTACACACCATCACACTATGGTGTTCTAGGTGGCATGAGATGTGAAACCATTTTCACATTTGTCTTAAATTGTGTACCAAACTCGCAACTCATATATTCATCTCTATGATCATATCGTAGACATGTTACCCTCTTGTCACGATGATCTTCAACTTCACTCTGAAACTACTTTAACCTTTCAATAATTCAGACGTGTGTTTCATTAAGCAAATACACTAGTATCTACTCAAATCATCTTTGAAGTAAGAACATAACGATATCCATTACGTGCCTTAGCACTCATTGGACTGCATACATCCAAATGTATTACTTCCAATAAGTTACTTTCTAGTTCCATCTCATTGGAAAACGAGGCCTTCGGTCATCTTGCCCATGTGGTATGATTTGCATGTCTCAAGTGATTCAAAATCAAGTGAGTCCAAACGATCCATCTGCATGGAATTTCTTCATGCGTTTATACCAATAGGTATGGTTTGCATGTCTCAAACGTTTCAAAAATGAGTGAGTACAAAGATCCATCAGCATGGAGCTTCTTCATGCATTTTATACCAACATGACTCAAGTGGCAGTGCCACAAGTAAGTGGTACTATCATTAATACTTTGTATTTTTTGGCATCAATATTATGAACATGTGTAGCACTACGATCGAGATTCAATAAACCATTGAAGGTATTTATTCAAGCAAATAGAATAACCATTATTCTCTTTAAATGAATAATCGTATTGCAATAAACACGATCTAATCATGTTCATGGTCAACGCAAACACAAAATAACAATTATTTAGGTTTAACACTAATCCCGATGGTAGAGGGAGTGTGCGATGTTTGATCACATCAACCTTGGAAACACTTCCAACACATATCGTCACCTCGCCTTTAGCTAGTCTCCATTTATTCCATAGCTTTTATTTCGAGTTACTAACACTTAGTAACCGAACCGGTATCTAATACCCTCGTGCTACTAGGAGTACTAGTAAAGTACACATCAATATCATGTATATCCAATATACTTCTGTCGACTTTCCCAGCCTTCTCATCTACCAAGTATCTAGGGTATTTCCTCTTCAGTGACTGTTCCCCTAATTACAGAAGCACTTAGTCTCGGGTTTGGGTTCAACCTTGGGTCTCTTCACTAGAGCAGCAACTAGTTTGCCATTTCATGAAGTATCCCTTCTTGCCCTTGCCCTTATTGAAACTAGTGGTTTTACTAACCATCAACAATTGATGCTCCTTTTTGATTTCTACTTTCACGGCGTCAAACATCGCGAATAGTTCAAGGATCATCATATCTATCCCTGATCTGTTATAGTTCATCACGAAGCTCTAGTAGCTTGGTGGCAGTGACTTTGGAGAACCATCACTATCTCATCTGGAAGATTAACTCCCACCCGATTCAAGCGATTGTAGCACTCACACAATCTGAGCACATGCTCAAAGATTGAGCTTTTCTCCCTTACTTTGTAGACAAAGAATCTTGTCGGAGGTCTCATACCTCTCAACAAGGGCACGAGCATGAAATCCCAATTTCATCTCTTGGAACATATCATATGTTTCGTGACGTTCAAAACGTCTTTGGCGCCTCAATTCTAAGTCGTTAAGCATTACGCACTGAACTATCACGTAGTCATCAAAAACGTGTAGGTCAGATGTTCGCAACATCCACAGATGACGCTCGAGGTTCAGCACACCGGGCGGTGCATTAAGGACATAAGCCTTCTGCGCAGCAATGAGGACAATCCTTAGTTTATGGACCCAATCCGCATAATTGCTACTATCATCTTTCAACTAAATTCTCTCTAGGAACATATCAAAAACAGTAGAGCTATAGCGCAATCTACAACATAATTTGCAAAGACCTTTTGACTATGTTCATGATAATTGAGTTTAGCTAATCATATTACTAATAACTCCCACTCAAATAGACATCCCTCTAGTCATTCGAGTGGCACATGATCCAAATCCACTAACTCAAGTTCGCTCATCACATGAGTTGAGTCTAGTTTCAGTGGTGAACATATCCATGTTGATCATATCAACTATATGATTCATGCTCGACCTTTAGGTCTCTTGTGTTCCGAGGCCATGTATGTACATGCTAGGCTCGTCAAGTTTAAACCGAGTGTTCTGCGTGTGCAACTGTTTTGCACCCGTTGCATGTGAACGTTGAGTCTATCACACCCGATCATCACGTGGTGTCTCGAAACAACGAACTGTTGCAACGGTGCACAGTCGGGGAGAACAAAATTTTATCTTGAAATTTTAGTGAGGGATCACCTTATAATGCTACCGTGGTTCTAAGCAAAATAAGGTGCATAAAAGGATTAACATCACATGCAAATCATAAGTGACATGATATGGCCATGAACTTGTGCTTCCTGATCTTCATGACCAAAGCACCAGCATGATCTCCATCGTCACTGGCGCCGCACCATGATCTCCATCATTGTGCCGCCATCGAGGTTGTCGCACTATCTATGCTATTACTACTAAAGCTACCACCTAGCGATATAGTAAAAGCATCTCCAAGCACAAACATTAGTTTAAAGACAACCCTATGGCTCCTGCCGGTTGCCGTAGCATCGACATGCAAGTTGATATTTAACTATTACAACATGATCATCTCATACATCCAATATATAATATCATGTCTTTGGCCATAACACATCACATGCATACCCTTCAAAAAAAGTTAGACGTCCTCTAATTTGTTGTTCCATGTTTTACGTGGCTGCTATGGGTATCTAGTATGATCGCATCTTACTTACACAAAGCCACAACGGTGATATGCAAATTGCTATTTAACCTTCTCGAAGGATCGCCTCGGTCAAATCCGATTCAACTAAAGTTGAAGAAACAAACACCCGCTAGTCATCTTTATGCAACAAGTAGCATGTCATTCGATGAAGCCGGTCTCTCATAAGCGTACGATTAAAGTTGGTCTGGGCCGCTTCAATCCAACAATACCGCCAAATAAAGAAAATACTAGGGAGGGCAGCAAATTGAACATCAACGCCCACAAACTCTTTTGTGTTCTACTCGAGATATCATCTACGCATGAACCTAGCTCACGATGCCACTGTTGGGGAACGTCACATGAGAAACAAAAAAATTCCTACACACACGCAATACCTATCCATGGTGATGATCATCTACGAGAGGGGAGAGTGAATCTACATACCCTTGTAGATCGCTAAGCAGAAGCGTATATAACGCGGTTGATGTAGTGGAACATCTTCGCAATTCAAATCGGAGCCCATCCCACGATCTCATCACGATCCGTCCCACGATCCCATCACGATCCATCCCAATCTAGTGCCGAACGGATGCCACCTCCGCGTTCAGCACACGTACAGCTCGATGACGACCCCCGCATTCTCGATCCAGCAAGAGAGACGGGGAAGTAGATGAGTTCTCCGGCAGCGTGATGACGCGCCGGTGATGGTGGTGATCTATTCCTGCAGGGCTTCGCCTAAGCACTGCAGAAATCCGATCTAGAGGAAGAACTACAAAGTAGAGGAGAGGGTAGCTCGTGGATGAAATTGTGTGTCTCAAAAAACCTCAATACCTCTAGTATATATAGGAGGGAGGGAGGGGAGGAGGCAGCCTCAAACCCTCAAGGTTTGGCCAAAATTGGAGGTGGAGGAATCCTACTCAATCCTACTAGGAGTAGGATTCCTCCTTTCCACTTGGAAACCCTTTCCACCTTTTCCACATTTGGCTTTTTGCCTCTCAAACCTCATGGGCCTTAGTGGGAGCTTATGTCAGCCCACTAGGGGCTCGTTTGTATCCTCCCACAGCCCATAAGGCCCCTCGGGGCGTGACACCCCTCCTGATGGTCCCCGGTACCCTCCGGACACTCCCGGTACACTACCGATGAGCCCGAAAATTTTCCGGTGACTAAAACAGGACTTCCTATATATCAATCTTGACCATTCCGGAGCTCCTCGTGACGTCCGGGATCTCATCCGGGACTCCGAACAACTTTCGGTTACCAACACCTATAACTCAACTATATCGAAACGTCACTGAACCTTAAGTGTGCAGACCCTGCGAGTTCGAGAACTATGCAGACATGACCTGAGACATTCTCCGAAGATCTCTATCGGCGAAGATATTGGCTCCTACATATTCTACGAAGATCTCTATCGGTTGAACCTCTATGTCAAAGATTCAGTTAATCTCGTATGATGTTCCCTTTGTCCTTCGGTATGTTACTTGCCCGAGATTCGATCGTCGGTATCTTCATACCTAGTTCAATCTCGTTACCGGCAAGTCTCTTTACTCGTTCCGTAATACAAGATCCCGTAACTAACTCCTTAGTCACATTGCTTGCAAGGCTTGTTGTGATGTTCTATTACCGAGTGGGCCCCGAGATACCTCTCCGTCACACGGAGTGACAAATCCCAGTATTGATCCATGCCAACCCAACAGACACCTTTGGAGATACATGTAGAGCACCTTTATAGCCACCCAGTAACTTTGCGATGTTTGATACACACAAGGTATTCCTCCGGTGTCCGAGAGTTGCATGATCTCATGGTCATAGGAACAGATACATTGACATGCAGAAAAATAGTAGCAATAAACTGACACGATCATATGCTACGTTTATAGTTTGGGTCTTGTCCATCACATCATTCTCCTAATGATGTGATCCCGTTATCAAGTGACAACACTTGTTTATGGCCAGGAAACCTTGACCATCTTTGATCGATGAGCTAGTCAACTAGAGGCTCACTAGGGATAGTGTGTTTGTCTATGTATCCACACAGGTATTCGAGTTTCCAATCAATATCATGAACAAGGAAATATAATAATAACCAATTTACTATTGCCTCTAGGGCATATTTCCAACATTTTGTAGTGTTAAATTTTAGTTTGAATTCAAATTTGTAGATGAGTTCGTCCCATGATTCTTCTGATGAAGAATCTGACCTTCAAGAGAAGGAGGACCTAGCAATGGTCGTAACTATGCACATCAACAAAAAAAGAAAGAACGGTGGTTCAGTTTTTGGTCGTCAGAAATTGTCGAGGGATAGGATCGATGCCCACAACAGATTGATAAGAAACTATTTT
Source organism: Hordeum vulgare subsp. vulgare (assembly GCF_904849725.1). Taxonomy (NCBI): domain Eukaryota; kingdom Viridiplantae; phylum Streptophyta; class Magnoliopsida; order Poales; family Poaceae; genus Hordeum; species Hordeum vulgare. The sequence goes on from NC_058518.1 coordinate 308,148,268, forward strand.
GTGGATATTCCCACATACCCCGAGTCCTACTTTCGACGCCGTTTTAGAATGAGCATCGAGTTGTTCAAACATATTGCACAGAAACTGGCGAGCCAGGATCAGTTTTTTCAGCAAAGGGGGAATGTTGTCGGAGAACTCGGGCATAGCACCTTTCAAAAGGTGACCCCCGCATTGTGTATGTTGCCATACGGTATTCTAGCGGATCTAGTTGATGATCACTTGGCCATGGGTGAGAGTCAAGCCATCATGTGTGTCAAGCGCTTCGCGGTTGGAATCGTGCGAGTGTTTGGTCCGAAATATTTGAGAGCTCCCAATGCTGAAGACGCCACAAGGCTTTTGGAGATGAATAAAGCTCGCAGGTTACCAGGTATGCTTGGCTTAATAGATTGTATGCATTGGAGTTGGAAGAACTGTCCTAAGACATGGTACGGACAATTCCACGGCCAGAAAAAAATGTGGAACTATAATCCTTGAAGCGATGGCCGATCAGGAGACTTGGATTTGGCATGCTTTTCGGAATGCCAGGATCTTTGAACGACATCGATGTTGTTCAGCGGTCACCACTCATGAATAGTATTGCAAACGATGAACTGCCACCGGTGCAGCTTATAGCAAATGGTCATACATATAATTATGGATACTATCTTGCGGATGACATCTACAGGTGGTAAACATTTGTGAAGTCGTTAAAAAACCGGACGACCTCTTTGGTTGGGAGTAATTAGAGAGGGGGAATTGGAATTAGGGGGCTCTAAGATATAAAGTTACATGTTTGGTTGGAGGGAATGGAAATTTATTAGGGAGTGGGCGTGGGAGTTTAGAGTCCAACTCCCATCATTTTATTAATAGGGGAGGGGTGGGAATTGAGAGGGAATTAATATACAGAGAACATCTCGGCCCTTCATCATAACTTATGTTGTTGTCTCCCGACTAATTCCCACTAACCAAACAAGGGAATGAGCATACTTCTTAAATTCCCACGTGTAAAACTCATCTCATACCAAACAATGGATAGAGAATAAAATTACACTTCCCATGTCTAATCTCGTTAGAGCCCCCTCCTCTAAATTCCTATTCCCTATCCCAAAAGTTACCAAACACACTCGGAAGATAAGAAAAAATTTGATACATCATGAACAGGCTAGATTTTGCAAGATGTGAAGAGAGCTTTTGGGATTTTACAAGCCCAATTTGCTATTGTGAGAGGACAGGCTAGATTTTGGGATCAAAATATCATTTGATACATCATGAACGCTTGTGTATTCATGCATAACATGATCATCGAGAACGAGCGTAGGCAAGATTTAGACTATTCTCAATATGAGTTGTTGAGACATCCCGTGCGAGTGCAGAGAAGGACCAAGAGGGTGGGCCGTTGTGTTGCCTCCTATCATGCCATTCGACGTGTCAAAACGCATTTGTTGTAATGATCTTGAAAAGGTTGTAGTCGAGGAGTGATGGGCATGAAATGAACGACAAAACGCATGATGTTGTATGTTTGTTGTGCTGAACTATTTGTTCTATTGAAGTTTAATTACTTGTTTCACTTGTAATAATAATTGAACTACTTTTTGACGAATCATTTTGTGTTTGTTGATCTTCTTTGTTTCACATTGAATGTAAAATGTTGTTTCTGTTGAACACGTGAGTTTGATTTTATAACGCCTACTCAAGCGATACACCAGCGGGCTAAATTTTTACAACGCTTAGTGAAGTAACTGCACAAAAACGGCCGATGCGCGTGCTGTATAAATTTTTTGCACAGGTCTGTTGGAAATGCTCTTAGGTCCCACGAAGGCCACCAAAAACAGATAAATCTGGTTGGATATTGCTTTCTTGAAAAATCCAACAAAAACAGATAAATCTGGTTTTCCAGTCTGTGTTCCTACGTTTCATCTCGTATCTATACCTAATAATAAAGAGGCTATTGCTTCCGTCGGAAAACCCACCGCGACATTTTTATAAAAAAAACTGTAATTTTTATTATTCAACCCGCGCTCCATCATTTATTTGCAACGCAAAAGGAAAAAACGATTCGCTGCAAAAATTATACCCGTACGCATCGCCTCCTCCCGTCGACTCTGGGCCAACCTGGCCTGTGCCCAGGCCGCCGCCACACCACTAGCCGCCGCGATCGACCTCAACCGCCGCCGTTGCCGATCTCAACCCACCCACCTCCACGGCCGTACCTCTCCCCGCTCACTGCCCCCGTTGCGGCGCTCGAGCGCATCGCGTCGATCCTCGTCCATCATGGCGTGTGCCCAGGCCGCTGCCACACCATTCGTCGCCGCGACCGACCTCAACCACCACTGTCGTCGATCTCAACCCACCCGCCTCCGCGGCCGTACCTCTCCCCGCTCACTGCCCCCGTTGCGGCGCTTGAGCGCATCGCGTCGACCCTGGTCCATCCTGGCGTGTGCCCAGGCCGCTGCCACACCATTCGCCGCCGCGGCCGACCTCAACCACCACTGTTGTTGATCTCAACCCACCCGCCTCCGCGGCTGTACCTCTGCCCGCTTGCTGCCCCCGTTTCGGCGCTCGAGCACAGCTTCTGGATCAAATCAACGCGACAGCTACAGTGACTGGGGATGATGCGTCTGCTCGATGCAGAACGGCGGCGGCGCGGCGGAGCGAAGCACTTGCAGGTGGAGGCGGGCCTCCATGGCTCACACGGGGAACTCCAAGGTTATGGCGCGGCAACGGCGACTTCTTATGGCCAGATAGAGGCGCCTAACCCTTGCTCGCCTCATCGTATCCCCTCCTCCCGGAGGAACTCATCATCTGGTGAGATCCCCACCCCATGCCTCCAACCGTGTGCCAAGCACCGACAAGAAATTTTATTTTATGGGGATTTGTTTGCTGATAAATGAATGTATTAAATATAAGATTGTATTGTTGTAGAGATAGAGAATGGAACACCATCTTCAGTTTGTCATCTGATCCCACATTCTCTAACCTATGAGTGAAATAAGATAACAATCCATTGATTAATTCACCTATTTGTTTTGCTTTGCTTGTCTCGCTCAATTTCTAATCATGGTGAAATTAACAATGGATGGTTTGATTTCTCAACAAAATAGGATAGAACTGACTACATTAGTTAGTTAGCTTATTATTTTAATAAATCAAAATGATTATAAAAAGATTAAAAGCGTGTGGTATTTTTTCTCCCGTTGCAACGCACGGACCCTTTTGCTAGTAAGCTTTAAAATAAATAAACAAAACTCATGGCTGCTTGACTAATACTCCCTCCGTCCCAAAATTCTTGTCTTAAGTTTGTCTAGAAATGAATGTATCTAAATACTAAAATATGACTAGATACATTCATATCTAAACAAATCTAAAACAAAAAAAATTGGGACGGAGGGAGTAAATAACGAGGCAATGGCCAGACAATGGGGTATGCAGACTCGGCATAACGTAAAAGGAACTGATACGCCTCAATGCCAAATGCCAGCGGGAACAATACCGTGTACGCCTAACATGCCTAGGCCGGATTGCAACAATTTTGTCCAGATATAAAATCCATGTGCTGAATAGAATCCAGTGTCTGAAGCAGTGCAAGCAAACAAAACATCTTTTTTGAGACACAGAAGGCACAAACCAAAATGGCATGGCGACGGTACGTTCCATTAAGCTTCTTCAGATTTAGGCATGTGTGGTGACTGACTGTGACTGGTACCAGTACAAAATACAAACTATAATAACCGAACAAACTATAATAACCGAAACAGCACAGATGCACAACACACTACATTCCCTATGATGTTATCTTACAGTCAATTGAATTGGCTAAGTAAACAGCGTGTTTTTGAGAGGTGAGAAGGAGCACGCACAAAAGATGCGCGACAACAGGGGGCAAAAGAAAAAGAAAAAAGAATGACACCACGGTCGGTTAGTTCCCAAGATGACTGCAGGTCATCTGCGACGCACAAGAAGACGAGGAGGGACACTTGTGTGTGCCTCGGCAGCGAAGAGGCCAGTCAGTCTATACAAAGAGACCTCGTCACCATTCTATCACAGTTTGCATTTTTCGATGACTTCTGTAACAGATGAGTGTGTTTCGTCTGTCATCATATTAAGCTGCAGATGAAACGCCTGCACACGTATAAGGGATAAATAAATGGATTATTATAGAGCAGCAGCAGCAGTAAAAACGTGCAAGGTAGATTATTTGCCAATCGAGACCAACTGGATCTCAAGGCCAAACTGGGTATTGACTCCATTGTTTTTTAGATTGGACACCAATTTTCTCTAGAATGGTGAGCAGATTAGTTCGGTTGTAAGAAAACAAATTTGTAGCTCAATCCCGTGCTGTACTGGAACTGGAGTCATCGTCTGTCCATGGCTCAACTAGTTCATGATTATGGATTCTTTGGCATATTATGTGTAGCGGTTTACTTACTAGTGCATCAAGTTCATGGAACATCTTTCGCCCCCTAAAAATGGACCACAAACTTATCCTTATATGCTAAGAGGTTGGCTATAGACTGGCAATCACACACGTAGTCACACAGAACCAGACATGTGTAAAATGCCAAAATGAAGAAGAAAATAAGCTTCCTAGAAGGGTAACATCTACCGAACAAGAGACATACCACAAATTTCTCTAGCACAGGCACGAGAACTTTTAAGTTGTTATTTGGAAGGCAGCTGGAAATCGCTCCTCGAACCTTCATGCTGTTGAGGCAGACAAAACACGTTAACAAGTCCAACAATACCATTGAGGCTGACATTGTGCGATCAACTCACCAATAATAGAACATTACAAACAACACAGATAACTAACCTTTCTATCGAAAGAAAGCCAAGCAGGAGGGCTGCATAGGCCTCCACAATCATCATTTCAGCTTCCCGTGCTCCTTGCAACATTGACTCTTCATCATCCTGGTTAGTTATTATAAGAACATTTTTTATACTAGTGTAATGTCAAAAACGTTCTTATATTATGGGACGGAGGGAGTACTATATAGGACGTCATACAATGGATTCATAACAAAGATCCCCCAAAACAATAATAGAATGCACTCAGATGAGGTTTAAAATGGAATGGTAGGACGTCATACAACACATTCGTAACAAAGATCCCCCAAAAGGGCTAATAACAGAATGCGCTCAGATGAGGTTTAAGATGGAATGGTACTCGTCTATTTACGTCAATTAACTGGATATTAAAGCCTACAAATGTAATAGTTTGTGGACTAGACCAAACCAAACATGTATATTAAATGAGTCTGGCGTGAACAACATTATACTATATGCATTAGTTTCCATTTCATGGATTTTTAAACTAAGGGGTTCAATATGCTGCCAAACAGAAGGTACTTTGGAAACGAAGAGGGGGTAATAGTAATACACATCTAGCTTTACCACATTTCAATGTATATAAAAATTAAGGTTAGAATTACCGGTGATATAGTTGCAGAAGCTTCCCCAGAACCTTTACTTGCTAAGAAGATTGAACAGAGGAGTGGTATAACATCCCTCTGTGCCTTTTCACTCTGCGGATTCTTAGACAGATCCACAGAAACACGGGCAGATGCAAGCCGTACCCTATAGCCAGGTCATGAAATCATTTAGGACTAGACATTTGTTAGTTGGTATATATAACTGCTCCTGACCCCGAGGAACTAGCTGAAGCAGAAGAGTAACACAGGCATGAAACAAACAAATGGAAAGGAAGAAAGTAACGGGCTTACCTATTAAGGCTATCTTTTTCCACGAGATTGACAAGCAAACCCAATATGGCAACCAGAAAATCAAGCTCATGGTCTCGCAGTTTCTTAGCTTTCACTTGGCATGCTTTGCTGTCCTCAGAAGAGGTGAGATCTTGTCCAAGCTCGACATCTCGGTCAGTGTCCACGGAGAAATCAAATGAAGGGAAATGCTTGATGATCAAGGAGGCCATGGTGTTAAGTCCACCACATGATGCAATATGTTCACAACCATATGGGTTGTCATTTGCCAAGTTCATAAGAACCTGCCAGAGAAAACATGGGAAAAGCATATACATGTTATTGCAAAAGTAACACCAACATAACAATTTTCTATCATAAAACAGCATCCACCAGCTGTTCGAAAGTTTCAACAGTGCACAGCAAAATAGAAGGGACGAAACTAAGATTAGACCATTTGGACAGTTACAGTTTCTTTTTGGAATGAAAAGGTACAGGTGCAATGATCTTTCATCAAATACCCTAGTTAGGAGCAGAAAATGATAAGGGACTACAATTATTATGGAATATCTCACAAATACAGTCACAAGAAGCAATACATAGGTGTGTACAGTTAAGTTTAGGCCCACAATTAGTAGAGATAAGATCAATAACTAGTTTATCCATACAGACTAGTCTTTCGAAAACAACTTATTGTCACGGCTAAATTTAATACTGAAACATATCTTCAAAGTGACTTCACAGGCTGAGCACCTAAAACCGTTTAAAGGTTTTAACAGGCTGAGCACCTAAAACCATTTAAAGGTGGTCAATAAGCTTAGAAAAGCATCTGGGCTGATCACAATTGGGACTTAAGTAACATACGAGCAAGTTCATTCATGCTCTGGATGGAAGTTCTAATTTTTATCTTCAGTTTAATAAGCTTATTGTAACTTTTAGCAGAACCTTCAACCTTCAATAGGAGGCAAGCCTAAGACAGCTTTATGTTAATGCTTAAACCCAACTAAAGCAGGTTTCAGGTGAAGTAAAAGTGTTAATCAGGCACCATAAACTGAACTCTAAACCTAAGCATCAGGCTCGGCCCATTCCTCGAGTATGCACCGATGCACGGAGTGAAGCAGATACAGACATATTAATGTATATTTATCTTAATACTCTTTCTTAAACTTCCAACCAAGTGACACATCACAATTCCACGAACAGTTACTGCATGGTATAAATGGTGAAAGATCTTCCAGTACATGTGATCATACGACTTCACTCATTGAACAAAAGCGCCAAAGGTTTAACAACCTATATGGAGCATTCACAAATGGACAACCAGCCACCAAAAATCACGAATGCTTACCTTAATTGATGCCAAAAGGCAGTCTTCCAAAAGATTGGAATCATCGTCAACAATAGAATGGGATGTTGCACCCAGATGATGATTATCTTCAGGTTGATATGATTCCTGACTTCCAATCCCACGATCGTCCGACAATTTCTCATTCGCTGATTTTGCTTGATGCCCATGCGTTGATCGCTTTTTTTGACCAAATAGTTCAGGCTCAGGCTCAGGCTCCTGATCAACATCATCAAATGCAAAAGGATCACTACCACTGCCAGTTCTCAAATCACTGTTGCCATTTTCAGACAGACGTCGTCGTTTTGCCATTTCTCTGGACGTTCCGTCAGAATTACGTGCTGTTATAGAAACCCATCCACTTGAGCCTCTAATTGGGTTGGCTTTACCACGTTCCTTTCTTAAATTAAGCTTCAGACCAAGACCATTGCTGTGCCTCTCACCTAATGAACCACTTGATGCCCTGTTGCTTGAAGTAGACTGGGAAGAATCGAGTGTCATTTGTGATAGGCCAACATCACTGGTAGAAGATATACTAATATGAGAAGCATCTGATTTGGAAGATGAGCAATTTTGGCATTTCTGGTTCAGCGGAAGGTTATTTTTCTTTGAGTTCTTGCCCTTGCCATGACCATTCAATGTCTTTGCACCCTTGATGTCTGCTGCACAAGAGAATTTCGGACGTGAGACCATATTAAACTTGTATCGAGGAACATATATTGTTGTGCTTTAAATGAGCCTAGAAGGTGAACATCATAGTTTTGTGTACAGTGAACATTTGTGCACATGCATGATACCCTAACTGCCTTGCAAATTTATTGCTGCACCCAGATAGGATACCATGGATCATCAATATAGAAAACGACTGAAAATATATGGGTAAAGTATTGAATCTACTGAAAATATTATATTTGCCCTAGATTTAGACAGTTCACAGGAAAGACAGAAGTTCAAATAATTTAGTGGTTGTGACTTGTGACTACCAGAGCAGCCCCCTTTACAACCTTTGGAAGATTTTTTATCTGTACTGCTGGAAACAGTGGAAGAATTCTGAAGGAGAGACAGTACTGCAAGCAAAGGAAAATAGGCATGAGATTGCAAGTTTTCAAAGTGGATGTTGAAGGTTACATTATATGGGAATAGGAAATATACAGAAACCTAATGCAAAATTACCTGATAATAATTCAATAATATTGATAATGACACCAACAAGAGAAACTGTAGAGCCTCTGGGACTCAATTTTCTACTCATGCTGAGCAAATGAGTCTGGAAGGATCAAAAGGAGTCAAGAGTGAAGTTAAGAAGTATAGAACATGGCAATACTATCATTGCACTGAACTGACAAAAATCATAACCTGAACTTCCAAGATATGGAAAATTACCTTGTTATGATCACTTAAGAATGTGGCATTCTCTAAAATTTTCAAACATTTCAGGAGGAATGCAGCACTTTGCATAGATGTTCCTTCCTTTATGTCCAAGGGCAGAGTGGAGGTCTCCTTTACAATTCCCTGATAAACAAGGTTGACCAGCACAAGCATATTATATTCTGTTAGCTTAACTGGTGTATGAAATGCATTACGTATGCGAAATGGGGAAAGGACAAGCGGAATAATTCACTGCGAAAATAAATGGTGTACACATCGGGGGACCCAGGTCATAAACTACACAAACCAGAAATATGACAAATGGCTTCAATTCACTTAAACTCCAAGAAAGGCTTGCGTAGCTGGAAATTGTAGAATTCAACAGGATAATAACCATATGATGTCTCCATGACATGAAACCTATGTAAGTATTACCACCTTGGACACATATAATCACTAGATATTCAAAATTCAAAAATTAATGCTTGAGATCGTATCCAAAATGATATTCATGAATCACTCTTAAGACTTCATTCGGGACTTAAAATTTTCATTCAGAGAAAAAATCACAGCATAATTTTGTTCTGCAGCAAAGTTTTAGTGTGCAGCTTCAAGCATGTCAGGGCTTAAAACGTAGACTACAAAAACATGCAACCATTCTTCAGCATTGTGACAGAACACATAATGACTGCTTGAATGTTCTTTTTGTGAACCTGTGCCGAAGGACAAATTACCATAAAATACAATACCGAATTATTTTATGAAAAAAAATAAAAGATAAGCAAGATCGTACCTCCAGTGAGGAATGACAATCTACCATAACATCAAAAATATTGTCAAGGCCACCAAATGCCCTTAATGTTTCTTTGAAATCCCCTCCAACTCTAGTCACCGTGTCAGAAGTCTCTGAAAAGATAAACATTTGAATATGAGTAATATTTCAGTAACCATAGCAAAAAAACAAAAGGTTGCTGCGCATAATTCTGGGCTAGGCAAGCCATCACTGAAAACTTAACACAAGTGGAACAAGGGCGGCTAGGCAAAGGCATCCATGTAAAGCATGCAATGCTTAACTTGTGAACTGACAGTGTACATTGCGGTGAATACCATAATGGCAATGGGATAATCGTGGTCAAGAAATTGATTAAAAATCATACCCTCTAATGCGACAGTTGACAAGCATGCCTTTTCCATTGTCAACAAAGCAAGCCATTTTGGACATAATTCTGGCCTTGATGTTCTCTTGCCATCCCTGTCAAGTGGCTTGATTTCTTTACAGCTTAAGAGGATTTCTTCAACTTTTGATGTGATATCCTCTGAACTGGAATCGGAATCCTTATTTGAGCCATTAAACATTTGAACTTTACTGATTCCAAGGAGTTTGGAACCTATAGATGGTGCTTTGACATCATTTGCATCCATTGGAGGATTTAATAATTTCAGAAGAAACCGAATACACGATTCTGAATTTAGCACATGATTCTCTTGTACCTGAATAACAACAAGAAAGGATAGATTGATCATAAGAAGAAACTGAAGCTGAAGGAATGCTCATCGGAACTCAAAAGTATTAAAAGAGCAGCAACTGTTGGGAAGACGCATTCAACTAGCAATACATGTAATTCACAAATGAAAATCTGAATAGTAAATATCAAACTAGTTAAAATTTAAATTATAAATATAGTTCAGCTGTCGATAAAAATAAAGCGTAATGTAGCTAACTGAAGTTATTTTATCATGCATTAGTATTGAATAAAAAAGTGAATACTCCTACAAGAAAAATAAATAAATAACTTTGCCACGACATGAGTATCTTTGTGATTTGTGAGAAGAGAATATTTAATATGCACGGAAAGCAGCATGCACAGAAACATACTCCTATCATCTAATAGTTTGGGATTGAGAGGTACTCACATCACTTGCCAAAACAAATAAAAGAGCTGCTGCGGCAACACCACAGGAAGGATCATCAATGTTCAGGGCCAAAACATTATCTATAATTTGCTTTACCAATCTACAGGACATAACAAAAAATGCACTTGTGAGTAATAAGATGGAATACGTGTAATATTTGATAAGCAATAAAAATGAAATGTTTGTTAAACGGTGATATTGATTTTGGTACTCCTCAAACTCAATAGAATACTGAGATAAACATTAGATGGTTACATGTTAAAATAATTGTGTTCAATAAGAATTTACTTTCAGAAATCTTATCCATCTACAGATGTAGAAATGGGTAAAAAAAACATTGCAAGGATCTAGTAATTCCAGAGGTAACATCCTCACGTCAAGTATGCCCTTTGTTTTGCTAAACGGTATTGCTATTTCCCAGGCAACTGAGTCACAGCTAAAAATAGTTTGGTCTTAGTATCGAGATTGTGCAACTACACAGTGGATGAGATGATCTTGATCGGATGGCTATCAATGTTGACTGAGAAATAACTATTTTTACGTTGACTGAGCTACACACCCCTAAATACTGCATGTCTGGTTAAAAAAATGCATACTCTCCTGGACAGAGGAGAAAAATATTCGGCTCAGTTCAATGGATGGCACTTCTACCAACAATGCTCTTCAGACATATCTATAAGCCCGAGTAAATCCTAAGTCAACAGGGAAGATGTCTTTCTAGACATTTCCAACCAATCACCATGCTTCCTTCTTATGGAGTAACGGGATACTGGAGGTCTTAGCAAAAACAAAGAGACCAGCCTGCTTGAGACGCAGATAACTCAAGTGCATACTCCTTAAGCCCAGTTGTGATATAGTTAGCCAATGGGGATTCTCCACGATATGTGAAGTCTTGATTCTACCACAATAACCCCGACAAAGCAAGCTAATCGAACTAACAGCTCAGGCCAGGCAAGCAAACAAGATTTATATTCGCGAGTTAGCTGCATGAGCTAAGCTATATTCATCACAAGACAGAGGAAACAGAGCGGACTCGTTCGTGGTTTGAAGGCCAAAAGGTGGTTCCTTTCCCCAAGAAACCGAGCCCTAACCGTACAAGATCCCTATCTTTGAACCTAGGTCGCCCGCAAGAAGCCCCAATTTCGTAACCCTAACCCGAGGCTCTCGATTCGGAGAGCCAAGATTGGGCACCAAGAAGCCAACTTGTTGTTCCCCACGGAGCGCTTAAAAGAAAGGCGTACTGACCCCTGAGCCCGGAGGACGCGGCGGCGCGCGGCGGAGGTGCAGATCCCGAGCAGCGCGAGCAGGCTGGCCCGGCGCACCCGCCTGGGCGCGGTGGGCCGCAGCCCGTCGAGCGCGAAATTGACCTCGTCGACGCTCTCCATCATCTCCCCGTACTCCTCGGCCTCCATGAGCGTGGCGGTGGCCGGCTCGGGCTCGGGGTCGGCGTGCCTCCCGCGGCGCCACCCCTTCCGGCGCGGCGGCGGCGGCGGCGGCTGCGTGGGCGGGTCCTCGTCGAAGTCCCACATCGAGGAGGACTCCTGCGACGGCGGGAAAAGCTGGGGCTGCGACCCCGGCGCCGACAGCTCGTCGTCCCCGTCCCCGCCGTCGAAGTCGAACGCGTCCTGCGAGGACGAGAGGCCGCGCTCCCCTCCGCCTCCGCCTCCGCCTCCGCCGGCGCCGGCGCCGCAGGTGCGGGATCTGCGGCCGTAGGTGCGCACGATCATGGCGACTCGCTGCTGCTGCGGGTAGCTGCGCCTGCGCGCATGCGAGGGGGGAGAGAGAGAGAGAGAGAGATTTGGGCGTGGGCGTCTCTGTCTGGGTTTCGAACGTTTTGCTTTGCGGCTGATCCGGATTTGGGGATTCCGGCCTCGGAGCCGGAGGGGAGGAATTCGGGGACGGGGAGCTGGTTACTGCCTGACTACTGCTGGCCAGGTTTGTTAGTCTCGACGCGCTTCTCGACCGTCAGATTGTTGTTCATCTGTCGTGGTTTTGATGATACTTTTCCTTTTTTTGTTGAGATCCCGGTTTTGATGATACTTCTGCTCACCCACTGGTCGAGGAGACCGGGCCTGTCGGAGAGGAAGCAGGGGACGTCGTGGAAGAAGCCGATGCGGAGGTGGTCGTCGGAGCGGAAGAAGGTCGTCGTCGAAGTAGTGAAAGCAGGGGCGATCGGCGACGATTAGCCGCGGGAACGGACTCCCCTGAGGTCCAGCGTGCTCCTGGGCTGCTTGGAGAGGACGGAGGTGCACGACAACGATGGCGACGAGCTCATTACGGATCGGCCATGGCGGAGGAGGAGCTCGGCCCGCCTACTGACGATCCAGAGAGAGGGAGGAGGAAGAGGAAGGAGGTGGCGACGCTTGGAGGAACCCTAGCGCACTGCCTGGACGCTAAGGAATAAATAGGGGGCGAGGGAGGCCGCCTCGACGTCCGTGAGCAACGGCGTCGACCTCTCTGTCTCGCTTCTCTCTGAACCCTGACGGAAAGTAGAGGAAGAAGCAACGGTATCTACAGGAGGGGAACGAAAGGAGCACGCGGCCCAACTAGCGAGAGAACAAAGAAGGTGGGCCGGCGAGGGGGAGGAGGCCCGCTCGGTTGGTGCCAAAATAAAAGAAAGAACCCACTGGGGCGGAGGAGGAGGATTTTCTGGAGGAGGAGGTGGTGGCGGCATCTCAGCACCCTCACGACCTGGATTCTGACGAGTTGGTGGAGTCATCCTGAAGACGGACAACACATTAGCCCACAGAATAAATTGAAGGTAAAGCTGAATCAAAAAGACAGGAATATCTGAACAGGAATATTAGCAATTGCACTCGAACAAAATAGTAAGAATGCTTCATCAAAGTGACTGTCGACAAAATTCTGATTAAGATCATTTGCAAACAAGTATGAGCTAGAACTGCTCGGAACAAACGTATGATCGATATTTCATCCGATATCTTCATGGATAAGATCACACGGGCTCGAATTTACAGTAGCCATCATGTGCAAGGTAGTGCACACGACTTACGAAGCATCCCCAAATCGTAGCAAGCTACAAGGACTCTTTAAGACACAACGAGAACCGCTGTAAGACGACCATAAACAAACGTACCCACTGAATGTCGAATCCCAACCTCACATCATGCATCTGTAGGAAGATTGTCCTATAAGTCACTATTTGATATCCCACCTATGAATTCCCGAAATATCTGGTCATGCAATATGGTACACGGATACAAGGAGTAATATTCACACAACTCCTATACTAACCCGTCCAATGTATCACATCCGTCAACACATAACCAGAATCTCGGACATTCATCTAACACAGACCCTCGTGATCACAACGATACAAAGTATGGCAGTACTGGGGACATCGAGGTTATCTCGCCACTACTAGTATTGAAGCAATTACGAACATCCTTCGTTCTGAGATACTCAGAATCTGAATGATGGCGATGTGCACAAGAATCTCCTGGAGCTCAACTCCTCCAAAGAAATCAAGGCAGACAGGAGGCGCCAAGACAGAACTCCGTCACATCGATATCATATAGATTTCAAAATACCCGCGTGATACTAAAAAAATTGAGCGAGAAGATGAGTAGAATTAAGATTTCCTAAGTCGAGAACCTCACCAGAGCATGGAAGAGGAGAAAAAAGAAACCTACTCTCCGATATAACTAAGACTCAAAAGATTTTACTAGACTCAACTCGGCCAAGTACGATCACACAAAGGCTCCTATGGGCGTAAAACTCTGATACCAACTTGTAACGAATAAGATGCGGTCCTTTCCAATTTAGGGAACGAGGCCCCAAAATGGAAAGAAGCGCATCTAAGCGTTTCGCAAGCAAGATAAACATAGCACATACATAATTTAAGAATGACAAATAGGGAATTGTTTGCCATCTCCATAGATAATATCAGAGTTACATCCACACATTTATTCAGACAAGATAGTTCCGCTACAGACTACATAACATAAGAAAAGGCTATGCTATCCCGCATGCTTGCCCACGATCACGACCACGGCCTCAGTCTTCTGGATAGTTCACGTACAGGCGGTCGTTCTCCTCATCGTACTGTCACACCAGCTGCGTGCCATCAGGATCACCTGTGTCGAGCGTACCTGTACCTATTGGGGGTTGAAGTAATCTGTGAGCCACACGGACTCAGCAATCTATGACCTTGGTACCGAAACTAGTCAAGTTATTAGGTGAGGAAGGTTCAGTGTTTAGGCTGCAGCATCCTAAGCATTTATGGTGGCTAACTTACGTAGAACAGAGTTATTGATGTGGTGGTCTACGCTAGTGGTCGAAGACTAGCTGATCACTAAGTGATCCTGATCACCTACTTATGTCAAACATAACCCCACCGTGTTCCCAATCGAAGAGAGGTCTTCGAAGGGGACAGTCACGGTTACGCACACGGTTGGCAGTTTTATTAGAATTAGTTCAAGTTATCTAGAACCAGATGTTAACAAATATTCCAAGTTGCCACATAATCGCGGGCACGGCTTTCCGAAAGATTAAACCCTGCAGGGGTGCTCCAACTAGTTCATCACAAACGGTCACGGGCCGCAAAGTAATCCTCTATCACGAATCTCGTGATCTCGTTGGATTCCTTCGAGGAAAACCTCAACTCTGGGGAGAACCAAAGCTTCATGGGATTCCTATACGCAAGATATATCGCTAAGGTAAGACAAGACTAGCAGGACCTCCCGTCGTGTCGACGACCCCGATAAGAGCCGCGTATCTCAGTCTCAGGACACGACGGATGAGCTAGACGTCGGGATGGCTAAACCACTGGGTGACCAGGGGGCCCCGGACATCGCTCAGGTGGGACCAACACTCATGAGGAGCACTGGCCCGGGTTGTTGATTAAAATCCTTGGGGTAGCTATTCCCTATGCAAATTATTATTAGGTGATTAGCAAATTAAAACCAATGTTGGGTCCTGTCGGACAAGTCTTAACACTACACGATTTATCAAGGGGGTCCCCATAACAACCCTGAACGTGTTAGGAGCGATCAGTTATGGAATCAAACACTGGTAGCCGGAAACTAAGGCGGCAATAACGGAACAAATCACCCGGCAAAAGCTAGGCCTTCCATCATTTACCAAGTATATAGGTGCATTAATTAAATAACAAAATAATACATAATGATATCAAAACTCATGTTATCACATGAGACAATTGGCACCTTCAACTAGCAACGCTAACATTAGAAGCTGAGCAAGCCTACTTAGCCATTCAATATTAGCTAGGAGGGGAAAGTGTTTGGGTTTCATGGCAATATCAGGAGGCAATTATATCAGTGGTAGGCAGCGAGCATATGACGAAGGAAACGTGAATCTAGGCATAACAAAGCTAGAGACGGTATCAAGGTCATGGTCATCTTGCTTGTGATGTCTTCAGCTTGGAACTGCTCTTGTTCATCCTGCACGTACTCTCCCGAATCCACGTACTCGCTCTCCGATCCCAGTGCTACCCAATATAAAAACAACAACCAATGAACAACAACACAACATGATGCAACAAACACATGATGCATGAGATGAGAATGTAGCATGCATCTCTATTCTAGTCACTTGCAAGTGCATGAGAAGAAAAGACAAACTTCTGGACAGAACTTCACTCTAAGCTATTTGACATGCATGAAGATGACATGAACAGATGCATCACGAGAAAGCGATGCAAAAAACATATAAAGAACGTTGAGAACGGAGCTACGGATCAACCGGAAACTACAAAACAAGAAATGGAGTCCTACGGATCAAATCTACCACAAGCCTCTCCAATGGCATACTTCTGGCATTCCCAGGTTGCCACATGACCAAACAAACAAGTATAGGTGCGGTGGTGCAAAGAAACTCACCACACCACCAACTATGCACTCACAAGTTTCAAAACAACAAAACTATGCATTCTGTCCTAAACAACATCATAGCAGTTTGAGAGCAACATGCAAAGCACCTACAACCACCCAAATGTGCCAAACAAGATATGTGGCAAAAGCTATTCAAAAGCTCTACAAGCATGAGCAAAAAGATAATACAAAGGAGTCTCACACAGGAAGATCTACAGGTGCTAACTTGGACAAAATAACAGATTTTAGGGACTTAGTGAAAATCTCAGATTCTCATCAGCTGTCTATGCTCTGAAGCATTTTGACAGCCCCCAAAACAATATCTACAGGAAGTGAAAGTGCATGAAAATTGACAGAGATCTAGACAAACACAAAATCTCCAACTCTCTAGTTGATTGCAAGGGCTGATTCCCAACACATGAACTTTTGCAACCACACCTACAAGGGAAGAAATAACATCAGTTTCTCAGACTTAGTGAAAATCACAGATTTTCACTAAACTGACAATTTCAGCCACATGCCTACTTTGACAAGGCACAACTTGCACATACCAACTCCTAAGCATAAAACAAAACCACCATGATGTAGAGGGGTTCACCCACTACTGCCACATCAAGGAATCATCCTCTTAGGCTCATCACACCACATGGCACCAAGCTCTAAACATATATCAAAACAGAAAAATGACATTTCCAGAAAGTGTCCAAAAGGGAAATCTGATTTCACCGATGGATTCATGGGATGATTCTACCCCAAAAACATATATAATACCAAGGTACTTGCATAGAACAACTAGGCACAAAGTTGAAAGGAAAAACAACATGGAATCACATAGATGCAAATAGTGCCATATCACATGTGTTGCACACTAGTTCATCACCTACACATGCACTTGCACACACTCACAACTCCAATGGTGCACATGATGGGTAGTCCTCATGTTCATGTGCCTTAGCACACCACCACACACACACACACCATGCTAGCATCACAAGAGCTCATGCACATACACCTACACATACTAGTCTCCAAACACACACATATTTACACTCACACAACTATCACTAACACACACACATACACACATGGGTGTGCTTGCAACCACAACAACACTCCTAAGCATGCACTAGTGCACATGTGCACAAGCGCACACACACACACACAAGCACTTGGGTGCTTGCACCACACAAGC
Organism: Hordeum vulgare subsp. vulgare; assembly: GCF_904849725.1. Taxonomy (NCBI): domain Eukaryota; kingdom Viridiplantae; phylum Streptophyta; class Magnoliopsida; order Poales; family Poaceae; genus Hordeum; species Hordeum vulgare. The sequence continues at coordinate 308,165,614 of NC_058518.1, forward strand.
ACACGCCTCAAAACAACACCTACACAAACATTCTAGCAAAATGAACAAGGTGGAAACCTACTGGTTTAGATCTTAGGCAACATCTATTTGCTTCCCAAGCAACACAACTAACAAGCAAATATAAAACAGCAAAAGAAAATAACAAAATAATAAAAGGGTGGCTTGGGGGGTCGAACCCTCAACCTGCCGGCCACAGGAACTACACAACACCACTGCACTACTGCCCAAGGGCTCGACAGAACAGAGGAAGCTAGCAGGGTAAGCTTCCCCTGCTCTACTGTGCCCGAAAACAAATCAGCAAAAGGGGGCGCCACTGGGTTTCGAACCCATGACCTGGCGATCTACAAAACCCCACCTACCACTGCGCTGCGCGTTCGAGTGTTAACAGAGAGGGGGGCTCTGCTCTTTTGAGCAACCCCCTCTGGATCTATCACAACCCGACGGTGGCCGAAACAGGGGAAGGTCACCGCCGGTGCTACGCTACAAATTGAGCACGGGCTCGTCGCTCGGAGGAAGAGGGGACTCCCACGAACCCATTCCATCACTAAACTCGCTGCGAGATGCACTACAACTACTGCTCCACGAGCATGCGGCGGCGCCGGCGACAGAGAAAGCACGATGGCGATGCTATGGCCCTACACGCAATTTGCCGACACGGGAAGGGGGAAGGGTGCTTCTTGTTGGAAATATGCCCTAGAGGCAATAATAAATCAGTTATTATTATATTTCTTAGTTCATTATAATCATTTATTATCCATGATATAATTGTATTGATTGGAAACACAATACTTGTGTGGATACATAGACAAAACACTGTCCCTAGTAAGCCTCTAGTTGACTAGCTCGTTGATCAAAGATGGTCAAGATTTCCTGGCCATAGGCAAGTGTTGTCACTTGATAACGGGATCACATCATTAGGAGAATCATGTGATGGACTAGACCCAAACTAATAGACGTAGCATGTTGATCGTGTCATTTTGTTGCTACTGTTTTCTGCGTGTCAAGTATTTATTCCTATGACCATGAGATCATATAACTCACTGACACCGGAGGAATGCTTTGTGTGTATCAAACGTCGCAACGTAACTGGGTGACTATAAAGATGCTCTACAGGTATCTCCGAAGGTGTTAGTTGAGTTAGTATGGATCAAGACTGGGATTTGTCACTCCGTGTGACGGAGAGGTATCTCGGGGCCCACTCGGTAATACAACATCACACACAAGCCTTGCAAGCAATGTAACTTAGTGTAAGTTGCGGGATCTTGTATTACGGAACGAGTAAAGAGACTTGCCGGTAAACGAGATTGAAATAGGTATACGGATACTGACGATCGAATCTCGGGCAAGTAACATACCGAAGGACAAAGGGAATGACATACGGGATTATATGAATCCTTGGCACTGAGGTTCAAACGATAAGATCTTCGTAGAATATGTAGGATCCAATATGGGCATCTAGGTCCCGCTATTGGATATTGACCGAGGAGTCTCTCGGGTCATGTCTACATAGTTCTCGAACCCGCAGGGTCTGCACACTTAAGGTTCGACGTTGTTTTATGCGTATTTGAGTTATATGGTTGGTTACTGAATGTTGTTCGGAGTCCCGGATGAGATCACGGACGTCACGAGGGTTTCCGGAATGGTCCGAAAACGAAGATTGATATATAGGATGACCTCATTTGATTATCGGAAGGTTTTCGGAGTTACCGGGAATGTACCGGGAATGACGAATGGGTTCCGGGAGTTCACCGGGGGGGGGCAACCCACCCCGGGGAAGCCCATAGGCCATGAGGGTGGCGCACCAGCCCTTAGTGGGCTGGTGGGACAGCCCAAGAGGGCCCTATGCGCCTAGAGAAGAAAATCAAGGAGAAAAAAAAAGAGGAGGTGGGAAGGGAAGGAAGGACTCCCTCCCACCAAACCAAGTCCAACTCGGTTTGGGGGGGGACCTTCCCCCTTGGACTCGGCCGACCCCCTTGGGGCTCCTTGAGCCCCAAGGCAAGGTCCCCTCCCTCCCACCTATATATACGGAGGTTTTAGGGTTGATTTGAGACGACTTTTCCACGGCAGCCCGACCACATACCTCCACGGTTTTTCCTCTAGATCGCGTTTCTGCGGAGCTCGGGCGGAGCCCTGCTGAGACAAGGTCATCACCAACCTCCGGAGCGCCGTCACGCTGCCGGAGAACTCTTCTACCTCTCCGTCTCTCTTGCTGGATCAAGAAGGCCGAGATCATCGTCAAGCTGTACGTGTGCTGAACGCGGAGGTGCCGTCCGTTCGGTACTAGATCGTGGGACTGATCGCGGGATTGTTCGTGGGGCAGATCGAGGGACGTGAGGACGTTCCACTACATCAACCGCGTTCACTAACGCTTTTGTTGTACGGTCTACAAGGTACGTAGATCACTCATCCCCTCTCGTAGATGGACATCACCATGATAGGTCTTCGTGCGCGTAGGAAAATTTTTGTTTCCCATGCGACGTTCCCCAACAGTGGCATCATGAGCTAGGTTCATGCGTAGATGTCTTCTCGAGTAGAACACAAAAGTTTTTGTCGGCGGTGATGTGCGTTTTGCTGCCCTCCTTAGTCTTTTCTTGATTCCGCGGTATTGTTGGATCGAAGCGGCTCGGACCGACATTACTCGTACGCTTACGAGAGACTGGTTTCATCGCTACGAGTAACTCAGTTGCTCAAAGATGACTGGCGGGTGTCAGTTTCTCCAACTTTAGTTGAGTCGGAATTGACCGAGGAGGTCCTTGGATGAGGTTAAATAGCAACTCATATATCTCCGTTGTGGTGTTTGCGTAAGTAAGATGCGATCCTACTAGATACCCATGGTCACCACGTAAAACATGCAACAACAAAATTAGAGGACGTCTAACTTGTTTTTGCAGGGTATGCTTGTGATGTGATATGGCCAACGATGTGATGTGATATATTGGATGTATGAGATGATCATGTTGTAATAGATAATATCGACTTGCACGTCGATGGTACGGCAACCGGCAGGAGCCATAGGGTTGTCTTTATAACTAACGTTTGTGCTTGCAGATGCGTTTACTATTTGCTAGGACGTAGCTTTAGTAGTAATAGCATGAGTAGCACGACAACCCCGATGGCAACACGTTGATGGAGATCATGATGATGGAGATCATGGTGTGACGCCGGTGACAAGAAGATCGTGCCGGTGCTTTGGTGATGGAGATCAAGAAGCACGTGATGATGGCCATATCATGTCACTTATGAATTGCATGTGATGTTAATCCTTTTATGCACCTTATTTTGCTTAGAACGACGGTAGCATTATGAGGTGATCTCTCACTAAAATTTCAAGACGAAATTGTGTTCTCCCCGACCGTGCACCGTTGCTACAGTTCGTCGTTTCGAGACACCACGTAATGATCGGGTGTGATAGACTCAACGTTCACATACAACGGGTGCAAAACAGTTGCGCACGCGGAACACTCGGGTTAAGCTTGACGAGCCTAGCATGTGCAGACATGGCCTCGGAACACATGAGACCGAAAGGTCGATCATGAATCATATAGATGATATGATTAGCATAGGGATGCTTACCACTGAAACTATACTCAACTCACGTGATGATCGGACTTGAGCTAGTGTAAGTGGATCATGAACCACTCAAATGACTAGAGAGATGTACTTTTTGAGTGGGAGTTCTTAAGTAATCTGATTAATTGAACTAATTGTCATGAACATAGTCTAATGGTCTTTGCGAATTACGATGTAGCTTGCGCTATAGCTCTACTGTTTTTATATGTTCCTAGAGAAAATTTAGTTGAAAATTGATAGTAGCAAACCTTGTATACTGAGTCTGTAAAACCGAGGATTGTCCTCGTCGCTACGCAGAAGGCTTATGTCCTTAATGCACCACTCGGTGTGCTGCACCTCGAGCGTCGTCTGTGGATGCTATGAACATCCGACATACACGTTTCTGATGACTACACGATAGTTCAGTGCAAGATACTTAATGGCTTAGAAGCAAGGCGCCTAAAACGTTGTAAAACGTCACGGAACATAAGTGATGTTCCAAAGAGATGAAATTGTGATTTCATGCTTGTGCCCTTGTTAAAAGGTACGAGACCTCCAAACAAGATTCTTTATACTCAAAAGTAAAGGAGAAAAGCTCAATCGTTGAGCGTGTGCTCAGATTGTCTGAGTACGACAATCACTTGAATCAAGTGGGAGTTAATCTTCCAGATGAGATAGTGATGGTTCTCCAAAGTCACTGCCACCAAGCTGTGAGAGCTTCGTGATGAACTATAATATATCAAGGATAGATACAATGATCCTTGAGCGATTCATGATGTTTTGACACTGCGAAAGTAGAAATCAAAAAGGAGCATCAATAGTTGATGGTTAGTAAAACCACTAAGTTTCAAGAAAGGCGAGGGCTAGAAGGGATACTTCGTGAAACGGCAAAACAGTTGCTGCGCTAATGAAGAGACCCAAGACTAAACCCAAACCCGAGACTAAGTGCTTCTGTAATGAGGGGAACAGTCACTGAGGCGGAGCAACTCTAGATACTTGGTAGATAAGTAGGCTGGCAAAAGTCGAGAGAAGTATATTTGATATACATAATGTTGATGTGTACTTTACTAGTACTCCTAGTAGCACGAGGGTATTGGATACCAGTTCGGTTGCTAAGTGATTAGTAACGCGAAATGAAAGCTACGGTATAAACGGAGACTGGCTAAAGGCGAGGTGACGATACGGGTTGGAAGTGTTTCCAAGGTTGATATGATCAAACGTCGCACGCTCCCTCTACCATCGGGATTGGTGTTAAACCTAAATAATTGTTATTTGGTGCTTGCGTTAAGCATGAACATGATTGGATCGTGTTTATTGCAATACGATTATTCATTCAAAGAGAATAATGGTTACTCTATTTGCTTGAATAATCACCTTCAATGGTTTATTGAATCTCGATTGTAGTGTTACACATGTTCATAATATTGGTGCCAAAAGATACGAGTTAATGATGATAGTACCACTTACTTGTGGCACTGCCGCTTGAGTCATGTTAGTATAAATTGCATGAAGAGGCTCCATGCTGATGGATCTTTGTACTCACCTGATTTCGAATCACTAGTGACATGCAAATCATACCACATGAGCAAGGCCTTGTTTTCATTGAGATGAAATAAGATAGTAACTTGTTGGAAGTGACACATTTTGATGTATGCAGTCCAATGGGTGCTGAGGCACGTAGTGGATATCATTATGTTCTTACTTCACTGACGATTTGAGTAGATACAGGAGTATTTACTTAATGAATCACAAGTCTGAAATGTTGAAAAGTTCAATTCCGTTTCAGAGTGAAGTTCGTCGTAACAAGAGGATAAACTGTCTACGATATGATCATGGAAATGAATATCTGAGTTACGAGTTTTGGTACGCAGTTAAGACAATGTGGAAATTGTTTCGCAGTTCATGCCACCTGGAACATCATAGTGTGATGATGTGTCTGAACGTCATAGCCACGCACTATTTGGTATGGTGCATACTATGATGTCTCTTATCGAATTACCACTATCGTTTATGGGTTATGCATTAGAGACAACCGCACTCACTTTAAATAGGGCACCGCGTATTTCCGTTGAGATGACACAATATAGACTGAGGTTTAGAGAAATATAAACTGTCGTTTCTTGAAAGTTTGGGGCTTCGACACTTATGTGAAAAAGTTTCAGTCTGATAAGCTCGAACCCAAAGCGGATAAATGCATCTTCATAGGATATCCAAAACAGTTGGGTACATCTCCTATCTCAGATCCGAAAGCAAAGTGTTTGTTTCTAGAAACGGATCCTTTCTCGAGGAAAGGTTTCTCTCGAAAGAATTGAGTGGGAGGGTAGTAGAACTTGATGAGGTTATTGAACCATCACTTCAACCAGTGTGTAGCAGGGCGCAGGAAGTTGTTCCTGTGGCACCTACACCAATTGAAGTGGAAGCTGATGATGGTGATCATCAAGCATCGGATCAAGTTACTACAAACCTCGTAGGTTGACAAGGTCGCATACTACTACAGAGTGGTACGGTAACCCTGTCTTGGAGGTCATGTTGTTGAGCAACAGTGAACCTACGAGTTATGGACAAAGCGATGGTGGGCGCAGATTCCGACAAATGGCTGGAAGCCATGAAATCCGAGAGAGGATCCATGTATGAAAACAAAGTGTAGACTTTGAAGAACTACTTGATGGTCATAAGACTATTGAGTAAAGATGTATCTTTAAAAGAAGACAGATGATGATGGTGATAAGTCACTATTAAGAAAAGCTCGACTTGTCGCAAAGATGTTCTCGACAAGATCAAACAGTTGACTATGATGAGACTTTCTCACTCGTAGCGATGCTAAAGGTCTGTTATAATTATGTTAGTTGTTGATGCATTATTTATGAAATATTGCACGTAGGATGTCAAAACATTGTTTTCTCGACGGTTTCCTTGAGCAAACATTGTATGTGATACAACCAGAAGGATTTGTCGATCCTAAAGATACTAGCAAGTATGCAAGCTCCAGTGATCCTTCAATGGACTGGTGCAAGCATCTCGGAGTTGGAATATACACTTTGATGAGATGATCAAAGATTTTGGGTTTGTACAAGGTTTATGAGAAACTTGTATTTCCAAAGAAGTGAGTGGGAGCACTATAGAATTTCTGATAAGTATATGTGGTTGACATATTGTGGATGAGAAGTAATGTAGAATTTTTGTAAAACATACAAGGTTGTTTGAAAGGAGTTTTCAAAGGAATACCTGGATTGAGCTACTTGAACGTTGAGCATCAAAGATCTATGGAGATAGATCGAAAGCGCTTAATGGGAGTTTCAACAAGATGCATGCCTTGACAAGTTTTTGAAGGAGTTCAAAATAGATCAGCAAAGAAGGAGTTCTTGGTTGCGTTGTGAGGTGTGAATTTGAGTAAGACTCAAAACCCGACCCTGGCAGAATAAAGAGAATAGACGAAGGTCGTCTTCTATGCCTTAGCCGTAGAATCTAAAGTATGCCATGCTGTGTACCGCACCTGATGTGTGCCTTGACTCAAAGTATGTTGAGAGGTACAGAGAGTGATCCATGATTGAATCACTAGCAGCGGTCAAAATTTATCCTTAGTAACTAATGGACTAAGAAATTTTTCTCTATTATGGAGGTGGTTAAAGAGTTCGTCGTAAAGGGTTACGTCGATGCAAGCTTTGACACTAATCCGAATAACTATGAGTAGTGAAACGGATTCGTATAGTAGAGTAGATATTTGGAGCATTTCCGAATAGCACGTAGTAGCAGCATCTATAAGATGACATAAATATTTGTAAAGAACGCACGGATCTGAAAGTTTCAGAACCGTTGACTAAAACCTCTCTCACGAGCAAGACGTGATCAGACCCCATAACTATATGGGTGTTGGATTCGTTGGAATGACATGGTGATGTGAACTAGATTATTGACTCTAGTGCAAGTGGGAGACTGTTGGAAATATGCCCTAGAGGCAATAATAAATTAGTTATTATTATATTTCTTAGTTCATGATAATCATTTATTATCCATGCTATAATTGTATTGATTGGAAACACAATACTTGTGTGGATACATAGACAAAACACTGTCCCTAGTAAGCCTCTAGTTGACTAGCTCGTTGATCAAAGATGGTCAAGATTTCCTGGCCATAGGCAAGTGTTGTCACTTGATAACGGGATCACATCATTAGGAGAATCATGTGATGGACTAGACCCAAACTAATAGACGTAGCATGTTGATCGTGTCATTTTGTTGCTACTGTTTTCTGCGTGTCAAGTATTTATTCCTATGACCATGAGATCATATAACTCACTGACACCGGAGGAATGCTTTGTGTGTATCAAACGTCGCAACGTAACTGGGTGACTATAAAGATGCTCTACAGGTATCTCCGAAGGTGTTAGTTGAGTTAGTATGGATCAAGACTGGGATTTGTCACTCCGTGTGACGGAGAGGTATCTCGGGGCCCACTCGGTAATACAACATCACACACAAGCCTTGCAAGCAATGTAACTTAGTGTAAGTTGCGGGATCTTGTATTACGGAACGACTAAAGAGACTTGCCGGTAAACGAGATTGAAATAGGTATACGGATACTGACGATCGAATCTCGGGCAAGTAACATACCGAAGGACAAAGGGAATGACATACGGGATTATATGAATCCTTGGCACTGAGGTTCAAACGATAAGATCTTCGTAGAATATGTAGGATCCAATATGGGCATCCAGGTCCCGCTATTGGATATTGACCGAGGAGTCTCTCGGGTCATGTCTACATAGTTCTCGAACCCGCAGGGTCTGCACACTTAAGGTTCGACGTTGTTTTATGCGTATTTGAGTTATATGGTTGGTTACCGAATGTTGTTCGGAGTCCCGGATGAGATCACGGACGTCACGAGGGTTTCCGGAATGGTCTGGAAACGAATATTGATATATAGGATGACCTCATTTGATTACCGGAAGGTTTTCGGGGTTACCGGGAATGTACCGGTAATGACGAATGGGTTCCGGGAGTTCACCGGGGGGGGGGGGGGGCAACCCACCCCGGGGAAGCCCATAGGCCATGAGGGTGGCGCACCAGCCCTTAGTGGGCTGGTGGGACAGCCCAAGAGGGCCCTATGCGCCTAGAGAAGAAAATCAAGGAGAAAAAAAAGAGGAGGTGGGAAGGGAAGGAAGGACTCCCTCCCACCAAACCAAGTCCAACTCGGTTTGGGGGGGGGAACCTTCCCCCTTGGACTCGGCCGACCCCCTTGGGGCTCCTTGAGCCCCAAGTCAAGGTCCCCTCCCTCCCACCTATATATACGGAGGTTTTAGGGCTGATTTGAGAAGACTTTTCCACGGCAGCCCGACCACATACCTCCACGGTTTTTCCTCTAGATCGCGTTTCTGCGGAGCTCGGGCGGAGCCCTGCTGAGACAAGGTCATCACCAACCTCCGGAGCGCCGTCACGCTGCCGGAGAACTCTTCTACCTCTTCGTCTCTCTTGCTGGATCAAGAAGGCCGAGATCATCGTCGAGCTGTACGTGTGCTGAACGCGGAGGTGCCGTCCGTTCGGTACTAGATCGTGGGACTGATCGCGGGATTGTTCGCGGGGCGTATCGAGGGACGTGAGGACGTTCCACTACATCAATCGCGTTCACTAACGCTTCTGCTGTACGGTCTACAAGGTACGTAGATCACTCATCCCCTCTCGTAGATGGACATCACCATGATAGGTCTTCGTGCGCGTAGGAAATTTTTTGTTTCCCATGCGACGTTCCCCAACACTTCTGCTCACCCACTGGTCGAGGAGACCGCGCCTGTCGGAGAGGAAGCAGGGGACGTCGTGGAAGAAGCCGATGCGGAGGTGGTCGTCGGAGCGGAAGAAGGTCGTCGTCGAAGTAGTGGAAGCAGGGGCGATCGGCGACGATTAGCCGCGGGAACGGACTCCCATGAGGTGCTTGGAGAGGACGGAGGTGCACGACAACGATGGCGACGAGATCATTGCGGATCGACCATGGTGGAGGAGGAGCTCGGCCCGCCTACTAACGATCCAGAGAGAGGGAGGAGGAAGAGGAAGGAGGTGGCGGCGCTTGGAGGAACCCTAGCGCACTGCCTGGACGCCAAGGAATAAATAGGGGGCGAGGGAGGCCGCCTCGACGTCCGTGAGCAACGGCGTCGACCTCTCTGTCTCGCTTCTCTCTGAACCCTGACGGAAAGCAGAGGAAGAAGTAACGGTGTCTACAGGAGGGGAACGAAAGGAGCAAGCGGGCCAACTAGCGAGAGAACAAAGAAGGTGGGCCGGCGAGGGGGAGGAGGCCCGCTCGGTTGGCACCAAAATAAAAGAAAGAACCCACTGGGAATCCTTTTATAAAAATAACACAGAGACAAATAAATTCACATCGGCCAAGCTAATGACTCTAAAAGAAAACAAAAATGCCCCTGGTCATAAGGGAATTATGACCCAACAAAATAAAATGAAAAGAGGATTTTTGGAGCACTTAAATATTTACAAAACAGAATGAAATAATCTGTTTTGTGAATATACACCCCTCTCAAACATAGTTTAAAAACACATAAAACTAGCACCACATCCACCACACATCACTCTAAAAGAACTACATTTTTGAATCAGGGATAGAGCAAGTAAAACTTGAGCTTGAGAAATAGAGAAGGGGGGGGGGTTGAAACCTATTTTAAAACTAGCATGGATGAAACCCCACTTTCAAATACACCACTTCAACATCACATAGCACATCAACATCACCACCACATCCATGGAACCACAGCAACAACAAACACAAGAAGGCATGAATGGAATGGATGCATGAATGCAAAGGGGAGACAAAGTAACATCACATGAAATAACACATGCATATATCTCACATGGCAATGATATGATGGACCCACATACATGAAGGTTCCAAATATGGCAAGTTACACTCTGGGGCATTACAGTTCCCCTCGTAACAGAAGCACTTAGTCTCGGGTTTGGGTTCAACCTTGGGTTTCTTCATTACAGCAGCAACTGATTTGCGTTTCATGAAGTATCCCTTCTAGCCCTTGCCCTTCTTGAAACTAGTGGTTTTACTAACCATCAGCAATTGATGCTCGTACTTGATTTCTACTTTCGCAGTGTCAAACATTGTGAATCATTCAAGGATCATCATATCTATCCTTGATATGTTATAGTTCATCACGAAGCTATAGTAGCTTGGTGGCAGTGACTTTGGAGTACCATCACTATCTCATCTGGAAGATTAACTACCACTTGATTCAAGCGAGTGTTGCACTCAGACAATATGAGCACATGCTCAACGATTGAGCTTTTCTCCTTTACTTTGTAGACAAAGAATCTTGTCGGAGGTCTCATACCTCTCAACAAGGGCACGAGCATAAAATCTCAATTTCATCTCTTAGAACATCTCTTATGTTCCATGATGTTCAAAACGTCTTCAACGCCTCAATTCTAAGCCGTTAAGTATTACACACTCAACTATCACGTAGTCATCAAAACGTGTATGTCAGATGTTCGCAACATCCACAGACGACGTTCGAGGTTTAGCACACCGAGCGGTGCATTAAGGACATAAGCCTTCTATGCAGCAATGAGGACAATCCTTAGTTCATGGACTCAGTCCGCAAAATTGCTACTATCATCTTTCAACTAAATTTTCTCTAGGAACATATAAAAAGAGTAGAGCTACAGCGCAAGCTACAACATAATTTGCAAAGACCTTTTGACTATGTTCATGGTAATTAGTTCAATTAATCACATTACTTAATAACTCCCACTCAAATAGACATCCCTCTAGTCATTCGAGTGGCGCATGATCCAAATCCACTAACTCAAGTCTGATCATCACGTGAGTTGAGTATAGTTTCAGTGGTGAACATCTGCATGTTGATCATATCATCTATATGATTCATGCTCGACCTTTCGGTCTCTTGTGTTCCGGTGCCATGTTTGTACATGTTAGGCTCATCAAGTCTAACCCGAGTGTTCCGCGTGTGCCACTGTTTTGCACCCGTTGTATGTGAGCGTTGAGTTTATCACACCCGATCATCATGTGGTGTCTCGAAACGACGAACTGTCGCAACGGTGCACAGTCGGGGAGAACACAAATTTATCTTGAAATTTAGTGAGGAATCACCTTATAATGCTACCGTCGTTCTAAGCAAGATAAGGTGCATAAAAGGATTAACATCACATGCATTTGATATGTGACATGATATGGCCATGATCTTGTGCTTCTTGATATCCATCACCAAAGCACGGCCATGATCTTCATCGTCACCGGCGCCACACCATGATCTCCATCATCATGATATCCATCATCCTGCCGCCATCGAGGTTGTCGTTCTATCTATGCTATTACTACTAAAGCTATAACCTAGCAATATAGTAAACGCATCTGCAAGCACAAACGTTAGTTTAAAAACAACCCTATGGCTCATGTCGGTTGCCGTAGCATCGACGTGCAAGTCGATATTTAACTATTACAATATGATCATCTCATACATCCAATATATCACATCATGTCTTTGGCCATATCACATCACATGCATACCCTGCAAAAGCAAGTTGTTGCATGTTTTACGTGGCTGCTATGGGTATCTTGTATGATCGCATCTTACTTACGCAAAGCCACAACGGTGATATGCAATTTGCTACTTAACCTTCTCCAAGGACCGCCTCGGTCAAATCCGATTAAACTAAAGTTGAAGAAACAAGCACCCGCCAGTCATCTTTATGCAACAAGTTGCATGTTAGTCGATGAAATCGGTCTCTCGTAAGCGTACGAGTAAGGTTGGTCCGGGCCGCTTCAATCCAAAAATACCGCCGAATCGAGAAAAGACCAAGGAGCACAGCAAAAAGAACATCAACGTCGACAAAATCTTTTGTGTTCTACTCGAGATTACATCTACGCATGAACCTAGCTCATGATGCCACTGTTGGGGAACGTTGCATGGGAAACAAAAAAATTCCTACGCACACGAAGACCTATCATGGTGATGATCATCTACGAGAGGGAGATCGGATCCACATACCCTTGTAGATCGCTAATGTCACGCCCCAGGATGCGACCCTATCCTCAATTTGGCACGAGGGCCTCGTCAGGGATAGAAGCGCATCTCGCCGTGTCGCAAGAATGGATATCGTCACAAGTACATGTACTGAAAAGAAGAGATATATATAGAGTTGGCTTACACTTGCCACAAGTTACATCAGAGTCACATCAGTACATTACATAATCATCAAGAGTAAGAGCAGGGTCCGACTACGGACGAAAACAAACGAGAAAAATAAGAACGACGTCCATCCTTGCTATCCCAGGCTGCCGGCCTGGAACCCATCCTAGATCGATGATGATGAAGAAGAAGAAGAAGCAACTCCAAATGAACAATCAACGCGCTCGCGTCAAGTAACCTTTACCTGTACCTACAACTGGTGTTGTAGTAATCTGTGAGCCATAGGGGACTCAGCAATCTCATTTCCAAAGGTATCAAGACTAGCAAAGCTTAATGGGTGAGGTATGGTTAAGTGGTGAGGTTGCAGCAGCGGCTAAGCATATATTTGGTGGCTAAACTTACGAGTACAAGAATAAGAGGGGAAAGATCTACGCATATCGGTCGTGACTACTGATGATCAAATGAATGATTCTGAACACCTACCTACGTCGGACATAACCCCACCGTGTCCTCGATCGGAGAAGGAACTCACGAAAGAGACAATCACGGTTACGCACACAGTTGGCATATTTTAATTAAGTTAACTTCAAGTTATCTAGAACCAGTGTTAAACAAAGCTTCCACGTTGCCATATAACCGCGGGCACGGCTTTCCGAAAGATTTAACCCTGCAGGGGTGCTCCAACTAGTCCATCACAAATTACCACAAGCCGCATAGAAATCCTCAATCACGAAGCTCGCGATCTCGTCGGATTCCCTAGTGGAAAACCTCAACTCTGAGATTACCCAAAGCATCACCGGAATCCCGATGCACAAGATATCTCGTCAAAAGTAAAACTAATCCAGCAAGGCCGCCCGACGTGTCGACGATCCCGATAGGAGTCGCGTACCTCGTTCTCAGGACACGACGGATGAGCTAGACGTCGGGATCGCTAAACCTCCGGGTGACCAGAGGGGCGCCGGACATCGCTCAGGTGGGGCCAACACTCATGAGGAGCACTGGCCCGGGGGTTGATTAAATTAGTCCGCGGGTGCCGGCGGGTCCCTATGCATTATTATAAGGTTATTAGGCAAATGTAGTACCAAAGTTGGGCCTTGCCAGACCAGCTTTAATCTAAAATGAATTATCAAGGGGGTCCCCATAACAACCCCGATCGTGTTAGGAGCGCTCATTTATGGAACATAACACCAGTAGCCGGTAACTAAGGGGGCAAAGGTGGAACAAAACACCAGGCTAGAGAGGCCGAGCCTTCCACCTTTTACCAAGTATATAGGTGCATTAAATTAAATAGCATTTAATATGGTGATATAACAAGAAACCCATGTTTTCACATGGAAGCATCTGCACCTGCAACTAGCAACGCTATCAACAGGGTCAAGCAAGCAGTAACATAGCCAATCAGTGGTTTGCTAGGTTGAACGGGTTGAAGGTTTCATGGCATTGTTGAGAGGCTGATATTTAACATGTGGTAGGCAACGAGACATCACGATAGAAGCGGTAAAACTAGCATGGCAATGGTAGTAATGGTATCTGGGGAAATGATCATCTTGCCTGAGATCCCGCTTGGAAGAAGAATGCCTCCGTGAAGCAGATGAACCGACGTAGTCGAACGGGTCCTCACTTTCCGACACGCTTGCGGAGCTCTAACGAGACGAAGGAAACCGGAAACAATCATCAACACAAATATACACCACACGATGCATGACACATATGATGCATGAACGGTCTAATGCAAGGCATGCCAATCACAACAATCAAACACTACACATTAAGTGAAGCTCAATATGCAATGAGTTGCATATCGATGAAACTCCATGTTGAATTATTTAGTTCAGTCCCATTTAGATACACGACAATATTAAATGTGGTTAAACATGAAAGAGGTGAAGCGCAATTAATCTACCTATCTAGGCATTTTAAATGAGGTCGGAAATGACATATAGCACCTCCGAAACGACCTCACATGTTAATTTACTATTCTGTCCAGATCTGAATTAACACCTTTAATTAGTTGTTAAACAGCAAAACAAATAGGTTCACGTGATTCTACGCATCATTTCAAGCAATCTACACATAAAGAACATCTCCAACGGAGCTACGGTTCAAAAGATACAAGCACCGCAAGATATGATGGCATGAATGCAATATGTGTGCAACGACGGCTACGAGCACTTCAAAACAAACAACCAGCAAGAGAAAATGAAACTACACGAGATTCTAAGCAAGTTTCATGTAGGACACGATCAAATCGGAGCTACGGTTCAACATCTACGAGCAAAACAAGAAAACACTACAATCTGCCAAAATCAGCCACATAGCATTTTCTACGCACCACAACTATGGCTACACAACTCCGATATGCTCAAGAAAGGCATGGCACGGAAGAGGGCAAGAATCACTACTACAAACTACTAACAACAACTAACATGGCAGCAAGGATCACTAGATAAAGAAGTCACAAAATGGCATCCCACACACTATTTCAGACTTAGTGAAAATCACACCTCATGAAAGTGCAGTTTTCGATCTGAAGCAATATTGACAGCAGCAAAACCTATAGCTACAGGACTCCAAATGGCATGAAACTTTACAGCATGCTAGAGAAATACAAGGGGTACAACTAACTCCATTGGACCAACCTCAAAAGAGCTACAGATCAAAAGGTAGAAGCAGACAAGACAACAACAAAATATAACAGATTCCAGACTTAGAAATATTTCAGCTCGTGTAAAACAGCACTATTTCTAGCAACTTGAGGGCAATCAAAACACACCTAAACATGCATTTCTATTGCAACTAAAAGTACCAGGGGCTAGTCCAAACACCCAAGATCAACTCTCTAGTTGACAACTCCGTCAAACGACGCACGGAATATATCCTACGAATTAAACAAAAGGGCAACATAGCAAAATATCTCGCGAACTAACTTGCTCGAAAACTAAAACTAATTGCACAGAAAAATCCATGAGATTTTTCTACCCCGGAAACATATAAAATATGTGGGGTTGCAACACAAAATAAAGCCACACTAAAATGCGAGATAATTATCTAAACGCGAAAAATAAACTAGAGGCAAATCACTACGCGCAAAAATACCAACGGCTACTCTAAAATACATGCAAAAATGATTCCTAAAACACGGGCACTTAATGTACGACATACGAGCAATCCGGACTTGCACGAAAATTAAATACGGTCTATATCCTATTAAGACAGCACGCTAAACGATGCATTCGGCACGCTAAACGGCGTTTAAAAAATATGCAACGAGCGCCAACGTGTTCTACACGAGAAACTACGCGAAATACATATTTTACTCGCTTTGTTCTGACTTATGGATTAAAAGATACTGACGTTTTAATATTTGCCTATTTCCTGAAATTAACTAAACCGAAAAAAGTAAATCTAAAAGCCCATCGGGTCGAACTGGGGCAAAACGCCTACGGTGCGCTGGGGGTGAGGGAGGAGAGATAGGCTGCATGGAGAGGAGGAGAGGTGGGGCGGCGCGGATCACGAGGTGGGACTAGGGTTAGCTAGAGTAGGCAGGTTTTGGGGGTCTATTTATAGAAATGGGGCTAGGTTTAGCGGTTTTTCGCCCCGGTTTCAACCGCGCGGTCGGAATTGAACAATTTCGAACGCGGGACGTGCTAAGTGGCTGCGTTGTGTAGATATCCGGAGACGAGAGGGGAAACGGGCGGCGCGGCAATGAATTTTAAAACACCGACAAACGTCCGACGGTAGACCGAATACGGTGCCGCTACGGTCGACCGTTCGGGTACCAGACGGTCTCCGATCGCGACAAAATTCGACAGGCGGCCTACCTATATTAAAATAAGACCGCACGTCAAATCTCAACCCGATCAGAGAAAGTTTAACGCACACTTTTAAAACAGGGTTTCGACGGTGCCGCAGGCGCGTGCGTGTGCGGTCAGGCTCGGAACGAGCAATGACGCGAACCGGCAACTAACAACGGATGCAAGTTTTGAAAACGGGCGGCAACGGAGATGCCGATGCAATGCAGATGATGTGCATGATGCGATGATGATGCGACAAAAGAAAATACCCACATGACGAAAACGGAAAGAAGGGGAAATCTTCTGGAACGTCGGCATCGGGCTGTCACAACTCTCCTACACTACAAGAAGATCTCGCCCCGAGATCCAAGAATGAAAGGGGGAGAGGATGAGAAAGAACAAGAGGTAAAAACTTAGTCGCTTCTTTGGCAAACGAGTGAAACCAACGATCCTTGAAGGTTTCAAAGACATGAGGAATGATATGAGGAAGAAGCAAGAATTCACGGAAAATTTCGGCAGCACTTCGGTAGGAAAATGGGACAATTTTTTTCCAGAAAGGTGGAAGAAATAGACAATATTCACAACAAACATATAAATAGAGCAAGGGAACACCATGATCTTGATAGAACAACAAGATTGACCCAAATGAGCAACATCACAATGCCTCCGGAACAATAGAATAGGAACTAGCTCATACGGAAGAAGAGAATGAAGAAAAGAATGACAACTATCATCACAACAGAATTGAAGAGCCTCTGGACAGAGAATTGACGTGGTAGTTGGAAAGCAACAACGAAGAAGAAGATGGTAGTGGGCTTATGAAAATCATCTCAACAAATATGAGGTGATAACCAACCACTAAAAGAAACAAGGAAAGATTGGGAGAAACAAGATATGAACAATTCTTACACCAAGAGGATACATTGAGAACTTGGATTAATGACAAGCACCATGATAGCACAAACCATAGGAAAAGCTTTAGGTGAAATCCAAACCAAGATAGATCAATGAAGAATTCATGGGTTGAAATATCTCATGATCATAGAATTGCTGGGTTTAATTATCTCATTCTTGAAAGAAAATCTCTTCGAGACTCCTACACTAACAAGAATGCTATAATACCACCTCAAAGGATAAAGGAAGAACAAATGCACTTATAAATGCAAGAGAAAGGATACTTAAGGTCCTCCAACAAGAATCTTGAAGAACACTTGAGAATGAATTGAAACCTTGATGAATCACCATGAAGGACCTCCGTATACAAATGAAATATGCAACGATATGAAGGTAGAAAAGAATAAGATTATGACCTTGCCAGGATTTAGATGAAGCCTCACAAAGAGATACTTGAGAAAACTTGGAACTCCGGAAAAGAAAAGATAAGAACACTTGAGGAAAAGGAATTGACCTAATGAACCACTCTGGAAGAAGAACTCATATTACTATGAACAAGAATAAGAATTATGTTATGCTCATCCTTCATCAAGTTTAATTGATGACAAGCAATGGATTTAGCATACCACTTATTCTTCTAGAAATGATTGAGGAGAGAGATAAGCATCACTTGAAGCATAATTGAAGAAAGCACCGGTAAGAATTCACAATTGAATGGGAACACCACGAATTAATGGAGAAACGTGAGAATGAAGAGCTCATGAGCCACCTGAGAGAAAAACTTGAACAAAGCGCCGGAATAACCGAGAGACGAACGAAGAGACAACAATGGAGAAGAATTGAGGATGAAAGCTGAAAGCTGAGAACGAAAAATCTTCTAAAATGATGGCCTTCGGAGGAACGAGAAATAAAATAACTCAGAAATGCACCGGATGGCAAGAAAGGAATTACTCATGATTGGAACAAATTCAAGATGATAACATGAAGCTGAAATGACAAATATCCAAGAGAATAGGCCAAGATTGAGAGAAACACTCCTTCGAATAGCAAGCTGAGAATGATGACGAGGAACAACACCAAGAATAGCTGAGACACTCCGGAATAAAGAAGAATGCAAGGTTGAGCCAAGTATGAGAATTTATTCAAATAGATCTTGGAGAAGGGATATGACTGATGAAATTCATACTTACAGAATAGTTCAAAAGATTTAGAGATCTCCGAGAAAAAAATTTAGAAGAGCGAGGAAAGACCCTCGGAAAGAACCTGTGGGTTATGGGCCCACTCAAAGAAACCATCGTTGGAAAAGATTACTTGGAAGAGAGATATTGCACCGGTATGAAGAGAAGTAGATGGGGTTGAGCACCTCGAAATAATTGAAAGATTGAAAACCAGAACTTCTGAGACAACTTCAGCACTCCGGATAGAAAAGAGATGAATGAATAACAAAATAGGCTGATAAGAATCTCCAACATAGGAAAGAATTACAAGGACGAAAAGGATATGATGAACACGGACAACTGAATTAAATTCATCGGTAAGGATGACAAGAATGAACAAGTATGACACGAATCTCCGCAGAATCTTCACAACGAATCACCGGGTAAGAGAGAAAAGAACACACAACGGAAGCACAATGAAAAGAAAACTCTTGGATGAAAATAGAATCACTGAAGAAAAGGGTGGGAGGGCGGGAAAAAACAAAGAGAATTTTGGACAAATGAGATGAACTCCGGAATAAAATGAGAGAATGATCTTGCAAAAATTGGAGAAGATTGAATCCACTTGGAGAGAAACACACCGGTTGAATGGAATTGATAAGACGATCTGAAAGAGCAAAGAATTTGCATTCACATAAAAATATGAGAACACATATTAGGAAAGATCTGAAATCACCACTTGACATCGAAGCAACACAAATTACCATATTCAGCAAAACAAAGGGATGAGGCTTACGAAACAAGCTAGAACAAACTCATGAGAAAGATTTCCGTTCGATATTTTCGTGGACGGGATCGCACGGGCACGATTTTACAGTAGCCATCAAGTGCAAGGCAGTGCACCCGACATACGAAGCGTCCCCGAGTCGTAGCAAGCTACAGGGACTCTTTAAGACACAACGTGTACCGCTGTAAGTCGACCGTGAACAAACAAATCCACTAGATGTCGAACCCCAACCTAACATCATGTATTTGTTGGAAGATTGTCCTATAAGCAACTACTTGAATTCCCACCTATGAATTCCCGAAATATCTGGTCATGCAATATGGTACACGGATACAAGGAGTAATAATCACACAACTCCTATACTAACCCGTCACCTGTATCACATCGGTCAACACACAACCAAAATCTCGGACCTTCATCTACAACAGACCCTCGTGATCACAACGATACAAAGTATGGCAGTACTCCCAAACAATCTGCACCAGTACTGGGGACATCGGGGTTATCTCGCCACTACTAGTATTGAAGCAATTACGAACATCCTTCGTCCTGAGATACTAAGAAATCTGAATGATAATGATGTACTCAAGAATCCCCTGGAGCTCAACTCCCCGGAAGAAAATCAAGTCAGACAGGAGGCACCAAGACAGAACTCCGTCACATCGGCATCATATAGATCCCAAGAATATCCGCGTGATCCTAAATTTTTTTTGAGTGAGAAGAGGAGTAGAATGAAAATATTACGTCAAGATTCCTCACGAGAGCATAGAAGAGGAGAAAAAAGAATCCTACTCTCCGATATATAACTAAGACTCAAATAGTTTTTTCACTAGACTCGACTCGGCCAAGCTCGATCAATCAAGGGGGCTCCTAGGTCGGTACTGGCTCTGATACCAACTTGTCACGCCCCAGGATGCGACCCTATCCTCAATTTGGCATGAGGGCCTCGTCAGGGATAGAAGCGCATCTCGTCGTGTCGCAAGAATGGATATCGTCACAAGTACATGTACTGAAAAGAAGAGATATATATAGAGTTGGCTTACACTCGCCACAAGTTACATCAGAGTCACATCAGTACATTACATAATCATCAAGAGTAAGAGCAGGGTCCGACTAAACGAGAAAAATAAGAACGACGTCCATCCTTGCTATCCCAGGCTGCCGGCCTGGAACCCATCCTAGATCGATGAAGAAGAAGAAGAATAAGAAGCAACTCCAAATGAACAATCAACGCGCTCGCGTCAAGTAACCTTTACCTGTACCTGCAAATGGTGTTGTATTAATCTGTGAGCCACAGGGGACTCAGCAATCTCATTTCCAAAGGTATCAAGACTAGCAAAGCTTAATGGGTGAGGTATGGTTAAGTGGTGAGGTTGCAGCAGCGGCTAATCATATATTTGGTGGCTAAACTTACGAGTACAAGAATAAGAGGGGAAAGATCTACGCATATCGGTCGTGGCTACTGATGATCAAATTAATGATCCTGAACACCTACCTACGTCGGACATAACCCCACCGTGTCCTCGATCGGAGAAGGAACTCACGAAAGAGACAATCACGATTACACACACAGTTGGCATATTTTAATTAAGTTAACTTCAAGTTATCTAGAACCAGTGTTAAACAAAGCTTCCACGTTGCCACATAACCGCGGGCACGGCTTTCCGAAAGATTTAACCCTGCAGGGGTGCTCCAACTAGTCCATCACAAATTACCACAAGCCGCATAGAAATCCTTAATCACGAAGCTCGCGATCTTGTCGGATTCCCTAGTGGAAAACCTCAACTCTGAGATTACCCAAAGCATCACCGGAATCTCGATGCACAATATATCTCGTCAAAGGTAAAACTAATCCAGCAAGGCCGCCCGACGTGTCGACGATCCCGATAGGAGTCGTGTACCTCGTTCTCAGGACACGGCGGATGAGCTAGACGTCGGGATCGCTAAACCTCCGGGTGACCAGAGGGGCGCCGGACATCTCTCAGGTGGGGCCAACACTCATGAGGAGCACTCGCCCGGGGGTTGATTAAATTAGTCCGCGGGTGCCGTCGGGTCCCTATGCATTATTATAAGGTTATTTGGAAAATCTAGTACCAAAGTTGGGCCTTGCCAGACCAGCTTTAATCTAAAACGAATTATCAAGGGGTTCCCCATAACAACTCCGATCGTGTTAGGAGCGCTCATTTATGGAACATAACACCGGTAGCCGGTAACTAAGGGGGCAAAGGTGGAACAAAACACCAGGCTAGAAAGGCCGAGCCTTCCACCTTTTACCAAGTATATAGGTGCATTAAATTGAATAGCATTTAATATGGTGATATAACAAGAAACCCATGTTTTCACATGGAAGCATCTGCACCTGCAACTAGCAACGCTATCAACAGGGTCAAGCAAGCAGTAACACAGCCAATCAGTGGTTTGCTAGGTTGAACGGGTTAAAGGTTTCATGGCATTGTTGAGAGGCTGATATTTAACATGTGGTAGGCAACGAGACATCACGATAGAAGCGGTAAAACTAGAATGGCAATGATAGTAATGGTATCTGGGGAAATGATCATCTTGCCTGAGATCCCGCTTGGAAGAAGAATGCCTCCGTGAAGCAGACGAACCGACGTAGTCGAACGGGTCCTCACTTTCCGACACGCTTGCGGAGCTCTAACGAGACGAAGGAAACCGGAAACAATCATCAACACAAATATACACCACACGATGCATGACACATATGATGCATGAACGGTCTAATGCAAGGCATGCCAATCACAACAATCAAACACTACACATTAAGTGAAGCTCAATATGCAACAAGTTGCATATCGACGGACTTCCACGTTGAATTATTTAGTTCACTCCCGTTTAGATACAAGACAATATTAAATGTGGTTAAACATGAATGAAGTGAAGCGCAATTAACCTACCTATCTAGGCATTTTAAATGAGGTCGGAAATGACATATAGCACCTCCGAAACGACCTCACATGTTAATTTAAAATTCTATCCAGATCTGAATTAACACCTTTAATTAGTTGTTAAACAGCAAAACAAATAGGTTCACGTGATTCTACGCATCATTTCAAGCAATCTACACATAAAGAACATCTCCAACGGAGCTACGGTTCAAAAGATACAAGCACCGCAAGATATGATGGCATGAATGCAATATGTGTGCAACGACGGCTACGAGCACTTCAAAACAAACAACCAGCAAGAGAAAATGAAACTACACGAGATTCTAAGCAAGTTTCATGTAGGACACGATCAAATCGGAGCTACGGTTCAACATCTACGAGCAAAACAAGAAAACACTACAATCTGCCAAAATCAGCCACATAGCATTTTCTACGCACCACAACTATGGCTACACAACTCCCATATGCTCAAGAAAGGCATGGCACGGAAGAGGGCAAGAATCACTACTACAAACTACTAACAACAACTAACATGGCAGCAAGGATCACTAGATAAAGAAGTCACAAAATGGCATCCCACACACTATTTCAGACTTAGTGAAAATCACACCTCATGAAAGTGCAGTTTTCGATCTGAAGCAATATTGACAGCAGCAAAACCTATAGCTACAGGACTCCAAATGGCATGAAACTTTACAGCATGCTAGAGAAATACAAGGGGTACAACTAACTCCATTGGACCAACCTCAAAAGAGCTACAGATCAAAAGGTAGAAGCAGACAAGACAACAACAAAATATAACAGATTCCAGACTTAGAAATATTTCAGCTCGTGTAAAACAGCACTATTTCTAGCAACTTGAGGGCAATCAAAACACACCTAAACATGCATTTCTATTGCAACTAAAAGTACCAGGGGCTAGTCCAAACACCCAAGATCAACTCTCTAGTTGACAACTCCGTCAAACGACGCACGGAATATATCCTACGAATTAAACAAAAGGGCAACATAGCAAAATATCTCGCGAACTAACTTGCTCGAAAACTAAAACTAATTGCACAGAAAAATCCATGAGATTTTTCTACCCCGGAAACATATAAAATATGTGGGGTTGCAACACAAAATAAAGCCACACTAAAATGCGAGATAATTATCTAAACGCGAAAAATAAACTAGAGGCAAATCACTACGCGCAAAAATACCAACGGCTACTCTAAAATACATGCAAAAATGATTCCTAAAACACGGGCACTTAATGTACGACATACGAGCAATCCGGACTTGCACGAAAATTAAATACGGTCTATATCCTATTAAGACAGCACGCTAAACGATGCATTCGGCACGCTAAACGGCGTTTAAAAAATATGCAACGAGCGCCAACGTGTTCTACACGAGAAACTACGCGAAATACATATTTTACTCGCTTTGTTCTGACTTATGGATTAAAAGATACTGACGTTTTAATATTTGCCTATTTCCTGAAATTAACTAAACCGAAAAAAGTAAATCTAAAAGCCCATCGGGTCGAACTGGGGCAAAACGCCTACGGTGCGCTGGGGGTGAGGGAGGAGAGATAGGCTGCATGGAGAGGAGGAGAGGTGGGGCGGCGCGGATCACGAGGTGGGACTAGGGTTAGCTAGAGTAGGCAGGTTTTGGGGGTCTATTTATAGAAATGGGGCTAGGTTTAGCGGTTTTTCGCCCCGGTTTCAACCGCGCGGTCGGAATTGAACAATTTCGAACGCGGGACGTGCTAAGTGGCTGCGTTGTGTAGATATCCGGAGACGAGAGGGGAAACGGGCGGCGCGGCAATGAATTTTAAAACACCGACAAACGTCCGACGGTAGACCGAATACGGTGCCGCTACGGTCGACCGTTCGTGTACCAGACGGTCTCCGATCGCGACGAAATTCGAAAGGTGGCCTACCTATATTAAAGTAAGACCGCACGTCAAATCTCAACCCGATCAGAGAAAGTTTAACGCACACTTTTAAAACAGGGTTTCGACGGTGCCGCAGGCGCGTGCGTGTGCGGTCAGGCTCGGAACGAACAATGAGGCGAACCGGCAACTAACAACGGATGCAAGTTTTGAAAACGGGCGGCAACGGAGATGCCGATGCAATGCTGATGATGTGCATGATGCGATGATGATGCGACAAAAGAAAATACCCACACGACGAAAACGGAAAGAAGGGGAAATCTTCTGAACGTCGGCATCGGGCTGTCACAGCTAAGCAGAAGCGTTAATAAACGTGGTTGATGTAGTGGTACGTCTTCACGATTCGTCCCATGAACCGTCCCACGATACGTCCCGCAAACCGTCTCACAATCCGTCCCATGATCCGTCCCGATCAAGTGTCGAACGGACGGCACCTCCGTGTTCCGCACACGTACAGCTCGATGACGATCTCCACCTTCTTGATCCAGCAAGAGAGACGGGGAAGTAGATGAATTCTCTGGCAGCGTGACGACGCGCCGGTGATGGTGATGATCTATTCCAGCAGGGCTCCGCCCGAGCTCCGCAGAAAACCGATCTAGAGGAAGAACTACGAAGTAGACGTTTAGGGTTGCACGTGGCAAAGTTGTGTCTCCAAAACCCTAAAACCTCTAGTATATATAGGAGGAGGGGAGGAGCTAGCCTTGGGGATCAAGGGATCCCCTAGGGCACCGGCCAAAGTGGGAGAGGAGGGACTCCAACTCCAATTCGGTTTGGGGAAGGAGGAGTCCCTTCCTTCGTTCCCACCTCCCTCTTTTTTTTCTCCTTTGTTTTTTTCCTTTAGCCGAAATAGTCCACTTGGGCTGGCCTGACCAACCCACCAAGGGCTGGTGCGCCACCTATGGCCTATTTGGTTCTCTCCCGCACGGGTGGCTGATACGTCTCAAACGTATCTATAATTTTTGATGGTTTCATGCTGTTATCTTGTCAACTTTGGATGTTTTGTTTACCTTTTATATCTTTTTTGAGACTAACTTATTAACTCAGTGCCAAGTGCCAGTTCCGGTTTTTTCTGTGTTTTTGACTCTTTTCAGATCTGATTTTGGAACGGAGTCCAAACGGAATAAAATCCCCGAAATAAATTTTTCCAGAACGGAAGAAGATCGGGAGGCTTGAGGGCCAAGCAAGTGGGCCCACAGGGGGCCCACAAGCCCTGTTGCCGCGGCCAGGGGGGAGGCCGCGACAACCAAGCTTGTGGCCCCCCTGGCGCTCCCCTCCCCTAGGTCTTTGGCCTATAAATTCCCTAAAAATCCAGAAAAAATCAGGGCGTCCACGAAAACACTTTTCCGCCGCCGCAAGCTTCCGTTTCCGCGAGATCTCATCTGGAGACCCTTCCCGGTGCACTGCCGGAGGGGACTTTGGAGTTGGAGGGCTTCTTCATCAACATCATCGCCCCTCCAATGACTCGTGAGTAGTTCACTTCAGACCTACGGGTCTGTAGTTAGTAGCTAGATGGCTTCTTCTCTCTCTTGGATCTTCAATACAAAGTTCTCCATGATCTTCATGAAGATCTATCCGATGTAATCCTCTTTGGCGGTGTGTTTGTCGAGATCCGATGAATTGTGGATTTGTGATCAGATTATCTATGATTTATATTTGAGTCCTTGCTGATTTCTTATATGCATGATTTGATATCCTTGTAAGTCTCTCCGAGTCTTGGGTTTTGTTTGGCCAACTAGATCTATGATTCTTGCAATGGGAGAAGTGCTTGGTTTTGGGTTCATACCGTGTGGTGACCTTTCCCAGTGAAAGAAGGGGCAGCAAGGCATGCATCGTGTTGTTGCCATCAAGGGTAACAAGATGGGCTTTTATCGTAGATATGAGATTGTCCATCTACATCATGTCATCTTGCTTAAGGCGTTACTCTGTTCTCATGAACTTAATACACTAGATGCATGATGGATAGCGGTCGACGTGTGGAGTAATAGTAGTAGATGCAGAAAGTATCGGTCTACTTGTTTTGGACGTGATGCCTATAGGTATAATCATTGCCATAGATAACGTCACGACTTTGCGCGGTTCTATCAATTGCTCGACAGTAATTCGTTCACCCACCGTCTACTTGCTTTCATGAGAGAAGCCACTAGTGAACACTACGGCCCCCGGGTCTATTCACACCTATCGTTTCCACTTTCGCTTTTACTTTGCTTTGTTTGTTTTTTGCTTTTAGTTCTCACTTGGCAATCAATCTATAAGGGATTGACACCCCTTCATAGCGTTGGGTGCAAGCTCTTTGTGTTTGTGCAGGTACTTGTGATATTCCTTCACTGGATCGACCCTTGGTTCTCAAAACTAAGGGAAATACTTACCGTCGCTGTGCTACATCACCCTTTCCGCTTCGAGGGAACACCAACGCAAGGCTCCAAGGCTACGGGGGAATCCTTTGCATATTTGCCAAGGAAGTCCCTAAAGGTGTAGCCGTGGCAGAGGGATTCCTAGTGCCGTTGCTAAGGAGTATCAAGACAAGAATAGTCTCCCGTCAGCACACTTGTTTCTCGTGCCGTTTGAAGGTCTTTTGTTGCAGTAGCAGTGGCCCCTCCGGGTAAAAACCCGGAACCCATTCGTCACTCCCGGTACACTATCGATAATGCCCGAAATCTTTCCGGAGGCCAAATGAAACAATCCTATATATCAATCTTCATTTATGGACCATTCTGGAAACCCTCATGACGTCCAGGATCTCATCCGGGACTCCGAACAAAACTTCGATCACCAACACATATAACTCAACTATACCGAAACGTCACCGACCCTTAAGTGTGCACACATTGCGGGTTTGAGAACTATGCAGACATGACCTGAGACACTCCCCGGTCAATATCCAATAGCGGGACCTGGATGTCCATATTGGATCCTACATATTCTATGAAGATCTTATCGGTTGAACCTCTATGCCAAGGATTCATATAATCCCGTATACCATTCCCTTTGTTCTTCGGTATGTTACTTGCCCGAGATTCGACCGTCGGTATCTTCATACCTAATTCAATCTCGTTATCGGCAAGTCTCTTTACTCGTTCCATAATACAAGATCTCGTAACTAACTCATTAGTCACATTGCTTGCAAGGCTTGTTGTGATGTTGTATTACCGAGTGGGCCCCGAGATAGCTCTCCGTCACACAGAGTGACAAATCCCAGTCTTGATCCATGCCAACCCAACAGACACCTTTGGGTATACCTGCAGAGCACCTTTATAGTCACCCAGTTACGTTGAGACGTTTGATAACCCACAAGGTATTCCTCCAATGTCCGGGAGTTGCATGATCTCATGGTCATAGGAACAGATACATTGACATGCAGAAAACATTAGCAATAAACTGACACGATCATACACTATGTCTATAGTTTGGGTATTGTCCATCACATCATTCTCCTAATGATGTGATCCCATCATCAAGTGACAACACTTGTCTATGACCAGGAAACCTTGACCATCTTTGATCAACGAGCTAGTCAACTAGAGGCTCACTAGGGACAATGTGTTGTCTATGTATCCACACATGTATTTGAGTTTCCAATCAATATAATTCTAGCATGGATAATAAACGATTATCATGAACAAGGAAATATAATAATAACCAATTTATTATTGCCTCTAGGGCATATTTCCAACACTTAGGCCCATCACCCTTTGCACTCCTGCATGATGCGAGGGCGGCCGATGTCAGTCCTGACACCTCTTATACAAGAACGGTAATAATCTAGACCACTCGGGCGCATGCCGCTCCATTGCTGACATCTGAAGAGATTCGGCTGATACCACGACGTCGAGTACCCATAACTTCTCCCACGTAGACAGTTAGTGCAAATAAGGTGTCCTAACCAACCCAGATCAAATACCCAAATCCATTAGCATTTTAATTAACTCATCGACACATCCACGCGGGAATCCACCCGCCTACATTTATTCATCAATATTCCGAGTAACATGGTCAAGTAACTATGTGGTTGTAACATCAGGGGAATCCGAGGTATCACCCTCGTTGGATTCCGAAAGATGTAACCGTCGAGGTGGCCAGGGAGGAATCTCCCTCGATGGGCCATGCTTGATGGGTTGTACGACAGAGTCGTCATCGGAAGTGGTGAACGAGGAATCACCCTCTGAGAACCACTGTCGGTCAACTACACTACAACGCTAACATCGGAGTATGTAACAAGGTGTCACCCTCGGTACTCGATAGTAGCTCTGCAACATCGTACAACTAAGGGGGGTGTGAGTGTTGTGTCAGGTCTTGGCTCGTCGATCAATGATCGAGACTTGACGATAAAGCGGGGGCAACTGGACTAAGGGTCGGAGGGGAAGACTGCTTCACCTATACTAAACAGTTTTGAGGTGCAGTAGAATAATGTAGCAGTTTATCAAAAACAGGCTATGCATCAGATATAGGAGCTCTAATGCAAGCATGAGGGAGAAAGAATAGGTGATATAGGAATGATCAACGGGATTTGCTTGCCTTGTTGCTCTGCGGCAAAAATGGAGCCTCGATCAGAAAGTAGTCGATCATCGGGT
This sequence comes from Hordeum vulgare subsp. vulgare, assembly GCF_904849725.1. Taxonomy (NCBI): domain Eukaryota; kingdom Viridiplantae; phylum Streptophyta; class Magnoliopsida; order Poales; family Poaceae; genus Hordeum; species Hordeum vulgare. Next base: position 308,194,366 of record NC_058518.1, read on the forward strand.
CATTGATACGTCCATTTTGCATCATGCTTTCATGTTGATATTTATCGCTTTTTGGGCTGTTATTACACTTCACGGTACAATACTTATGCATTTTCTCTCTTATTTTGCAAGGTTTACATGAAGAGGGAGAATGCCGACAGCTGGAATTCTGGCCTGAAAAAGGAGCAAGTTTGGGATACCTATTATGCGCAACTCCAAAAGCCGTGAAAATCAACGAGGATTTTTTTGGGATTTATAAAAAATACTGGGCCGAAGAAGTGCCAGAGGGGCGCCAGCAGGAGGCCACAAGCCTGCTAGGCGCGGCCTACCCCCTTGGACGTGCCTAGGGGGCCTGTGAGCTCCCTGCTGGCCCACTGCCCCTCTCTTTTGCTACAAGAAGGGTTTCGGTCTGGAAAAAAATAGTAGGAGGCTTTTCGGAGGATTCGCCGCCACCACGAGGCGGAACTTGAGCAGAACCAATCTAGAGCTCCGGCAGGACGATCGTGCCGGGGAAACTTCCCTCCCGGAGGGGGAAATCGTCGCCATCGTCATCACCAACACTCCTCTCATCGGAGGGGACTCATCACCATCAAAATCTTCATCATCACCATCTCATCTCCAAACCCTAGTTCATCTCTTGTAACCAATCTCCGTCTCGCGACTCCGATTGGTACTTGTAAGGTTGCTAGTAGTGTTAATTACTCTTTGTAGTTGATGCTAGTTGGATTACTTGGTGGAAGAGTTTATGTTCAGATCCTTGATGCTATTCATTACCTCTCTGGTCATGAATATGATTATGCTTTGTGAGTAGTTACTTTTGTTCCTGAGGACATGGGATAAGTCTTGCTATAAGTAGTCATGTGAATTTGGTATTTGTTCGATAATTTGATGTGTTGTATGTTGTTTTTCCTCTAGTGGTGTTATGGGAACGTCGACTACATAACACTTCACCATATTTGGGCCTAGAGGAAGGCATTGGGAAGTAGTAAGTAGATGATGGGTTGCTGGAGTGACAGAAGCTTAAACCCCAGTCTATGCGTTGCTTCGTGAGGGGCTGATTTGGATCCACTAGTTTAATGCTATGGTTAGACTTTGTCTTAATTCTTCTTTTGTAGTTGCGGATGCTTGCGACAGAGGTTAATCATAAGTGGGATGCTTTTCCAAGTAAGGGCAATACCCAAGCGCCGGTCCACCCACATATCAAACTATCAAAGTAACGAACGCGAATCATATGAACATGATGAAACTAGCATGACAGAAATTCCCGTGTGTCCTCGGGAGCGTTTTTCCTCCTATAAGACTTTGTTCAGGCTTGTCCCTTTCTGCAAAAGGGATTGGGCCACTTGCTGCACCGTTTCTACTACTTGTTACTTGTTACTTTTTGCTCGCTACGTTTCACCTCGCTACACCATCACTTGTTACCGCTACTTTCAGTGCTTGCAGTTATTACCTTGCTGAAATCCGTTTATAAGAGCCTTCTGCTCCTCGTTGGGTTCGACACTCTTACTTATCGAAAGGACTATGATTGATCCCCTATATTTGTGGGCCATCAAGACTCTTTTCTGGCGCCGTTGCCGGGGAGTGAAGCGCCTTTGGTAAGTGGAAATTGGTAAGGAAACATTTATATACTGTGTTGAAATTTATTGTCACTTGTCACTATGGAAACTGTTCCTTTAAGGAGTTTGTTCGGGGTATCTTCACCACAAACGGAAGCACGAGGAGTTGTTCCTCAACCTGAGGTACCTACTGAAAATATCTTTTATAAAATTCCTTCGGGTATGCTTGAGAAACTGCTGGCTAATCCTTTCACAGGAGATGGATCTTCACATCCATACTTGCATGTGATCTATGTAGATGAAGTTTGTGGTTTATTTAAGCTTGCAGGTTTGCCCGAGGATGAGGTAAAGAAGAAAGTCTTTCCTTTATCTTTGAAGGATAAGGCGTTGACATGGTATAGGCTATGTGATGATACTCGATCATGGGGCTACAATCGGTTGAAATTGGAATTTCATCAAAAGTTCTGTCCTATGCATTTAGTACATCGTGATTGGAACTTTATTTATAACTTTTGGCCTCATGACAGGGAAAGCATGGCTCAAGCTTGGGGGAGGCTTAAATCAATGCTATATTCATGCCCCAATCATGAGCTCTCGAGAGAAATCATCACTCAAAACTTTTATGCTCGGCTTTCTCATGAAGATCGTACCATGCTTGACACTTCTTGTACCGGTTCTTTTATGAAGAAGGATATTGATCACAAGTGGAATTTATTGGAGAGAATCAAACACAACTCTGAAGATTGGGAGCTGGAGGAAGGTAAGGAGTCATGTATGAATTTCCAGTTTGATTGCGTTAAATCTTTTGTTGAGACAAACACTTCTAGAGATTTTAGCGCTAAGTATGGACTTGACTCTGAGATAGTAGCTTCTCTATGTGAATCTTTTGCTGCTCATGTTGATCTTCCCAAAGAGAAGTGGTTTAAATATCATCCTCCTGTAGAAAGCAACATAGCCAAAACCAATCTAGTTGAGGAGAAAGTCATTGCTTTTAGTGATCCTGTTGTTCCTTGTGCTTACACTGAGAAACCACCATACCCCGCTAGGATAAAGGATTATTCTAAAGCTCCAACTATGATACGTAGGGGTTACATTAGACCACTTGCACCCCCTGAAGAGATTAGAGTTGAACCTAGTGTTGCTATTATCAAAGATCTCTTAGCCGAAGACATAGATGGACATGTTATCAAATTCTGTGAGGACTCCCCTAGAATTGCTAAACCTCACGCGAAAGACAAACACAGACCTATAGTTGGCCTGCCCGTTGTTTCTGTCAAGATAGGAGATCACTGTTACCATGGTTTATGTGATATGGGAGCTAGTCTTAGTGCAATATCCCGTTCTCTATATGATGAAATCAAAGATGAGATTTCACCTGCTGAGTTAGAACCCATTGATGTCACTATTACACTAGCTAATAGAGACACTATCTACCCTCTGGGAATTGTGAGAGACGTAGAAGTCCTGTGTGGTAAGACGAAGTATCCTACTGATTTCCTCGTCCTTGGTACTGCACAAGATAGCTTTTGTCCCATCATATTCTATAGACCCTTTCTCAACACTATCAATTCTCACATTGATTGCATTAAGCAGATTGTCACAGTTAGTTTCGAGGGTGTGTCTCAGGAATTTAACTTCTCCAAGTTTAGAAGACAACCTCATGAAAGAGAGTCGTCTGGTAGAGATGAAATTATTGCTCTTGCCTCTATTGTCGTACCTCCTACGGATCCTTTAGAGCAATATCTTCTTGAGCATGAAAATGATATGCATATGGAGGAGAGAGATGAGATAGATAAAATTGTCTTAGAACAATATCCTATTCTCAAGAATAATCTGCCTGTTGAACTGCTTGGGGATCCTCCCCCACCAAAGGGTGATCATGTGTTCGAGTTTAAACAGTTGCCTGATACTCTTAAGTATGCCTATTTTGATGAGAAGGAGATATATCATGTCATTATTAGTGCTCTCCTCTCAGAGCACGAAGAGAAGAAGTTACTAAGGACTCTGAGGAAGCACCGCGCTGCTACTGGATACACTCTTGATGATCTTAAGGGTATTAGTCCTACTCTATGTCAGCACAAGATTAAAACCGATCCTGACTTTAAACCAGTTGCTGATCATCAAAGGAGATTAAATCCTAAGATGAAAGAGGTCGTTAGAAAAGAAATATTAAAGCTTCTCGAAGCAGGAATCATTTATCCTGTTGCTCATAGTGATTGGGTAAGTCCAGTACATTGCGTACCTAAGAAGGGAGGTATCACCGTCGTTCCTAATGATAAGGAGGTATCACCGTCGTTCCTAATGAACTAATCCCACAGAGGATTATTACCGGCTATAGGATGGTGATAGACTTCCGGAAACTGAACAAGGCAACCAGGAAAGATCATTATCCTTTGCCGTTCATCGACAAAATGCTAGAAAGGCTATCAAAACACACACACTTCTGCTTTCTAGAGGGTTATTCAGGTTTCTCGCAAATACCTGTTGCACAATCTGATCAAGAGAAAACCACTTTCACCTGCCCTTTCGGTACCTTTGCCTATAGACGTATGCCTTTTGGCTTATGCAGTGCACCTGCCACCTTCCAAAGATGTATGATGGCTATATTCTCTGCCTTTTGTGAAAAGATTATCGAGGTTTTCATGGATGACTTCTCCGTTTACGGGTCTTCCTTTGATGATTGCCTCAGCAACCTTGATCGAGTCTTACAGAGATGCGAAGAAACCAACCTCGTCTTTAATTGGGAGAAGTGCCACTTTATGGTTAATGAGGGTATCGTCTTAGGACACAAAATCTCTGAAAGAGGCATTGAAGTTGATAAGGCTAAGGTTGATGCAATTGAGAAAATGCCTTGCTCCACAGATATCAGAGGTATACAAAGTTTCCTAGGTCATGCTGGTTTCTATAGAAGGTTCATTAAAGACTTCTCTAAGATTTCTAGGCCTCTTACTAACCTCTTGCAGAAGGATGTTCCTTTTGTTTTTTATGAGGATTGTGAGGAAGCCTTCGAAATACTTAAGAAGGCTTTGATAACCGCACCTATTGTTCAACCACCAGACTGGAACTTGCCCTTTGAAATCATGTGCGACGCTAGTGATTATGCTGTTGGTGCTGTTCTAGGACAAAGAGTTGACAAGAAGTTGAATGTTATTCACTACGCTAGTAAAACTCTAGACAGTGCCCAAAGAAACTATGCCACTACGGAGAATTATTTTTTAGCAGTCATGTTTGCATGTGAAAAGTTGAGATCTTACATAGTTGACTCCAAAGTCACTATTCACTCTGATCATGCTTCTATTAAGTACCTCATGGAGAAGAAGGACGCTAAGCCTAGGTTGATCAGATGGGTTCTCCTGCTGCAAGAATTTGATTTGCACATCGTTGACCGAAAGGGTGCTGATAACCCTGTAGCAGATAACTTGTCTAGGCTAGAGAATGTCCTTGATGACCCAGTACCTATTGATGATAGCTTTCCTGATGAGCAATTAAATGTCATCCGCACTTCACATAGTGCACCGTGGTATGCAGATTATGCAAACTATATCGTAGCCAAATACATACCACCTAGTTTCACCTATCAGCAAAAGAAGAAATTCTTCTTTGATTTGAGACATTACTTTTGGGTGATCCTCACCTTTATAAGGAAGGAGTAGATGGTGTTATTAGACGTTGTGTGCCTGAACATGAACAGGGACAGATCTTGTAGAAGTGTCATTCCGAAGCCTACGGAGGACACCACACTGGAGATAGAACTGCCCACAAGGTATTGCAATCAGGTTTATATTGGCCCACTCTCTTAAAGGATGCCCGTAAGTTTGTCTTGTCTTGTGACGAATGACAAAGAATAGGGAACATCAGTAAGCGTTAGGAAATGCCTATGAACTATTCACTTGTCATTGAACCATTTGATGTCTAGGGCTTTGATTATATGGGACCCTTCCCGAGTTCCAATGGGTACACTCACATCTTAGTTCATGTGGATTACGTTACTAAGTGGGTAGAAGCTATCCCCACTAAAAATGCTGATCACCACACCTCTATTAAGATGCTTAAATAAGTCATATTCCCAAGATTTGGAGTCCCTGGATACTTGATGACTGATGGCGGTTCACACTTCATTCATGGTGTTTTCCGCAAGATGCTAGCTAAGTATGATGTCAACCATAGAGTTGCATCTCCTTATCATCCTCAGTCTAGTGGTCAAGTGGAGTTGAGTAATTGGGAGATCAAGTTGATCCTACAAAAGACCGTCAATAGATCTCGAAAGAACTGGTCTAGCAAACTTGACGATGCACTATGGGCTTATAGGACTGCTTATAAGAATCCCATGGGCATGTCACCGTATAAAATGGTTTACGGTAAGGCCTATCATTTACCTCTTGAGCTGGAACACAAAGCTTATTGGGCAATCAAAGAGCTCAACTTTGATTTCAAACTTGCCGATGAGAAGCGGTTGTTTGATATCAGCTTGTTAGATGAATGGAGAGCCCATGCATATGAGAATGCCAGGTTGTTCAAGGAAAAGGTTAAGAGATGGCACGACAAACGAATACAGAAATGAGAGTTCAATGTAGGTGATTATGTACTGCTATACAATTCTCGTTTGAGATTCTTTGCAGGCAAGCTTCTCTCTAAATGGGAAGGTCCCTATGTTATTGAGGAAGTATATCGTTCCGGTGCCATCAAAATCAATAACACGGAAGGAAATTTTCCTAGAGTGGTAAATGGGCAAAGAATCAAGCATTACATCTTTGGTACTCCCATAAATGTTGAGACCAATATCATCCATGTCATAACTCCAGAGGAGTACATAAGGGATGTTTATCACCCTGTTTCAGACCTTGAAAACGAAGATGTATCTGTTTCGGTAAGAAATTGGACTCCGGTGCTTTTTGAATAGGAAATTTCTTCCGTTTTGGAATTTTTGGAAAATTAGAAAAGTAAAAAGCAGTCCGGAGAGCGAACGAGGCGGCCACAAGCCCTGCCACCGCCACCCCCTGGTGGCGGAGGGCAAGCTTGTGGGTACCTCGTGTGCCTCCCGGACTCCGTTTTCTTGCGGAGCACTCCTTCTGGCCCAGAAAGTTTTTGTTTCGAGCCTGTTTCTGGGATAGATCTAGATCATCATGACTTCCCCAGACGCTCCTAAGGACAAGATCTTCGAGAAGGTCATCAATCCCTACCTCATGGAAGTGCTGAAACACCCTCAATCTATCAAGATGAGCGAGGGGATGTTGCACATCCGTGATGTTGAGGGGCCTAAGAAGACCGGAAGCATGGAGACGAGGCTCGAAGCAATGGAGCAACAAGTCTTCAAGTGCCAAGGGATGGTGGAGTGTGGACTCAACGCCAACCACACGATGATCACTGAGTTCACTAGCAATCACAAGATGGATGCCATTGATATTGGGAAACACCTCTCCAGGCTCTATGACAGGGTTGATCAACTTCAGGGCCAGATCTATGACCTGCAGAACCAAAACTGTGAGTATGAGTACAGATTTAAATCAATAAGGTTGGCTGCAGATTTGAGGATTCCGGCGACTCGTTCATCCTGCCATGATGGAGCACCTATGCCTTGGAAGACGGAGGATCAGACTACTCCAACAACTCCACCACCATCACCACCGAAGGAAGGCAACTAAGCATTGGTATGGGCAATCCCCTTGGCTTCTGCCAAGCTTGGGGGAGTTTCCCTGGTATCGTATCACCTTTATATATTTTGCTTTTACCTTTGTTTTTGTTCTTTCCTTTTCAGTTTTTATTTCTTCTCTTAGAGGAATAAGTCTTTAGTGTTTAGTTTGAGTCTTTTGCTTTTGTCTCTCTCCCGATGTATTCAAGCTTACGAGCTATATAATAAAGAGTGTCTTAGTCAAGGGCTTTGCTTTGTGCCATGATCAAAATTATGAAAAGAACGATAGCATGAAAGATCATGAGACGATCTTATGGAAAGTGATAACTTCACTTATGACACGTATGATGATTGAAACTTGTTGAGAATAGATCAACATAGACCTCAGTCATTGTCGCAATTAATAAGAAGTAATAAGGAAAGAGAGGTTCACATATAAATATATCATCTTAGACACTTTCTATAATTGTGAGCACTCATTAGGAAAGATCACTACCCTTTGCCTTTTATCGACCAAATGCTAGAAAGACTCTCTAAACACACACACTTCTGCTTTCTAGATGGTTATTCTGGTTTCTCCCAAATACGAGTTGCACAATCTGATTAGGAGAAAACCACTTTCACCTGCCCTTTCGGTACCTTTGCTTACAGACGTATGCCTTTTGGCTTATGTAATGCACCTGCAACCTTTCAAAGATGTATGATGGCTATATTCTCTGACTTTTGTGAAAAGATTGTTGAGGTTTTCATGGTTGACTTCTCCGTTTACGGGTCCTCTTTTGATGATTGCCTCAGCAACCTTGATCGAGTCTTGCAGAGATGTAAAGACACCAACCTTGTCTTGAATTGGGAGAAGTGCCACTTTATGGTTAATGAAGGCATCGTCTTAGGACATAAAATTTCTGAAAGAGGTATTGAAGTCGATAAGGCTAAGGTTGATGCAATCGAGAAAATGCCATACCCCACAGATATCAAAGGTATAAGAAGTTTCCTTGGTCATGCTGGTTTCTATAGAAGGTTCATTAAAGACTTCTCTAAGATTTCTAGGCCTCTTACCAATCTCTTGCAAAAGCATATTCCTTTTGTTTTTGACGATGATTGTGAGGAAGCCTTCGAAATACTTAAGAAGGCCTTGATAACTGCACCTATTGTTCAACCACCTGATTGGAACTTACCTTTTGAAATCATGTGTGATGCTAGTGATTATGTTGTTGGTGCTGTCCTAGGGCAAAGAGTTGATAAGAAGTTGAATGTTATTCACTATGCTAGTAAAACTCTAGACAATGCCCAAAGAAACTATGCTACTACGGAAAAGGAATTTTTGGTAGTCGTGTTTGCATGTGAAAAGTTTAGGTCTTACATAGTTGATTCCAAAGTCACTATTCACACTGATCACGCTGCTGTTAAGTACCTAATGGAGAAGAAAGATGCTAAACCTAGACTTATCAGATGGGTTCTCTTGCTACAAGAATTTGATTTGCACGTTGTCGACATGAAGGGTGCTGATAACCCCGTAGCAGATAACTTGAATAGGTTGGAGAATGTTCTTGATGACCCACAACCTATTAATGATAGATTTCCTGATGAGGAATTGAATGTCATCAATGCTTCACGTAGTACACCGTGGTATGCTGATTATGCAAACTATATCATTGCCAAATATATACCACCTAGTTTCACATACCAGCAAAAGAAGAAATTCTTCTTTGACTTGAGACATTACTTTTGGGATGATCCTCACCTTTATAAGGAAGGAGTAGATGGTGTTATTAGACGTTGTGTACCTAAACATGAACAGGGACAGATCCTACAGAAGTGTCACTTCGAGGCCTACGGAGGACACCACGTGGGAGATAGAACTGCCCACAAGGTATTGCAATCAGGTTTCTATTGGCCCACTCTCTTCAAGGATGCCCGTAAGTTTGTCTTGTCTTGTGACGAATGGCAAAGAATAGGTAATATCAGTAAAGGTCAGGAAATGCCTACAAACTATTCACTTGTCATTGAGCCATTTCATGTCCGGGGCTTTGATTATATGGGATCTTTTCCAAAATCCAACGGGTATACTCATATCCTAGTTGTTGTTGATTACGTCACTAAGTGGGTAGAAGCTATCCCCACTAGTAGTGCTGATCACAACACCTCTATCAGGATGCTTAAAGAAGTTATTTTCCCTAGATTTGGAGTCCTTAGATATCTAATGACCGACGGTGGTTGACATTTCATTCATGGTGCTTTCCGTAAAACGCTTGCTAAGTATGATGTCAATCATAGAATTGTGTCCCCCTATCACCCCCAGTCCAATGGTCAAGTAGAGCTAAGCAATAGAGAGATTAAACTAATTCTGCAAAAGACTATCAACATGTCTAGAAAGAATTGGTCTAAGAAGCTCGATGATGCACTGTGGGCTTATAGGACTGCGTGTAAGAATCCCATGGGCATGTCTCCGTACAAAATGGTGTACGGTAAAGCATGTCATTTACCTCTTGAGCTAGAGCATAAAGCTTATTGGGCAATCAAAGAGCTCAACTTTGATTTCAAACTTGCTGGTGAGAAGAGGTTATTTGATATTAGCTTGCTTGATGAATGGAGAACTCAGGCATATGAGAATGCCAAGTTGTTCAAAGAAAAGGTTAAGAGGTGGAATGATAAAAGGATACAAAAGCGTGAGTTCAATGTAGGTGATTATGTCTTGCTATATAATTCTCATTTAAGATTTTTTTTGCAGGCAAGCTTCTCTCTAAATGGGAAGGTCCTTACACTGTTGAGGAAGTATATCGTTCCGGTGCCATCAAGATCAACAACACGAAAGGTAATTGTCCGAGAGTGGCAAATGGGTAGAGAATCAAGCATTATATCTCAAGTACTCCCATAAATGTTGAAATCAATATTATCAATACCATAACTCCGGAGGAGTACCTGAGGGATATTTATCAGCCTGTTTCTGACTCCGAAAACGAAAAGGTATGTGATTCGTTAAGTAAACAGACTCCAAAAAATTTCCAGTAGGATTTTTTCTCCGTTTTGGAATATTTAGAAAAATCGAAAAAAATGAAGTAGTCCGGAAAACGCACGAGGAGGCGACAAGCCTGCGAGGCGCGGGCCACCCCCTAGCCGCGCCCGGGGGGCTTGTGGCCACCTCGTGTGCCTCCCGGACTCCGTTTTCTTGCGGAGTACTGATACGTCTCCAACGTATCTATAATTTTTGATGGTTTCATGCTATTATCTTGTCAAACTTTGGATGTTTTGCATGCCTTTTATTTATTTTTTGGGACTAACTTATTAACTCAGTGTCAACTGCGAGTTCCTGTTTTATCCATGTTTTTGACCCCTTTTAGAGGAGATTTTGAAATGGAGTCCAAACGGAAGAAAATCCCCGAAAAGATTTTTTCTGGAACGGAAGAAGATCGGAGAGCTTGGGGGCCAAGCCAGAAGAGCCCCAGGGGCCCCACAAGCCCCCACCCCGCGGCCAGGGGGCACGCCATGCAGGCTTGTGGGCCCCTGGAGGTCCCCTGACCTAGATCTTGCACCTATAAATTCCCAAATATTCCCAAAAAAATCAGGGGAGCATCGTAATCACTTTTCCGCCACCGCAAGCTTCTGTCTCCGCAAGATCCCATCTGGGGCACGTCCTAGTGCCCTGCCGGAGGGGGGGGGGTTCGGACACGGAAGGCTTCTCCATCAACACCATGACCTCTCCGATGATGTGTGAGTAGTTCACCATAGACCTACGGGTCCATAGCTAGTAACTAGATGGCTTCTTTTCTCTCTTGGATCTTCAATACAAAGTTATCCGTGATCTTCATGGATATCTATCCGATGTATTCTTCTTTTGCGGTGTGTTTGTCGAGATCCGATGAATTGTGGATTTATGATCAGATTATCTATGAATCTTATTTGAGTTTCTTCTGATCTCTCTTATGCATGATTTCATATCCTTGTAATTCTCTTCGAGTTGTTGGTTTTGTCTGGCCAACTAGATCTATGATTCTTGCAATGGGAGAAGTGCTTGGTTTTGGGTTCATACCGTGCGGTGACCTCACCTAGTGATAGAAGGGGTAGCGAGGCACGTATCGTGTTGTTGCCATCAAGGGTAAAAAGATGGGGTTTTCATCATTGGTTTGAGATTATCCCTCTACATCATGTCATCTTGCTTAAAGCGTTACTCTATTTGTCATGAACTCAATACACTAGATGCATGCTGGATAGTGGTCGATGTGTGGAGTAATAGTAGTAGATGCATAAAGTATTGGTCTACTTGTCTCGGACGTGATGCCTATATGCTAGATCATTGCCTTAGATATCGTCATGACTTTGCGCGTTCTATCAATTGCTCGACAGTAATTTGTTCACCCACCGTAATACTTGCTATTTTGAGGGAAGCCTCTAGTGAACAATATGGGCCCCAGGGTCTACTCCACACCATATTTTCAGCCTTACACTTTTTAGTACGTTGCACTTTCCGCCTTCAGATCTCACTTTGCAAATAATCTTGAAGGGATTGACAACCCCTTTGAAGCGTTGGGTGCAAGCTTGTTTGTGTTTGCGCAGGTACTATGGACTTGACGAGACCCTCCTTCTGGATCGATACCTTGGTTCTCAAACTGAGGGAAATACTTACTGCTCCTGTGCTGCATCACCCTTTCCTCTTCAAGGGAAAAACCAACGCAAGCCCAATCTCTGTCAACGTGTCAATTTCTGGCGCTGTTGTTTGAGAAGTAGCAGAAGGATTTCTGGCGCCGTTGCCGGGGAGGAAGATCAAGTCAAGAACTCATCCAAGTAGGTGTCGCAAACTCATCTCTTGCATTTACTTTGTTGTCGAGTTCCTCTCATTTTCCTCTCCCCCACTTCACCAATTTGCCTTTTTCGTTCGCCTTTTCGTTCGCCCTTTTTCTCGCCCGCTTTTTGTTTGCTTGTGTGCTTGCTTGCTTGCTAAAGTGACCATGAACGAAAACACCAAACTTTGTGACTTCTCAAATACTAATAATAATGATTTTATTAGTACTCCGATTGCTCCCGCCACTAGTGCGGAGTCATACGAAATCAATGCCGCTTTGCCGAATCTTGTTATGGAAGAGCAATTCTTTGGCCTTCCTAGTGAAGATGTCGCATCCCATCTCAATACCTTCATTGAGCTTTGCGATATGCAAAAGAAAAGAGATGTGGATAATGATGTGATTAAATTGAAGTTTTTTCCTTTCTCGTTGCGAGATCGCGCAAAAACTTGGTTTTCTTCTTTGCCCAAAATAGTATCGATTCTTGGGATAAGTGCAAAGATGCTTATATATCCAAGTATTTTCCACCGGCTAAGATCATCTCTCTCCGTAATTATATCATGAATTTCAAGCAGCTTGATCATGAGCATGTTGCACAAGCTTGGGAGAGAATGAAATTAATGATTAAAAATTGTCCCGCTCATGGCTTGAGCCTTTGGATGATTATTCAAATCTTTTAAGCTGGCTTGAATTTCGCTTCTAGAAATATCTTGGACTCTGCCTCAGGTGGAACATTCATGGAAATCACGTTAGGAGAAGCCACAAAGCTCTTAGAAAACATCATGATGAACTACTCTCAGTGGCACACTGAAAGGTCACCTACTAGTAAGAAGGTACACGCTATAGAGGAAATTAACTCGTTGAGTGCTAAGATGGACGAGTTAATGAATTTGGTTGCTAGTAGAAGTGCTCCTTTGGATCCTAATGATTTTCCTTTGTCTTCTTTGATTGAGAGTAGCAACGCTAGCTTGGACGTTAATTTTGTTGGTAGGAATAACTTTGGCAACAACAACACTTTTAGAGGAAACTATGTTCCTTGGCCTTTTCCTAGTATCTCCTCTAATAACTTTGGCAACTCCTACAACAACGCGCATGGAAATTACAATAGATTACCCTCTGATCTAGAGAGTAATATCAAAGAGTTCATCAACTCTCAAAAGATTTTCAATGCGTCCATAGAGGAAAAACTACTCAAAATTGACGATTTGACTAAGAGCGTTGATAGGATTTCTTTTGATGTTGATGCTTTGAAAGTTACATGCGCTCCTCCCAAAATCAACATGGATGAAACTTTGAAAGCTATGCATGTTGCCATGATTGAGAGCCAAGAATGAACCGCCCAAATTCGTGCTAGACATGAATGGCTTAAAAAGGCGTGTTCTCGTGATGAGAATCACGAAGATCTTAAAGTGCTTGGTGTGACTTCCATTGAATCTTTGCTTTCTTGTGTCAAACCTAATGATTATGGGGCTGGATATGAATCCACTTTGGTTGAAAAGTGCCCCAATGATTCAGAGTCCATCTGTCTTGATGCTAAAAGCGTTAAAAGTGGAGTAGAAGACGTTAAAACTTTGAGTAGTAATGAAGTTACTACCATGGATTTCAATGAATCCATGTTAACTCTCCGCACGCTTATAGCCAAAACAAAGCCTTTACCGATCATATCGTCGAAGCTATGATAAAATATCTTGAAGAGAAACTTGAATTGGAAGTATCTATCCCTAGAAAGCTTCACGATGAGTGGGAACCTACCATCAAAATCAAAATCAAAAACTATGAGTGCAATGGTTTGCGTGATTTGGGTGCTAGCGTTTCTGCGATTCCAAAGTCTTTATGTGATGTTCTGGGTTTTAATGAGATTGAAGAGTGTTCTCTTAACTTGCATCTTGCTGATTCTACGGTCAAGAAACCCATGGGAAGGATCAATGATGTTCTTATTATTGCAAATAGGAACTATGTACCCGTGGATTTCATTGTGCTTGACATTGATTGCAATCCTACATGCCCCATTATTCTTGGTAGACCTTTTCTAAGGACTATTGGTGCTATCATCGATATGAAGGAAGGGAATATTAGATTTCAATTTCCTTTAAGGAAGGGCATGGAACACTTTACTATAAAGAAAATAAGATTGCCTTATGAATCCATGATGAGGGCCACTTATGGTTTGAGCACCAAAGATGACGATACGTGATTCTATCGCTTCTGTGCCTAGCTAAGGGCGTTAAACAATAGCACTTGTTGGGAGGCAACCCAATGAATTTATCTTTTTCTTTCTGTTTTGTTGCGTCCACACTTTCATAATTCTGTTGTGATTGTGTTTTTTGTGTTTCTTTTTGTGTTTGAGCCAAGCAAAACCTTTATGATTAGTCTTGGTAATGGTTGTTTGATCCTGCTGGAAAAATACAGAAACTTTTTGCTCACGAGATGATTTTTAATTTTTATTCATAAAGAGATTTTGAGTTGATTCTTTTTGCTTCTGATTGATATGCTTTTTCCCTAGACCGTCGTAATGTTTCAGATTTTTTGAGGTACCAGAAGTATATGAGGTATACAGATTCCTATAGAGTGGTCTGTTTTTGACAGATTCTGTTTTTGTTGAGTTGGTTGCTTGTTTTGATGAAACTATGTTTAGTATCGGGGGGGGGGGGGGGGTACTAGCCATTGAAAAGTGAGAATACAGTAGCCCATCATCAATATAGATGGAATTCAAGTTTGCTACAGTACCAAAAGAAGTGGTAGTTTGTCTTCTTGCACTGATGTTATCACAAGTTTCTGTTTAAGTTTTGTGTTGTGAAGTTTTCTAGTTTTGGGTGACGTTCTCATGGACAAAGAGATAAGGAGTGGAAAGATCTCAAGCTTGGGGATGCCCAAGGCACACCAAGCCAAATTCAAGGACACCAAAAAAGCCTAAGCTTGGGGATGCCCCGGGAAGGCATCCCCTCTTTCGTCTTCAATCCATCGGTAACATTACTTGGAGCTATATTTTTATTCACCACATGATATGTGTTTTGCTTGGAGCGTCTTGTATCATAGGAGTCTTTTATTTTTCTTGTGTCACAATCATCCTTGCTGCACACCTTTTTGAGAGAGGGAGACATGCACTCATCGTGATTTTGCTAGAATGCTCATAATGCTTCACTTATATCTTTTGAGCTAGATACTTTTGCTCTAGTGCTTCACTTATATCTTTTGAGCTAGATATGTTTGCTCTTGTGCTTCACTTATATCTTTTGAGCTAGATACTTTTTCTCTAGTGCTTCACTTATATCTTTTGAGCTAGATACTTTTGCTCTTGTGCTTCACTTATATCTTTAGAGCACGATGGTGCGTGATTTGGTAGTTGGCTTATGCTATGAAAGTAGTCCCATGTGCTAGGTACCCAAAGAGGATGCAAAAACCTCCATCTTCATGTGCATTGAGTAGAAAGAGAAGTTTTGATTCCTCTCAATTAGTTTTCAGACATGGATTCGGTAATATTAAAAGCTATGTTAGTAGGGTGTTGCGAATCTAGAAATACTTGTGTTGAAGTTAGTGATTCCCGTAGCATGCACGTATGGTGAACCGCTATGTTAGGAAGTCAGAGCATAATTGATCTATTGATTGTTATCCTTTGTGTTGAGGTCGGGATCGCGCGATGGTTTACACCTACCAACCCTTCCCCTCGGAGTATGCGTTTAGCACTTTGTTTCGATTACTAATAAAAACTTTTGCAACAAGTATGTGAGTTCTTTATGACTAATGTTGAGTCCATGGTATATATGCACTTTCACCTTCCACCATTGCTAGCCTCTCTAGCGCCGCGCAATTCTCGCCAGTGCAGAAACCCACCAAATTCCTTCCTCAAAACAGCCACCATACCTACCTACTATGGCATTTTCATAGCCATTCCGAGATATATTGACATGCAACTACCACCGTTCCGTCTCATGACTTGTGCCATCACTCTCATATTGCCATTGCATGATCATACTAGATCTTTGCACATCCCAGTACACTACCGGAGGCATTTCCTATGGAGTCATCATCGTTGTGATCTTCGAGCTATGAGTAAATAAAAGTGTGATGATCATCATTATTAGAGCATTGTCCCATGTGAGGAAAAAGAGGCCAAAGAGCCCAAAAACAAAAAAAAGAAAAGAAAAAAAAGAGGCCTAAGAGCCCAAAAACAAAAAAAAAGAAAAGAAAAAAGAGGCCTAAGAGCCACCCCAAAAAAAGAAATGAGAGAAAAAGAGAGAAGGGACAATGCTACTATCTTTTTCCACACTTGTGCTTCATGTTAGCACCATGTTCTTCATGATTGAGAGCTTCTTGCTTTGTCACTACCATATGCTAGTGGGAATCTTTGTTTTATAACTTGGGTTGTATATTCCAATGATGGGCTTCCTCAAAATTGCCCTAGGTCTTCATGAGCAAGCAAGTTGGATGCACACCCACTAGTTTTCCTTTTGAGCTTTCACATACTTATAGCTCTAGTGCATCTCTCGTATGGCAATCCCTACTCATTCACATTAATATCTATTAATGGGCATCTCCATAGCCTATTGATACGCCGAGTCAATGTGACCTTCTCCTCCTTTTTGTCTCACAACCACCACCACAGTCTATTCCACCTATAGTGCTATATCCATGGCTCGCACTCATGTATTGAGTGATAGTTATAAAAAGTTTAAGAAAGTAAGAGTGCGAAAACAATTACTTGGCCAATTCTGGGGTTGTGCATGATTTACATTAGTTGTGTGAGGATGATGGAGCATAGCCAGACTATATGATTTTGTAGGGATAACTTTCTTTGGCCTTGTTATTTTGAAAGTTCATGATTACCTTGCTAGTTTGCTTGAAGTATTATTGTTTTCATGTCAATAGCAAACTATTGTTTTGAATCTTACGGATCTGAACGTTTATGCCACGTGAAAGAAGTTACAAAGGACAACTATTCTAGGTAGCATTCCACATCAAAAATTCATTCTTTATCACTTCCCTACTTGAGGACGAGCAGGAGTTAAGCTTGGGGATGCTTGATACGTCTCCAACGTATCTATAATTTTTGATGGTTTCATGCTATTATCTTGTCAAACTTTGGATGTTTTGCATGCCTTTTATTTATTTTCTGGGACTAACTTATTAACTCAGTGCCAAGTGCCAGTTCCTGTTTTTTCCATGTTTTTGACCCCTTTCACAAGAGATTTTGAAACGGAGTCCAAACGGAAGAAAATCCCCGAAAAGATTTTTTTGGAACGGAAGAAGATCGGAGAGCTTGGGGGCCAAGCACTACTGAAATTTAGAAATTTGCCGTCTGCCATGGCGGACGGCAAAGGGGGGAACCACGGACGACAAAGGCTTTGCCATCGGTCAGCAGATAGCAAACTAGACGGTAAAAAAAATCCGGTGAAGAGGTTCTTTGCCGTCTGCTTTTTTAAAGCGGACGGCAAAGAATCTTTGCCACGAGGGGGCAGACGGCAAACTAAATGGGACGACAAATACTGCAACGACACCGTTAAGTGTTAACAGTAGGCCTCCTCTCTTTGCCGTATGCCATCCCCCCCTTTGCCATGTGGGGGCAGACGGCAAAGAGGGGAGAGAGGGGGGGCTGATTCCCCCCTTTGCCGTCTGTCCACCCCCCCCTTTGCCATGTGTGGGCACACGACAAACAGGGGAGAGAGAGGGGGCTGATTCCCCCCTTTGCCGTCTGCCTACCCCCCCTTTGCCATGTGGGAGTAGACGGCAAAGGGGGGAACCAGCCCCTTTTTAATTTATTTTTTATTTTATCCAGCATTTTTAACAATAATCAGGATACATATATATCTGACATAAATAAATTTCTTTCCGTACTCATAACCATATTAAAATAACTCTCATCCATAGTGCATACATATTATGCAAGTTGCATCCGTACCAAACCATATATTACACCAGTTTCATCCACATGCATACAAAGTTTCATATATATCCATATACTACAATAGTTTCAATACAAGCCATGGTACAAGAAATCATCTTCAAGCATTCCATCAATATAATCCAAGCTTCCCGTGAAGTTAAGGTAATCTGCAAAATGACAAATAAGAAAGTTAGAACAATAATACTAGATGAAGAAGTGTATATATAGGTTATTTCATAGAGAAATTGGCTAAGTATAGACCATTTAGGAGATAACTAAACTAATTATGTCATTTAGGTGGAACCCTAGCTAACTATAGGTCGTTTCGGACCTAACTTGGGTAAAATAGGTCATTCCGGAGCAAACTATGCTTATTAAGCCATTTTGGATCTAGCTAGGCTAATTATAGGCCATTTAATACCTAAGTTAGGGGGAATAGGTCATCTTGCAGCTACGTAAGCCTTATTATGTCATTTAGGAGAGAACTTAGCTAACTATAGGTCATTTTTTATTAAATAGGTCATTTTGGAGCTAACTAAGCTAATTATGTCATTTCGTAGGATAATTAGCCAATTTAGCCTTTCTTGGATGAGTCTAAGCTACGTAGAAGAAGATAAAGAGAAGAAGAAGTAAAAGAAGGAGGAGGAGGAGGAGAAGGAGAAGGAAGAGGAGAAGAAGAAGAAAAGAAGAAGGAGAAGGAGAAGGAGGAAGAAGGAGGAAGAAGAAGGAGAAGGAGGAGCTCCTTCTCCTTCTTCTCCTCCTTCTTCTCCTTCTTCTTATCCTCCTCCTTCTCGTTCTTCTTCTTCTCTTCTTCTTCTTCTTCTTCTTCTTCTTCCTTCCTTTCATTTTTCCTCTTTCTTCTCCTCTTGTCCCCTTCTTCGGGCTAAATTGGCTAGGAATGCCTTTTTGGAGCTAATTATGTCATTTCGAGGGTAATTAGCTAAGTATAGGTCATGTTTTATTAAATAGGCCATTTAGGAGCTAACTAAGCTAATTATGTCATCTAGGTGGAACCCTAGCTAACTATAGGTCGTTTTGGAGCTAACTTGGGTAAAATAGGTCATTCCGGAGCAAACTATGCTTATTAAGCCATTTTGGATCTAGCTAGGCTAATTATAGGCCATTTAATACCTAAGTTAGGGGGAATAGGTCATCTTGTAGCTACGTAAGCCTTATTATGTCATTTAGGAGAGAACTTAGCTAACTGTAGGTCATTTTTTATTAAATAAGTCATTTTGGAGCTAATTAAGCTAATTATGTCATTTCGTAGGATAATTAGCCAATTTAGCCTTTCTTGGACGAGTCTAAGCTACGTAGAAGAAGAGAAAGAGAAGAAGAACTAAAAGAAGGAGGAGGAGGAGGAGGAGGAGAAGGAGAAGGAAGAGGAGAAGAAGAAGAAAAGAAGAAGGAGAAGGAGAAGGAGGAAGGAGGAAGAAGAAGGAGAAGGAGGAGCTCCTTCTCCTTCTTCTCCTCCTCCTTCTCCTTCTTATCCTCCTCCCTCTCCTTCTTCTTCATCTCTTCTTCTTCTTCTTCCTTCCTTCCATTTTTCCTCTTTCTTCTCCTCTTGTCCCCTTCTTCGGGCTAAATTGGCTTATAATGCCTTTTTGGAGCTTATTATGTCATTTCGAGGATAACTAGCTAAGTATAGGTCATGTTTTATAAAATAGACCATTTAAGAGCTAACTAAGCTAATTATGTCATTTAGGTGGAACCCTAGCTAACTATAGGTCGTTTCGGAGCTAACTTGGGTAAAATAGGTCATTCCGGAGCAAACTATGCTTATTAAGCCATTTTGGATCTAGCTAGGCTAATTATAGGCCATTTAATACCTAAATTAGGGGGAATAGGTCATCTTGCAGCCACGTAAGCCTTATTATGTCATTTGGGAGAGAACTTACCTAACTGTAGGTCATTTTTTATTAAATAAGTCATTTTGGAGATAACTAAGCTAATTATGTCATTTCGTATGATAATTAGCCAATTTAGCGTTTCTTGGATGAGTCTAAGCTACGTAGAAGAAGAGAAAGAGAAGAAGAAGTAAAAGAAGGAGGAGGAGGAGGAGGAGGAGAAGGAAGAGGAGAAGAAGAAGAAAAGAAGAAGGAGAAGGAGAAGGAGGAAGAAGGAGGAAGAAGGAGAAGAAGGAGCTCCTTCTCCTTCTCCTCCTCCTTCTTCTCCTTCTTCTTATTCTCCTCCTTCTCCTTCTTCTTCTTCTCTTCTTCTTCTTCTTCCTTCCTTTCATTTTTCCTCTTTCTTCTCCTCTTGTCCCCTTCTTCGGGCTAAATTGGCTTAGAATGCCTTTTTGGAGCTAATTATGTCATTTTGAGGATAATTAGCTAAGTATAGGTCATGTTTTATTAAATAGACCATTTAGGAGCTAACTAAGCTAATTATGTCATCTAGGTGGAACCCTAGCTAACTATACGTCGTTTCGGAGCTAACTTGGGTAAAATAGGTCATTCCGGAGCAAACTATACTTATTAAGCCATTTTGGATCTAGCTAGGCTAATTATAGGCCATTTAATACCTAAGTTAGGGGTAATAGGTCATCTTGCAGCTACGTAAGCCTTATCATGTCATTTAGGAGAGAACTTAGCTAACTATAGGTCATTTTTTATTAAATAGGTCATTTTGGAGCTAACTATGCTAATTATGTCATTTCGTAGGATAATTAGCCAATTTAGCCTTTCTTGGAGCTAACTAAGCTAATTATGTCATTTAGATGGAAGTCTAGCTATTTTTTATTAAAACACTAGAAATAACATACCATTATCGTCATCACAGCGGTGAAGCACGGTGGCTCTGGCTTGTTTCACCTGGAGAAGGCTGCCCTGGAGAAGGCTCGACTGTAGAAGGGTCGTGCGATGCGTTTCGGGAGATATTCTGCACCAAACATCGTTTGCAATGTGTAGTTAGCATGAGGACACTCTTAATATCACTGCACTGAAATGAAACTCACTGTCCCCGCCACGTTAATGACTGGCATCGGCGGAGGGACTTGGCCGCTCTTCTCACACATAGACTGTACATTTGGTTTCGACAAGTCAAACTTTTTATTTATTAATGAAACGGACATTCAAATGCAAGATTTGAAATAACATGAAGAAGAAACTTACCACAAAGAGCTCGTATATGGCCCTGTTAGACGCATCATTCCGTGCCCTCTCCGCCTCCACCAATGCAGTTGTCCTCTCCTCCAGCTCCCTAATTTCCTTATCCTTCTCCGCCATAGCCATGGGGCCTCCCGTTGCCAGCTATCATCACCAGCTCTAGATCAATAGGCCCCTCGCTCGGGTTAAAGTCCTCCCCTTTCCTCGCCTTCCCGTGATCTCTGTACTTCACGAGCCTGTGGTGGGAGGAGATGTTGGTGAAGTTTTCTGGATGCTCGAGGTCAGACTCAGAGAATGCCTTGACCTTCTTATACAAGGCAGTATGGGCCATTGCATACAGGTCGTACATCTGTGGCGCCTCCATCTTATTGTGACGCGCCTAAAAGAGTGAGAGAGGAAAATTGTATTAGTAAAGGGCTCAAGATAGCATTAAGAATGAATTGCATGAGGCATGAAGCAAACACATACCCAGTTCAACCCAAATTGGATTAAGTTGACGCTCCCTTGATGGTGTGGCACGCCAACCATTTTGCCACGCCTCTCCTTGGCGTTGTTGTGGCTGGCCTCCCACGTTTCGGAGCACCACTGATCCACCAAGGCCTCCCAACAATCCATCTTATCCACACACCATCTCGGGGGCACCTAAGTTAATAAAGAGAAATTTGAGCATGTAAGAACCAAATCAAGGAAACTAACTACAAAGCCTTGATAATATGTAATTACCTTCATGTAATGCTCCTTCTCCATCTTAGCATCACGACACTTCGCCTTGTCAATCCTAATACGCCGCGTGGCATAGTAGTCTCGAACAGCCTGCACCCGAGCCTCGTGCCGAAAGTTTTGAAGTAGGCGGTGACATTCGGTTTCGATAACCTTTGCCGCGTCCTCCTCGTATCCCTCCTCACACCTGTAGTAGGTCTGCAAATGAGACAACACCGATTAGTACAATAAATAGCTATGGTTGATTTATAATTATGTGAAGGAGAAATTACCCAGAACTTTCGGATCACCATGTCCGCCCTCGTGTCGCACAAAACACCGTCGATCTCCACCTCCGGCGGGGCCGGGGCACCCAAGTAGTGCTCCCAGGTCATTCCTA
Organism: Hordeum vulgare subsp. vulgare; assembly: GCF_904849725.1. Taxonomy (NCBI): domain Eukaryota; kingdom Viridiplantae; phylum Streptophyta; class Magnoliopsida; order Poales; family Poaceae; genus Hordeum; species Hordeum vulgare. The sequence goes on from NC_058518.1 coordinate 308,216,392, forward strand.
CCTCTCGCTCCCGACCGGGCAATGTAACAAACCCTGGGAAGTTTTTATGGCAAAGAACACCAAGGACGCTGTTGGGCTTGCAGACACCCTTGGCAACAATCCAACCCCTACAGTATGACAAATTAAAGCCAAAACATTAGATATTTGAGAAAACGCGAAGGCAAAAGGTTAAATAAGAGTAAATTAACTTACTTGTCCCCATTTGGCCTAATCGACCACCTCTGCTCGGGGGTCGTTGGCACGAGCGGGAGCCCCGAACTACCACGCTGGTAGACGGTAGCCCCCTCACCCAGCTCCTCATCGCTACCAGCATCCCACTGGTTCTCTTGGGACGTACCCTCATCCCTGCTTTGCTACGGAGTCGCCTGGAAGGAAGCCTCTGGGACACGAGAAGTCCTGTGCTCAGGTGAATCAGCTTGGGGTGGTGGCGGAGACCGTGTAGCCACCACCTCAGAAGGCGTGGCAGCCACCGCCCTACCTCTCCCGCGGCCACGTGTACCTTTAGTACAACATAAATACCAACATGAGTAATAAAATGTATATAAATACCAATATGCATACAACATGAGTACAACATAAATACCAACATGAATACAACGTGTACCTTTAGTGCCTCTCGGCTTCGCGGGGGGTCGACCTCCTCTCACGGGGGTGCTCCTTGCATAGTAGAGAGCAACACTCTCCGAAGAGGCGAGGCAGGAATGGAAGTACCCATCCCATCACCCACCTACGAAGAAGGAGCCGCGGAGTGCTTTCGACCCTTGCCCACCATCTTTCAACACCTGTCATGACAAAGAGTAAATGAAATTAGTACAACATAAATACCAACAGGAGTAATAAAATGTATATAATTTAAGTGTATCATCGTCATAAATACCAACATGACTAATAAAAGTTGAATACCTAACATGAACTCAAAATTTATATATAGTATAATAGTTGAATACCTCACATGAACTAATAACAATCGTGCTCGTCTATATATGCTTCGGGGTCAATAAATGCATCATGATCATCACTATCATCAATAAATGCATCATCATCATCACTATCACGAAGAACATGTGGAAGGCCACCCTTATGTAATCGGTCAAGAAGTGACAGGTCATCCGCAGCAGTAACCTCTTCTTCTTCTAGCTCTTCCTGTTCGGGCTCAGGGGTTAAGACGGATTCACTGTTGCTGTCTACTTCAATGTTCTGGGGTGAAGTAGAGCGGTTCTTGAAACGTTTCTTGGACATACGTGTTTCTTGGAAGAATTCTCCTTCATATGTGTCTGGGTTAATGTGAGGTTCGTAATCTCTTCATTGAGGGTAGGTGGTCTAAAATGTGGTGGCACTTCATAAACGACATCCCAACCTTTGAGATTTGGATCAGTTTGGCAGGCCCACGGTAGATAGAAAACTTGTGTCGCCTGTTGAGCCGTAATATAGACATCAGGAACATCTAAGTGGGTGTTTTGGTTGATTTCGACTAGTCCTATATGTTCACGAGTCCTTCTAGTCTCCCTCGGCTCAAACCAATAACATTTGAAGACTACGACTCATGGGGTTATAGTTCCAGGGTAGGGTCATAGGGCTGCCCTATAGGTCCTACCCAAGGACTACCCTTCATAAGGGACAAGGCCCTTAGTCAGTTCCGACTGAATTAAGGACTTCCCATCATCCAATCGGTGACGATTCCTCCATCATCCAGTCGGAGATGAGCATTCGGAACGTATCAAACCTACCGACTGGATTCCACTCTGTACATCGTAACCCCCTGGAGGGCAACGGTCATATGTTTTCATGTACCATTATTAGCATTTAAGGCATACGTTACCTGTAACGTAGGCATTTATTCGCCACTACACCACTCCTGTGCACCGAACCGTTGTGAAGGGCGGCGCACTCTATATAAGCCACCCTTCCCCACTGGTGCAGGGGTTAGCATTTCACTGTAATCCATATTCCACTCGACATCAAGCTCCCAAGAGTACTGAGACGTAGGGCTTTTACCTCCATCGTAGAGGGGCCTGAACTCATACAACCTCGCCATAGCTAAGGCTCTGCCCATCCTTTCGAACCCTACACATCTACTGTCAGACTTATACCCAAGCCAGAAACATGGCTGGACGACTATAGAGTGGCAGTCCAGATCAGTGGTGGGGACGACCAGGTCGCCAGGAAACATCTCCCCCTGATGCTCGACGGCTTGGCACGAGCGTGGCTGAACCAGTTGGCTCCTTCAAGCATCTACAGCTGGGCAGATCTGGCCCGAGTCTTCATCAGGACCTTCGAGGGGGCGTGCAAACGCCCTGCTGGTCTCGTGGAGCTCCAGCACTGTGTCCAGAAGCAGAATGAGCCCGTGCGCGATTTCATCCAGCGTTGGACAACCCTCTACCACACGGTGGAGAACGTCACAGAGCACCAAGCAGTCTGCGCCTTCAAGGCAGGCGTGCGGTACAGAGATCTGTACCTGAAGTTCGGTCAAACAGGCGACATCTCCATGAGCAAGATGACGGAGATAGCGGCACGCTATGCAAATGGCGAAGAAGAGGACCGCATTCGTAGCGGCAAGCATAATGCAGTCGCTGATGGAGACGGGAACAACACTCGGAAGCAGAAGCAGAAAGCACCGTCCACTCCGCAGGCAGAGGCCGCAGCCGTTACCAATGCCAAGTTCAAGGGGAAGGGGAAGGCTCAGTTCACCCCCAAGAAGAAGCAGTTCAGAAACCACATCCTGGATCAGCCATGTCCAATCCACACGAAGATAGATGAAGAAGGCAACGCCATATTCCCGAAGCATACCACTCGGCAATGTCGCCTCCTGATCCAAGGGTTCGGCGAAGGGCAGCCGAGTGAAAAGGACAATGAACAGGATGATGAGGACAAGGAGGATCCGTTCCCCCAAGTCCATGCAACACTGATGATTTTTGCTGACGTGGAAATCAAGAGTCGACTGAAGCTGGTGAACATGGAGGTGAACATGGCCACCCCAACCAACCCCACGTTCCTCAGATGGTCCCAGACTGCGATCACCTTTGACCAGTCGGATCATCCAGCACACGTACCCACCCCAGGGAGGCAGGCCTTGGTCGTCGACCCGGTGGTGGAAGGAGTCCGACTGTGCAAAGTCCTCATGGACGGCGGCAGCGGCTTGAACATCATGTACGCCGACACCCTCAAGGGGATGGGTATTCCGATGTCCAAACTTAGCGAGAGCAGCATGCAGTTCCATGGAGTCGTCCCTGGATGAAAGGCCAAGTCACTCGGCCAGATCGCGTTGGACGTCGTCTTCGGCTCCGACAAGAACTTCCGCAAGGAAAAGCTGACATTCGAGGTGGTGGACTTCCAGAGTGCATACTACGCGATTCTCGGCCGTCCGGCGTATGCGCGTTTCATGGCCCGTCCATGTTACATATACCTGAAGCTGAAGATGCCAGGTCCCAAAGGTGTGATCACTGTCACAGGCAATCGGCAGTGGGCCGAGGAGTGTCTACAGCAGGGGTCGAGGATCGCCGATCAACAGATGGTTGTCCTCGAGCTCGACGAGTACAAGAAGACAGCCGACCCCGCTGACTTGATGCGTTCGAAGAAGCCAGCTTCGGAGTCCGCATTCCAGTCGGCGGGAGAAATGAAGAAGGTCAGCATCCATTTGACGGACGATACCGCTGCCCCGACGAACATCTCCACCACCCTCGATCCAAAATAGGAAGCCGAGCTCATCCAATTCCTCTGTGAGAACTGGGACATTTTCGCATGGAAGCCCGCTGACATGCCAGGTGTACCCAGGGAGTTGGCTGAGCACCGACTGCATGTGGATCCTGTTGCTCGGCCTGTCCGAGAACGCCTGCGTCGGTCCGCCGCGCACAAGAGGAAGGCAATCGGAGAGGAGGTGGCTAAACTTTTGGCAGCCAACTTCATTCGTGAGGTACACCACTCCGAGTGGCTCGCCAATGTTGTTATGGTGCCCAAGAAGGACAAGTCTCTCCGAATGTGCATCGACTTCAAGCATCTCAATAAGGTCTACCTGAAAGACCATTTCCCGCTCCCCCGCATTGATCAAATTGTCGATTCGACTGCGGGTTGCGAGCGTTTGTCATTCCTTGATGCCTACTCGGGCTATCATCAGATCCGTCTGTATGGCCCCGATGAATTAAAAACAGCCTTCATCACCCCATTCGGGTGCTTCTGCTACATCACTATGCCATTTGGTTTGAAGAATGCAGGAGCAACTTTTATGCGCATGATCCAAAAATGCCTCCTTGACCAGATCGGTCGAAATGTGGAGGCGTATATGGATGATATCGTAGTCAAGTCACGCAAAGGTTCCGACCTGCTGACTGACTTGGCAGAAACATTCACCAACCTTCGTAGGTACGATATCAAGCTCAACCCAGCCAAGTGTTCATTCAGTGTTCCCAGCAGAAAGTTACTCGGTTTCTCCGTTTCCGAACGAGGGATCGATGTCAAACCCGAAAAGATCGGGACCATCATCCGAATGGAGCGGCCGGTCAGAATACACGATGTTCAAAGGCTCACAGGTTGCCTAGCGGCTTTGAGCAGGTTTATCAGTCGACTCGGCGAGAAGGCGCTACCTCTGTACCAACTCGTGAAGAAATCAGATACTTTCGAGTGGACAGACGAAGCCCAAATCGCATTCGACGACCTCAAAGTCCTACTTTCCACCCAGCCGGTTCTTACTGCTCCGCTCAGTAAAGAACCCCTTCTTCTGTACATCGCGGCTACAAATCAAGTCGTCAGTACTGTTCTCACAGTCGAACGCGAAGAAGAAGGCAAAGCATACAAGGTTCAGCGGCCAGTGTACTATGTCTCCGAAGTCCTGACTCCTTCCAAGCAGAGGTATCCCCATTATCAAAAACTTATTTATGGGATTTACATGACTGCGAAGAAGGTGGCTCATTATTTCCAAGACCACTCGGTGTCTGTCATTTCTGATGCTCCGTTGTTGGAAGTCCACCACAATCGGGACGCATCAGGCTGAGTGGCGAAGTGGGCAATGGAGATGGTATATTGCGACATCAAGTTCGAGGCCAAGAAAACTATAAAGTCTCAAGCTTTAGCTGACTTCATAGCAGAATGGGTAGAACAACAGCAACCGACTCACATCTACTCGGCTCATTGGACAATGTTCTTCGTTGGGTCCAAGATGTTGAATGGCTCCAGCGCTGGCGTTGTGATTATATCGCCAAAAGGTGACAAACTCAAGTATGTGTTGCAGATACACTTCGATTCCTCCAACAACGAGGCAGAGTATGAAGCTCTCCTTTATGGATTGCGCATGGCCATCGCACTCGGCGTCCGTCGCCTGATGGTCTATGGCGATTCAGATTTTGTGGTTAATCAAGTGATGAAGGAGTGGGACGTAAGGAACCCCACCATGACCACATACTGCAACGCGGTGAGGAAGCTCAAGAAAAAGTTTGAAGGTCTGGAACTCCACCATGTTCCGCGACTGAAAAACCAAGCAGCTGATGAATTGGCGAAACTTGGATCCACTCGGAGACCAGTCCCGAGTGACGTCTGCCTCGAGCACCTTCACCTTCCCTCAGTTAAAGAAGATCCTTTCACAGAGGAACCAGTACAACCAAAGAGCTCGACAGATCCGACTGAAGTCAAAGTCCCTGCTGTGGTTGATTTGATCATGGAGATTCTTGCTATCATCCCCGATTGGACTATGCCATTCATTGCGTACATCCTAAGGCAAGAATTACCAGAAGACGAAGTCCAAGCCAGACAGATCGTCCGCAGGTCGAAGTCGTTCACCGTCATTGATGGCCAGTTGTACAAAGAAAGTGTTTCATGCGTCCTTCAACGATGCATCTCCCCTGAGGAGGGACAGTTAATCCTGGAAGAAATTCACTCGGGAACCTGCGGTCATCATGCCTCCTCAAGGGAAATCGTCGCCAAAGCATTCAGAGCTGGCTTCTTCTGGTTGCAGGCGAATGAAATGGCGAAGGATATGGTCGACCGATGCGAAGGCTGTCAGTTCTACTCGAACAAGTCCCACAAGCCAACATCTGCGTTGAAGACAATCCCTCTTGTTTGGCCGTTTGCAGTGTGGGCATTAGATAAAGTCGATCCATTCAGGACAGACCAAGGAGGATTCACTCATCTGTTGGTGGAAGTCGACAAGTTCACCAAATGGATTGAAGCCAAACCCATCAAGAAGCTCGACGCCCTTACGGCCATCAAGTTTGTCAGGGACATCATCTCCAGATTCGGGGTACCGCGCAGCATAATCACTGACAATGGCACAAACTTTGACTCGGACAGATTCAAAGGTTTATGTACACGCCAAGGTATCCGAGTGGATTTTGCATCTGTGGCGCATCCCCAAATAAACGAGCAAGCAGAGTGGGCGAATGGACTTATTCTTCAAGGGTTGAAGCCTCGACTCCTGCGAGAAGTGGGACATGCTGCCGGCGCATGGGTCACCGAGCTGCCTTCGGTGCTGTGGGGTCTCTGCACAACCCCAAATAGATCTACAGGGCGATCCCCGTTCTTCCCCGTTTACGGAGCAAAGGCAGTCCTTCCGAGTGACTTGCTTCATAATGCTCCACGAGTCGAACTCTTCTCCGAAGCCAAAGCAGAGCAAGCTAGGCAAGACGGAGTGGATCTAAGAAGAGCGCGAGATGGCACTGACTCGCTCACAAGTTCTGCGGCGATTTCACGCGCGGCACGTCAGGAGTCGTACATTCCAAGCAGGCGACCTGGTGCTCCGAGTGGATCAGCAGAGACCTCACAAGTTGGCTCCCGCGTGGGAAGGACCCTTCGTCATCTCCAAGGTGCTGAACAACGGTGCATATCAACTATACAACCTCGACAGGGAAACGGACGAGCCACGAGCATGGAACGGAGATCTCCTGAAGTGCTTCTACACGTGACCGTCGACTGAAGCCATGTAAAGAACAAGTATCGTTGAAGTAATACAAAGAAGATTGAGTTTTTGCAGATTCAAAATTCTTCCGCGTTGGCAGACTCCGGTCTAAAAAAAAACTTTCTTCGAGTGTGCACTAAACGTCGCACTCAGGGACTTAGCTGCGATCCAGAATCGCGTAAGTACAAACTTTCTTCGAGTGCGCACTAAACATCGCACTCGGGGACTTAGTTGCGATCCAGAATCGCCTAAGTACAAACTTTCTTCGAGTGTGCACTAAACGTCGCACTCGGGGACTTAGCTGCGATCCAAAATCGCCTAAGTACAAACTTTCTCCGAGTGTGCACTAAACGTCGCACTCGGGGACTTAGCTGCGATCCAGAATCGCCTAAGTACTAATTTTCTCCGAGTGTGCACTAAACGTCGCACTCGGGGACTTAGCTGCGATCCAGCATCGCCTAAGTACCAATTTTCTCCGAGTGTGCACTAAACGCCGCACTCGGGGACTTAGCTGCGATCCAGAATTGCCTAAGTACTAATTTTCTCCGAGTGTGCACTAAACGTCGCACTCGGGGACTTAGCTGTGATCCAGAATCGCCTAAGTACTAATTTTCTCCGAATGTGCACTAAACGTCGCACTCGGGGACTTAGCTGCGATCCAGAATCGACTAAGTACTAACTTTCTCCGAGTGTGCACTAAACGTCGCGCTCGGGGACTTAGCTGCAATCCAGAATCGCCTAAGTACAAATTTTCTTCGACTGTGCACTAAACGTCGCGCTCGGGGACTTAGCTGCGATCATCAATCACCTAAGTAAAAAGCTACCTTCGAGTGTATCCTAGAGATCCACTCAGAGGCTTAGCAGACCCTCATTGAGACTCATGTAGATGTGAAGACAACTGACAATTACATGAGTAGCAACTCACTCCGAGTGCGACCTTACAGTCGCGCTCGAAGACTTAGCTGCGATCACGAATCGCCTAAGTAAAAAGATTCCTTCGAGTGTATCCTAAAGATCCACTCGGAGCATAGCAGACCCTCATTGAGGCTCATGCAGATGTGAAGACAACTGACAACTACATGCTCCGCATGTTTGCCATTGGCTTCACCAAGAAACCACGAGCCAAAATCGTGTCAAATTTTTTTTCGCGAAAGAAGAGCAAAATATTCGATTTGAATTCAAAGTTGGTTCAGTGATAATCGGCTCGGTGTAGATCAAGCTTATCCACACCGAACCACGAACGTGACGGCCAACAACAGTGGCCAAAGTTTGATACAAATACCACTCGGCATACCGAGGTAAAGTTTTTAAAGCATCGTCAGGACTGGCACTAGGACTGGCAGGCTCCAGAAACGTGTCAAGGTCGATCCCGTCTGCGATGCGAGTGGCGGTCTCAAGGAAGGTCTCCATGAAATCTTCAAATCGAAGCTTCTTGGTGTTGGCGACCTGCAACACCTTCAGCTTCTCTTCGCGAGCTTCCTTGTAGTGCATTCGGACCAGCGACAGCGCCACGTCCGCACCACAGCGAGCAGCAGACTTCTTCCACGCCTGCACTCGGTTCAGGACGTCCTCCAGCCGAGTCATCAACCCTTCTATCTCCCGCCGGGACTCGTCTTCGGGCCACAGCTCCTTGTCGATTCGGCCGACAACTTCTCTCAGGCGGCTGATGAAAGGTCCCACTTTGCCAAGGCGAATGTGCGCTCGGAGCATGTCTCGATTGGCGTCGTCACCGAGTGGAATGTTCGGAATAACCGACCGCTCAATGTGAGCTGCTTCAGCCTCAACGTCCATACAAAAATCTGCAAAGACAAGACGAGCAGAAAGTAAGCGCAACATGAAATACAAAGTCAAGAATCACTCGAGAAAAAACTTACCACCGAGAAGTGCAATCATCTTCCTTGCCCAGTCACTGACGTACTTCTCCTGTGATATGCACCGATTGTTCATCACCTTCATCTGACCCATCAGCTTAGTTCTTTGTTTGCCCATTTTCTCAATTTCGGCCACCAATGCCTTGTTTGCCTCACGGGACTCCTCCAAGGACTTCTCTCATTCAGCAAGAGCACCCTTCACACCAGCTAAGTCATGCACAGCTGCCTCTAGTTCCGCAGCAAGCTGAATCTTTTCAACCTTCAGAGCGTTGTACGTTGATCCCATCTCGCAAGTCTTCTGCAAATCAACGCGAAGAGAAGATCAGACAAATTCAACAAGGAAAACAATAAAAGCTCAAAGTTCTTCAGACCCCTGCTGACGCAAGCAGTCGACAGCGGTCTCGGGGACTACACCCAGTGGGTTCACTAAGAGTGACCCCACTGGCATGCAGCTCAAACAGGTCCGCCCTATTGAGCTACATAACAAAAAACAAGCCTATGAGGCTACTACTACCCGACCTGAGTAAAATTACTCTCGGGGACTACTTCCAGTAGGTGCACTCGGAGTGCCCCCACTCGCACCATTCGGACAGATTAGTTTTCATCAGATCAAGTCAAAGACAATGTATATAAAGACAACTGCCGGTGCAAGCACTCGACAGAAGTCTCGGGGACTACACCCACTGGGTTCACTCAGAGTGAACCCACTGCAAAATAACACTACTGTATGCGAGTATATCGTTTAAACCCCAGTGGGTTACAAGAGGGAAGCAAATACTTACTAGCGCACTTACTCGGATATCGTCCCGGAGCTCCAAGCTTCGCTTGTACAAAGATGCGATGGATTCGTACGCACCCTTGGCATCACCCGCCATCAACTCCACCTGCACCATGGCCTCCTTGGCGGCTCCCACTTGATCTTCCGGGAGGCATTGCGCGTCATACTGGACGGTCGACGGACCTGGCATGACAAGAGACTCCTTGGGCATCCCAAGTCCTGCCCCAGTCGGTTTAGCCGCGATGAGCACCGTCTCAGTCGACGACATCATCTCGGTCGGCGGCGCGTCCATGGCGGGAGCGGTAGCAGATGGAACAACCTCAAGGATAGGCACCGAAGCTTGCCCGGACCTTTTTTGGTCCTCCTCCTCCAGATGAATCATCTGTGAAACAAGCCCGACTGAACGATATGAGAGCACGGAAAAAAGGGCAAGATTAAAGACAGAATTCGCGAAACAATAATGTAAGCTATCGGAGTCGTCACGACGTACCTTGCTGGGATGTGGCAACATTGTCCGTATCCATGGGATCGTCTTCCTGGCATGGCGGAGAAGTGGCGAGTTAGCAGCTCTGTCGAGTAAAATCCACTCGACCAATAAGCATGAGTTCAATCAAACACTGAAAGAAGATAGGAGAACAAGACACTTACGCCGAGGTAACGCGAAGGACGATCCGCATCCGAGGCAAAGCTTTCCGAGGTTTGGATCCACTCGGTTTGGCCACCTTGGAAGGTTGGCCCGCAGGTTGAGCAGCAACGTCCCTGGTCCTCTTGGTGCTCCGAGCACTCGGAGCCATGGGAGTAGCTGGCAAGGCACTCGGAACCACGAGAGGAGCTGGCGGGGCACTCGTGGCCGCTGGAGGAGCCGACGGAGTCACGGGTTCGTGACGACGCTTAGTCCTAGGCTCTGGTGGTGGGGGTGGCGAACCCTGCTCCCCAACTAACTCCTCCTCCTCTTCGGACTCCTCCTCCGTCTCCCCATTGTCGGAGACGTACTCGACGCTCTCCACGCTGCCCTCCTGGCTGCCTTCCTCTTCCTCAGCCGGATTCCCGTTCGAGACGGGAGAAAACCAGTTGGTCCACGCCTGCACGAGATACAGTCGACAACATCAGACGTCAGACAGTGATACAAGAAAAAGCGATAAATCTAAGACAATTGTAAGCACTCGACAAGATATACTCACCTCATTCGGAGGAGGGTTGTCCTCGCAGAAGGGCTGCACTCGCCGGGCTCCTGTGGGGTTATCGCAGGCGCCTGTGATGCTGCGGACCCACGTCGTCACAACCTCCCCGGTCACGCATTCTGGGTGAGTCCGAGTGGAGTCCTCAGGCCCCGTGTAGTGCCACATGGCGTGGTGTTGAGCTTGCGAAGGCTGGATGCGCCGACCCAGAAAAATCTCCAACAAATCTATGCCGGTGACTCCCTTGCAGACGACATCTATCAGCGCTTCGACCAGAGGCTGAATCTGGATCTTTTCCATCTTCGTGAGCACAAGTTGCCTGGGCGGAGCCGGTCGGTCTAGGCTAAAAGGTGGCAGTCCAGTTGCGGCATTCGGATAAGCGACGTCCTCGCAGTAGAACCAAGTCGACTGCCAGTTCCTAACGGACTCACACAACTGAAGAGCGGGATTTGTTTTTCTTCTGGAAGCCTAAGCCTCCGCAGAGCTGGATGATATGAGTTTTGTCGTCCGACTGGCTAAGTCTTTTGACGGTTTGGGATCTAGCGGAGAAGATGTACTTAAAGAGCCCCCAATGAGGAGGACAACCGATAAAGCACTCGCAAAGCACGACGAAGGCAGAAAGATGAGCTATTGCGTTGGGAGGAAAATGGTGGAGCTGCACCCCGAAGTGGTTCATGATACCTCTGAAGAAGGGATGAGGAGGCAGAGAGAAGCCTCGGTACACGTGACTGAGCAGCAAGACGCGCTCCCCCTCCTGGGGCGTCGGCTCCGTCTCGCCCTCCGCCGGCAGCCTCCACGACTTGTTCTCGATCATACCTTGCTCCACCAGCTCGAGCATGTCATTCGTCATCACCGTGGAGGGGAGGAAATCCCCCTGGATCCAACCCGCCGGCAGTGCCCGCTGTCGCCGCTGAGCAGGAGCCGCCTTCTTCTTCTTCTTCTGCGCCTCGAGCTTGCTCGTGTGCCCCTTCATCATGGTGGAGGATGTAGATCTGCGGGGGAGGAGAGGAAGGAAGAAGCTTGGGGTGCGCAGGAAGCCACGGGAGAAGCGGGGCGAGTGCGAGTTATCAGGCGAGCGCAACGAGAAACCCTCACTAGGGAGGTTTAAATAAGGTTTCGACTGGGTCACTAGCAGGTGGCCCCGAAATCTTATCCCCCGACCGGTTGCTGCGATATTAGTGGAGGAGATGAAGGCGCGGTAATCGAGGCGACAGAAACTACTCGATGACGATGTCGTCACTCCCGCTGAGCGCGCGGCAACCGAAATTTGAGGATCCCAGAAAATCCGCCGCTGTCAGTTGACCAGTCACGTCAAAAGATTCCGCGGAAGCACTCGGTCTCTGACGGTTTGTTTCACAGACATATCCACTCGGATCACTGGTCAAGAGGATAAAATGGATCGAGGCAAGCAACGCCAAAGTCGCATCCATACAAGTCGGATCCGTACTCCAAGCATCGCCTCGTTGTTCCAACCCCGATCCATTCGGGGACTAATGATGGGGTTATAGTCCCAGGGTAGGGTCATAGGCCTGCCCTATAGGTCCTACCCAAGGACTACCCTTCATAAGGGACAAGGCCCTTAGTCAGTTCCGACTGAATTAAGGACTTCCCATCATCCAGTCGGTGACGATTCCTCCATCAT